>NC_134240.1:65283873-66533873 GCF_965152275.1 Natator depressus | reverse complement strand
ATGAACAGAAATGCTATGGACAGTGACATTTTTACCCCTTCTATTCATCAGACTAACACAGTATGCAATGATAAGAAAATAAATAATTGGAGAATCATTTCTTCAATCTAATTCAAACATTTTTTATGTGAATGTACTAGTGGAGAGTGCTTGCCTTATGTACTCCGTACTGGGTAATAACAAGAGAGGATTCCATATACCTAAAACTAAACAGGCTCTTTATTAAGAGAACTATTTACAGAGATGCTGCAACTGCCGCTAGTATTCTGGCCACGTGCATACAGACCGACTTCCTGGTCCCTCCCTCCTGCAACCTGTATTATGCCCTCAAAGTTCCATTCAGGTTGCTACAGGACTGGCTCTAGAGACTGATATTCTCCAGTTATGCACAGAACAAGTATGACAGAGAGGCCACCCTGCCTCAGCCCGGAACTGGAACGACCCACTACAGGAGAGGGTTCCAATTTAAATCTTGTCCTCTCTGCTGAGACCGTCAACAAGCTGGCCAATTTATGTCAAGTATGATGATGGTATCTGGAACTAGATTGGAACCACCAATAGCTTTTTGCATACATGGCTGAGCATAACTCTCAAATGACAGTGACTTTTGGTCACTACAGATAGGGACTAGATTTGAAATTGTGACCTATCCGCTAAAGATTTTATGGCCCAGTGTGATTCCCTTAAGCTACCTAACCCCATTCTACCCTGTCTCCACACCAGGGGAGGTATTTTAAATTACAAGCAAAATGGGATATCTGCTAACCTCATTCTGTGTCAAGAGGATGTACAGGGTTCTGCAGGAAGAATGAAATACATGCAGTGCAAGAGTCAATTCTGAAAAGTTTCAGAGTAACAGCCGTGTTAGTCTGTATTCGCAAAAAGAAAAGGAGTACTTGTGGCACCTTAGAGACTAACCAATTTATCTGAGCATGAGCTTTCGTGAGCTACAGCTCACTTCATCGGATGCAGGAGACTGATGAGACATAAATACAAGCATATGTGCGCCACACATATTAATTTATACATTACATTTGTTTCTAGCCTTATAAACTCATCTGCTAGGCACTCTGATATCACAGTGATGGACAAAGCCTAAGAGTCTACACAGCTGTATACACTAGCCAATGTATTATCAGTCACATTGGCCATAGTAGGCCAGTGCCTGACTCAAAGAGCTTGCAAAAGATGGGAGGAGACAGACAAAGGATGGCAAAAGGAACAGAAGCACAGTGGCTGAAATGGGACAAGAACACAGTTCCTCCTAACTCTCGGCCATTGCCTTATGCTAGCAGCTATTCTTCAAGAAAAGATTATGGCTTTATTCTGAATCTAGAGGCTGACAAACACAAAAACAGTTCAGAAGTGTAGTAAGATATCAATGGACCATTGTACATTTCTTTCCTAGTATTCATTGTGCTTTATGAGATGCTATGGTACAAGATTTACGGGAGAGCTATAATCAACAATGCAGCCCTTCTTTATCAGAGCAGTAGCGTGCCTTTCAACTTTTAATTTCAATTAAGACACTTAGCAACTGAAATATTTAAAATTGTTTAGTTTGCTAAGTGATTTTGAGAAAGAAAAAGACTGGCAGTCACAGGGGTGCATGAAAGAAATTCTCAGAGCTTTGGAAGACATTTCTGTCGGGAATAGTGAACAGAAAGGTAGACCAAATGTGAGTGGTGATCATTTGCACTTCTAAAGTGCCTTCCCATCAAGGATCTCAAAGCTCTTTATAAACTTTTAAGAAATTTAGCTTCCAAATAGCCCTGTCAGGGGGGGAGGTATCCTTTTTCTAAACTAAGATTGGGAAACTGAGGTGCACAGAGGTTAAATGCTTTGCTCAGGTCCTGTATTCTCTCCATAACTTGCTGCCACTGCACTGGCTGAAGAGGGGGGTGGGGAAAAAAACAACACCCCAAGCTTTGTTCCCGATGTATGAGAAAATATAAGGCACCCAGAGAGAGAGAAAAATTTAAACTGTTTCTGCCATCTGCCTTTGGCCGAAGTAACTTCATAGCTGGCAATGAGGGGAAGCACTCATACCGGTTTACATACGCAGTGGAGTTGTAGCCACGTCAGTCCCAGGATATTAGAGAGACGAGGTGGATGATGTAATATTTTTTATTGGAGCAACTTTTTCCTGAAACCTGAAGAAGAGCTCCATGCATCTCTAAAGCTTGTCTCTTTCAACAGCAGACATTGGTCCCAGAAGAGATATACCCTCTCCATGTCTCTCTAATAACTGTTTATGGTTAGTTAGGAAACCCTAGAAGGAATGGGCCAAATAATAGCTCTTGAACCCTGGGCTCAAAGACATGACCTGAAGAATAATGAAAGATGAAGGATGTCTATGTCTGGGTTACCTGAAGGGTGGAAAGACACCTTAGGATCAGGGGAGAGATGTTTGAGGGGACGCATCTGGATGCAGGACTTGAGGAGAGCAGTGAATTATTGATATTTAGGGCCCTACCAAATTCACAGCTGTGAAAAATGCATCATGGACTGTGAAATCTGATCTCTCCTGTGAAATCTGGCTATTGTAGGAGAGGACTGGAGGTGCCCTAGCTGGGGGCTCCTGCCGTGCACCACGTTCCAGCTGCTTGTCCTGGCCTGGCGAGGGACAGGACTTCCTCTTACCCTGCAGGGGCTGCTCTTGGAGCCAGGTCAGACCCACCTCCAGGAACTTCCCTTGGATGCAGGCAGCTCCATAGCTGCTGGCTGAGAGCCCAGCTCTGAAGGCAGCACAGAAGTGAGGGTGGCTGCCAGCCCCCAAACCAGGCGGAGAGGCTGCAGCTCCAGCTGTCAGCCCCTAACCCAAGCAGAGAGGCTGCTGGGAAAACCCGGACGTATGGTAACCCCTCATCCCCCCACACCCTGCGACCCTCACTTCTGCGCTGGTGCTGGCAGTGGTGCCTGGCCAGCAGCTGCTGCTCTCGCTGCCCAGCTCTGAAGGCAGCGCCCCTGCCAACAGCAGTGCAGAAGTAAGGGTGGCAATCCCACGACTCCTTGACTTCTTTCTGAGTCAGGACCCCCATGGTTACAACACCGTAAAATTTCAGATGTAAACCTCTGAAACCGTGAAATTGACTATTTTAAAAATCCTATGACCATGACATTGGCCAAAATGGTAGGGCCCTATTAATATTCATACATGTTTGAGGAAAGAAGAAATGCATATTAGCCATAAGAGGAACTGAAAGCTGGAACTGTTACTGAAAAAGCAAGGCCCTTTTCTTCCTTGCTAATAACATGAGGAAAATTACTGTTGTGGACCCTGATCCACAAACTTCTCCAAACAGGTGCATGGCTCCCATCTATGGGGAACACTTTGCAGTATTCGGACCATAGGCTGGTCTTAAAGGCAAAGGAAGGGTAACAGAGCCTGGTCTCAGCATCTATAGTATTTGACTAGACAAGGTTTTTCGTAACTGACTTCTATTATATATCTTCTCTATTCTATATTTTTTCTCTTTTTGTACTATAGCCAAACACACACTTCTATTTAAAGACCAGCTAGTTGGATCTCAGAATTGTTTGCTTCTGAAAGGCACTTTGGAGAGAGAAAACAAACATTGACGCTGAGGGAGGCTGAGCAAGGTATAAGTAATGAACTGGTTACGAGGCTCCAAAGACAAAGGACACTTTGATTGTACAGTCCACTCAGTGCAAAAGGACAACTGGTGTGGGCAATTGTGAGCCTGGGGAAAGCCAAATGACCTAAAAGGTACGAAACATAATTACTGTGGTCCATCCAGAACAATACTGGTGGGGCAACAGGGGAAAATTTGCACTAGCACTGCTCATACCATGCACCTTGTGCAGAGAGAAAGAGGGCTTCAATTTTTAGGGTAGTCAATCTGGCTATAAATCCATACGTACAAAAGCTTTAAATCAGCACTATTCAATGAAAATAATTCAAACATATTCAATGGAAAATAAAGCAATTAAAAAGGGAGAACTAAAAAGTGAGGGGATCTGTAAAAATAAGATAATGCTCAGTGATCAGCAACAGTTTCGACACTGGTAGAAAGGAAGTAGTAGCATGTGCCAACAGGTAATCACACGAGGATTTTACTGCATTAGCAAATATTTTGCAATGTGTGTTTTAAGGATTTATAGAAATAGATACAACATTTTTGGCCAAACAGTTTAAATATAGGTATTTGTAATTTCTTGGGTACTGAAGATTGACTCCAACCAGATATTTTAAAAGAAATGAGTAGTCAGAACTCCTGCACACAAAACCACCTACATACATTCAGTACAATTATAAGGCTGTATGTATTATATGCACTTAGACACAGTTTGGATGAAGACTGCTTTATTTTCACATCTGCAGAGTTGGTCCTCTAAGGTTAGGGCTGAGGTCAGTGGTTTATGGCAGCACTGGGGAAAACTCACTACGTTGCTAGCTACACGAGCTGTATTGTGAGCAGGTCAGTGCATAAATATAAAATTCTGGTCTAGTGTCTCACCAGTCCCTTAATGTCCATAAACATATATACTTAAAAGAGATTTTTTTTTTAAAATTTACTCCAAACTTAATTTTTCTTGTGAAAGCATAGAAGATTCATTGATGAGAAAGGTGAGTCTAGATGAAAGACTAGAGCCCTCCAAAGAAGCTGTAAAGCGATGAACATAAGGGTATATTAAGGATATCCTTTTCGCAATAGTCTCAGTCATTATATGAATCATAAAGTTTTCAGTCAAGACTGAACCCAGAACACCTCTAAAAATTGGGTTCTTTAAAATAGGAACCTGGTTCTGAGTTTTGCAATTAAGTATGTTTAAATTTATAAAGGAGCCATAACAAAACCTCACATTTGAACTGGTGATGTTTCATATCTGAATTCAAATTTTCCAGCTTCTGTAGAGTCAAATTAAATTACTAAGAAATCCAACTACTGGGTTTTTTTGAAGTCATGGAGAATGGGGGAGGAGACAAAGAAACTAGGCCAAAAAAGACTTGTTCCCAGATAGTGAATCCTTTTGTATATTCATACAGCTCACCAACCCCTCCTTCAGGAAGCCAGCCTATTGGCCACCCAGAAACATGCAAAGAACAACTGGGGCTCAAGAAAGTATTGTGCAAAGTGAACAATTCTGAGCTACCATCCTGTCTCTAGCCTTCTCTTCCAGGGCAATGGGACAGAGAAGCTGGCAATGAATTCTCTCCAACAGCATGAGAGACCCACGAATATTCTAAGCTTCTCGCATGGTTATTTCTAAATTATATCCTAGTTTGAAGGCTGCACTGGTCATGCTGGGGACCTCTGTTTAGCCCTCAATATGAAGCAAATCTCCATGGTAGTGCTGTTAGGTCTTTCAACACCACTGAACCAGTGAAAGCACTTGTGACTTACCTGATTGGCCAGGCAGAATGAACAGAACTGTAGTAAGCTGATTCACTCAATCCTCTTAGATCCCAGAGTGTTGTCATCTGTAATTGTGCCCGAGAACACTCTTTTGTGGGGTCTGCAAGGCTCAGTCTTGTCCAATCTCACCTCTATTGCCAGCATCATGCAGGTGACACACTACTTCTCCAGATCAAATGCAAACAGTCCCAACCCCTCGGGAAGACCAGCACTTGGATGAAGAGCAACTGCTTAGAACTAAACCTCGGCATTTTCCCATTAAAACCTTCATCACCACTGAGGGCATCTGAACTCCCATCATCAACGTGCTGTAGAGTCTGAATCCTCTTGGACTCAAACCGTTCTCTGGAAATTCAAACAGTAACTCTCCAGAAATGCCCTTCCCCACCTTGGAGCTGGTCACGGGCCTCTGCTTCTCCCTCTCATACACTCACCTACACGCAGTGGTGCATATATTTATCATCTCCAGGCTTGACTGGTGCACGAATGATAGCTGAGGTGAAAGAGGAAGCCATGAAGAGAGATCAGCTGGTTCCACAGATAGCAGCTCATCTACTTAGCAATACAGGTTGAAGGAAACATGTCACTCCATCTCCCCATGACCAGGTTAGTAAAATGGGGATACCTACTTACCGCAGAGGGATGCCTTGAGACTTTAATGACTGTAAAGTGCTTTGAGATCCCTGGGTGAAGAGCTTTACAGTGCATCAGTGAACATTTGTGGACCCTTTTCTAATTCTTTCACCGCTAGTTACAATTCCATTTTGTAGCATGTATGGGGAGTGGTCAAAGTGGAAAGCTGTGGCATAGCTGCCGTCCAGTGGAGCTCCACAAGAACTATGATCCGGTGCAGATGCCACTGAGAGTGGGAATCCCAATGCAAAGCACTGGCAGTTGCTGGGAACTGAAACTAATTCCAGCTGTGAAGACTAGCAAATCCACCTGCTGAGAATGGCAATTCACATCTGGTGAGGTGGTGCTAGAACAGCATAGTCAGCCCACACAAAGCACGAGTGGGGCCAGTGCTTTCCCTCCTAGTAGTGGGACCTTGTTGAACAAAACAAGTCATGAGACTCCCATTCTAGTGAGAATGGCAGACTGACCAGAATGCTGGGAGGATTCCAGCAGCCTGACTGGCTAATGACGGTGAGGGTGACCCAGTGGTTTCTGGCCTGGGCTGGGAGCCAGGGGTGAATGAGTTCCAATCCCAGCTTTGACAGTCACTCTCCCTGTGGGCATGGGAAAGTCCCTCTCTCTCTGCCTCAGCTCCCCTATTGGCAAAATGGCAAGAATACTCTTCCTTTCTATACCCTCATAGGGCCGACATGAAGATTAATTAGATCTTTGTACAGCATTTTGAAAACGAATAGCAGTATATACATTGAAAAACCCAAGTCTCTAGCTTAAAGAGGCAAATAAAAGTCTGTTTGATACCAACCTTGTACAGAGGTTACATTGCTCCCTCTGAATTGTGGGCTTGGCCAGGCCCCAGAGTAATTCATCCTCAGTGGCTGCTCTGAATTATGTTAGTCTTCGATCCAGCCAGCCACCCCTATTTCTGCTCTATCCCACCACATTCCTCCTCTGCCAGAATTACAGTGAGGGAACCCTTTGACCTGAAGTGCTATTCCCCAGGTGACCATTCGTCCCCCCTTTACGCTACCAGAGTGGTATACTGGGGCCGGATAGAGAACTGGGCCCACTCTATGTACACCTACCTACCGAGAATGCATAATCTATTAAAATCCAAAATCATATGAAAACTTGCTCCTCATACACCTCCATTTTCCAGTTCAAAACAGCAGGAGTGACATTGGCAGCAGGCATCCCCAGAAGGAAGTGAGAACTGATAAGTTTTAACGCACTCAGGGGGCCATCCAGTTCATCTGTCATTCAACTGCAGGAAGTGATCTGCACTGAGGGGACTATTGCCTAAATAATGGATGCAGTTATCTCCTTGCACACAGAGTTTACACAGCAGAGTGCCTTTAGCTCAAATTCTGTTTAGGGAAGAAACAAAGCACAGCTGACCAGAAGATGGAACAGATGGTGAAAGGTAAATGACAAGGGAGGTATGAGAACGTCTCCTTGGCTGGTGCTCAATAAATAAAGCCATTTGCTCAACCCTTTTGAAAGATAACAGTGATGATCACGCCTTCCATAACGTGAGAAAACAGTTCCCCCTCTCCCTGCCAGGCATCAAACTTGGAAGAAAAAATAATGTAACATGGTAAAAGCAAGGCATTTGAGAGGAAACTAGTGCCCCAGCTTTACAATACTTTGCCCTTCGAGGGCACCTCCCATCCAAAGTGGTCAGAATTCTTCCAGTCCAGAACGTGCTGCCAAACGTGCAGATGGAGGTATCCACCAATCACACCAGTGACAGTGCTTGCGGCTCTGGCTCTACTGAGTGGAGGTGGGTAGGACAAGTTGCTTTATGTTGACAGACCTGGTAGCAAGAACTCGAAGCCCTTGGGAAATCAGAACTTCTCTCTTGGCCCTCACTGGGGTCCACAGTAGATTTCTTCTCCCCTTTTAATGCCAAAGCTCCAGCACTATTCTCTTTCCCCATTCCTTCAACCCACTGCAGTTCTGGACATAGTCCATTTTCACCTCATATTACCCCCTTTCTCCTCAGCCAGCAGGGTATAGGAGTTGGGATACCATGGGATGTAGAAGGTTGCTCACTGAATCACAACGCTTGCAGCCAACAGGCCCAATCATGGCTTCACAAGAGGGTGAGATTTGCTTGACACAGCACTGTGCTCAGGGAGGCAGCTATGGTAACACTGTATTTTCTTTGCTTCAAAGTGGGGTAACAAAAGCTGGTAAATAATTTTCCGTCTAAAACAATTTTTTCCATTGAAACAATGGCTTTTTGACAAAAATATCAGTTTCATAAAAAAATGGGTTTAATTATTTTTTTTTAAATTTTGAATAAACCCCCAAAAAGTTTGGAAGAATTTTTTTTTTTTAATAAAAATGAAAATGTAGTTTGTGGAAACTTTTCATGGGGAAAATAATATTTCCCTGACCAGCTCTAGCAGTAAGCCCCATCCCTATGTACCACTGTTACTCAATTTAACATTTTACTTCAGCAAGTGAAAGCCATAAGAGTACAAGACACGTTAATGGGATTTAAGTAAAATATGTATTTTGCAAAAGTTCGCCAGAGTTTGGCCACAGTCAGTTCAAATATTCATTCCATTAAAATGTTCCCCATTAATCCTCCCCTCTCCCCGCATTGCAGTTACATATAGTGTATAATAAATCGCTCCTGTGTAACAATGATAGTCATTTTACAGGAGACTGATGGAGACTGTAATTAAGGAGAGAGTAGTAAAACACTTGGATAAAACTATAAACTATTGGGTCAAAGCAGTGTGGCTTCTCTGAGGGAAAGCTGTGCCCCTCTATACTTCTAGAACACACTGAAAAAAAGTAACAGAAGAGTTGACAACAGCAAGCCACTGGACATAATTTATGTGGATTTTCAAAAGGCTTTTGAGGAGTTCCCTCATAAAAGATTATTAAGGAAAATAAATAACCATGGGGTTAGGTTCATAATCCTGCCATGGTTTAAAACCTGATTAAAGCGATAAGAAACCAAGAGGTATGGTGAATGGCTGCTCTACAGAGTAAAGAGAAACAAACAGTGGGATAGTCCAGACACTACATTTATTTCATCTATTTATTAATGATTTGGAAGGGGAAGAGGACACTGTGCTCATGAAATGCAGGGTTATTGGAGGAAAGACGTCAGAGTAAAGCTGAGCAAGTTATTCTAATGCTACCAAATAATTTTGCCTATTTCAGTTTGCTGCTAGTTGTCTAAACAGAATAGGATTTTCTCAAATATATCCTTTGTCAAATTATTTGCCAAGTAATTTCCACAAGTGTAAATCTATAAGTCATGTGGGAGCAGTATGTTGAAGTTACTGGTTACTCATAGTTACAACTGTTTCACTGGCAATGCAAACCATTTGGTGTTTTTCTAGATACATGAAAGAACAGGGGGGTTCATGTGAATGTTGCAGAATATTAACAAAGCAAAATTCAATCTTGTTTTTCCCCTCCAAAAAGAGTCTCAGCAAAATCCTAATTAAAATAGTAACGCTTACCCAGCTGATGAACAGAAAGATACCATGTGACCCACACTGCCAGTCAAAACAGACATATCCTGCAGTGCGCAGCAGGATCACTTGCTGGGTCAGAATCTGCAGCAGCTATGACTTTCTCAAAAGCAGGATACTAAGTAGGACAAAGGGTCCATTGTACATTCAGTAAAGATAGTGATCAAGAATGTAGATTGTGTTTCCAAAGAGAAGAGCTGATGTGAAAACGAAATAAACCCAACACTTTAGCAACATACACCAGATCAATGAAGACTGATCAGTTGGTTCTGATGTATTTGGCAATTGCATATTCATTGGGACAAACTCCTCTGAACTTGCAGGACTGGATTACTAGTTCAAATTCAGCCACTATTCAGTGGCAAGGTGCAACCCTAAGTCACGTTCCGTTGGCTATTTTGTACCCCTTGAGAGATAAGTGGTGGTCTCAAGCCATTTCCCAGTGCCCCATCTCTGAAGACTTCCCATAAGAGCACCAGATGTAATGCGGACAAGGACCGGAGACACATGAAAACTAAAGTGCCCACCTACCGGTGGCACGGTCAGAACAGAAGTGAGACGTTTACCGGCAACTGCTACATATTCTGTGGACAAACAGAGGAAGTATGGCTCTGGGACCATCCATCTGGTATCTCTTGTGACTCATATTCACACATTTAAGTCCCTGTTACAAATAGCCGTTGAAGCTGGTAATTTTGCTCTGATATAAACTAATAAAACTTAGCAACTCATAACACTTTTCATGTGAGGATTTCAAAAAGTCAGCATTGTTATCAAAAGAGCTCTTAGAGATAAAAATGTGGAAACACTTGTACCAAATCTTTTCAACAAAGGAGCATAAAGATTTGTTAAGAAAAGTAAAATAGCCCTTGTAGAGTATTGGGGGGAAGGGGGAATCTAAAGAAAAAAAGTTGTACAATTATTATTGGACTGCCCTAAATTAGTAACATTGCACAAAGAGACAACGTTTAGGGCTGCTAGTATCAAGTTGTGAACTGACAGAACTCGCCAGTACACTAGGGGCATCAAGAGCATGGACAATGAAAAAATCCTTGCTCCACAAACTAATCAATAGCACACGGTGGTTGGAACCTGTGAATGCAGGGAAGTATTTTCCAGTAGGCCAAGGACTCTCAAACTTCCACTACCATATTTGGGAGAGTAAGTGCAGTGTTTTCAGCAGCTAAAGGTCTGAGCTTTGCATAGCAGACAGTGTCCTCATTCCTGGAGATGGAAGTTCTCCAGGTAGATACAGGAGGCTAGGAATGACTAGTGGCAAACCTAGAAGCCATCCTCTTTTTAGGAGAAAGGAAGGTTTATTAGCTCTGGGAATGCATCACAGCCAACTTATGGGAGACAGGGGGGCTGGAGGTATTCCAGGTGGAGATGCAGCAAAACAGTTTGCAAACAAAACTCTTACCTTAGGCAAAGAAATTTTCAAATCTAAACAATATCCCACAAATGTAACAATACATACTTGAAGTCTACCTACAATGCAGAAGGTGGTCAAATAGGACAGTAACAGTAGAGGTTTTCATTGAAAAAGTGTTTGAAGTTGAAAGCTCATAGTAGATTATTAGCTTATGCTTAGAACACCAAGGCCTGGACAGACACTCAAATACCACGAGCACACACACATGGCCAAGCAAACCCAATTTATCCTAAACATCCAGAACCTCTGTTTCAGGATATGGTTTTCATTACTTTCACTTGTTGATTTGGAAAACGCTTCAGCTTTAGATTAGGTTTTTAATTAAACCATTATAAGAGAATTTTGCATTCTCAGGAATGGCAGGAAATGCATTATTGGTGTTTACCACAAATATTCCAGATATAAACAGTCTGAACTTACTAACACATCTTCCCTCCACCCCACTCCCACTGATCGGGTGCCAAATGACAGCAAGGTTCTAGCTTTAAAGTCCCTGCTTTACAAAATTGCTATTTCTCACTCTGACTGCGTGCCACTTTTCAATGAAGTCTAAGCAGTGTAAAAAGAAAGGAAGAATTTGTGTTGAGGCCTTTACAGTTCCCCAGTAGTGTCTGTCACTCAAATGCAGCCAGGCTTAATCCCAGCTCTGATAAACAGTGAAAACCATTCCTCTGGAGTCTATGATGAGAGGCAGGGCAAGGGGGACGGTGAAAGAAAACTACACAGACTATGATGTGTGCCAGGATCTCTAATCAGGGCAAGTCAGCTAACTAGAAAAAAAAAAAGAGGGGGAGGGGGTGGGTGGAAACTGGCTCCAAACTAAAATATTATCATGGAATACAGAGCGGATTTTTTAAAGTAAATGTTTCCATTTTAGATTGCCCTCTAAAGAAGAGGAAAAGTGCAAATATATTTTCAGAAGTGGGTTAATCCCCAAGGATCCTTTATGGAAAACTGTTCTTACATTTGACCAAAGGGCTCTTTCACCCTCAGTGCAAAGCATCATTAGTCTATAGAAAGTACTTCTAGAGCAGTGGTTCCCAAGCTGAGATTCGTGAACCCCTGGGGACAGCTAGTATTGTTTTTAAAATTATTATGAAGAACAAGTTTAAGCTTTGTTGTAACGTGTGTTGTTTGCCTGGACTGCTCAAGACCTGAATGCTTGTGTAGGAGGAACTCTTTGAGTTGGCTTCTTAAATATCTTCATGCTGTTTCACATCTGATACTCCTTGATGAAACAGGAGCCTTGTCTTATAACAGGCTTATTCAAAGTGATACAAGCTATGAAAGTGATCTTGGAAGAGTGTTGCTGTTTTCATAATGTAATAAAAATACTGTTATGATAAATGATAATTAATAATAAATAGTGTGTAATAAAGCATGTCATAAAAACAAATTTTATATTTCCCAGATCACTGCTTCTATAATTTATAGTCAGGTAAAGGAGAAAATCCCTGGAAATATTCATTTTTAGGAGGGGGTTCACGAGACTTGACATTTTAGTGAAAGGAGTTCACGGGTTGTTAAAGTTTGGGAACCACTGCTCTAGAGCATCCCTCATCCCACCAGAACACACATCAAATTACTGCTGTGGTTTTAGTGGCTGGGAGTGAGAGAGTGGAAGTCTGCATTTCTGGGTTCCATTGCAGACTCTACCACTGATTCCTTCAGGCCTGGGGCACGACGTTTTGTTGCTCTGAGCATATGCTCCCGGAAAAAAATGGTTTCATGCTATCTACCAAATGCACACTCTTTGGCTTAATTAATACAAAAAGTGCTTTACAGATATTTCTATGGCACTTTTCTCCTGATGATCTTAAAAGAAAAAAAATGTATTATTTCCCTCCACACACATACACAAAATAGAACCGTAATCAGATTCAAATACAGACAATCAAGCAAGGAACAAATTTCTCCTTTCTTTGATCTGTTGACCGTATTTCTCTGCAGTGCCAATTTCTATTATGTGTCCTGCACATGGAACTCCCATTAAATGTCGATATGGAATCAAGTCCAGAGTTTGCATTAAACATTCTCACATAGGACAAAAAAATCTGGATAGAAGAATTCTGACCTTAAATTGAAGGGAAATATAAAGTTGAATACACATCCAAGAACACACTATCCTTATTTATGCTGAGCACAACTCACAGGGCTATTATATGGGGACAGGGTTAGGTATGGATAGGCTGTTGAAACCATTTCCAAAAACAAGTCATGAATAAATAACTGTAAGCACAGCCTATCTGCATATATATGCTGTGAGACTATTGCACTGAGGGCGAAATCCTTGTTGCACTGACCTTGAGTTCAAGTAGGACTGGAATTAGATCTATGAGAACAGGACTGTGTGCTGGGAAATATATAAATTTTTAGTTAAAGTGAATTTCCCCCCCTTATCTTGTACTATATTTCTGAGAAAAGGCAGGTGACGTGTGAAAAGTTTAGCAAAAGTGAGGATTTTACGGCAAAATTTTTACCAATTTATTTTTCAATTTTGCATATTTAATCTTTATTTCACTGAACTTCACAGCCTGTTATTTTTGGGGGGGGGGAGATGAAGGGGAAATAGTGTCGCAATAATTTATAAGAAAGCTTCAATTTTCCTTAGAAAACACACACACACACTTTCCAAAATTACACTAGTAAAAAGAGAATATCCTCGCACACCTCACATTTTCATAAAACTGGCAACGCTCAGAGCAACTAATAAATGACTTGTCCCAGGTCTCAAGGAGCCAATGGTAGAGTCCACAACGGAACCCAAATTTGCAAGTTTCAGTCAAGATAATGAGAGTTTAAAAAGGATAAAGAAGCCTTAAATTCCTCAGGCTGTTTCTGAAGCTCTCAGAAGATCACAGAATCATAGAATATCAGGGTTGGAAGGGACCTCAGGAGGTCATCTAATCCAACCCCCTGCTCAAAGCAGGACCAATCCCCAACTAAATCATCCTAGCCAGGGCTTTGTCAAGCCTGACCTTAAAAATATTTAAAGGAAGGAGATTCCACCACCTCCCTAGGTAACGCATTCCATTGTTTCACCACCCTCCTAGATGTGGATGAAAAAGTTTTTCCTAATATCCAACCTAAACCTCCCCCACTGCAACTTGAGACCATTACTCCTTGTTCTGTCATCAGCTACAACTGAGAACAGTCTAGATCCATCCTCTTTGGAACCCCCTTTCAGGTAGTTGAAAGCAGCTATCAAATCCCCCCTCATTCTTCTCTTCCGCAGACTAAACAATCCCAGTTCCCTCAGCCTCTCCTCATAAGTCATGTGTTCCAGTCCCCTAGTCATTTTTGTTGCCCTCCGCTGGACTCTCTCCAATTTGCCCACATCCTTTCTGTAGTAGGGGGCCCAAACCTGGACACAGTACTCCAGATGAGGCCTCACCAATGTCGAATAGAGGGGAACGATCACGTCCCTCGATCTGCTGGCAATGCCCCTACGTATACATCCCAAAATGCCATTGGCCTTCTTGGCAACAAGGGGCACACTGTTGACTCATATCCAGCTTCTCGTCAACTGTAACCCCTAGGTCCTTTTCTGCAGAACTGCTGCCAAGCCATTCGGTCCCTAGTCTGTAGCGGTGCATGGGATTCTTCCGTCCTAAGTGCAGGACTCTGCACTTGTCCTTGTTGAACCTCATCAGATTTCTTTTGGCCCAATCCTCCAATTTGTCTAGGTCCCTCTGTATCCTATCCCTACCCTCCAGCGTATCTACCTCTCCTCCCAGTTTAGTGTCATCTGCAAACTTGCTGAGGGTGCAATCCACACCATCCTCCAGATCATTTATGAAAATATTGAACAAAACCGGCCTGAGGACCGACCCTTGGGGCACTCCACTTAATTCTGGCTGCCAACTAGACATGGAGCCATTGATCACTACCCGTTGAGCCCGACAATCTAGCCAACTTTCTATCCACCTTATAGTCCATTCATCCAATCCATACTTCTTTAACTTGCTGGCAAGAATACTGTGGGAGACTTTGTCAAAAGCTTTGCTAAAGTCAAGGAACAACACGTCCACTGCTTTCCCCTCATCCACAGAGCCAGTTATCTCGTCATAGAAGGCAATTAGATTAGTCAGGCATGACTTGCTCTTGGTGAATCCATGTTGAGTGTTCCTGATCACTTTCCTCTCCTCTAAGTGCTTCAGAATGGATTCCTTGAGGACCTGCTTCATGATTTTTCCAGGGACTGAGGTGAGGCTGACTGGCCTGTAGTTCCCAGGATCCTCCTCCTTCCCTTTTTTAAAGACGGGCACTACATTAGCCTTTTTCCAGTCGTCCGGGACTTCCACGGATCGCCATGAGTTTTCAAAGATAATGGCCAATGGCTCTGCAATCACATCCGCCAACTCCTTTAGCATTCTCGGATGCAGCACATCCAGCCCCATGGACTTGTGCTCGTCCAGCTTTTCTAAATAGTCCCAAACCACTTCTTTCTCCACAGAGGGCTGGTCACCTCCTCCCCATGCTGTGCTGCCCAAGTTAATAGAGTAAAGACATTTTGGAAGAGGAACTGGATGATTTAGGGATATTGGTACTTCTCTCTCCATATTGCTGGTTTACCCAGCCCAGATCAGCAGTGAATGAAAATCAGGACTGGTGATGGCAATCCAGTTCCAAGCAAACATGTGTCCACTTTACAAGTAAGGCAACCCACTACAGCTGTCACTTTTTGGAAGCCTCAGTAGAGAAGGAATTAATGGGCATTTATGGACAATCATTGGGGGTGAGAGAATGGCAAGGGAGACAAAAATATAGCGAGGGGGGCCAAAATATATTTGGTATCTCAAGGAGGACACCAAAAAGTGTGAACATTTTACTGGGCTGCTCTTCCCCTTCCTAGGAGATAGGCAGGGAGTAGGCAAAGTCTTGGATTCACCCTCCACAGCCAGCACAGAAGGGGAAATAACTGGTTCAGTTTACTTCCATATGACAATGGGAAGCACAGAGTCACAACATGGTTCACGTTCTGCTTCAGGGTTAGAATAGCTATGCACTGCCCTATACTGGGTAGGATTGTTAGTTACTTTTTTTCAGGGCTGAATAGTTAAGTATTCAAACAAGGCATAGGACAAGAAAGGAGGACAAGAGAAGGGACATGGGGCTTATTGATGACACCAAGGGAGGAGGGATTGCTTTGAAGAAGCGGGTGGGAAGGAGGAGTGAGACCTCCCTCCATCTCTAGGAATCACTGACTGTCATACAAAGAAGGAAAAAGGAACCAGGTCAAGATATAAAGTTCTTTTACTTTTACATGAAGTCATAAGTTGAGCAGTTTCTCAAGCTTTAAAAGGACTATGCAGGTACCCTGATTAAAACACCCATGATAGATTATAATGAGTGTGAGCTGTATCTAAAGTAGCTGTGGCTAATTCAGTGGAATTTAATCACCTGTCCCAGATTTGGTGTCACTGTAGTCAAAAGTAAACGATTCAGTTTAAAGGATGACTGGAAGCTCCATGAACAGCGGTTAGAGGCAGCCCAGAAAACAATCCAGAAATCAGAGCTTTACAGCAGTATTGAGTGAAATTATTTATCTTTTTGCTTTCAAGAGCCATTTTACAATCATAGAATTACAATGGTGGAATGAACACATGAATCTTTAAAGTGCAGTTACGCTCCAAGATGTGACTCTGCTAAAACAGCACTATAATGTTCATCATTTGTGTCTCAAAGATTTCTGGATTCAACTTGTTCATATCCCACGTAAAACACATTTTTTTTAAACCTGGTGCCCCAGGGGCTGAACCTGGGACTTGAAAGTCATGCTGGGCTCTTTACTCCTCATATATCATTATCATCCTCAGAAATAAATTGCTCTGCTGACTAAGCTAGTAATACCTCTGCAACTCTACTGTCTTCAGATTATACCCTCAATGACAACAGTGCATCCCTATCTGGGTTTGCACAGGAATAACTAGAGCTCAGTGAACAATTCTGCTGACGCACCCAAAAGAACACAGTCCAGCAAGATCTTTCCAAGCTGCACTGGGTCTGCATAGCTCATCTCAAAACAATATGGTGCAATAGGAACGAAGGTTCAGTAGGTGTGTACCATTTCCATTCAAGTCATCGTGGAATCTGAGAGAATCAGACTGAAAAATGAAGGCATGGCTATTGTAGTGCCTCAATATGGATTCAGAAGTCAGTTTTACCTAAATTTTGGCCAATGTATATTTTCAGTATATAAGTTCAGACTGCACTGTGTGCAAAGAGAATGAAATATGTAACACTACACACCAGTCAGTGAATTTGAACACTGATTTTTTCCCCTCAGAAGCCACAAACATTATTTTAGTGTTCCTCACTCTCCAACCTATAATTCCTCTGAGTCACCCCAAAAAAGGATAAGGCCCCACATCCCAACCTTCTCACCATAAAGCACAGAATTCAGATCTGTTTCTCAGCTTAATTTGCCCTGGACAGTGTCTGAATGCTCCAAAACATATGAATAATGGTGGGTTTGCAACTAAAAATACTGATAGTGCATTCTCTCTATTGATTTTTGTTTGCACTGAACTCATAGAAGGGAAACATGAATAGAGGTCATCTTAAATGCAGCTCGACTCTCATCCTTCACCATGATTTTGATTCTTGGTATGCAACTGGCTGGGTACCAGTTGACTGCTGATATAGTGAAACTGTCCAATAGCAGCTTCATTCTGAAAGTCTACCTAATCTAACTCTCTAGCCCAAAACAAATAAGAACGTTATTTTAAATGTAAAGGATGCATGTGCTGCAGAATTCCCATTAAAGTGATGCAGTCATTATTTAATGGTCTAAAATTTTTACTCTTTAGCGCAACTATGCACACCCATCAAAACCTTGCTAATTTGCACTAATGATCACCATTTGCACCATTGCACATTAGCAGGTAAGCGGGTAAAAAAGTGAAGATACTTCAACCTGTCTTATCTGTTTTTCCCCACTATGTATATTTTTTTATTTTGATTATTTCAGATCAGTGTTATCTATAATACAATAAATATTAGAGACAGTCAGGAAATGATTTCTCCCCCCCCGCCCCAATTTTTTTGACACTTTTTAAAATTTTTGGTGAAACTTCCTGTTTTTGAGAAACTGAAAACCAAGTTTTTGGTTTAAAAATGCTTTTTCACTGGAAACCTGAACATTTTCAAAGAGAAGTTTTCTTGCAAAGAATTCTATTTAATCTAAGAACTTGACAACCCCCCCCCCACAAAACAAAAAACAAACTTCAAAAGCTCTGGTAGTAAATATACTGCAGTATTACTTGGTTGAGATAATTAAATCTTAGTCAAATTGAAACTTTTCTAGAGGAACCTGCTATTAAATCTCTACTGCAAGGTAGGAAAACTTTTTTTGGTGCAAATTATGATTTGTGCCATTAGTGAGTATGGCATGTAACAATGGTTTAGCCATGCAATACTATATGGGCATAATCAGCATGGCATTTGCACACACACACACACACCCTCTAAGAAGTTCAGCCCCTGCTGATGATGTGCTTGTCTATTACACCTGTTTCCCTTTTCAGGGAAGGTTATTGAGAAAGTGATGGCTTTACAGCGCCAGTTACACCTTAGCACTATCATCATTCTAAGTACGTGCCAGTAAGTTCAGGCTCTTTTTCTGGGCTTGCGACCATGTTGGTCAAAGTCAGGTTATAGACTGGGGTCAGTTGGCCAGGCTGGTAGCTCTTAGCAGCTTTTAAATGACGATGAATTCTAAGGGAGGTTGGTAGTGAGCTGGGGAGGTGCTCTGCAGAGAGAAGTCACATCTAGAGGATAAGAGTCAATTGGGGACAGAAGTCATCACAGAGATACAAGGTTCCTCAAGGATCCTTATCTTTTCTGTTTTTTCCAGGATATGCACATAGAAAAGGCTTCTTGTCATAATCTCTAAAAAAAGTATCAGGACTATATGGTTGTCCCTCAGTGGCCCAGCCTTATGGACCATGCTAGTTTGTGCAGCTTTCTAAATCCATAATTGGGGATGACAGTGAATTTTATACATCAGATGTTCATACAGTCAACATTCTGTGGCAGTAACACTGTGGTAGGTATGCACTGGCTGTAGCATTCATCCATAAATGATCTGGAAAAAGGGGTAAACAGTGAGGTAGCAAAGTCTGGATGATACAAAACTACTCAAGACAGTTAAACCCAAAGCAGACTGCGAATAGTTACAAAGGGATCTCACTAAACTGGGTGACTGGGCAAGAAAATGGCAAATGAAATTCAATGTTGATAAATGCAAAGTAATGCGTGTTGAAAAACATAATCCCAACTATGCAAACAAAATGATGGTCTCTAAATTAGCTGTAATGGCCGAAGAAAGAGATCTTGGAGTCATTGTGGATAGTTCTCTGAAAATAGTGCAACAGCAGTCAAAAAAGCTAACAATGGTAGATCCATTAGGAAAGGGGTAGATAAGAAGACAGAAAATATGCCACTATATAAATCCATGGTATGCCCACATCTTGAATACTGCATGCAGTTCTGGTCACCTTATGTCAAAAAAGATATATTAGAAATGGAAAAGGTACAGAGAAGGGCAACAAAAATTATTAAGGGTACGGAACAACTTCCACATGAGGAGCGATTAAAAAGACTGGAACAGTTCAGCTTGGAAAAAGAGGCAACTAAGGTGGGGGATATGCTAGAGGTCCATAAAATCATGAATGGTGTGGACAAAAAAAAAAAAAAGAAGGAGTGTTATTTCAGGACAACACATAACACATGAACCAAAGGTCAGCCAATGAAATTAATAGGCACCAGGTTTAAAAACAAACACAAGGAAGTTCTTCTTCAAGCAATGAGCAGTTAACCTGTGGAACTCCTTGTCAGGAGATGTTGTGAAGGCCAAAACTGAAACTGGATTAAAAAATGAATAAGTTCATGGAGGATCAGTCCATCATAGCTATTAGCCAAGATGGTCATGGATGCAACCCCATGCTCTGGTGTCCCTAAAATTCAGAGGGAGCTTGATAAATTGGAGAACTGGGCAGTAGACAATAAAATGAAATTCAACAAAAACAAACAAGATGCTACACAAAGGGAAGGAAAGCAAATGCACAAATACAGAATGGGGGATAACTGGCTTGGCAGCAGCACTGCTGAGAAAAATCTGGAAGGTGTGGTGGATCACAACCTTAACATGAGTCAGCAATGCGATGCTGTTGCAAAAAAAGCAAATGCAATTTTAAGATGCATTAACAGAGACATAGCGTGCAAGTCATGGAAGGTCATAGTACCGCTCTACTTGGCACTGGTTAGGCCTCAGCTGGACTACTGCATCCAATTTTCGTCACCAATGTATAGAAAGGATGTAGAGACAAGTGACAAAGATGATCAAAGGGATGGAATGAAAGCCATATGAGAAAAGACTGAAGGAACTGGGTATGTTTAGTTTGGAAAAGAGGAGATTAAAAGGGGAATATGATAGCACAGTCTTCAAATACTTGAAAGGCTGCCATAAAAAAAAGTTGGAGAAAAAGTTGTTCTCTGTTGCCACAGAGGGCAAGACAAGAGGCAATAGGTTCAAACTACAGGATAGAAGATTTAGATTAATCCTAACAGTAAGAACAGTAGGACAATGGAACAGACTGCCTAGGGAAGTTGTGGAAGCTCTTTCACTGGAGGGTTTCAAAAAGAAGCTGGCTAGCCATCTGTCTTGGATGATTTAGACACAACAAATCCTGCATCTTGGCAGGGGGTTAGACTAGATGACCCTTGCGGATCCTTCTAACTCGAGGATACTATGATTTAAACCTCTAACCGCCAGATGCTGGGAATGGATGACAGGGACTGGATCACTCAATAATTGTCCTGTTCTGTTCATTCCCTCTGAAACATCTGGCATTGGCCACTGTCAGAGACAGAATACTGGAAGATATGGACCGATGGTCTGACCCAAAATAGCCAATATGCTCTTATCCGTTGACATACTGAGACATTTCAATAGCCACGTGCCGTCATACTCTGTGGCACACCCACTTCTCTTACAGCAACAGTAAAATTGTTATTAAAACATAAAAAAATACGTTATTTTCTAGTTTGTCAAAAGTCCACATTCTATTCACTGGTTCCTCAGTTTCTCAGGCAAATAAGATATCCCATGACACAGAAACATGAGAAAGTTAATTTTGGAGCAACTACAGCCCCGCAGACTTCATCACCCTGCACTTTTTTTTTTGTTGTTGTTTAACAGATGAATAGTGTTAATGATACTTTTGGCTCGTCTTCCTTGCAGGACTACGTGGGAGATGGAAATCATGGCTATGTTTAAACTAGAGGCACTAGAGAGTTGCTCAGGCCATTACACCAGATGAAGTCACTGGCCTAACAAACAGGGAAGGAGCAGTCATCTACTGCAAACTGGTACCAGCCTAAACATTATTGCAAACCCTTGTCATGGTCCTGTTAAAAGTCTGGACTAAAAACAAGTCAAAATAATGGATAAGGTTGCTACGGGAGAAAGATTTTCAGAAGAAGCGAAGTAAAGCAAAACATTCAGGTTTTACACCAGGACACTGAGGTGTATTTTTCCTTACATCAGAACTACAAATATCGCTCTGGTTCATTTAGTTATAGCAGGGGTTCTCAAACTTCAATGTACCCCGACCCCCTTTTGACAACAAAAATTACTACATGACCCCAGGAGAAGGGGCCAAAACCTGAGCCTGCCTGAGCCCCACTGCCCCGGGAGGAGGGGGAAAGCCAAAGCCCAAGGGCACCAGCCCCAGGCTGGGGGACTTGTAACCTGAACCCTGCCGACCAGGGCTGGAGCCCTCTGCCTTTGGCTTTGGCCCCAGGCAATGGGGCTCAGGCTTTGGCTTCGACCCCAGGCCCCAGCAAGTCTAATGCTAGCCCTGGCGACCCCATTAAAATGGGGTCCCAGCCCACAGTTTGAGAACCGCCGAGTTATAGTAATCCCCTGTGTAGATTTAATTTTTCCTTTTAGGGCTCATATGAAAAGATACAGGAAACCTGCCTTGCTAACAGTTCTCTGTTTTGCCTATGGCAGGATAAAACAGGATACTCATGCTGATGCAAACACAGATTTCATCAGACACAAGAAACCTGGCACAGGAGAATGCTTTGGAATAGCACCTTCAGAGCCTTTATCCAGTTATAGGATGGCATTTGCTTTCACAAAGCCTAGTCCACGCTTACGGGCCAGCACTGTGTAGGGTACGTGTAGCTACACACCACAGTGAAAAGCTGACTGCGTCCACACTGTCGTATGTAGCTACACACAGCAGTGAAAGGCCGTGGGACACTACGCTGCTAAGAATAACAGGGTAGAGGTGGGTGGCACTGCTTGGAAGTCTAGAGAGCCACGTAAATAGGGTATATACCCTCAGGTTCTGGCATGTCTTTACTCATCCTAGCAGTGCCTAACTGTCTACCCTGGTATTTATACCTGTGTAGTGTATGTACTCTACATGGCGCTGTAAGCATAGACACAGCCAGGGTACATTACCACAGAGAAAAGAATGGTGTTTTTCAATCAAGTTACCTCAGCTGACTTAACTTAACTTGGTCTAAGTTAACAACATGAGAGACAGAGTTTATCACTTTCTGGCCCTTGTCTATATACAAGAGCTGTACTGTTTTAACTATACCAGTACAGTTACGTGGTGTGATGTCCCCTAGGGTAGACAGTTATACTAGTATAGACGTGCTTATACTGGAATAGCTTATTCCACTATGGGAAGGAAAATAAGATATACTGGTGTAAGGCACTTTTACACCTGTATAACCACATCCATACTAGGGGTTGTACCAGGATAATTATTTTGGTAAAATAAATACATACTTTTTAAAAAATATCACACCCCTAGCCAAAATAGTTATATTGGTACAAAAAACCAACCAACCAACCAAACCTCACACGCATGTAGGCCAGGCCTAAGATCATTTTAGATGATTGTGCTGTAGGCTAGGCCAAGGGTGTTCAGGTGGGTTTTCAACTGAGTTAAGCTAATCCAATTGAAACATTTTTTTGCTGATGTATACATGGCCTCAGTGGGGTGATTAACATCTCCTACTTCAGGAATAAGAGGACAAAGACAATGCCATTAAGAAACCCTTAATTTTAGTTTCCCTTTTAAAATAATAATTAAAAAACCCAAGTGAGCCA
Organism: Natator depressus; assembly: GCF_965152275.1. Classification (NCBI taxonomy): domain Eukaryota; kingdom Metazoa; phylum Chordata; order Testudines; family Cheloniidae; genus Natator; species Natator depressus. Next base: position 66,510,788 of record NC_134240.1, on the reverse strand, counting down.
GTAATTCAGAGCACCTCAGGAATACTGAACTAGACTGAATGGAGTATTCACCAAAACTGGAAGGTTTCCATTCCACTCCACTTCCTCACAAACATCAACATTCTCTGGCGGCCAAACGTCTTTCACTAAAAACATCCATTTTCTGTCCGAAGAGCCTTTAAATAATAACCCCTCAATTTTATCTTTTAAAATTCCTTTAGAAAAGTTTTCTACTCCTGTGCTGATATTTGGGAGCGGGTTGAGGGCTGATCTGAGAGCATCAAACCTGATAGGAACCACCCCTTCTGCCCAACTTCTTTTTCTCTCTGTGCACATAACTACCTGCTGCCCGTCAGGTTCAGCTTTGCTACTTCTGAGTACCCTTTTGCAGAGCCTGGTCAAGCCCATGCCAATGGGCTCCCACTAGACCACGGTGTGAGAGTGATGTCATTGTGCTAGGCATGAGACAGGAAGCCCATGTGACCATTTAAAGTACTGTCAAATGCACACAGTAAACACTGAAAAATTATCTTCCCCTCTGATCTCTCTTATGTATAGTAACTTTGGATGTTACTTGTGACAATAACAGGAACAAAATTTTAAGATGAAAATGGGATTTTTCAAGTTCATTTGGTTCCCCTAAATAACTTTTCCTGAGCAGCTGGAAATTTTGCAGTAATTGTTATAGCTACCAAAGCTTATGGTTTCTGGGTCCTACACGTGTGAAACCTGGGACAGTACTGGGCAAGGAGGGGCTGTTGGAAGGTATGCCTGCTACTGGCTAGCCAGAGATGTAGAATGGGATGGGTTAGTGGTGCTTGCTGGCCACTCCACCCCCTCTACCAAGGGACTTGTAACAGGAAGTGGCAAAGAGTCACTAGTTACACATGAACCCAGTAAATTTGACAAGCAGCGATAAGGGAGTAGAGCACGGATAAAGGAGAGACAATAGAGAACTGAGGGGGAGGGAATCAAATCAGCATCTTAGATGTCTGTGTACTAATGCGAGAAGTATGGGGAAAGAGCAGGAAGAACTTGAAATGCTAGTAAATAAACACAACTATGACATAGTTGGCATCACAGAACTTGGTGGGATAATATGCATGACTGGAGTATTGGTATAGAAGGGTACAGCTTGCTCAGGAAGGACAGGCAGGGGAAAAAGGGAGGAGGTGTTGCCTTATATATTAAAAATGTATACGCTTGGACTGAGGTTGATATGGAAATAGGAGACAGACTTGTTGGAAGTCTCTGGGTAAGGATAAAAGGGGTAAAAAACAAGGGTGATGTCATGGTAGGGGTCTACTACAGACCACCTAACCAGGAAGAAGAGGTGGACGAAGCTTTTTATAAGCAACTAACAAAATCATCCAAAGGACAGGACTAGGTGGTAGTGGGGGACTTTAAACCACCCAGACATCTGTTGGGAAAATAACACAGCAGGGCACAGATTATCCAACAAGTTCTTGGAATGTATTGGAGACAATTTTTTATTTCAGAAGGTGGAGAAAGCTACTAGGGGAAAGACCGTTCTAGATTTGATTTTGACAAATAGGAAGGAACTGGTTGAGAGTTTGAAAGTAGAAGGCAGCTTGAGTGGAAGTGATCATGAAATGATAGCGTTCATGATTCTAAGGAATGGTAGGAGGGAAAACAGCAAAATAAAGACAATGGATTTCAAGAAGGCAGACTTTAGCAAACTCAGGGAGTTTGTAGGTAATATCCCATGGGAAGCAAGTCTAAGGGGAAAAACAATTGAAGACAGTTGGCAGTTTTTCAGAGAGACATTATTAAGGGCACAAGAGCAAATTATCCCACTGCGTAGGAAAGGTAGGAAGACCACCCTGGCTAAACCAGGAGATCTTCAATGACGGGAAACTCAAAAAAGAGAGTCCTACAAAAAGTGGAAACTAGGTCAAATTACAAAGGATGAATATAAACAAATAACACAAGCATGTAGGGACAAAATTAGAAAGGCTGACGCACAAAACGAGATCAAACTAGTTAGAGAGACATAAAGGGTAACAATAAAACATTCTACACATACATTAGAAGCAAGAAGACAACAAAGGACAGGGTAGGTCCATTATTCAATGAGGGGGAAAAAAATTACTGAAAATGTGGAAATGCTTAAAGACTTCTACGTTTCGGTTTTCACTGAGAAGGTTGGTGATGATTGGACGTCTAACATAGTGAATGCCAGTGAAAATGAGGTGAAATCAGAGGCTAAAATAGGGAAAGAACAAGTTAAAATTACTTAGACAAGTTAGCTGTCTTCAAGTCACTAGGGCCTGATTAAATGCATCCTAGAATACCCAAGGAGCTGACTGAGGAGATATCTGAGCCATTAGCGATTATCTTTGAAAAGTCATGGAAGACAAGAGAGATTCTGGAAGACTGGAAAAGGGCAAATATAGTGCCAATCTATAAAAAGGGAAAAAAGGACCACCTGGGGAATTATAGACCAGTCAGCTTAACTTCTGTACCTGGAAAGATAATGAGCAAATAATAAAGCAATCAATTTTCAAACATCTAGAAGATAATAAGGTGGTAAGTAACAGTCAGCATGGATTTGTCAAGAACAAATTGTGTCCAACCAACCTGATAGTTTTCTTTGACAGGGTAACAAGCTTTGTGTATAGGGGGGAAGCAGTAGATGTGATATATCTTGACTTTAGTAAAGCTTTTGATACTGTCTCTCATGACCTTCTCAAACAAACTAGGGAAATGCAACCTAGATTGAGCTATTATAACTGGTTGGAAAAACATACCCAGAGAGTAGTTATCAGTGGTTCACAGTCAAGTTGGAAAGGCATAACTAGTGAGGTCCAACAGCGATCAGTTCTGGGTCCAGTTCTGTTCAATATCTTCATCAATGATTTAGATAATGGTATAGAGAGTACACTTATGAAGTTTGCAGATGATACCAACCTGGGAGGCGTTGCAAGTGCTTTGGAGGATAGGATTATAATTCAAAATGATCTGGGCAAACTGGAGAAATGGTCTAAAGTAAATAGGATAAAATTAAATATGGACAAATGCAAAATACTCCACGTAGGAAGGAAAACTCAGATGCACACATACAAAATGGGAAATGACTGCCTAGGAAGGAGTACTGTGGAAAGGATCTGGGGGTTATAGTGGACCACAAGCTAAATGTGAGTCAACAGTGAAATGCTGTTGCAAAAAAAGCAAACATCATTCTGGAAATGTTGTAAGCAAGACACAAGAAGTAATTCTTCTGCTCTATTCCACACTGATTAGGCCTCAACTGGCATATAGTGTCCAGTTCTGGGCACCACATTTCAGGAAAGATTTGGACAAATTGGAGTAAGTCCACAGAAGAGCAACAAACATGATTCAAGGTCTAGAAAACATGACCTATGAGAGAATATTGAAAAAATTGGGGTTGTTTAGTCTGGAAAAGAGAAGACTGAGAGGGGAAATAATAGTTTTCAAGTACATAAAAGGGTGTTACAAGGAGGAGGGAGAAGAATTGTTCTTCTTAACCTCTGAGGATAGGACAAGAAGCAATGGGCTTAAACTGTAGCAAGGGAGGTTTACGTTGGACATTACGAAAAACTTCCTATCAGGGTCATTAAAGCACTGGAATAAATTGCCTAGGGAGGTTGTGGAATCTCCATCACTGGAGATTTTTAAGAGCCAGTTTGACAACAACCTGTCAGGAATGGCCTAGATAATACTTAGTCCTGCCATGAGTGCAGGGGACTGGACGAGATGACCTCTCGAGGTTCCTTCCAGTCATATGATTCTAAGCATCTCTCTCAAGCTGCCAAGGCCCAAATATGGGACCCTGTGTGAGACAAAGACCCAAAATTAGGGACATAAAAAAAACCCATTGATGTAAGGAGTGGAGGAGCACACAGTTTGGACAGAGGCATCCTTTAGAGGAAGATCTATTAATGGGGCTTCTCTATATCCAATAAAGAAGAAAGGATAGAAGTTGATAAAGTACAGGTAGGAACTGAAGAGAAACAGTCAAACAAAAAAGAGTCCCATTCAATTACATCACATGAAGGCAAATGACAAAACAGTGACAAATTTGACAAGTGCTTGAATATAAATGCTAGAAGACTAAATACTATGACGCATGAACTTGAATGCCTCGTATTGATATAACAGGTATCACAGAAATTTGGTGGAACGACGATAATCGATGGAACATGGTAATAAAGGGTACAAAACGTATAGGAATGACAGAGTAGGTTGCACTATTTGGGGAGATGCACTATATGTGAAAGAAAAGCACAGAGTCAAACACAGTAAAAACCTTAAATGAATCAAACTATACCATAAAATCTCTATAGACTTAAATTTCATGCTTGAATAATAAAAGCAAAGCAATAGGTACTACCAACCACCTGGCCAGGACGGTGACAGAGACTCAAATGCTCAGGGAGGTTAGAGAGGCTACAAAACAAAAAACCCAATAATAATAATAATAGGGAATTTCAGCTATCCCCATTTTGATATGTATATGACTCATTCCCATATGCATAGGTAGACAAAATTTCTAGACACTATTAACAACTGCTTCTTGGAACAGCTAGTCCTGGAACCCAAAAGGGAAGAGAGAGTTCTTGATTTAGTCCTAAATGGAGTACAGGATCTGGTCCCAAGAGGTGAATATAGTTGACCCACTCAGTAATAGCAACCATACTATAATTAAATGTAACATCCTTGTGGGGAGGAAAATACCAAAGAAACCCAGCATAGTAGTATTTAACTTGATAAAGGTGAATTATCAAAAATTAGGAAGCTAGTTCGATGGAAATTAAAAGGAACAGTCACAAGAGCATAGAAACTTTTTTAAAACACCACAATAGAGGCTCGAACTAAATATATACCCCCAAATTAAAAACAAAAAACAAAAACAACCAAACAAACAAACCAAAAACAACCAGTAAGAGAACCAAAAAAAAAAAAAATGCCACCATAGATAAACAGGAGAGTAAAAAGGCAGTTTGAGGCAAAAAAGCATCCTTTAAAAATTGGAAGTCAAATCCTACTGAGGAAACTAGCAAGGAGCATAAACTATGTCAAGTCAAGTATAATTAGGCACACCAAAAAGAATTTGAAGAACAACTAGCAGAAGAACTCAAAAACTAAGAGCAATTTTTTTTTAAAATTACATCAGAAGCAGGAAGCCTGCTAAACAATCATTGGGGCTACTAAATGATCAAGGTGCTGAAGAAGCACTCAAAAAAGACCAGGCCGTTGCAGAGAAGCTAAATGAATTCTTTGCATCCCTCTCCACTGGAGAGGACGTGAGGAAGATACTCACACCTGAGCATTCTTTTTAGGTGACAGATCTGAGGAGCTGTCCCAAATGGAGGTGTCAATAGAGGTGGTTTTGGAACGAATTGATGAATTAAACAGTAATATGTCACGTGGACCAGAGGATATTCACTCAAGAGTTTGAAAGAAAGAAAGAGTTTGAAAGAACCAAAAAAGAGCCACCGTGGCTAAACAACGAAGTAAAAGAAGCAGTGAGAGGCAAAAAGGCATTCTTTAAAAAGCAGAAGTTAAATCCTAGTGAGGAAAATAGAAAGGAGCATAAACACTGGCAAATTAAGTGTAAAAATACAATTAGGAAGGCCAAAAAAGAATTTGAGGAACAGTTAGCCAAAGACTCAAAAAGTAATAGCAATTTTTTTTAAGTACATTAGAAGCAGGAAGCCTGCTAAACAACCAGTGGGGCCACTGGACGATCAAGATGCTAAAGAAGCACTCAAGGACAATAAGGCCATTGCGAAGAAACTAAATGAATTCTTTGCATCGGTCTTCATGGCTGAGGATGTGAGGGAGTTTCCCAAACCTGAGCCATTCTTTTTAGGTGAAAGATCTGGGGAACTGTCCCAGACTGAGGTATCATTAGAGGAGGTTTTGGAACAAATTGATAAACAGCAATAAGTCACCAGGACCAAATGGTATTCACCCAAGAGTTCTGAAAGAACTCAAATGAGAAACTGCAGAACTACTAACAGTAGTCTGTAACCTATCATTTAAATCAGCTTATGTACCAGATGACTGGAGGATAGCTAATGTGACATCAATTTTTAAAAAGGGCTCCAGAGGTGACGGTGGCAATTACAGGCCAGTAAGCCTGACTTCAGTACAGGGCAAACTGGTTGAAACTATAAGAAAGAACAATATTATCAGACATATAATAAATGAACATAATTTGTTGAGGAAGAGACAACATGGTTTTAGTAAAGGGAAATCATGCCTCACCAATCTACTAGAATTCTTTGAGGGAGTCAACAAGCATGTGGACCAAGGAGATAGAGTGTACTTAGATTTTCAGAAAGTCTTTGACAAGGTCCCTCACCAAAGGCTCTTACGCAAAGTAAGCTGTCACAGGATAAGAGGGAAGGTGCTCTCGTGGACTGGTAACTGGTTAAAAGATAGGAAACAAAAGGTAGGAATAAAATGGTCAGTTTTCAGAATGGAGAGAGGTTAAATAGTGGTGTCCCCCAGCGGTCTGTTCTGGGACCAGTCCTATTCAACATATTCATAAATGATCTGGAAAAAGGGGTAAACAGTGAGGTGGCAAAATTTGCAGATGATACAAAATTACTAAAAAGATAGTTAAGACCCAGGGAGACTGCAAAGAGCTACAAAAGGATCTCTCAAAACTGGGTGACTGGGCAACAAAATAGCAGATGACATTTAAATAAATGCAAAGTAATGTACATTGGAAAGCATAATCCCAACTATACATATAAAATGATGGGGTCTAAATTAGCTGTTACCATTCAAGAAAGAGATCTTGGAGTCATTTTGGATAGTTCTCTGAAAACATCCACTCAATGTGCAGCGGCAGTCAAAAAAGCGAACAGAATGCTCAGAATAATTAAGAAAGGGATAGATAATAGGATAGAAAATATCACGTTGCCTCTATATAAATCCATAGTACGCCCACATCTTGAATACTGTGTGCAGATGTGGTCGTCCCATCTCAAAAAAGATATATTGGAAAAGGTTCAGAAAAGGGCAAAAAAATGATGAGGGGTATGGAACAGCTTCCGTATGAGGAGAGATTAATAAGACTGGGACTTTTCAGCTTGGAAAAGAGACGGCTAAGGAGAGATATGATTGAGGTCTATAAAGTCATGACTGGTGTAGAGAAAGTAGATAAGGAAGTGTTGTTTACTACTTCTCATAACACAAGAACTATAGGTCACCAAATGACATTAATAAGCAGCAGGTTTAAAACAAATAAAAGGAAGTATTTCTTCACACTACGTACAGTCAACTTGTGGAACTCCTTGCCAGAGGATGTTGTGAAGGCCAAGATGATAACAGGGTTCGAAAAAGACCTAGATAAATTCATGGAGGATAGGTCCATCAATGGCTATTAGGCAGGATGAGCAGGAATGGTGTCCCTAGCCTCTGTTTGCCAGAAGCTGGGAATGAGTGACAAGGATGGATCACTTGATGATTACTTGTTCTGTTCATTCCCTCTGGGCAGCTGGCACTGGCCACTGTCGGAAGAGAGGATACTGGGCTAGATGGACCTTTGGTCTGACCCAGTATGGCTATTCTTATGTTCTTAAAGATGAAATTGCAGAACTACCAACCGTGGCATGTAACCTACTGCTTAAATCAGCCTCTGTACCAGATGACTGGAGGCACCAGAGGCGATCCTGGCAATTACAGGTCAGTAAGACGAACTTAAGTACCAAGCAAATTGGTTAAAACTATAGTAAAAAACACAATTAACAGATACATAATGGAACATGATGTGTTGGTAAAGCATTAACACACCTTTTGTAAAGGGAAATCCTGCCTCACCAATCTATTGGAATTATTTGAGGGAGTCAACAAACATGTGGACAAGAGTGATACAGTGGATATAATGTACTTGGACTTTAAGAGCCTTTGGTGAGGGACCTCATCAAAGTAAGCAATCATAGGATAAGAGGAAAGGTCATCTCATGGATCACTAACTGGTCAAAAGACAAGAAACAAAGGATAGGAATAAATGGTGAGTTTCAGCAATGGAAAGAGGTAAATGACGGGGTCCTGCAAGAATCTGTACTGGGACCTGTGCTGTTCCACATACAGTAACTCCTCACTTAAAGTCATCCCAGTTAATGTTGTTTCGTTGTTATGTTGCTGATCAATTAGGGAACACGTTTGTTTAAAGTTGCGCAATGCTCCCTTATAATGCTTGCTTTGTCCATTGCTTGCAGGAAGAGCAGCCCGTTGCAGCTAGCTGGTGGGGGCTTGGAACCAGGGTGGACCGGCAGCCCCCCATCAGCTCTCCGCTCCCCTAAGTTCCCTGTGCAGCAGGCTAACAATTGTTAGCAGTTCAGCTGTCCCTCCCCCCAGTGCCATGTGCTGCTCCTGCCCTCTGTCTTGGAGCTGCTCCCGGGAGCCACCTGCTTGCTGTGCAGGGGCGGCGGGTAAGAGGGAGCAGGGCCGTCCTTACCCAAATGCAAAGTACGCAGCTGCGTAGAGCACCAGAAAATTTAGGGCACCAAATTTCCTGGTGCCCTGCGCAGCTGTGTGCTGCTCCAGCCCCTGCTCTGCCTCTTCTCCATGGCCTATGCCCCAGCCCCACCTCTTCCTGCCCCTGCCCCACCCCTACTCAACCCTTCCCCAAAGCCCCCACCCCTGCTCCGCCCCGCCCCTTCCCCACCCCTGCTCCACCCCAGGCCCACCCCCACTCCCCTGAGGAGTACAACAGAGCTGGGCCTGCACTCACCAGCAGCAGGAAGTGCAGTGGCCCAGCCCTGACATATAGGGCTGCCGGTGAGTGTCGGGGAGTGGTTCCCCCTAGCCCCCCAAGGCACACCCCCCCCGCAGAGGCCTGGGGCCAGCCCCTACACCCCCACAGAGGCCTGCCCCTCCCACGGGGGGCTGCATAGGGCCCCAGAATAGCTAGGGATGGCCCTGAGAGAGGGCCTAATGTCAGGGTGTCCCCCTCCCCCCTACTCCTGCCCCCCTCTTACCCTATTTCCATTTAGAGCAGGGTGGGGACATGACAGGGCTCAGGATGGAGAGAGCTTGCTGGCCACAGCTGCGGTCTCAATTTCCTGATCTTTTTAAAGGCAGTGTACTTAGAGTGGGGTCAGCGTACTTAAAGGGGCAATGTGCATCTCTCTCTCTCTCTCCCACACACAGGGTGTGTGTCTCTATCTGCCATGCTGTCTCCCCTTCCTCCATTTGTGCTGCCTTGTACAGTGTGAGGCTACATTAACAACAATGCCAGAGTAGTGTAGTTAAATAGAGTAGCACTGTTTCAAAGAGGTTTATAAAGCCGATTAAAAGTCAATGCATAGGCCAGTGAGTATAGAACCAACATGTTTACGTTTTCATTACACAACCAAATGAAGGAGGGGAGAGGTGTCTAGGGGCCTATAAGGAATTAAAGTGTCAGGGATACAAAGCTGATTCTGAGAACCTGAGGGGAAGGGGCAGGAGGAAATGTTAGCATCAGTCATATCATTTAGGCAAAACCTTGTATTGATGCAGCGCAAAGTGACAGAATTCTTCCCAGAGCTTCCCAGTTCCCAGGATGAGTGAACCATCTTGATTTACCATTCCAGAGAGAGCAGCAAATTCGCCCATTCCCTGAGGAGGAGAGAGGCCATAGCAGTGCCTCATCCCCACACCTCAAGGCCCCTGCTCCGCTGTCTTGCTCCCCAGAAGAGGCAGAGGCACATAGGGAGCAGTCCCTATAATCCAGGGAGCGCAGGGGTTGTAATTTTATACCTCGCTTCTATTTAGGAGTGCAAGGCAGGAGTGCATCCTCCCCTCCTTGAGCACCTGGACACAATCTAGTCCTTATGCACCTGCAGCAAACAGTTTATAATATGCTAAATTAAATGCATTTCTTTCCAGATAAGGAGTATGTCTGACCTGCCTTCAGTTCTTGAGGCGAAAGAACTGCTGTATCTACATATCCAGGACACATGCCACTTGTATATCAGGCACTCCAAAAGCCACATATGAATTCGTTTTAAGGACTTAGATGTGTTTTGGAGAAGTCTTCTTATAATTTCAAGAATTTTATATGCACTTCCAATAGCATAATTAAATAATTTCATAATAAAATGAGAACTCCCCGGTCATGTGAAACCCATTCGCTTGGAACACTGCATGTACATTTTGGCTGCAGAGCCCAGGAGATGTTTATAAAGTCATATTATATATATAAGTCCACAAACCAGAGAATTACTTTGTATCTTGTTTATGTATTAGCACTGTTACGCTCACTTGCACATTTCAGGGTGCTTTATCCCTACCCCATTTTGAGACTCTGGTCTAATCTGGAGCCACATTAGAAATATAAATTGTGCATAATACATTTGGATGACCAGCTCTTGTAAAGAGACTATAAGAATACTGCAAATGGTCCATCTAGAGATGCAGATTTTTATCTATCATTTGTCAAAGCACATAGGCTAATCCTCTTGTAACATTTGTAACATCACAGTTTTTTATAACAGGCTGCTTAGGGTTCAGAGACCAGGATTAGAAGTCCCCAAATCCTATTCCTGGCTCTGCCACTGACTTGTTTTAAGATGTGGATCATGTCACTTAAGCGCTCTGCTCATGCTTTGATTTCAGTGGGACTACTCAGGAGAAAGGTAAGCAGGATTTGTCCCTAAAGGGTACTTAACTATCTCCGTGCAGTAAGGCTACATTAACGTTTGTTAAATTATTGCAATCCAAGGATCAGACACTGCTTTCAGTCCATAGAATCACAGAATCATAGAAGATTAGGGTTAAAGGAGACCTCAGAAAGTCATCTAGTCCAACCTCCTGCTCAAAGCAGGACCAACCCCAACTAAATTATTCCAGCCAGGGCTTTGTCACACTGGGCTCTAGAAATCTCTAAGGATGGAGATTCCACCACCTCCCTAGGTAACCCATTCCAGTGCTTCACCACCTCCTAGTGAAATAGTTTCTCCAAATAGCCAACCTAGACATCCCCCACTGCAACTTGAGACCATTACTCCTTGTTCTGTCATCTGCCACCACTGAGAACCACTGAGCTGCATCCTCTTTGGAACCCCCCTTCAGGTAGTTGAAGGCTGCTATCAAATTCCCCCTCACTCTTCTTTTCTGCAGACTAAATAAGACCAGTTCCCTCAGCCTCTCCTCATAAGTCATGTGCCCCAGCCCCCTAATCATTTTTGTTGCCCTCCACTGTACTCTCTCCAATTTGCCCACATCCTTTCTGTAGTAGGGGCCCAAACCTGGACTCAATACTCCAGATGTGGCCTTACCAGTGCCGATTAGAGGGGAATAATCACTTCCCTTGATCTGCTGGCAATGGTCCTACTAATGCAGCCCAATATGCCCTTAGCCTTCTTGGCAACAAGGACACACGGTTGACTCATATCCAGCTTCTCATCCACTGTAATCCCCAGGTCCTTTTCTGCAGAACTGCCACTTAGCGAGTTGGTCCTCAGCCTGTAACAGTGCATAGGATTCTTCCATCCTCAGTGCAGGACTCTACACTTGTCCTTGTTGAACCTCATCAGATTTCTTTTGGCCCAATACTCCAATTTGTATAGGTCACTCTGGACTGTGTCCCTACCCTCCAGCGTACCTACCTCTCCCCCCAGCTTGGTGTCAACCACAAACTTGCTGAGGGTGCAATCCGTCCATCATCCAGATCATTAATGAAGATGTTGAAAAAAACTGGCCCCAGACCCAACCTCATGGGCACTCCACTTGATACCGTCTGCCAACTAGACATCAAGCCATTGATCACTACCCGTTGAGCCCAATGATCTAGCCAGCTTTCTATCCACCTTAGAGTCCATTCATCCAATCCATACTACTTTAACTTGCTGGCAAGAATACCGTGGGAGACTGTATCAAAAGCTTTGTTAATGTCAAGCTACATGATGTCCACCACTTTCCCCATATCCACAGAGGCAGTTATCTCATCACAGAAGGCAATAAGGTTGGTCAGGCATGACTTGCCCTTGGTGAATCCATGTTGACAGTTCCTGATCACCTTCCTCTCCTCCAAATGCTTCAAAATAGATTCCTTGAGGACCTGCTCCATGATTTTTCCGGGGACTGAGGTGAGGCTGACCAGTCTGTAGTTTCCAGGATTCTCTTTCTTCCCTTTTTAAAAGATGGGCACTCTATATGCCTTTTTCCAATCGTCCAGGACCTCCCCTGATCACCACGAGTTTTCAAAGATAATGGTCAATGGCTCTTCAATCACATCAGCCAACTCCCTCAGTACACTTGGATGCATTGGACTTGTCCATGTCCAGCTTTTCTACATAGTCCTTAACCTGTTCGTTCACCACTGAGGGCTGCTCACCTCCTCCCCACACTGTGCTGCCCAGTGCAGCAATCTGGGAGCTGACCTTGTCTGTGAAGACCAAGGCAAAAAAAGCATTGAGTCCATATGCATAACTCCCAGGGGGAATTGTGCACATGGGTTGAAGGCAGTCCCTTTCTACAGTACTTTGTAGCAAAGATTGGGAGTTCCATTTTGAAGGGTCATGGAAGCCATTGCTCTTATTAATGAAACGTTGTTCTCTTTGATACTCCCTTTGTCTCCTCCTCCCACTTGTGATCAGGGAAGATTTATTTAAATCAAGGCAATTTAAATCACCAAGTGGAAATCCTCGATTTCAATCAATCATTGATTTAAAATCAACTTTTCCATTTGCACTTCAGTTATTCCTAAACAAAAGGTACATTCTCATTAGTTGATATAACTTTTAAAACACGTTGATTTACAGCTAAATAGAGCCTTTACACTAGATGTGGTGCATCTTTTTGCTAGCTAGGAGTGTATACTATATATACACACATTTTAGCAATTATATAGCTTAATATTTTCAGATTCTTATTATTGTATATTTTTAGTATGTTAGAAAATGGCGCATGATATATTGCTTATTTACGAGATAATTTTTTGCTCATGATTTGTATCAAGCTGCATTAGGGATGGTAACTGGAATTCAGTTAATTAAGGTAAATGTTACGTGCTGTTGGATGTGGTTTAAACAAAACAACCTTAAGTGTTTTGGATACATAAACTTCTATCAAAGCATGTTGCACATTTACAACTAGATGATTTAGTAAAGGAACAGAGGGATTAACTGTAGTCAATGAATTAAACTGATTATTTCAGGTCAGAGTAGAAAACTTTTCAAATATGCCTAAGTGAAAGTGACTGAAGCTTAAGTGCCTATTCACCTAAGTCTCTTGAAAATGAGACAAGAGTCGCCTAAGTCAGTGGTTCTCAAAGCCGGTCTACTGCTTGTTCAGGGAAAGCCCCTAGCGGGCAGGACCGGTTTGTTTACCTGCCGCGTCTGCAGTTTTGGCCAATCGCAGCTCCCACTGGCTGCGGTTTGCTGCTCCAGGCCAATGGGGGCTGTGGAAAGCGGCGGCCAGCACGTCCCTCGGCCTGTGCCGCTTCCCGCAGCCCCCATTGGGTCTGGAGCAGCGCACCGCAGCCAGTGGGAGCCGCGATCGGCCCAACCTGCAGATGCGGCAGGTAAACAAACCGATCCGGCCCGCCAGGGGCTTTCCTGAACAAGCGGTGGACAGCCTTTGAGAATCACTGTCCTAAGTTACTTCGTCTGCCTTCTGAGGAGCATTTTTCATAAGGTTGTTTCACTCTGACAACCAGGCCTTGCATCTCTTTTTTATACAATTTGCATTTGGCATGGGTTCCTTTTTACCCAGGGGTACAGGAATTTGCAAATATTTCCAAATAGGGTCTTTTATGACCTGCGCCCATGTCAGTTTCTTTCTCCTGTTCCCAGGTGTTGAACTGAACACTAGAAGCAGCACTCTGAAAAATGTGGTCCCTTCTTCCCACCAGCTTCTGCTTTGCCACAGAGGCACTCCTCTCTCGTGGCACATTCTGCTCCTTCTCCCTTATTACATACCTCCCCCACCATCCCACTCTACCCCAATTTCCTTCCCACCACCCCGCCCCCACAAAGAACAAATCAACTATCCAAGACTTCTGTTCATGAAACCCACATGTCTTTTGGCACTGCACTGTTGAGAAATCAATGGATTCCAGGTGGTTTGTATCTCTGCATACACAAGCAAAGAGAGAGCAAGGCCATTTACTTCAAGTGCCCAGAACCATCCACAAGGAAGGACTGGTATTTAGTGGGCCGATCAGTATTTCCCTGTGATCTGGAGAGTAAATTTCCACTGTGAGTGGAGTTACAAATATTCATAATTTGAGAACTGTGCCAATCAGAGCTCAGGTAGGGAGAAGCTATAAAACAGGAGTATGAGACCACCCCGGTGGACTCAGTGGATGATCCTGAGGATGCTGTATCTTTCCTCATGCTGCTGTGTAATCCTGGAATAGTCTCCTTCCTATATACCAGGAACTCCTCCCGCCCTCATGAAATACTCCTTCTATTTTCCTTGGAGAGCTTTGTGCATGTACTCTGGACAGCCACTTGGGTGCCAAAGACCAGCATTCTGAACAAGCCAGAAAAAAAGAAGCCCTAAAAAGCCAGAAGATGACTACAATTGCATCTGTGTGTCATGGGGTTGACTTGCGGTGCCTCTCCTGGCCACTCTGGAGATTAGCTCCTTCCAGGTCTGCATCCCCCTTCTGCTCCAAGTTCAATGCAGGGAATGAGTGAAGAATGCACAAGGAGATGCAGGGGGGAAAGGGGCTGGGAATGATGAGAGAAAAGATCCAGAACGCTGATATGAAGGGAAGATAGTGATCATGGTGTGTATTGCACTTGCTGGCAGAATAAGGATAGTGCCCACTGGTTAGGATACTAGGCTGTGATCTCCAAGATCCAGGTTCATGTCTCAGCTCTGCCACAGGCTTCTTGTTTGACCTTGGGCAAGTCACTTAGTCTCTCAGTGCCTCAGCTTCCCCTCCATACAATGGGGATAATAGCACTGCCTTACCGTAGTGGGGTGTTGTGAGGATATATACATTAAAGATTGTCTGGGGCTCATACATTACAATAATAGGGAATGCCTAAGCGCCAAAGACAACAAATAAGTTTCCAATTGGCTCACTGTATACCCCAGTGTATAATGTTATTCCATTATTCAGTTTAAAAAACAAGTCACCAGAGTTAGTGCAATGTTAAGTTTGACAACCCGGTCAGAACACAACAAAAATTAAACAAGTGCAACATTAAATCAGCCACACACTCTATATTTTTGATACTCATCACACAAGCCATGTCGTATCCATTTTTGTTAAGGACTCTCATTACCTTCAGTGAGAGGTCAAGATGCCAAATGAGGGCTGGATCTGACCCATGAACAAGACCTGACACCTTTTATTTATCCAGGAAAACTGGGACAGAAAATACTCCGTGTGTGACATGGTAATTAACATGCACAAAAAAAGGGAGTCCATTATACCAAAGACACAATTTCAAGCGCTCATCTGGGCTTCCGAGTGCACCGCTCTGCCTGCCTGTTGAAGTGTGAGCTCTTGAGGCAGGGACAGTATTTTGTGTCTCATTCACCCTTATCAGCAGATCTCAGTAATTCCTTATTCCAGAGATAATGGGCTTGCAGAACCACTAAGGCCTGCTTTTGTACTGGCATAACTATATTGGTTAAAGAGTGGTGTTATTTATCAGTACAACCACTTGTGTGAACAGCTATACTGGTATAAACGGTCCTTTCACCAGTATAGCTTATTGCTCTTCCTATACTGGAAACAGTTATACTGATATAAACCATTTTATACCAGTACAACTGCATCCCAACTGTGTGTCTGTGTGTGTGTGGGGGGGGTATTGTTTTAAATATACCAGTATACAAAACTGATCCAGCTTCTCAGCAGATAAGGCCTTTAGCATCTTGCTTCATTTTACAAACTCCACCATCCCTTGCTCCAAGCCTCTGGACTTTACAAGCTCCATCTTCAGCAACTGAGTTTATAAATTCCTGTAACCAGATAGCTGTGCAGTTAACTAGCTACTCCCATATGCAAAACACATCCATCTTTTGAGTTTTTAGCTGACAGCTTAATGGTATTTTCTACTGTGCACACTCAGCCCTGCATTTCCAAAACATTTGTAACTTTGCTTTTTCAGAACAACATTTTTCTTCCATGTGAATAGCACACATAGCACTCGTTAAGGCCGACTCATAAGCCAAGTCTGAAGGGTCAAAGTGTTGATGTTTTTCAGTTATCTAAGCAAAGAAAATGATGGGATTCTTAAAACCAAAACAAAGCAAATACATTCTGGGAAGGTGGTTGTGTTTTTAGCCTCTGATAACTCAAGGGGTTTTGCTCAAATGTAAATCGTTACCTTCACGCAGAGACTCTAGCTTTGAAAAAAGTCTTGGTTTCATTGCCATGGGATTTGTAGTGAGAAATGGCTACTCTGCCACAATCTTCAGACAGTACAGAGAAGGCAGGATGGAAAAGCTTTTGGAGCAGTAATTACCCCACTCAGGCACTTTCCCAAAAGAAGAATAACCCCTCTTCCGCTTTTCTGCTGTTGACTCCTTAAAAGGCCTAGGTAGTTATCCCTTCATTGTATGCTAACTGCACCATGGCTCCTCAAGAAGCCAATCCCAGTCTACCTAGCTGGCTTTCCGAGCTCACACCACTCTCCTGCCTTATTTGGGAAACCTTCACTCTGCAAGGTCTTGGCACAGCCTCAATAGCCAAGGAACCTTTTGCGGACCTGGCGTTTTGACAAAAATTGAATGAGACAGGCCCACCAATAATGAGTCCTTAGCTCTGGTGAGAAACAGAAATGAAGAGAAAAGGAGTACTTGTGGCACCTTAGAGACTAACCAATTTATTTGAGCACAAGTAGCTCACGAAAGCTTATGCTCAGATAAATTGGTTAGTCTCTAAGGTGCCACAAGTACTCCTTTTCTTTTTGCGAATACAGACTAACACGGCTGCTACTCTGAAACCTGAGAAATGAAGAGGGGACTGCAAGCTACCACGGCACCATGAAAACACCCTCACGGGACTGGAGTCCCGGCTGGTAGGCGAGCCCTTCTCCAGGAAGATCACAAAGGAAACCCACGCAGCGAGAGACAGACCCACAAACGCACGGTAAAAGTTTGCACATAAGATGCACGGACAAACACCCACACTTCGGAGCCAAGCCGCGCTGCGTTCCATTCCCTTCCGCCGCCACTCGTCTCGCGTCCGCCCCCCGCAGGGAGGGAAGGAGGCGGCACCGTCCACTGATTGGCCTGTAGCCTCATACATATTCAAATTAGCCAGTCCATTCAGCTTTCCAGGCAGCGCCGGACTTCCATCTCCCCGCCCCGGCGCTCCATATGCAGCGAGATGACCCGCGGACTGGATCGGCTGCTGTTGCATAGTCAATCAGCCCCGCCCCTCCAGGGCTGCCTGGGGGAGTGGGAATAAAGTCAGATAGCGGATCTGGCAGCAAAAGGAAAACGAGGGGGAAAAAAACCCACACAAGAAAGTTTCCTGCTAACTTTGCAGCCGCGGCAGCAGCTATGCCCGTGCGGTGCAGTGCCTCGGGGCTCGGGGGGCTCGGATCGCCTTAGGAAGGGGAGGGAGGGGGAGAGACGAAAGTGTGGGGCTGGCCGGATTAAAGCAAAATAAAGAGCAGCACCCCTCCCCCTAAGCGAGAAGGACCCAGCAGAAGCGCGTGGGGTGGAGAAAACATCCCGGGGAGAGCTGACCGGAGGCAGTGAGCGAGGAGAGGAGAGGAGAGGAGAGGAGAGGAGGGAGGGGGAACACAGAGACCCAGGCAGGCGGCAGAGTTTTGGGGAAAGATGAGCTTGTTGTCAGCCATAGACACCAGTGCTGCTTCTGTCTACCAGCCTGCCCAGCTCCTCAACTGGGTCTATCTGTCGCTGCAAGACACCCACCAGGCCAGCGCCTTTGATGCCTTCAGACCCGAGCCCTCTTCTTCCCAGCACCCCGATCTCAGCTACACCAAGAACAGCCCGGAGCTGGGCTCGTCCCTCAATTCCAGCTATCTGAACAGCTTCTTCCAGCTCCAGAGGAACGAGGTAGGTGCCTTTCCCCCTGTGGCTGCCGAGTGGGCTCGCTAGGCTGGGTGCAATCGTTTCGCACGCCGTCTGAGCCGAGCCGGGAGGGGGGACAGTGTCTCTGCTGCCAGAGGAGCCGACCTGCAATCTGTGATCGCTTTGCAAAAGAATCGCAGAAAGTTCACTCTGAAATTTAGCCCCAACCGCCATGATGTTTGAGAAGTTTCTCCCGTTTTTCTAGAGTTGGATTCCTGCTTTTTTAAACAAAAGCTGTCCGGACCAAAGGGAGCCTTTGCTTTTAATCGTTTTTGTAAAGTACAGGGGGAGGACTTAAGCGCTGGAGAAAGACTTCCCTGCTTCTAAATCGGTGAAAAATAACCAGTGCAGGATATTTAACCAGTGATCCTGGTTTGTCTCTCCAATTTCGGATCTTGCCCTAAAGCCCTCAGTTTTGTTGGAAATGGCTTTTTATTTTTTCCAACCAGTAAAAATGCAGCTTTAGCTGTAACTTTCTGCTGTTGCTGATGTTGCCAAGTCTGCGCAAATGAATTGCGCTCAGCATTGTGTTCAGATGGGAATGCAACCAACGTTGTAACAAAGTTTATTTCACTTTCAGGTTGGGGGTGGGTGGGGAATTACCGTTGGCTTCTGTGCGGGAGGTATGGCCTGTATTTAAATTATATATTTTCAAACCCCCTCCCCCCGGAGTGTGCGAGGCACACAACTTCTGTTGACAATCTGGTAAACGATTACACTGATTTATTTGCATTGCTATCCCGGAGCTGAACCAGATAGGGTATAACTACTAATAACAGGAGGGGGAGGAGGGGAAGGACAACAAATACATTATAACATTTTAAGTCAGTGAAATTACTGAAGTTTAAAACATCCCTCTCATGCTTAAAATTAGAACTGGAAATACAGGATACCATTGTTAGATACAGATCTTACTTAAATAAATAGCATGCAGGTGGTAGAACTGAAGCTGAACATTTTAATCAGTAATGATGGGAGACTGAAAACATTGGGATTGTTTACTTTAGAAAAGAGGTGATGAAGGGATGTGATAAAAGTACATAAAATAATGGTCTACAGCAGAATCTTCTGTTCTCCCTGTCTCATACCACAAGAAAAAGGGAACAGTCAATGACATTAAAAACTGATACAGGAAATCTGTTGTGTGGGGAAGTATTTAAACTGTGGAACTCACTGACCCATGGAATTCCAGAGGCCAAGAACTTAATATTTAAAAAGGGTTTGGAAATTTAAATGGGTATCAAGAATATGGCAAAAATTGTAAAAGAGATATAAAACCTCCTGGTTCGGGTTTTAAGACCCTCTCTAACTACTAGCGATCAGGACAAGACCTAATGTGGTGTCATTCTTTCACTTTCACCTGATGCTGCCCACTGTAGAAGATAGGATACTGGAATAGATGGATGTTGAGTCCAATGCAGTATGGCAATTCTTAGGTAATGGAGTTTCAGAACATTCCTGAAGCCTATTTAAACTAAGGAACAGCTTAAAAGGAGCTTCCACTTTAAAGTATAGGACTCTTTATTCTTTTATTATTATTTTGGCAGAGGAACCAAAGCTAAGGAATCTTCAGTTAAAATCAGCAGCCAAATTTTTGGCATAATTTTATTAATGGGTTACTAGTGATGCGATTAGGAAGAACCACCAAGGAAACAAGTTTAAAATTCAGTTAGACTTCATTTAATAATGGAATGTTTTGCAGAAGCAAATGTAGCCCCAAATGGACAAGTCTGCTATTTTTTAAAAGGAAGTTATTCAACATTGAGAAGTTCCATGTCCAAATTCTTACTCAGTGTAATTCCTTTAAAAAGGTGAAAAATGCAGAATTCAAAAGCAGTGTTCTTTTAGCAAAGTCAGCAGGCAGTGGGAGTCAAACACAGAACTGCACACCTGTCAGTTCCAAGTTGACTGATATTGTCATTTTGCATTTGAGTTGCACACATTCTGGTTTCGAGACAGAGTTGAGAATCCAGAGTTTCAGTCTTCGTAGTCTTTCTCATTAGGGGGTTGAGAACACTGTGCAGCTCAGCATTTGCTAATGTTAGAATCCATTCTGTTCAGAGTGAAGTGTTTTCCCCCTAATGTAAAACTAGCCAAAAGTAATGTGTGGCTGCAGCTAGGGAAGCTGGGAAATTGTGTCCCAGGAACAGAGCTCTTGGTAGAGATTTTTGGTCTTTGTAAGGTTCCTTCTTTCTGTGCCCACTGTACAATTTGTAACTAGGGTGTCATCCTTCTTTCCATCAGAAACATCACCCTCTGGGAAACATTTCTCTCTAGTTCTTTCTCTATGTCCAAAACCTATTCTCACCATCTCTACTTCAAGGCTCAGTCCCTGGGTTTACTAGGCCACTTCCAGATGGCTGCTTCTGTTGTATGTTGCAAACTACAGCTTTATCAACCCCATCCTCACCAAGCACTCATGGTGAGTCTGACTGCTAAATTTACCTGTGCTACATGTCTGCTAGGGCCCCCACTCAGGTAGGGAGCATGCAGATGCAACTGTGTTTTACTCCTTTCACTCTTGTAACAACTTCATAAAGCACTTCATTCACATCAGCTGAGAATGCGAACACTGTACAAAGTCTGTAGGATTCAATATCCAGGAAACATGGAGTCATGATTCCATGAGGATACTTCATATTTACAGAGGATCAGGCTTGTTTGCAATTTTCACAAATGCATTCTCCTGCTTCTGACAGCAATTGACCAGAGCATGCAATTGATCTGAGGCACTTTTTTAATTTCACATTAGTGTGTCTATTGTACTTGTTAATCAAGAATTTGCTCTTCTACAGCATCTTTCATTTAAGAATCACCAAAAATTTAGACATGCTGTAGCTCAAAAAAGCTCAAGCTGATACACTTCTCCACTCTGTCCAGAAGTTGGAAGCTTGAACGTTTCTTGGCAGGAAAAACCTCAAGAGGATTTCTTCCAATGTCATATTCTTAATTCTTGAAATTCTAATGTCTGTTTTTGTCAACAGTTTCAAATGCCATTAAGTACATACCTAGTAGTTAGACTGTGTACAATTATTTTCGGGAGCAATGGTGCCATATATTTCTTTTACATCAAGTGGGTTTGTGTGATGCCTTTGGAACACAAATAGCTTTCCAAAGTTAAACTGTTAACTGTTTTCAATATAGTGCTTACTTTGGTTGGCGATTTTTCCTCCTAGTTTTGAACTGGCTTGCTTAGCTTCAGGCTGAGCTGTGACAATGATTGACGCATAGCTTGTACACAATATTTGGAGAGTGACTTAATGAGAGGCCAAAATAGCAACAGATTGAGAAATGATAGGATCATAGGGAATATAATAAGCATGTGTACAGCATGTTGTCGTGCAGCTGAAAAAATTTTCAGAGGCGATCGCTTGGAAAAGTAGACAGTTCATGAAAAGTTGCTATTATACAGGACTTGCAAGTCTGCATGGTAGTGCCTGTGTATGTGACTTGCATGCTGACCAAAGGAACTGGACAGAAAAAAATGCCGGCATCCACAAAGTACTTGTGCACTTAACCAAGATTTTTGTCCTCCAGACTTTTTTCCACTACACTGGATGCCTTCTAGATAAACATGATGAATACAGCTGTTTGGTGCATAAAAGCTCCTTGTACCAACAAAAAGGCAACAATAAAGGTTTAAACAGTACATTGACAATGAATGTTTTGTTCCATCTGTGAGACTCATTTCACAAAACAGACCTGATTTTAAATAAAATTTTACTGGAGTAGTTATTGCCCAAGATATGAAATGAAGGCATTTTGGAACAGCAACGATGCTATTTAACTCAACTTAACTTTCATTATAACCTGGTTCTTTGGAGGCAAGTATTTGAGGTTTGTTGTAGGGTTGCTTACAAGAGATTTAATGTAGTTGAGAGTCAGCCGGGTAACTGTGTCAGTAATTGAGAGACCTGGGATAATGGTGTGGCCGATTTGTATGTTGTTTTCCATACTCACTTTCAACAGGCTGCCTACCAAATTGGTACAGAATGTGGTCCTGTAGAGAGAGCCACCATTACATAGGGACATGGGGTTTACCACACCATAACAGATTTGGCTTATCAAGTTCAGTGTCCTAACTCCAGCAGAGGCCAATCCTATACTTGAGAGGAAGCACCATGTCTTTATGATACACAACCATTTGTGCAGTGCTGTACATGGCACTGGAGAGAGGGGAAATCCTTCCTCTGCAACAGCCCTGCTACATCTGGTCTATTTACCATTATTTTAACATGCATAACTGCAAGTATTTACTGATTATAAAAGCGTAACTAGAAGATAACTTGGTACCCTGTGACCTCCCAGATCAACTTCTTACAGACAAGGAAGAACTAATTGGTAATGAGAAAACATGAGCTACATGAATTCACCATTGTAAGGAATGGATTCACCAGTTTAGAAAGGCAATTTATTTGGCAGGTGGCAGGGGGAATTAAAAAATCTAATGGATGTCCAGTGGGAAGTAGTACTAACACCTATTGTAATGGAAGAATGCTAGGTAGCTGAAGACCACCAGCCCATCCTCACATTAGTGAGGTTCCAAAGAGAAAAGGGTTAATGTTAATTAAATTAACAGGTATTATTAAACTGGGAAATGTGAATGCCAGTGAGGAGAGAGACAATACAAAGATACTTGAGGCCCTATTTGCTTAAAATCTCTCTATTTTTTTTCTACCTAAACATCAACTTTACTTGCCTCAAATCAGCCTGTATGTGCCTAAACAGAGATTCATGTGCCTAAGTGTGGCTAACAATATGAGCAGAAAGTAACAAAATGAAATTAACTATAGTAAAAGGTAAGTACATATACACCGGGAAAAGATACTCCCATGCACTGATATTCAGTGGGAGGAAGAAATATAGGTGTGATGGGGACAGTAGATCAGATGCAAACTGAAAATGTTACATGGCAACAACAACAAAAAAGTCCTTTGTAATTTTGACTGCATACAGACAAACTTTAATTACCTGAGGGAGTAGGAAATAGTCCTGTATATCTGTAGCTCAACTTGATTGTAAAATCTTTGGGGCCTTTGATTACATGTTTGTACAATGGGGCTTGGGCCTCTAGGCATTGCTATTATACAGATAATAAACTGTGTGTATGGTAACACCCATTGTTTCATGTTCTCTGTGTATATAAATCTCCCCACTGTATTTTCCACTGCATGCATCCGATGAAGTGAGCTGTAGTTCACGAAAGCTTATGCTCAAATAAATTGGTTAGTCTCTAAGGTGCCGCAAGTCCTCCTTTCCTTTTTGCAGATACAGACTAACACGGCTGCTACTCTGAAACCAGATAATAAACTGTAGCAGAAGTGTTGCATTTGCTGTAGTTAGGTGGCTCTGAGCACCTCATTCATTACCAGACAGAGAGCCAAAGTGGAATATGTGCAGATGATCAGAATGACTAATTATACTTTTAGCAAAGCAATGATTAAAAGTCTGGAGGAATATTACTGTATATTAATATGTGAAAGATGTAAATAGTAAGTATTGAGAGGAATTACTTATGGTGGTGCACATAAGAAAGTGGGATGAAATCAAAAAAGGGAAATCAAGGCAAAATATCAAGAATGGCTTCCCCAAAGTAAAGTCTAAAAGCTGGTGGATTTTCCCTTTGAAGGGAAGTGATGGGAGTCCCGTAGGTTCGGACTCTTCAAATTAAACTGAGCACTAGTAAAAACAGTGTAGGGACCTAACTTGTACTTGCAGGGGAATGGATCAGGTGACTTGTTATCCATCTCTCATTTCTAGGAACACCACACACTAACTTCATACTTTGTGAAGAGAGAGTTCCTTTTCTTCTAAACTTATCAGTTTTGAGGGAGATGGTAAGAAAAGAGACTGATGAGTTTTCACTACACTTTGTATTTTCTGAACATAGAAACTGCCATACACGATCATACCACTGGTCCAGTAAGTTCAGTATCCTGTCACTGACAGCAGATGCCTCAGATCAAGATGCTAGAAACCCTTCAATAGGCAGTTCTGGGATAACCTGTCCCTAGGGCAAGTTTCCTCCTGTTCCCCATAGAAGTTAGCTTATGCTCTGCAGCATGGGAGTTTATATCCCTTCCAGATCTCTTGTTTATTTAAAATTTTTACTATTCTCAATCTGAATATTTTCATCATCCATACTAATGTATAATCCCTTAAATATTTCAGTCAGATGTTTCCTAACGTCTCCATTTCAGGATAAATAAGTTCAGTTACGAGCCAACTTTTATTTAAAATCTGTTGTGGGAAAGGTGAATTGATAGCCACAGCCATGAAATTTAAAAAGGTTGTTTTCAGTACCGTAAAGGTGTGTTTTAAGATGACAAAAATAAGTATTTTTATTCATGCCAAAATCTTGTCATCCTTGAAGCAAATGCAAGAATTACCATTAGAGCAATGTCTTCAAGGCCCTAACCATAACGTACCAAATGGACTTCAGTAGGGCTACTCATGCGAGTAATGATTACTTACATAAATGAAGACAGCAGGACTATGCCTTGTGTTGGGCCACGGCAATAAGCCTCCTTGACGGCTCTTCTCTGGAGAGCTTTTCAGTTTCAGCTATGCCCATAACCTGTCTGTCGAGCCAGAGTAGTTTACCTCTTCTCTGTAGAAAAATAAATTTAAACAGCTGTAAAAAAACAAAACAAAACATGTTTTTCACCTATTTCCTCTTTAATCAAAGATTTGCTGGAATTTCCAGGTCAGTGGAAAAATAATTGTGGATATATTATGTTTATAACCCCAAAGATATCAATAACATTTGTAACACATTAAAAAGGCATTTAACGCTTGAAACAGTCTATAGACTGACACAGTGTTAAACATACGAACAGGCCTATGGGCCCAAAATTATAACAAAACATGCTGTAACGATGATGGTCTGTTTCTTATGCTTAATTAATTTCCTCATTGTCATTTTTCTCACTATTGTTCATTAATTACTGGCACTTGTGAACTGCACACTTGACATGATAGGCAAAAGCTCAACAATCCTCTGCCCTCTGATTCCTTTCAGAATAATAGGAGATGACTAACCATCACTTTTTTTGTAAATTACAAGTAGCTTATGACCATTTAAAGTAACAGTGAACTTTAATTCTAGCCAATTAAAAAAAAGTTAAAAATAGTTTCATGTACACCCCTCCAGCTACTATTGCCTGCTATTTTCTATTTCCCCACACAAACAGGGGAACCTGACAACACAGGTGAAAGAGTGAACCTTACTAGACACACAAAATATTGTCAAATAGACAAAGCAATCAAACTGGAACAAAATAACTTTTTGACCCTAACTTTTCAGTTCTATCATTTTTATCTGTTACTTGAAACAATAGGTAAAAAATTCCAGAGGGAAGAGAGATTGTTTTATGCTGACTGTGTCCCTTTAAATCTTTCCTTTCAGTAACCCTAGAAATACTGAATTCAAGCCCCCCCCCCCCCCCCCCCCAAAAAAAAAAAAAAACTTTTGAGATTTCAAGATACCAATCCCAATAACGTAATTGGGGCCCGGTATTAAGTTTATTTTTACATTTTCTTCATTAATGCTTGTGAAAGATTCCATTTTCCACCTGAAATCCTCCCTTTATTCACAGGCATTATGGGGAAGCAGCCAGGAGCAGTGCAAGCTTCCTCCCTGTTGCCCAGCCAGCATGCCCCAATACTCTTTAGGAGAAATTACCCCTAAGGGCGAGGAGGTCAGATTTCACAGTCTGTTCAGTGCTTAGTATCTCCGTTGAGATTTTGAACGAAACTGCCAATTAGTGCCAAATGCAGTTGTAACTTCTGTGGTGTAATGTAAACCTGAACAGGACTACAGGGGGTTGGACTAGATGATCTCCTGAGGTCCCTTCCAACCCTGATATTCTATGATTCTACTTATGCCACTGCATAAGATTTTGGATGGAAAAGGATTTTGGTCATTACCAACTCAGAGCAGATTTAAAACAACAGTCTCGATATAGAAGGCTCCAGAGCCCATTAACAGTTGCTTTATTTCGAACTCCTGTGTTGCTATGTATTTTTTGTTGTTGTTGTGTAGTCTCCTATGAGATGCACCATCCAGCTGTGTTAGAGGGAGGCAGTCAACTTCACTTACCAAAAAAAGAGAGACTGAATGAGTACGTCCTGATTTTTTAAAAAAAATCCTCTAAGAGATTTATAAGGGGGTTTCTGTTCCTCTGTTGATTTTCAGAAGGGTCTTTAGGATGGTGGGGCAAAAGCCACAGCACCAAACCTGCTCTCCATCATACCTCACCCGTCTCTTCATATGTCTGCTGCTGTCAGTTCAGTTTCAGTTTTGCTACTGCTGTCCTGGTAAACACCATCTTACAGAGTCTGGGAAAGAGCATGCATGCAAGTACCCTAAGGAATAGTGCATCGGATTGAGGCCATCATGCTACTGCATGAAACAAGAAGTGCAAGTGACCAAATTACACATTATGACACATGCCAACTCTTTCTTATTCTTAAAGCAGAGCCAGGATTAACCAGCAGAGCAGTTTGGCTACTAAAGGGAAATCCTGCTTGTTTTACTTAGTGGAGTTATCCCATTGAATACAATTGGATTCCTCTCCTGAGTAAGGACAGCAGGACTCAGCCCTAAATTGGTCCCAATGATTGTGAAGTAGCTTCAGCTGCAAAAGCCTTTCCTCTGTTGCTCCTTTACCCTCCCAGTTTCTGAAATTAACGCTGCTGAGTTAAGCAGTGCATATGCTTTTGCTTCATTATCTAAGCAGTTAAAGTTTATGTACACTTGGGCATTTACATCATGGCAACAAAGGAGACCTCCACACGGTGTTCCATAGCCACTTAATGTCATATCAAAGGCTGAACCACATTTGGAAAACTGGCAAGGGCATGAGAGAGCAGAATTAATTAATTGCAAAACCTAATTCAGCTCCCAGGAGAATTACATGGAACCAATAATTTATAGTTAAGTTCTTATTAATTAGTTTTTGAAAAGTCAGCAGCAGAGAAGAGCCCAGTTACATGTATTTTCATTCTGACAGCCAATGATCTTTCCACCCATCTCATATAAACAATTTGGAATTTTGCATTCCCAGAAACCCCTAATTGATGGCAGACTTAGCACTCATTTTCTGTCCCAACCCAGACTCCCCAAGATAAACCACATAAGACTTTTTAGTTAGGTTTTTCACACAGAATATGTAACACTGCAGTATTTATCTTACCTTGCATTCCAAAGGACCTGAACAAGCTGTTACTGTAGCTAAGTACCATGGAGTGATCTTTCATTCATTCTTCCTACAGAGATCCTCGTGGGGCGGAACAGTCCACAGGAAAACCACTCAGCTGTTTAGAACAGCAAGCAAAAAACAAGTTTGCTGATGAAATAGCACAGGTAATGTGGGTAGGGAGGTAGGAATTTGACCAGGACACTTGTTAACATGCCTGTTCTTGTGAAAAGTGACATGGATCTTAAATCCTCAAAACCAGATATAAAACCAAGTTCTCTTCCAAGATATGAAAACTTCCCCCCTGTTATTGTAAATTTTTTTTTGGGGGGGGGGAGTGAATGAAGGGAGGGGTAAGCATGGCTAATATTCAACAACTATCAGTAGTTGTACTGGTCCTCTGGAAGGAAAATGGACTTTAAAAAAATCACCATGTTGTCTCTGCTTACTAGGCCAGGAATAGTGCTAAAAAAAAGAAAATGTTTTCTAGTTCAAAGTTTCTGGGCAGTGAAGCCAAGAGGACACTTGATTTAAGA
This sequence comes from Natator depressus, assembly GCF_965152275.1. NCBI lineage: Eukaryota > Metazoa > Chordata > Testudines > Cheloniidae > Natator > Natator depressus. The sequence goes on along the minus strand of NC_134240.1, from coordinate 66,483,076 downwards.
CAAGTACAATGATATTGGATGTTTCCTTAAAACTGCTGCATCGTTCCAGAAGATATAAGAGTTAATATTTGCACTTCCCTCTTTATGTGAAATCTGAGACGCAATTTGATGCCCATTTTGCCACACTCAGGCAGTTCTATTTTAAGAGGACCTACAATGAAATGCTTACATTAGGCAGAGAATATTAGGCTTTGCTCCTTTGACACTATATGAAGGAAACTTCATTCAGCCATCGTAGCTCCTCTTGAACCTGAAAGTATTTTGAAAGTTTTGCAAAACTATTGAGATTCAAAAAATCTAGAAAGACAGGATTTCACTAAAATCTGATAGGACTTAAGCAGATAATGTTTCATGAGTGGCATGAGTTAGATAATGCTTTGACATGTGAGGTCAGTCTAATCTTTCATGTGACACAAAATATTGATATCTAGTTACAGAGGAAACTAACATAGATTCACCTGGGGAAGATAAGATGAGATACAGAACTAAGAGTTTATGCATTTTTATTTTTAATCCCCTAACCTATCAGGTCTGGAAGCAGATGTTTTATACACTTGGGAAGCCAAGATTATCAGCTTTCCAAGGATATGACAGTTGTTTCTAGCCTTGGTGGCTTGTGAGATATCACACTTTAAAACGGTCACCGATCTATCATGGACTTTTTGGCATTGGTTGAGTCTGAATATGTATTAACAAGTCCCAGATTTAGAACCAGAGAAATCTGAAATCCCTGCATATTGTAGATGTCTCATTCTGCAGCTCTTCAGGTCCCACTGAACTGCTGAAACTTACTGCATGCTCTTTACAACTAAGGAATTACGTTCTGCATTTCTTGAGACTGATCGTGAGTGAGGTAAAAGCTTTCTGCATGGCTCACAAAAGCGCTGCAGTCTCTTTGACTCCTGCAGCCTATTCTGAGGGCTGCTTCAGCCTTGTAGCAGCTGCATAATGCTTCTTTAGTCATTGCATGACCACCTGCATCCATTACCTTCAAAGGGCAAGAATCTGTGGCTCTGCCCCATCTGACAACCACATAACAGAGCAACATCTTAAGAGGATGTGGAGGCTGGTTCTATCTCAGCTACCTGCCAGCCAGCAAAGCATTTTAGAGAGGTACATAGTTCAGGGAAGGTTTTCCCCCAAGCTAACAGCTCCCACCTCCCAAACTTACCAGAGGGTGGGTGGGTGGGTGTGTTTGCAGGGGGAGTCCACATTTCTTCAGGCTAGATCAACAGCTAGACAACCAGGGTACATGTCTCAGAGCTATGGACCCCTTGGGCTGGATAGATCCAAAGCAGCAAAAGTTACTCTGTAGTTATCAGAAAGTTATTTTATTGATTGCATCTTAAATTGTGGGAAGCCAAACAAGTAAATGAAAGCTTAAACAAAAAACAGAACATGATTAAGATGTAAATGTGTACTTTCATCCATCCTTCCTCCCCCGCCACCCCTGTTAATTAGTTTCCATTTAACAGGGCAGACTTCGTACCTCCAACCGATATCATGGAAAATAAGCCTAGATTAAAAAAATCTTTAAAACTGACTTGAAAAGGAGACTGTTTCTTTATTAACGTGTAAATTAAGTGTTTGAGAGAGATCATATGGTAAAGGACTAGCTAACTTGGACTATAATCTGAGCAGAACTGCAGCCAATTAGAAGAGTCGTTGTAGACACAAACTATGCAAAACCTGGAGTTACCAACTTACAATTCCAGCCTACAGCTTCATAAACAGTTCTCTTTCTATTTGTGTTAATACAACATTTGTCTTACTCAAGAACTGGCGTTAAACCCCAAACATATTGTGAAGCTCAATCTGGCTGGACGATTTATTGTTTTCTACTGCTGACAGTGACCTGAGGTTTGTCTCTTAAACTTTGGCAGCCATTGTACAGGTTGCTGTGCCAAGAAGGCATTATTAAATCAAAAGTATATAAACAAAACTGTCTGAGATTTATGGGTTAAATTGAACTATAGCAAAATGTTTAACCATCAGATAACTGCACAGGAGGTAAATGCCTTCTTTAGTGTGTTTTAAACAGGAATTATTTTTCATGCATTTGGAGTGTCAGAAGACCCACCAAATAAAAGGAAACCTGACCCTTGTTTTTTTTCACTCGATAGGTCAAACTGAGACAAAATCTCCTGTAGGAAGGAGAGACGTTAATAGAATGTGACCATAGGTATTAAAGTGCAAAAATTAGAATATGTCCATCCGCTCCCCATATTGCTTTTTAACCTCACATCTTTGAACAACCTGCCCTGATGCCCATAAAACTCTGTGCTTATTTTTAACAGAGTAAGGAGGCACTTTTGAATCGAGCTATTGGCCAGAGATCTAATATGTTGCAATCCCTCTCCCCGCCTCAGAAGGTAAGGAAGATTAGTGGTCTGTAACTTGGGGAGATTCAGCTGCATGCAGTCCAGAGACAGAGGGAATGAAAGCTCCTGTGGGGATGTATAGCAGTAATTTGCAGTGTGAATGGTCTCTCTTGTCCCTAATATAGTGCTCATGTGTTAGAACATCTCTTTAGTATAAGTGGGCAGTTGTTTAGCATTCAGAAGATGAAAAGGCTCCCTGCAGAGCTTGGTACAAGAATTAGAAAGCTCCTTCAAGACTGTATGTCTGACCAGTGGAAATCTTTATAGTTGCCTTCTCATCCCTTACTCCCACCCTGAGGGCTTTTCCCGGGGTCACTGCTACACTATCATGGTGATTTGGGGCTCAGTGCTGCTCCCACTGACTGCGAAGGGTGCAGGAGCAGGCCTTTAGGTAGCAAGGGGCAGGGGAAGCTACTTGGACTTGGGAGTCATTTTGAGTACAACAAAATTTGTCACAAGAGCCCCATGTAGTTTTGTGGACTACTAGGCTGCGCATTTCAGTAGGCAGTCTGGGGCTTCTCCCCCGACCTCCCCAGCTGTTCTCTAGCCACTGGCACAGACTTAGGGGAGTTGGGTGATGAAATCTGATGGAGCTCTTTGCATGCCTGTTTCACAGGAAGCATAGAAGTGACCAGTCTCGGGTAGACTTTTTAGCTAATCCTCGCCAAACCAAGAATATCACCCCTTCTAATTTACAGATGAGGAAACTGAGGCACAGAGGGATTGGGTGGCTTCCCTAAGGTTGCACAGTGAATTATCGGCAAATATAAGACTAACTTCCATGCCCTTGCTCAGTGCACTAAGCTATACTACCCCTCTAGCTCCAGATCTCTGTGTCTGAAAGCACCATCCCTCTGGAGAATTCTTGCAATTCCTCTCCTCAAGAAAGGCATATCTAATTATACAGTGGTCTAGAATTCCTTTCCCCTCACGCTGAGAAGCTAAGGGAAGGAACAGCTGTCATAGTTTGGGGTCAGACACTGGTGCACCAGGTTTGATAAAATAAGCATCTGCCAGAATCTGACGGTAGGCAAGGCGTCTTCCTTTCACCCAGTTAAATTCACATCCTTATTCGCTTCTGCATTTCAGAATTCTGGAAGAGAGAAACTATGGGAAAGGCTATTGTCACGAGAGGCATAGCTCACTAAAGAGGTCCAGATCCAGATATTGAGGTGCTTCTCTGAATCCAGACCTGGCAGCTTTCTGATAGACACCCCTTGGGATCTACAATTTTTATGCAAAACTGTTTGCCTGAAAAGGGCCTAATATATCATTTAACAAGGATTTTTAATACCAGCACACCAGCATTACAGCAAAGACAGGAGTTTACACTTCACTCTCCCTCTCCCCCATCAAGGCAGCTGGAGCAAGCTGCAAAGAGTAGTCATCATCCTTCCCTGTGCCAAGGTGAAGGCTTATTTGGGGTGTAGAATTGTTCATTCAACAACAGTTCCCCTCCCCAACCTGCCTCCTATATTCATACTGACTATTTAAACTAAGTATTAGCTTCAAAAGTTTCTGGAGGTAACAGACCACCAGTGCATACTTTTTTAAAGGGACACCAACTCTTCATTTTAGTGCTGTGTACATCTTGGTTTTGCATGTAGAGCTTGTCAGGGATCAGGAAATGGAAATCATACCTAGTGATCAGAGCAGAGGTTGGGGGCAGATGCCAGAGCCAAGGATCAGAACCAAAGTCAGGAATCAGAGGTGAGGGTCTGATGAGCTGGAGTCAGAGCCTGAGGTCAGAGCTGGAGTTAGAGCCAGGTTACCTGGAGTGAGTGAAAACAAGAGCTGGGCTGGGAACAAAGGGCTGGGAACAAACAAGCACAGACACTATCAGAGCCTTAGAGGAATGTTTTGAGTAGCCAGTGCCTTGCTCCTGCTGCTGGTTTTAAGAGCAGGTCTGCTGATTCCCTCAGCTAATCAGGCAGCTTGGCCAATCAGGTATCTCAATTGGGGTCCAGCTGTTCTCATTGGGGTGCCTGGGCATTAAGCTAGCAAGTAAGCAGGCTAGCTGTGGTCTGTTATTCCTGAGAGAGCTTGATTTCTGTCTCATTCTCATATTTATCAAACCGATCATGTAAGGTGTAGGAGCTAGTTTAACAGGACAAATATAACCCCACGGAAGTCAATAGGGTCAGACTAGGAATGAAGTTGTCCTTGTCTTATTTTGTTATCTTTGTTTCTGTTGCTTAGATGCACAAACAACAATCACATGTAAGTTTAATCATGTTAAGTTATGAAGAGTGGGGTTTTTTTGTGACCATTGATTCTGGGACAGGAAATTCCTCAACGTTTAATTGACCCGCACAGAATAAAGGAATATTATTTTTCATTCCAGACAGAATTCCAGCTGAAATCATGTTCATTAAATTACAGCCACAGAAAAATATACTTGAGTGATTGATATAGCCAGAGCCAGCAGCCAAAGAGAAATGGTGCAACTCCTTTAAAATGTCTCCCCGGCTCTCTTCTCACCACTCCTCCAGTACCATCGGGTTGGACAGCCTCTTAATATGTCATTACTCAGCTATTAGTATGTAGGTATGGGGTAGTAAGCAGCTCTCCTTCCACAGCATAAAGAGTAGTTTCTTTGGCTATGCAGCCCAGGGTACCTGGGTAAATTCTATATGGCATTAGCCATAGAGGTGAATTTCTTCTGGATCAAAGCCTTAAAGGTCAGTTAATCTAAAATGAGAGTATAAAATCTAGCAGATAGGACACCAGACTAGGATTTATGAGAGCTGGATTCTGTCCCTGCCATTGTCTGGCTTTGTGACCACAGACAAGTCACTTTACCTCTCTCAATTGCTCCCATGTGTAAAAGGAGCTAATGATATTTACCTTCTTTTCTTTGTAAAGGGATTTGAGACCTACAGGTGAAGAGCCACATAAGAGATGGATATTTTTATGGATAATTATTAGTGAATTACCTCAATCACATCTTGAAATCTTCCAGGAGTGGCCCAGTGATTTAGGTGTAATTCTTCACGAATCTGGTCACTCACTTGAAGCCTATTCACTGTGTCCATCTGCCCGCTCTGTTAATATGTATAGTGTTCTATGTTTTTACCAAGTAATGGAGTAACATTCGGTGAGTAATTAGAAAGGCTGCTGTCTTGAAGCCCATGCTGGAGAGCCAGATCAAGCAATAAATCAGGCCACACAGTGCTCATTGCATGATGGAGGCCTGAATCTTCATTCAGGTGCAAACATTCCTCCTGAAGTCAATGGGAGTTGTGTACGCTTATCTGGGGGCAGAATCTGGCTAAACCAAACTACGTGCTTTCAGCTCACGTATTTCCAAATGTTTATTGCTACTTCTGAATTAGAGATCTTCTAAAAAAAGCTCTATCCTGACACTTTCTTGGCCTTGATAGCTAACATATCCTATTTTATTATTCGAGCCTGTTTGAACTGCTGTAGTTAAAGTGATGTCACAATTTCCATTAAAACCCCTATGTTCAGGGGTTTATTACTCAGCTAGAAAAATTCACTCTCCACTGAAAATTGGCATAGGAAAATGGAATCATCTCAGCTCTTTAGAGATAGCAGGAGCACAAAGTCACAGGTTTGAGGTGCTGTTCCCCACATACCGGTATTTCCAAAATAGCTCTTTTATTTATTGTTGTTAAAAACAAGTTCTTTTGGCTGTTAGTCCTTGTTGTGAGCAGGTGTTTTTAGGTGAAGGTGAGGACAGTTATAACTGGTGAGTTAGTTCATTCCCAAGAGGCCACTTGCACGCACAATCCTTCCCATCAACAAGAAAATTCAAGCCAATTTATTATGACTTGAGCATCTTTTGGCATTTCATTGCAAGACCCGTTAGTATAATCATTCTAACTTCTGTGACATGTTATTTGTCAGTTTGTGGTGTTTATCATTTCCAGTGTATAAGAAGAGGACAAGTGACAGGGAGAAACTTAAAGCTCTTTATTCAGCCAACCCCGAGCATCAAATAATCCAAGTGATTTAAAGTCATTGGGACAACTTGCTGCTTGAAATTAAGCATGTGGTTTAGTATCTTGCTGAATCAGGACAAGGATAACATCAGACAAGTGTTCTTTGCTGATTGCTTTTCAATTATAGTTTATTTTTGTTGTAGGTGGCATGTTGGACTATATTTTGTAGGAAAGTTAGTCATGATACCTCACTACGGCAATTCAATCAAGACTACAAAGAGATTGCCAGTATAGGTTTTAAAATGGGTCATTTAGTTAGGTGCTACTGCAGTTCCTTGTCAGCCTGCACAGCATAAATCAATGGTTTTTAATTTTCACCCCTAAGATTTCAAACTGGCCCAGTGCATTTGTAGTCAAATATACCAAGATATGGGAACTTTAATCCCATCCTTCAGGGCATAAGGTGAGCAATGCAGGAGTCAAGAGGCATTTCACTCTACCCCCATCTATTTATAGCACCGCACATATATCTTACTTTGATGGATGAGGGAGATCACGGGATTCTCTGACACAAGGTTTGTCCCACTGCTGGAAGCAGGATGCTGACTTAATGGGGTCACTAGCCCAATGGAATAGGGAAAATCCTATCTTCCCGAGTGCTTTTTTTTTTATTTTGAGGAAGCCACCCAAGCATGAGGGAACTGCCTCTCTCCATGCTGCTGAGAAGATGTTGGTGCTTCTCTCCAATGTCAGCTGAGGAATCAGCAGTAGCGGTTTTCAATAAAGGTAATGGTAAAGCCTGGGGACAGAGCTTTTAACCTTGCAGCAGCGCTTCCACAGTGCAGTGTCCAGTTTCACTTCTGTCTCTTTCTGTATAATCAGATCATTGCCCTGTGGAAACTGTATTCTTACGGTGTTGCACTGTACCTTGCCAAGAGCCCCCTTTTCCTCAGCACTGTTTCATTTTCACTGAAAGATCCTGCTCTCACGCCCTCTCTGCTACCTTGGCTGTCAGAGAGCAGCTCCGATGATCTCGCAGCAGTGCCAGTTCCAAAGAGAGTTTTCTCATGCTCAGTGACCTAACAACATAAATGGAATTGTAGGCAAAGTTATTTGGTCATCTAAGTGCAGTTCTTCATGGACAGTAGTTCACAGCACAAAAGCCACCATCCCAACTGGCCCTAATTGGACCCTTGCTTGCAGTCTTGGAAGATAATTGAATGTACATGGAAACTGAACTGCAATCTCATTCCTGGAAATCTCTCTCTAGGTCCGATTTAAGAGATATTCATGGAGAAGGGGAGGGGATGTTTGCATGACCACCTGCCTGTGCTGAACCTGTTCGGCAGGAAAAGTACTTTCCCTATCTGTGGAGCCATGAATCCAGAAGCACTCTCAACAGCTACAAAATATGATACTATTGTTCGAAGATTTCATTTAAGAAAAATAAATACTATACCAAAGAGAGAGAGAGAGAGACACACACTCTGGCAATGCGTCACTGATTAGAGAGAATACCTTCACTAGCCTTAGATCTATTTGCTGCTCTTCAAACTTATCAGTACTTGAGGGAAACACAGTAGTAGTAGACAAGTCTTCTGTTTAGTGGATATGGTTAAGATGTCCAGATTTAAACTTTTCACAACATCCACAGTTCTATTTCAAGAACTAGTATTGGTGGTTTCTCAGGCAGTTTCGGTGACTCAGCCCTCCAGCCAAGTCACACACACAGTTTGAGGGCTTTCAGCAAAACAAAACCTCTTCCAGGATAAACAGTAAAGTCTCGGTCCGCAGTCTTTAAACAGTCCTGGTGTTGGTATCGAGCCGTACTCCCCAGGCTTGCTCTCTGGAGGCAATTGCCCTTTCTGGCCCCAGCTCTCCAGTTGAGACACTAAATAGATTAGGTCCCCTTCCTGGGTTGTATCACAGTTCCATATTCAGTAAATTGATGACCCTTTTCAGGGTCTTCAGTCCTCTTTCTGGGGTTAGGTTCAATGCTCTCCTCAGGGAGTAATTTATTTCACCTGTGGCTGGTGGGGGGATCCGGGCCCACTCACTACTCTGGGTCCTGACCCAGGGACCCTATGAATAGCAGCAATGGGCCACTGCATACCTTTCAACTGCTCAAAATGCTGCTATGATTCCCTGGGCTACTTTCCTGTGGCCTCAGCAACTTCACCAACGCTTCACCCTTATTATAGGGCTGAAGTTTTTTACTTTGTATTTTATTCTATGCTTTCTTTCATATATAGTGCATCTCCCCCATCAGCTCCACCTATTCTGTCATTCCTGTGTTTTGTACCCTGGTATTACCATGTCTCCTTGATTGTCCTCATTCCACCATGTTTCTGTGATGCCTGTTATATCAATATCCTCATTTAATACGAGGCACTCAGGTTCACTCATAGTATTTAGGCTTCTAGCATTGTATATAAGCACTTCTGTCACTTTTTAGTTGTCTGCCTTCATGTTATGTAATTGAATGGAACTCTTTTTCAGTTAACTTTCTCTTCAGTTCCTACCTGTACTTTTCTCAACTTCTGTTCTCTGCTCTTTACTAGCATATAGAGAATCCCTGTTAATAGATCCTCCCCAAAGAGATGGCTGTGTCTGAACCATGTGTTCCTCTGCACCTGTTCCACCAGACCTTTAGTGTAAAAACTCCTCTGTGACTTCTTTAATTATACATACCAGGAATCTGGTTCTAGTGTGGTTGAGGTGGAGCCCATCCTTCCATCCTTCCTCTGTAGGCTCCTCCTTCTCCAAAAAGTTCCCCAGTTCCTAATAAACCTAAATCCCTCCTCCCTACACCATCATCTCATCCACACATTGAGATCCTGCAGTTCTGCCAATCTAACTGGCCTTGAGTGTGGAACTGGAAGCATTTCGAAGAATGCTACCATGGAGGTCCTGGACTTTAATGTCTTGCCTAGCAGCCTAAATTTGGCCTCGAGAACCTCTCTCCTACCACAACCACTGGCTCCTCCCCAGCACTGCAGATAAGTCTGACTACAAGTCTCGAGAAATCTGCAATCTTTGCACCCAGCCGGCAACTGACTGTGTGATTGTCCCGGTCATCACAAACCCAGCTATCCATATTTCTAATGATCGAATCCCCCATTACTGTTACTGTTTCTTCCTAATAACTGGGATTCTCTCCCCCAGACAGGTATCCTCATTGCAAGAGGATACCACAGCATCATCTGGAAGGAGGGTTCCAACTATAGGATCGTTTCCCTTCATTCCAGTTTGATGATGTCCTTCCCCAAGACTTTCATCCTCTTCAGCAGCACAAAAGCAGTCAGACTACGGGTGGGACCACACTGTGTCCCAGAAAGTCTCATCTTGTACCTCTCTGTCTCCCTTAGCTCCTCCAGTTCAGCTACTCTGGTCTTAAGAGCCCATACTTGGTCTCTGAGGGCCAGGAGCTCCTTGCACTGAATGCACACATATGCCACCTGGCCCACCAGGCAAGTAATCATACATGATTAGGGTTAGGCTATCTCTCCCATCTCTGCTGCTGGACTTCTGCCTATATTATTTTTATTCCTTCAGCTTTTTTGTGGGGAGGTGTTGTTTTTTTTGGCAGGGGGTGGTGTGGGAGTTGTTTATTGTCTGAATGTTAGGTGTATCTGGTTCTCATGCTCCCGCTCTAAACCCCCTCACAAAAAACTCTCCTGTTTGGTAGCTCCTCTGGTCACTTAGAAGCTGGCTTTTTAAACCCCGGTTCTCCCTGAGTAGCCCTGCCCCTGGTTAATGGATCCTAAAGGATGAGGGATCAAAGCTTCATCAAGAAGCCGTCAGCCTTGCCTAGCGGGCTGCTAGGTGCAGGCACTGCCCCCCAAACAGGCCACACTATATGCTAAAATCAAACAGCGAGCACACAACACACAAACAAACTCACCTCAAAGGTCACGTAGTCATTCCTCCTTCACCTGGAAAACTCTCTCGCAAAACTCCCCGGCTTGCCCCTCTTGTTCACTAACTCCTCTGGTCGTATAGGAGCTGGCTTTTTAAAGTTAAACAGGGAGCTGCTCCGGGGAACTCTGACTCCTGTTGTTTCATCTGCCTGGCTGTTTTGGTCCCCAACCCTGGGAGGCCTTGACAACAGTAGGTTCTTCTCCCATGGCATCTCCCATTGTTACTAGAACTGGTTCAACTCCACGAACAGATGACAGGGCACTACCAGCACTTTAGCAACTGTTGTCAAGGTCTGTTCTGAGCAGGACTCATCATGATACAAACACCAGAGCCTTGTCTATGCTAGCATTCCCATCTTTGCTCACTACCTTTAGACCTTTTGGTGCTAGCACCAGCTCAGGAAGTTTTAGAGGGAAAGTGCAGCATAGACACTCCGAGCTAAGGGCCTATTTTATTTTTATTATATATAAACATAAATTGTGGTGGTGTTTCATCTTGTTCTTATTGCTGCCCTGGTCTCCATTTTAAGTAACTGGAGAAGCAAATTCAGATTTCGTGGTTCTCTAGTCTTCCTTTTGGCATGGGAGTCCTGAAAAGAGCATAGGAGGTGGTCTCTGCCAAGGAAGGAGCAACCCAGATAAGATTTTCAAGGGTGTCCAAGTGACTTAGTAGCCCAAATCTCATTTTCAAAAGAGACTTTGGCTCTTAACACCTAAATCACTTAGGCATCCTTGAAAATGTTACCCAACATGCCTGTGTAGGCTTGAATAAGGAGGCTGGATAGGACTACAGCCATCCCTCTCACACATGGGGTCACCAAATATACAGAGTTAACCCTGCTTCTTACAGCTGAGCTAATGTACTCAGTTAACGAGCACTTTACAAAATAAGTGTATGTGAGTTCTCTGACTAGTGAAAAAGCCGCATACCCAGACAGAACCAGGACACAAGGGACTTGAAATCTGATTGGATGGTGCATCCACACTCTGAACATAGACAAACTTTTCTACAATAGGGGACTTAAACTGAGATTTCCAAATGCTTCCTTCAGCTTAGATCCCCATGATTCAACTAAAGCAAGTCAAAGCTTTGCACAGTCATTGGGGGAAAGAGACAGACAGGCTTTGCCAACTAGCATTTTCATCCTCTCCCAACCAGAAGACACTAATTCCTAACACCAGTTAACCCACATCCCTGATTCAGCCTGATAGGGAACTCCTTAATTCACCACAGCTGGCCCAGCCCTCCTACCCTCACAATCCTTGTAATTAGGACATGTGGCTGTGGTCTTTCCTCTGCGTGGGGAGTGAGAGTTAACCCTCTCACTGCCAACATCTGATGGATTCTATACATCTCGGCACAGCTCAAAGGGAATTTTCCAGTGATAGGTAGTGTTTGGTGATTACAAAGTATGGTGGTCAGTATTAGACCACTGACTCACTGTGGGACAAATTGTGTGCTCTCTCAGTGATATTCACTGCTGCAGGAGAGGGTACAATGTGGTGCTAGTGGAATGGCCAAGTAGGCTCCCTCTGCAAGCCCTAGGGTAGCACCTGCCTACACCAACATAAAACACAGTCATGAGGCTCCAGTAGCTCATGGATGGGGAATGGAAAGTGGCCACCTTTGGAATCTACAGGCCCAATCAAGTGCCCATGGGAGTCAAATGAAGGACTCCTCTTGTCAAGAATGGGCATTGGATTGGGTCCTATGAGAAGAAAAAGCACCCATGTGCGGATTGTACTGTAGCCTCGTGTCCTCCCCATGAGTTGCAGAGGACTTGCATGTGACCCAACCCAAGGAAGATCTGTGGATTTCTGCTGGTGGTGGAGGGAGTGGAATTTCTCACTCGCTGTACGTAAAGTCACTGATCTGTAAAATGGGAATAATATAGCTATTTCACAGGGCAGCTGAGGAGCTTAATTATTTAATGCACATGAAACACTTGGAGAGTCCTCAGTCAAAATGTGCTATTAAAAACATTTCATATTATTCCAAGTGTGTGTAAGTGAAAGTGGCTACTTGGGAGAGAAGAACTTCTTGAAGTCTCTTAATTAACAACAGTCTGGGTTCCATGGCACTTCTCCTTCCTCTTACCAATTTGTTGCCAAGATTTTCTCATTCCTACGGAATTCCATAATCCTAGAAAATAAGTGCTGATGACTGTTATAGTATCTTTAGTCACTTGACAACTGAAGCAGTTAGAACTTTTCAGTCACTTGCTGGGATAATTTTCATTTTCAAAATGTACAGAATTAACCCCGAAGACAGAGGTCCCAAATCTTCGCTCACCAAATTTATGCCATGTGCTATTATACTAATGTAGCTCCTCCTGGGTTACACTGGTGTAAAATGAGGGGAGAATCAGGTCCACCAGGTAAGTATAGATAGCGACCCCCAACGGAGATTAGGACTCTTTGTGCAGGGCACTGTGCAAACACACAGTACAGACTGTGCCACCCCAAAAAGCTTCCAATGCAATTGGACAAGACAAAGGATAAGAGGGAAACTGAGGCAGAGAGTGTTGCAATGACTTTCCCAGGGTCACAGAGCAAGTCACTGGTAAAGTCAGGAACAGAATGCAAGTCTTCTGACTCCCAGTCCAGTGCCCTATCTACTAGACCCTTCATCAGTTGTGTAACAGGTCACTTTTGCCTCTGGTGTGGCTAAAGGAGATTGCAAAGTGTAGCTTGCACCTAATTTTCACTTGCATATCCAAAGCCACTGTCCTAGGATGTAGCGATAGCTTCAAATTATGCAGAGATCCATGTTTGAGTCTCCATTATTCAGCTATCCCTATGTGACTCCTTTATTATTTGAGCATCACATCAGATGGACAGAAATCATGAATATCTGAGGTTTTCAAAGATTAGTGAATTAATTTCACAAACTCACTAAATCTCAGCTTCTAGCATCTATTTATATAAAGGATTTTTTAATTCATTTTTTTGGCCCTCATTAAAAGTTTCTGATTGACAGCGCTGAAAAAAATATGGTCACAGAACAGGTCTGATTCTAGTTGCATATCAGTGTAAATTAGGAGTAACTGCACTGAATCAGTGAAGTTACAATAGTGTGAGAGGAGAACCATGCCTAATAAGTACAAGTGCAAATTCCTTACGTTACCCTGGCAAATGTGTCCTCCCCAAACATTGGGTGGGAACAACTGTCCATGCTGTGGTCCTGTCTGCACAACTTCCATGTTGCAAAACCCAGAGAAAAAGCTATTCTTTACGTTTTAAAGCCCCTATCAACCAGTTACTATTCTGTTGTGCCCCAGGGCATTAAAGAGAATGAATACTTGTTATCACTTTTCAGAGTAGCAGCCATGTTAGTCTGTATCCGTAAAAAGAAAAGGAGGACTTGTGGCGCCTTAGAGACTAACCAATTTATTTGAGCATAAGCTTTCGTGAGCTACAGCTCACTTCACCGGATGCATGCAGTGGAAAATCTCCCCACTGTATTTTCCACTGCATGCATCCGATGAAGTGAGCTGTAGCTCACGAAAGCTTATGCTCAAATAAATTGGTTAGTCTCTAAGGTGCCACAAGTACTCCTTTTCTTTTTGTTGTCACTTAATTTCTATGTAGACGATTATGAGTTTCCTGCTGTTTTGAAGCTTCAGAATGGCAAATTGGGCTTCCTTTAGTTTTGATTTGCTGGTTGAAGAAAGTGAAGATCCCTTGCAGGTGAAAGATAAAACTGGGTATTTTCTATTTATGAGGAAATAGTTAAATCACAGCAGTTTCCCCCGGATCTGAGCACTTCTTATTGTTTGACTTTAAAACTCAGGACACTGTGTTTATTGTCTCATCAAGCGGCCTGCAAATGAACATTTACATTTTTATTGGTGTTCTTTTCATTTCTCTGGTTTCAATATTGTCCCTTCAAATAGTTGTGGACACCAGAAATGTTCCTTTTTGTGGGTCACTCTTCAGCACTTTGCTTGGAAGCTCTAACCACTCCATGGCTGTGGTAGGGTATCACATAAGAAAGCAATCATTGTTTCGTGGCCAGGCTGGGAGGAGTGAACTGTGGTGAGCTCAGGTTTCAGAGTAACAGCCGTGTTAGTCTGTATTCGCAAAAAGAAAAGGAGTACTTGTGGCACCTTAGAGACTAACCAATTTATTTGAGCATAAGCTTTCGTGAGCTACAGCTCATTTCATCCGATGCATCTGTAGCTCACGAAAGCTTATGCTCAAATAAATTGGTTAGTCTCTAAGGTGCCACAAGTACTCCTTTTCTTTTTGTGGTGAGCTCAGTACTTTCTCCACCAATGGGATAACCTGATCCATCGTGCTATCTTTAGGCTTACAACCAAGAGGCCTCTGTATTAATGACCCATATATTGCTTTCACAAAGTATGCAGCCCTGTTCTTAATGAAAAGACTCTCTCCAAGTTCCTGCTGCTATTTTTAGCCTGCTGCTGTTCAGCTCACTCTTAGAAGAACCTTTAGTACAATACTATCTTTCTTTCTTTCTTTCTTTTTTTGCAGGCGCTGAGTAGCAGTCTGTATAAGAGCGCTTCTCCCTATGGCTCTCTTAACAACATAGTGGATGGGTTAAGCTCACTCACTGAGCATTTCTCTGACCTATCCCTCTCCTCGGAAGCCAGAAAACCCAGCAAGAGGCCACCTCCTAACTACCTATGTCACCTCTGTTTTAACAAGGGACACTACATCAAAGACTGTCCACAGGTAAGTGATGTGTGATGGTCTGTAAGAGTCTTCACCTCACCACTCATCTAATGAGACAATTTCCTGAACTTGACTCACTTTTTTTTTTCAGAGCAGCTTTGCAGAAATGTCTTGACAGTTTTACCAGGCCAGACCAAGGTTCTTTTCATCCACCTGTTATCATGGGGCCTGTTACCATGACATTTTACTTGTGTGTCGGCCCCACCTACCCATAGGTGCTGGAACTAGGGGTGTGGGGGATGTCGCCTCACCCCCTGGCTCGAAGTGGTTTCCATCATATACTGGGTTTGCAGTTTGATTTAATGACTCTCAGCACCCCTGCACCTACCCAAATGCGCCTACCTCCCCTAAAAAACACCTCACTCCAGGCAAGTGAGTGAGTAGATTTTGGCAATGGTAAAGGTTATTACTGTGTAATTTTCCATTTTGAAGATTATGCTAAATTCATTTTAAAGCTGCACATTTCTTAGTTATTTTGGATATAACATTTAATAAAAAATATAGCAAGTAATGGAAGTACCCAGCACTAAACACTGTAAGGAAGGAGAAAATGCTATATCAGATGAAAACCTTAAGACACTGTTGCAGGAACCCAAGCTCCAGGTATAGCTAGTGCAAAATGTTCCTTGCTTGATATAGAAGAGGTTTATGCTACTTGACTAGAGTTCTTGATGGTTCTTGGCTTAGCAGATTGCCTTTGTAATAGCAAAACTGGTAACATTATTTCCTTAAAGATGTGGGGTACCATAATGTGCACTAAAACCATATACTAATTTGCATTTCTCCTCTGAAGAGCCAAAACCCAGCGTGCCAGGTTTTCCCATCTTCTCAGGTTTCAGCTTGGCATTGCTAAGGTGCTCTGGTTCCCATAGAAGTAGAGACGGTTCAAACTTTCACAGCTCCAACAAGCAATGTACTTAGAGTCCCGAGGCAAAAAAAATGCTGATGGCGTTCCAAAAATACAGAAGTGCACGTTTAGTGGCATCCTCTAGATCAGTTTTCAACTCCGCTTCTTAACATGTAACCTTTGTTCTCTCAGTAAACTTGACTACAGTCCATGGCAGCTAGGGGTGTCAGACATATAAAAGCCAGAATTGCAGGCAGAAGGAATGTCTGCCTGCTAAGCAAGGTCCGCATGAAACTGAGTCTAAAGTCAGATGAGCTTTAACTGAGTGTGTTCCTGTTGCAGTTGGTCACAGAGGTGTGAACCAAAGAGGGGGTTATCTCCATGAAGTTTTAGCTGCATATCTCCTTCTGATTTTAAGGGAAGTTGTGGGACAAAAATGCCCCATGCAGCTCGGCAAACGCACTTCAAAATATTGTACATTGTATTGTTTCAGAATACACTGAATGGAGCGTTTTGTTCAGGAATGAGATAAAAATTATTTAGAAATGTGTTTTAATTTTTAATTGACTCAGTTTAGCATGTACTTGCAAAATACACAGAAATGATCGTGTGATAACATACATTGTTCAATACTAGGATAGAAATATACTATCTGTAACTGTACTGAATATACCCAGCAGTGGACTCCAATGCAATATTGTGTGAGATAACAGTGCAGCTCTGGGTATGTATGAGAGAAATGCAACAGGTTCCCTAACAATCAGTACATTTCGGGCAGTGGCTTGTGTAGATTGTCCCCAGCGAATGATCAGCAATATCTTGAATGGAGATTCAGGGTTAGTTAAGGAAAATAACTTAAAAAAAAAAAAAAAGAAAATCAGTTAATGCCAATTAAAGCACAGCACATGCAAAAGTTAAGGTTCCTACAGCAAGGTTAACTTGACTGTGTTGTACACTCTATCCAATTTTTGTATGCATGTTGGCCCAGATCCTCAAAGGTATTTAGGCATCTAACTCCCATTGAAATACTATTGAGGATCTGAGTTATTATGATTTAAGCAATAATATATTAAGCTATCCGTTGAACCAAAACAGGAATGGAGAATGCTACCTATAGTATGTGCTCTGTGGCTGAGTTGTAATATTATATAAACAAATATATCTATGTGCCTGTGTGTTTGTATATCAGTGTATACTTTCAGATCATATTTAGGGGAGGTGGTATGAAATTAGGTCAGTATTGTGTGTAATATCAAAAATAAACCCTGATTCAGGAAAGCACTTAAACACAAGCACTTTACTGGGACTCAAGCCTGCAGTTGAGTGCTTTGTTGAATAGTGATGTACTTAAACCTGTGCTTAAAGTTAAGCATGTACTTAAGTGCTTTGTAGAATCAGGGTCTTATTTTCAAATGCCTTGAATCTGGTATCGGATCCACATGGGCCCATATGGCACCCCACTGACTTCAGTGGGACTCAGTGCAAACTTACGGGTCCAACAGCATGGATCCAGTTGCAGGATCGGGGTCCATGTTATAAAACACCTTCATTTTACCAATCCCTCTAACTGTAACTGATTTTGGTTTTTAAAATGATTAATATACTGTGTAATAGCTGTAGGGTTTGGTGGTTAATTCCTCCCAGTGTCATCGAAAACAAAAGCTATTTTGAATATGGTACAATGGTTAAAAATATTACTCCGTATTTTAAAATATGTTTTAATTTGGACAGGGGGAAAGATAAAATAATCAGACTTGGACAATATGCAAACCAGTAAATCACATGGTATTTATATTCTTGTTCTTTCTTTTTTATATAATTGCCTAATAAGAAACAGATTTTGTCATGGAGTTTCTTCTACATAATAAAAAAATTACCTAACTTCAGGACTTTTTAATCCTCCCTTATTCTCCTTATTGCAAACATAACAACATACTGTTTGCTTTTCCTACTGCCATATGAGTTGACGTTATACCATTCTGACAGAAATATAAGTACTTATTTCAGATTACACCTTGAGAGATGACCCAGTCCAGAAGCATAAATCACAACAGGTAAAATCTGATTTTCTAGCACCTCAGATATCCAAAGCTTCTTTTCATTTGAAATTCCATCTCAATGCATTTGTATCAAACCTGAAATATGATTTTACAAAGGTTTTTGGGATCCCTAAAGACTGTTGTAAGATCATGGTTACTGTCACTTTTTTGGAGTATGTAGAAATAGGGTAATATACCTTTAAATAGTTTGTGAGCCATCTAGTGGTGCTCAATGTATTCTATGTTTTAGAAGCTCCCTGAAACCAGGAAGAGCAGTAGTATGTATGTAGCTAGTCACTGTAGGTTTGTGTACATTTAGTAAACCCAATTATTTGGGACCCAGCTGTTTCCGTGTGGTTTCGTCACATTGTAATTGTGCCAAGAGGACAACACTTTCAACTAATCACTTTTTCCCATCTGTTCCTAGACTTGCTCTGAACTAATTTTTTGACTCCAAGTAGCCAAAACAGCTAAACTTCCACTCCAGTCAGGCATCTACTATTCTTTCAAATGCAAAATTCTCACTGATTTCAACAGGACTTTCAATCATAGAATGACTACAGGATTGAGGCCAAAAGCATCACACCTCAATTTAATTTGGATCTCTGTAATTATATCTAACAATGGCAAACATTCAACATAATTAATTTAAAATGATAGGTAATGTGAGAACTTTTTTCTTTTTTCACAGATGGGCATATGCACACACATATTAATTTGTGTAGAAGCGTCTTGTCCTTGTTATCAAGGTCCTACACAATTCCACCCTAACCTAAATCTCAGATCTTGCCTCTGACCTCACCCTCTACATCTTCCCCAAGACAGGTAATATTCAGTCTTGGGCCAGTAACAGCTATCATATAGATAAAATGTCATGATTTTCTAGTCAGATATCTCTCAGCCCTGCAAGGCTAGAAGTGGGAGACAATACTCACTTTCCAACAGGAAAGATCCAGAAATATTGAAGCTGAAAATCAGTCTGGGGGGATGGGGATGTGTAGAAAATCTATTTTAGGTCATTTTTAGAAGGTTTTACTGCTTCCCAGGTGTTATAGTTGGAGTCTCAATTTTTTTTGAAAAATCTACAATATTTGTAAAATGGTATTCCTCCCCAGAGATATAGATGGCATATACAAAATACATGATGGCACGTTGTGATATAAATATCTTACTGGCATCCATTTGGGATAATCTGGGTAACTCACTCACTGCTTTACCACTCTGGACTTATACAGCTATCCCAAACTCAAGCCAATGAAACCGTAAAATCTCTTTACCACATCACACTATCATGTATTAACTGTACTAGTTTTACGTGTACTTTTAAACACACACACTCTCGCTCTCTCTCCCTCCATCCCCCTCCTCCCCCACCCCCCAACTTCCGGGAAGTCACAAAATGCTTGGGCTCCTGGACTGTTTTAATTCCTTGTTGGGAGAGGAATGAGTGGACGCAGATTCAGGATAGTCTTTCCTAGGCTATATTTATAATTTGCATAGTTCCCTTTATTGCTTTGAGCAAGGGTGGATTAACAGCAAAGGCAGTAACAAAGCTAACAGAGATACAGTTCAATCTCAGGGCTCCAGCAAAACAGGTCTGTGTTCAAAACTTCCAGCCAAACCCCTTCTCTGTCTGCTGCTTCTGCCAAGCACTGATTCCAGCTGCTCGGTCTCTGTGTCCCATCACTACCCAAATGCCTGCAAGACCTGTTGTAAGACTACATGCATGGCCTGTGAGGCAAACATCATCCCACGTTTATGGCCTCAGCCATGTGGTTCTGAATGCTGGCCAAAGAGTTCTTCTGACCCCTTAGTCGTTGCCAAGCTGTCTAGAACGGTCTTGTCAACAAAGAGGGAACCATTTGAACTCACTACGTTGGAAAGGAACTCTCATCATGGAGACACTATGTAAGACGCCCTGGAAAATATAGGTGGTGGTCTTAATTCCGCGCTCAGGTACTGTAAACACTGAATGCATTAATCCCACCCAAGGAGAGTTGAAAGGTACATAAACTTGTGTTTGAATATCTTCCACCACCTTGTTTATATTTTGTGAATATATATGTACGTATATGTAGATGATAGCTATATACATACAGAGGTGTATATATATATTTACATAAATATATATGTACCAGTATAGACACAGGCATAGTGAATAATGACACTTGCAAAGCATTTTGAGATCTATGGATGAAAATCACTATATCGGCATGATTCAAAGTCATTGCAACTAATAAGAGGAGTATTTCCATGGGCTTTGAATCAGACCCTATAAAAGCTATATACATATTCAGGTCAATGAGAGTGACACTCAGCATATCTGGACTGAAATGCCTAATTTCAGGCACTCAAGTTTAGACATTTTTTCCATATGGACTGACCCAGATATAGACCACATCAGTTATAAACTGAGCTTAATCCCACACTCTGTCCATTACTTAGTCCACAAGACCATGCTGCCTCATGCTATTGAGCTGTCTCTCCTTGTGATCAGAGATCAAGCTGGCTGCTCTGCAGCAGAGTTGGGTCAGGAGGCAGCCCTCTGGTTGGGAGCTTGTAGTGACCCTCGGACCATAAGTGGTAACCTGAGCGGTACTGCTCCCTACAACAGTCAACTGATCTGAAGCGTGCCCAAGATTCAAAGGATGTGTGGCTTTTGTTTTTTAACAGACATCAAAGGGCAGCCCTGGGTAGCTGTGATAGGGATGGTGAAGAATCTAATCTTTACAAAAAAGTGACAAGCTGTCAACCCCAGTGGTTGGCGTGTGTCAAGGCTCTTCATAAAAAGAAGAGAAACTTACTTTTGTTTTTAAGTGAAAGATGAGATCCTCCTTTACCTTTATGGTTCCCCAGAATCAGGTCAGGAAGTCAGAGACTGTGAGACCTTAAAACCAGCTCTAGGTCATGGAAACATCAGCTAATTTAAGGTTACAATCATCCACACATACCCTGAAGAAATCCTAAACAAATACATAGACTCAAAGAATCGCAAATTTTTTAAGGCCAGAGGGGACCATCATGATCACCTAGTTTGACCTTCTGCACATGGCAGGCCACAGAACCTCACCCACCCACTCCAGTAATAGACCCCTAACCTCTGGCCAAGTTACTGAAGTACATGATGACAATGCATTGGGGTATTTTTAGGAATGATCACAGAAGGATCTCCTTTTGACTTGGTGAATATATCTGTGGCTTACAAACAAATGCACACGTTCTTTCTGGCAAATCAGGGATTGCAGCCCTGGGACTGTTATTCAGTCAGAGGATTTGGGGATCAGATACATTATCCCCATGATTCTGCAAACCCTCAAATGCAGAGCAAGGGCTTTCAAAGCTAGCTGGCATAACTCCCCCATCTTCTTGGGTTGGAGACCATACGTATGGGCATTTGTTGTTACATATGTCTGGATTTCACAAGCTGCAGTCCCCAGAATTTGTGAATCTCTTAGGATCTGGATCATGCAAGTTCTAGTTAGAAACAAATGGCATTTGAACCACCAGCCCACGTAGTATTTTACTTACATTGGGTAAGTGGACATTCTGTGATATACATTCTACAGGAAGACAACAGACCAAATTCAACCTGGCTGTAACACTATTGACTTCTTTCAGACCAGGGATGATTCTGATCCAGTGCATCTCTATCCAGAAATGAGAGCGCTCTTCACCTGTACTGTATGGGAGTATATTAGCATTCTGGTAGAAATTAAAAAGGATTCTCCAGATCTGGTTCTCTCCTCCACACAAGTCTCTGCTATCAAACCTCTATCTTTCTGAGTCTTACATATGGAAAGTTGGGATATTTAAATGTCCTACATGTGTTTGTATATAATGTGAAACAAATATCTGGTTTGTAACAAAGAAATTAGCCCCCTTTTACATCATATAATATCTGAGAGAGGCAAGGTGGATGAGGTAATATATTTTATTGGACCAATTTAGTGATAGAAACAAATTTTTGAGTTTCACAGAGCACTTCTTCAGATCTGGAAAAGGTAAAAAAGAGCTCTGTGAAGCTCAAAAGCTTGTCTCTTCAACGAACAGCCATTGGTCCAATAAAAGATATTACCTCACCCACCTTTCATATCCAGGGACCAACATGGCTACAACAACACTGCAAACAACATATATGGTAAGAAAAAATAACATACACTTTTAATAAAGTGAATTAATTTGTTTTAGTTGTATATGTTATGGACCAGATTCCCAGCTTGTATAAATCAGTGTAGCTTCACTGAGTTAAACATAACGAAGACAATTCACATCCGCCGAGGATCTGGCCTTATATCTTTAAAATATACTGTAAGCAACCATTTACGTAAGACATTTTTTCCCACATACGTACGTCTCTGGAAGCAGAGATTAATTCTCAGTTTGTGATCTTGAAAACGCTTATGCACATGTTTAACTAAATACTGTGTTTACAATATCATATCCTAAGTTTGCACATTTTAATGCACTGAAACAATATGCAGTTTTCAACCTTAAATTTCATTATTGCATATTAACTCTGTTCCTCTTTCTATCTCAATCATACTGTTTTTGTTTTATGTGATTTGAAACTGGTTCGGGTTTTTTCACATGTATTTGTTTAAATTCTCTGCTTGAAAAAAGTAAATCTTAGTTGATTTGTTTTTTCTCATGGGCTGTTTAACTTTGCACTGTGGGTTTTAGAACTGTTTTCAGATTGTTACAAGTTTTGTTATGAAAACGTGCAGATGTCTTGTGTACAATAACTCAGTGCAGTGGTCTGTGATTTTGTAACATCCCTTTCAACACTGGAAACTTAAGCTGGTTGAGGGTCTGAGATATCGAAGAACACTCACTGATGTCTGCATTTTGAAATTCTGAATAACCTGTGTGTGTTGTGCCTTCAAATCATTTAGCAGCGCAGCACGTAACTCAGACTTCTGTATGCAAGCAGAGAAGGGCCTATCGTGGCCACATTTGATAGCACATTAGTCCAAACAGTCTGTGCTTTCATAGTAAGCTCACGGAGTTCCAGTTTGAAAATTCTATCTGTAGCAGGGTCCTTGAAATTTGGATTAAATGTTTGATATTGTTTTGAGAAAGGATAATGGATCCTAATCCAAGCACATGAGAGTGACTACACAAAGAGAGAGAAAATAAAGAAATCTCCAATCGACCCCTTTGATTTTTATTATGCCACTTTCCTGTGTAACATACTTTTTGATTCTGCGTATGGGTTCCAAAAAGTGCACCAAACCAGCCGAAAACAAACACTTCCTGATGTGCTGTCTCTCAGACAGCCACCTTACTTTTGCTCTGCTAGTGCTATGAACGTTCTTAGTTTGGGGAAATGGAATGTAAACAGATATTAGAAAGGGAAATGGTCTAAAAATAACATACGCTGCTATTTTAGAATTCTATTTTAGAATTCTACGACAGGTCGTTCTAGATCTTCCATTGTTGGTTATGGTGCCTTTTGACTGGAGCTTTAGCCTTACATGTTAGTCTGTTTTTATTATACCATACTAGATTAGAGCAAGAGGCTACTTCACAGGCCCATTGTCACTGCCCCAGGATTTCCTTGGGATTGGTACTGTGGCATCACCCTTCATGGAACTCCCATTCATGTCAGTGGAATAGTGAGTTCTGTAATCACAATTTCATTTCAAAGCCTGTTGCCCATTGACTGAGATCAAGTGGGATGGAGATAGGGTGACCATCCGTCCGTTTTTTAAAGGGACAGTCCCGTTTTTGGGTTTTTTTTCTTAGATAGGTGCCTGTTACTTCCCACCCCCGTCCCATTTTTTCACAGTTGCTTTCTGGTAACCCTAGATGGAGAGAAAAGGACAGTGTTAAACATAGGCCCTAATATATGCATCATATTTCAATTGATTAAGAGTGTCAGCATATGTTAATAAAATACTTGGTTACTATAAACATGCCAAATTAGATTTTAAAAAATCGTATACCACAGGCCTGATCCAAATCCCATTGAAGTCAATGGGAGGATTGCCACTGACCTCAGTGAGCTACAGAGCAAGCCACAGGTGCATATCCATTGCACAATTCCTAACACTGTTTACTAACAAAATGATATTTGCTCAGTGTGCAATAAATGTCTTAATAAACCTGAATTAAATACCCAGCTGGGAACTTAAATGTAAGCATTCCCTCTGAGAGGCACAGGGTTTTATTTGGTAGAACTGAGAAGTATCTGTTTTCTCACTCTCCCATAAGGTGACCTATAGACAAAGCAGGAGGAATATTAGGGCAAAACTATAGCTTTTATAAGTTCCTTATTAATGTTAATAAGAGAGAGGTCAATATGAGCAAGGTGGAATAGATCATGCCCTCCCACTGAAAAGCCTGTGGGATGGGGCTGGAAAGAAAAGCAACTCCTCCAAGCAGACTGTTGTTTCATGATGGGGAGAAGGGTTGGGGGGTATTGAATTCATTATCAGTATGAACTAATCTATTTCAAATTAATCACAGCAACATAAAACAAGCACCTTCTATGCAACACGGGCAGGATAAAACATAACACAACTAGCTGCCAGCACCAGAGGAAAAAAATTCCATGGGCTTTTCACCAAATAAGCAGAGGCTTTCTATGTATTTGTATGGACAGTGTGATGTATTTTGGGTTACTTTTATATTTAAATAACTACATTTTCATACCTCCGTACTGATAGTGTATTGACTCTTTTTCAAGATCTCCTCCTCTATCAGATCAAACTGCCACCAGAGCCGGATTACACCATGACCGTGCCTTTATATATAATAATTAATTACAGTGCAATATTGCAAAAACATAAAAGAGCAGCAAAACCCCATATGCATTATAGCAAAAATGCATATACAGTAAAACCTGCAAAAAAGTGGGTTGAAATTTTTGAGACAAAATATTTTTCCATTGGAAAATGTAGTTTCATTGACATCAACATTTTAAATGTCAATGAAATTTTCCAACAGGAATTTTCCATGGGAAAATGATGACTTCAGCAACATTTTTCAATTTTCCAATTGTGATAGCAAAATGAAAAGTTTTTGTTTTAAATTGACGTTTTTTGGGGAGGGGGAGGAATAACACTTTTCATTTGAAAACAAAGTATCATTTTGACATGACAAATTGTTTTGTTTCAATCGAAAATGGCAACATTTTTGTTTTGATGGTTCAGATTAGAAACTTTCTGGAATTTTTCGTTCCATGAAATTTATCAGTATTTTGACACTCTTCTGATTCGGAATGGAAACTAATTTCAGCATTTCTTATTGGATGAAAATTCCAGTTCTACCCACAAATAAAGAACCCCAATGAGGCTTGGGCTTGGTTCAGATTAGCGTCCTACAGCCTGGCTGTTTAAAAGGCAGGGTTGCCTTTTTAGGGGTGCCAGGTTTGTTCTCTCCCCCCTTTTCAGACTCACCACCCTTCCCAGCATCTTCCTTCTCTCTTCCTCTTCCGTAGTCACTCCCTGTACTGTGCCCTCTGTTTCCTCACTTCACCAGCTATAGTGTCTCTCCCCTTTCTTCCCTCTACCCGAGAATCTCCCATCTGCATGGTCCTTCTTTCCCTATTGAGTGACATCACCAGGATTTCAAACCCCCCACCCCCCCACCCCGTGCCTCCTTATCTCTTCCCCTGCAGGCTGGAGCTGCTGCCAAAGCTGAGGGGATGGGGGCGGAATGGACTGGCGCCTTCTCTGCTTCCCTCCTCCTAATGCATAGAGCAGGGAGCTGGGAAACGGGTAGGGAGAGAACAACAAGGAAGCAGCAGAGGAGGCAACACCCCTCTACTTGTCAGCCGTGGAACCAGCAGCTTCTAGTGGCTAGAGCTGACAGCTATTGCCCAAACCTTTTGCTTCCTTTCTGATTTGCCCAGGACAGTCTGGGAGATTCTGGGGACAGAGACAAAACCCAAACATTCCTCTCTTTCCAGTTATCATCCCATCCCAGTGGGAGTAGACAGCAAAATAAATGAGTCAGTCATACCCCTCCCTCCTGTTGCCCTATCCTCCCTAAGCAATTCAGACTTTAAAGGTAATTCAATCAACCACTTACCTCCCTCCTGATGTCCAATCTATTCAACTAGATTTTGAAATCAGAGGTAGACAGACACTCATCCACCACTCTCCTGATGTTCTGCCACTCTACCTGCATTGTGCCATTGGGAGCCACGGACAATCATTCCCGTCTTGTTTGTCTGGAGCTGCACCACCCCGTCTGGATTATGCCATTAGAGATAAAAGGAGCCACATATCTTTGGATAACCACCACTTTAGCTGTAGCTGTAAAATCCCTGTTAACGATGGACATCAAGCGCTAGTACATTAAGTACGAGCTGCATCACGTAATATACGCCATCAATGAAGTATTCCAGGCGATGCTGTCTGGAGTAGAGGTATTACCTGTGCAGTGCGTGTTTGCTTACATGCCAGTCAGCCTTCTTGTAGTTCCAGAGGGAGACTCAGGGATTAAAAGATTTTGTTTTAGAGATCATTGTGCATATTAGAAAATAAAGTGTTGGCTCTTGGCTGTGGCACTTCAAGGGCTTGTTTAACGTTCATAGTTTATCATCTTAAAAAGTCACTGTACATACAAAAAAAAAAAAAACCTGGTCATTAGTCCTTGGAACAAGTTTGATTTGGCTGCAGTTTGCTTCTTGCACTGTGAAAGTCACACTTTATAACTTTAAATTAATAGTGTTCCAGAGCAAAGAACTGATTGAAGGTTCTTGGTGCAGCAGCACCACTCAGTGCATACCTTTGAAAAGGACAGTGCCTCTGTACACTTGCTGAAATACATCCTTGAAGACCTGTCAGCCCAGCCATGCTAATCTTCTTGTAAATCCAAGGGCAATAATTTCATGAGAGCAGCTCCTTTGCTTGCTCTGACTGATTTTCAACAGAGGCCATTCTTAGTGCTCTGATCTTTCTTACTAAAATATTTGACACCCTCTTAATAGTATTAAAGAGTCACTTGTGCCATATTTTTGCTTATGGAGGGTCATTGTGCATAGAGAAGACGGAGTTCTATTTTGTACATAACACAGGGATTCATCCGCTTTGTTTTGTATGAAAAATACAATGCATCTTCCCCAAACTTACAGCACTTACTCTTTGAGTACAGAATGAATTCTGTGCAAATTGACCACTCTGTTAATTGGTTTGAGCTAATTAATGATCTGTCTTCCATCCAAGGATCTCACAAGAATTAATTAATTAATGTAACTTCACAGCACTCCTATGGACGAGAGATGTATGGTTATCCTTATTTTACAGATAGGTAAACTGAGGCACAGAACGGTTTAGTGATTTGTCTACTCACGAAATGAAAGAGCTTGGAATAGAATACTGATTCCAGTCCTGTGCTTTAACTACTGGACTATGTTTCCTGTTTGCATATTTAGTGAATGAAACTTTGGCAACAGGTCTGTCTGTATCTTCAAATTCCAGAAAGCAATGCTTAATATTCTCATAAACATCCTTTCCTGGATCCCTAGTAGCAAAAGTACACTAAGCAAAGCTACTAATCAAGCTTAAATTATAATCATACTGAGAAGTTATATAATCTTTTCATTAGCCTTTAATACTAGGTACTGGAATCAAAACTGATGTATTGTTAATGAAATATTGTAGTTTAAAAAGCTATTACCAAGGTTCATAGGTCCAAAACTGGGCCTATCTTTTCTTTCCAGATCTAGTATTTCCTTCTATACTTCTCCCCCGCCCTTCCAGAAGAGAGAAGCTACAGTGTTCTTTTGGTAATTAAAGAAAAGAAGGAAAGAATTTTATACTAGACACTAATCAATGCCAGTTTAATAGCTAACACACCAGAAACTTGGGATGGACTACCGATTAAAATGTTAGGGAGTTTTACCATCGTTATTGAACATTCTGGGGGTAACTCTTTCTTGATTCATGAATCAATTCTTAAGCTATGGTTCTTGATTTTCTATTAAACTGTTACGCACATTTGTTTCTACTCACTTTCTGACTAGCGAAATCTGAATAAGAGTTTGGAAAATTCTGCTGAGATCTTCATCTCCATTAAACAGAATTCAGTAGAAGATAGACTTTTTTAAAAAACACATTACAGGTTATAGACTTGGACCTTTGGATCTCAGCTGGGTTCAGAGCGGAATCAGAATTTTCCCCAGGTTCAGGGGCTTCAGATGCAAAGCATCAGTTTGAAGCTCACTGTTAATTTTAACCCATGTTGCAGGTGTCCCTACAAAGAAATCGATGAAACTCAGCAATGGCCCAGCCAGTCAATATTGCCACTTTAGCATGTGTATCTACCCACTTATGCAACAGTTCAAATGGTGCAATGTCAGGCAGCAAAGTAAGAGGCCCAAACTCAAGCCGCGATTCAGTCTTTCACCCTCACAAATATTTGTAGCATGGGTTTCTAATCCTGCCACAGCACAGGGAGATGGACTACACAACCTCAAGGTCCTTTCCAGCCCTACATTTCTATGATTCTGTGATCTGCTCAGTCTGCTTTGCATGGGTAGGTGACGGTTGAAATGGTCATATAAAAGTCATATACATATTCCTGTCCCATGCAATCACTACATGGGTTGGGAAGATCGGTGAAACAGTCAGGCTGATTCTTGGTAATCACATACATCGATGCAAAGTGGGCATAAAAATGCAACCATTTTGATTCGGTAGCATTTTACTCTCACTTTGCACTGTTGCAAATGACTACACAAGGCACATGACAATGGAGAATCAGGCCCGGTATTTTTCACTTTGTCTTACTACATGTTACATAGCATTGCTGTGTAATAGCTTCTTCATTTCAGCCCGGAGGTGGTCACATGGATGTGACAAGTGAAGTGTTCTCTGTGTGTATGTATGTAAAATAGCATGTCATGAGTTTTTAAAAATTGGCTTTTTGGAATCTGTGATTGAAAGGTTCTGTCTATTTTTTGTTAGCATTATTATTGATACGCCTGGCCTTGATATGATGGACTGTAGTGGTTTCCTCTGCTCCCATGGGTACAACTGCCATGGATGAATGCACACTATGCTGAGGTGCAGATCTTTGGGAAATGCTTCCTTCTGAAATGCATAGTGTAAAGAGTTGTTAGGCCTGAACCCCACACTGAGCTTTTCTCCAATATCTATCATTTGACCTGGTTTCTTTGGTGGGGCTTTTTGATTTGGGGTTTTGGTTCCTTATTCTAGACCTGTTTCACCTTTTAAATCTGGAGTGAAGTTTTTGTTCTTTCCTCTTTCTCAGTGTGCTTCAGCTTGTGGCTCAGTCAGAAGCACACCCAAATCTCCCCCCCACAGGCTGACACGTGTCTTTAGAAAATGGATCTCTCTTGAGAAATGTCATAGTCAAAGGTGATGTGTTTGTTTGGGGGGGAGGGACAGATGAATGTTGTACATCTGCAAGCATCAAAGTGGTTGACTAATTAACAAAAGATAAGATATAACAAAAGACAAGAAGGATTGCACAGAGGGAATGTTTGCATAGCATCACATATAGGCCTGACACAAAGCCCCTGTTTATATTGACATTTCTGTTATTCAGTAACTAGAAGGTTATGGTGATTAGCAATACTGTGACTAAAACAGCCACTCATGCTGCTGCCCATGACACTTTTAATTGCACAAATCCACCCTATTTATGATACCCATTGGTATCATTAACATCCAACTCCGAGGCAGCAAGCTATAGCCCTAGTTTGGCGGATTAGTTCCTTTCATACTGTATTGAATCCATTTCTGTAGGAGACGGGAGTTTGTAGCTTCAGACTTGAAAGGTGCTGCTATTAATGTGAAACTGTGGCAAAGGCTTTTTAACAGTGACGATAATAAATAAATAATGTAATCTGCTTTGGAGCAATCTGGGGGACTGTATCCAAAACGGGCATAAATGGGAGCAGCTATGAGGACGATTAGCAGGACCTGCATCACTTTATGGCTGGGCTGAATTTGGCCCATACTTTTATGGCTGTGTTTGCTGACTGGGTGGGGGTAAGGAGGGGATAAGGCAGTTTCTTCAGTGCTAAAAGACTTAATTCTCATCTGCTCTGGTCTGAGCTCCCATTCCTGATTCAGCACGCATGAGACTGCTAATGAAATCCAGATGTCAGACAAAAAACCCAATAAGCTCTCCCACCCATCTGGTGGCTCAGGTTTCTTGGAGATTGAGGCATGGGGCGGGGGGGGGGAGGAGAGATTCAGGAGAGATTCCTAGAACAGCTGAAACTTTAGATTCCAGTATTCAAATAGTTTTCAAGGAGAAGGAGCAGCTGGGGGAGGGGGCGGAGATAGGCTGACAGCAAATCAAGATTTCCCCACAAGGCAGGGGGACAGGAAACAGAAGGGGGATGGTCTTAGTTCATGTTATGAACCCTAACAGGCACACAGTGCCCACTCCTTTTTGTTACTTAGTTTCTCTTGGGAAAGGGAAGTTTGGAAGTGTTGTAGCTTGTTAGTTGCCAGAGTCCTGGAAAATTATAGTGAGCATCACAGATGGCAATTTTGAGTCAGAAATAAAGGCGCAACATGAAGTAAACTAGTCCAACTATAAAACTGGCAGCATGGCTCTTTTCTTCCTTCATTTTGCTGGATGTGGGCCTGGATGCACAAACATGCTTTATACTCTACTATATTTCATTCCTGGAATGTTTGAAACTGTCACATCTTAAGCACAGCTGTGAGAAAAGTCCAGAAAATGTTGTACCAAAACTTTGGTAATGAAGTGAGGGGAAAGAATGGGGGAATTTTCTTCCATTTTGGGGAAGGAGGGGAAGAATGAAGAAAAATACATTTTACTTTAGTCTGGTGTGAGGCCACCACTTAACACAAAGGAAGTGGGAGAAGACACCTTTTAGGAGGGGGCAGCAACTTCACACAGACAGTAGGTGGGTAATTAAAACAGAAAGCTTTGCTTTTGACTTTGTGCTGACGTTGGGATGGATTTCCAAACAGGTTCCAACAGAACTTCAAGATGCAGATCTTCATAGGTATACCTCCGGCACATGGGGCCTGATTCTTTATTTCAGTGGAGCTCTACTCGCTGCAGAAACATGCCAAAAGTTACTTTATGCTGCCTTTAGAGTCCCTGTACTCTGGAGCTAGTGAGAGGCTGATTCATATCCTGATGCAATTGAAAGATGTCTCAGGGCTGCTTGGACTTCAGCCTGGCTTCCCAAAGCCACCATTCTGATAGCTGAGAATAGCCAGAGTGCAGCAGAGCTCTGACCAACCCGATGGCCTCTTACTGGGTGAGATTGGGAGAGAGGTTGGCAGAGTTATTCCAGGTCTTTCCTGGCTGGAGAATCCTCCTCTACAAGGACATTTCCCAGAAAGCCGGGTAAGCCAGCCTTATGGTGCCTTTGCTTCAGGAGGAGAATTGTATATATAGCGTCGTATTTTTTTGTGGGGTGTATTTTTTTTAGTGTGAGAAAAGGCGGGTCAAAGAAATGCCCTTTGCACATGGCGTGGAAAATGTTGATGTTCATGACAGTCCACAGTTCATTCCCCAGTCTTGACCAGCCCCCAGCTAAACTTAGTCTCCTATACCAATGAGCTTTACCCTGCTGGTAGAAAGTTCCATTGTGCCTGAGGAGCAGAGTTGTTGACCACTGTGCGCTCCCCTTTAGCTGTGTTAGGCCCAGGGCCTTGAAGCTAAGGACCAAGACTTTGAACTTGATTCTGTGGGAAGCCAGTGTAAAGATCAGAGGCCAGGTCTGATGTGTTCATGGTAGACCATGTTGCTGAGGAGATGCACCGCAGCATTCTGTAGTAGCTGGAGTTTCTGAGGGCTGATGGCTTCCTGCCCAGGTATATTACATTGCTGCAGTTCAGAGAGAACATAACAGTGTATAAGGCCAGGTCACCGACTGCAGGGATGGGACAGAGTCTCTTACCCCATTAGAGGTGGTAGAAAGTGTTACTTGTGAATGCTGCTAGATGAGAGCTTAGGGTTGGGGAGAAATCCAGGAGCACTTTCAAAACTATGGACTTGAATTGACCAATGGTGGGGGGTGTACCTTCAATCAAAGGAGACTGCACTGGGGCTGCAGTCTCTTCAAAGCGCCTTTCTCTGCCCACCAGCATCATCTCTGACTTGCTTGGGTTTAGCTTCAATCAGCCGTTCTTCATCTGAGCTGGTAGTTTATGGTGAAGAAGAGGTAGATTTGGGTCTCATCTGCATATTGGTGGCACTTGAGTCCATGTTGTCTGACCGGTCTGTCTAGTGGTTTCATGCCAATGTTAAATCCTTCAGGGACTCTGCAAGTGATGGGGCTAGTGGCGGAGGTGTGATTTCCTGTCATTACTTGTTGGGTGTATGACTCGGACCATTTCAGTACGTTCCCTTGGAACACTGCCACCTCTCTCAGGAGGAACAGCAGTATCTCATGAGTATCTCTCTCACAAGCACTTCTTGGGTGTCTTCTCCCTCTGCTCCCAAACCTCCTCCCACGTACACCCCGTATACGTTTGGTTGTTGTGTAGGTTCAAGATCAGAAGCTGGTGGAGATAAGAGTGAGAGAAGTGTGAGGAATGAGGGGAGACAGAGATGCTGAGAGAAAGCTGCTGCTGACCAATGGCTCGGCACTAGTGTTAATTCTGTGTGTGCCTGAAGCCAGAAGATGCAGACAGGTCTGTGTGTAACATTCATTCCCCTGCCCTACACAGCTACTTTTAGAGCAGTAGTTCGAGTGCACAAGCTTAAGTCCATTGACTGGGGCTGGGAAGCTCACTCCCGTGGGCTCAAAAATGCTCTTTAGACATACCCTAAATGTACTGCAAAGCAGGAAAAAAAACATGACTCACATTACCAGATAGATGGCAACTCTTTCTCCTGGAACAGGGTAGGGCCTGGGGGAGACGGTCTCCAGGTCAAGCCAAGGGGCTGGCAGAATTCAGCCTCTTTATATAGCTGATATGGGAACTTTACTCAAGGCATCTAGTGAATCTTAGATCTTCTGGGAGATGCTCCTGACATGTTGGATATAACCTGAGGAAATACACAACTGACCTTGGGTAAAGTTATTACCCAAGGGGAAGTTTGGCTACCACAAATTTCACTTTCCCTGTCTCCCATGTGGATTAAAAAATGCCACGACCACTCAGTTTTAACTTTTAAGTCATAACAGCTGCACTGGGGTTTGCATTTTAACAGCCTTCCTGTCTATTCGACTCCTGCCAGAAAAAAGTGCTTATGCTGCAGTTTTCACATTGCAGGCACCCAGTTTTCGACTAGTTCTTCATTTTAAATGGAATCGCAGGGTTAGGATTTCTGAAGTCTACTCCTCCATCACATCTGCTTCTCCTCCCTTTCGTCTGCCTTCTACTGGTGTTACCTCAGAACCTTCCCCACTGCCGGAGTTTTCACAAAGCTGTCTCTGTTCAGCCTTGACGTGGTAGACTGACAGATCTCACAGCTGTTTCACGGGATAGTGTATATAGGGACAGTTTTATTTTAGTCAATGAAGGTGCATCTGTTTACACCACCTGAGGATCTTGCCCACAATAACTATTTGCATTACAAATAGAAAGAAAGTTCCAGGTGACTCCTTCACTGAATGGGAGTCCTTAGCTAGCATGATGTTTTGCCTTTATTTTTTATTGTGGTTTAGCCATTACCCAGCTTCACCACTGCACAGAGGGCTATGTCCTAGTGGTGCTGTATGTATATCGTTTGTGAAGTGCTTTGAGATTACATTTATACAGAGCTTTCCACATGCAAAGTATGAATACTACTTCTATGAATCAAGCCTTCTACAAAATTGTGCAACTAATATGTTAATTTTATATCAGTTAAAAATGGCTACTTAAAATCAAATCTATTTTATTTTTTGGGTGGGGCAAAAAAGCCTTACTTTGTCTTGTGCATTCTGACCCATTGCTACATGAAGCATAGCCATGGCAACACCGTTGTGGCTGACACCAGGGATCAAAACGGGGGGACCTCCACAGCTACAAAAGCATAAGTTGCTACAGCTTGAGCTAAAGAGCCAGACTCCTAACCTGAGAGCTGGAACTGACTCCTATTTTCTGTTGATGTGACCCAGAGAAGGATGTCTACCGCATACTGAGTGCATTACAGGAGCAGGGTCAGTGATTGATGCTCTATCCCTTTTCAGACATTTCCCCACCCATTCTATTTGTGATTTATATTTTACTTAAGCAGAGGTGGCAGGCTCAGTGTGAATTAATTGAGAGTGTTTTCTCTAGCCAGTAGTCTGCTAACAGGACTGGTTTGTGCCTTACTGTGGCTGCTGCTCAGTATCATCTTTCCATAGGAAGCTAATGATCCAAGCAGCGGACCAAATTCGGTGATGAACCCTGGTCTCGTGCTGAAATTCGGTGATGAACCTGAGGCATGCTGCACATATGCCAAATAGTAGTGAAATAAAGAAAAAATGTTGCCTCAACGCTAAAATGTTCTGAACCGTGTTAAATTTCTGCTTTAGGATTTGCTAGCCCCCCCAAAATCTTCTTTGGGGAGCAAGAAAGGCATCCATTACATCCAGTTCTGGTCTGTGTATGAATCAGGGAACGGTTAATATTTGGCGCTGAACAAATCATCATTGACAAAACTTAAAATTGCCTGTTACAGGATCTTTTAAAGATGCAGTATCTTAAAGTTACGATGAGAAAGGTTCAAAGGTGTTCTGGCTCTTTTCTTTTCAAAAGTTATGAATGTTAAGTTGTGATTTACAGTAACATCAGTAAACCTCTTTGCACTCCATTATTTAAAATGCTGATAACCTGCCCTTGGTGATAGGACTCCGGCTTATATAAGCTGCTAGTAACAATATACCCCCGCAAGGTTTAACCAGGAGAGTCAGTGAAAAAATGTATTTTCCACAGAAGAGTTTGAATGAGACATTGTAAATCACTACTTAACATTCACACCTTTTGAAAAGAGCCAGAACACCTTTGAACCTTTCTCATCATAACTTTAAGATACTGCATCTTTAAAAAATCCTGCAACAGGCAATTTTAGGATTTGTCAATGATGATGTAATGCTCGTAACTTGATAGTCCAAGGAAGAGTGTTGGTGGGTTGAGTTTCTCTGGAATTAGAATTCTCTCTTCCCCACACACACCCGTCTTGCTAATGCAGTTTCAATCAAGTTGAGTAGACTTAGGGGGAAATCCTGGCCCCTCTGAAGTCAAAGGCAAAGCTCCCATTAACTTCGATGGAGCCAGGATTTCCTAGGGCCTGATCCTGCAAACACTTACACACCTGAGTAACTTCAATCACATGAGTAGCCTCAATGAACTAAATGTCAACACACACTGGTGTTATTTTTCTAACTTGCCTCTGGTCTCTAAAATATTCCTTTCAACTTTGTATCTTAATGAATGGTAGTTTAAAGGGAGTCAAAAGTTCTGAGGAGTGGGCATCGGGGAGTGGTTACAGTAATTGTATTTTGAGTGTTGCTTTTCTTTTCCATCCTCCTTTTGGTTACAAAGTGCTATTTGACTTCTCTCCCTTCTCATTTCTCCTCCCACTTCCCAACTTCTCTTTTAACTAACACTGTTCTACCATACAGAAAAATGCCAAGAGAAAGAGTAAAGAAGAAATCTCAGAAAGAGCCCACCTGGAGCTCAACTGCAAGGAAGAAGTATAACTCAATTCAGTGCTTGGCATGAACCATTACAAACTGGGCATCTCCTCCCAGCATGAATCTGGATGCGTGCTGCGTGGAAGCCTTTTCATTCCTGGAGTTTTTTCTCACCCCTCATTCAAGTCAGCTCTTCAATCTCAAGTTGCTAGCCCAGTCCAGCTGAAGAACATTATGCAATCTTAGAGCCTCTTTGTGGCTTATATAGATCTGGTTCTCTCGGTGTGGTTAAGCCTGAAGCCTCTACAGGGATTCCTCTCACAATTTCTCCTTCCTGGAGGACTGCCTCTTTGTGCCCAAAATAGTCATGGACTCTGGAGTCATGACTTCAGCTACTGTGTGTGGGATTACAATTCCCTGTGGTGTGTCACTGACTAGGCCAGTCTCGGGGGTGGGAGGCACATTTTGGGAATTCCTGCCTGCAGGAACACGGGTCAGTTGCAGAATGTGCTCTCCCCATCAACCTGTGCAGTTGGCCGAATGTGCTCCCCCATCAACAAAAAGGCAAGTGTCAACAAACAGGGGGGACGACCCACAGTAGCTAGCCCCTGACAAAGCTATGCAGTTCTGCTTGTGTTTGAAATCACACTGGCTCTCTCTGTGAGCTATGTACCTTTAGAGGACAGCTCTTGGGCAGCTAGGCTTGGTCTTCAGAAACTCTTGCCTGGAGAAAGGAGTCTGAAGCCTTCAATATTTCCTTACCTGGGAGTGCGCTCACTTGGTTTTCCCCTACAATAACTGGTTTGCAAAGGGATGGTTGATTAAAGCATTTGCAGTTATGTGCCATCATCTGGCACTTGTTCTGTTCACTCTCCAGGCAGGCAGAGACAGGTCATCCAGATTCTTGATTAGGAGCAGATCCTGGTAAAAGAGATACACACACAGACAGGGAGACTCCCAAGGATCCTGTGGTCTGGAAGCATGGGGTATTGGGTCAGACAGGAGATTGTAAATCACCTCCACCTTATCCTCACCCGTCTTTTTCAGTGTTCTCATCAGTAGGGGAACATCATGTACACCACTTGTCTTTCCCTGGGTGGCCTGTCTCTGTCTGCCTAGAGAGTGAAAGGGACAAGTTAATAGCTAACTAGTTTTCCTAGAAGTGGAAGCTCTTAACAAACCACATACCTGTCCTACAAGGCTCATTTTTTTCAGGGTGCTCTGACCATCTCTTCTTGTCGAAAAAGGCTGAATACTGAGGTCATTTGCTACAGGGCAGCCATGTTTTATCTATTTAAAGCTTTGTTTCCTATCACAAGACGGGCCTCTTTCCCATCTTTTCCTTTACAGTCAGATCCTTCTGAATTCTGCCACGGCTGCAGTAGCTTTTGCCAGATGCATTGTACAAGCAGCTGGGTATGGTAAATCCTTTTCCTTTTGTGGTTTTCTGCTTTTCCCACCCTGCGTCTCTTCCGTCCCTCCCTCATAGTGGGGTGTCACCGAGGGAGTATTTTTCTGTATTACTTTTCTGGAGTTGAGGCTGCTGGGGGAGTACTCAGATTGCAGGGCATTGGATGGAGCATGACCTAATGTAAACCGGAGTGACTGACAAGTCTTTTGCTTCCTGGAAGGAGGAGTCATAGCAGCACGCTGTAAGTAACAGGAAAGATGGAGAAGAGGAGAAAATAACAGCAACAAAATTCACCAGTAAGTTACTCACCCTCCTTGGAGAAAACTACTCCAAGTCTCTTTTGAAACCCTGTCTCCCATGTGGCTCAACAATTTGCTAATGGCTCATGGAACTGGACCCTTGTGTGCAGCTGTAGGCTCCCCTGCTGGTGAACTTTTTGAAAGCTACAGCAGCCCTTCTGTTTTGTAGGCTAAATACATTTATTAGCCATCTTTATAAAATACAGTCTCTGTCTGTCTCTCCCCCTCTCCCTGCTCCAAAGTAATCTCCTATTTAAGATCTGCACCACTTCCTGTTTTGATGATCCACCCTCAGAAGTTAATGGGACCGGACTACCGGAGCACTTCTAGAGAGCTTGGGCGGGCGGAGATATACTGTCCCTCACACAGACCATTCCATCAGTGAGTCAATAGGAATTTAAAATAATTCTGGGTCCTCAGCTCTCAATGAAGTGGACCCTAGGTGTCTTCCTCTCCTCCCCTTAGTTTGGAGGTGTTCTACCAGCAACAAAACAAGATGGGAGATGAGTGCAGCTCTAGAGACAGGAGTCTTAGAATAAGATTGCACTACAGAGAATTGTTGAAGACTTTGGTGCCCTGCATAGTGAGCACAGTATTTCAGGCGATTTGGCAAAGCTGTGTCACCAAGTTCGTTAACTTGTGATTAAACTACTCATGTGGTCTTACAACAACAAA
Organism: Natator depressus; assembly: GCF_965152275.1. Taxonomy (NCBI): domain Eukaryota; kingdom Metazoa; phylum Chordata; order Testudines; family Cheloniidae; genus Natator; species Natator depressus. The sequence continues at coordinate 66,445,380 of NC_134240.1, read as the reverse complement.
AAAGATGATTTCATTATGATTACCTGCCTTTAATGACATGTTTCTATATTTCGTTACTCTCTGGAATATTAAATATCAGAAACAGAGCAGGCAGAGTTCCTTCTTAGTCCACTTTAAAGAAATAAGTATCCTAAGAAAATATAATTGTTTCAAAAGCACACATTTTCATAAATCCTGCATGATTTTTGACTGTTAGGATTAGGATCGGTCATTGTTAAAGTAAACAAAAACTTTAATAGCCGTATGACATCAGAATTTCAACTTCAACTGCACTATCTTACAGCCCAGGTCTGTTTATACTTCCAGTGACAGGCCCAAGTGGTTAAAATCTAAATTAAGAAAATAGACGACACCCAAGGAAAAGGGGAGGGGGGGGAAGGGAGGAAAAGGCAAGGGTGGGGGTGGGGAGAGAGCATATTGACTAAACTTCCTTAAAAAGGAAATCAAAAGTTAAGAGTAAGAGAGGGGTTTCCTGCCAGCTGTGGTGATTTATATAAAGGGGATGTAGCCTTCCTTGCAGTTTGCTGATCTAAGAGTCAGAGAACTTCCCTTTGGTCTAGTTCGCCAGCCGAGATAGGTCAAATTTGTATGCAGGTCAATCTCCCCCTGAGGTACTTCCGTACAAAACGCAAAATTTCAGTGGAAGTGAAATTTGATTATAAAACTTTTGTTTGATATTGAAAAAAAGTGCTCTCTGGTGGCCAGGGGAAATAAGATGATGGTCTCAGTCCAGTTCCTAGTGGGCAGGTGTCCACATCACAGATGCCACTCTCATGATTGGCACAAACTGATACCCTTATTGGCAGCCTCAATAGAGAGCCAAGCATGGAACTGGGTCACAGAGACCCTCGCACTTATAAGGGATGTCCAGCCAAGCCAACAGGCTGGTGTGGGGAAGTTTGCACTACCACAACCTGGGCTGTACCTGTTATGTGGATCAAGACAGAGCTTTACATCATTCCTGCACGTACCAGTCTCTAATTGGCAGCACAGCTGGGTATCATGTTACATTGTTGGAGGATGAAGGATTGATGCTATCACATCTTTCTGGAAGGTGTATCTGAAATCTCAGGTACATTAGACATGAGGTCAGAGCATAGCAGCAGCACTACCAGGAAGGTGGACTCCTAAGTGCACTGGATATTTTGGGATAGCAGTGGGTGTCCAAAAGGATGGGTAAGTTCGATATTTGACCATCTAGTTTGTTATCACTGGAAAGGAAATCCACTTGGTTCACAGATAACAGTGCGACAGGCCCATTGAAACAATCTCTCCATCCAAACGATGCTAGCTCAACCAGTACATCCCTCCCATACTTGTGGCATCCAGCCACAGGGCTTGATAGCAAGAATAAGTCCAATAGCAGCTGAGAGGAGAGAGATTATGAAAGACATAACTGTGTTCTGTTTAGTCCATCAAAGGGAAATCTTATTTGTTACTGGCTTGGAGAAACTCTGCAGCTTTTTAGCAGGATCTAATGAAAAACATGGAGGTAACTGGGTGCCACATTGGCAAACTGAAGGAAACGAAGGATCACACATAATTTGTATCCTGTTGCAGGGAAACTCCTCGTTATGTGGAAGTGCATCTTCGGGAGACTATTACGATGATTATTTATTTGTATACAGTAGCACTTAGAGTCCTGAACCAAGATCTAGGACCCATTGTACTAAACATAGTCAATATACATACTTACGAAAGTCCTAGCCCTAAAGCATTTATAATCTAAATAAGCTAGACAAATAAAGGATGGGAGAGCAGGTCCCTATTTTACATAATGGGAACTGAGACACACAGCAATTAAATACTTGCCCATGATACCATGAGACATCTGCAGCAAAGCCAAGGGATTGAACCCAGATCTCAGGAGTCCTAGTCTTAGCCTTAACCACAAGATCATCCTTCCCATCGACAGATCCCTGTCAACAATGCTTTAGCTAGCTACTTGAATAAAAGTGGAACTTTACATCCTTGGGTCTATCTGGGCTGCCCCTCTGTTGAGGGGATCTGCAGGCCACAGAATAGAACTCCTTCTGGCTGCCTTTAGCCCTCTAACTGATCTTTGAATTCCACTCACATATCAAAGCGTAGATAGTTGGGTTTTACTGCAGTAGTTGTGGGACAGATATACACCTAAGGAAGATAATCCCATTTACTATTCAGTGAAGATAGTTCCAGTTGTGTCCCATTCAGCTATTGTTTCTTGCAATGTCACATATTTGCCATAGTAACACAACAGAGACATTGTGTGGGGGCCTCTCTGATTTAGCTGCAGTGTGCAGTATACTAAGGAATTTGTCACAAAGAGCATCCTTTTTTTTTTATTTATTTACAAGAAGGCGGTAATGTAACCGTAGAATCCAGCCACATCACGTGAAACAGAGCTGTGTTTGTTCTGACTCATGGACTTTGTATGGGCATCTTTCTAGTGCTCAGAAATATATTCCCTGGCTCTCCCAGTTCGCCCGGAGGTGTTGTAGTGCCCCGTACATTCTCCCTAGGGAGCACATGCTTTTCAAAACTGTAGCCAGCTCCTCCTTGGTAAATACTAGTGCCCATGGAACTTCAGTCTACCCCGTTGCTACTGGCTACAAGTCCTAGCTATAAAATATATAGTGGAAACAGCATGGGCTTTTTGAGTTGTTTCATTAATGTAAAGATTCACTGGACTGTGTTTCTGCAGTTCACTCAAGACGGTCATCTTTGTTTGCTCCTTTGGGGACTCCCAAGGGGAAGAGGCCTTTAAAGGGAATCACATTAGACTGCAGCAGTTCGGTATAGCTGTCTCCTAAAAGGAGCAGAACATGGGTTTCAGAAACTGACAGTGAAGTTATGGACAAATTCCTGTCCTCAGCCCCTGAAGAACTGAAGAAAATGACTTATATTGCTGAGTCAGCAAGCTGTTCTTTTTCTTTCCCTTTTTTGCAGCTCCAGTAGAAATTTGCAGTCTGACACTTTACAGAACTACAAATCCTGGAAGGTAAAAACCATGTCCCCCTCCCCCGCCCCTCCTCTGCAGGTCAGGTGCAGCCTTAGCAGTTTTTGGACCTGAAAGTGGCATTTTTTGACTTCTCATAAGAACTAATGTGGGTTTTGCTTACTGTCCACCAGAGAGAAAACTTGAGAGCAGCAAGCTTAAGTTGTTGAAAGGAGCAGGGTTAAACGTGAGCTCAGTGGTAAGAGGCTGGAGCCCAATCTGACTCCCTCAGAACTGGGTTTTTAAAGGTGTTTCCAGTTCACTGTTAGACATCGCACAATGTCTGGGTTATCTGTTTTGAGAAAAAGGATGGTCTTGGGTTAAGGCACCAGACCGGGACTCAGGCAATTTGGTTCAATTCATGTCTCTGTCACCGACTTCCTGTGTGACCTTGGGCAAGTCATGTAATCTCTTTGTCAATTTTTTTTCCATCTATAAAATTAAGGTAAATACCACCTTTTCCCCACCTCTTGTCTATTTAGATTAAGTTCTTAGCAGCAGGGAGTGTCTCTTCTGAGTTGAGTGTACAGCCGCTGGCACAAGGGGACCCCATCTTTGGAATTCTGTGCACTACTCTAATATAATGATAATTTTGGGACAAAGGGAGAAATAGCTTCCTCACTCCCTGATTTTCATGCATTTGGGGACAGCAAGACGTTAGTACATTTCACATCTCACCGATTTGCAGCAAGCTGACTGTTTACAGGAGTGATGGTGAACCGAAGAAAAGTTCAGTTCAGGTTCAAAACTTCCACACAGAACCTCTCTCAACCTTTTGGGGTTGCCAAGCAGGGCTGGAAGGCAAACAGGAACAGATTTTTCCATGTGATTTTCCTACATCTGGTCAGGCCAGAAATTTTGCAAGAGCTGCTATTCTCATGGTATTTTGACACCTCTGCTTCTGCTCCCGGCTGGAACCCAGAGGAGCGGAGCCATGAGAAACTAAAAACTCACTGAGGAAGCAAATTAGCCAAAGTTTTTTGATCTTCAGCTACAGGCAGCAAAGTTCATACTAGTTCATATATTTTATTTATACCCAGCCCTCATTTGCAGGCTCAAGTTTTTACATTCATGCACCCTCTCTTACAACTGGGATTATGGTACCTCACTGGGGGCTTGATCCTGCCCCACTGAAATCCGTCAGGGTTTCACCATTAACGTCAATCAGAGTAGGATGAGGCCTAAGGCAAAACCTTAATCTTAAGAAAGGTGCCTGCCTTTGGAGAACTGAATAGTGCTGGCTGTTCAGCTAGCACTAAAGCCCTCCTGCTAGTGTAGTGCCAGGGGAAGAAAGAGCTGGCAGAAATACTGCTTTGAAAACCAGTAGTGTGCAATCCGGCTAGTGCATATTGCCAGACCACAACATAGGCTTCATGCACCTATTGCAGTCAATGAGAGCATTGCCATTGACTTAAATGAGCAGAGGATCAGACCCCAAATGTACGAGTCAGCAGACTTCTAAAAAGTGGATACTGCGACTTCCTTTTTCCCCACCCTTCGTCCATCTTGTCTATCTAGCACAGCAGGGAGTGTCCCTCAATATGTGTTTGTACAGTGCCTAGCACATTGGAGCCCTGATTGCATGTGGGATCCCTAGGCATTACAGTAATACAAACAGTAAACAATGATGGTAATATCATTACTTTGTCCCTTTGGCAATGCAGTGGCTGGTCACCCTGCCTAGTCCTGTCAAATGATAGGTAGGAATACTGTTCTGCTTCTGCATGGGTGAGCTAATGCAGGAAATAACAATTCCCCTATCCCAGCGCATCCACTTTACAAAGGACAGGATCTGGCCCCTGGTTAGCAAGGCCAAACAAGATAATTTAGACCAGTCTGATCCTACTCCCCTCAGTCTTTTCTTAGGAGTACTAAATAGACCATCCCCATGAGCATCTTATCTAACCTGCTCATGATTATCTGTAGTGTTGCCGTAAATGCAGTGATGTTTGTGCCAGCGTGCCTGCCTTATTTCTCTCTCTCACCCCGTCCATCTGCAAACGCTCCTTTCTGTGCAATAATCTGTTAAAAACAAAAGTTGCAGCATATTGAGTTTGATGGTGAGCTGCCTTTGAGTTGATCCCTTTTTTTTCCTCCACAGTCATTCTGTCTTTTTTTCGGTGTAGCACAGAGGGTTGTCCTCACCTGGTTAGATTCACCCAGGAACATATGTGCACATATCTGGACCCACCACAGAGACTCTGAGTGCACTCTGGAGGCAGGCGACGGTCCGATACCAGGCTACTGAAATTTCATTTGGTCTGTACTTTTTCGTAACTACCGCTGTTTCTCAGACTGTAAAAATAGGCTGCTACTAATGCTGCCTCGGTTATCTCTTTATTAAAACAAGACGCAAAAACTGAGCCCTCTGCTCAGCTGTGATATCCAGCGGCGGGGAAACCAAAGCTTTTTTCCTTCACAATTATTTGTTTAAAATGTAAGCACAAAGCTCAAACCAGCAAACCCTTTCACGGACTTATCTAGATGTGTGCTCTCTGGCTGGGACCAGAACACAGTGCAACATGCTGACGTTTACACAAGGCTCTCGTTTCTCTGAGATGTTTAAATGAAAGAACAATTCGTTCAGTTCAAGAAATCTGTGTCTTAATGGGAAGAACAACAAAATGGTGGCTTCTTTGCAGTCCTTGATGACACATGCCAGGCAACCATTGCACAGTTCTGTATGATTGCCAGTTTGCTAAAGGGGAGGTATAATAAGTTGCAGAGTAGCAGCTGTGTTAGTCTGTATCCGCAAAAGAAAAGGAGGACTTGTGGCACCTTAGAGACTAACCAATTTATTTGAGCATAAGCTTTCGTGAGCTGTAGCTCACTTTGAGCTGCAGCTCACGACAGCTTATGCTCACGACAGCTTATGCTCAAATAAATTGGTTAGTCTCTAAGGTGCCACAAGTCCTCCTTTTCTTTTTACTGGAATAAGTGTTGATGCTGTGATAGCTTTGTAGAGTGGTGTTTACACAACATATTCACTGTCCTGGGCTCTCAAAGGGAATCACACTGATTTTTGCTATTTTTTTTATTCCTTTATTTTAAGTAGGCTTGGCAGGACCACATTTTTATCAGTATACATTAATTTCACTGTACGCAAAAACCGATAAAAAAATATTTCCATTGATAACAGATGGACACACTTATGTACAGATAAGTGAAATAAGAAAAATGCTTCTTGAGAATTTATTTGGGCTTGATTTAAGAATATTATTTTGTATATTTTGACATGCAGTGTTGACAAATTGTGTTTTAACAGCTATAGAGCTTTAACTTTTTGAATCTCAGCACTTTACTGTCACTAGTTCTTTCAGTGGCATTCACGTTTCCTTAGTATAGTGAGCATCCTTTAGGGTTATTTTGCATTATTATGGGGGCTTTATAGAAAGGAAGGGGTTAAAGTTCTGTTTTAGACTGGCAATGAGAGTGTGTCCCACAACTGCAGATATTTCTGGGGACTTTAAGACAATATTTTTGTCTGTCCCAAATATCACTAGTTGGCATGAGAAATTCTTCTTTTAAATTGGCTGCTGCCATGATTGAGGACCATGCCAGGGATCAAGGCTCAGGGGAGAGTTCGGGGGCTGGAAGCACTGAGGAATCTCTTGCTTTTCCAGATTGCGAGGGTGGTGCAGCTCATGCCGGTTCCTTGCATCGCTAGAAGATGGCTGTGGAAGAATTTCTTGCAGCAAGATGAGCCACAGGAATGAGTGTAGCTATTAGGAGTTGGGAATGGTTGATGAACAAAATTAGGTAAAATAGGAATGTTTCTTCAAAATTTCTGTCTGAACCAAATCCCAACTGACCTTTTATTGAGGATTGAAAGTTTGGGTACTTGGCTTTTTCTCATCGTGTTTCATCATATACACCTCTGCTGTATTGTTCCAGCAAGAATAAGAAGCAGACCTGCTGAGTACAGGAAAAGTTATTATGGTATAACCATCCCAGAAGGCAGGAGGTACTGAAAATCTGAAGAGAGTCCATCATCTAGACATCTCCATCTTACTTTCACATATTTAAGGGGTTTGGATAGGAATCCAGACTTGGAGGTGTTAATCTAAACCCAACCTCTGAAACTTTTTTGAATTTTGCTCATCATCAAATGGGAATAGATGAGGGAAACAGGTCAGCCCAGACTAAAATAGCGGGTGGCAGTCTCATTACTAACCCCTGTCCGAGCTGGGCCAAATTCCTTCAGTCATTACCCTAGGGAAGAGAGTATCTTGGATGGCTTGGAAGTGAGTTTATACTCAAATACTACAGCCTCTTGGCAAGACACAGTAGAAAAAAGGTGAACTGTTTTCTATAGACACTACACACATTTGATGTAACTGGAGCTCTTTTATCAGGAGGTACTCCCTGACCCTGGAATCTGGATTAGTACTAAATGTGTAATGTTGGAAAGAACAGAATGCATTTTTAAAATGTATGATCTGTGTGATGAAATTTGGTAGTTCACCCACCTGCACTGTCTTTTGCCATAGGACAGGTCTACACTATAAACTTACATGGGTATAACTACATCACTCAGGGGGTGTGAAAAATCCACATCTCTGAGCAATGCAGTTATACCGATCTAACCCCTGGTGTAGACAGTGCTATGTCAATAGGTGGAGGGGGGTGCTTCTCCTGTCAACATAGCTACCGCCTCTCGTGGAAGTGGATTAATTTAGCTGATGGGACAAGCTTTGGAGCAGCTGCACCACTGCAGCATTTTAAGTATAGACCTGCCCTTAGTCTGGCACAATTTTATCTAAAAACAAAGGTGTTAAAACTGCCATCAATGTGTGCACACTTGTGATGTCATGTCCCAGGCTGTAACAATACCTTCATCATGTGACATGGCCTATATCCATCCTCTTGGATCACTGAGATCTCCTCTTGGGTCATCAGTAATGTGGAAAAGTTCTTCACTACACACTGGAATGTTTTGTTTCACTTTGAGTCTACAGACAGCTTTGGCAAGTTTATGGAATCTGTTTTAGAAGCTAATGGTCTTGCAGAGTTACAAGTAAGCTGATCAAGAACCCTGGATAAAGTGTGTATTTACAGAAGGCTGCATTTAAGGATACTCTGGAAAAGGCTATAGTCCCAGTCAGTGAAAACAGAGATCATGCATGCTCATTACAGCTTTGGAAAGGAGAAGTTTCCGCTTTACACCTTTTCTTTCCATTCTGAGTCTAAGTTACTTGCAGATAAATTCCAATTACCTCCGTCAGCTCAAATTCTCTATTAAACTTTGTTTTAATGCCTTTTGGGGTTTTTTTGGCTGTTGTTTAGGAGTTCCAGAGTCTGCTGTTCAAATTCTCTGCTGTCATAACTCCCCTGAATTCATTAGAGTTACCCCAGCAGTGAATTGCCACTTCAGTTTATACTGAAGTCTTTTATTATTTAAGCGCTGCTGTCTTGTGTTTGGTGATGTATACTACCAGAATATAAATACAGTCCCTGTCCAGAAGAGCTTACATTAGAAAAGAGAAATATAACAAGACACCTGAGGAAACTGAGAAATCTTTCTAACCAATCAAATGTCCTTTCCTGGGTTGTGAATGAGGGTACAGTCCCTTTCATGTTATTTCACATATCCTCTTGCAAGGTGAGACAACAGTAACTATGGCTGGAAACAGCAAGCTACAGAAACGGTTTCTCCAGGGCTAATTTAATACCAGTCAGCGTTGCTTGGCTGTCTTTCTCATTAGTTGATACACGAACATGAAATTCCCATTAGAGAATTACTCAATGGTTCAAAAATGCACCATTTTGGGAGGATGATCCACTTTGAAGTCTTCATGCTATTCTTTAAACTCTCAGGTAGTAAAACAGATTCCTGAGTTTGTCACCATTTCAGTGAATCATAGATTCCTCGAAATTCTAAATGGAACATACTTATTGGGTCATCTAGTCCATAGTACTGCCAGTAGTAGATTTTTCCCTGAACTACATTCTTTAATAATGTCCAGTTTAAAATGGATCATTGACAAGGCTTCCACAACTTCATTTTAAATCAGTTCCACAGACTAATTAATTTATCTTTCTTGCTTTGGGCTTTCTACTGCTGAAAGAGAACTGCTTTTGTAAACCATAGCACAGAGCAACTGCACTATTCTGGCACGGAGAGATGGAAACATTTCTTTCATAACCTCTCTCTGGCTGCGGAGGTCTTTGATCCTATAACACTTGCACTGTAATAAAAATAAAAGCAGAGGCAGGTTCAAACCATTAGGCACCAATACAACTCAGTAAATCCAATCACGCAAATCTATGTGACCTCAAAGAGAGAGAAATTTTGATATTTGTACCAACAAACTTTTTAAAAAAAGATCAGTAGAAAAATTTCCTTGGTTTTGTTTTTGGCTGCGTTATGAACTTGAAACACAATGCCATTGTGTAGTGTAGTGCAGAAGAATCTGAAAGTGTAATTGTCTAGAACCGAGGGTGAAACTGACTAGTCTATATTCCATGTCCAAGGCCCCATTTCAGCAAGGTACTTAACCATGTGTCTGAACTACTCATTTGCTAAAAGTTTGGCACTTGCTGAAGTTGGACCAAAGCTGAGAGAAAGGCAAAAAGTAAAGAAATGGCATAAACAATGAGAAAGTAGAAGAAATCTTTTCAAAATCCTTTCTGGTTTGTATCTTAAAGTGTCAGTAGTATAGGTAAGGAAAAATGTATTTCCTCATAAAAGACCGGAATCTCCATTACCCCCCACACCTTGTTGTAGTCATTAACACCAGTGCCAAGTGAGTTCTTTCCTCTCAAGTACTGAGTCTGGTGTCTTGGAAGTTGAAGCGTGATCCCTAGTTTCTCTTGTCAGATTAAGTGCCATTTTTGGCAGCTCTTTATCTCTCTGCACTCATTGTGATATGGGGAAGCAAGGGGAAAACAAAGTATCTACAAAGAATTTCATGTCACTTAGCCAAAGTAGTGGTTTAGCCGCAACTTATCTTTTCAGCCAATGGTGTGGTGAATGTCTGACCAATATGGCAGGGAAGGGTGCAAAGAAGGAAGAGGAGAAAGAGCAATCACAGTCAGAAATAGAAAGGGCCTACTAAGTTATTTTGACATCCTCTTGCTGCTGCCAGACTATTCCACACTTACTCTTAAGTCCCTTGTCCAGTATAGTTTCAGATATCATAAGCAGTGGTGATTCTACCACTTCCTCTGGGAGATTATTACCCTAATAGACCTCAGTTATGATGAAATTGAGCAAAGGGAAATTTAGGTTGAACATCAGGAGGGAAAAATCCTATTACTCACATTTGTAACCCTGGGATTGCCTTAAACAACTCCTCGACCTCCTTGGAGTTTATACCTATAAATATATGTATAAGGGTATCGTACCACCTCCTACATCCACTTAGTCTTTGTTTAGCTAATCAGTACATATTTAGACGGGAATTTTTGTAGCATCCTAAGGGAGCTAGGTGTCCAGTTCAGTTAGTCACCTCCTAGGTCCATCAATGGCTATTAGCCAGGATGGGCAGGAATGGTGTCCCTAGCCTCTGTTTGCCAGAAGCTGGGATTGGGTGACAGGGCATGGATCACTTGACAATAACCTGTTCGGTTCATTCCCTTTGGGGGATCTGCCGTTGGCCACTCTCAGAGGACAGGATACTGGGCTTGATGGACCTTTGGTCTGACCCAGTATGGCAATTCTTATGTTCCTTTAGGCTCTCTTAAAGGCCCAGCCATAGTTCTTTTAATTTTTCCTCTTTGGTCAGTTTTCCAGCTCTTTTGTTTTATCATGTTGTTGCTTGCAGCTAGCTTCCCTCTAATATGGCAATAAAAGAGGTTCTAACCAATAGACATCTCTTGTGGCAACAAATCTCATCATAGCCAAATTCCCATCATCCCAAATAGTGATCACCAAGATATTTTTTAACCAGCTGATCCAATAAAGTCACATGGCATTCCACTGTTTTGATGATGCTTTGGGACTCCATTGCTTTTGTGACTGCAAGCTACAAAATTCCTATTTCAGTATTTATTTATATCCCCCATTTCAACAGTGTCCTTTCCCAGTAAGCTTTGTTTCTTAAATGATTAAACAGTCTTTATAGTGTTTGTTAAATCTCTGGCACAGAACAAGCAGACATGGTCTATAGTCTAACATTTTACAGACAATTGCAAGCTTTCCCCACCTAGGGTGACCAGATAGCAAGTATAAAAACAAATCAGAACACTTTTCCCCCCCAGGAGGGTTGGGGGAGGGGTGGAATAGTTGCATATATAAGACAAAGCCCCTAATATCGGGACAGTCCCAATAATACCGAGACATCGGATCACCCTGTCCCCATCCCATTGGGTGAGCCTAGATACAGAGGAGACTGGAGAAGGGTGAGAACAAAGAAGTAGTGGGAGAACTTACTCTTAAAACACAGCTGCATGTGCCGGGTTCTGAAATCACCAGTGATGTAGACAATAATAAAAAAATAATTATGAAAGCTCTTGCTGTGAAACCTCTTGTCCCCATGTGTTTCTAAGAGTATATTCAGCTCTGAAATATTTGTGTGATGGCCAGTGGTAGGCTGCATAGCTCCATGAGCCTGCCAGAATATGCAACTCTGTATAAAGACTTTTGTGTTTATTTCAGGGCAGTCTTTGGGGTCAGGGAGCCATGTTTACTCATGGGGGTGCTGGCGGCTGCTCCTTATTAGGGCCCCTGTCTCTAAAGGCATATTTTTTCAGTACAGTCAGCGCAAACATTTTTTAACTATTACTTACAAAACAGCAGTGACTTCCTCAAGGCCAGATCTTTGTTTCTTTGTACAATGCTTTGATTGTGTAAATGTTCTTGTGTAAGCACTTTGGCCCACACTGGAATTCATTTATTCTCCTTTATAGCCTTTCGCTGTTGTTCTTGTATGGCGTATTTGTCCCTTCACTGGCTTGTCAGAAATCCATTTCTGTTGCAGGAGAGAACATGGTTTTCCTGTTCTGCTGACAGGAGAGAATATGGTTAAGTCTGGCCTTCAAGTTTGCAGGGGATCTAGACTGGTGATTAGTTTCTTCTCTTCTTGGTGCTACTGCCAGAGACAGAGAGGTGGACAGCCTGTTTCTCAGTAGTGTTACAGAACTGCAGGGCTCCCAAATGCATGTGGTTTAAAGCGATTGCTTGCACATGTTGTGTCTTAAGAGTAGCCCTGGATGTGCCTTATGGCTGAACAAACTATCCTCCAGATTTCTTTGCAATAATGCCATTGTGAGATGAGTCGTCATTAGTTAATCCAGTGTATAGCACAGAGCTCTGCTGCATTATCTATGCTTCTCTCTGTGTTATTTTTCATAATACAATTGCATTTGCCACATCAGCACAGAACCAAAATGATGACATTTAACTCATGACCTTAGATCACAATGTCTTATGGTTGGAGTTTGGATTGGCTGAGCTCTGCAACTAGAGCTCGAGCCCAAACTTCAGGTTTCCTTGCCACTTACAGGCTACCGATCTGAATATAGCACCAGAGCCTTCACACCTCATTTTGCAATTGCAGGATTATCGCTAAGACTGCAAATCTTTCACGGAGGTCACGGATTCTGTGACTTTCCAGGACCTCCATGACTTCCACAGCTGCAGCGGCTGACCCGGCGGCCTAGACAACTGGTGCTGGGCACTGCCCTGGAGCAGCAGTCCAGGAGCAGCAGTGGCTGCGCCTTCCCTCCCCCTCCCCGCCCCACTCCCCCGGGGCATCAGTGGTAGGGCCCCAGGCTGTCCCCTACCCCCAGAAGCAGCAGCAGCTGCTGGAGCACTGCCCCCCTCCCGCAGCAGGTAAGATTTAGTTAGGGGTATTTTTAGTAAAAGTCATGGACAGGTCACTGGCAGTAACTTTTTGGTTATTGCCCCATGACCTGTCCGTGACTTTTACGAAAAATACTGGTGATTAGATCATAGCTTTAATTATCACCAATAATAAAGATTCTTCAGCCTGATTCTTCCATGAATTACCCTTCAGCAACTCCATTGTTTTCAGTGGCATTGCAGAGAACTAACGAGGAGCCAGATTTGGCTCTGCATTAGTATCAGTTCTGTTGCTGCTTTGCCAGCAGGAATATAATCCAGTTCACTCTCCCTGTAGGTGTGTTGGTTCTATATTACAAACAGTAGCAAAAAGAAGTAAAATCCTATTGCTGTCACTCAGTAAACCAGGCATGCCTCTGAATACACCCATAAGGTGTGATCCAAAGCACATGGGAAGTCAGTAGACTCCCATTGGCTTTAACGGACTTTGGATCAAGCCGATGGAGGGCAGATCTGCTGAGTAAGGTGCTATTTGTACATAGTAGAATCACCTTAACTATTGCAGCTACCATCCAAGAAACAGTCTATTCTGTGTAAATACAATAAATTAATTTTAAATTTTATATTAAATTTTAAATTTTATAAATAAATGAGTTCTACTAATTAAGTTTAATCTACAGCATTTTGGCCAACCTACAAAGAAAATCATACATAAAGGGTATGAATGTTCAGAGTACAGGTCAAATGTCAAGATCAAATCATAGACCTTACTGAAACTATATGGAAAATGAGCTTTCCATCGACATATGGCATGATCTTTGACTCTGAGTAATTTAGGAACCCTTTGCATCTTAATATTCATAAACTATATAATATGATTTTCAACAACAGCGCCCAGACTGGCTGATGGTGCCAAACCAATGTCAGGCTATGTTGATCTTGTCAAATGCAGAGGCATTAAGAAGCCTGAAGTGGGATGGAAATATTTTTCTTCTCTTTGAATGAGGTCACCCTGATTTCATCACTAATTCTCACACCTTTTTTTGGAAATCAAATCAAAGTGGTCAGTTTAAAGCACAAATACTGGAAATAAAAGTAGGACCCGCTGTTAGTAACAGTTGCCGAAGGTGGGTTTTTTCAGGTTTTGGCTTTGGTTTTTAATTATACAAAAAATTGCTTTGTATTTGTTTCTGATGTGCTGAAAGAGCAACAATTAGCATTTCCCAAAATGCTTAGTGAGACTCATAGTGAGAAATCCTCTTGCCAATAGAATTAAAACCGAGAAGAAATACACTGACTGGCTCTTCTGGCATATGTCAACTTGATTGACCTTGAATAAATAGCCAAGCTAAATGTTTCTGGTTCAGAACAGAATCTGAAATCCAACACGACGGCACGTCCCATAAAGGTACCTTTGACAACATGCTATTACTGACCCCCAGTCTAGGTTAGTGTTTGGCACTGCTACATGGGAGAGCTGAGTTCCGTCACCAATATGTGGGACTTAACTAGGTGGGAGAAAATGTCTCATGCTGTTTATTGACAACCTTTCAGCACATCAATTCACTGAACGTTATATAATACTTGGCTCTTCACTGACCGAATCATTACCTTAATCATGACGAGTGCCCTCCTCAGCCACTGCCAACTAGCAAAATTTTCTCAGCCCACATAAGCACCATGATGACAACTTTCCTTCACAACTGCTGGGCTTTTCTGCTAACAACAGAACAGCAGCAGCTGTGGTTATAAAACACTGAGATTTGTATTTCTCTATCTTTGTTTGAAGCTTGGCCTCCTGTGATTCCCTAGTAGAGATTCTCACCTCCACAAGTGGGGAGAGGGGGAGGGATTGGAACCTCTTTGTGGGAACTAGGGGGTGGAGAGAATTGGAAAAGCACCTATTTGGTCCTACTAGGTTCTCCACAATTGTGAGAAGTTTGGAAATCTTCACTCTGTATATAAAAAGACTCAAGCTACAGTAAAAATTGTAGCTTATGGCGTTCATCCTGGACTAAGTGCACAGTGAAGGCAGGAATGAATTTAAGGAAGTAGAAGATCTCGAGTATACACAAGAATGGGGGGCCACCAGGGTTAGAATGATACCGAGGCTTTTGAGAAAATGTGAGGTGCCTATAACTAACTAGTGAAGCGATCCCAAGACATGACATGAGGAAGGCCCATGGAAGACAGAAATGGTAGGAGGATTGGTCCTCACTGCAGTTGCAGGAACTGGATACCATTTGATAATCAGTGGTTCTCAAACTTTTGTACTGGTGACCCCTTTCACATAACAATCCTCTGAGTGCAACCCCCCCCACCTTATAAATTAAAAACACTTTTAAATATATTTAACGCCATAATAAATGCTGGAGGCAAAGTGGGGTTTAGGATGGAGGCTGACAGCTCGCGACCCCCTATTTAATACGCTTGTGACCCCCTGAGGGGTCCCGACCCCCAGTTTGAGAACCCCTGTGATACATCCACTGAATCCTAATGGGTGATATACAAGTTGGAGAAAGCAAATGCAAGTTGCACTGTCTCAGTAGTGCATTCCCCCTACAACCAGTCTAGTTCGGCACAGAATGGAACTTGGGTAGCCTGAAACCCTCACTTGCTTGGCATGCCGTGAGTGCAGTGTACCCATGTACTAAATAGCTGAGCTAAAACGTGCAAGTGCAGTTTGCAAGCAAGGGTTTTTGAGCTGCTACTTAGGAGTTAAAAACACACATCCAAGTAAATGTACAGAGCTGATTCCTGTGTGTAACTCTGAAAGGAGGAGCCTGGAATCAGGGAACTGAACAAAATTTCTTATCAACTTAACAGTCAAGGTTTTTTGGATTGAGCTCAATTTGTGGATAAAGATGTAGCTGTGAAAGAGGTGTTAGCACTTTTGATTTCTAGGTTGACGACTTTGCAGGTCTGTATTACAGAAGGGAGCTAATGGAACGCTGACATCCGAGAGATTTAAAAGGAAAATGCATGCAGTAATTCGGTGGTTTGAAGCTTTTTTCTGAGGTATCTAGCACATAGTTTACCTAATCAATTGCTGAATAGTTAATGTGGCAGGTCACTAAGCGAATTCTCCAAGCAGCAGAAAGTTGAGGAGTTAGACCCACATTTGTGACAAAGAGTAGAAACAGATCGCGTGTTTCTTTTTGGTAAAATTAGAAACTAAGTTAACCCTAAAACAGATCTAAGTTTTCCAGGGTTCTTTGTCAGAGTGGTGTCCTGGAAGCTCTTGTAAAGAAATGGGAAGATTTTTCAATTTATGGGCACGAGTGGAAATTTAGAAACTGGGATTTAACGTGATGTGAAAGTAGCCTGGTATAGAAGAACTCTGCACTGATTTCAAATACACATGGCACTTTTTTTTTTAAACAGTCTAGTGAGACTGACTGTAGAAATTCTGACTCATTTATTGTGAATAATTGAACTTGGAAAAAAATAAGAACACTGCAAACCGATGTAGCAAGCAGTATGGTCACGATAACTTCGGCAGCTAGACTTCTGTACCACTGAACTTGTTTAGAATCCTACTGCATCTTTAATCATTTTATACATTTTACTTATACACTGTAATGTTAAGTCAAGATTTTTGGAGGTCTGAGGTTCTCTTTAACCCTTAGGCCCTTCCAAAATATCTCGAGTGTGAGAGAGCTGAAAAATCACTGCTTTCTGTTAGGAAATACAAACTAGAACCAGAGCTGATTCATGAGCCACCAGGTCAATCGCCAGTCACAGTGAGTACACTTGCAGGGAACTTCAAGCTCAGCATTTGTTTAATGTTTGGGGCAATGGTGAGGGCGAAGAAGCTGCAGATGCATGTATGCGTACATACATGCCTAAGCCTAAATTTCCAACAAGGGTTGCTGATTTTGGGTGCTCACCCCTGGGATACCTGGGCCCTGGTCTTCAGCTGAGCTCCCATAGTCCTCCACTGTGTTGTGGCAGTTTAGCACTTCGGTGGAGACAGAAACATAGCAGACAATGTGTCAAGTTGGGCTCTGAAAAAAAACCACTTGCCACTTTTGAAAATTAGGGGGCATTTAAAGTTGGTTTGGTGTAAAGACATTGGCTGAATGGCGTTTGGGAGGGGTCTTGAAATACAAAGGGCACAAACCCCATATGAAGTGAATGATTCATGCAGATGCCTGCAAACTGAACCCGGTGAACTTTGCAAAGCTCTCATTCTTTACTGCCTCTGAAATGGCCCATCTCATTTGCGAGAGAGTGGCTAAAGGGACAACCTGCCAGCCTAAGCAATACAGAGACGGATGGACATTTTCACACGTTAAATCCTCATTCTTAGAAACCCTGTAGCAATGCAATGGGTGGCACAGTTATCACTCAGTGTGCATCACCACTGCTTTGAATTGAGCATCAGTTCTTAGAAATGGTTGGTGATTAAATTTAATCAGTTCCTGCATGTGTGCATATACGCGAAACAGAGTTGCCAATTCCCACACCATTCCCTCCATGCCCACTGTGTCCACTTTATATAGGTGTGATTCCAAAAGGTGTCAAACCCAGGAGCTGCACCTTCTGTCCAGATGCAGAGGAGGAGAATTGCTAGCTATCCCTTTCTCCTTGCCCAAGTCTGATGTAATAGTCTCTACACGTTTTGCTTCTTCTCTAACATCTGACTGAAACATCCAGATGTCAGCAAAACCCACAGACCAAGCCGGGCTCAGAGCTGCACCTAGGATGACTCCAACCCTCCAGGGAGCTTTCATTTCCCAAGACACAAATCTCTGTGTCTGGCCGGAGTCCAAAGGAGGGGTTTGGGAGGAACATAAACAGCATGCAGGCGGCTCAGCAGGCCTGGGGAAATGGTGGTGTCCTAACAATCTGTCTTAGTTGTGAGTAGAGGGCTACTCCCTAGAAAGACAAATAAGGTGACTTGGAGATCATGACCTATCAGCTCTTTTCTCCACTCTCTCTCTTTCCAAGCAGAGACTTCCTTTTAATAACATTTCACCTTCCAAAAGAAACAGTCCAAACATCCAGACTCTTCAAAAGTAATTTCATTATTACATTGCCTGAGGTCTGGAAGAATACAGAGTAGGCAAAGGTTTATAATCCAAGGGGAAAGTGGGTAATGAGATCATTTTAATTAAAGGGATTAACTTGATGATGTCAAACATCTGTAAAATAAGTTAAGTGCTTTGGGGAATCAGGGCCTAAACTTTAGGCACACAGACTTCAGCTGACTCGGGGCCTTCCGTCTGAGGACCTGAAAGCACTACGTGGACATGAATGAATTAATCCTCACAACATCTATGTGAGGCCAGGGAAGTATTATCCCTGTTTTACAGATGGGTTAACTAAGGCATAGAGAGGTAGTCTCTTGCCTGAGGTCATACAGGAAGTGTATTCCAGAGAGGGGATCGGAAACCAGCACTCCCATGCCTTAACCGTAAGCCCATTCTTTCCCCCCAAAGGGGTTTTCCCCTCATAATATATAAGTTTTATATATTTTTATATATTTTTATAGTCTGTCCTTTATAAATTATTGCACTTGTCTATTTTGCCCTTGTCTAAATTATTGCACCTGCTGGCAAACTGAACAAAACAATGAGGCCGGTAGGACAGGGCTGTGAATTTCCACAAGGACACAACAGAGAAACTGTTGTTGTTAGACTGGGTGTTCTGGCTTTAAACTTTTCTTGAATGCCAAAAACATTGATAGCAGACCCTTGAGCGAGAACCACAAAGGTGGCAGTAAACTAAAGAGCCTCCAGTCCCTTTTTCTGCCTTTTCTACCGGGACTCTAAAATATCTGCTTAGAAACTGCCGCATGCCAGAGTTAAGAGGGTGAGGGGACATGCATGTTCGTAGATACCTGCCTACCAAAAGAATGTCTAGTACACAGAGGAAATACATCCCCATTCCTTATTAAAGTCATAATGCTAGACACTGTGGCGTGCAAGAGCTTTTTGTACTATATTTTGAGCCTATCCCATGGCTTTTCTATAAAGGATCCTCTCACTCTGGCATTGGCAGGTGGCCATGTAGGGATTCTTAGGGCTTCACAGATGAGTTAAGCTTACAAAGCGCTTCCTTGTGAGTCCTCTTCCCAGTCTGGAAAGAGGACAGATTTCTCTTTTTGTTTTGTTCTCAAGCCCAGGAGCCCCACCTGCTCCTGCAGCTCACATCCCCTGAAACCAGACCCCCGTCCGGCAGCTGCATAAATCATTAAAAACAGGCCTGTACTGGGGTGTCAGGCTGTTAGCAAAACATGGGGGAGGTTACACCCTTCTCCCCTGTACTCCCCCATCTTTCCCCAGAATAAACAACTGCAGTCCCTGTGAACTTTTAGCATTGTGACACTGCACAGTGCTGGGCTGCAGCTGTGCAGTGGGAGCCTTGCAGAGGTCTCACACGTGAGAATATCTAGCATTTTCTCTTCTCCCTTCCGAGTCTCCAGTAACAGAATTCTTCACGCAGGTCACGTGTCCAGACTAGGAAAAACGTCATGTTAACTAACATGATGTTAAACGCTGCTTAGCACTTACTGTAGAGATGGCCACATTGTGTGTGGAAATGCGTTTACCATGAGCTAACACATTTTTAAACATGACTGCCCTTGTCAACACTAGCACATTTACTAGAGTTGTTAAAATGTGTGAGTTAACACAACTTAAAACATGTTTTGGGGGTGGTGGTGGTGTAGTTTTTATTTTAGCACAGCAAGCCCTTAACAGTAAACAAAATGCAAAAAGAAGCACCAATCAGTCAAGCTGCAAAGCTCAAATCTGGATCACTCTTAACTTCCCCATAGTTTAGTGATGTGGACAAAAATTTTCAGGTCCAGCCTATTTCTAAACAACATGTTTTAGGGTTTGATGTTATCAAGGGCTACCCTTTGTCACATCTGAGGAAACCATTCCCTTAGTGAAGAAATGATCGCACAGCATAAAAAAATAAAAAGAACTGGTGGTCGAGAGATCCACGCTGAATCTGTCCATTACTACCCTGCAGACTCTTCACAATCCCAGTCATGATTAGAGGAATTCTTCATGTCTCACCCACACAAGAAATCCTGGGACAAAGCCAGCTCCAGGAAACAGCACTGCAATATTTCTTTCACATAATGGAAGGCTTCCCCCGTCCCCTTTCATTATAATGATTTTTGTAGCCAGAGAGAGGACCAGAAGCCAGCTCTCCTAGCCTGATGCCTTAACCACAAACCCATCCCTTTCTCTCAAAGCTTCCCCCCATCGCTGTTGGCATGTTTAATAAGCATTGAAGTTTGTTGCACATTAATTTCTTAGTCCATGATCAGAAATTAGCCTGCCCTGGTGGGTTTTTAAACTCTATACAGGCCTGAGCCTCCGCAGAGTGAGATGGGCACCAATAGGAACACTCCATCTGGAACTCCTCCATTCCCAAAGTCTGAATCTAGATCTAGACTTCTCAGCTCAGGTGTATCATTATAATAGGCTGAAACAAAACATCCCAGATTGGGGGAAGTTTGGCTCTGAATCCAGATCTGAAGTTCATCACTTGGGCTTCTTCCTAATCTATGTCTAGAGCTGAATATCTCTGCATTCCCAGGCTCTAAACAACTAAAACTAATGTGTGTGTCAAGGAACAGAACCTGGCAGGAAGAGCAAAAGAAGTCAAGCAGAGCTTGGAACAGAAAATGTAGTAACAGGAGAAGAATAACATCCTATAACAATGCAAGTGTGAGCTCTCAGGAAAGTGAAGCAGTTCTAGTGGAATTTAAAATTTTACTGGTGTCTGAAGTACAGACTCTGTGTACTGGTAAATTCCACTATGAATTACAAGGTCTCTGAATTTGAGCTTTGGTAGGTTAGAAAGCTCAGTAGTTGCAGGGTGTTCTGTTGACAGTGTCCTTTGGGCTCTGTGGAGGAAAATCTCTGTTTAATTTTTGTTAATTGTAAGTGTCTAGACATTTTCCTGATATAAACTGATTGCAAAAGTGGATTGAGCAAGAGCTAAATATTCCACCCCCACACATATACATGCAAACATGCTTTCAGGTAACTATGGGTTTGTGATTCACCCCCAAAAGAACCATCTCACTAACCCCCTCCCACATGCTAAATGTGTACTGCATGTGTGCATGCACACACAAAAATTGTTTTGCAGGCCCACTCCAAAATGCCAGCTGTTAAATTGTTAAAATGTCCAGCCCTCTTTGAAGGTGGAATTAAGCCAGCTGCTGCTCACTAATTCCCCGCAACCACCACCATGTTACTTTACCAGCAAAAGTCTGCCTTCCCCATTTACTGGCGACTTCAGTAGTGCAAGAGGAGAGGAAGAGGCAGGGTCAAGCTGCTGTTGCACTGAGTGGAAGCTCTGCTCACCCCGACACCTTCCACCTCCATCTAGGGAAACAACCCCACTAAATCCACCCCCTCCTCCAGACAAGAACAGTGGTGCCCTCACTGTCCAGGAGAGCTACTCCTTAACCGACCCCATCAGAGAGGGAGGAGAATAGAACTGAGAGATCTTTTTCCCCCCACTCAGGGAATTTCACCTTCACTGCCAGCCAAGAGGGACAGTTTTTGAGGCAGCCCTTCTTAAAATGTTGGCAGCACCTTGCCAAATAGCACTCACCAGCTGTGCAGTCATTCGTTCTGTCATTGTGACGCTATGAGATCCTTGGCTAAAAGTCACTATACAAAACCCGAATATTGTCTTTATGGCATGTGTTACTCATGCACTTTCTTTGATCAAAGCAATCTCATTGAAGGGCACTCCCCTCCTTGAGTCCAGTATAAAGCCCGACTGGCCACAATGGCTATGCGCCTCCAAGGCATGACCTCCCGCTTGCTTCTAGTATATCATTCAAGGACTTCAGCTATTTTTGAAGCATAACCTAGTATCAAAGATTACAGGGTACTCTAGCAAGTAGGCCGAAATGATCCTCTCACACTTTGTTTTCCTCAAGGAGTTGTGGTTTCCATGTAAATGCTTCTGTGAATAGGCCTCTTGAGATGGGCCTGGAAGAATATATGTTCGGCTAGGACATATCCACGGTGTTTTAGCAGTCTGGAAACCAAATTCTGCAGCCAAACTGAACTTCACCTCCATCACCTCAGCCTGACTGATTTGATCATGAGAATAAAGAACAAGGAAGTGTGTGTGCTGGGGGAGGTGGTGGCTGATACAGAAATAACAAAGGTTTGAAGGTATCCCTTCCCCACCTGCCCTCAAGGTTAGTCTTTTAGCTTTAGAAAATGCTGTGGTAAATGAGGCAGGAGATATCATAACTCCTTATGGTGCTGTTGCATTGCAGTGGGCATCTCATAGTCCTGGCTGAAGTTTGAAAGCAAAGAACAGTTAAAAAGAAGAATAGAGAAAGGTTGCATAACTCTCCCACTGCATTCTCAGGTGCTAGACATGCTCTTGTTCATGAATTGTTCTTCCTGCAGTGAGTAATGTGTTTCATGAGTGTCAGGCATCTCTTTCACTCTTGCCTGTGTGTGAAACAGTATTTTCTTGATTGTACAGCACACACTGTAGATCAAATTTTTCACATTCCAGGCTCAAGATGCCTCTGTCACCTGACGTGTTCCACACTTGAGACAGGCTACAGTGCCCCAAAACAATGGAGCAACATCTAATATGCATGCCATGCTCTGAAGTGACATGCGTTAACCTACGGATTGATGCAATTGATTTATAGAGAAGGAGCCTCCCCACATCTGCTGAGTACTTGAGTCAGATATCTGTATCACTGTGTACTGTACAAGACCATTAGTGCTTATGCCAGCATCTGTAAGCATTAACTGCCATGACAGAGCTTGTACCTTGTCTTTGATTATACTTATTCTGATAGTCATGAAAAGCATTTCCCAATGCACTGTTCTCCTATCCTTAAGACTGTCTTTATGCATGCCTGTACATGATGTTTCAGCTAAAATGATCAGCAGTGACACATTTAATGTTGACATTTAAATTATCATTAGGTTTCAAAATCAACAACCCGTAGAAACGAATGGGGCAGTTTTCACCTCCCTGTGCTATTGTTTCAGGAGATCTGCACGTTCAGGCAGTTGACACGGCACCATTTGACATTAGTTTCCTGTTTGACAAGTTACCTTTGCAGTCAGAAGGACTGTACAGCTCTTCTCCCTTTTAATTTGAAGCTTAGATTCTGCAGCAGAATTCTGCAGCAGAAGGCAGGTTCAATACAATATTCTGCAGCACAGTGAAAATTCAGGGGCAGCATAAAATCAAATTGTTGAATAATACAGGCGATATTGTCCTGGTTATATAATTCATTTTCATACTTAATTCAACACAAATCTGCAATTTTAAATTGTATCAGAAGCCAGTCTGCAGCACTAGAGTACTGCACAAACCAGAGCACTTGCGGCAGAATTTAGGCAATCATCCCACAATTTATGCAGGGCTTTGTTCCTACACGTACATTTCTTACCAGACATGACCTCCTTTGAAGCCCATTGGTGGTTCATATGCCGGAGCAATACAATCAGGCCTATAGAGGATGAAAGGTGAAATCTAAATGCAAGCTATTGTCAGAGATGATTTTGACGCAAAATCCCTGATTTGAACATCTCTGAACTTTGGCAGGGTGAGGGGTTCAGAATCAGAGCCTTAACTCAGGTCTGAATTTCACAGCTGGCCCTGTCTATCTAATGGTCTGAATCTAAACCCTGGATCTGAATGCCCATGCGTTTTGGAGCACTCAAAATCTCAGGATTTGAATTCTGTAGCCTAGGCCCACTTCTAATCATTTTACTGTTATTCATACAATTCATGTCACTAAATCTGTTAGTTGAGTTTTTTCTCATGTGCACTAGGTCATAATCTCAGCATGCTATTAAATATTAGTAATGCTTATTAAGCTAACCGGCCAGCTGTACATAGCTCCCATGACGAGTCTGGAGGAAAGCACTGAGCTCCCATCCAGAAACTCCCAACTGCGGCACAAGGGAAAAAAGGCAACCCTGGGATTTACAATTGCAGGATGTTTGTCTTTAAGGTGTGCTCCTGCAGCAGGCAGGTTCTGAATTCATCTTGCACATAACCATTGACGTTCTTCCCTCAAAACAGAATAGCCATTTCTTGTGCCAGTTGCACAAAGGGGGAGACATATAGGGCGGAAGATAGTGGGAAAACGTGTGTGCTCGCAGTGGGACCCTGAAAATGCTCACACTCTGGTCATCAAGAGACACAGGGACTGCAGAGGAGAAGCTGAAGCCTAGCACTACGTTCCCACTGTGATGGGATTCACTTTTGAGAGGGCAACATTTTGAAGATGAAATTGTTGTCCAGACAATGGCCTTTTGGCAAGCGACTGGGAAAGTTCATTTCCGGAGTGGAAGTACAAGCCCTGGTGCAGCTCAAATGGTCTATATTTCTTTTCTCTCTCGCGCTCTCTCTCTCTCCTGTTGGCCTCTGCTTTGACGCTTCCTGGCAACAGGCATCTCCAAGCAGGAAGCTGCACTAACTGTACAGGGCAGAGGCAGGGTTTCCAAAAGAAAACTCACTAAGGCCATTTTAGGGTTTGGTTGTTTTTAAAACAATGAGAATGAGAAGCTAATCCTGGGCCAAATGCTGAAACCCACTCAGCCCTTGGGCCAATGAGCACTGCTCATTCCTCCTGCAGGCTGTGGAGGATGCAGGAACTGAGAATCTCTCAGGACTTGGCCCATGAGCTCCAAAGAAAGCTAAAGAAAGACTAAGATCCTGAAAGGGGTTGAGCACACACAAACCCCAATGAAATCAACTGGAGGTGTATGTGATCATTGTGGTGTTTAGATGTTGCTTGTAATTATTAGAATTGGGAGCACTGGCTGTTGGGAGTCTGAAAGGACAGGGAACAGGAAGGAGGGGGAGGAGTTGAAGAGGCTGAGGGAGAGCTACTGAGGGTGCAGCAGCAGCTTGGAAAAGACGTTTCCACTTTAAAAAATAAAGTCCTGTTGAAGTTTGTTAGTACCTTGCCTTACTACTACAACAATCACCATCTCTCATTACCAGGCCATGAGCAAGGACTTCAGGGTTTGTCCCTCCTCCTTACGTTGTTTCTCTGATAGCGATTATGTGCTTGGAAAGCTGGTGGGACGTCACAGGCACTGACTTAATAGACTGAGCGGAGATTTTCAAAGGAACCTGAGGGAATTAGGCACCCAAGTCCCCCTGAATTTCCCACATTCCTTTTGCCTCCAGTTTGCCATTCTTGTGATTGATATGCCCCCCATATCTGTGTTGTACTCTGCCTGGGGCTCTGGGCATTTCAAGTAGCATACATCCTGCTGTGTAACTACCCTTTTGATACTAAAGATATTTCCTGTCATATTTTCTTCACTGCCAAGTGTTGATTGTTGACATAAGTGTTTCATTTATAAATATTGCTAGTGTGTGTGTGTAGGGTGTGTGTGCGTGTGCGGGGATGATTCAGCAGTGTCAGGGGGGCATATGGCACCAGTCCTAACAGGAAGAAAAAAGTGACTGCTTCATAACAAATAAATCAGTTGCCACATCTAGAGGAACAAGGGAAACTTTTTTCTCACAAGGTTTTTTTGCCTTGGCTAAGTATAACTCAGGATCACACACGTAGAAAAGAAACCATTTTTCAGGTGAGGCTACAGTCCTGTTAACTTCTGGGCTTGTTTCTTAAACAAACTCTAGACTGCTGTAAGTGATAGTGTAGAGATGGCCTCCTCCCCAGAGCTGAAGCTTAAGCTGTTTTAGTTCATTTTAGTCTCATTTCCACTTTACTGCACATGATGGCATCGAGTCCGACAGGAGAGCAAAATCCTTGTGGGTAATGGGTATCTTTGCTTCCATTGCAGATGCAGCACTGAGAGAAAGTCACAGCAGTGGCAATCTTCAGCCTCTGTAACCTACGTACAACATTCACACAAGATAGCCTAGTCAGAGACCCATGGCCAATTCTGTCTGATGTGAGCGGCAAATCATGAATTCTATAGCTGCCTGCAAAGTTTCACTTTCGGACCAGGCACTTGCTTATGGCCAACTTTTAGCTGGCACTAAAAGCTACACAAGTTAGAGGGTTTGCTACATCTTAAGGGAGGTCACAGGCAGGTGGGAAGGGGCCCGGAATGTGTGGGCACATGGAGTTGGGGGAAAACCTGTCATATATGGGTAACAAGCTAGAGAAAATCACGCTTCTTTTATTTTGCACAGGGAGTCATGAAGCCATTTCTACCCTTCCCTTCCCTACCCTCCCCCCCTCCACACACACAGAGCAGTGGGAGTCGTAAGCACTACCCAGCTATTGAAAGAATTCATTCCGGAGGATCTTCTTCATGTAGGTTTACTCCCCACAAAAGTTAGGTTTAAAGCACCAAAAAAAAAAAAAATCTACTTCTGCAAAGCCTAGGAACAGGCCCACAGATAAAAATTCATCAAGGAACCTTCTGGAATTCACTAAGGAATGAACATGTATTGAGCACAAAGGTTTTCTAGTCATTTTTTTTCATTCTGTCAACTATAATTACTAGGGTTGCCAATTTTGGTGGGATGTATTCCTGGAGATTTAATCACATGACATAATCTTTAATTAAAGATTAGTCTTTAATTCCTGGAGACTCTAGGTCAATCCTGGAGGGTTGGCAACCCTAATAATTACCAATGTTACTAGTGCTTTTTCTTCCATTGGCCACAATCATAGTAAAAATTTTAAAAATCTTTATTTACCAGAGAAATTGGCCTATGCACAGTCCATGAGGTGCCACAGAGGCGGTTTGTTTTTAAATCATTCCCTACAGTTAAGGGTGACAGGAGCCAGTTTAATTGAGACCAAGACTGATGTGGCCTTTCAGACATAAGGAAACATGCTGGGCATGTGGCCCACAAATTCCTGGGCCTGTTGCTTTCAGGCGCCTGTTGGGTCGGTATTGCTTCGTTTTAAATAAAGAAAATTAAGAACAGGCTACCACTGTTAGAGAAATGGGGGAGGCTGTCAGAGAGAGGGTTACTTGAAACTTACTCATCCTGATAGCTATATACCAAAAGGGGAATTAAACATGGGAAAACAAGTGTGAAGATGAGGCTACCCAAATATATTTAATACTCCTGAGTTCTGTCCCTTATTCTGACACCTGCAATCCTAGGGAAGTCACTTAATTTCTCTTCCTCCATTTCCTCGGCGGCAGGAGAGGGATAATAATATTTACCTAACCCACAGGGGTATTATAAGGAATAAAGAATCAGTTGTGAGGTTCTGTGGAGATGAAAACAACTATGCAGGTGCCTTAGGATAAATTATATGAACGGCCAGGTTGTGAGCCCCTTACCCTGGAGAGCTGGCGCTCACACCAATAATCCCATTGACATCCTGGGAGTAAATGCTCACTAAGAGGGAGGTGTTCACAAACTGACCCTAAATGAATCCCAACATTTAAAAATGAATGTAGATTGCAAGCTCCAAATGCGTCACAGAGTCTAAGACCAGAAAGGCCCACCAAATCATCTTGTCCGACCTGTGTGTCACAGGCCACCCTGCACCACCACCCAGGATCTGCACACTAATGAGATAAAATACGTTTGTAATAAGGGTTTATTTCAAACTCATGTAAGGTAATTTTGCTACATTAACGTGGATTAAAGTTCCATGAAATCCCAACTGGAAAGTGGCTGAAGAATTAAACATTGTTTTTATTAGACAAATATCTGGATAAATATATAGCTGAAATCCTAACTGGTCACATTACCATTCCTCTCTTTGGTTCTTTCTTGGCATAGCTGGGTTATATTTGCAGTGGTGTT
The DNA here is from genome assembly GCF_965152275.1 of Natator depressus. Classification (NCBI taxonomy): domain Eukaryota; kingdom Metazoa; phylum Chordata; order Testudines; family Cheloniidae; genus Natator; species Natator depressus. Next base: position 66,417,922 of record NC_134240.1, on the reverse strand, counting down.
TCATGATTTAAGATGTGTTAGCTACCAGGAACAAATGTGTATTATTCTGGTAAGCGCTCAGAAAAGCTGCAGAGCATCCATATTTGTTACCTGATGGAATTTCTGAAGCACCAGGGACTTTCTGGTCCAGCTTATTGTCCCGGAGGCTTAAAACATTGAAATATGTTTTTTCAAATTGCATTCCCGCCCCCAACAGTGGAGCCAAGTTGGACCTCTAGGATTACTCTGTGCTCTTACTGGATGAAAGTTCTGTTTTTTTAATTGATTTAGATGTAAATATTTAGCTACAGGCTTTTGAGAGTCTTCATTTGTTTGGGTTTGTCTCTTACTCCACCGCGTCACAGTGTTTGGCAATTCTCATCCCTTGGGGGTATCTTCCTACTTACAGTATTACACAAAGAATGCATTTTCAGGCTGGATTTCCAGTAAATTATCCTGTGGTTCCAGGATATGGACTAAAACAGAAGCATGCATGCAGTACAATGCCCCTCTAGTTGAGTTCAAATCTTTCATGCAACCATTACTCTCTTTCACTATTCTGGCCACATCACCCTCCTCTTCCCCTCCCCCACAACATTTGAATCTTTGCTGGCTTCCTTTTCCTTCAAGCATAAAAGGTAGAGCTCCTTGTGCTCACGTTCTGGGAGCTGCACAACCCCATCCTTGCTGACAGCTCTGCTCTCATTTTACACCCAATCTTGCTTCTAATGTTCTTCCAGCTGTTTCCAAAGTCACCTTTCTCCCACGCTCACCTTTACATCTTCCATGTTGGCCCCTGTGTTTTGGACATCCTCTCACTTCAGTCCTGTCAAACATCTTCTTTCAGGGATTTTCCTTAGAGAAAGCCTTGTTTAACATGGAAACATGGGAATTGCCCTGCAGGATCAGACCAGTTTTCCTTCTAGTCTAGTACCCGACAGTGGCCACTCCCAAATCATTCGGAGGAAAATGCAAGAAACCACCTAATGATCAATTATGGGATAATCTGAATATAGAATAAGTTTCTTTCTAATTCCCCATCAATTAGTGGTTGACTTATGTCCTGAAGCATGACAGCTTGCATCTAAAAATGTTTTTATCTTGTCTAATATAACAGCCTGTTCTCACTATTATAAAAGTCAGATCCTGTTTTAAATCCTACTAAGCTGTTGGCCTCAGTGATGTCTTGTAGCAATGAGTTCCACTGGTTAACTATGTAGCGTATAAAAATATATTTCCCTTTATAAATTGAAAAGCAACACATTTAGAATTTAATTGAATGTCTCCATGTTCTTATGTTTAAAAGGGCCAGCTGAAGCTTGTGATTCATCTTCTCTGCATTATTTTATGTACTTCTCTCATATACCATCTTATCTGTCATGTCTCAAAGAAGTTCCAGTTACTTAAATCTCTTTAAAGTCATTCCAAGCCTCTAACCCTTTTTGTTGCATCTCTCTGGAGATGTATTTCTGGATGACCAAAACTGAACACCATAACCCATGTGAGCGAATCCCATTGATTTATACAATGACCTAGTCTCAGTTATTTTCTAGCCCACATTTTATACATCCTATCATTTGGTTTACTTTTTGCAGAAGTTTTCATTGATCTGTCCACAATGATGTACAGATGTTTTGTTCCCTGAGGTGTTACAGTTAGTTTGGACTCAGGCAATGCGTTCGAATAGCTCAAACCAGTCTTTTCCATGGACATTACCTAGCATCTTAATTAATGCCGAGAAGAGGGAGTAGTTAGCAGGCTAATGAACTCTAGAGGATAATAAATTTGGCCACATTGTTAGCACCCAGTAAAGACAAAAATATCAGAAGTGGACCTCAAGAAGTTAAAACGTTGGTAGAAAATAACAAAATGAAAATCAGCTTGGAAAAATGGAAGCTAATAAGTCTAGGGAAAAGCAATCCACAGCACATAAACTGGTGGTCTAGAGGATCTGGTGGTCCATTCTGGCCTTAAACTCTGTGACTCAATGGGAGGCAAAAGCCTCAGTACCAGTATAGTACCAAGTTGCGGAGGGATGTTAAAAGGTGAGTGCCCCACTACACGTGCCTCTGAGCAGCTAGGTTTGGTATCACAGTCCTTTTCTCACCCCTGATGTCTGCTGTAGGTTGCCAGCCAACCTTGGTGAGTCTTTAGTGACTTGGTCATCCAGCCAAGTCACAAAATCCAAGTGATTCCCTTCCAGGGCAGTCAAGAATCCAATAATGGACCCTTTAAATTCAGACCTTTGTTTGGGCTCTCAAATAAGCCCTGTCCCCTTCTTGGGGTTTATGCCACTGTGGCTGAACGCAGTAGTGGGAGGGCCTCAGTTCCCTTTTTTCCAACCCAGGGACCCTGTAAACAGCAGCTACACACTACACAATTTCAGTGTGTTGCTGCTTCTTCCCTAGGCCTCTTCCTGCCTGGTTCCTTTTAGCTTCACCCTTAGTTCAGGGTTAAGGTTCTCAGGTCTTCTCTCTCCCAGCTTAAGCAAATGCAGCCAGAATCAAACCCTGGTTTTTCCTCAAGCTCCTTTGGCCAGAGAGAGACACCCTTCCTCACCCCTCTGGTCCCAGACAGGCACTGCTCTGCTAAGGCCCTTCAGCTCCTTTTATCTGAGCCTGCTTGGCTCAGATTTGCGTCTTCCATGAGGCCTCTCTAGGCATGCTTGGAGAACCCACCTTCTCTGATTCTTTCCCTTCACTTCGTGTTTCCCAGGATCGTAGGACCATGGGGTTTTCTGTAGGGAGCCAGAAAGGCCAGGTACACCCCATCGCAGATGGTAGCAGATAATAATGAGGCTGCAGATCAAATACTAGAGGAAGGAAATCTGCATAGCCAAAACAAGATGACTGTAGGCTGTTATCTGAAAGGTTATTTTCATTGATCAGCAATGGGCAGATTGTCAGCTGGTATAAATTGGTGTAGCTCTTTGACATCAGTGAAGCTATACTGATTTGCACTGGGGATCTGACCCATCAGATTTTTTTTTAAACTCCTGAATTTTGAATTTAATGAAATAAAATGACCCCTCATCCCAAGAGAAGTCTTGGTCATGGTCAGTCTTTCTATGAGGGGGGAACATTTAAACTCCCCTTGCTTTGTGTTTATTTCCTTTGTCTCTGTCTCCTCCCTTTTTTTTCCCACCACTGCCACATGAATGAATACTACTGTTTAAAGAGAGTAGAAGAACTGAGTTTGAAAAAACAGTTAGAAGAGAAAAGAGACATTACACAGATATTCCTGCCTAGCCCCACTAGCCACCATTCACTGAGTCCCTCCACTCAAACTGTAGCATAAATCTTTTCACATCTAGTTGTAACGCAGGGAATGACATTGTACTGCTCCATTCTAAATGAAAGAATGTCACTGAGACAGTCTGCTCTTGCCGTTACCTTAGTCCCAGAGGTATGAAAAGAGAAGGAAGGGTCAAGAGAGAAATTGATTGGATTGCTACACACATTGCTGATGAAGAGCAGTAGAACCGAATGTGAATTGCTTTTACCACTGCCCATAAAGGAGACATGACGGCAGCAGGGCTGGGTGATCCACGGGCATCGCACCTGCCCTGGACAGACCAGAATGCCGGTTAAAATGGGATACTCGGCTGTTCTCAAAGCCAAAGTGAGAACAAGGCCACTCGCTGTACAGCTAGACGGGCCATCCAGCCCAAAATTTCCATGATGGTCATGAATGTCTGCCTCACATCAGTAACACTACAGGATCCTGTATGATCCATCTCACTAGCTGTTACAGCTCTGTTTTTAATTGCACCCCAAGTTTAGTCAGCAGAAAAGTCTCTTATCTGAATGTCTAGCCAATCACATCACAACAGGGCCAGGACAGCTCCTATCTGATACCAGCAAGTCTTGTCTCATGGTGTTGCTAGCTCATCCGGAAGCAAGACTTACAAGTTCGTTTCTCGCAGGCTCCCAATCTCGATGACCCCAACTCAATACCATGAGATACCTGGATACATTTAAGGTAGGCAGCCACATTTTTGTGGTTCTCAGAACCATAGAATCAAAATGTTTGCCTACTAATAGCATCCATTTGACTTTAGGGGATAACCTGACATGAAATATAAAAGCAGGCTTATCTGCAGTTAAATTCCTAGCACAATTTATCTCAGACACATTTATGGACTCTCTGTAGCATTTTATAAACTTGGCAGCTGTGCTGTCTTCTTAAATGGGAACATAGATGCACATTTGTCTTGGAAGCTCCCAACTCCCCACATGCTGCACAGGAAAGAATGGGACAGGAAATATCAGGGTTACTGGGCTCTTTGGCTGCAGCTGTCCTTTTTTTTTTTTTTGGCTTTCACACATACTTTTATAGCAAGACTAGAGCCATTTTGAGTAACAGAAACAGAGCCCCATTCACTTCTGATTCTTTTCTCTCTTGTCTGATAAAAAACAGAGAAAGTATTAGGAAACGTAACAAATGCTGACTCTCTCCACACACACACACACACACACACAGAGAGAGAGAGAGAGAGAGAGAGAGGAGGAGTAAAACAGAGCTTAGATAAGGCTGTTTTCTTTTTTTTCCCCCTATGTGGGGAAAAAAAGTTATAGTTAAAATTCCTTAAAATCAAATCTCCCTTCACAGCACTAAGGATGTGAGCCAGGAAAGCACATAAGCGTGTGCTTAACTTTGACATCAGAGGGACTTCTCATGTGCTTAAAGTTAAGCATATATGTTTAACTGCTTTGCTGGACTGGGATCTATGGTAGAATGGATGGTTGAACTAGTTATACTAGATCCATGCATGCAAACTCCAAGTTGCTTTTTAGTTCACATGGCTATAAAGTGGCCTAAGCAGGGCTATGTGTGTGTAATTCATTTTCACTTTCCAGAAGAATCATAGGTACAAATAAGATACACAGCCAAATTCTGTGGTCCTTAAATCAGCACCATGGGAGCTTTGCTTGGACAAAAGCACATACTTGGGCCCAGTTCTGTTAATGGTCTTGGGTGGGTATGAACTCAGTGTGGCTAGCCCCTCCTGCAGCTTGCACCACTGCAGCTACACTCCATTTTAGCACACTAGCTCAATCACCATGGTATTTAGCACCTCACAATGATGAATACAGTTCTCCTTATAACTGTTTCTGTTAGGCTGTACTGTTATCTCCATAGGCAGTGGCGGCATGTGCTAGCAGCCTCAAATATGTACCCCCAGGCTTTAGGCGGGTTTTTAGTCGGGATGGCTAACATCATACAACCACTCCTACGGCCCATGCGACGACATTACTGGTTTTAGCATGCTAGCTCAGATGAGAGCTTGTATGAGTGTGTTACATGAGCTGGGAATTGCACCCCTAGCTTGTAGCATAGACATAGGCTAATGGTGCCCAAGAAGGCAAACTTGAGTATTGAACCGAGATCTGTTAAGTCCCAATACAGTGTCAGTGATGTCAGTTTGCCTGGTTCATGATCCCCCACTAAAATATGTTGTACCGTGCATCCAAAATAGATTGTAAATGGTTAATATGAGAAGTGGCAGATTATGGCACATACCGAGATGGACATAAGTCATTAGCTTTGGGCTTCATTCTCACAGTAAAAGAAATATATCATGTTGCAGTAACTGTTCGTACTTTAAATGTGCGATATGTCCTGGGGACAGACCTGGCTTGTAAGTCTGGAAAAGGATAAAGATAAGTGTTTACCATAAGAAAAAACAAAATTCAGTAGCAATGATGCAATGACAAAACATACACAAAATGACTAAGATTTCCAGAAGTGATCAGTGGTTCTGGCATCTCTAAGGTATCTAAAACTGTACACTCATAAATAAAGGTCCTGATATTCAGAGGGGCAGTGCTCCATATTTTCACAAGAAAACAGACCTTTCTGAGACCTCTGAAATAAGATATCCAAAATCTGAGGCACTCAAATCACTAGCCACTTTTGAAAATTTTGACCATTAGTCAAACTTATTCAAATATTTTGTTAGTGACTCAAAAATATTTATGAATGGATTGTGATATTTGTACAATGATTCAAAAAGTACCATGATAAGAAGTGCAAAGCATTATTATTGTTTATAATATCAAAGTCAGTTCCCAAATCCACCCTGGGAAGAAAAATGTAGAGACCCTAGGCATTTATGGACCTATTTTCAGCTCCCCTCCAAACAGACCCTGATTGTGAGCTGAAAAATTTGTTTCCATTTGCACACACATAAGGGATGAAATCTTGGCCCTACTGAAGCCAACAGCAAAACCCACATTGACTTCAGTGAAGCCAGGATTTCACCCAATCCTGGTGGGTAGTTTGATGATGCTCCCTTTCCTGTTTGTTCATGCACTTAATTTGATGCTCAGATAGATGATTTGCATGCACAATGACCGGTTTGCACATCTAAAATAGGTAAATGCACACTTCTGTAGATGCAAAATCAAGGCCACAGTTGAAATCAACAGGACTTTTGTGCAAGACCAGGCTCTTATTGTGTTTGTGTGTTGTGAAACTACTAATGTTTGCAGTAAACAAATTAACTTGATAAATATGTCAAAATTAATAGGTGAAAATTGCTGGTATTCTGATGACATTTTGACATTTGATCCAAGGATTGTGTCATATTGTGTAAAAATGTTTAGAGCCAAAAGGACAGAAGACTCCTCAGAAACCGTGGCACTGTTACAGAAGAACATGCATTGTAGAAATCTGCTGCAAATCCTCCTCTAAATTTATGCTTGCAGCCAAATCCACTTCACTTCCTATGATACTGAACATGCCGCAGCCCTCTGAGGTCCACCACTAGCCATAAATCCTAGAGAGGAAACAGTTCTGAGGCCTAGGAGGAAAGACAGCATTTCATTTTCTAAAGACAGCCCAGAGCAGCGGGGTCAAGCAGAGCTTGGCCTTGAAGCTCTCGAAACGCAGGATATAATTTTGGATGTTTTTGTATTTGTTTTGTTACCGGTGAACCATATGCAACAACTGAAACAATTTTCCATTCGTCTTCTCCTTCTGTAACTGTCTCTTTGGGAGCTGATCCTTCTATAAACTATAGCTCCCTAACGTGAAGATATCTGCTACGTCACTTGTATTTGAAGGGAGTCAGATGCTTGTGAACAAGCACAGTTCCAGCAGACTGAAGTCATAGACCAGTGCTGAAGATAACCTCTCCCATTCACTGCCTGTCACAGTGAAGCTGCCCTCATATGCACCCTCACTTAATCAGACCTTGCTATTGAGAATGGACCCAGAGACCTATCTTTTGCAGCTATAGGGCTGGATATGTGGTGTTGTTCGGCAATTGGCTGCTTGCAGATTTAAAATGTTTAATCAGTGCACTACTATATAGGGTTACCATACGTTCGTATTTTCCTGGACATATCTGGCTTTTTGGTTCTTAACTTGCCATCCGGGAGGAATTTTTAAATATCTAAAAACGTCCGGGATTTTGCCATTATTATTTTTCCCCAAAGAAGAGTTGATCATTCAAGAAAGAGAGTGAATGTTGATCATTCGAGAGAGTGCCCGCTCCCAGCACATGCGCTGCAAAACAGCTGTTTCACGTGGCTGGGAGGGAGGGGAGAGGAGGGGGAACATGGTGCGCTCAGGGGAGGAAGCGAGGCTGGGGTGGGGATTTGGGGAAGGGGTCCAATGGGGCAGGGAGGGGGTGGAGTTGGGGCGGGGACTTTGGGGAAGGGGTTGGAATGGGGGCAGAGAAGGGGTGGAGTTGGGGCGGGGGGGCAACGAGCAAATATCCCCCACCCCCGTGGAGTGTCCTCTTTTTTGAATGTTCAAATATGGTAACCCTACTACTATAGATGTTTAAGTTGTAAACTATGATAATTGCAGGAAAGTTGATGCAAGATAAAATGCTAGTTTCACATTAAAGGGATTGGGTCTCAAATGTGGCCGCCCCCCCCACCCCCCCTTGTCATATGGCCCAGATTTTCAAAAATGAGTGATTTTGGGTACCCAACATTTAATGAGGGATAGGTGCTCAGCAATCCCTGGAAATCAGGCCCCTTTAAGATGTCTCAGTTTGGGCACCCAAAAACTGACACCCAGAATCGCTAGTCCCGTTTGAGAACTTCGGATGGAGAACTTTCTTTCCATGTTTTTTTTCTAAACAGATCAAATGTTTTGGTGCTATGTGTATTAAAAAAACCTTAATGCCAGCATTCACACGCAACCCTCCAATAACGAAGCAGTGTGTATAGGTAACAGAAGAAAAACATTTTTGGTAAAGAGACATATCTTGCTTTCAAATCTCCTTTGGGTTGTTCTATACTGAACAGTGAGAAACAACCCTTCTAGACACCCTTTTAAGTAGCAAAAAGGAAATGTTCGTTTGAAATAGCACCAGAAGAGCAGTGAATTTTTACAGTAAGGAAAATCTTCATGGAAGAACCGCACAGTTCAGAATTCAAACTTTGCACACATGAATGCCAGCTTGGCAGCTGTTAAAAGTGCAATGGAATTGAAAAGTTTCCACACTGCCTTTAAGCTTTTCCATGCTGTGTTTTAAATGTTTCTTATTAGGCTGTCAAAGACAAGCAGCACCAAGCATACCATTCATTAGAGCCAGAGGGGGATGACCCTTATTCTGGTACATGGAGGTGTAGAGGGCACATGCGACTTTCCACCATGTCTGGCACAGTGCACATAAAGGCCAGCCATGACTGCAGTCCCTGCACTTACAGTAGCTCTGGAACTTCTCCCACCGTGCATCTACTCCACTGTCTCTAGCTTCCGTTTTAAACTTCCTTGGTCAGAAGGGTCACCAGATGTCCTGATTTTATAGGGACAGTCCCGATTTTGGGGTCTTTTTCTTATATAGGCTCCTATTACCCCCCACTGCCTCTCCTGATTTTTCACATTTGCTGTCTGGTCACCCTATTGGTCAGATCCTCAGCTGAGAACCAGGCCCCAAACATTTCTCCCTCTTCTTCTGAGCTTCTCACATGCCGACAATACCTTATATTAAATATCCTTTTACATCTTGTGTCCATTTTATCCCCTATCCCCCCATTTGCTTTACTGATTCTCTTACACGTGTACCAAACTCCATTTTGAGTTATATACCTAGTTCATTTCAAAACTGCCAGAGAAAACAGAAAACATTAAGGAGGCTAGTTCAAAAACTCTCCAATCTGCCCTGTGTCCCAGTGGGGCTATAAGTCTGTCTGTAACCATGTTTACTGCAGTAAACAAAGTTTAAAAGAAAGAAGAAAGAAATGCTTAAACAGGTTTGCTGTGTTAATTAAAGCATGAATTACAGTCTCATTTCCAGAGTATTTTCCTGCATCGTACTTTATGTCAAGCTACCAAGTCCAAGTACTTTCTCTCAATTTTCTTTTAAGTGCTGGTGAAAGATGTCGGCTTGACAGCCCTGGAGAATGAAGTCTTCTGTTTATCCACAGAGAAGGTATAACATAGGTAGCAGCTTTTCAAGTTTCCCCACTTCTCATGTCTGACCTGAAGAGACCCACTATAGGTGTCTCAGTCTCCATTCCCATTCTATCCTTGGCCCCTGTATTAAGACCAGCACAAAGGGAGATATTTATGGTAGTGGCTTTTGCCTTGGGAATGCTTGTCCTCTGGGAATTGGACAGAAACCACAATACAACAGGCCACGAAACCAAGCAGTATATTTAAACCAAGAAACAACCTGGTTGAACCTTTGTAGAGAAAAATAGATGCCTCTGTAAACAAATTAGTGCTAAGCTGTGATCAAAAATACCTCTTGATCCTACTAACGCACAAGTCTAAGTAGAAAAACCTTTCTCCCCTGACTCCAAATAAGACACATTCGGATTTGATCTGCATCCTACTGTGTTAGAGGGAGATGAGATGAAGGAAAGAGATAATGATTGCAGTGCAGTGTTTTCCCCTGGAATTGAAATTAGGGGGGGTGTTAGGGCCAATGAGGGGTGAGACCAGGAGGGTGAAGGTGGCTCTATGGCACCATAGTAAAAACTGAAAAAATGTTTCATGACCCTTTAATTAGATTTAACTCCTGTTTTAAAATCATCACAAAAATTAAAGTTGGCTACTCAAGCCTTCTATGAAGCACTACATCTTTATCCTTCTTGTTTTCTTGTTATAATTTTGCACAACTCTGTTAATGAACTTCTTGAATGCAATGCGTTAATCTTTGATGGCTTCTCGTGTGTCCGGTACTTCCATTCCTTCAATTGATATGCTCATTAGATCATTCACATGATCAGGCAGAAGGCCACTTCTTTCAGAACACAAAATTCTATTCAATGAGGCAAAAGAACGCTCAACTGTAGCTGTTGTGACTGGGAGTAACAAGAGATGAATTCCTACTTCTTTCATCCCAGGAAACACAGCACAAAGATTGGGTCAAGCCACTAGTTACGATAAAAAAGAAGTAAAATCTTCGTTCATTCGTCATATGATATTCTACTGGGTGTTCAAATTCTCTATTCTGTCCTGAGCACATGGCAGCCCCATTGCTGGTAGTGCCTCACTCCACTCAACTGTTGGTGTTTTATAAGACAGGGATCTGTAAAAGCTACGCAGAGGTTGAGTAGAATCTGTAAGTTGCTGTTGTAGATTTTTAAGAATAAAGTCTGTGTACTTTTTCAGTTGTCTTAACAAACACTTCTTGTCCTCTTCACTTAAGGATTCAATATAAATGCCTTCATTACTCAACTTCTGGACTGAAGTCTTTGCTTCTTGCAGTACTTTTTCAAGGTAAAGCTCTCTGATTGATCCAAATGTAGCTTCTATTGCTGGACAAAGATCTACTACTGTTGCAGCAGATGCCTGGATGGCATTGTTTAATGACCCAAGTGGTTTCAACAGTAGACTTACAAAGGAGAGAATGGCAATAGTCTTCTGTGAACGTAGTAGCAAAAGCAATCCACCTGCCTCACTACTTAGATCCATCCCATCTTGGTAGATACTTTCCAAAGCCGGTAATAATGGCTGGAGTAATTTTAAGACAACAGCCAAGGATCACTCATGAGAAAGCGAGAGGGTTTTCCCAGGTTGGACTAATTTGAACTTCAGTCCCAGTGTATCTTCTAAATTTTCCAAGATATTCAGTCTTTTTTGACTCTTTCTGAAAAAAGTATATAATGAAGACATTAAATTTATAGCTTTTTAAAATGTCTTTTGAAGAGTCTGCAGCCTCGTACTAGCGCTAGTTGGAGTAGAGGGCCTCTGCAGTGTGTATAGGAGAGATAAGGGTTATACTTTTCTCTGAGCAAAGCTTGTACTCCACCATGTCTTCTAGAGAAGTTTGCAGCTCCATCAAATGCACAAGCAGCCATGTTTGGGGTCCAATTGACAAGCATTTAACTCTTCTAAGATGGATTGTCACAGATGCAGCCGATGTGTCTTCTATATCTCGAACATCTAGAAATGCATCTACTGGCCTACCACTGACATCAAGATAACGTACACAATGACTTAATACTTGATGCCCATTTGCATAGGTGCATTCATCAGCCATGTATGCAAAAAAATTTTGTGGTGAGAGTGTTCTTCACTTTTTCAACTGTTGAGTCTTTCACTGTTGCACCACATGCTTCTAGCCAGTCATTTGAGTTTCTTGCAGAAAGATAGTGAGCATTTGCTGGTCATGTTCAGAACCAGTGTTCAACTTCAGGATGAACAAGTGACAATGTACTTAACATTGGCCTCCAGTTGTAGTGTGCGGTATCTCTTGCTTAAATAGAAAGTAGGATGCCACAGCCATGTTTGTTCTCATGAACTGTATTGTGTCTCCAGCATTCTTAACAGCCTCATTAATACTCACTAGTGTTGTCCTTAGTCAGTGGAGACTCAGAGTTCAGAGGTGGTTTCACATGAGTTCACCTCCCAGGTGGGGGGCAAGAAGGCACCTTGCTCGTTCCTCCAGCTGCTCACTGTTCGCTCTGGCTATTGTTGTTCGTTGTGCCGCTGTTCACTCCATCGCTCTGTTGCCAATGGCCCTGCGCCGTCACCTTCTGCTGCCACCTGCCACTGTGACCTTTGCTAGTTGGTCTCTTGAGGTTCCACCCAGCTCTCAGTGGGAGAACCTCGCTGCTAGTGCAGGCGGGGTCGTCTCTTCCACAGAAACACTGTCCCACAGTAGGTCTAAGCACTTAGACCTGATTTCAGCTCTAGTGGTCACTTAAAAGACTATCTATGGAGCCTAATCAGCTCTGTCTTTAAATAGTGGAGCGGGGCAGGTCAGATAGTATTTGTGACTCAGGCAGACCATCAAGCGAAACACCTGTCCCCACCCTCTCTCTTGATGCCCTCAATCAGCACAGGCTAAGTACAATTCTACTGCCCTTTACTCATACAATAAGAACAGCAGCATTTCATTCCTCCCTCCCCCGCCCGCATTCAAGTGATTTGTAACCCAACCCCAGCCAAAATCTGTCACTTGGGCAACACAGCTCTGTTTGCTGGATACCTAGGTAGATTAGGTGTGAGTGTAAATACAATCTAGTCCTGAAGCCTTTCCCCCCAGCCCCTAGGTCATCACTAGCTGTCAGGGAGAGCTCATTTAGGCTTTGCTTACAAATCATAATTTGAAATTATTAGGTTGGCCAACATCACTGAAATGAATGCACGGACATTGTCATAAATACAACAGCTGTATAAGGAAACTAATCTAAGTTTATACTTTTCAATTCTATTATACTTTTTCAGGTAACACGTATTTTATCATACACTGTGTATGCTTTTATAGTGTGTATTAATGTTTCAATTTCAATTCAAATTTCCAAACAATCACTAAATAGGCAACACTACATGTAACTAGTTCACAAAACAGGAGGGGTGTGGGGAAATCCCTCGGTGTTTTGCTAATTGTTTGGTACTTAGCTTTCTCATTAACTGCTAGCATTGGAGCAGGAAAGACTTGTTGTTTGGTTGTGCCTTTTTTTGCATACATCTGAACCATGACTAAATGCTGCCATTTAGTCAGTGTATTTTTAACACCACTATTTACTCACTCGTTTCTTTATAATTTGTGCTCTCTGCCACCAGCACTCTTGGATGATTTGCTCCTGTGCAGCATTCTGGAATAGCATTTGCATATGTACAAAATGAAGTTATAGGGCCAAATTACTGCTGTCTGTTACACTGGAGTAAATCAGGAGCAACTCCGGTGGAGTTACTGGATTTATAGCCGAGTAACTGAGAACAGAATTTGGCCTGTATTATATTGTGAAGTTGAAACCATATTAATGATTTTAAACTCTTTGGGGCAGCGTAAGAGTGGACTCACTGCTAGCATGTCCCCTCGCGGCTTCACGGCATAGCATCCTCTCCTTTTCAAGTGCCCCCTGCCGACAGCCACTCCCACCCTGCAGCAGTCTGCCTCTTCTCTCTGGCCAGGTGGCTCAGTCCCACCCCTTCCAGGTAAGCAAAGGGTCTAATACTCAAACTCCTCCCTCCCTACGTCGGCTCACTCCTCCACAGACTCTTGATCCCTTCCTAGGCTCTGCAGGGTTGTTCTCCCGCTCTCATACGGAGCAATGCCTCCCAGGGCTTTCTCCCGAGAGGCCGGGCTCCAAACTCAATAGCCCTCCTCCGCGTGTATCAGGGTGTTTCTGCACCGCCTTTTCCAATGGACCAGTGGGGGAACCAAAGCCCTTCATCATCCAGTCCAGGGATTGTGTGGCAAGCAGCTACTGTCTGCTCCCTCACACTCCTCACTGCCTTGGATTTCCTTCAGACCCTTTTCCACAGGCCCTCCCTGGGCTTACTATACAACTGCCTCTCTCTTGGCCTCTCTAGCAACTGCCGCCTCCTTCTTCCCTTTATGCTCACCACCCAACTCCTTTCCCATCTTCACCTTCACTTGGGCCTAGCCCACCCTCCAGGTATAACTAGGCACACTAATTGCTCTCTAATTGTGTGGGGGTAGATGGTCCCTGCCTGCAATGGGCTATCTTCTTGTTATATGTTTGAACAGCATCCAGCACGGTAAGAATCTGATCTCTGATTGGGGGGAGGGATGTCTTTACTGTACTACAGAAAATAATAATAGATTTACTCCACAGCTTGGGTGCAGAGCAGTAAATTACCAGTTCATTTACTAAATATTGTTTGAGCACCAAGAAAGAGTCAAATATAAACCACAGAAAACTCCCTACTTTTGAATATGGTTAAGGATTAATGTAACACACAGAGTAAAAAAATTCAAGGCTGTGGCTGCCTCTCTTTGCCTTTTTTAACTCGCCCTGTTGGGTATTGCCATTTCAATATGTGATGTTCCTTCTCTCATATCTTGTACTGGCATGTAATTTTCTTAGTATGAAATGCTCATTAGCTTCAGTGAGGCCACCCTTAGCGTGCTAGTGTTAGCATACTTGAAGTAAGGAAGAATAATTCTCGTTTCATTGGAGGAATGAGTGGATGAAATTCTATGGCCTGTTCAGCAGGAGGTCAGAAGAGGTGAAGATAATGGTTCCTTTTGGCCTTAAAAATCTATGAAATCTAAATGACAAACAAATAGAAAATCCTCAGAGGTTAATGTGTTTACATTAGCTCTTCTCCCCTTGGAAATTTGTCTCCTGCAATGAACCACTCATCTGAATTTCTGAGGGATCGACTGAATGAAAATCAATTTTAAACGGAAAACTCTCAAATTCCAGTAGGAACAGACCTTGGGTCCATTCTTAAATGCTATATATCCATGAACTGTGACGCAAAAAGAAGATCATTCATACTCTTACTGCACTTCAGTTCTTGACTTCCTTGTTTTTACTAAAAGACTCTTTTAGTTTTTACTAAAAGACTCTTTTGAGAACTGAATGACTAGAGTAGGACGGAGGTATCACAATAGGCTGAAATCTGTTTTCCCAGACTTCAGATGACGGGGGAAATGAATATTGAGTCAAGAGGTTGCTTTTACACAGGTGATTTTACTCACATGAGTGAGTCTAGATTCAGGCTACAACACTCTGGTTAAAATGCTTTATTCCATTTTGGAGGGTGGCTTTTATTAGAGCCTGTTTAATGGAGACTCCTGACAATGAATGCTTGCAGAAAGAGATTTTCTCCCAAAAGACACAACACTCCCTCTGTCTCAGCTGAGGGCTGGGAGAACTGTAGCTATGATGTCACTATAGCCGTTCTCCAAAGAGGTCCTTTCAGTATAACAAAAGAAAGGTCAAGGCCTGATATTCCCATTGAGTTCCACCGGCTTTGCCTCAGGCCCCAAGTCACACACACAATGTAGAGTCTTATACATCATGAAGAATAGTCAGCTGCAGGAATCAAACCAAAAAATCCCCCTTTCCTTTTTTGGTAATTTTTCAGGCCCTGAGCCTGTAATCAGTTACCAAGGAATAACTTTACTTCAGTTCACATGTTTGGTTGCAGGGTAAGGGCATTCAGGTGTCAAACTTAAAGGTTTGTTTCAAGATAGTAGAGGTGGAAGACACCCTTTTACAGGTCTCTCTCAGTAACCATGTAATGAGTTGAAACAGTTATTTACCAAAAATTGAGAAGGCAAGGCTACGTGAAGTCCACACTGCCTTGTCTCCAAACAAAATCAAAAATATGTTAAGCACATTTAATAAAGTGGGGATCGGGAAATTGTTATTGCATGTTACAGGGCTTCATGAAAACCTGATGGTGTCTGAATGATACTTTGTGCTGGGGTTTGTGCATTTCTTTTCAAAGCCATTGCAATATAAGCTGCAAAGGCAGATAAATAATAATACGCATTCTGCATGTTCGTAATATGGGTTGTGTTTGGTGTACTAATTTTAATATATATTCAACAGCACACAGTACATTGTCAGGGGGGTGGTGCTCTGAATACATATTTATCAAGGCTACATGTCTTTGTGGGGCCATAGTTCGGCATTCACAAGTATCATGGGTACAGAATGCTGAAGGCACAAAATCAGCATCCAACAAAGTCACTGCAGAAACTGTGATCGATGCTTTTGGCAATGCACTTTGTAAAATCAGTTTTATATAAGTGAGACTCACTTCCCCCATGGAAACGTGCCCAAGGAGGTGGACATCCTCTTGAAGGAGAAGGGTCACAGCAGAACAAGGTGTCTGTAATTGCTCTATAATCAGGAGCTCATAGCCAGCCAGGGCAATCCGAAGGGTGAGTAGGGCGTGACTGATTCACAGGCTCTCCTGGGCAGACTCCAACAATTGGGCTATCATAGAGCCCTGATGGGCCATTTAAAGCTGCCCCCACCACTTTCCCATGACACAGCAGGGCTCACTTCAGCGGGAAAGGGTGCACTGAGGTGCAAATGGTACATCAGGTCCCATTAATCTACATATTGGACTGATGGTAATTTTCATTTGCAAAAACTGTGCTCTTATTTAGCTTCAGAACATGCATTGTGGTCTACCAGTCAGTGCAGGGGACTAGGAGACCATGTTCCTGGTTCTGTTCCCTGCTCCACTAATAACTATTATGTGACTCTGAGCAAGCCACTTACTGTAGCCTGTCCATGTACCCCTTTGTAAAATGGATGTAATAATATTTGCCTACCTTTTGGGGATATTGTGAGGTTAACTTGAGATTCCTTGAGATCCTAACAATATAAGTGGAAGATATTACAGTCTAAAATTAGATTATGAACTTTTCAGGGTGTCTTTCTGTCTGTTCCGTAAAGCACCTAGCACACTTCTGCATGGTGTAAAAAGAAAAAATGATAATACATGGGGAAAATATTTGAAATGGGTAACTGTTTCTTTCTTCCTGGACTCATGTAAGTTAAAAATGGCTACATTAATTTTTCAATAATAGAAATAATAATAAAATACACATTACCCTAGGTTGAGACCTTCCCTTCTGTCCTCCTCCTGAAGAGAGATTTTGTAATGTTTACTGTAAAAATCTTGCTTTGTGACATAAATCCATAACAACAGCATGCTACTGGCCATTTCTATAAAATCAAAGTACCTAAGTGAGGGCAGTATTGATTGTACTGGGAAGATCTTTTATTGGTAGCCACATAAAATTCCAGCTTACAGATGGAGATCCATAATTAACATTTGTTTTATGTTTAAGAAGAATAAAGGATTTATCAGTCCCTCCTTACTCAGGTGACAACTGTCATTGAAGTTAGTGAAGTGTGATCGGATTGTAAGTGCTTGTCTACATTCAGAAGTTGCACTGGTTTAACTAAAGGTATGTTAAATTGATTTAGGGAAACTGGTGCAGCTTGGTCTGCAGACACTTTTACATTGATTTAAACCTGGCTTATAGCAATTTAGCTCACACTTTATAAATTACAGGAGCAAGATGAACTGCTGTAAGCCAGATTTAAATCCATTTAAGAATGTCCCCCATACAGAGTCGCACTAGTATAAATCAGTTTAACATCACACTTTTAATTAAACAAGGACAACTTGTGTATAGGTCATGCCTATGACCATGGTGCAGACTAACTAAAGCAAGTAAAACCAGAGTTACAGTTGATAAACTGGGAAATGTGAAATAAATATTAAAGTAAAATATTTTGGTTAAAATTAAAATAAAATACAAAAATGTTGCCCTTCGATAGCCGCTTAATCAGAGGTCGTCAAAGCCTTTACCAAACATCAATTAAGTCTCACAATTTCCGACACTATGAGAAAAGGAAATATTATTCCTGTTTTACATCGAGGAAACTGAGGCACAGAAAGGTTAAGTGATTAACATAGGAAGTCAGTGGCAGAGCTAGAAATACAACATAGGGTTCCTAACTGCTAGAGTCCTGCTGTAGTCAAAAGACTTCCTTCTCTGACTCTTCAGTATTCTGGGGCTTATGAAATATTCACCTAATTGTTCTCTGCCCCATTTTTTTTGCTGTTTCACTTCTATCCTTCCTAGCTGTGCCTGGACCAGACGTGAAAGTGCCTGAAATCATGTGGGGGGAAAACAAACCCTTTGGTCTGATGAGATTTCAAGCCTCCCCCGCCTCACCCTCCCCAATTAAATGTTTGGACAAGCTTTCATAAGTATCTGAACTTCTGAGAGCTTTGCCAACCAAACTCAAACTCACAGCCTACGGAGGCTTTCCCATCACTTTTAATAGCCTGACAGAGACGTGTCTGCCTCAGTGTTTTACTGAGATTTTCAGTTCTCCACGATGTCGCACATACATGATGCTACAATACACACATGCAACAGGATGAGCTAGGGAAACACCGCAAACACTTTGCATTGTCTTGGTTAGCTGCATTACAACTTTAACTACACAGCTACTTAAGCACAGAGGTAGCGTGCATGTGTCTGTTTGAGAGAGAGGTCTATAAATGAAGCCGTTTTTACTGAAGTACTGTCTCTTTAAACATAAAAATAAAAAATCCTCAATGTTTTCTTTAGTCTTTGCCATTCTTTGGCAGAGTCCCAAAGATTTCACTGTCGTTGTCTCCAGCATCTGGAAACCATCAGTGTAAACAATAGAGTGCTAGGAACTGGAACCCCTGCTTCAGCTCCCAGGGGACTTCACTCCAGAGAACATGAGAACACAAACCATTGGACACCATGTGGTCAATTACTTCAAACTAACAAATCTGTGCGCCTTCCTATTTTCTGTTTTGCTTGGCACCACATGACCCTTTCACAATGGAACCCAGCTGCTGGAAAAGCCAGCCGTTTTCTGTGTTAACCTCTTGTGCTTTCTGTCCATCGCAAACTGAGGATTAGCATGTGCCCGAAGTAAAAGTGTCCCATTTGTTAAAATTCTGGCTGGGCAGTAATGTTTGGCTGTATTAGTCAGTAGAAAGGTTGACAGCATTAATGTAAGAGGACACTGAAACTATGTTACTCTAGAGCAGTGGCTCTTAACCTGGGGTGCACGCACACCCTGGGGGTGCGAGAGGCCCTTTCTGGGGGTGCGAGACACGCCAGATTTTTTTCGAAGGTAAATCATCAAAAACACAAATTAAGCACAGGCATGTAAGTACAATTACTTTGTTTCATCAAACCTATGTACTGTTTTAACATTATACATTTTTTAACGACTACTGTAATACACAAACAAAAAATATATCTAGGTTTAAAGAACTGACCTACTTCAACGATTTTTGATAAGGGATGCGAGAACATATTTTGAGAACCAAAGGGGTGCAGGCTGCAGTAAAGGTTAAGAACCACTGCTCTAGAGCAGTGTTTCCCAAACTTGGGACACCACTTGTGCAGGGAAAGCCCCTGGCGGGCCGGGCTGGTTTGTTTACCTGCCGCGTCCGCAGGTTTGGCCGATCACGGCTCCCACTGGCCGTGATCCAGCTCCGAAACCTACTAGATTATTGTTCAGCATTAGGCTAGTTTATGAGTAGGTCACCTTGACAAATTTCATTATGACACATGATGCGTTATTTACATAAAGTTCATGTGGACCTATATTAATACAATTGTGCAATAAAAATCGGTGTATTATAGAGATTAATGTTACAGAGGAGCCAACCATAAAATAGGTGAGTGCCATACAAGTATAATAATCCACACTTACGCAGCATGGCTCTCTGTTCTCCCCTAGTGGCTGGAGCGCAAAGATTTATGTCTGCTTTAAGATAACAGAGTAGGATCTTTCAGCTCATGCAGTAGAGGCTCACGGTTTTAGAGTCAGCGGTCCCAAGTTTGATCGCTGCTGACCCACTCAGGCATGTGGTCTGACCGAAATTCTGTCAGACAACTCTATCAGGTGTGATCAACTAGTGCCTCCATAGTGACCCTCTTGTGCTAGTCTTCTGCGAAAAGGCGGCCAATTGTGCCAGTCTGGGCAGGACCTGGTGTTGGTGCTGCTGTGAGGAGCACAGCTGTCCTCCAGGGATTTGATCGAGGCAAATATAGTCACATTATTTGTGTATTAAACCTAGTTTACACCCAACTCTCTAAACAAGAAGAGCTATTTAATTAACTGCTCTATCAATTATATTAGCTGAATTCTTACCTTCGATGGGGGCTCACCGTAAATTATATAATGCATTAGAGGGTAGGGAAGTCCTTATTTTTGCATGTTTATTTCAGCGGTACAAAGTGTTCCCAAGGTGGGTGGGTCTCGAAAAAAATCACCAAAAAATGTATTATGTAATTTATGGACAGCCCCAGAAGTTCAGGAAGACCAGCAAACCTGATCTCCAGGAAGCAATGTTTGAGTTTTGTTGATATTGCATCACAACCCTGCACCCGTGTCACTTTAATCCATCATTGTTCCCACCAAGAGAATCGCCTTTCGTTGCTCTTTACCCAGAGTTTAAACAACTTCTTACAATAGCGATTTTTCCCCTCAATTAAAACTATAATTTGTGATTTTTTTAACAAGCATCCTGAATACACTGGGAAGAACAGTTTTGATACAGGTTTCAGAGTAGCAGTTGTGTTAGTCTGTATCCACAAAAAGAAAAGGAGTACTTGTGGCACCTTAGCATTCTTACAACTACAATACACACCTGCTGAAGAGAAGAAAAAGCTTGACAGAGCCAGAAGAGTACCCAGAAGTCACCTACTACAGGACAGGCCCAACAAAGAAAATAACAGAACACCACTAGCCATCAATTTCAGCCCCCAACTAAAACCTCTCCAGCGCATCATCAAGGATCTACAACCTATCCTGAAGGATGACCCATCATTCTCACAGATCTTGGGAGACAGGCCAGTCCTTGCTTACAGACAGCCCCCCAACCTGAAGCAAATACTCACCAGCAACCACACACCACACAACAAAAACACTAACCCAGGAACCTATCCTTGCAACAAAGCCCGTTGCCAACTGTGTCCACATATCTATTCAGGGGACACCATCATAGGGCCTAACCACATCAGCCACACTATCAGAGGCTCGTTCACCTGCACATCTACCAATGTGATATATGCCTACAGTTAACATTAGCAAATCCTGTGATTTGTGTTGTTTTCATTAATGCTCCCACCCTGCAAGCTTTGGGTAAGGCATTGTAAGAAAACAGTGAGCTGAAGTTCTAATGGGGGCCCAATACTCCTCTCACAGCCCAAAACACTATGCAGCAAAGGGGCTTGAGAATTTCTTGCTTTGTAGGAGGCTTATGTTCTCTTAGTGCTATACAACACTAAATACACTGGGCCAGATTTTTGGCTGCCATTAGTGAGCATAGTTCCATTGACTAATGGTGCTACATCAGTTTGCAGCAGCTGAGGATCTGGCCCATCATTGCAGCACTCAACAAACAGTACAGATTTTCTTCCTCTTTCTTTCTTTCCTTAGTAAACCATCAAGAACCTCTCCAAGGCTCTAGGCACCTTGGCCATACATTAAAAATACAATCCAGCTAACACAAACAAATGAAACACAGCAATAATGTAATATACACACACACGCTGTATGAACTGCAGCTGTTAACTACAATCAAAAATGGGGGTAAGTCCAAGTTTAAAGAGACAAAGAAAACAAACGAACAGTTCTCTTTGGGAGACTGAAATAAATAGGGACAGTCGCGGTGTTACCTCGGATTTTGTGAGACCGAGACACAACACTGACTGTGGTGGCAGCTGCTATCTGGATATAGCCCGTGCGGCTAGCCTGCTATATTACAGTGGTGGCCAAACCAGCTCGTGAGCCACAAGTGGCTTTTTTACAGTTCAAGTGTGGCTCATGAAGCCCCTCAACCACCCACCTATTCTCTGGGGGGAGCTCAGGGCTTCTGCCCTGCGGCAGGGTGGTGGGGTTAGGTGTTTCTGCCCAGCAGGGAGGGGGGTCTAGAGGCTTCAGCACTGCAGGAGGCACCAGCCGAGGCTTGGGGCTTCAGTCTTTGGTAAGAGCAGGGTTGTAGCCCCTAACCCCACCACCCTGCCACAGGGCAGAAGCTCTGAGCCCTGGCAGGTGCTCCTGGCTCTCAAACTTCTGAAGATTATTGTATTCAGCTCAGTGGATCAGTAAGTTTGGCCACCCCTGCTATATTATATAATCTGTTTTCTTGGTTGGATCATGTTCCCCCTCAAAATGAAGTGCAAAGTGGTGTTTACAGACTTATTTTTATATATAGTTATGTTTCCTTTTAAGAGAGAGAGAGATTTAGATAGACCATTAAATGTGTTTGCTGGAGGAACTCTTACTCCAGGAGCTAGGCTTTGAGCCATTTTGTTTGTATCTAATAACAATTATTCAAGATGCTGTTTGCAGTTCAGCAGTAATACTAAGGATGCTTTCTTCCTTTTACTGCCAGAAGTTGTTTATTCCCAAATGTCTGTAGAACTGATTAGGATGACACCGAGGCAGGTTGAAAGAATGCAGTAGCAACTTAAAATGATAAAATGCATATTTAATCTTTTAATAATTATGGAAGAGTTGTTAAATCTATGGTATAATTCAGCCTGATCAAACGTTTACAGGTGTACACCATGGATTGGACAGATTGAGGTCAGGCTGACAGATTTCAAGTGCTCCACAAACATGCATAGATCAAAAATGTAATTGCTCAAGGGAACATTTTGTCCATGGCAATGTGTAATTCTCACAAGAGTTAAGGCTCTGCCCCTTTATTTGACTAACATTCTAGATCCAGCATAATCGGGATTCAGGGCAAGACACAGAACTGAAACCGCCTTAGTGGCACTCACAGACTTTAAGGCCAGAAATGACCTCCTGCACATCGCAGGACACAGAATCCCTCCCTCCCACCCCTGCAATAGGCCCATAACCTTTGGCTGAATTATGGAAATCCTCAAATCTTGATTTAAAGATTTCAAGTTAGAGAATCCACTGTTTACTCTAGTTCAGACCAGCACTGATGGATGATCTCCATCCAGTGGATAAAGGCAACCATCCATTCTCATCCTCCTGGAACTTTCTGAAACATTCCATACTATCTGCCACAAGGCACAGCTCTCTTACCTGACAGAGGTGGAAGGGGTCCAGGGTGTTGCAGTACAATGGTTTGAGTCATGCTTGGAGGGATGCACACAACAAGTAGTGATCGGAAACTGCGTGTGGAGTCCCACAAGGATCAATTTTCTCTACAGTCCTTTTCAACATCTAAATGAAGCCAGTAGGTGAACTGGTTAGATGACATTGACTCAAGTGCCAGCAATAAGCAGAAAACACACTGCTCTACATATCCTTCACTGCATACAACCCTACCATTACCACCAAGATGGCCCAGTGCTTGAATGAGATCAGCTTTTGGATAAAGAAGAGCTGGCTGAAGCTGCGCAAGATAAAGGTGATGCTCCTGGGCAGAAGAAAACATCCTGAAGAGCTGAAGGTACAAACCCACAAGTGTTCAATTCAGTCCATAGCCTAAGAATATTCTTGGGGTATGTCTACGCAGCCCATGGGAGCAAGCCCTCTCACCAGTCTGGGTGAATAGAGTTGGGCTCACACTAGTGCTGTAAAAAGTAGCTCTGTAGACAGCACTTTGACATTGCAGCTCGGGCTGGAGCTTGGGCTCTGAACCCCAGGGATGGGGAGTGGGCTTCAGTTATTGCCTTTAACACCTCTTAGCTGGACTACAGCAATATACCTAGGCTTGGAGCCTTCAGCACTTAGGTAATTTCAGCTAGTAGAGAACATTGCCATGCATCGCCTCAGCAACATAGGCTCCCACACGCACATGTTTTCTGCTCTCTACACTGGCTTCCCACGTAATATTCAAGTGATTCAAGGTCTGACTCCTGATCTTCCAGCGCTCCATGCCCTGGGCCCAGGATATCTAAAAGACTGCCTAAAGCTCCGAAGTGAAGACCTTGGTCAACAACTGTGCTTCTCTGGCACAATGGCACTCTCTGCAATGAGAATAAAGCTCATCTGGGCGGTAGACAGAACTTTCTCAGGAGTCTGTCTGCGACTGTGGAATCAACTCCCCCAGGAAGTGAGGTGCATCGCAGACCTTACCACCACCTTCCACTCCAAGTGCAAAGCACATTTCTTTGACCTGCCTTCTCGCCCAGAAATACGTAGCAACATGTATATTTATAAAAGGAAGAAAAAGGCGACCAAAATATGATACTCCACTGCACTTAGTTCTTTCCCTGGGGAGAGAATGAGGGAACAAACCACATGTGACAGATGTTAGTCATGTTGTTTCATGCACTACTGAAAGGTGCTCGGATACGACAGTGATGAGTGTGGTGCAAAAACCTATATAGTACAGAATATGTAAGTGTTTTTGTCCTATTCCTGCTTCTGAACAGTAATGGTTCGCAAGACGCCTCCAGCTTGCATACTACTTTATACTGTGTATTTTAAAATGTGTGTTACATTGACATATGTCTTAGCTGAATAGATACACAGGCATTTGTGTCACCAACCTGCTCTGAAGGAGATGCTTCTTTTCCATAAACTGAGAGCACAGTTGCCTCTCCAGCCAGGCATAGGGAAAAGCTTGCAACTAGGCTATTACAGAAGGAGAAAAGCCGGTTCCCTTTTCAAGTTCCCTGCAGGATGTTTTTATTATAAACAAGGCTTCTGTCTACACTCGTTTAAGGACTGAAGTTCAAAAAACCCAAAGCCGCTGCCACTGTGTTTGTACAATATTTCTCCTACTACTTCAGTTTCTGATTTCAATGGGAATCTCCTGATAAGTACTTAGTGGAACTGGGTGAACTATTCAGAGCAAACAGCTTACTCATTGGGTTTTGGCTTATTTTTTCCCCTATTTGCAAATTGTGCGATTTCTTTTGTGGATTTATTCATTATTCATAACTATTAGTCTACCTGTGTATGCAAACAAATTCCAGTTAATGGGTTGTTGGTGAACTACTTTACTTGTATGTACTCAAAGCTCATCCTTAGTAATCACCAATCTGTGATTGGTTACTATAGCTTCTGTTTCTTAACTGGATGAATGTAATTGTAACAAAGAGAATGGCATATGATCAAGTCACTGGAGTTTTGATTCTTTCAAGGGCAGACTGGGAGCAGCACAGAGTTAAGTTGACAGAACATGGGGATTTAAGGAAATGTTTAGTCTTTTTTCTTTTCTGGGCCACTTGAGTCAGGCCTTGTGTGTGACAACACTGCTACAGAAATATTAGGGTATGCTGATGGCAGAGTCTGGAGCCACATTCGTGCAAATTAATTGCAAGTGCATGCCTGGTCCCAGCCATTGTCACCAGTTCCTTCCCTGGCTTATTTAGTCACCTCTGACTTGGGGAGGTAGTACTAGCTGTGAAGTGTGCAATTGCATACTCTGGTTAGTCATACTTACCTACCGGAATCCCAGTGCTCTGACCTCGGTTGTGGGAGCAGAGTCCCCAGAGTGCTGTGTTGGTGCTAACCACTGTGTCCTGTAGATAGCAGAAATATTGCTGAAGGGAATTGATTGAATTCACCCATCTGCAGTTTCCTGCCCCTGATGCCCAGTCACCACAGCCATTGTCCCAGACTAATGAATAATTGCACCATGGCTGTCTGTACATGTGTAGTCCAAGTTGGTGGGATCACATTCCTCCAACAGCCTACATATCAGGACTCTGGCCAAGAGGTTGAGGAATATTTTAAACAGTCCATCCTCCTGTTGTATTAATTCCTCATTGTCCCGTCGTAACAGCTTTTGCTGGTCATTACACAAGCAGTGAACAAGAGCATTGGCTGTGGAGGGAAAGAGAGGTCTCCTCAAAGGACACGTTTAGGTCCTGTCCAGAGACCAAGTGACAGTCTAAGCATCAGCACTAGCAGCCTCGTGTCACCCTCTCAGCTGGCACTGTTAGTGCCACACCACAGCAGTGAGCTGCCCGGGAATCTGTCTAGCACAGTCAGACTCAGACTGAGACTGGCAAGTAGTCAGAGATGGGGGTTCCCCAGCTGAGTACACAAGATGTGATGCTGATGTTTAACTGGAGAGAAGGTTTCATTGCATGAGACATATGTCATAGTTTTTCCACAGAGTAGAGCTGGTCAAAAAAGAGGGGGAGATATTTCACTCTTTTTTTCCTCCTTTTTAAAAAAAATTATATTTGAAACATTTCAACCAGCTCTACTGCTGAAGAGGAGAAAGAAAAGGGGAGGAAGGACTGTGAGCATCACAGCAGGAAAGAACTGGACCCAGAATAGGTGCTGCCGGCCCCCTTGGCTTGAAGTGGTTTCCATGATATACAGGGTTTACAGTTTGGTTCAATGGCTCTCAGCACCCCCCACTATACATATTGTTCCAGCACCCAGCCCAGAGGAGGAGAATAACTTGGAGAGGCTCAGTGAGCACTAATATATGCTTTATTTTCTGGAAATTATTTACTTTTGGTTTGGGGACAGTATGGGTGTCCTTACTCAGACATTAGCACTTGGCAGACTGATAGCACAGAGTTCAACCTAGCACCAGAGCCAATGAACAGGTCAGAATTTTCTGTTTCTTTCTCAATGTGTATGTGAATTTTTGTTGTTGGTTTGTTTTTCCTTAACCACACAAAAATTGCATTCATCTTCACGTATGAATGCTCAGAAGATCTGCAAGCAGTTTAGTTTATGACCCGTAGTACAAGATTGAAATGTATTCCATTGGAAGATCTGCAGTCTGCTGTAGAAGTGTATTTGCCTGGCTTAACAGGCCATACCACACTGGAGCTAGGAGGGCACCAGACCTTGAAGAAAAAAGGGGTTTGTAATTGACACCTTCCCTGTATGAGGAGGAAAAAAAGGATGTTTGTGCTGCTGTTCCTGCTGTCACATAGTTAGGGCTGTACCAAATTCACAGTCATGAAAAATGCATCAAGGACCATTAAATCTGGCCTCCCCCTGTGAAATCTGGTCTTCTGTGTGCTTTTACCCTGTGCTATACAGAGTTCACGGGCGAGACCCGTGTTTCTCCAGTTGGGGGTCCTGACACAAAAGAGAATTTTGGGTGGGGGGCACAAGGTTATTTTAGGGGGCATCACGGTATTGCCACCCTTACTTCTGCACTGCCTTCAGAGCTGGGCGACCGGAGAGTGGCGGCTGGTGGCCAGGTGCCCAGCTCTGAAGGCAATGCCCCACCAGCGGCAGCACAGAAGTAAGGGTGGCAATACCATACCATGCCCTCCTTACTTCTGCTGGCAGTGATGCTGCCTTCAGAGCTGGGCTCCCAGCCAACAGCTGCTGCTCTCCAGCGCCCAGTTCTGAAGGCAGTGCTGCTGTCAGCAGCAGCACAGAAGTAAGGGTAGCAATACCGCAACCTTCCCCCCCTCAACTCCTTTTTGGGTCAGGACCCCTACAATTACAACACTGAAATTTCAGATTTAAATAGCTGAAATCATGACATTTAAGATTTTTAAAATCCTATGACAATGAAATTGACCAAAATGGACTGTGAATTTGGTAGGGCCCTACACATAGTATGGTGGAATGTAATTTACAGGCCTTGCCTTACATGGCAGTCTACTTCCACCTGAAATGATCTTTACGTAATTGCAAAATGAAGTGCAGCTCGGGGCCCAAAAATCACAAACATTCATCAAAAATCTTGCTCACAAAAATCGGATACACAACCGAGGCAGATATTGCAAAGTGGAATTCAGTGTCAAGTTGGCTGAAATGGTAATGGGTCATAACCCTTCACTATTTGCCCAGCTCTTGTACTGACACACTCAGGGTAGGGCTTTCCAAGGGAGTAAATGAAAGTCTCTGGGACTTGGGTGCTTAATTCCATTTG
The DNA here is from genome assembly GCF_965152275.1 of Natator depressus. NCBI lineage: Eukaryota > Metazoa > Chordata > Testudines > Cheloniidae > Natator > Natator depressus. The sequence goes on along the minus strand of NC_134240.1, from coordinate 66,390,442 downwards.
AATATCCCATCCTCTGTCTTCATTATAAGGTTCTGTGTTGAATCTGTCTGTCACTTGGGTGTAGGTGTCACCCCTTTGCTTATAATTATATTAAAACCCCATCTGAACACCCTAAAAATTCTACCACCTCATTCAAATACTTGAAATGCTCTGTGCTCCCCAAGAATGAGGAAACAAAAGGTTTGGGAATGTCAAGTGTCTATTTCCTAGAGAGAAAAATCCTTTGTCTGCTATTTATATGCTTTTTACTGGCAATGTCCCATTCTTCCCTTTCATCCTCCCCATTCACTGATGCAAAGGCTAAAATGATCTACTCACAGCTGTTATAATCACCAAACTGCTCCCAGCCTGATCCACCCCAGGATAGCTTCTACCAGGCATGACGCAGCCATTGCAGCCTGAATTCCAAGCAATCTTAGTCATTGCTTTTCTTGGGATCAGCTTTAAACTGTTTTTGAAAGAGCTCTGTATTGCTACCCAGGAGCTGTGTATATATTTCTACTTTTGTTCTTTGTGCTAACCGTGAGATGAGTTAGCCAAAAGAGATCTTTCTTGTTGGTTGTTCGTTAATTGTAGCTTAACTCGCTTTTTGTGACCTCTTGATATAGCAAAACTCTGTTTATAGTGAAGCAGAATGCAAATCCCACATTGCACAAGTGCATTTCAGCAGGCCAATCACAATTCCAGTTAGAGCCAACTTGCACTTAGAGGGAAACTGTTAGGTGAGGAGAAAAATAAATGACTTCAGTGTAACAGAGTTGCCTTGAACATAAGGCCCAGACCTCCCTAAACCATGTTTAACATGATTGTGGCACAGTTCTCCATCTCCCTCAACAGGGATTTTTTCCTAGCCAAATAATGTTACACTGTAGCCCTACGTGGTAGTTTGCAGAATGGATCTATCCATCTATTCTGTAACATCGACTGTGTCAGGGTGGAAACTGATTTATAATACAAGTGTACCCCTAACACAGCTAAAATAAGGTTTGGTCTTGTAGTCAAGGTTTGGTCTTGGACTCAATACAAAGTTTAACAGTTGGGTTTAAACACTGGTCCATGTTGGTCAAGGAAGCCAAACTCCTGCTGCATCCAAATACAGTTATGCCTAGCGCAGTTACCACCTTTCTGTGGACAGAGCATGCTATGTATTTGCTCTAGGGATAGAAATGATCTGCTTGTTTGGAGGCTGTCATAAATATAAAGGGAAGGGTAAACCCCTTTAAAATCCCTCCTGGCCAGAGGAAATCTCCTCTCACCTGTAAAGGGTTAAGAAGCTAAAGGTAACCTCGCTGGCACCTGACCAAAATGACCAATGAGGAGACAAGATACTTTCAAAAGCTGGGAGGAGGGAGAGAAACAAAGAGTATGTGTGTCTGTCTATATTCTGTCTTTGCCGGGGATAGACCAGGAATGAAGCCTTAGAACTTTTAGTAAGTAATCTAGCTAGGTACGTGTTAGATTATGATTTCTTTAAATGGCTGAGAAAAGAATTGTGCTGAATAGAATAACTATTTCTGTCTGTGTATCTTTTTTGTAACTTAAGGTTTTTGCCTAGAGGGGTTCTCTATGTTTTGAATCTAATTACCCTGTAAGGTATCTACCATCCTGATTTTACAGGGGGGATTTTTTTTTATTTCTATTTACTTCTATTTCTATTAAAAGTTTTTGTAAGAAAACTGAATGCTTTTTCATTGTTCTCAGATCCAAGGGTTTGGGTCTGTGGTCACCTATGCAAATTGGTGAGGCTTTTTATCCAACATTTCCCTGGGAAGGGGGGGTGCAAGTGTTGGGAGGATTGTTCATTGTTCTTAAGATCCAAGGGTCTGGGTCTGTAGTCACCTAGGCAAATTGGTGAGGCTTTTTACCAAACCTTGTGGTTTTGGGAAGTATTTTGGGGGGAAAGACGTGTCCAAACAGCTCTTCCCCAGTAACCAGTATTTGTTTGGTGGTGGTAGCGGCCAATCCAAGGACAAAGGGTGGAATATTTTGTACCTTGGGGAAGTTTTGACCTAAGCTGGTAAAGATAAGCCTAGGAGGTTTTTTTCATGCAGGTCCCCACATCTGTACCCTAGAGTTCAGAGTAGGGGAGGAACCTTGACAGAGGCAGCATGATACAATGGGTTTTGTTTTAAAACTGGAAATCAAACAAGCACAGAAGAGAACAGCTGCCCTGATCCTTTTCCTTGGTATTTGCTGTGCGGATGTTCTCTTTATGGAGCATTTTTATTTATTTTGCTGTTGCTTCAAAAATATTTTGTTGTCAGAACCTTCCAGCCAAATATCATTGCATCTCTGCCCCCCACCACAGCAAAAAAAGTTTTCATTTCTAACACACTTCCCATAGCACTCTAATGATTTGGTGCAAGTGACATGCTCAGTTGTTCACACCAATCTGTGAGCGAATCCAATGATCTTGGCTTTCTGTACCTGGGGTAATCAAATATCTTGTTTGGAACAAGACAGTTCTCTTGTGTTGTTACAGCTTTCTGGCATCATAATTAGCTTTTCTCCAGTATGATAAAATCCGTCACAGTAGAAGGCTCTTGACTGGCACAGATCCCCAGGAGGTAAGAGAAACAAACCAATTAAGTGGTCATCTTGACTTAATCAGGAACTCCCAGGAATTTACCAGTCTGGGAGATGTGCACTTTATTCCACTAGCCTTATTCAGAGCCTGAAAACATTTAAGAAGTATAATACAGTAAGATCAGTCTGTTTAGTAACTCCAGTAAAGCATAGAAGCAGCCCAAAGAGAACAAAGAGGGGCATGGTGGGAAATTCATTCTAGTAAACTCCAGTTCACATGGTTACCTATGATTTGGTGCATACACAGTCTGATCAGATCATTTAAAAGGGACTACACGCAGGCTGTTTATCCATTATTTAGTGCCAAGGAAATGTTTTTATACCAATCTACAGCAATCAATGTAAATAAACAGATGTGTTGTTTATCAGGGGTGAATTCATGCTGGACTCCAACCTTGCCAGCTCCTTACCATCTATCTTAGAAACATATTTGGCTCTTGTTACCTTAGTATCTGAGCATCTCACAGTCTTTAATGTATTGATCCTCACGGTCACTGTCATTAGCTTCAGTGGGAGTAGGATTGGGCCCTTAATCCTTTGTTGTTAATACTTTTAATTGTCTAGTTTTCTCTGTCTGTTCTTCTTAAATCTCTCTCTTCTCTTCAAAGCACTATTTTCTGATACTATCATTGTTCATTTTCCCCATAAATATATTCCCTTCTCTCACTCCCGTTCCCTATCCCCCCCCCCTTTTTTTTTCTTTCCTTGTCTTTTTTGCCTTCTTTCCAAATGTTCTCTTTCCTTCATCCACCCCGTGCAGAGCTTAGAATGCTTAAGCACCAGGCTGAGAATGCATAAACTTCCACAAACACAGGTTCAAATCTGATTAGGGTTAACTCAGTCGTGCATCTTTTTCAAGCAGATAACAGAATATCAGGCATATCAATAGGGATGTATGTATTCTGCATAGTTTGCGAAGCGCTTTGGGAGGAAGTGGCTATATAAGCCTGAAATATTACTGTTATTATCTCAAAGTGTTTTATTACTAAAATAAGAATCATTTGATCTTTCACTGAAATGCAGCCACCTCTGGAGCCAGCCAAGGCGCCTGTTTAACAGAACACAGCACCACTACACAACCATTTAGAACAGGAAGTCGAGAATACCTTAACCAGCTGAACCTGCAAGGGGAACACAGTTTGCAACATTGACTACTTTATACAAAATCTCCATTGTAGCAACTCTAATTATACCATCCCCACCTCAGGATAACGCACCCAAGTGACTGGCCTCCCGAGGGTGGTGATTTCAAAGAGGACACGGTATATTATTGTACCCACTCCACTCATGTCTCAGTTTGAGCATTTTAAATTCCTGTCATCTGCTTGTAATACAACAGAATACTGCTGCTAAAATATAATGCTAGCCTGGGTCATTTACTGTGATTCACAAGCAGCTCTCAACACTGCGTGAGAAACATCTGATACTTTTTGTTAGAAGGAGGTCTGCTGATGTACGGAGAAAAGCTGTAAGAGGGCCTACATCTCTCTCTCTCCCCTCTCAGCTTCAGGTTGATGCCTATGCAGTGGGAGCTCTGCACTGAAGTTCCAGCTGTGCACGTGCTTTAAAAGCACTCTTGAAAGTATCTTGGCAGTGATTGCCAGGTTGTTCAAAAAGTGCAGGCAATTCTCCTTCAAGTCCTGCTCCCCATCACGGAAGCGTGGCCTAGCCCTAGCCATTCTGCTTGGACCCCTCGTTGGGGAAATGCAAGCAGCGTCAGTGTGAATAGAATAGGGTTGATGGTAAATCCATTTTACATTGCTTTAATTTTGTAGAGTGAACTAGTGCCGTGGGTGCACAAATGGTGGAACCCCTGCTGTGCGTGTGATTTCCCAAAATCTCTTTCCCAAAGAGAGCCACTTTGCCCTGTGAAAAGAGAGACTTTGTTGCCAGTACTGACTATCTGAAGGACTTAAACCTCCGTTAGTCTTCCTGAAAACACGGTCTGAATGAGGCACCACACTGTCTTCAGTTCAATCAAGCTTCAACACAAATGGCAGCTCCTTTGGAGTTCAGAGTTTGATAGAAGAACTTTTTTTTCTTTCCCCTTGCAGGGTATTTCCTGAAGCCCTTTGTCTGTCTCCTGGCTAAATGAATACTCTCGTTGTTCTCATCAACTTGACAAACACCAGTCTTGCAGAATAATGATGACATTTCTGCTGTGACATTAGGTTTTGAGAGAGGGGATTATTCTGACCAGAGCTGGCTGAGAGACAGTGCAGAAAGGGAGACTACAGGATGAGATTATTTGTGCTATGACAAGGAGGCCCTTGGATGAAGCCAAACACAAAACCTGAGTGTGGGGAGATGCTCGCCCACCACCACCCCACACACACACAGGCATTGTCTGAGGCCAAGTTTCTTACTTCATGGCACACCTGACATTTTGACAGTTTCCTTCTGAGCCCTTTTTATTACATCCTAGCCTATAAAGAGACAGCTGCACTTGTGATCAAGGAGCCCAGAATGCTGGCTCAGCTAAAGACCGGAAACCAAGACCGGCTTCTCCTTTTGTTTTGTTTTTTTAGTCAAGGGCTAGAGTTGAGTCTCTACTGGATAATGAGCCACTCGCTAAACACAAGTGAACTGCGCACCACACTGAAACCTGCAGGGCGGATCAAGCTAACCAGTCCTCAGAAACACAGAAATGGAAGGGATTTTTTAAAAAGCATGAGTGCTAGTGACAAGCCAGAAGTCTGGACTTCTCAGTGTGGATGCAGAACAAGTTCAGCCCCCAGGAATGTTAGCACAGTTTTCACCACGTCGCCCTGTTTGGGGGGGGATCACCCTTATGACTGAGAAAGTATTTCCCTGTCCCTGAACAAAGACATGTGGGCTTCACCGATTGCCATTCATCCCATGGCACCCTCTCAACACGTTTCCTTGGATATGAAATGGTTTGGATTCCGTGGGGCTTTAGGGCAGCCTCCTCTCCTGCCGGTAATAGGAGGCATGTGTGATGCCAGAAGCCTCGGAGGATAGCATCAGGCCCTGAAAACATTTTTCTCTGGTATGAGCGTAACAGTCGGAGAATAACTGTGTTGCACAGTGCTTAAACGAAATCATGAAGGTACTTTTTTCAGACTATACCTCCTATGCAAACAGAACAGAAGGAGGTGTAAAACCTAAGACATCAGGCTCCAATGCTGTGACGTTGCTGAATGAAGTGCCCCAGTGCTGCAGATAGAAGGAAAGGGGGGCCCTTAATGTGAAAGGTGTGATCGAGGGAGGGTGGACTCCTGCTTTAGCAAGGAGAAGGCTCGCCCAATGTCAAAGATGGTTCTGGAGGAGGTGTTTATCAAAGATTTAAAGACAAATTCATTCCTGGAGTTACCACGGAGGCCAATGGAATTATTTCAGGGATGAATTTCTCCCTTGTTTGGCATTGTTATAAAACCAGGATGTCTGAGTGAGACAGAGAAGGGAAGAAAAGTAGGGAAAGGCTAGAGGGGCTGGGGACCATAACTCCTTTCTGCCCGCATCTTCACCCTGACTTCCCAATGTTGTTTTGTTTTCCTGTACCATCGCTCTGACCAACATTTCAGATTTCTCCAGCTGAAGTCCTGTGCAATTTCATTTTCTGGTATATGTGCTGGCATTAAAAAGAGAAATAGCATCTAGTGTAGACAATTTGCAGTGGTCTGTTCAGCGTCTCTCTCAGGAATAAATGGCATTTACTTCAGAGAAGCTGGACTTGTTCTTGCTCAAAAACTTGTACCCGTGTAAGTGCTGAACAACAACAAATGGCCTTGTCATACCTCCAGAGCCCTGCAGTCCTCTACTAGGGTCCTCCGTTTTCTTATTAAAAACATTGATTCATCTTTTCCATTGTTTAATAATGAAGTGTGCCACGTTCCCTGCTGACTGCTCGTGGGCGATAGTGCTGTGGCACGGTCCGTAAATACAGCAGAGCGAGGATGGAATCAGATGTTCCAAACAGGGACAAGTGGATGAAGTATAATTAGCTGCTCTGAAACAAAACGAACGCCTCTGGAGAATTTATGATGGCCGACTACAGCAGCTGTCCCTTGAGCTTTTTCAGTGCAAGATGTTCTCAGCTAGCAAGACCAGTACAAAGTTGTATGTCATTTTGTTCCTTAATACATAGTGTGTTCTTCCTAGTCCGTACGGCAGATTTACCTCCACGGTTTGCAGGGTGCAGAATAGATGCATGAAAGTTGTGATTGTCTTGAATTTTGGGGCATTTGGCAACTCTAACACACAACTGCTCTTGAATGCCTGGGGTGTTCTCACAACGTGGCATAGCCTCGGGTCAAGCTCAGAGGGGATGGGCACAAAACAGGAGCAGCTTCCTGGCATCAAACAGGTCTTTCTTTCTGGCCTCCATTAATCTCTGCTTTTGACTGTGCTGGGCTGTAGAAGTGACTCGAGTGGAGTGTGTGTGATAGGATAGCTGAAATCAGGGGTAAGGCAGAACCACACAAGAATTGTGGATGGTCACTTCCAAATCTCATGAAGTGTGCTTAGGAGACAGAGCTACAGCAGGATCAGCGTAAATCAGATCAGCTTCCCCCTCCTGTGGCCTGAATCACCAGAGGAAGCCATGTAGCCTGAGGGAGCCCCCGCTTTTGAGTCTGTGGTCACCAGCCAAGTTTGTAGTCTTTGCTTAAGTAATGTAATGAATATGGGGGCCAAAATCATCGTTCCTATTTTCACCGATCTTAGGTCCTTAAAATGAAGGAAGTGAGGAGACCCAGTCTCTCACTGCTCTATCAGAAAGACTTTAGTGCTTGCAAAGGATGCCTGATCACCACTGCTGGAGAACAAAGTCTTCTGGGTATCTATAGAACAGGTACAGCCACACAGCCGCACTGCAAGCTGGCCCACAGCTCTGACACGGAGGGGTGCCTCTTGGGACAACAAGGCTAGTTCATTCCCTATGGCCCATTCAGTTCTCGGCTTCAGTGTGTTTGGAACTAGACAAAGGTATTCCATGAAGTACCACTACCAACTGGCCTAAGACTAGTGGCCCATTTTCACATAGGCCACCAAACAGTCATCAGCTGGCAATAACTATGGGTCACTGCCACCAACGAGGAAGATTCAGAAGAATGACCGAGTGGGTGACAGGCTTCCAATAAAAATGTCTGCATCGGTTTTGAAAGAAATCACATACCTATGCGTAGATGCAAAGTGGGGACTCTCATGTGGTCAGATTCTAGGTATCAATGGCAAGGAAACTGTGTGTGTCTTTGATGGGAAAAATGTTTGTTTAACACAGGAAGAGCAATCTGGGCTACTGTCCAAATACATTTTGAAAAGTTAAGAGGTGCTGAAGTGGAGGGGGTTTTTTTAAAGGAGGAGTAGGGAGAATAGCAGATGAATAAAAGTACTAATGAGGAAATCTCAGCCCACTTGCTGCCAGGGTCTACAACTCAAACCTTTGTCCAGGAGATTGAAGGCTGGTCATTAGTGGAAAGATTTAATACAAAAATGGTTCATCCCTACTGTTTAATTCCTTTTCTGTTCCTTGGCCATCTCTCACCCCCATTCCTGCAAACTCTGGCCTCCTCACTTCTCACCTTGCTCCCTTTCACTCCATCCAGAATGCTGTTGTAATCATCTTCTTTGCCTGCCATTTTGATCATGTTGCCCCACTCACTACAGATCCTACTAGCTTCTCTCCCCCTCCCCCCATCCACATCAGCTTCAGCTTCCTTATCCTCAGCTTCAAGGCTCTCCATATGTCTGAATGTGACAGTGTGTGGAGTTACACTGGGAATTAAATTTGACCCATCACCTTTTGACAAGTCCTTTATTTAAATTTTAAGAGTTCCCAAAATACTATGGAGATCAACAAATTTTGATTATCAGAAAGCTTGATTAGTTTATGCAGCTGCCAGTGGACTCTAGTAGCCTGACACAGACAGCTCCTCAAATGATGCAGGCTAGTTTTGTATCCATGCTGTGGTAAACTGTAGTAGAACTTTTAACCGCAATAGGAGGAAAGGATGGGACAGCAGGGGATTGCAAACTCTCCCAGCACTATGCTTGCACGCCTAGATAAGGGCAAGTTTTGAAGGCAGGCAAGCTTTTGAGACAGGGTGGTCTTCTATCTAGTGCTGATGCCTGTTGCTCCAAGCCTTTCTCTCAACTAATGAGACAGTTAAAACCTGCACTCGCCCAACAGAGCAGTACAAGGGAATGAAGAGTGGAGAGTTGCCGAGCCAGCTAGCAACTATATGAAAGATGGTTCAGATGGGCTGGGGGCAACATGCACTGCAGTGCATCTTGTTGCTACTCCAACAAGGAGCTCCTTCCTCACATCTGCACCAGAAGGAAACGTGCACTGGAGTCCAGGTCCACCAAGCCAGTAAGCCATGCCCATTAGTGTTGTCATGCATGCTAGCCCTGACCAGCTACTAGGACTCAAGGAAACTTGAGTTGGATTGTAATCATGCCTGGCAGCTGCACAGAGGGGTTGAGTTGTGAAGGGAAGGGGCTTCCGCTCTGCAGCACACTGTTGCATGACAGGGCAAGGTTTTTCCAGAAGAAAGCGGTTAAGGGCAGAGGAAGATATGGAAGAAGTACTTGACTTGCATTGTTAAATGCCATAAACATTTACTCATCTCAGGATGATGGCAGCAGCCAAAGTCAAGGTTCATATACTTGGGGTGCGCATAGCGTGTATTTTTCCAGGCTCAGAAAGAATGCTGTAATTTAAAGCAGGCTGACTGACTCAACTGGTGTTTTCATGTATCATCTCAGGGAAGGGGGGAAAAAAGAAGGGAGGGATGGAGGTTACTCATCTGGTCTTTATTTCCTTTCCCTTTTCTTAATAGTTCAGAGCAAAGGGCCCATTCCAGCTGGAAACAATGAGTCTCTTGCTCATTTCATCCTAGAGAAGGACAGGCTGCAGCATGAGTACGAGTGTCCCAGCATGCACTGAGCCTCTGTTACATTTCCTTAGGAAGTGGAGACTAGGTGGGAGTTGGAAGTCTTTGTACTGATTTTGGGGGAAGTAAGTGTGAGGAAAGAGATGATACTCTGTCTTTAACATGAAGGACTCATGAGTAGAAATCCTTCAAAGTGACCATGTATCTACATATCCCATCTTCTAAAATGGGAATGCTTGTTGAAGTGCTGCCATGGTGGACCTCAGGTCCTAGGATTTACAAAGAGAGAGAGAGAAATTGAGAGAGAGAGGCATCAGTGGAGATGGCACAGATGGTTTTGAGGAAAATGAGAGCCCCAGCTACTCCAATCAATTAGTTGTAAGGAAAAGAGAAAACGTATGAAAAAGAAAATATAGGTGCACCAGACGCTTAAAATAATGCAATATCAAGAAGTGAGGTCAAATTCACTGGTATCAACCCTTGGCTAGCATTCATTTAAAAAAAAATACCTGCCAGAACTTTACATAACTCAACAGTCTCTTCCATACTGCTCAGCTCCATAATATCAGAGCACCTAGCGCACATCAGTGAATATATTTTCACAACATGAAATAGAGAGACATGCTATTGTTACCCATTTTACAGATAAGGAACTGAGGCACAGAGAAATTAAGTGATTTGCCCACAAGCTCACACAGGAAGTCAGTGGTCAAGCTAGGATTTAAAACCAGATCTCCAGAGGCTCAGTCCAGGGCCTTAACCTCAAGACTACTCTTCCTGTTGGCTGCTTTTCTTGCTAAAACTCTACCCTTTCGTATCCTAAGTACCCAAGTTACACCAACTTCCACTCATCTATATCAATTTACCAATATAATTTAAGTCAACATTTATGTAACTTTTGAATCTGGTCCAGAATTCTAAACCCAGGACTTGGCAGATAAGAGGAAAAGCCCATTTAAAAAGCCTAGGAAGGAAGAAGGCAGAACTCTTTTAGCGACATCCTTTCCTCTGAAATCCACCTGGCCCGTATCACATTAGCAGTGTTTTCCTTTGCTTTCCAAGATTTGTTTTGAAGAGATAAAAACCTTTAAAAGAATTTGAAAATGTTTCTAATTCTAAATGGAAAGTAATCCTTGTAATAGTTCAAACAGATTTCTAGCCAAATGCATAGGACAAAAAGCAGCATTAGCCAGTGTTGCCATCAGACTCAATCATCCTGTAATGTGCAAATCTCATTGACCCTCCATCTCAATTAGAGGGTCCACATACCACCCCTCCACATTTTCTGGAGGTTTCCTGCAACCAACCAGAAGCCCATCCATCTTGCCTGGCTTGGATCTTCAGCAACCTCATTCTTCATCCATCACCTAGTCTCCTAGTCCAGGCACTTAATAAAGAAAGAAACTGAACTGTTTGGGTCTAATGGAGACAAAGATGTGTCATATGCTGTTATATGCTGTTGATAAATTCCAACCCAAACGGTCTTCCCCTGGCCGGTGCTTTACATATACATTCTCTGGAGCAATGGCAGAGGAGAAGAAACTTCCCCTTTTTTCCCCTGTATAGGAGCATTATGACCTGCACTCATGTCTGGCTTCCTTCCTATCTGCTTTACCTCTGGGAGGGATCTGTGACCTGTAAGAAGGTTGTGACTGAGCTTCTATATTGCTAGTTAAATGAAAAAAGATAGTCCTCATTACACCTGCCAAGTGATCATAAGAGCAGTGCCCCAGCTGCACCATATTAGCCCTTGGGGAAATCTGAAACACAACCTGAGGCCACCATTCTCCAAGCATAGCCCAATTAAACAGGTCCTATAAGACCAAAAACGTGAGCCTTGATCTCAGTCTGGAGGAGGTCAACTCTGATTACAAGTTAGATTACAGCAAGGATGTGGTCCTCGCCACTCCCAAACTCTGATGCCAACCATAAAGTCCCAGTATGTTTACCATAGCGTACGTGTGGGGTGAGGGATTGCCACTGTAAGTATTCAAGCACCATATGAAGAGGGAGAGAAAAAACCACACATCAGGAAGCTATTAAGGGGAATGCATTCCTAGTTTCTTCATAATTAACTCGGTATGGGCCGTTTTGTATCAGAGATGGGGAAAGACTTCAGCTACTTACTTTTATCTCAAGCTATTTGGAACAATATGATTTTGTAACACCGAGGGCCCCATTAAAAAAATAAGAATATGCCTGACTTCACCCTAGTGTGCAAATACAGTGTTAGCTGTTGCATATGCTAACCCGATACACAAGTCCCCATGTTTTATAGGACACATTAGACCTAAATTATATGGCAGGACCCAGATTTATGTAAGCACCACGTCTTCCTCCCAGCCTCTCCCCCCGCACGAAGCTTTCCTTGTGAATTAAATATGAAAATAAATAGCACAATCAATACAGTATTTATTTTCCCTCAAAGCTGTTTTTTCAGTTGTCTGTTTGCTTCACTGTGTCAGCTAAATTTTGGTTCATAGTTTGATGGTTATCTTCACATCCATAAGGGCCAGAGGTCTACTTTTTATATTATTGAAAATTTAGATTCTGGATTAGGTTCAGTTATATATTTTCAAAAAGGAGGGAAGTTAGGCAGCCAGTTACATTCCTGGATATACATAGGGTCCTGCTGGTATGTGTGCTAGACAAAAGCCAGTTGTGCATGCAACTGGCTATTTGAAGGCACACATAGCTGATTTGGGTGTTCATTTATAGTAACTGCACATGCAAATTATATGTGGAGTTGCATACACACAGTTTTGTATATCAGGTCCTAAATGTCAGCACTTAATTAGATCAAATGCAGTGGTTTCACATACAGCGGCACTCATTCAGTGTTATTGATATGGTATTAGAGGAAAAAATCAATTTGAGCTTTTATGCAACCAACCAAAGTGGTTCCTTTGTCGCAGAGTGCATGTCACTAGAGGAAAGAACATGTGCAGAGAGTCAAAAACCATTCCTTCTGGACATATGGTTCCTTTAGCTTATTGTACTATGCAGGTTGTGGTCTGAAGAAACCTTAATAGAGAAACTCCTTGGAAAAGGTGTTTCCTCTGGCTCAGAATACAAGTCATTGCCTAAAGCATCTCCTGGACAGAGTGAGTCACCCTCTCCAACCTCCTTTTAGCTCATCCTCTCATGAGACTGAGAGAGAAATTCTGCAAAGTAACACAAAGCCCACAAATTAACGCAGATCACCACTGTATACTGGGTATTGCCGCTCTCGGTTCTGACGACAGTTTGATGCCAAACACTATATTTTTGTTCTTCGTTCTTAATTTGCTTACTTTAGTTACCTAACTTTGTTGCTTTACGTGCACTTCGCCAAGACAATTCATGCTCAGCTTTCCTCAATGTAGTGTCATTCCTTAATAGAAAGGCTTGATGAGAGGAGTAGGGAAAGTCTAGCAAGACAGGTTTCAGAATAGCAGCCGTGTTAGTCTGTATTCGCAAAAAGAAAAGGAGTACTTGTGGCACCTTAGAGACTCTAAGGTCTCTAAAATGCCACAAATACTCCTTTTCTTCTAGCAAGACATTAATTCTGAGGGAAATTTTCGAAGGCACAGGGGGACTCAGCCACCTCCCCTTTGTGCCTTTGAGAAACTTGCTCTTTGTCTACCATGGTAACAGCTCTCAGCCTTTGCCTGGACTGTATATGCCATAAATATAAGCATAACATCTGAGCTTCCAAATGAGAAGCACCAGGCACCATTCCTGAGAATGCAATCAAACCTGAAGTAAGATAAACTCTCTTTGAGGTTAGTTCATATTGTGAACCTTTGAGGTTAGTTAATATTGAGAAGTTTCATCGGCAAGCCCCATCCAAAGAGATTGACTTTTCTGCTCTGTACACAACAGAGACAGGATTTCATTTAGTAGTGATAGGTTTGATTAATAATTTAGTAGTATTTATTGTGTGTATTCCAGTAGCACCTATGTGACCCAATGAAGGCTGAGGTCCCATTGTGCTAAGGATAAGACACAGTATTGCGGATAGTTGGAATTCAGCAAATGCCGCTCAGAAGTCTTATGAAAAAGGAAGAATTGACTTGCAGGGCACATTTTAAGGGGTTCAGTGGGCAGTGCAGGTTTATGGGCACTGGAAGGGAAAGATAATGGAAGAAGAACACAAGGCAGAGAAACAAGATCTTAGATGGATGATGTGGTAGCCTACGTGGATCATAAGGACTATTCATCTACTAAGAGATAAGCAGCGAATCAGAATGGGCTACTATGCTTGTACACATCCTGTAATAGAGATAGGCACAGAAGAAGAGAGAAACCCTGCCCTGAAATGCCTATAGTCCAAATAGAGGAGACACAAAAGCGAGGGAAAGGAAGTAACATCATCCTTATTTCACAGATGGGGAACTGAGACACAGAGTGATTATGTGACATGCCCACAGTCACACAGGAAGTCTGGGGTAAAGCAGGGCATTGAACTTAGGTCTCAAAAGACTGGCCTTCTTTTCAAATAATTGTCCATCTGTATTCATTGTGCAGTGCTTCCGTTGTAAGAGTACCTCCAGCTTTTCTTCATTATGACGGCAGAGGCCTGTGAAAATAGCTTACCACTGTACCATGGAGAAAATATTTAACCATTCTTCCTGGGGATTTTATAGTAAATTAGCAAACTACATGCCTCTCTCCCCTCCATCAAGATGTGGTGGGTGGGATTAATGCTGAACATCAACAGAAAAAACAGTATCCACACTCCTGACTTCTCCTGGCACTAGTGACATTTGTTAGTTGAGACATCAGACAGTAACAAATATTTGGCAGCCCAGCTGCTGCAGTGCTTAGAACTGAACACTGTCTGAAGGTTGCTTGTATACCTTTCACCCTGGGATGGCTCTAATGATCAGCTCAACTGAAGAAAAATCTCTGTTCCAAAAGCCTGGCTAGGATTTTGAAAGATCTGCTGCACAGATTTGATTTAAACAATAGAGCGTTTGTCAAGCCAGCTTCTTGGATTTCTAGACTTTGATCAGCTCATCTGTCACAACCATGCCTATCATTTTAATCAGCATGAGAAAACATGTGTGTTCTATTACTGATGAATGCTGCTAAATCTTACCTAGGGTTTATCATTGTGGAAACCAGATCCAAATTTCAGTTGTGATTACGGTAGGTTGGTGATTGATTTTCTAAGCAGCCGGCACTGCAAAGAGACATGCTTACTCACACATCGAAGTGACCTATGGTAAAATAAGTCTTCTGACATTTCAAAACTACCTGTAAAAGGTCCATTGACACTGCTTAATAAATGTAATTTTCAATTCAATCCTAAAGATTAAGTCTATTTGGGCACTCGTAGTATATTTGCAAGAGAGCATGGATAGGAAACTTGTAGAAGGAAAATAAAAAGGGAGTGCAGTTTTGGGTTGCATGATGGGTAAGTATCACATCCCACTCTCTAAGGCTTTGCTCCTGGAACACTGCATTCTGTTCTGAGCACTACCTTATTAGAAAGACATTGACCAAGAGGAGGGATACCCTAGAAGAACAATAGAAACCAACAGGGACTGGGGGGAATTACTGTCATAAGAGGAAAGATTAAAAGAACTAAGTATGCATGCCTTGGGTAGGGCAAAGCTCAAATTGGGGATTTTGTGGAGGATGTGATAAGAGTCTGTAGCAAGGCCGAGACTCACCGGTGCAGCGCCTCCCGCTGGTTATCCTGGGAATTAGCTCTCCTGCCTCCAGAGCGTTCCCTGCAGGCCAGTGTCCCACTTGCCTCAGGCCCCTGTGTCCCTCCCAGACCCCGGTGCCCATTCCCTCAGGGTTCTGCCCTTTGCAGTCCCCCCGCAGTCTCTGGGTCTCCCCACCTTGCCTCAGCAGCTACTTCCAGTCCTCGTCTAGCCCCCGCACACTGGGCGGACTACAGTCTGTACCACTCATCATCGGCAAGGAGGGTTTGTACCTGTTGCCTTTGCCTAACCTTGGGCTACCCCTCTGCAACCCCAATACCTGCTTTAAGCCTTCAGCAAGGCCTGCAGGCTGGGGGTTTTCCAACCTGGAACTCCCCAGCTCCTCTGGCCTTTCCCCAGGCCTTTCACTCTAGGTACCCTGCTGAGCCCACGCAGCCAGGCCCATCTCTCTCTCCACAGCTAGAGAGAGACTGCCTGAGCTCCTGGCTTACAGCCTTTTATAGGGCCAGCTGTGGCTTGCTTGGGGCATGGCCCCAGCTGTGGCTGCCTTCCCCATTAGCCTAGCCTTTGGCTTGCAGCCCCAGCCCTCTCCCAGGGCTGGCTGTAACCCTTTCAGGCCTGGAGTGGGTGACCACCCTGCTACACAGTCTAAACCTTTTTGTAGGGTGCAAGCATGGGAAAGGAATTACTTACAGTGTCACATGGAGGTATAACTATGAGTACTGGGATGAAATTAAGGAAGAGATGATTTAGGTCAACACTTCCTTGCATATTGGGCCATGGAAACATTTCTCAAAGGGAAAAGTAGACTCCTCATTGCATGAGACAACGGAAAAACTCGATGGAACAACGTGCTCGTAAGCGTACTGTAGGCCAGGGGTTTTCAAACTTTTTTTCTGGCGACCCAATTGAAGAAAATTGTTGATGCCCGCGACCCAACGGAACTGGGGATGAGAAGTTTGGGGCATGGGAGGGGTTCAGGGCTGGGGAGTGGTAGGGGGTCAGGGCTCTGGGGTGGGGCTGGGGATGAGGGGTTTGGGGTACAGGTCTCGCCTGGAGACACCGCCCCCCCGCCAGCTCCTGGCCAATGGGAGTGAAAAGCTGGTACTCGGGTAGCATGTGGAGCCCCCTGGCTCCTGCTGATGGCCGCTTCCAGGGTGTCAGAACAGGTAGAGACTAGCCTGCCTTAGCCAGGCAGCACCGCCGATGGGAATTTTAATGGCCCGGTCAGCGGTGCTGACCAGAGCTGCTGCGACCCAGTGCCTTACATTCCGTGACCCAGTACTGGGCACGACGCACAGTTTGAAAACCACTGCTTTAGGCAACAATCCTGCACTGACAAGGAAATGGACTAGAATGATGGCTTAATATGTCTTTTCTACCTCTAATGTATATGATTCTGCGTGAGGGCCATGCAGCACCTTCAGCCACTCATTCCCCATTTTCCTATCCTGACCCCTCGTCATCAGGACTGGAAGAGGTGGTCCTGCTGGACTGTGTGTAATATGCACTCAGCCTCCTACTCACCACTGCAGCAGGACTGGAGGCAAAAGCCCTGCTTGTTTTATGGGGTGCCTGCCCTAGCTTCATTATTTGGGACCCAACAAATCAGAAGATTGTTGCCTGGACAGGTCAGATTATAAGAATGGTAATGGTAACTGGGGTGACATGAGGAGAGCAGGAAACTGAGAGCAACATATCCAAAACAAGTTCCATGTCAACGATAACTAACAAAGTCAACTCTATCAAGTGCAATAACTTCAGTGCATTTAACAAACTGGATCTAGAAGATACGCAGAAAGGGCAATAAGCTTGTGTTATTAATGTGATTCTATAAGATCTCACACACATCCAGGGATGTCAAGAGCATACACCCGAACCAGTGATCACAGAATCAGAAATGGCACCACCCCACGGTGTCATATATGGGATGAGAGCTGAATGGGTCTCCTCTATTTTACCCCCACAAAATACCTGAGGCCTCTCCTGTAACATTCCCTTTGTTTGTCACTCACATGTTGCCCACATATTGTGATTTAGTGTGTCAAACTCATAACTCCTTTGACCAGCAATATCTGGATAGCTCACACTATGTGTTGTCCAATGAATAGGATAATAGATGTTTGCCATTTGAATAGCAAAGCTTTGGTTAACCGTTTGGTTTCTAACACTTACCCCTCCTTTCCCATAACATTCCCATATCAAATAATAAGAATACTCATTATGCTACTGCTTACTAGCTATGCCAGAAACTAGGATGCTCACAGCAGTAGCCTCAAATTGGTTTCTGTAGCATGTCTCTTGTGTTATATACATCATTAAAAAGATATGGGTATATAACTCAGTTAAATACTTCAAAAGCAACAATGTCATCCAACACAGACCTCACATAGCCACAGAAAATAGATAGATTATATCAGGGACATTTCTGAAAGGCACAATCTGTGCATCAGACTATTTGTAACCTAGATTTAAAATAGCGAGAGAATCAGGTAAGTATGAGGAAAAGCATTTGACAAACTCATGAGCTAGGCTCATCTGCCAGCTTGGCATTACTCTTGCCGAGCATGGCCATGGGTCTGGGACTACAACCAGACTCCTCGCAGAAGCTCTATCATGAGATGACCCTAATGGATAGCATTAGCGCTGAAAGGTCATGTCCCATCCCAAAAGATTGTGCAGAGAAAAGTCAACGAGAAGTTCAGTGAAACGTCCACGGTCACGCAGGAAATTGGGAACAGGACCCCTGGATTCCTGCTTCCCAATGCTGCAGTTTAATCACAGGACCATCCTTCCTCCATTTTCAATCCAATTGCCTCTGTATGTTCTATACCATGGTAGTTTCTGAACATGAGCAAGACCACTCTGCACTTCCTCTTTTCCAAAACTACTCAAAGGAGTGCAAAGCAGAGATTTTTGGTGGTTTTACCCCCCCACCCTTTTTATAATAATGTTGGCTTTATAGGTTGTAGAGAGCTCAAATTCCAAGATAAAGCTCTGCCTCTACCCCCACTTCACAAAACACTGGTTCTCTTGGGAGTTAGTCAGTGGATCAAGTTAGTGGTTTTTGTTATTACTCTTATATCACAAGGAGAGGAATTTATTTGATCAAGGGACCCCTACACACAAACGCTTAAGAAGCCCTCTGGGTAAGTCACACATCCAGTATCAGGCTGACTTTCTTTTGCTGCATTCTGTACCTTTTGGATATGTAACAAACTGCTGGTCCCTGGAGCACATGGCGTGGGGGGAGAGGGAAGCAGAGGGGGAAGGAGTTTAATAAATTGCTCCCTTTACATTTTCTTTTGAGACAACTTTCTGCAAGTTGTTTATAATGAATCCAGTCTCAGAGCTGGGCATTGGAGCTGGATGTTTTGTTCTTTGCTGAGTGTGCAAACTGATACTTTGGCAGAATTGTCCAGGGGAAGCAAAGAGACCTTTATTATGTCCATCATTGCCAAGCAATTTGGCAGGTTCTTCCATGAGATGCATGATCTGATCGGTCCTGTTAGAGCTCTGCTGGCCAGTTACCAACAGAAAAGATTAACTTAAACACTTTTAAAATCTCATTATGGGCAATTTGTGGTTTTGGCTGAAGAAAGGAAAGGGATAAAAAAAGAAAATGTGGAGGAATGCCGCGGGGAGGGGTTCTGAAATATCGATGCCATTTTTGTTGCTTATGCTGCACAGAATAAGAGGCCATGGATCTGTGCATATGCTAGATCTCGCTAAAGGAAAGACATCCATTGGATTTTAAAAGCCAACATTTGAACCAGACAGATAAGAGAATTTAGTTGGTTTCCGCATTTCTGTATGTGTCCTAAATAAAACATTATTGTTAAAAGTCAGCTGATGGGAAGTGTCAGGAGTCTGTGGGCCAGATCCTTGGGCCAGACTAAGCTCTACTTGGCACAGGACCAGGTGTGGAGCAGGTGGTTTTGTGACAGTTTTGCTATTCCCTGATCCCAGGGCCAGCTATGGTCCCGTTCAGCCCTGGCAGTAGTGAGACCAGCTTGACAGCTGCTCTAACTTGTGCCCTGTTCTGTCAGCAACCAAAGGAGCCCACTGGCAGGCAGGAATCATCCCCTCCACTGGGGGCTGTGAAGGTGGTGACGACGCAGGGCCGGCATGGCAACTGTGCTACCTGGGGACTCCTTTGTTTGAGGGGAATTCCCAGGAAACTCCTTAAGCCAGAGCAGCACAAAGGGGCCACGGTGGGGTGGCAGGATCTGGATCCCTAACTGGAATGGTGACAACACACGAAGGTCAACAGAAGCAAATTGTTGCTACTTGTTAATCAGAGGTTGGATCCAAATGTATGCGGCCAAGCCCTGTGGGCAACATTAGATAATATTTGAAATGTTGGCATGGTGGTGTATTTAGACCCTGTACGGGGAAAAAGTCAGATACTGGGGGAAAGACTTGGAGATTTAGGAGGGAGTAGGTCTGTTTATCAAATTCAGGGTTTAAAGCCTGGGACAAGCTTCCCAGCTACCCAGATGGGAGACAGCTGAAAATACTCAGGCCTTGTCCATGCTATGGCTTCAATTATTTTCAAATACAGTTATAGTCTAACAGCTGTAGCACGGATTGGATTCCACACTTACCATTTACAACTAAACGCAGAAACCATGCTACAGACTACCTGGGAGAAAGGGGAGAAGAGTGTGTGTCTAGCGCAGTTAACAACACAATCCACCTCCATAATGGGCAGGGGCACTGTGCTAGCTACACTTAGCCAGGTTAAGCCAGGGGCCGTGTTTTAGCACAAAACTGTCTGCAATAATAGACAAAAAGCAGAAAGAGGAGAAGGTAAAGTTTACTGAACGAACCACAGGATGGAAAGAGCAAAGTCCAAGTGGATGATCATTGTGCTTAACTTCACACTATTATGTGCCTAGATGTAACAGTTGTTGGTGCCCTATAAATGCCACAGGATGGGGCAAATGCTGTTCAAACCATTGCGTAACAGGAAACTAGCGTGAGGGGGAAACGAACTGGAGGCCAGCTGTCTAGGGAAGTCAAACCCTGCTGTTTGAACGGTGGAAGGGGGCTTTGGGCTCGAAAAGCCAAGAAGGTCCAATGAGGAGAAGCACATAAGTGTGTTTCTTCTTGCTCTTTCTTAGTACTTGGCTAAGGAAAAGCTGTGGAATCTGTTTGAGTAGAGCCATTTACATGTTACCTTTGGACTGTGGCTGAGAGACTCCTCTGGTCTGGAAGGGTGAGGAGCTTGCAAGCCCCTTGGACATGAGGGAGCATTCAATTTCTTGGAACCTCCTGTTTGACTCAATTGTCCTGCTCCCAGCGCAACCCATAGACAAGAAATGTGTGTACTAACAAGCAAGAGGGCCTGGAAGTGACTGTCCCAGGCTCTCTCTCTTGGTGGTTAGCATCCCATCAAGATCATCACATTTGGGTTTTGCCTCCACACAAGTGCATGTTTGTGAGCATTTGCATATTTGTTTTGTCAACCTCTTCAGCTTGGCTTGGGCAGAACTGAAGGCCAGAGAGTGTTCGAATGGAGCCTCTGCTGCTGTCACAACTGCTTAAGTCTATTTCTAACTAGAGAAAACTGGCTTGTTTGTTTGAACATCCAGATTTCCTTTGATGCAGCGTTTAGGAAACTGAAGATACGGGGAGGAAAATAATATCTGTGACAGCATCAAACTATAAACATCCATAAAAAACAATATCAAAATGCCTGCAGCGAATGCTGCAGTTTTGCCAGCAAACTAATTGAAATTACTGACAGAGAGGAGTTGTGATGGCTTAAAGGTTAAAATAAAAATAAAACAAATGTAAATGTAGTCTAGCAATTAAAGCAGGAAATTACCACCAGAGTCAAGACTCCTGGGTTCATTTCCTGGTTCTGTTTCTGATTTGGGTGACCTTGAATAAGTCACGGAGGCCAAATTTTCAAAGTAGACTCTAAATTGGAGTGCCTCCGTGTTTTGGGTGCCCAGCGATGGACACAGAAGTCCTGATTTTCCAAGGGACTGATTATCTGTAGGCCCCGCAGGATTTTCAGGAATGCTGAGCCCTCACTCCTACAGCTGAAGTGTGTCTAAAATTGGCTACCTAAAATATGAACAACCCTTCATTAGAAGCTCCTTTTGAAGTTAACATTTTGATCTCTCATGTTTCCCAGTCTATAAATGTAGATACTACCATACATTGCAAGGGTGTCATGAGGCTTAGTTAATTATTGTTCATAAAGTGCCGTATTAATTTTAGAGTCAATGGACCCCATTACCTGCACCTTACTGCCACAATTACATCCATACTATAGTTCCTCATGAGCAGTATATCCAGGTCTACGTGTAGTAAGATTCTCTGGCTAAGTAGAGATGCCACTGAAATTCAATGAAAGTTAGCTCTGCCTGACTTCCTTAAGTTCCTTTGAAAATCCCAACCTCAAAAACTAGCCCAGATTTTAAAAAAATAGCATATGGTTTGTTATTAAAGTACGTTAAGAAATTAGAAGAAAATTCACTTGGGTTTCTAATGTTCAATAAAAAAGGCCTGGCTGAGTCTACAAAGAAATGATTTATGAAACCTCTAGATCAGAAGAGATCTCACAAGATACCCTAGGCCCATCCCAAAAGAGTTCTACACAAAGGACTCCTTTTGACTTCCATGAGGAATTTTGAGTGCACTGAGCCTGCAGATTCACAGCAATCTATTGACTTGAACTGTACTATGAAGTCCTCTGGACCCAACCAATTAAGTGTCCCAAATAAAGATGTTCAAACAAACTGACCCAAAAAATGGTAGCTGCTTTTGTTTTGTCAGAATCATTTTCTTGCCCCTCATTTAATTTTCATCTTCCTTCTTTATCAGAGGAGACTGTGAATCAGAGGATTAAATTTTGGGTGCATGCCAGTACCCATTTACACTTGGATGTCCAGTGATTTCTCATTACACACACAGCTTCTCTGTACAATACTGCTGCAAATTTACTATTCTGGTGTAGTGTCAATTTCAGGTTTTTTTCCTGTTACAGTTGCCAGTCAGATTTCAGGGAAGCCCTGTAAACTGATTATTTTAACAGCTTGGCTGTCAGTCAGTTCAGTTCATTCAGGTTACCTTTGTTGTCTGATCTCAGAAGCAAAAAATTATTGCAACACCAAAGAATAGAAATGTGTAAAAAGCAGTCAAGGTTGTTCACTGATAATCTTCTCTTCATAGATATTACAGGTAGAAAAGGTCAGGCTAGTTATGTGGTCCGTCTGTTCCCCTACCTGTCTTTCTGCACTATGCAGGATGGAATATGCTGAATGTACTGTTCCCAACTGCTCACACGTGCAACCATTGAAATAAAACAGCACTCACAATCTCCATCAGCCATGGGAGTTGGAGTCCCAAAGTTGTTGCCAAGTTCAGGTTTTCTGCCAAGCACCTGCTTTTTCTACATACAATTATACATGCAGAGCAACTTGGACCTGCACACTGAGAAACTGTACAAGCAAAACAAACCCTTTCCCAGAGTGATGGACCCATTTTAATTCTGTAAACTTAATTTGGGAACTTTGTAAAATGTCTCAGGAGGGTAACAGAATGTCTATCACATGAATGGATAACAAAGAACAGCAGCCCAGGAAAACCTCAGTGCCGCTCCTCAGTCTCTCTCAGGCCCTTCCCTCGGGGCAGATTTTATTAATTCAAACACAAAACTCACTAAGTAACACAAAACAAAGCCATTCCCCATGCCACGCAGACTGTAAGGGCTTAGAGGCCTTTCACTCTATATCTCCCTTGATGTTCCAGGGCCAGGCCTAGGAGCCAGCTCCCCTCCAGATGAACTCTTTGAGCCCTTTAAAGGCAGCCCTACCCCTTCCTGAATGGGACTGGTAATCAAACAGGGCCTTAAATGGGCAGATTGCCCTATTACAGCAACCCTTTGATAGGTCACTATGCCCTTCTGACAGGGTATGACAGAAAAGTCACTCCCATTAGGCAACAGTGGACAAAAGTTAGTGGCTACACAGGAAATATGCAAGTGTTTCCACACCTGTTTGAATCGCCTCTGGGAATGAAACTATCATCTTTGGAGAATTTGACCGTATATTTTCAAAGCATGTATATCCAATCTTTTCATCTTTGCCTTAACATGCACACATTATATGCTACTGTCCTTAAAGTTAAATACATGTTTGTATTTTGTACTGAGTGTACTTCGGGGAAAAAAAACCTAATACTCAACCAAGACCATTCCCCAACTCTCAAATAGCTGCCCTCCCACAATTGTCCTGTGGAGCCATTTGACCAAGGGAACTTCTCTCTGGAAATGTTTAACTTTCACACGTCAGGACAGTCCATGATATTTCATTATCCCTTCTTATCACATCTCTCTTTCTAGATGCAAAGTATACATGTATGCAGTAAGTAACAGATACCTCACAAGTTAACCCCTTCACAAAACCCACATTATTCCACCAATCAAAACCTTGGCTTCCCACCTCTTCCATGCCAAATTTGCATTCTTAGAACATAAAATATTTGCCCCCATCTCTCTTCATTCCCCCGTAGTATCTCAGGATGCTGGGAAATATTTTGTTTGGTTGTATTAATTCTGGTGCCTGCTCCAGAAGTAGTCCTCAAAAACAAAGTAAAATTATAAATACATCTATAGGAGCAGATCTTTCACACAGGCAATGGGGTCACTGATGCCTTAATTTAGCCCACAGAACCTTTATAACACGTGATAATGCATGAGAAGGATAGAACAAAACTTCCCTGAGCCCACGGTAAAGTTTGCAGGAATGGCAGTCAGAAGAAGCCTCTGTTTACTTGCAATATGAGTATTTTGCCATGAAAATCACTGAGACATAATAAACATGCTACCCCACAACGAAATTTTTTGCAAAGTTGCTTTTCAGCACAGAGCTGCATTTTAAGCTTTCTGTATTAGTTAGAATATTCATTGTGTGTGTTATCTTCCATCATGAGCCTGGATTTAAATATAGTTAAGGATTTACTGGCATTACTACAACATATACTTGAAAGTTGAGGAAACACAAAAACATCAGATGTCAATGCATAACTGAATACATCTAGCAGGATAGTCCAGTACTAGTTTTGACACAAGCACCATGCAGACATGCTATTTAAAGATTGCTTTGGTTTGTCTGTTGAGTTTGTAATTTAATGAAACCCTATGTTGGGAGAGGCAGATGTTGTAAATTTCCCACACAGCCTGTCCAAAAATGACAGACAAAATTGCTCTCTCTAGTCTTCAGCCTTTCAAAACTAGAAAAACACTATTGCTATCATTCCTGAATTGTTGCTTTAGCCTCTAATTCTTTACCGTCCTGAGAGTCTCAATACCGTGGCTTTCTGGCATTAGGAACAATACAGGTGAAGGCCATATAGTCATGGCCTGTGATACTATTTTCAAACCTAGTTACAGTCTAACGCTGTTGTTGTCACACAGTTTGTAACTGTACTGATCATGGATTCAAACCATTAGGAAACATTCTGCACAAGCCAGTGAGTAACTTAAAAAAAAGTTGATTAAAAAATATCCATCTTGGCACCATTCATAATTATTGTACATAGAAACCATCCTTGCAGGACCATACTGGACAACAGCTAGCATCATTCTGTTCTGATTGAGGAGATGGCCTTATGCTACTGTATTTATTCTGACACACTACAGACTGTGCCATATTCAACATAAGTTATCAAACACTGTTGCATCCTCATTCCCAACCCCTCAAACTGGGTTGTGCTGAACTTAACATGGGTGTGATGTTGCAGTCCATAATGTTTTATAGAAATATGCTTATGAGTGTAAATATGATGTAACTGGAATATGCTTTATGCAAAAGGTCTCTTGTAAGGTATCATTACAAAGCTTATAATCTACTGAGTGTGTTCATCCTATTTGTATGTGTGTATCATTCTTGTATCTGAAGTTAGAAATATAAAGTATAACGCTGAAATACTATTGTAATTATGCAAAGTGTGAGCCATTGATGATTGATGACTCCCACTGACTAGGACAATTGGTTGTAAATGGCTCTGTTGACTTGCAAGCCTTCCACTGTTCATGTAAACCAGCCCAGGAAGAATGGTGAAATCCATCTGAAACCTGGTGCTTTTCCATTTAGAAGGAGGAGTGGGGATCCAGAGAGACAAAAGATTCCCGCCTTGTGCCAAAGCTATAAAAAGGGGGTGGAAGAGAAAAAGGGGGGTCCCAGTCATGAGAAAGCTCCTGCTTTTCACCTAAGATGCCTGCTGGAACTAACAAGGACTGTACCAGGGGAAAGGATTGGGCCCAGACTAGGAAGGAGTCTAGTCTGTGAAAGAAGCTTATTGGAACATCGCTGAGGGTGAGATTTACCTGTATTCAGTTTCTTAATGTATTAGGCCTAGACTTGTGTGTTTTGTTTTATTTTGCTTGGTAACTTACTTTGTTCTGTCTGTTATTACTTGGAACCACTTAAATCCTACTTTTTATATTTAATAAAATCACTTTTGTTTATTAATTAACCCAGAGTTAATACCTGGGGGAGCAAACAGCTGTGCATATCTCTCTATCAGTGTTATAGAGGGCAGACAATTTATGAGTTTACCCTTTATAAGCTTTATACAGAATAAAAAAGATTTATTTGGAGTTTGGATCCCATTGGGAACTGAAGATAGGTGAGCTGCTGAGCAGTTTTTGGTTAAAGTCTGCAGCTTTGGGGGCATGGACCAGACCTGGGTCTGTGTTGCAGCAGCCTAGCATGTCTGGCTCAACAAGGCAGGGTTCTGGAGTCCCAAGCTGGCAGGGAAAACGGGCTCAGAGGTAATTCCAGCATGTCAGGTGACAGTCCCAAGGGGGGTCTCTGTGACCGAACCTGTCACCTGGGTATATCTAGGACTTGGTAATTGGTGTGGGGAGGTCCAAACTGTGTTCAGTACCTCCCATCAGATGTGTGATTAACTCCTGTTAGCATGTGGGGTTGAACGAACTTTCTTACAGCAGATGCAGACCAGCAGGACAACCATTTACAACACCAGCTTGAAGGTGGGGAGCCCAGCTGCATATGACACTTAATACCAAGCAGGGTAACTGTGGTAAAGTGTAGACAGCCTCTGATTCTTCCCTAATACAATGAAGGTTTGCTGGAGATTGCAAGGTTTGAAGCAGCAGAGTTCCCTTTTGGACACTTGCACTGAGCACAGCTTCCTTCTCCTGTTTAAACTGGTATGATTTGAATTGTAGTGCTTCTCAGAATAAAAAACAACTACTAATGGAACTGACTTGACCCAGCCACAACGCAGACAAGTGTTGTTCAGGGTTCCCCACACACCAATACATGTCCATCCTAATCTTCAAGACCATCTACGGTTCTAGTCCTGGACCTTGCTGTAACAGCAATTATGAAATGCACTAGAGTGAATGGTGGTTTCATGATAAGAATAAACAGGCATTTAGGATGAGACCATCATATTTTTATATTGTGATCTACCGTACTACTTTATTGGATTACATATAAATTAAGTGTAGTTTTCACTTGTAAATTGCAACAATGGACATAAATAGATTATAATAAAATAGAAAGAATGCTGCACTACATGAAACCTGCAATTGAAAGTTTTCTGTAAATATTTGCAGCATATCAATCACATAGATTCTAGCTACTGGACATTATATATGCATGGTTTGGATACTTAAGGTTATGAATCCCAAGTTTCAGTACGTTTTTAAACTAGAATCTCCATCCATCCATCCAACAATGATATAACAAATTAATGTATTTAGTGAAGGAACAGTTTAGGAGGAGGAAAAAAAAGCCATGGAATCCTATAGAGTATTGATCATATGGATGTACTCTAGTGTGCATGCATTTTTATACTCCTAAATCTTGCTGAGAATACTTAAAACCATCCTAAGTAATAGCGTATTTAACATTGTCACATTTTCGCAATATTGTAACATACAAGAAGGCTTAATATTCAGTCATGTGGAAGAAAACCCACACCAGATCAGAGTTCATCAGCATCTAAGTTCTGCAGGATTTCTACTGATGAGACCAGAAGCAAACAGATTCTGTACACAGCTGAAGTTTTATTTTTACTAAGTACAAATTTTCTTTACTGGGATGTGTGTTGCCTAAAAGCATTCAAGTTACTCTGTGGCTGTTAGAATCCATCAGAGGATGTTAAGCAACCTTAAAAGGTTACGCAAAAGAGTAAACATTATTATGAGAGGCAATGATGTAGTTATCAGGCTACACAGAGAAAAAACATGTCAGTCCCACAGAGAAAAACATGATTCACTGTTTCCAGGATTTGGGGTAGGAGAATGAAAATCTAAAATGGAAACCATGTGGATCTCAATACTTTCTAGATGATGGGCATTTCAATCATTACTTTCTGCCCTTCCTTGTGAGTCATGAAATGAAGGAAATATACTCAGGAGGGTAATCAAGGGAAATAATGACAGGTTTCACAGTATGCATCCGATGAAGTGAGCTGTAGCTCACGAAAGCTCATGCTCAAATAAATTGGTTAGTCTCTAAGGTGCCACAAGTACTCCTTTTCTTTTTAAGGGAAATAATGTAATTTATGACCTAACATATTAACAGTTATCAGAGAATCCCCCTACGATGCTTTACGCCACTAATTATATTATTTAGAGTGATCTGCCATTGAACAAATCCTAACCAATTTAGCAACTTATTGTGAGAGCCAATTAATTACCTAAAGGATTTCCTTTAGGGGCACTGTAAGACAGACTTACAAACGAATACAGACTATCAAACAAAATTGAAAAACTTTCCTAACTACAGCTAGCAAATAAATACAGCAATGGGGAATGGACCAGGGTTTAATAATGGGATATGGAGCCTTTCACTGCTAGGTCTTATTGGAAAATCCCGGGAAGTGGGTGGGCAAGCCCACCAACTGCTAAAGGCCCCTCCCCCAGCCTAGCGGGAGGGACCTTTCACTGCTAGGTCCCTCCCGCTTTCACTGCTAGGTCACCTATCCGAATCCCATCTATGGCTCGTAGTAAGTTCAGATTACCCACTGCTGACAATTTGCTGGCTAGTATGAAATAAGTCCCAATCCAGTTCCTCATAGATAAATTATGCATTTCAATGTAATAATTGACACCCTTGTTCTTAGAGTCAGAAGAGAGGTCATGAGTCAAATAGGAATGGAAGCCCAGCAGCCCTCTGAAGATTGAAGCCCATTTAGGGCACCATCCGTAAGAGCTGCTGGGTGCTCAGTGCTTTTGAAAAAAATAAGGCAATTTATTTAGGTGCCAAAGTTAGGAGCCTAAGTTTAGGCACTCATTTTTGAAACTTCTGTGACAGGTACTGTGTAAGCGCTTAAGATATATGACATACTTTGAATAAACAATGCTGACTAGCAGTTAAGAGCAGCTATCTGGGAGTTCAGATTCATGGAGCTTCAGCTTTGCTATGGTCTCATTGCATGAATTTGGGTGATTCACTTAGCTTTTGTGCCTCAGTTTACCTGTCAATAAAATGGGAGCAATCCTCTCTCTCTCTCTCTCTCAATTGTTTTGGAAGTGCTCTGGTATCTGTGGATGCAAGGTGCTGAGGCTATGCAAAGTATTATTATTATCGTAACATGGAGGATGCACTGTACAGAAGAATCATAAGTGTGGTTTGGTTTGATTTATTGTGTTTCCTAAGAGAAAACTGAAGATTGGATTGAAAAGTTGATGGAGTATCATCAGACACTATCCTGCTGTAATGGGATAGATATTGATATCAGAGCAGTAACTGCAGAAGATGCTGTACACAGAATTCTAAATGTCCTTTTAATGTCATTTTGGAGCTATCTGGTGAGCCCTGCATCTCTATTAGCTCCCTCAAAACTGGTGAAATTGAAGTTTTGTGTATCACTAACCATTTGTGGGGGTGGGGAGGACTGGGTCCAACTTATATGAACTTCCTGGTTAAATGTTATTTTCTATTGATTTGTTCTCCCATCATTACTACTTATTTTTCCTTTTTGTAATTTAGGCTCGTCCAAAAGGAGAGGGTCTGACCCCGTACCAAGGCAAGAAACGCTGCTTTGGTGAATACAAGTGCCCTAAGTGCAAGAGAAAATGGATGAGTGGAAACTCCTGGGCTAACATGGGACAAGAATGTATCAAGTGTCACATCAATGTTTATCCTCACAAACAGGTAGGGTAGCGTGGGCAGCGTGCCACTGGAGATACAGGCATGAAATCAAGAGAATTTCAATCTGACTTTTAAATCAGGGTAGGCCCAAAATGTAACTTGGGGTAACAGTGTACAGACAAGTCTGATCAGCTGCAGGTTTCTGTTCCTAGTGAACACAAACAAGCGATTTCTATTCATCTAGGAAAGGATTTGCAGCACAAGTGTAAGCAAATATTATCGTGGGTTTTATGCCAAGTTCTATCAAGCAAGATTCTGTGTCATAGAGTTTAAGGCCAGAGGGGACCACCGGACCATCTAGTCTGACATCCTTTGCTCGCGGTCTTGACTAGCTTGCCTATCATTGTCTCAGGGTTTCAAAATTTGGGTACCCTTCTTTTCATTGGAAAATGTCTCCAGATCAGAAGTACAGGTCTGTCTCTGTACAGCAACCAGCACAATGGGGTCCCAACCCTGAGTAGGACCTTTAGATGCTATGGTAAAGCATAAAGTTTAACAATAACAGGCCTCCTAATATTAGTGATTCTCCACTCTCTTACACCAATTTTATTCCTGTTTAACTTCACTGACACCAGTGAAGTTATTCCTGATTTACACCATCGTTAAGGAACATGACATTCTCATTTCCATGTCAATTCATCTGGACAATGTTTTAAGATTAGTGAAGGAGACAAACACAGAGATGAGCCCAACATACTATACCCTGGGGTTAACACAGTGACAGTGACACAGTAAAGCAACACAGCCTGGGTGTAAAGAAAAAGGTGTCTTGCTTTGGTATTAATAAGTGATGCGGCAAGCAAGCAGAGTTGTAGGAAAGAGAGCTTTAGTAAAAGATGCTGAGATTCTAGAGACAGCAATAGCAGCCTGGTCCCAACTCATATTTGTGAGCCCCCAGCATCCCATCAAAATAGCATCCCATGAAAGCCTCCTGAAATGTTACTCTCCTTCACTTCCACTCATCACACTACACTTCCATCCTGTACGAATGCTAGGAGTATGCAACACATAGTCCACTGACAGAGAATTACAGTTTTCAAGTGTGATTAGACACAGATCTAATTTAGAGAAGGGTTGAGAAAATGGAGCTGCAGTGGCAGTGAGATTATATCAAAGCTGCAGAAAGAAATGCTATGAATATTTTCTGATGAAACTTGCGTATGTAGGAAAACCACTCGCCGGACTTGGAAATTAAATTTGCTTGACCCAGTAGAAACGAACACTTAAGTTGGTTAGGGGAGACTGGAAATTCTATATTGTACCTCCCACATTTGAGAATTCAGTTCACACAGGTCTCTTACATGTAAAATCATTTCCTCATGAGCCCAAAACATTGATATTAGAAGATTCTGATTACTTTGATATCGAATAGGATACTGACTATGTAAAAAATACATTGCTAGTGTTCGTGCAGAATTGTTTCCTTATGCAGCCAGACAGAATCCGAGGCTACTCCTGGCCTCATTCTTGGAAGTAAGTCAAGTATGAAAACCACAGTTGACACTGATCAAGATCTAGGATCTAGTTATTCCAATATAATTAGACGTGAAATACTTATTAGAGCAAGTATCCAAAGACGCAACACCACAGTTTCTTACTTTAAGATAGCCAATTTGGAGTAAATGCAAGATACCTCAAGGGGAAACGTGATGGAGATTTTATAATTTTGGGGAACATTTTTGTAAATGGAAAAATGGCAATTATTTAACACACTCCCAGGGAGGTGGTTTGCTGCAGATGTAATTCACATCTTGGCCGAGTCTAAACAAGGCATAGAGCACTGTGTGATACGAAGAGCTATATAAGGTTTAGGCAGAATGTGGAACTATCTAGTGAGGAGAGAAGACATTTCTGTAAAAGAAGTAGAACAAGCTAATGACTGTGAATCCGTAAAATTTGAAGAGCAAATCAAATTACCAGCTGTCCAACCATAGTAGAATTGTTCAGACATATGATATATGCAATAGGTAAAAAGGAAAACTGATCCAATACAAATGAGGTTAGACACTCCACCGTTAGCAGCCTGTGATGTCATGGAAGAGACTCAGGCCCAGTTACACAGGCACAGTCTCTTTGGGCCAGATTTTTAATGGTATTTAGGCATCCAAAGATGCATCTAGGCACCTAATTGGATTTTCAAATCCAAGTTGAGCCTCAGAATTGTTTGAACAAAAATAGGGAGAGCTCTGGTTCCTAACAAGAGGTTATAAATGACTCGTATGTAAGTGTTTTAAACGCAGAACAAGCAGCAAAAGACAGCTCACATGGACTGCATCCGTTCAACATGCTTCCTACTATCATCCCCATACATGACTTAGAGTAGTCAGTTGTCAAAGGGGCATCCAGGATATGTGGCAGACTACACATCAGGAAGGGTAATAGGGATCTGAAGCTGTGTAGTGGGTCCTTGATTAAGGTCCTTAATACTTTGTGGACAACAACGTATATCCAGTTACTAATCCTCTGATCCAAATAATCCAATAGTTTTCAAGAGGTTCGTAAACAATTTGTTGTTTTATTTTTTTAATTAAAAAATTAGTAAATCTAAACATTTAGGACCTGATTTTTTTAAAAAACCCATATTCCAAGGCTGTGATCTAAATGTGCATTCTATCTGCACACACAGTTACAGTTACAGTTACTATGTTCGAACGTACAAATCAGCAGTTTGCAAATGGTCAGTCAGTCACCTAAAAGGCAAATGTGAGTACACTTGTGACTGGCTCTGGGCTGTTGAAAATTGAACCCTAAGAATTTTAACACATTTCCATACAAGTAGATACTGAACAGGCCATGAAATACAGACAGTAAAATGTTTTTATGGCTGTAGGACTATTCAGTTGCTTTTTATTATTTAATTGCTTGCATACACACACACACACACACTCTAAAATACCACTGTTATAAATAGTTTCACATTATTAAACCCATCTTAAGTTTGGTCTGCTGATTCAAAAACCAGGACTGGGAGCTAGTATTTTGGAATTGCATTGTTGGCTCAGACACCAATCTACTGCGTGACTTTGGGCAAGGAACTAAAACTTTTTTGTGCCTCAGTTTCCTGATCTGCTTACCTCCTACAAATGTTGTTAGGCTTAAATTAATTAAATATTGGCAAAGTGCATTAAGATCTGTGGACTACATGGGATACATAGAACAACTTGTAGGATACATAGAAGATGCAAGCAATACATAGAACACCGGACCCTGAAGCCAGGTTTTGTCCTTTTCTTCCTTCCTGGTCCAGTTCTTGTTTTTAAAATAGCGTGAGATTTATAAATCACCATATTTGATGGAGTTGAAGAAGCCTCCCCTCATGCCGAAGCATATGGACCTGTAATCACAGCTGTCATTTTTTAATCTTTGCTATGCCATTCTGATAGAGGGGTCATCATCTTAATAAAATTGTGAAGGGATTAAAGTGATCTGCAGTTTCAGTAGCTTTGCAAGTGCTTTCAGTCTTCATGCTGACAAGCTTCATGCTTCATTCAAGACATAAGCAGATAGAGTGAGGATGAAATCTGTTCCTCCTCCCATGGGGCAATTAGGTTCAGTGGGCCTGAACCTGTGCTCATTGAAGTCAGTGAGAAAATTCCTATTGACTTCAACAGTGTAGGATCAGAGTAATATAAGGGATTTGTGCGGTGCTCTGAATCATTTAACATTGGCCATGTCTACACTGAAGTAAAACGCCCACAGCTGACCCTGTGTTGGCTAACTCAGGCTCGCAAGGCTTGGGCTGTGGGGCTATAAAATTGCAATGTAGGCATTTGGGCTCAGACTGGAGCCTGGACTCTTGGACCCCAAGAGTGGGGAGGGTCCCCGAGCCGAGCGCCTACACTGCAATGTTATAACCCCACAGCCCTAGCCCAAGTCAGCTGGCATGGCAGTGTAGACATACTCTACAAGACACAGACTACTGGGCTGAACTACTTGGGAAATTCTCTTGTGAAATTAGAGCTGGATGGATAACGGATTTTTCAGTTCACTGGCAATTTCAAAAAATCATTTGGGTCAAACCAAAAATGATTTTTGTCTAATGTTTCAGCTAATCAAAAGGGCAAAAAATATCATTTCAGGTCAAACAAAACATTTTGTTCCACCCAAAATCAAATGTCTCATTTCAATTTAAAGCAAGTTATTACATTTTAAATTTTTTAAAAATAAATCGAAAGGAAATTTGAAAATCAAAAATAATTTTGAATGCTAAAATCAAAAATGTTTCTTCTGGAAAATGTCAGAACAAAATGTTTCTTTTTTTTGGAGGGGGGGCACTTTGACTGAAACAATTCACTAAAATTAATACAAATTCGTGAAATGTTTCAGTGTCACTGAAGCTGCATTTTTTGCTGGAAAATGTTTCAGTTGAAAAAATTTCACTCAGTTCTAGTCCAAGTACTTTGTGGTATTACTGGGTACGTCCCCTATTCAAAGTGTGCTGTGCAAATGCTAGTTTATTCAAGTAGAGGAACCAAATTTACTATACTCCAGCGTCTGTTCTTTCACTGAAAAGTCACCACACTTCAAAATGTCATTCGAGGGATACATCCCTATCACTCAGAATTCCCTTTTTTAAGAAGAAGGTATGCAGCAAGCCTTAATAGCACCAGCTGTTTGGAATCAACATCCAGAGGTACTGGCCCATAAAGGAAAAATAATGGCCAGTGCTCTGCTTCAGTCAGTATTTGTCTTTTAAAAAAAATAAATTGTTGTTGTTGTTGACAAGATTGTTGATGATGCAAAAATCTCAGTATCTGTTCAGTGCTTCTTATCTGCAGTATGGGTTTAGCATCCTAACCCCCTGCTCATTCCTATCACTACCACTTGTTAAATGTTTGATTGTGACCTATAATGGAAAAGGGCATCTTGACATGAACATAATTAAAAGCTCAAAGGGCCATATCTTCAACTGGTGATATAGCCATATTAGCATAGTCTCATTAAAATAAGAGCATAGTCTCATTAATCAATGTACACCAGCTGAGGACCTGGCCTGAAAGTAGTTACACAAAATCACTCCTAACTTCCATTAGTTGGAACAGAAGAACGCTATACTGGGTCAGACAGTGTCCTGTCTTCTGACAGTGGCCGGTGCCAGATGCTTCAGAGGGAATGAAAAGAACAGGGCATTTTCGAGTGATCCATCCCATTGTCCAGTATACCAGCTTCTGCCAGTCAGAGATTTATGGGTTGAATCCCTGACCACCTTGGTGAACAGCCACTGATGGACCTATCCTCCATAAACTTACCTAGCTCTTTTTTTAACTCAGTTGTAGTTTTGTCCTTCACAACATCCACTGGTAGCAAGTTCCAAAGATTGACTATGCATTGTATGAAGAAGCACTTTCTTTTGTTTGCAAAAAGAAAAGGAGTACTTGTGGCACCTTAGAGACTAACCAATTTATTTGAGCATAAGCTCCTTTCTTTTGTTTGTTTTAAACCTGATGCCTACTCTTTTCATCGGGTCACCCCTAGTTCTTGTGTTATGTGAAGTGTAAATAACACTTCCTTATACACTTTCTCCACACCATTCATGATTTTATAGACCTCCATCATATCTTCTGTTAGTTGTCTCTTTTCTAAGATGAGCAGTTCTAGTCTTTTTAATCTCTCCTTATATGGAAGTTGTTCATTTTGTTGCCTTTTTCTTTACCTTTTCCATTACGAATGTATCTGTTTTGTGATGGAAAGATGAGAACTGCTTGCAGAATTCAAGGTATGGAGGTACCCTGGATTTATATAGTGGCACTGTGAAATTGTGTCTTATTTTCTATCCCTTTCCTAGTGTCAAATACAAACTAGTTGTTCTCAACTTCAAAGCTTGTTACGACTGTTCCCACCTACCTTTCTCTTCTTCCATCCCCTCTGCTCCAGTGCCGCTGCTTGTTTCATATGCTCCGAAGTCTCTTTTTGTCTTCTCCCATGCACACGTTTCAGCATTTGGTCCTTTCTGCTTGGAACAGCCACAATTCCACGGGTTGGCCACCTGCTCTTTGTTTCTTACAATCCATTGAGTTCCAATGCCAGCTGCCCACAGAGAAGGTCTCCATTCAGTCTTGCACTGTTATTTCACATACCTATCTGTCCCAATTAGATTTGAATCTCTTTGGGGCAGGATAAGTCTTCTCAATGTTTTTATATCACTGTGTACAAATAAGGCATTCGAGCTCTGTAAAAGAACAGATGGAAGAATTTGTGTAGTAAAAGGTGTTGCCGATGCTCCCCAAATAAAAATTATAATGAATTATCACACACAGTTTGGTTGGATCTAGGCAGTGTCAAAGCTTGTCACAGGTGATGTCGCTTCTTTTGATGGTTTCTTTTTGCTTTGTGTGAAGCTCCCCATGTCTTAGGATTTTCACTCCTCGATTGTTTCACTGCTGGTCCTCCACTCCTCCTTCCTGTGCTGCTGCCATGAAATCCCTATGGACCATCACAGGAGAGCTGGGACATGGGGCAGCATGAGAGGCTTGTGTGGCGCAAACCTCACCACGGAAAATCAATACAACGTATCACACTGACAGAACCCACCCTGACACTGCTCCAGAGGATTTCCTGGACTGTCACTCGAATTCTGTTTTTGAAAAAATATTAAAATTGCCTTTTTACATAAGAAGGTAGTTGTAAAGCAAATTTCCCAGAGGCACTTGATCCTACCTTCTCTTCTTGCTAGTGCATTGGATTTTGCTGCCATTTATGTTGCTTGTCCTAGTGCTCCAGCAGTAGATCCAGTCCTCACAGCCGCTCATTTGGCATTCTTGGCAGCATCACAGTCCAGATGCCAAGCTCTGAATATTCATTTTCTCCCCTTATCCTCTTGTAGTGGCATCTGTGTCCATGGTTTCTTCCTGGTTGGCCTCCTATCAAGCCATGTCTTTGACCTTCTGGCTTGTTCCATTGCTGTCTATGACAGCTGTTGCACTGGTACAGAATCAGCCAGCTGGTTACTGACTCGTCTTGTTGGATACCATTTTCTTCCAGATGTTAGGAATTTACTCCCTTGGACCGAAAATAAATTTATTGTGTAAACAAATTCTCCATGGAATCCAGGCTATTGCTTGTATGGATCACCCAAAAAAAGGTAATTTTGTCAGTGGGGTTAACTTTACTCTTTACTCTAAGGGCATGAAGTCAGGAGTAAAATTGCTCATGAGTAAGCTGCCTTGATCTAGCTGAAAAGAAATGTAGGAAGCTGGAAAAAAGTACCATCAAATGACATTTTGAACCAGAATTACTTTTCTGACCATAGCAGCACCTTAATTCCACAGTTGTCAGGAGATAGCAGTGGAATAACATTAATCAACATATAGCCATACTGACCCAATAGGGCATTAACAGCCAGAACCACATCTCACCTTAGTTGTGCTAACATATGGCCTAACAGCATACTAATGTTCTGTTTTCCATACACAAAGAGTAACCAGATACTTCCAAACTGAATGACTTATTTCAGCAAGGAACAAGAACAAGAATTAAAGTAACCATCAGAGAGCACAGTGTGTGTATATATCACTCCAAATTAACAGGCTACATCAGCTCTGCCTCACAAAATGCCATTTCGGTTTTGCACACAGCAGTCTTTTGTTATTGTTTAACATTTTTATTGTGGTACTTCCTAAAGGACACAACTAAGTTGGGCTCCATTTGCTAGGCACTGTACAAACTGTACAAACATACAATCGCCTCAAAGAGTTTACTTCTACTAACGTAATGGTGCAATCCAGTGAAAATAAGACTATTATTCCAAATCTACTTAGAACATAAGAAAGGCCATACTGGGTCAGACCAAAGGTCCATCCAGCCCAGTATCCTGTCTACCAACAGTGGCCAATGCCAGGTGCTCCAGAGGGAGTGAATCTAACAAGTAATGATCAGTGATCTCTCTCCTGCCATCCGTCTCCACCATCTGACAAACAGAGGCTAGGGACACCATTCCTTACCCATCCTGGCTAATAGCCATTAGTGGACTTAACCTCCATGAATTTATCCAGTTCTCTTTTAAACCCTGTTATAGTCCTAGCCTTCACAGCCTCCTCAGGCAAGGAGTTCCACAGGTTGATTGTGCGCTGAGAGAAGAAGAACTTCCTTTTATTTGTTTTAAACCTGCTGTCCATTAATTTCATTACTTGTACCATTAAAAATGTGTCACCCTAATGGGAATGCATAATTAAACACAGGAGAACATTTTTTATCTGTTAGTAGAAATGCAGAATTATGTCAGCTATATACAAACTGCCGTTCTCATTAATATTACTTAAACTTCTGATACGATTGATCATTCTTATTTCCTTTTGGTTTAGCACAACACTTCATAATTTCATTCTCGGGGCTAAATTCATTACTGCATAACAAGACTGATAGAGATGTACCACATGGGCAAAATGTAGACTGACACCACAGACACAGTGTGTATACTCTGCATAAGATTATTAATTGCATTTAAAGTTCGCCTAGGAACTGCTGTCTTTGAACAGGCCAATGATCTGACAATGGCTAATGCTGGATCCTTCAGAGAAAAGCAAGAACAAAACCTATAATTAATTATATACTTGTAATACCAGTGTCATGGGGGAAATTTCTGACCACTTGAGGATCGCAAACCCTTGTAATTGTTATCCTATCTGATGTAATTTTAGCGTCTATTTTAATTCATACATGTCTAATCCTTTATTTAAACCATAATAATCTATTTACCTCATTAAGACCTTGAAACAATCCCATGGGTTAATTACATGCTGTTTGTTCACTTGCATTTGAATTTCATTAAATTCCCCTTTATTATGAGCCAGGCCCTGGCTGGCCTTCTCTCTCTGTCCTCTTATTATTTCACAGCTCTCCTCCGCATATCAGCTTGTTCTCCCTTCCAAACAAGGTAATTTTAGGCTTAAAAATACAACTCTAAGAACAGGGCAGATCATTCCAGTCCATGGTACAACTTATGAGGGGGGAAGTGAACTTCCATGAGGACCCTCATGTGGAGATTCCCTCACGCTATCCCATGGGAATGACCTTGAAGCATGCCTCCAGACAGGAAGAATCTCTCTGGATCTGCAAGAGACATTTTGTCTCCACACTGGCTCTGCACCTTAATGCTCCTATCAACCCCATATCCTTGGGGGTACAGCTCCAATTGGAAAGGAGCTGAATTATCTCTCCTAAGTACATTTCATTCTTCTGGACCAGCTCTTCCTTTCTCCTGCATGTGCGGTCTCCAGCCCTCCTACAAACACAGACTTAGGGACCCATTGAGAAGCCTCCACAGGTAGGGGCTGAGGGGGAGGGCCTCTCTTTCCATACAGACAGGGAAAGATCCACAAACAGAGGGCTGTGAATCTCAAAAGGGATGATCAAAGCCAGGATATGAACTCTGTACCATATCTTTGAGACATAGCACAGAAAGCTTAGATCCATTACAGTATGTACATCTGTGACTGTAAATTACGATGGACAGTGGTGCATTGTCCCTGGTATTACTTCCATTGCTCATGCAGACTCACCTTATTTTTCTAACAACTCATAAGGTTTCATTTGGGGTTTTTGGGGGGGTTTTGTTTTGTTATTTATTTATTTAGCGGGGTGGGGATTATAATCAGAAAAATGCTGAATGTGGGTTAGCAAAAGGCTTCAATTAAAAGTTAATTTGGGAAGCAGGCCTTGCTGTTTAACTATAGAATCATTTCATCTTTATTCCATGCAGGCAACAGGATAGTCACTGCAGCCAAATGCCTTCTCAGTAGAGATAGTCAGAATTTTTTTTCCCACTCCCCCATTCCACACACACAAAGAAAACTTTATGTGAAAAACCAGATATTTTTCAATTTTTATCACTTACAGAAATGGGTTTTCACTGAAAAAACAAAACACCCAAAACCTATTTTGTTTCCGTTTAAAACAGTTTCCGTTTTTCAATAAAAACTTGAAAAATTTCAGTGAAAAATGGATATTTTTTCCATGAAACCATTCATAAACTGAAAAGCAATTTTCCCAATGGAAATTTGTTGACAGTTGTTTTTTTTTTTGCTTTACCATCTCTACTTCTCAGTTTCTTATTTTTCCAGCAACCAGCACCTGTGACCAAAGAAACATAAGTGCGATTCCCTGATGGGCCTCTCAGAGGTGCGTCACAGAGCTTGCAGCCCAGGGAAGAGGGCTGTGGTGTCTTTAAGCCACCTTTGTGCCCTCCAGATTTTGGGGTGTTGAAGAGGCTCTTGACATAATTTAGGCCTGATCTACACCTAAAACCTAGGTCGACCTAGCAACATCACTCAGGGCTGTAAAAAATGTCATGCTGTGTGCAACGTAGTTAGGTCGAGCTAACCGCACTGTAGATGCACCTAGATCGATGGAAGAATTCTTCCACTGACCTAGGTACCATCTCTCAAGCGGGTGGATTTACTCCAATGACAGAAAAACTCCTTCCATTGCTGTAGTGTTTATATTACAGCACTATGACAGTATCGCTGTAGCACTTGTACTGTAGACATACCCTTAGATAGCCCTGTGGGCCTGTCTGCGGTACAGCAGCTAGCTCAGAGTCTCTGCAGCCTGCCCTCAATACATCCCTCCTGCCATCAACCCCTTGTCCCCGCGGTACACCTCCCAGAACCTCAGGAGGCAGCCTTATAGCTGTCCTGCACCATGCCTGTGCTAGGGGAATTCTGCTACAGCTGGACACGGGGCTTTTAGGGCCTCTTTACACCACTCTGGGCCTTTCACATGGTGTAAGAAGGGTGGAGCAGGAATGCTGTTCTCATCCTATAACTCTCCACGTTGTTTTTTTATTATGAAATATTTGTTTTATCATTACTAATGATAAAGGAATAATAGGAATGGGGCAGATTAATTTTTACAGCAGATAACTTAGCTACACGCCAAAGCCAAGCCCTTCAGTGCATTTAAATATTGAAGCAACACTTCTTTTTTTTTTTTTTGATGCAACCTCTCGATACACAGTGTAGTTTCTGGAGATGTAGCTCTCTAGCCTCATCAAAAAAGCAGCCCTAACACTGCTTTGTGCCTTCCAGCTGGCCCCAAGCAACCTGGTTTCCTGTGTTCATAACCCTTCTCTCCCCAGCCTGTATGTCGTAACGTGCTGGTAACAATAACATTTCTGAAATCTAAGTGGCTCCCAGGCCAAAAAAGCTGAGCTCAGTCATCACAGGGGGAACGCAAACCATGGAGAGGTATTGTTTCTGACAGCAGTCCAAGAAACTCTTGGCACTCCGAGGCATTCCCAACGTCCTTTGCACTATTTCCAGGAAAAACGATTCCCGAGGCCTTGTGTTTAAAAAAAAACAAAAAACCCTGGCTTATTTCAATAAACATGATAACTGTTGTATTTTTCTCTTTAATCAGAGCACAGCTAGTATATAGAAGCAATCAGAGCTGTGCCGAATGGCTGCTCTGTTTTAAGTGTATCATTTCAAAGCTTCCAGGAGCTCTCCTCTTGGAGCACAAATTAACTCTTGTAGTGCCTGAACCTCAACTTAGACTGTATTGCAGACGGGGGTCAAACTTCAGGGAAAACACGTGTTATCCAACACATCTCCTTGGGTGACATAGGAAGGAAATATTTGCAGGGGTGGGTAAGGGGAGTGTGGAGGGGGAGTTGACAGTTTTTCCCAATTGAAAACAGACCTTACATTGCTTATTCATCTTGGTAACTTGGTTGGTTATATATATAAACTATCCATTACTAGACTGGCAGAACTACTGTGTGGCCTAGTGGAATGAGCACGGGGCTGGAATCCCAGTTCCGGAGTTCTAATCCCAAATTCTAATGCTCTGTTTTTAAGGAACTCATTAATAGCCTGATCCAAAGCTCTTTGAAATCAGTGGGAATCTTTCACAGGCTTTGGATGCTGGGAACGCTGTACTTGATCCAGCTAAGTACTGAAGTTTGTGATTAAGTTTAATCATGTGCTAGTCCCTTGAAGTAAACTGAACTATGCGCATTTACACCAGTTCAGAATCTGGTGAACAAAGCATTGGGCCATGTACTGTAGAGAAAGGGATGAACAAACTATTGGCAATCTCCACAGAATTAATTCCATTTTGCTATTATTACTATCTGTGAAAGGCAATAAGTGAAAATGTTCATCTCAGGAGTCAGAAACAAGAATGAACACAGCAAGAAGTTGCAGGTATCCTTTCTTGGGCTAAGTAGAATATATTAGATTTTGGCTTATTTTATTCTTCTTTTAGAATGCAGTAAAATGTACCCCTTCAACTCTGGGTTGTTACTACCTGCTCTAAAAGTTTCAAATGGCCTTTTCGTTTTGATGCTCAGTATTTTAAGAGGGTTACCCTGGAATGAAGAGCAGACATTTAAATTCATAAACTCATAGACTTTAAACCAGAAGGGACCATTGTGATTATCTAGTCAATTGTTGTTAATTTAGAAATCTTGATAATTTAGAACATCGAATGCTCTTAACATTTTATCACTTCAGGCAAGATTGGAGCGAGGGTTTGGGAATGGGAAGTGAACAGGGTTAAATGTCTACTTTATATTTCTCCACTTCCCTCCCCAAGAACAATATTTTGAGATGATCAGCAAGAAGCTACTATTCCTCAAACAGTGGAAAATCTTCGGCTTGTTTTCAGATTTCACCCAATTCGCTGTCATTATCCACAGTACAGTTGAACACTCACAGCCACCTTTATTGCAAATCATCGAGCAACCAGACTGCCTTTTAAGTGCACTCTTAGAAAGCCAGAGAAGTTATACATTTTCATGATTCCACTATAAAGTGCACATTGTATTGTTTCATCTTTATGTCTCTGTCACCTTTGTACCCATCAGACCTTTCAAACAGGCAGTCTTGCTTTGATATACAGTATGGGTGATTTATTTTTTAAATGAATGTGAAAGCTTTTAGATGTCAGGGAAATTTAAAGTACAAGATCTAGTAAATCTGAGGAATTTTCACTCCCTGTTTTACTGATTCCCTCCTCTGTCCCCCCGCCATATCTTACCCAACTGCTATTACAAATACTTAACCACATAACTAGTTGAGCAGTTTTCTTCCCCCACTTTGCAGCTGCTGTGTTCGGGAAATTCCAGCTCTCCAAATATGGAGGTGCGTGTCAGGCAAACCTCTGTCACTTGTTTCATAACCGTACATTGGCAAGATGGCTTGTTGGTATTAGCACTGAATCCTAATAGTGTTAACCCCCCTGGCATGCCTGGGGCAATGGGATGCCTATGTTCTAAGTGCTAATGTCCTTTGGGATATAATCACTGGGGGCAAGTCAATAAATGGGGCTGTTTTATAGCATGAGGTTATAAATTAAGTCTTTTTTCCGCAGTACAGCTAGAATAAGGGTTTACAAGACCTTGTGTGAAAGGGAATGACATTCATGCTGTCGAGACAGTTCCCACCATTGCAGAGCCAGGTGGTTGGCAACATGTTTTGGCTTTTCAGGGAAAAAATATAGCACCATTAGCTGCACTGGGAGAAAGCCTAGCAAAATAACCTAAAAAGCTGGGTTTTGTAGGCCTAGACACAATCGATTGTCAGTGACATTTACTAGAGCATACTCTATTCCCTTTCTTCCCTGCAGAGACCCCTGGAAAAGCCGGATGGCCTGGATGTTTCAGATCAGAGCAAAGAGCATCCTCAGCATCTGTGTGAGAAGTGCAAAGTTTTGGGCTACTACTGCCGTCGTGTGCAATAAACCTTCAAGGGTGGCCTCTTCCGTCCCCATCATCCTGCGAGATCCTTTGGCAGCACGCGGTCAACAGCGACTCAGAATCCAAGACAAAAAAAAAACTAAAAAGATTGCCAATTTTGCCTATCTTTAAACTAATAATATGCCTTACCATTAATAGAATGTAACACTTTTCCTGTGTATGTGTATACGTGCAAGATATATTTATAGGACTATGGTGTGTTTTATATATCGATCTATCTATATATCTATCAAACAGTGTTACTGATAGTGTTCACAATG
Organism: Natator depressus; assembly: GCF_965152275.1. Classification (NCBI taxonomy): domain Eukaryota; kingdom Metazoa; phylum Chordata; order Testudines; family Cheloniidae; genus Natator; species Natator depressus. The sequence continues at coordinate 66,347,236 of NC_134240.1, read as the reverse complement.
GAACCACTGCTGTGGTTTCTGTTGATTGTTTACACAGTTCCTATATCATGGCCAGGTGAAATGAAGAGAAGTGCTGTTTGTTAGGCAAGGTATAATGTTCACTGGGGAGTAAACATTATGAATGGCTTTTGCAGGACTTAGGTAACCTGCAAGGCCACTAATTGGGAGTGCTTGCTAACCCCATGAACATTATTCCTGCTGTACGACAAGACAAGGGAAGATTCAACAAGCCACAGCATTAAAGAAAGGAAACTGTCATATTTTCCTTGCTTTGGAAGATTTGAAAGTTCCATGCTGCTGCTTTCTTGGACTTCCATTGCTTAATGTAACTTGGGTAGGGCGTAGGTGGACTCAGTGAGGGTAAAACCAAGTGTATAATTGTTTGAGGGAGTGGTTTTTTGGTATGGAAATGGAGAATAGCAACTGGACAGATTGTCAGTAAGGATTCCAGCATCTTTTGGGAGAGAATAGTGTTTTTGCTTTCTTTGGGCTGTGATTGACTGAAATCCTTCTCTTGTCATATAATTTCTTTTAAATGGGCCCTTTATGTGTATTTGCTATTCATTAGGCCACAAGCACACTAAATTTACTGTGAATAATGGGGAATGAGAATGATTAAATTTGTCCCCAAACCCTAATTGAGTGAGTAGCCAGACTTAATATTTATACTAGTTCGAAAGCCACTTTCTGGAAATATTTTTATGTCCTGTTTTCTACTGTGCAAATTTATTAATATAAAAGTATATACGTATGTAGCCAAAGGGGTTGTATGGGGCATGAAGAACATAACCTACCCTCTTCTCTGTCTTTCTAAAACACCTATATAGGTTAGGAGAAATGTAGTAATTGTATGTGGTTGTCCTATTTCAGGTAGAAGGAACTTTGTGCAGAAGGATCCTGTTACAAAGGAATATATATTATCAGAGATTGGGGAATGTCATGAAATGAAAGTACCTCAAGACAGTATTCTGGTTTTGTATGTATTTTTAAGAGTACATTGGCAAAAGGACAGAATGAATAAGACTTGTATGTGTCATCCACTTCTATAGAAAACTACAGGAGAGTGTTTTTTTAAAATCAACCATTTTTTATTTTCATGAAATTTTCTTTAAGAAATGGTTGTGTGTGTTATTGTTATGTAGTGATGTTTTAAATTGGAAACACTCATAGTAAGTTAAAGCTGTTTCAAAGTTAAATTTGATAGATACAATCCAGAGTTATCGCATACCAAGGTAGGATGAGGTGGTACCAGTACAACCAGTCAGAGTCTTGTAAAGCAGATTAAAAACTTGTAGTAAGCATTCCCACGTGAAATGTGAAAATCTTCACAAAGTTGATCCAGAGTGAAACTTTTGCCATTTCCATGCTTGTCTGTGAACAGGGCAAAATGTCGACAGGGCAAAAATGATTTGTTTAGAAACTTCACACAAAATTCAATCTTCACAATTTATGGGGAACCCAAAAATTCAAGTAGGAAGTAATGTGGTCTACTAGTTAGAGTAGTGTACTGGGAGACAGGACACATGGATTCTGTCCTGGGTTCTGCCAGTGGGCTGCTGTTTGACATTGGGCAACTGTCTGAACCTCTCCATGCCTCAGTTTCCCCATCTGCAAAATGGGGATAATAATACTTAACATACCTACCTCACAAGGGTGTTGTGAGGTTTATTTAATGTCTAAAGGCATTTTGACATTGTTGGATGAAAACTGCTATATAATTACAAAATAATATTAAGTTAAACACTCTGAGACTAATTTTGCCCAGTTAGCAGTACCATAATTTAAAATAAAAATATGACTGAAATTTAACACTAATCACAGATTTTGATTGCCTCCATCAAGTGAGACAGTTAGCGTCTTCAAGTGGGAATGCATTCTTAGCTGAAGACTGAAAAGTACATTTAGGGACAGATTTTCTAAACAAAGCTTCTTAATTTGCCCATAAAATAATAACATTTCTGCATGCCAGTTTAGAGGTGGGTTTTTAAAACTTGGCATCAGTGTTAATTTTGACCCATTGTTTAGTGTGTCAGTAATTCAAAGGGAAAGACTGCAAGAAGGCCATACAATAAACGGGCTATAATTTTTTCCCTTGAGCACTTAATGGTATATTAGCAGCAATTTCTTTGACACTTAATATCCAGCTAAAGGAAAAGCTAAGAAATAGCACCAAACAAAAGCTAAGAGAAAAGCCATTTTCTTCATAAAGCTAAGAAAGTAGCAACCAACCTACCCCTCCATTTCAAAATAATTTCAAATTTGTGGCAACCAAGACGACATACTGTTGCTGAACATCAGCACTACAAAATATGTAGCTAGATGTAGCTATAATTATATGCTATAATTAAGCCACTGCAGGATCTTAACATAGACCAGTTGAAGGACATTATTAAACAAAATTGTTGCCTTTTTCACATTAGTACCATTTTAAATGTTATTTGTTCAGGTTCACTATTGCATTACGGTGCTTTTAGCTTATAGATTTCTAGGGAATGCTTTAAACCAAGGTTCCCAAATATACATCCCGTGTGGCTTTAATGCAACTACCATTTGCATATGCATAGAATAACCTTTTTTTTTTTAAACACATACTTGTTGGAGGTTAAATACTCATGTCATTATATTATCCTACATGTTAGAAATGTCAACATATTAACTGAAGACACAAATCAAATGCATTTGGGTCCTGGTCCAACTCCAGATGAAGTCAATGGAAAGACTCCCATTGACCTCTCTGGGCTTTGGAGTTTCCCCTCCCCACCCCACCCCATTTTAGTTAGTGACTTGAACGCTCTTGAAAGGAAAGGATGAATATTGCTTGCTGGAACCAGGCAAGGACTATGCAAGCTTCCCTACACATCTCTATCAGTGAACCCCTTTCATGACCAATAGCATCCCCCTCTTATTGTAGTCTTCCGCCAGTGGTGATTAAGCAGTTACCACTTAAACTTGCACAATATACCCAAATGAGGTGTAGAATGAAACACACCAAATGTACTGACACTGGTGACCTAGTAAGTACATCTTTAATTAATACTTAGTAAGCACATTTGAAATAAACAAGGGGTGAATGGGATCCTCCTCTCCACTTATGCTGGAGAAGAGGGGCCCAGAAGCAGGCAGCGAAGGAGCTAAGACTGTGGGACAGCAGGAAGCAACACTCCCTGGGCCTTCTCCCCTCTCCCCAGAGTCCACAAAAACCACTCCAGATGATGGGGGCGCCACAGATATATAAGCCAGGAAGAGGGGGCAGAAAGGGAAGCAGCATGCTCTTCTCTGAGCCTGGTAGGGGTAGGTTGTTGCTTCATGCAGAATTTATTCTTGCCATGCTTTCCATCTGTATCAACGAAGCAAGATATACGGTGCAGTCCATGGGGTGTGGAGGAAGAGTGAATAGCATGAAATGCCAGAGAGCTGGAGAAGTCAGCTCACAATGCTTATTGCCCCTACTTCCACAGGGATGAAATTTGGCTTCCCTCTGGGTTTTTTGGGCCATCCAGACTCACTGTGCGTTATCAAAAACCCCATCCCCCCAAGGGGTGGATCTGGGGAAAAGTCCACATGGCCAGAGTTTCAAGTGAACTCCTTCCCCCTCCTGACGGGATTATTAGGACTGGAATGTTGAGCTCTTGGTATTTATCCTTATTGGTAATATCCTATTTGTATATGGATTTATACATCAGTAGCGGAACATATTTCACTGTTAATCTAAAGTAGTTCACAGTTGTTAGTCTTTAGTAAGGGTACAGTGTTTAGTAAAGGTTTAAATTTTCTGAATTTCAGATTTACGCATTTCTTTATAAAAAAAATTAATTTTGACTAAGACAACATGATTTTTGCTTTTTTTTTTTTGATAAAAATTCATCCCATTTTTGACCAGCTGAAATTTTCCAGATTTGAAAATTTTCATCAAAATTTCTGATTTTGACCCAGAAAATATGGGATTATTTTTTCCTCAAATTTTCATGACAAATTTCTACCATTTTTTCTTTGATCAGCTCTAGTTTTTTAACTCATCAACTGATATTCCCTGAATTGGTTTTAGCTGTTTTACTGAAAGTCAAAAGCAAGTCTTAGTGAAAACATTTGTAATTCAGTGAAAATTAATTCAGTCTGAATTAATTAATTCTGCCTGAAGGAACACACACTAGTTGCTTCACTGAGTCTGCTGATAGCAGCACACATGAAAGCAGGATTTGACCCTCTGGATATGTTTGGGAAACTTAATTATAAACATTAGAATGTTATCTACCTGTGAACTGAACTGTGCACCACACCCTATTCCTTGTTTCTTCTGGAGACTTTTAGCATTCATTTTTTTCCATGTAAGCCATAATTCTTCCTTCCTTTAGTCAATCAGAACCTTCATGTATAACCTATCTTCGGGATCACTATTGCTCAGGAAGAAAAAAAAAAGTTGACAGGGCTACATCAGTTTGCACCAGCTGAGGATACTTCCCCCACAATAATTTAAATCTTGGCCCCAGGTTACCCAGTTTCTGCTGCTGCTTCCCCATAATACATTATGATGCCACCTGAGCAAAATCCAAGGCCTTGGTGTCTCAAAATTGCTTTTTAATTGCAAATAAATACACAAAAGGTAAATATTATTTCTGCAAATAAGTGTATTTTAAAGTTCCCCATTATATGGGACCTAGTCTGTAAACGATAATGTGAAGTTATGTATATCGGAGGAGGCCATTTATAGAAGGATCCTCTATATTTTACCTTTTTGTACAACATGGAATTTAGACTAGACATGAATTGCAGACTCTTGAAGCTATAGCCATTATTCCAAAATGAAACTACTTAAACCAGTAGATGAAAACTAAGACCATTTGAAAGTATTAGAAATAAATAGATTAGTTCTCTATGGCTTGCAGTTAAATCGTGTGTGTGTCCAGTACATATTCCAAGTGCTCGTCAGTGAATAGCATGCAATAATTCATCAACATACAAGCATTGTTAAAATGAAGTCACTCAGCATGTTTCTCTCACTTGCTTCTGCCAACATAATTAGAAGTTTGATGGAATTTTAGCCCCTCACAATGTTGTTTTTTAAGACATCACTCCACTCCTGATTGGATATCAGTGCATATCAGTTTTACATCTGCAAAAACCACTGCTGTCCATTTATATTGCTTAAGTGCTCAGAGGGCTGATAGAGATATTAGATGTATGGATGACGGTTTGCGTTTTTAGGATGAATTTCAAAGGGACAATCGTGTGCAGTTACTAGATGTAGTTGATTGATATTAATGTTTACCCCCCTGTATGAAGTATTTTACAGTTTTACTTGCAGATGTGTATTTATCTTGAGTTATACTTGACGGAGTTCATTTCAGTTTTTGTTTTGTTTTAATACTATGTGTGTATTTTGGAAACCTTTTTAGATGTTAAAATTTTTGAATGGTTACAAATATTTCTTGTAATACTGAATTATCTTATCTGGAAACTCTTTGCAGTAACTTTTTTGTATATATTTGAGGGCCTTTTAAAAAAAAGAAAAATAGTATTGTTTGTTTGTTTTTTTAAAAAAGTGTTTTTACAACTTGGAAGCTTTCAAAAGGGCCTTGCTCTCAACTAGAATACTAACAGAGGTAAGAGTTTTCTTAAGTATTTTGCAAAACTAAGGGTATATCCTCAAGAAAATATTTATGGAAGTAATTTACATTTTTGTTTTTTTACAATGCTTTTGTTTGTATAAAGTATGCAACAGAACTACATTAAGAAGGAAATATTGTCTACATAGAATATTATATGAAAGTTGGTACATAATTCTGACAAAAAACCCTTGCAATTCTTTAAGCCATATTGTTTTTGTTTCCTTGGATGAAAATATCAGTATTAAGTAACCAATGTATTATTCAAGTGCATAGACTTCTATTAATGAGCTTATGCAGTTTATTTATATGTGTATTTTGGGAAGTATTGCCTCTTTAGGAAAAGCTATAACTAGATGTATTCGTGAGTAAGGATCAGATAATATTATACTATCACTTTATGTCTTGTGAGAGACACAGTAAATGCTGAAAGCACAGTAACTATTCAGCTTTCAGAAATTATGGAACACAGATATCCAATTTTTGTATTGTAGGGTTTTTGTTTTCATAAAGCGAGGGTGGGTGTGTGTGAAGGTTTGGTTGGGGGGGCATCATTTGACAAACTGACATTCATGGCAGTTTGCAGACAATAAACTGAGAGCTGCTACGCAATACTGGCTAAAGCAATATTGTCAATCAAAGGACATAATGGAAAAGGATCAAGGTAGATTGTTGTAGGGATTTGTGTCTATTTTAATTAGAATTCATAGTGTGATAGAATATGCATGTGCATGTATTTGAAGCATTTTTACACTTTACGTTTCATGTAGCTTGATTATGTAATGGATTTTGTTTTTAAACCATGCTTAAATGGAACGTTTGCCTAATCCTGTACTGGACTTTTGTTTCCTTTAAAAGGTTATTTAGTACAGCAGTCACTACATTGTATAATAGTGCTAAAACTGTATCTTCTGAATTTCTGCAGCTTTAAAAATTAGCTTAATTATTATGACTTTTGTTTGTTTTTAACCAGCTGTACCCACGGACCTTGTCAATTTTAGTTGCCAATTTGTATGATTTTCTTTTCTGTAATTGTTAATAAACTTGTACAGCTTAAAAACAAAAACGTATGGACACAGGCCTCAGAGGGACCAGTCCTTCCTCAGCAACCAAGATGACAACTCACTCAACTAGTGACTGTGTTGCTGAAAAGACTGTAAAGCCTCTGTTGTGGATTGTCCATAAAATGGCATTCCGACATGTGCCTTATTAGCTGGATAGTATACAGCTTTCCTCTAGTATCATAGCATTTTAATGCTGTATTAAAATATTGCAACAACACAGTGAGAGAGTTGTGTGCTTTTGTTGAGAGTTGTTTGTTTCAGGGTTTTAACATAACTTGTGTTGGTTTCTTGGTAATAATGCACAGACCGTGTGCTGGCAGTCGTAGCGTGAGCTTGTCCCAACAACCCAGACCTTAGAATGAGCAGATCACCACGCCAGTTCTGTCCTTCAGCCCTCTGCTAGTTTGGTCACATTGCAATTTAGCAGGGTTTCTGTTGTGAGCAAGTCTTCTCTGTTGGGGACAGAGTTACGACAGTGCATCCAGTACTCGCAGTTGTATCGCCAATGTCACAGTCTCTATTGCTTTTCTTAAAGCCCTCTAGGGTGACCAGATAGCAAGTGTGAAAAATTGGGATGGGGTGGGGGAGTAATAGGTTCCTATATAAGAAAAAGCCCCCAAAATCGGGACTGTCCCTATAAAATCGGGACATCTAGTCATCCTAAAGCCCTCGGAATCATATTCGTACCCGAGAATCTTCACATTCTTTAAAAAACAGAAAGGGTACGTTTCTAGCCCTCAAGGTTGCAGAGAAAAGCTGGAAAATGTGAACCCTAAAACCTCCAATGCCAGAAGGCAAATTAAAAAAACAAAAACATTATTTTAAAAAGTCTTACGACTGTTAAGTCAATCTCGTGATTGCGTGGGGGACAAACTAATGATTTGTAAATATGTAGGGTTCCAAAGCTGAGATCCATTCAATTCACTGCTCATAAATAAGGCTACAATTTGGTCATGGAGGTCACGGAAGTCAGGGAATCCATAACTTCTGCAGACCTCTGTGACTTCAGCCCGCAGCCGCTGGGAGCTGCAGGGTACTCCACCTCCCGTGGTGGCTGGGAGCTGCGGGGTACCCTTGTCACCACCGGCGAGGGGGAATCCCCCAGCAGCCCCCCAGCTGCCACTGCAGGCGGTGTGGGAGAATCCCCTGGCAGCTCCCCAGTCCCCGCGAGCGGGTGTCCCTCCCAGCCACAGCAGGGCAGGGTGCTGGACCCTCCTCCCTGCCAGTTTTGTCATGAACATTTTTAGTAAAAGTCAGGGACAGGTCACGGCTTCTGTGAATTTTTGTTAATTGCCCATGACCTGGTCATGACTTTTACTAAAAGTGTCCATGACAAAATCGTAGCCTTACTCATAAAGCCACAAGCCATTCTTGCAACCTCAGCCAAAGTTGATTTCTCTATTAGAGTGATTTTCAACCTTTTTTCATTTGTGGACTCTTAAAAAATTTCAAACAGAGGTGCAGACCCCTTTGGAAATCAGATAGTCTGCGGACTGCCAGGGGTCCATGGACCACAGGTTGAAAACCCCTGCTCTATTAAGCCTGTCAGAGATACCTTAGAGGTATGAAGTGTTAAAAATATAAATGGATCATTAAAATTAATTCTGTTAATTAAATATGCTGCTTCTAAAATAAAACCTTCCCTTTATTTTTAATTCCAATTCATATTATTTGAAAAACATGTAATACCTTATAGATGCATATACTTGCCCTAAGAAACATGGTGCAGATTTGATATCCACAGTATTATCATTAGGAGATGCAATGTATACTGTAGGTGTAGCTTGATCTCCGTGGAAAGGCGTGTGCAGCTATCCTCATTCAGTGACTTTGAACTCCTCAAACTTTAAATTGTAAGGAGTTTTTGACTGGCTAAGTAATTTCTACCGTCATTTGGAAAACCAAGTGGCTTCTTCATTTTAAATGAAAGTTATAAAATAGTGCTGCTACCCCACAAAAGTGGCTACAAAATTGCCTGCTAATCTATAATCCCAAGGAGAGTTTTGCCCTTTGATAGAAAACTTACTCCTCGTACTCATAATGTGCTACACGACAAAAACTCAGAGGTGAAATAAACTGCATAGTAACCCAGCCCTCGATTTATACTCAGGAATTATGTAGAATCCTGCACCTTAAATGGCCAACATGTCCTTTAAACCAAAAAGCAGAAGATAAACTACGTAGAGTAGACAAACCATGCTGTTATATACTTCCCTCTTACAATGCCTCATTATAGAAATGGCTTCCTATGTTTAGTACACTAAACACTAATACAAACAATATTTACCGTTGCGTTAACAAAATGAACACCGACTACATTTTCCAGAAGACTGCAGGATTGAGGTCACACGTCAAAGTAACCCACCCCCAAAGTAGTACCTCTGTAGCCCAAACAAACAGGTAAGTAATAGGCTCTTCATATTAATTGTCCATACTTTAGATAAGCAGCACAAATATATGAGAAAGAGAGAGAAGAAATGTTTAAACAACATTGAAGTCTTACAATATTTGTTGTTACCGAAGCCCTTTGATTTTTAAATTCAGTTTTAGTACGCAGAGGTCAAAAGCTCAAAAACACCCTTTCAAAACACAGTGAGATCACATTTTAATAAGTTTTTTCACTATTACAGTGGTTTATTCTATTTCACTATGGGGTTAAGTATAAACTATATGATGTATGCCTAAATCTGCTGTCCAGCAAGAGAAATGCATATTCAAGCTTGTGCATCCCTGTGCATAGCAAACACATACAAGCCATCTAAGATTATTACTACCTCCAGTATTGCATTGTACATCCAGTAAATCAGCAAGTAAAAAGTCTCCTTTTTATCTCTATCCCCAGATATAGGGAAGGCAAAGCAAAGGGTAGAGAGGAAAATGAACCACCAGATCCCAGAATGTTGGTAATGCTTAGAGTATGTTGTGTTGATTCATAGCAGCAACTCATAAAAAGTATCACATAAAGAACATATAAATATAACAAACGAGTAACTTGCAATACATGTCCAATTCCATTGTTTGCTAGCATACAGTTCTGGGTGAATATAAACAGATATCTTTTGGCCCAACATATTGATAATCTCAGGGATCAGATTCACAATTGACCCCATAGTGTTTAGCGTCTTGAAAATTAACACAATTATCTTCACTTATTATCTTTGCCTCAAACCCATCTTAAACAAAGGTTTTGATGCTTGGCACAGCCTTCTTAGAAAGGACAGACCCTAAAAACCATAATTAAAACAAAATTCCCCTTCAAAACATCATAAAATCTAAAAGGTTGTTGGTGGTGATGTAATGCAATGGGAAAACCTACCTCAATCAGTACTGTTTAGTTCTTTCTTTAATGAGCTGAAATGCAAGTCTCAGCAATCAGATTAATGGATGTCAGAACCTCCCTGAGTTACACGCCAGGTCCATTGCTTCTCTGCAAGAAACAAAAAATGATTGACCACCTTAACTGTTTAAGCACAATTCAGAAATATAACAAACCCAAACTGGCAGATGAGCAGACCATGGGAACAGCCATGACCTTGGTCATTCTCTGTAGACACTCTGTGACCCATGCTGGGAAACAATGCAGTAATCATGGACTTAAAACGATTGAGATTGCCTACCCGTCAAACATGGCCCTACTTTGGAAAACTTAGATTTATTTGGCTTCCGCTCTCCTTAGACTAAACCTTCATAGTTTCATCCAGATTTTGTTAAAGCATCATGACTTCTTTAAGAATGGGTGAGCTGAAATGGCTTTTAAAAAGCCCAACCCAATAATCAAAGAAAACCAGAGCCAAGCCTTTTTAGAGGTTTTCAAAAGTTTGGCTTGCACCATTCACCAACTATTTTTCATTTTTCCTCTGCCCTTTCTGATTCCAGCTGAGATGAAAAACAAAAATGTTGATATACCACAAGGAACTGTTCCCTAGTGTTATTTCTGGCCTGACCTAGAGTGGCAGGTACCAGCAGTCCAATATTAGCCAGTTTTCATAGGTTTCCAGTCCAATTTTGCAAACTTAATGGGCAAAATCCAGATGTAACATAAGCAAGTGCAACTCAGATGACTTCAGTAGAATTGGACATAACTTACACTGTGTCTGAATTTGGCCTACTGCCGTTGGGAAATATGTGAGTACACTTCTGAACTTTGGCATAGTACTGTAGTTTGAATCAAAGCCTTGAAATAAATTGGTTTATTGGTGTCAGACCAAATAGCTGGGCTGGCTTCTCGTAAAGTACAAATAAAACGTGCTGTATCAAAGTAGGGAAAATTGCATATATTTGTCCTTCCCACCTTGGGGAAAAAACTTCCAAAACACCACACAGCCTAGATAATCAATACCAGCACAAAGACCCTGGCTTAGCAGTCAGAACTAGATACATGCTACTGTGAGCTTTCTATCTTTCTTAACATTCCCTACTGCTAACTTATTGCATCTGACTCTTCCAGACACTGGAAGCCATCATCTGCATTAACTTGTCCACAGGTGTGTGTGTTTAATTTGCATATTTGTCCTTTGCTGCTTTTCTTAGAAGGATAGAAAATACTGCAGTAAGAACAAAGACAACTACTATTTTTCACACTTCATTTATATCCCACTTATTCACATATACAAAACAAAAAAACCCAGAACAGCAAACCTGAGTGCTTAAGAGAAAAGTGAGGTGAGACAGATCACTCTGTTGTAATTAGGAAATATTGCTCAGAAGCTTTCATTTTCACCATAATTAAAAGCAACACAGAACAGTCTTGGTCAGCTATAGAATTTTCATCACAGGAAATATGCAAAAGTAAGATTTTTTTTAAAAAGAAGTTTTAGTGTAAATACTTTTTAAAATGAACAGAATCAAACTGCATCTAAACTCTCTTGTGCATTTCCCCCCATAAGTACAAAATTGGGTAGTTAATGTTTTCCACATTTATTGGGTCTGAGGTCTGCATGTGCTTTGTTTAACTTATGCCTTTTTGCACAGGTTTAACTATGTAGTTAGCCAACATAATTAAATCAGTGCAACAAATGCAAAGGCAGTTTCACCACCAGAAAAGTGTCATATACCCTTTTATTTCAATATAGCTCCATGCACACTAGGGAATTGCACCACTTTAATTAAGCCAATTTTTCCTACAGAGTTAATTAAATCCTTGCAAAAACTGGCATGCTCTTAGACTCGCAACAGCCTTACAGATGAGGAAACCGAGGCACAGATTTAGGGGATGCACAGGATCCATCTACACTGCAATAAAAAAACCAATGGCACCGAGTCTCAGAGGCCAGGTCAGCTGACTCAGGCTCACAGGGCTTGAGCTGTGAGATTAAAAATTGCAGCGTCGATGTTTGGACTCGGGCTAGGGCCTAGGCTCTGAGACCCAACCCCCTCACCAGGATCCAGAGCCCAGACTCCAGCCCAAGGCCCAATTTACACTACAATTTTTTGCCCTGCAGCACAAGCCCAAGTCAGCCTGGGCCAGCCACAGGTCTTTTATTGCAGTGTAGACATACTCTCAGGTGCTTAACTCTCATTAATTTTCAATGGGAATCAGGCATTCCACTGTCATTTGAAACTAAAAGTGTCCCCCCCTAAAACGGACTTGCCCAAGGTCACACAATAAAGGTGTCTAGTTAGAGTCTGTGGTGTGATTTTAACTCAAGTTATTAAATGCTCATCTAGATACTTTACAAACATTTGTGTATTGCAACAAACTTCTGTGGAGTGTCCAGATTAGTATTTAAATTGAGTCAGTGAGCAAATAACTAATTAAAATAGCACTGTAAACTGTAGTCTAGAAAAAAATGTTGCACCAGTTTAACTAAAGTCAGAGTTTAAAAATCAGTGCAAGACCTTGTGCAGACATTCTTATTTGAAAAATGAATCAGTTTAAGCTTAATCAATACAAACCACGTTTATATTGATTGAAGAGTGTCCACACAGCCTTTTGCTCTGGTTTAACTCAACGCTCCTTCTCAGGCATGGGAAGGGTGAATAATCAGACTGGCTGGGGAAAAGACAAGCTAGCCTTTAAGGTGCTACTACAGGGAAGGTGAGTGTCTTCTTTTGACCACCCCTCCCTTTCCTGTGCCTCTTTGCACATGGGGGTTGGGTGAAGACAGGATGAGTGGCAGGGAGCTCCACCTCTTCTAGCCATCCAATTGCTAATTCAAAGAGGGTTGGGGAGCTGACTGGCTCCACTAAACCCCCTTTCCTGGGTGTTTAAGCATTGCTGGGCACACGACGGCAGAAAACTGCCTTACCCTATAGGGGTCAGCGTAGGATTTCCAGGGTCACCTTTTGTAGTCAGGAAGGAATTTTGCCCTCTAGGGAAAGTGTCAGGTGGAGTTTTATGCCTTCCTCACTGCATGCGGGAGACCTGGTAGGTGGGGTTAAGAAGGAAGAGATGTTACATCTTAAAAAATAAGAGGAAGCATGTACAAATCTCAAATATTGTCACAGCTGGCATCCCGTGTAAGAGGCTTCAAAGGGCCCGTTCCTGAGGTAAACCTGTGCACAGGCCCTACGTTGCACTCTGTGCACTGAGAGGTGCTCTTAAAGTTCCCTCAGACAGAATTCCCCTCATCTGTACTTTCATTCCCCTTCATTGGCCAGGAGGCTCATTAGTGGAGTACTAGGAGGGTTGGGTTAAGTGAGCCAACCCTCCTTCCTTGGTTGTATGGCTTGAGGCCATTCAGTCCTGCTCTGGACCTGATTAATGCCAAGTTGTTAGAGGGAGGGGGTTAGACCCCTCCCTTTCAAGGTTAAAGTTTAATAAAGTTGTGGTCTGCCGCTTTAAATTCACTCACATGAGTGCCAGCAATCTCCTGATGAACTGATCTTAAATCACACCTTTAGTTAAGCTCGTGGTGGAACAGTGGGTGTAAACAAGTCTTTAATCTGCAGTAGAGGCGGTAATGGGATCTGTCTCTCCCAGGCCTATGCCTCTTTTGTAAAGGCAAAAATGTACAGTAAACATGAAAAAACATACATGCCTGATACTGCAAAGGCTGGATTAAGAAACCATTTAAAATGCGGCCTCTTCCTCTTCACAAATCTCTGTTCATCTCACTCCTATGAAAGGAAGTGTCAGCCTGAGCCAGATAGAAGCGTTCAGACACAAGGAGTTACATCTGGAGGCTTTTGTAAAATAAACTTAGCCACGAGAAGAACTTGAACTTTTTATCCCCTACCACTTTCCTTCCTACATTCAGAGTCTGTATGCTTTCTCCTTAGAATTTAGCACAATTGCAGGAGAAGTAGACATTCAAATCAAGATTTATAAACGGTGAAGTTCAGTCTGGTATGTGTGGTTTTGTCCCCTCAAGGACTATACATGTGAAATACAATTTAAAGATTTTAAAATAACAATTTAATGTGTTCCATAAACTCAGTCTTCCTCTTTAACACCTTACCAGAAAAACCTGGTAGTCTTTAAACAGCTTTCTAAATATTGCAAAGCTTGTGAAACAGGAGAAATTTGTCAGCTGAGATCATTCTGTAAGCAGAGAGAATACAGCTGGTATCATTTTAACTTTACAACAATGGGTATAAAAATGCAATTTATCCTATGGAAGGTATTTTTGTTTTCTTAGGAGGTAAAGCTCCCCTCCCTGTGGTCATATTCCTTAAAATTATTAGCAATTCCTTTCAGGAAAATTTAATGGTCAAATAAATAAATAATCTGGTATTAATTCCTTCAATTCCTCTCTCCCCCAAGCGAGGTTTCTCTGTAGCTAAAGTTTTAAGTGAACATCTGGCTAAAATCTTCCTAACCACAGTAATGAGACAGGTAAATTTAGATTACAAAGTTTATCAATTCTGATGGAGGTTCCTTTCTCTACAGACTTGCTGGTGTGGGTGTGTGTTTACTGAAACTGTAAACTCTTAAAAGTCTATAGATGCCTCCTACCCATTTTCTCCCTGTATCCCCAAAATAATATGTGCTTTGTTATAGCTGGCATACTAACTTGTCTCTTGTGGGCCTCTGTACTTTAAATCTGGGTTAGTTACACTCTCTACCCTGCAGTTTCCTTGATTTAAGGCTGAAGCCACAGCATTATTATTTGTATTGCAGTAGTGCCCTGATAGGCGCCCCCATTGTGCTTAGCACTGTACATACATCAACCTAAGTTAGACCCTGCTGCAAATCGCTTATAATTTAAGTAATACAGTAGGCCTTCCTAGTATCATGCTGAATGTGCTGTTACTTTTCATAAATTGTTTATTCTGCTGTATTTAAGTTATTTTAACAGGGTTTTTTTGTAAGTAATAAAAATAAATCAATATATTGCTATTTATCTGAAGAGAACTGAAAGTGCCATGTTTCTTACAATTTACATGTAGTTACAGAAGAATGACTTTAATCTATTACTGAAATGCAGCCACCTCCTAGGTGTAGCTGTTTAACTGTACATTACAAAAATAGACAATATTTTAGGTCAGGAAATAAATTGTTCTGTATCCAATGCAAGCAGCAGAAAGGAGAAATGTAGGTACATAATGTTATTCCCCAGGTTGGAATTTTACCAGGTTAATGCTATGGCTCTTGCATAAAATCTCATGATCATAAGTTATTGGCGGTTCTGGTGCATGTTAAAAACCAAACAATCATTCCTCCGGCTGCACCATGGCCTTCAACGCTATGCTGGTCATTGGTACAGAACAAAGAAGAGGCCACCCGTTGAATCACTAACACTACTACTTTTTCTGTGTGATTAATGCGTTATTGATTTCCTAAAGACACAGACACTGAAAAGTACAAAAAGGTAAAGACTTACAGCTTGTATACCACGCGCTTTATGGGATCTCCAATAGAAAGATGGAATTCTACAACTAGTCAAAGCTGCAAGACAAGATAATACACAACCAGACAATACTACATAGACGTGACATTTTAGGGTGGCGTAACAGTAATAAAATAGGAGAAGACAGACATGAATAGGAAAAGGAAAGTGGAAGGGGACCGAGGACGAGCAAAAAGGATCAGTTAGGAGGAAGGGAGGTCTGGCATTGAGTAGGTCTGGTGAAGCATGTTCCACACGTGCTGTAAATGACAGAAGAGATCCTTGCTCATGATGGATCCTAGATTTTTCCATTGAACAAATAGAAGTCAGTTTTGCCAGTTGAGTATAGCGATTAAAGACCAACTGGCTGCAGCCTGCACTCTTTGTGAGAGCTCTTGATCTAATTTCAATCGCAGTGATTGGGATGATATAATTCGAAAGCCAGCTCAACAGAGAAAATCTGCATGTAGCCACATAATATAGTATTGTGGTCCCATGTCCCAAACATATCAATATTATGAGGTACTTGCTACAGGAACACAACACCAGAATGGGGGGGGGGCAATAGAAAAAAACCCATCTAGAAAGTGGTTCAATAAGACCTCCCTATACCAGTAAGTGATCTGCAAGATAAGACCTTCTGCGTCATCTCTGTAATCAGTCATCTGTAAAACCCAAAGCTCTAGAAAGGGGTTGAAGTTCATAAAGGTTTGTACTGAATGGTCAAACCTGAACTTCTTAGGCTTCTCTGCCCCCTACAACAGTTTCCCAAGTAGTGGTAAGTTGTTTGGAAAACCCCCTGCAGTTTGGGTGGGAGTTGGAGACATGTTACAACATCTGGGAATAGTTTCTGCCTTTTTCACTAATCCCCATCCCAATGTCCACCACTGCCTGCTATGGTGGTACGAGTGTTCAAAAAATGCATATCTTTTTATAAGAAGAAAAATGCACTGTTCAGCCAGTTATGTTCAAATTCTTCCCATTTACAAGACTATACATGGAAAATTTCAGAAAATTATGAGCAACACCATGAGCAAAAGTGGGTTTAGCATAGAAATGCTTAAGCAACCTCTAGCTTTTAGTAATACTACAGCTATAATCAGTTTTTTTAGAATGTTGTCCTCAATGCACCAGGCGATACAATGGTAGGTGGCACACACTGTGAAAATTAAACATACAAAATCAAAACATGAGTGAGTTGCTAATGGAGGACAAAATCCATGAATCGGAGAGGTGGGGAGCTGGAAAAATGATACAAGGAGCCGAGAAAATATTCATACTAGGTTGCCTTACTCAGTTTAGTTGCAAAAAGAAAAGGAGGACTTGTGGCACCTTAGAGACTAACAAATTTATCTGAACATAAGCTTCCGTGAGCTACAGCTCACTTCATCGGATGCATTCAGTGGAAAATACAGTGGGGAGATATTTTCCACTGAATGCATCCGATGAAGTGAGCTGTAGCTCACAAAAGCTTATGCTCAGATAAATTTGTTAGTCTCTAAGGTGCCACAAGTCCTCCTTTTCTTTTTGCGAATACAGACTAACACGGCTGCTACTCTGAAACCTATCAGTTTAGTTGGTCCCTTTGATCATCCCTTAAACTTTGCCACTCATCATTCCCTCCTCACCTGTGGAACTAAGGATACAAAGTCAGGTCTTTATACACTGCCCTCTCACCTAGAACATAAGAATGGCCATACTGGATCAGACCAATGGTGCATCTAGCCCAGTATCCCGTCTTCCAACAGTGGCCAATGCCAGGTGCTTCAGAGGGAATGAACAAAACAGGCAATCATTGAGTGATCCATTCCCTGTCATCCATTCCCAGCTTCTGGCAAATAGAGGCTAGGGACACCCAGACCATGGGGTCACATCCCTGACTATCGTAGCTAATAGCCATTGATGGACCTATCCTCCATAAACTTATCTAGTTCTTTTTTGAACCCAATTATAGTTTTGACCTTCACAACATCCCTGGCAACAGATTGACTGTGCGTTGTGTGGAAGTACTTCCTTATTCACTTTCTCCACATCATTCATGATTTTATAGACCTCTATAATATCCCCTCTTAGTCACCTCTTTTCCACACTGAAAAGTTCCAGTCTATTAATCTCTTCTCCTATGGAAGCTGTTCCATACCCATAATTATTTTTGTTGCCTTTCTCTGTGCCTTTTCCAATTCTAATATATCTTTTTTGAGATGGGCGACCAGAACTGTGCAGAGTATTTAAGGTGTGGAGGGTACCATGGATTTATACAGTGGCATTATGATATTTCTGTTTTATCATCTATCCCTTTGCTAATGATTTCCAACATTCTGTTCACTTTTTTGGCTGCCATTGCACATTGAGTGGATGTTTTCAAAGAACTAGCCACAATGACTCCAAGATCTCTTTGAGTGTTATCAGCTAATTTAGATCTCATCATTTTGTGTGTATAGTTGGGATAATGTTTTCCAATACTCATTAATTTGCATTTATCAACACTGAATTTTATCTGCCATTTTGTTGCCCAGTCACCCAGTTTTGTGAGATCCCCTTTGTAACTCTTCTCAGTCTGCTTTGGACTTAACTATCTTGAGCAACTTTGTATGGTCTGCAAATTTTGCCACCTCACTGTTTACTCCTTTTTCCAGATCAGTTGTGTGTAAATCAGGTGTAATTTCACTGAAGTCAAAGAACAAGTAAAGCAAGAATTGAGCCCCCGGCTGGTGCCTGCTACCTCACTTCTGCTTTGTCCCCAGCTTCACCTAGACTGCAGTGCTTTCCAAACACTTTATGCTTGAAGCCAAGCTATTTAGGGCTTTCATATTTTATTATGAAAGACAGCTTGGGAACATTTTCCTCATTACTTGGAAGCAGCAATTGCTACAGTACATTCTGCACCCCTTATTGCAATGCTTGATTCATTACACCATGTATTACGTTGCAATGCTAACAATGTGCCTTTAAAAATATGCGCTTTCTGGGGCCTGTTATAGTTACCCTCACAAGTCTTTTTTTTTGTAAATCAAACATCTTGATAGCTCCAGTGCCATGTTATTACCTGCTCAAGGCTACATCAGCACAGTAGTGCTGTAATGTTTCTCTAGGAGACTTTTGCCAGACCACCCCAGTCATGGTGTTATTCTAAAAGCCAAATGCAGTCCTGACAGGTACATTTACTTACAATGTTCATGTATTTAGCTTGCCAGAATAAAATGGTTTTCTTGTTGAGGTTGAGTTTTGAAGCAAGTTTAGATTTTTATTTAAGAGCCTGGAAGAATCCCTTGGAGGAGCACTTATTGTTCACACCCTGCACTGCTATTGCATTGAGAAGCTTTCCTGGTCATAGCAGGAGAGATCTATCTCTCCAGGACAAGTGACCAACTGGATTTACCAGAGAGAGAGAGAATACTGCAGCACCGGGACAGGTCAAGATTCAGCATGCAACTTTCCAAACCCCTCCTCTTTCTCAAACTGCCTGAGGACAGGAGTCCGGCTGGAAAGAGTAGTAGATGTGTCTAAAAGTGCTCTGTGCCTATGGTGAGGCGGAGAGACAGGTGTTATGGAACTTTTTATGCTGGGGATACCAGAGGGATACCACTGCAGACTAGAGAAGTCTCAGGGGCTGCTTTGACTTGTGCATGGCTGCCCCTGGCCCTTATGGGTTGTTGCAACAGCCAGGAATAGCCTGAGCATAGACCCTCCTCCAGCTTCTGCTGGGATAGCATAGCTCCAGTTCCACTGATTTTATGCCTGGCAAGTACTCCCTATAAATCAAGGAAATTCATCAGGTAGCCCTTACAGCTCTTTACATCAGGGTAGCCAGGGCGCACTGGCAAATCAAGCCCACTGGGCACAATTTCCTCCTATTGCAGCTGATGGTGTGAAAATAGTATCCATGGAAGAGGATCAGGCGAATGGCATTTAAGTGGGTGTAAGGTTCTTCCAGTTGTGTTCCTCCTGTTCTTACTACGTTTTGTAGATTATTCAGTCTTCAGTCACATACCTCATGATGCACAAGGGACCATTTCTTCTGTGACCTAGCGACTGCTGCATTGAGCTGTTGTTACCACTGTTATTTTTAAGTACAAGGGAAAACTTTAGTATCAACGCAATATTCTGTGGAAACGATTGACAAACGCTGATTTCTTAATGGCAACGACTGTAGGCTAATTGCACCTGAGATCCACGTCTAGCTGTTATACTAATTTTGCCTGTTGGTTGGTTATGAAACAATGTATTTATAGTCTGAGTAATATGGGTGTTTTGAGGAGAGCTGCTTCATAAATAACCACTGGACCAGATGTTGACATCAGTTCTCTGGCTGCTACCTAGTTCCCAGAGCTAAGGGATGAGATCAAAACAGTGAGTGAGACTTACTCGCTGGCAGGCTACTTGAGTAACAAAAAAATTAACATCTTTGGACATCTCCAGGAGCAATGAAAACTAATAATTCTTCTGGACAGGATGGATTTCCTGTTGACCTTCATAACAAAAGTTGGAGACCACAGTCTGGATACTTGCTGCTTTGAGATAACCAGCCAGTAAAACAGCATTGATAATTTTCACTGCAGAAAATTCATACTTGACAGCAGACATTTATTCTCTAGCTTCTAATTATTGTTTTTCTTTTTGCAAATATTTATAGGGCACCCATCACCATGGTATTTCGGCTTGGAGAATATTAATTAAAGATAAAAACACTATAGTGGCATAGCTACAAAACCATACCTGTGCCAGCATAACCCCATAGCGTAGACACAGCCTACAGGGAGGAAAGGGTTTTTCCATCACTGTAGAAACAGACCTCCCTGAGCGATGGCAGCTGTGTCTACACCGGGGATTAGGTTGACATAGTTACAGCACTCAGGGGTATGAAAAATACTGCCAGATTTTAAGTGTAGCCCATACCTTATTCCTTTGCCAAGGGACATTGTCAGAGTCACAGTGTAGTCCTTAGTGTCAGATCCTGTCTTGTATTTGGAGTAAAGGGTGTGTGGGAGGTGCAATTCTCATTGGGATCTACATAGATAGAGAAAAGCAGAAAGAAAACCTGCTGGAAGGGTGGCAAGTGTAAGCTCTTTAAAACCGTGTTTCTTCTCATACAGCCCTCAGTCTACCTGGTAATGGGAAGACAGTCAACACAATATGCTGTGAGGCAGCTGAAGATGAACTGAAGCTTCATAGAGAAGATTTTAAAAACACATTGTACTGGGAGGAATGGATGACTCAAAGAAATATAAATTAGATTCCAACCTACTTCTAGAACAGTTGAATAGTCCAAAGAAAAACTGCCTAATTTTAAAAGATTAGAAGCATTTCTGATTACTGAAGCAGACTCAATTCGCTCACTGTCAGGACCATCCCCAGGGGGGTGCAGGGCCCAGGGCAGAAGTGACGGATTAGTCTCTTCCGGGACCAACCGCACCGGCCAATTGCACCGGCCTGCGGAGCCCCCCAAAGTGTGGGGCCCAGAGTGGTCACCCCAATTTGCCCTACCCAAGGGGCGGCTCTGCTCTCTGTCACACCTCTGGAATCACAAATGACATCTCTTTTCCAGCACTGGGGTCAGAAATGCCAATTGCTATTTAAAAAAAAAACAGCATAAACAAATGGGTTTCACAGTTAATTCATTTTGACAAGGGCTTCTTACCCTTTGACCCTTCCTATGACTGGTGGGAAAAAACAACCCACGGTTCTCCTTAAAGTCCAAGGACTTCTGCCAGCCTATTCAGTGAAGCCCTCTCCAAGTCTCCATCTCCTGAGCAATCTGCTATGCCCACAAAAGAAAGCACTCTGGGACAGATCTTCAGCTGCTACACCCTGGCATTGCACCACTGAAGTCAGTCGAGCTATGCCACTTTACAGCAGCGGAGGAGCTAGCATTGCATGTTTACTTTTCATCATCTAGGATTTTCCCCCTTTTCAAAATCCATGCAATTAGTTTGTCATGCCCATCTGTAGTAACCTCCAATCAAAATCATTGACTGTCCTTGCCAACAGACTCTAAACAATCCCAGAAACCTTCTCTGCAAGAGTATTGCATTTGCTAGTGATCAACTCAGTGGTGCTTTCCAGAGGCTCATCTCTACTGAGGGAGACTAAATGAGGTGGGGATGAAGGACTAACAACTCTTTTCCATCTTGAGTCTGGGTCGCCCCAGGCTAAAATTAGCCCTTTGATTTAGATGAACTGATCTCACTTTCTGCCATGTTATAATTGGTGAAAAATACATAAATAGAGGGCAATTTTGCCGATCTGTAAATAAAAGTTCGGTGGTGTAGCAACAAACACCAATCATCTTTAGGCCTTCCCAAATCTAATAATTACCATGAAATGGAACTGGCATGATGCAAACAATCATCTTGTGTGAACTCTTCCTCTTCCACTCCCTTTGCCTGATGGTATCCTCCCCCAGCGTCACATCAGATTGCATCCAAACAACAGTAGATATTCAGTGTCTAGGGGCAAAGGTGGTACCTTTTATGTTCTCTGTACAGCTCCGTGCACGTCTGTGGCACTATGCAAGTGGTAACTAACTATGATAATAATTCATGATAAAGTTCCCCACAAGCTGAATCAAGCAGCAGAGAATCTTTTTTGAATAGCTACGGTACCTTTTACTAAATAAAACCCCAATCCTGCACACTGGTTTGCACAGACAGACCCATGTACATGAGCAGATCCCTAGTGAGGTCAATGGGAAATCTGTGCATGCACAAGGGGCTGCTCATGTTGATCATTTTGCAGGATCAGGGCCTTAGTAACCATTAGCAACTAATATAGAAAGAAAAAATAAGTCAGTGATCTTGTTATCAGTGTAGACTGAAAAACCGTAATATCTGGATAAGCTGGGAGCATTTCCCACTACAGAGCTACCATCAGGCCTTTATTTATGACTGTCTTAAAAAAATATTGCATTTCAAGCTGTCAGCTTTTTTTTTTAAGCTATCTCAGTTTTGTTACCAAAAAAATCTAGGCAGGACTGCTGAATATTAAAAAGCAGTGCCAATAAAAATTAGCCAGAAGACCAAAATTCCTTAAAGAATCCACAGTAAAAATAGTTGGAGATGAATATGACATTTTGGAGCATGGGCACGGGAAATTAATACTTTCAGTGTAAATTATTTTTTCAGACAGAACAAAACATCAATGAATTATAAAAAATTAAAATCACTGATCCCTGCCTGGTCTGGGAGGAGTTTAAAAGGAACCACAAAACTAGAACAGCTTCAGACTCCACTCTCCACAGCAGGAGTTTTGCCATTTACTTCAATGGGCTAGGATTTCACACACAAGCTTTACAGCAATGATGTTTATGAGTGCCTTTAAAAAAAAACATTGACGCATATTTTAAACAAGCTGCAAAGTCCACATATAGATCTACCCTTTCCAAAGTTCAGGGATGTTCAGATCCAGTGGTTTGATCTAGGCCCATTTCTATTTTTAATAGGCTAGTGCTTAAAGCACAGGAAGGGGAGATGTAGAACATGGGAAACTAAAGTATACCATTGTATAGTTTATAGTATACCTGCAAGGTAGATAACTGGTGTGCCACTGGTGAGTATTAGTAGTTGCTGGGATCAGAGGTGGAGAGAGTAAGGGGTTCAGTTTATTTTTGGTTTTTATTCTTTTCAATTCCATTTTAAGGCATCTTTGCACTGCATCTTGTGGCGGCATTTGCACCAGTACAAAGTGGTTATAAACCACTACTAATCTGGTAGCGTTTTTACACCCACTTTGCACTAACCTTGTGCTGGTGTAAATGACTACACACAGGACCTGCCTTTACACTGGTGAACATCATTGACTTCCATGGAGTTACTCCTGATTTACTGGTATGAGAACAGAATCAGGCCCAAAGTGCAGATCAGTGGGAAGCGGGTGTCTTAATTGCCTTTCTTGTTTCCATTTAGTGTAATTAGTTTATCATCCAGACACATTTTTTTTTCTCCCAGCGCTATTGAGGGCTTGACTGACTGAAGGATATATGTTGAAGCCATGGTTTTAGAGACAAGAGAAGTCAAATAATTAAAACACAGGATAACAAATGACATCACTGGAAGATGAACAATTTGGGATCTTGTTAAACCTAGGGCCTTAGTCAGCAATTTCATGCTGTGGCAATATTGTTATAAGCTGTTTGACTCCTTGATATAGTATTCAGTCTATTTTTTTTAGGCGCCTACTCTCAAAAGAGTGACATGGAGTAAGTTGATGTATCTGCAGGGCTGCTAACAGCCATTGCAAACCTGCCTGCTTCATTGCTGGGAAATCGAGACATGACTTTCTGGAGGTTGACTAAGCCAGCAAGGAATGGTGCTTCAATTCCTTTGCAATGTGAAAAGAAGGAACTGAATCACTCTTAGTTGATGACACACAATAATGGTTGCAACTGAGAATCCTCAGTGATATAAAGGAATAGCCGTTATGCTGTAAATGTAAGATACATCTAAAGGATTAAAGGGCAATTCTGCAAGCTATTCATTATTTCTCATGCCTGTGGAAGGGATCAGGCTGACATTCCTGATATGTGAAAGAACACAAATTGTAAAGGCAGAAGGTGTTCAAGTTTCCCCAGCTATGTATCTCAACCCTGAATTGAGAAACACTTCCAAGGATGAGAAGATAGTTTCATGGCCATTCAATCCACAGCTTCTCAGCTGGGACTGCCAACAAGGGGACAGATATTTGTGATGTGGACCACATCCAATAGGAACTAGACTGAGATCAGCATCACCACGGAGTTCTCACTTACAAGACATGACAGTGCTGTACGGCACTAGCATTTGTGCCGAGTTCCAATTCGCTGGAGGCACATTCAGTTCAGATGTCAGGGCAAACTTTGATAGGAGAAAAAAAGCATATTACAATAAATATTTAAAAATACAGTGGACCCACCTTAAATGGCCCCATTGGTGCATGTCTGTACCAAGGCTCTGCTCCTGCATTGAAATCAATGGAACATCAGGGGGCCACCGATATAGAATTCATTACAGGAGCAGGGCCTAAGTAAGGAAGCCAGAATGGTCTACTGGTTACATGTTATACATTGCTTGTACTTGCCATGGTTTAGGGGGCCTTTTAAGATGCACTGTGCCATGCCATCATCTCAATGTGTAAACTACTATGCCACAAACCATAGGGGAAACAGCCTCCCCCCCCCCAAGTACACCGATCCAAAACACATGGGAAATGTCCACATAGCAATCATCTCGAGGAGACAAGGAATAGGAATATCCCCCTAGGAGTCATGAACTCACTGTACCCCACATATCCACGTGGTCTGTCTACATTTCTTGTCTGCCTGCAGACTCAAACATGTATCCTGTTTAACCACCGAGAAGAATTACCAGCCAACTTCAATTCATTTCTGTCATCTTTTTTGCCTACTAAGATACACAGCAAGAGACCAAGTTAAAGTATATCTTGTGTTACTGTTGGCCCCTCCTCTTTAGCCAGGACCACATCCACTACTATCTCTTCCGTCTGTTTAGCGTTACTTGTAATCCAGCAGCAGATTTGGCATATAATAATAAAACCTAACTCTTCTGTAGCACATTTCATCAGTAGATATCAAAGCGCTTTACAAAGGGTCAGTCTCATTATCCCTCCTTTTACAGATAAGAAAACAGTGGCACAGAGAGGGGAAGCGACTTGCCCAAGATCACCCAGCGTTAGAGCTGGGACTAAAACGCAGGTCTTAGGAGTCCCAGACCAGCATACTATCTTCTAGGCCACGTTGCCTCCGGAGTTCTAGCACAGCTTGCATCAGCACCCTTCCATTTGTACCGTGCTGCTCATGGGAACATTTGTGCATGCAAAATATAAATGACAAAGAATATACGAGTCTTCCCTCCCCTATAGTCTCAAGTGCTATTGAAATAGTTTATATTTTTCATTAACAACAAAGGATAGAGTTTAGATTACATTTTCAGTCTGTGATTAGATTGATGGAATGCATCCTGTGACCCCTATTCTTCTGAGTCATTCAGAGGCTGGTGTAAGTGAGCAGCAGTGAGAAGATGTAATTGGCCTCGATTAAAATTTTACACGGATGACTGGGCTGCAAAATTGAGAACCAAATTTTGAAACCCCCGAAGTTCGAGTCTGTTCAGATCTGGTCTTTGGTTCACCCATTATAGAAATAGGAGCTAGCTACAAATTTTGGGATTTGGATTTGAATATTTAAACACCCGCAGACCAAAAGACATTCAGCTCTAGGGTTCCAGTTAGGGCTCCATCTTTACTGTATTACATTAAGTTCAAATAAGTGACATCAGAAATATACACAGTATCTATAATAGATGGGGTGGGGGCGGTGTACATTTTTTACCAAATTCTTTCATGTCATTATAAGGGTATAAAATATTTTCTTCCAATCATTCTGAAGCCAGAATGGTGTGGGGAAATAAGACTTGGAGAGCAAGTTAAAAATAGTGTGCACTTTCCTTTAATCAATGTTAGGCTAAATCCCAATCAAAATCAAAAATATCTTCACACCAGTTCCAAATCAATTTTCACGCATCCATAATAAAACAAAACATAATCCCCCAATTTATGCCAGAAATGAGGTCTTCATTCCATTTAAAGGAAACATCTTGTTTTCTTTCATTATGTCCTGCTGCATATGTGTGCATGAATACTATTTTCCAAAGCTTAGAAGCATCATGATGACACAATACTTGGAAATGAAACAGAATTAAGACAACTGGAAAATGAACTGCTATGTCTTGACCCAATATGACTCAGTTCATTCCAATGAACTATTGGTAGAAACATCCACTTCAAAATAAAAGGTAAATAGTCCAACAGTTATGTCTCTGCTTGGTATAAGACAAGACAGCCTGCTTTTCTGCTCCCACTGAAGTCAATAGGATATTTGCCACTGAGTGAAATGGGTGCAGGAAGAGGCCTTGCATTATAGGGCCAGTTCCTCAGATGGTATAAATCAGTGCAGCTCCATTGACTTCAGTGACTTGGAACAATGACCTCCATTGAGCCATGTAGATTTACACCAAGTGAAGATTTAGCCCCATATTAGCTCTGGTGGGACTCTGATTGAAAGATGGTCCTAAGCTACAGAGACATTCACGTCTAAGTCCCCTGTCCAAAGATACTTCAATGACATAGGTGGCACGGATTGGTTGTCTCTGTCCTATTCCTAGTGGACCCACGTGCATAGCACACACCTGCCACCACAGCTGGCACCCTTATTGGCAAACACCATTGAGGTGCCAAGGTCTGAAGGAGCTCAGATACTGAACCCCACCCCTTTCCCTCCTAGCAGCAGGCCTTCTGAATTAAAGGGTGACGTTCTGGGAGGAAGCTTGCTCAGTAATTTGTTACCCATGAAGATCCTGTGCTATGGTTAAACAGAGGATTTCGGTTTCCAGCATTGCCAATCCAACAGTTTCCAGGTGCACTAGATTTGCTTTAAAAAATTTAAATGAACTAATAATGGTAGCGTTGACCTGAGGACAGTGAATCACAGGAAGTCCAAGAATCTGTACTGCCCTTTGTCTTTGTGAAAGTAAGGAATTTACTTTAAAACAAAAGACTCTCATTAAGATTCAACTGGAAGTTTCACTGAATCGAGTGGATTTGAAGTCACCACAATTAATTGCATGTTTACTTAAAAAAAAACAAACCATTGCTTTTAATTGACTTGTCCTATATCTAACTGTGAAGCTGCATCTGTTCCTGGCTAATCAAGCTGCAATGGGAACATTCTGTACACTAGCAGCTGAGGGCAAGGATTTTTGCCAAACAGGTGGGTGTCTTCTCCCATCATGATGTGCTGCCCTTGCTGACCAGTACATGTAACTGCCTGCAAAGGAAAGACAGGACTAGCTACGGTCTACTACACCTTCCATTATGAGATGACAGGGAACCACACCTGCCTAGCCCGGAGTCTTTGGCCTTGGACTCAGGCCTCCTGGGGATTCCTTAGGCCTCTCTCCAAACTCTCAGGGCTTTTGGCACTGCAGCTGTGAAAATGATGTTGAATAGATGAGAGGCTTAATAGAGAGAGAGATGGCATTAGAGTACATCCAAGCTTTAAATAACACAGTTCCTGAAACTCTCCATTGCCCTTCCTTCTCAAGGCTAGGCCGGGCATGTATCTAAGGCCAGATACAGAGCTGTGATGTGGCTAGCTTCTGGTGCCCTGTTAGTGTAGAGACGCCCAAAAGCCAGCTCTCAGAGAACGATCCCAGTGCTGGAGGATCCTCTGGGCGTATAAAACTGGGGTAGCAGTGTCTACCACATTTCACCTCCCTGCAGCCAGTGTAGAGAGCATGGGCGTTCCTGCACCCCAGTGATTATTGGCTTCCATATCCACCTACTGGGACTATTGGCAAGTGGTCCAAGTTAGAGCTACCCTCAGGCTGCCTGCTTGGTCTCCTCCCTCAGAGGACTGGCCCAGCCCATAACCAGCCCAGGATCAAGATTTTTGCTGTCCCCTTCCTGATTTGTTCTGTGCACTCATTGACCCCTGACAATGATCTGAGCCATTATTGTCCAGATTTTTAAAAATGTTTTATCTTCTTCTTCCCATATGAGAGAGAAACGGTGTGTGTTGGCGTGAGAAAGAGAGAGAAATAACAGTGGGCTTTTGGGTAAGCCACAGAGAAATCTGCTGGGTACTTTTTCATTCCTCCTTGTAATGGGATACTGAAGAGAATTCAAAACAACTATTGTGGAAGAATTGTTGCCATTAATGATCCCATGACTTTTTTCACTGATGGGCTGTTAGCATCAGTGCCTGGATCAAATTCCAATCTAAGTTATAACCAACTATTTGAAATACTGTACTGCTTTGGATATACATTACAGTTCCTATACAATACCATTATGTTTTATTGCTCTGTACTGTAGGACTCAATCCAATGTCTGCTGAAGTGAATGGAAGCATTTCATTGACTTCAGTGGTCATAGAATCAAAAGATTAGTTCATAAATGGCTGCCGTGTTCCACCACAGAAGCAGCTGTAATTTAGTGGTGGCAATTCCTGTATAACTTAAGCTACAATTAGCTGTTCATTCAGGTGCACCAAGTAGATAATGCCTGTTACCAAAAGTGGAATAATGTGTGGGTCTTGGTGCCAACTCAAGCTTTAATGTACATAATTTAAGGACTCCAGAAAGACAAGGATGGTCTCGCTGTTAAGACACTGGGTTTGATCTCAGTGAAATCTGGGTTTAATTCTGAGCTCTGCCACTGGCTTGCTATGTGACCTTGGACAAAACCTTTAACCTCTCTGTGTCTAATTTCCCCATCTATGAAATGGGGATAATAAGACCTCCATTCTCCCACTCGTTGTCTACTTAGATTGTAAGCTCTTTGGGATAGGGGGCTATCTCTCACCATGCATAAATACAGAGTCCAGTATACTGGCGCCCCGGTTCCAATGAGGGTCTCTAGGTGCTACTGTAATTTAAATAATAAGTGAAACGGACTGCATGATCATAAAGAGTAATAAATGCACACACCGTTGTGTGCATGATGTAACAATATGCATTGTTTTTACAGCATTGAACATGTGTTTAGTGTTCGCGAACACAAGGGAGTCAACAGTGGGTGAAGACATGCATAATATCATTTCATTTCACACTTAGGGTGTGGAATATAGGGTGTAACTGTGAGCGTTGGGTGTAACTTGAATGCTGGATCCAAGTTACATCTTCTTCACCTCTTTATAGCCAGCCCTCCCCCACCCAGCTAACACACATAACCATCCAAGTGTGGCTGCACAGCCCTTGACGTGCTCAAGAAAAACAGATCAGAAAATATTTCACTCATGCAGTTTGAACAAGAACATTGGTAATACAAAAAGGAAGCACTGAAAGCTTTCTGAGAGTTTGGCAGTATGGCCCTGTCCTGTGACAGTCTGCAGCAGCGTGGTTATGTGCTGGCATCCCGTGACTCTTAACGTACAGAGTTACACAGTTCTTTTAGAGGACTCTGCACTTTATTTGGCCTTAGCAATCATCAATCTAACAGCAACATCGCTTCCAAAAAAATAAAACCCTAACCACATACTGACTTTTGGCAGAAAAAAAATATCCAAGACACTGTCGCATTTGGACCCTGTGCTGGTTAGCACGAATGTACAATTTATTACTCCAGCAAACCCTAAACATTAGCAGCTGCCTCCTCATCGCACTCCTCCGTCTCTCAAAGGACCCCCTTACATCAGCTGTGCCAGTGGTGGGGCTGGATTAGTGACTCCTCTGAGGTCCATGCTAGGCCTTGTCCAGAGCCCCTCCTATGGGCTGAGGTCCCACTGGAGGCTCATGTTCCAGCTGACACACATCACAAACAGATTACGTCTGGCTCTTCCAGTGGCTGTTATTAGAGAGACACCAGTGACTCTACAGCTTCTCTGGAGGATACTGCAGTGAGTAGGGGATGAGGCAGAGGTGGATAGAGAGAGCAGGAACACCACAAAACACTTGCGCCTGCTAAAAATGATTTCCGCTTGGTAATTTTAGCCGCTGTTGTGTCCTTCTGCCCACCCTGCTGGATACGTTTTAAGTAAGAGGTAAGTGAAAATGAGAATTGTGACAGGGGTTTTTCCCTCAACCTCTGTCTCCACACATTGCAGTTTCTCAGTGACCTCTTCTCAAAGACACACACCCATTTTTCCCAGCCACATATTTTTGGTCCAGGTGGGTGAAAATAGCTGGATATTCAAACTCCTGTGTCTCAAGTGTGTTGAAAACAATGACACTTGAGCGCTAGAATGAGCTGAACAGCTGCTCTTGGCTTGTCCTGTCTCCCCTCCCTCCCCCGACTTAACAGGAAATTTCAGTTTTAGGTGTTAAGACTGGATACAAATGAACAAATCTGGAGCTTTTTAAACAAGGGAATGAGTAAGTGCAAGCTAAATATATAGCATCACATCCTGTTGTGGTCCTTAATAATGGAATCAGTCTTCAAAATAAACAACACAGAACCATCTAGGTCAATGCACTTGGATTTATTTTCTGCTGGTAACCAATGCTAGCTTTAATAGCTAGCTCCAGGCTTATTGCTTTTGTCTCTTATCTGCTCTCTCTCAAATCCATAATATTTCACAGAAGTGAGGAAGATTCCATGACATGTCTGTTATCAATTATGAACAGCTATATGTAAATGTAGATTGAGCCTACATGGCAAGTATATAGCAAGAAATCCAAGATATAGTCCCCTATGATACAAAGACTAACATGCTTGCTTAACTTTGTTCACTGACATCAAGGCTTCCACACAGCTCAAGTTCCAGCTTCATTTACTTGATTTGCCAGGGAGCATGTCATGCCCAGCACGCTGCACAGCTCCCAGGGACCTCTAGCAGCTAAACGATACGCTACATGTAAACATCATTACCAGTCTGTCGGGAGCCAGAGGGTAAAGAGCCACCCCCTCAGCCTGAGTGGGCGGGGCCAGACCAAGCTTACACCAATCCCCAGAAGGGGAGGGGTGGGACAGGAAGTACAAAGGGCGGGGCCCTTTACCCAGTGAGGGAGGGAGACACAGGCTGCTCCCTCAGACCCTGCTGCTGACCCAGGAGGAACCTGACCTGGGGGAAGGACTGAGGCAACCAGGACTGCCAGCCGCCGAGTACCTGGAGGGGCCAGGCTGTAGCCAGGGCCAGCGTGAGCCCGACACGGAGGGGGAGCTGGAGCTGCCAGCAGCTGAATACCCGGACGAGCTGGAGGGACCGGGTAGGAAGTAGCCCAGGGGCAGAACTGCACCGTGTGGCGGGTGTATTTGGTCAGCGGGGCGCGGATGGTTCTCTGCTGACCCAGCGGCGGGACCCTCTCCTCCCGCCACTGTCAGGGCCCTGGGCTGGAACGCAGTGGAGTTGGGTGGGCCTGCGTTCCCCTACCCTGGCCAACCCGCCTTGGGTAGCAGAATCCCGAGCGCTGCAGACCCATGCTGGCGCTCCCCCTGCCTGAAGGGCGCGCTGCAGAGTCTGGCCGGCACACCTTCTCTGCTAATTCCCCAGTGCCTGAAAGGTGTGACTAAGGCCTGCCAGTGGGACAGTAGCTCTCCATCACCCCCTAGAGGCTGGGTGGACCAATTTAAACCTGTCACACAGTCTCTTCTTGTTCAAGTCATTGTATCCAAGGGAACTTATCTGTTTTCATCTACCATTCTGAACAAAAGGGGAATGGGGGCTGGTGCTGAATCATTAGGTTGAGTGCTCCTATAGGAATCAGGTGGTTCCTGTTCATTCCCCTGAGGGTTGGGCATCCTGCTTGGGACAGGTATCTCCTTGGAAGTGGTGGTGGTCTCCCTCTCCAGTGAGGACTGGATACCTGAGCAGAGATTGACTTGCATATAAGCCAACTCTTCAAAAACAGGTGTATATTTTCAACCAAAAAGCTGGTTTAAGCAGAGCATATACAGTATGTAAAATAGTTTTCTACTAAGGATAATAACTGAGCCTAGTATTCACCTATTCAACAAGGAAGAACTGGCAACAGGGGCCAAAAGAGCGCTGTTTTCAATGCCCTTTGGACAACAAGGTACTGAAATCCTAATGCATAGCTACACTTCAGCTTTGCTACCTCTAGAACTGCACACCTCAACCCTCAGGCTGCTGGTGTGTTTTAGACTGACCCCCCTAATGAGTGTATATGTGCATAGGGGCATACCTTGTGTATTTACACGCGTGCGCACACACACACAGAAATTGAAAAGCCAGAGATTTTCCTCCTAGATGTTTCTTGCACCTTTTCCCCAAAAGGTTCTGTTTGATGTAAATTATATCAAATCTCAATAACCTATTCCCCCACTTTAGGGTGAGTGTGGACCTACGTCTCAGAGCTCAGAACTGTCTCCTTGGTATTCTGCCTTAACAGGATTTGTTTGTCTATCCCTCCTCTGCTCTGTTCAATGTCACTTTCACAGCTGTAGCACCAAGACTCCTGAGATTTTGAGAGACAGAATGGAGAGACCTCTACAAGAGCCTGAATCTTGGACTGAAAGCCTAGCATTATGCAAGTGTGGGGCTTAAAGGCACACACATTAACACAATCACAGCACATGCTACAGTTCAGATTGTGATGTGATTTCTACTTTAACCACTCCTTTGCGCACTACAAACTGTGCATCTATTTGTAATCCCCAACAAGGCTACACAGTGCAGCTCGGCTTGTGTGAGTAAAACAAAATGCATTGCACATTGCTAGTGGAGAGGAAGTACTACCTCTTGAATGGATTATGCTGAGGGATGGGATGCAGTTAATTTTGTCTACATTCAGTTTATCATCTTGGATTTGTTGCACTTTCAAAACAAACAGTTGAGACCTGGGACTTTTCCTAGAGCCTTATTGACTGACCAGGAGCACTGATAACAAGCAGCTTTGCTTCAGTCAGTTTGAGCTAAAGCCTCCATGATCAGCTGCTTGAGTTTTCTTTCAATCAAACAATAATGTGGGAGCAGATTCATCCCTGAAGTAATGCCCCTGAAATCAGGTCCAAGACACAAAAACCATTTTGTTTCCAATATCAAGAATGGCCCAGGAGCTCTCCTGCTTCAGCCCAGATACATTAGCTACTAACACTCTAAAATCAGGCCCCACACAGTCCTTTTCCACCCGGTCATGTGATATGACCTCATCCTACCCCTTTCACCCACTCGTCTGTGACAGAGAATTTCCAATCCCCCATTTCCTGTTCTTTACAATGTCCACAATAAGCTTTCTAATCACACCTGACGCTTCTCCAAAGCCTCTGCCCCATCCAAAGCCTAAAGATCACTCCCAGTTAGGCTCTCCTGGGCCCTCCCCGACCCTGCCAAATTCCAGAGGCTCATCTTTAGCCCCTTACTTCTAAATCACATTTCTTCCAGTAGATTCTCCTTCCTAGAGGCTGTTTTTTTTGTTTTTGCCAGAGTTGTGGTCAATCCACTTACCTTCTTGCTGCCACTCCCCATACCACCTTCTGCTTTTTCCATCGTGCTGGACCTTCTCCATCCACAAAGCATTGCAGTCATCCAGGCCTGCGTCTCTGCCAGCTCCCACTGTTGGTGGCATCATGAGGCAATATGGGGAGGAGACATCTTGTACAATAAGAGCATACTGAACACCACTAAGACATGAAGGTGGGAGTGCCCCTTTCTCTAGGAGTTGGGCGTGAGGTAAAGCCCCATTTGGGGGGCATGTCAGAAAAGGGAATAACCAGTTTGAATACCACATTTCCTGTCAGTACTTTTTTTTTTTTTTTTTTTTTTTTTTCAGTTGGCTGAGAAACCTCTCTGCCTTTACTCTTCTCCATGTTCCTGGAGGTAGGAGCTGCTAGACTGTACCTCCCCTATGCATCAACTGAATAGCATCACTGTTGTAATTGCTTTTTGTTAAGCTCTCTGGTTGTATCCATGGCACTATATAAAACAGGGTCTCTCCCCTGAAAAGAGTTCTCCTGATATGCTGAGGCTATGTTATGATATGCTGAGGCTACACTAACTGCATTGGAGAGGGGTAGCATGACTGGTGTGGGAGGTTGTCCTGGCCTTTGGTCTGCAGGAGACTTACAGAAGAGACAAGAAGAAGAAGAAATCCTTCAAGAATGAGGGATTTGACAGAACAGGTGCAGAACATGAAAGCCTAACATAGCTGCTCTTAAGCACTTGGGTGTCTGGAGCTGAGGTTTGGTCAGGTAACGAATATGTGGAACGGCTACCCCGAAGGGAGCTCTCAGCCCTAACAAAAAAAGGACTGTATGCTGGCTCATGGTAATTGGTGCCTGAGGTGAGTGTAGCTATGTCACTTCTCTCTCCCCCCCGTGCCCTCCCTCACCCCGATGGCCTTCCCTCTTTCCAATCATACCTTGGCGCTCCCCTTCTAATCCAGCTGTCCACTTGTTCCTGTGGCACGAGAGAGAAACCCACGTTAACAGCTGGATGGGTGTCTGTCTAGTGGTTAGACCAAATAGTAAGGTTTGAGAGACTGTTACTGCCTCTGAACTAATGTACCTGGTGGGTCCTTTAGCTCAAACACTAGACACTCATGCTTTTGATCCAGAGGACCCATGTCCAATTCTCACTGTTGATCCACACAGGAGGTGGTTACATGAGCAATGTTTATGCTGCTGTCAGTGCATCTGATTTATTCGGCTCCTGCTGATTGGCTCTACAGCTATTGGTAAGGGGGGAGGGGAGCATGAAATGGACCTCATGTTGTAGAAGAATCTTGTGCAGTCTTTTCCAGAGGACTTAATGACAGCATGATATCAGGACACCCTTAGTATACTATCTCACAGTAAGTGTACTAGAAAATGGAGGGTATTCTCAGAAATGTCAGTTTAAAATTAGAGAAGGCTGAAGAGGTGGTTTTCACTAGGACGTTTTAAGATTTTCAGCTGGGTTCCGGTTTGGATTTGACAGTGCCAAAATGCTGTGGGATCTTCTAAAGATTTTGGCCCAAAGTTGCATAAATCTTCTGAGATCAATTGATCTCATAAGACTTCTGCCATCATGAATGGTGAAAATCTCATAAATTCACCTATATTGACATGGTGCCTTCCTTGAACTGGAACTGGGAATTAGGCTCTTTCTTGTTTTGGATCAAACTCCAAACAGGTGGATTGAGATCTGGCGATTTCAACTTCAACTCTTTCAAGATTCAAAGGGTTGCAGATTTGAGGCTCCAGTCTGAACCCATCTAGTTTTAATCTGCGGAGAAGTGCTTCTTACACTGGGAATTTTCATAATGTGGAACTGAGCAAAGTGGGTTCTCTTTTAAAATCAAATAAAGTGATCATTGCAAATTTGTATAAATACACTTTGCTGAAAGTCCTTAAATACTGAAGTTCTGTCACCTGCTGAAATCCAACAGGATCATGAGAGAACAATATTTGCGTTGTGGGTGCCTCTTCTCCAAGTATTTTAATTTTTCCAAACAAGAGGACAGATCCTGAGTGTCGCAACAGTAAAATCAATTTACATCAGCTGTGGGTCAGGAACAAAAAATTACATCACAAGGCTAAACAAAAAGGCTTGCTGAACAGCTGGAACAACTTTAAAATCTGATCTTATTTTAGCGGGGAATATTTGGTAATACTAAAAAAAAAAAAAAAAAAAAAAAAGGTTTCAGAGTAGCAGCCGTGTAAGTCTGTATCCGCAAAAAGAAAAGGAGTACTTGTGGCACCTTAAAGACTAACAAATTTATTTGAGCATAAGCTTTCGTGAGCTACAGCTCACTTCGTCGGATGCATAGTAAAAAAATAGAATCCTTAAAGGATGTTTAACACACGTGTATTGCATTTGGAATTACATCCACATTAACAAATAACACTGCCCCTTGTATTCTTTTGTTGCGTTCATATCTCATGCCAGAAGAATTCAGCGTTGGCTACAGAGGGCATAATAAAATATTCTTTCAGTGTGAAAATCCTCACCATAAATATCAAGGTATAAACTTCTGTCCTTAAGAGCATGGAGAACCTTTCTTAGCACAGTTTATTAACAAAACTATCTACAATGTCTTTTAGAAGCACTCTTATCCTTTTTGAACAAGGAAAATTAGAATTGCTCAAGGCTTTTAGAAGATGAGTCAAATCAAAAAGACTCTTAGCACATGTATTTCCACTGTTATAACATCTTCCATATCATCTTTACGTTAGATTATGATAATGTAGTGGTGCAATTGCACTTAGTAAAATTTTATTAGATTAATAACACTGTCTGACCCCTGCAATGCCAAAACACTAAACTAATCTACACCTCTTCTTAGCAAGTCATGCAAATCAAAATGCAGACGCTTTTAGTACCTCCGAAGACTATACCAGTGGGATGAGATGAATGCAATGTAACTGAAGGAGAACTAAGAGCATTACATAGAAAGAGTATTAGAATTTTACTTAGAATTCAGATGCATTTAATAAAAGCTGTATACTGTGACTTCAGGGTTTCTGCTCTGAATGTTAATGAAAATGCATTTCATTGGGACTTGCTCTAAGCAGCTGTCAACTGAGCAAGGGACAATCCTTTGGTGCCACCTAGTGGTACAATAAGACTAAATAAAACCTCCCTTTGCTGGCAAAGCCTATAGATTTAGGATCATAAGGCATTAATGGGAGCTCATTGCAAAGGCCTTGGGTAGTAAGCATCACCTCTTGAAAGAGTTATATGAAATGTGCTATGGGACAGCTCAATAAAAAGTAGGAGGGAAAATTAGTTTATATTTATGAAACTGATCATTAAGATACAAGTTCTATACAAGATATTTTAGATAATTTTAGTCTTCTGCTAAAGCAATATTGTACCAGCCCACAATCAGTTCATAAATAAAAATGCATCATTGTATAACAATCAGCAAGTTGAACACAGCATTGCAAGACTATCAAATGCACCACAGCCACAGAACATACTACATCTACAGCAGAATTGAAACCCCAACTCAAATCCCCATCTTTACAATGATGCAATTGTGAAGAAAATTCCAAGCCAAGACTCAAAATTTTAACTTGACTACTAAAATCTAAATACATGAAAAAAATTACCATATCTGAACTAGTCACTAAATCCAAAGTAATTGCGCTCCTGTTATTTTGTGGAGTATTTAGTATTCCACTCTGTTCCCAGTTCTGCTGCAGGATTCCTGTATGACATTGCACAAGCCACAGTGTTGGGAGCTGTAGCTCCTTTGAAAAATATATCACACTTCAGCTCTACTCTTGCAAGTTGTCACATGCCTAATTTAGGTGAGAAGGCTAATTAACTTCTATGAGACTACACATGTGCTTAAAGTTAAGCACCTGCTTAAGTGTTTTGGGGATCAAGGTATTTTTCAGGTACTTGAGACCCAATTCAGGACCGCATGCCTATCCGGGACAAAACTTAAGGACATGCTTGACTCCCATAGCTGTCCCGAATACAAAGGGGCTTAAACACATTCTTAAATGTTATCCTGAACTGGGCCTAAATATTGATTTAATACTTAAACGTTGCACACCCAAGTTTAAAGTTTCTGTCCCTAAGCTTCCCCCTCCCTTTCCCTATTTGTAAAATAGGTGCAATACTAGTTATCTACCTGAGAGGAGAATTGAGACCCCTCTATTCATTGTCTGTAAAATGCTTTGAGATCCTCAGGTATATCTTTAATTCTCACCATATCACCACACCCAATATGCTTTCCAATTAGGGATTTTACCTTCTACGTGCATTTGGACAAATGCATGAGGTAGGGTTTTAAATCTCACAATTTAAATTAATATCCATGTTGCACATTGGGGTACTTTATTACGGTAACAACCATTTAAATATCCAAAATTACTTTTATTTAAAGCTCCGCAACAGCTTCAGTGACTGATATCCTCTAAGCACATAATAGATCTACCAGAAAGGGCTCGGCCACACAAGAAAGTTACACTGGTTTATCCTAAGGTGTGAAATTAAACTAATGTGGTGAACCTGGGGTATGGACAGTCTTGTTTCAGTTTAAATCCACTGGGAACAAGTTTAAGCTAAATGAAAATCAGAGCATATACACAGGAATCTGCACCAGTTTAACTGTAAACGATTAAGCTGCTTGTTGGTACTCTACACATCTGAAAATAAAGCAACTTTTATTTAGGTGCGTAAATTTAGGTAGCTGTTTGAAAGTTTTGGCACCAATGTTTTGTCTTCTACCATGCTAATTTCCTATGTAAGGCTAAGTTTGTAGATAAAAATCAGAACATGATGACTGCATTAATCGCCTGGAACAGATCATATTTTTCTTTGAATTTACGTAATCATCCCTTTGTTTTCCAATAATTTACACGTGCAGAGCTGAACTAATCTTGCCACATCTATTCATACCACAAGGAGGCCTTGACAGAGTAATGAATATTTGTTAAGCACTGAGCTTCTCAACTGAAATATACATTCCTTAGTAATTGGCATTCTTTATTAATGACACCATTACCTGTTTTAAAATTATTAATAACTCAACCACAGCACCATCCATGAATAGGGATCAAAGTGCTACTGAACTAAGCCAGAAGGGGCCTAGAAGTCTGTTCCAGACCCCTGACTCAAACCATGGAACAGAATGAGTTACCCCTTGAACACGGGTCTGTGTGGAAAGAAATACTGTAGCGTATTATAGGGGATTTCATTATCGGAGACATACCCTGGAGGTCTCATGCATCCAGTTGTAATTCATTAGAGTTTCTAAAAATAACTGAAAGTTTCTTACATAAATGGTATTGAGCCCAACCCATGGTAACTGTTTTGAACCTCATTATCACACATGAAGATGAGCTAATCACTGGACTGGAAGGTGATAGTTGTCTAGGGACAAGGGATCATGACCTGATTACATTCAGTCTGGGCAAACAGAGGACTGCATCCATCAGTATTACATATACTTGGTGCTTCCAAAAGGACTAATATCTCAAAGCTGGGAAAAATTATGAGTGAAATTGACTGCGAGTAAAAATGTAGACCAAAAAATGTGAATAAAAATTGGGAGTTCATTAGGTTGCCAAAAAAGCCATGATTCCACAATCCAGAAAGAGCTCTTTGGCAAAAAGCCCATGCTGATTCAGTGGCATAGTGAAAGTAACAATTTAGAAATAAAGAAGCAATATAAATAAATGAGGGAAAGTGGAAATCGATAGTAATCAATATAAATTAGAAATTATGAAGCACAGAAAATTGATAAGGGAAGCTGAAGATATGTGGGGGGGGGGGAAATATCCATGGCTACGAGGGCTGAGCACAAGAAAGAAGAAGTTTATGTATATTAGGTACAAAAGAAATCTTAGCAATGGTATAGGCCTATTACTAGATAAAGATAGTAAAACTGTTAACTATGTAGAACAGCAGTTCTCAAACTTCATTGCAACATTCTGACAACAAAAAGTACTACACGACCCCAGGAGTGGGGACTGGAGCCTGACCCTATCTTTGCCCCGCTGCCCAGGGCTGAAGCCACAGCCTGAGCCCTGCCACCCAGGGCTGAAGGCTTTGGCCCGGGAAGTGGGGCTTGGCATTCAGCTTCTGCCCTGGACGCCAACAAGTCCTAACTGCCAGCCCTGGTGACCACATTAAAATGTGGTCCCGACCCACTGTCTGAGAACCACTAATATAGAAGAGAGAAGTGTTCAATAAATATTTGTTCTGTTGTGACAGGTTCGGTCACAGAGACCCCCTTGGGACTGTCACCCATGCTGAAGTTACCTCTGACCCCATTTTCCCTACCAGCTTGGGACTCCAGAACCCTGCCTTGCTGAGCCAGACACACTAGCCTGCTGCAACACAGACCCAGGATCTGGGCCATACCCCCAAAGCTGCAGCCTTTCACCAAAAACTGCTCTTCAGGTTACCTGACTCCAGCATCCGGCCACCCAGTTCCCAATGGGAGCCAAACCCCAAATAAATCTGTTTTACTCTGTATAAAGCTTATACAGGGTAAACTCATAAATTGTCCGCCCTCTATAACACTGATTGAGAGATATGCACAGCTGTTTGCTCCCCCAGATATTAATCACTTACTCTGGGTTAATTAATAAACAAAAGTGATTTTATTAAGTATAAAAAGCAGTATTTAAGTGGTTGCAAGTAATGACAGACAGAACAAAGTCATCAAGCAAAATAAAACAAAATATGCAAGTCTAAGCCGAATACATTAAGAAACTGTTTACAGGTAAAATCTCCCCTTCAGAGATGTTCCAATAAGCTCCTTTCACAGATTAGACTCCTTCCTAATCTGGGCCCAATCCTTTCCCTGGTACAGTTCTTGTTAGTTCCAGCAAACATCTTAGGTGGAAAGCAGGGGTGTTCTCATGACTGGCAGCCCCCTTTGTTCTGTTCCACCCTTTTATAGCTTTAGCACAAGGCAGGAATCTTGTGTCTCTCTGGGTCCCGCCCCTCCTTCTAAATGAAAAAGTACCAGATTTAAGATGGATTCCAGTGACATGGCCCCATGTCTTGTGAGACCCCAGCCTCCATTCTTCCAGGGCTGGCCCACACTCACCCAGGAAGGTTTGCAAGTAAACAGACCATTTACAACCAATTGTCCTAGTCAATGGGAGTCATCGAGATTCTAAACCAGCATCAATGCACACTTTGCATAATTACAATAGGACTTCAGAGTTATACTTTATATTTCTAGCTTCAGATACAAGAATAATTCCTACATACAAATAGGATGAGCACAGTCAGTAGATTATAAGATTTGTAATGATACCTCACAGAGACCTTTTGCATAAAGCATATACCAGTTACATTATATTCATACTCAAGCATATTTCCATAAAACATTATGGAGTGCAGCATCACATCTGTATTTGGAAAGAAACAGAATGATGCACTTGTATGCGGATGAAGTACTTTCCCATCCATTAGGAACAGAAGATGATGTATATCAAATAGGGATAAATATTTTAATTTCAGCAAGCCGAAAAAGCTTGCACCCAAGATTCTTAAAAGAACTGGTTGAGAAGATCAGTGGTCCACTGATTTTTTTTTTTTTTTAAATAAATCTTGGATTACTAGGGAAATGCCAGAAGACTGGAAGAGGGATAATGTTGTGTCAATATTCTCAAAGGGTAAGTGGGATAACCTGGTAATTATAGGCTAGTTCAGTAGTTCTCAAACAGTGGGTTGGGACCCCAAAGTGGATCACGACCCTGTTTTAATGGGGTTGCCAGGGCTGGCATTAGACTTACTGGGCCCGAGGCCGAAGCCTGAGCCCCAGCACCCGGGGCCGAAGCCAAAGCCCAGGGGCTGCTGCCCTGGGACGCGGGGCTCAGGTTACAGGTCCCCTGCCCAGGGCTGAAGTCCTTGGGCTTCGGCTTTGGGCCCCCCGTACAGAGTGGTAGGGCTGGGGTAGGCTCAGTCTTTGGCCCCCCTCTCCTGAGGTCGTGTAGTCATTTTTGTTGTTAGAAAAGGGTCGTAGCGCAATGAAGTTTGAGAACTGCTAGTTAGCCTGATATCAATTCCAGGCAAAGTAATTCTTTATCAGTTGAATCATGTATCAGCTTTTCCATTAAAGGATAGGAACAGAACAATGTTAGTCAATATGGGTTTTGAAAAAGAGATCTTGTCAAACCAGATTTCATTCTCTGAGATTAAAAGTTTGGCAGATAAAGGTAACCATGTAGACTTTTGTAACGTGTTTGACTTAGTACCACATGATGGATTTAAAAATGAGCACTACATCAATAAAGCACATGGATTTCAAGAAGGCAGACTTTAGCAAACTCAGGAAGTTCGTAGGTAAGATCCCATGAGAAGCAAGTCTAAGGAGAAAAACAGTTCAAAGGAGTTGGCAGTTTTTCCAAAGAGACGTTATCAAGAGCAAACTATCCCTGTGTAGGAATGATAGGAAGTATGGCAAGAGACCACGATGGCTTGACCAGGAGATCTTCAATGATGTGAAACTCCAAAGAGTCCTACAAAAAGTGGAAACTAGGTCAAATTACAAAGAATAAATATAAACAAAGAACATAAGCATGTAGGGACAAAATTAGAAAGGGCAAGGCAAAAAACAAGATCAAACTAGCTCGAGACATACAAGGGTAACAAGAAAACATTCTACAAATACATTAGAAGAAAGAGGACGACCAAGGACAGGGTAGGCCCCGTTTCTCAATGAGGGGGGGAAGCAAACAGAAAATGAGGAAATGGCAGAAGTGCTAAATGGCATTTTTGTTTCAGTTTTCACCAAAAGGGTTACAAGTGATTAGATGATGTCAAATATAAAGGGAAGGGTAACCACCTTTCTGTATAAAGAACTATAAAATCCCTCCTGGCCAGAGGCAAAACCTCTTCACCTATAAAGGGTTAAGAAGCTAAGATAACCTCGCTGGCACCTGACCAAAATGACCAATGAGCAGACCAGATACTTTCAAAGCTGGGGGGCGGGACAAAGGGTCTGTCTCTCTGTGTGATGCTTTTGCCGGGAACAGATCAGGAATGTTCTTCAGAACTTCTATTAAGTTAGTAAGTAATCTAGGTAGAAATGCGATAGATTTCTTTTGTTTAATGGCTGGTAAAATAGCTGTGCTGAATGAAACGTATATTCCTGTTTGTGTGTCTTTTTGTAACTTAAGGTTTTGCCTAGAGGGATTCTCTATGTTTTGAATCCGATTACCCTGCAAGGTATTTGCCATCCTGATTTTACAGAGGTGATTCTTTTACTTTTTCTTTCATTAAAATTCTTCTTTTAAGAACCTGATTGCTTTTTCATTGTTCTTCAGTTCCAAGGGTTTGGGTCTGTGTTCACCTATGCCAATTGGTGAGGATTTTTATCAAGCCTTCCCCAGGAAAGGGGGTGTAGGGCTTGGAGGGATATTTTGGGGGGGAAGACATCTCCAAGTGGGCTCTTTCCCTGTTCTTTAACACGCTTGGTGGTGGCAGCACAGGGTTCAAGGACAAGGCAAAGTTTGTACCTTGAGGAAATCTT
The DNA here is from genome assembly GCF_965152275.1 of Natator depressus. Taxonomy (NCBI): domain Eukaryota; kingdom Metazoa; phylum Chordata; order Testudines; family Cheloniidae; genus Natator; species Natator depressus. The sequence goes on along the minus strand of NC_134240.1, from coordinate 66,304,424 downwards.
TAACCTAAGCTGGTAAGAATAAGCTTAGGGGGTCTTTCATGCAGGTCCCCACGTCTGTACGCTAGAGTTTAGAGTGGGGAAGGAACCTTGACAGATGTCTAACAGTGATGTGGTATATCTTGACTTTAGTAAGGCTTCTGATACTATCTTGCATGACCTCATAAACAAACTAGGGAAATACAACCTAGATGGAGCTACTATAAAGTGGGGGCATAACTGATTGGAAAACCATTCCCAGAGAGTAATCATCAGTGGTTCACAGTCAAACTGGAAGGGCATGTCAGGTGGGGACCTGCAGGAATCAGTTCTGGGTGTATTTCTGTTCATTACCTTCATCGATGATTTAGATAATGGCATAGAGACTACACTTAAAGTTTTCAGATGAAACCAAGCTGGGAGGGGTTTGGAGGATAGGATTGAAACAATGTGGCCAAATTGGAGAAATGGTCCTAAGTAAATAGGATGAAATTCAATAAGGACAAATGCAAAGTACTCTACTTAAGAAGGAACAATCAGTTGCCTGCATACAAAATAGGAAATGACTGCCTAGGAAGGAGTACTGCAGAAAGGGAACTCAGGATCATAGTGGATCACAAGCTAAATATGAGTCAACAGTGTAACACTGTTGCAAAAAAAGCAAACATCATTCTGGGATCTATTAGCAGGAGTGTTGTAAGCAAGACACAAAGTATTTCTTCCTCAACTGAAGGACTGTGACCAGTTCTACGCGCCACATTTCAGGAAAGATGTGGACAAATGGGAAAAAGTCCAGAGAAGAAAAACCATTATTAAAGGTCTACAAAATATGACCTGTGAGGGAAGATTTCTCCAGACCAAACAAACCCAATTTTTGCAGAGAAGACAGGGGGGACATGAGAACAATTTCCATGTATATAAAAGGTTGTTACAAGGAGAAAAATTGTTCTCAAACACTGAGGATAGGACAATGGGCTTAAATGGCAGCCAGGGTGGTTAAGCACCGGAATAAATTGCCTAGGGAGGTTGTGGAGTTTCCATCATTGGAGATTTTTAAGAGCAGATTAGACAAACACCTGTCAGGAATGGTCGAGATAATACTTAGTCCTGCCACAAGTGCGGGGGACTGGACAAAATGACCTCTCGAGGTCCCTTGCAGTCCTACGATTCTATGATTCCACGTTAAAAGGATTAAGAACTGGCTAACTGACAAATCACAAAAAGGTAGTGGCAGACAATGGGGAATCATCACTGAATAATCGTTTCTAGTGGATTCAGCAGAGATTAGTACTAGGCCTGACCCGATTTGACATTTGGGATTCAGAAGTAAACATATAATCACTGCTGATAAAATTTGAAGATGACACAAAGATTGGGAAAATGATAAATAATGAGGACAGGGCAGTCATACAGTGATCGCTTGGTAAGGTAGGCCCTTTCAAACAAAATGTGTTTTAATGCAGCCAAATGCAAAGTTATTCCTCTAGGAACAAGAAATGTAGCTCATACTTACAGGAAGGGTAACTTTATCCTGGGAAGCAGTGACTCCAAAAAGGATTAGGGGGTCATAATAGACAAGCAACTCCCCCATGACCTTCCAGTGGAGTACTGTGGCAAAAAGGGCTAATGCAATCTGTGGATGTATAAACAGAAGTAGTGAGTAGGACCAGGAGGGTGCTTTTACCTCTTCATATGACAGTAGTGAGAGAGAGATAGTGGAATACTGCATCCAGTTCTGGAGTCCATATTTTAAAGAGGATGTTGAAAAATTGAACGCTGCAAGAAAAACAAATCATTTGAAGGCTAGGGAAAATTCCCTCCATTAAGATAAACTGAACAAGATTGAGCTCTGTATCAAAAAAACAGAGAGGCGTATAAGTATCTTCACAGTGTAGAAGTGTATTACAGAGTATAAGTACCTTCACAGGGAAAAAAAGATACTAGATCTCTTTAATCTAGCGGAGACAGGGATAGCAAAGAACCACTGACTGGAAGCTAAATCAGACAAATTTCAAATTAGAAAGAAAGCACTTGTTTAACAAAAAAAACAAAAAATTGTGAGTGATTAATTACTGGAACAAATTGCCAGGGGAAGTTATGGATTTTTTATCTCTTGATATTTTCAAATCAATATTGGAGGCCTTTCTGGAAGTTATGCTTTAGTCAAACAGAAGTTACTGAGCTCAGTACAGGGATAACAGTGAAATTTTATGTCTTGTGTTATCCATATCAGGCCAGATGATCAAATGATCCCTTCTGGCATTAATCTCCCCATGCACACATTAACCCATTTTAGAAGAGCTCTCTCTCCAGTGTAAGACAATCATGAAAGTTTGACTTGCTGACTACAACGAGTTTTGTGGTTCTGAGTATCTACTAAATGAAGAAGTGGCAGCTCTGAGGACCATTGATATAGACCGGGGTGGCCCACATGTGGCTCTTCAGAGGTTAATATGCAACTTCTGGCATAGATACCAACACCAGGGCTGGAGCTACAGATTCCAACTTTCCAGTGTGCTACAGGGTGCTCACTGCTCAACCCCTGGCTCTGCCCCAGGTCCCACTCCACCCCTTCCCCAAGGCTCCCACCCCTTCCCCGGAGTCTGCTGCACACCACAAAACAGCTGATCGCAGCAGGCGGGAGGCGCAGGGATGGAGGGTTAGGTGCTAATCGGCAGTGCAGCTGTCAGGTGGGAGACACTGGGGGCGGGGGGGAAGCGGGCTGAGGGGAAGCTGACGTGTTATTGTTGCTCTTTGGCAATGCACACTGGCTCCTTCTCAGGCGCAGGTTGGCCACCCTTGATATAGACCATATGACAAGGGGGAATTTCAGAGAATAGCGCAGCTCGAGTGAAACACAACCAATGCTGTGATATTTCAGCTGTTCACATGCCAGTTTTAAATCAGTGGGCAACATTAAACTCACATAAGAAACAGACTTCTTTTTTAACCAAAAAATGTATTTAATGATTTTCCACACACAAATGAAGAGAACATAAAATATTTTATATCAACATTCAACATTAGCTAAAATATTTTTTAAATATTTCAAAAGAAATCAATAGTGGAACTATAATAAAAAGCGGTTCAGTCCTATTTTCTGTGATATTATACTTGAAATTCCATCACACACATACACAAATGTATGTAATCTTCAATTAGCTAAAAAGACATCCATCTAGTGCAAGATGCATTTTAAACTTGCATACTGTTGTTCTATATGATGGACATTAACTCACACTTGGAAAGAGCCTTCACATTTTATTTTTATTTCCTGAATAATTACTGTACCAGCCACCAAGACACTTCCTCCACCACTTATATATAAATATATATATTTAGCAGCTTAAGTGACTCTAGAAATGTCATTGTAAGGTTTTATTACCATTATTTCTCAATGCTTCCCTATCAGATGCACACAGTTTACGAGTGAAAAGATGTATTTTCTAACTGCCAGCCCTGAAAACTCTTGATGGACTCCCATCAGTCCATCTGGATTCCTTCCCTCTCACTGAAGTAACCAATTTTAAATTAGTAATTCTGTTGATGCACCAGAAGAAATGGAATCCAGCTAATCCCCAAGATAAGTTGGCTCTGACAGGCTAACAGAAACAAAAAGCAGTAAAACTTATTTGTCATTTGGGATAGCATTCTGAATACACACAGAAAACGGATCTGCTGCTATTTTTACCTAGTCAGGTTTCAGAGTAGAGCTGCACTGCCGGTTAGTTAGCAGTTGCACTACAAAGAAGGTCACTTGATCAGTTCTGGTTATCTCTTGACTCTATCAAGTAAATGACTGGAGCTGTGGTAGCATGCCCACCAACTCAGTTTAATATAACTGAAAGCAAAAAGTTAATTTGATCAATTAATTTAGATACAAGATACTTTGTGGGTACGTCTACACTACCTGCCGGACTGGCAGGTAGTGATCGATCCCCGATCACTCTGCCGTCGACTCCTGTACTCCACCGTGGCAAGAGGCGGAAGCGGAGTCGACAGGGGAGCGGGGGCAGTCAACCGTGAGGACGCGAGGTAAGTCGACCTAAGATACGTTGACTTCAGCTATGCTATTCTCATAGCTGAAGTTGCGTATCTCAGGTCGATCCCCCCTCCCAGTGTAGACCAAGCCTTAGTCTTAGTTTTCCCCCTTTGTTAAAGAATTAGCAATGGTCCAAGACAATAGAAATCCATGGATTTAAGTTGCATTGTAAGTTTTGTCATCTTTTGCAGAAAGAAGATTCTAGCCCTTCTGGTTGCAGAGATAGCCTTGAGAGCATTAACTAATTTGCTTTATCAGTACAACTTCAAGTCCGCAACCAGACGGGAATGAAACATAGTACCAAAGGAAATGCAGCATTCTTTATTTCATCTTAATGAAGCATTTTAACCCCAATTACAAAAGTTTAAATGCAACATCCTTAATTACTTCACTGTTGATCCTACTGCCTGAAACATCCAGCTAATGAATTTATCCACTGAACCTGGATGGATTTTTGTCAAACACTAACTTTACATTCATTTGAAATAGAGAAGGGTGCAAACTCTGACTAGCCAAGTCGACAACAGGATAATCTTTCAAATATTCTGATAAGGCTCACAATGTTCTTTGTAATTTATGACAAAATTAATATTCATATTGCTGCCCAATACAGTGTTGAATGACTGCACTTCAGCTTGCAGGATACTATGGGGTTCTCGGTCAAGCTTGGCCTGACAGCCTCTATTTTGATAGTTCAGTTTAACACGCTAATACATATTTTAAGAATATTCTCATTGTTGTGAGTAAATAATATTATACAACAATGTAAAAGTAGAGCCAAGTTAGATAGAAAATGTGGACTCTCTAGACCCTACCCACAATAAAATGGAGATTTTTAACTAAAATTCCTCACATTTCTACTGTCCCTGATCATAGCATCTTCAATGAATTATCTTGAACAGACAAATATATTTTCACATCAGCAATTAACAACCCTAAAAGTGAAATCAGACATGCTTCTTCCTCATTTTTCTTTGTCACAGCACCTAAGTTCTCCTGAGTTACAGGCAGTGGGTTACGACAGCTGACCACAGTCAGTAATGACAATCTTTTTGGATGTCTTTCCATTCTTGGAACCAAAGCTCTCGATTTTTTTCACAACTTCCATTCCTTCCTTTACGTGGCCAAACACAACATGTTTTCCATCTAGCCTGTGATATGAATAATAAATAAGTATAAGTAAAAGCAATATTAAACTAAATACACACTGAAAGTAAGGGGGATGCTGAATATGAATGAATATTCAGACTAGCTGATGACATTCTGATCAACTCTACTTACTGAAAAAGTAAAAATACAATACAGCTTTAGGACCTGATCCTACAGGCCCTTCCTCACATGAATAAACGTTAGCAGGATAATGGCCTTATCTTGCGTAGTGCCCATTACTTAAGAACGTAAAGCGTTTCAGGTTGCAAGCCTTAAGTAACAATAGCAGAAGGAGATGGAGATAGAAGGGAAGTGGTATAGTTGGGGAGGGAGGGCAAGGGGAACGTCTTAAATATGGGAGCAAAATGTACTGACATGATGAGGCAGAGAGCTACAGAAAAGGTATTCCAAATGACAGGAGCAGTAGAGAGAGAGATGTGAATAGCAAAGGCTGTTCTAAGTGGGGCTAATCCAAAGCTCACTGAAGTCAATATAAGTCTCTCGAGTACAATTGCATCTGGGTCAGGCCTTTCGGGACTGTAAGGCAGCATGGTGTCTAGTGAAGCAACCTGACCTGGGAGACTGGAAGCCCCAGGATTGACCAAATCACTTAACCTTTCTATCTCCACTTGTCAGTAAGCATTCTACACATCCTGGGGCTACAGTGAGAATTTGTTCGTAGAATCTTTTTGCATGGAGGGGAGGGGAAAGCATACATTGCATTCATTACTGTCCTGCAGTTTTGTAGGAGGTCTCAATACACTTACAAGATTGTTGTAATTGGGGGGAAGAGGAGGAGGAACGGGGAGGAAGAGATGCATGAATCTTCAGCTAACCCAAGGTTTTATATTTTTCTAACTCACATAATGCTTAGTGAAGTAGTCCCAGTGTCCAGACTCACTTGTAATTTCTTTAGAAGTTAAAAAAAGTAAACTTTTTAAACATGCAAGGGAGAGCAGTCCTCCACCCATGTTCATCCTATTAACTTATGTTTAGAGCTTCTGGCTCAAACAGATTATTTCCTAGGAAGTGATGGAGAAATTTAAAGTCACAACTCACAGGGCAAATATTTGGTTAAGGCTGACTCCTTTTTCTTAATTTCCACTCCTGACCTATGGCTTCACCCTGCGCTACCAATGCTAATCAACTTTGGACTTGGAAGAAGCAAAGGCTTGTTCCAGCAATGATGAAGGTATTACTGAAGTATGCTGGGAACAGCAAGAGGTACATTACTGCATCCAAAGAAAATGAGAATAAAAATAAAAGTGATGCCTTCATTTTATAATAGGAAAATGAAACCACTTATTGGATCCATTCAAATGCACAGCGCAACATCAACTGTTTGATTTATCTCCCTTATGTCCTCATTTCCTCCAACCTCCCCAAATCATAGAAGATTACGGTTGGAAGAGACCTCAGGAGGTCATCTAGCCCAACCCCTGCTCAAAGCAGGACAAACACCAACTAAATCATCCCAGCCAGGGCTTTGTCAAGCTGGGCCTTAAAAACCTCGATGGATGGAGATTCCACCACCTCCCTAGGTAACCCATTTCAGTGCTTCACCACCCTCCTAGTGAAATAGTGTTTTCTAATACCCAACCTAGACCTCCTGCACCGCAACTTGAGACCCTGCTTCTTGTTCTGTCATCAGCCGCCGCTGAGAACAGCCGAGCTCCATCCTCTTTGGAACCCCCCTTCAGGTAGTTGAAGACTGCTATCAGACCCTTCACTCTTCTCTTCTGCAGACTAAATAAGCCCAGTTCTCTCAGCCTCTCCTCCTAAGTCATGTGCTCCAGCCCCCTAATCATTTTCATTGCTCTCCACTGGACTCTCTCCAAATTGTCCACATCCTTTCTGTAGTGGGGGGGCCCAAAACTGGACGCAATACTCCAGATGTGGCCTCACCGGTGCCCAATAAAGGGGAATAATCACTTCCCTCGATCTGCTGGCAATGCTCCTACTAATGCAGCCCAATAGGCCATTAGCCTTCCTGGCAACAAGGGCACACTGCTGACTCAAATCCAGCTTTTCATCCACTGTAATCCCCAGGTCCTTTTCTGCAGAACTTCAAGACTTGTAATGACAAAGGAATTAATGTAGATACATTTTTAAAAACTGCAGAGCCATGGGGTAAGTGTTACCATATGTATTTCTACGGAAAACTTACCAGTCAGTTTTGGCAGTGCAAATGAAGAACTGAGACCCATTTGTATTGGGTCCTGCATTGGCCATTGAGAGTATACCTGCAAAAACATGAACATATTAGCGATGTATTCATCTGAAAAATGTGCTGTAGAGAAAATGCACTTTTCCTTTGCATACATAAGGCTAGTAGAGATGCGGAATAGGGCGGAAGGCATGTTGCTTCAACGTGGCTGCTCACGTCCCACCCTTTCTTTCTCCTGTCCTCTCTCCTCCAGCAATGGTAGTATTGGGATAGTTCATCTGCCATTGGGACCAGTGATGAGCTGCCAAAATCTTAACAACTGGTTCCCTCCTCACCCCACAAGGGGGTCGTGGCCCACCCCCTGGGACTCCTGCCCCATCCAACCCCCCACATTCCTTGACACCCCTCCCAACCTTGCCCCATCCACCCCCCTCCCCTGTCCCCTGACCGCCCCCGGAACCAGGCAGGAGGGTCTCGTGGGCTACCGTAGTGGGTGCCCACCGTGCCCCGGCCTTAAGAGCCAGAGGGACCTGCCGGGGGGCGAGGTGGGGAGTCCCGGCGGTGCTTACCTGGGGCAGCTCCCGGCAAGCATCCGTCAGGTCCCTCTGGCTCCTAAGTGCGGAGTAGCATAGCTGGGGAGGATCAGGGGGAGCGGCTGCTCCCAACATTGATCACATCAAAAGTGGCACCTTAGGCGCAGACTCCATGGGTGCTCTGGGGTTGGAGCAGCCACGGGGAAAATTTGGCGGGTGCCCCACCGGCAGCTCCCTGCCCGGCCCCAGCACACCTACACTCCACCTCCTCCTCTGAATGTGCCACCCCACTCTGCTTCTCCACACCCCTGGCTTCCCGCAAATCAGCTGTTTGTGTAGGAAGCCTGGGAGGGCTGAGAAGCAGGCAGCGGCTTCGCGCTCAGGCCCAGGGAGGCGGAGGCGAGCTGGGGCAGGGAGCGGTTCCCCTGCGTGTCCCGCCCCCCCCCAAGGTTACCTGCTGCGGTGCGGGCGGCCCTCCTTGTGCCCCCCCACCCCAGCTCACTTCCGCTCTGCCTCCTTGGGCCTAAGCACGAAGCAGCTGCTTGCGTCTCAGCCCTCCCAGGCTTCCCGTGCGAACAGCTGATTCGCGGGAAACTGGGGGGGGGGGGGGAGGGGACGGAGAACCAGAATGGGGTGGAGCATAACTCAGGGGCAGAAGTGGAGCAGAGGTAGCTGGGGGCGGGGAGGGGAGCTGCTGGTGGGTGCTCTGCACCCACCAAATTTTCCCCATGGGTGCTCCAGCCCCAGAGCACCTACGGAGTCAGCGCCTAAGGTGCCACTTTTGGCCGGTTGTTAAATTTAGAAGCCCTTTTAGAACTGGCTCCAGCTCACCACTGATTGGGACCCTGGAGGTGGCTCCTACCTTGTAATGTCTATTGTGGCTTGCATGGTAAAATAGGGAAAACCAACTGACTTGGTCCCCATGATAAATGGAAGTGTCTGATATGTTAGAATTACATAGACATTTCCTAAGTATATGTTCCTAGATGACTGGGTTCTTCCCCCTCACCCCTGCATCCACCTGCTCTTTTGACTATAGTTGGTTATAATTGGTCTGTTGGTATAACCGATCTTTTGGCTAAAAGCTTTTGTGCTCCCTTCCACACCATCTAGCTGGTGGACAGCCAACACCATGGTGACCAGTCAGATAGAGTGAAATGAAGTGGTCATGGGTCTGAGTAAAAATTCAAGTCAGGAGATTCAGGAAACAGAAAATGTAGCCAAATTCCATTCCATTACAAAAAGTTGTTCCACGTTTGGGACAGTTTGTAAACATAAAATAGAACAAACATGTTAGGCTATGATAATTTGCATAGCATCCACTTAAAGCAAACTGCAATAGGTGTGATGATCTGACTGTCACCCATCATAGGCTGTCTACATGATGTGTATACTAGCACAGCTGAACTAGTAACACCTCAATGGACCTTTTTGTAATGATCAAGTACCTCACCCACCTCAAATATGTGCTCCTTAAAATGACATTTTCTACAGGTACCAATCATTACAAATTACTCAGCAGAAGGGAAGAGGAATAAGTTTATTTACCAGGTCCAACATGCTTAAGTATGAAATTTTCATCTGGAAATCGACTGCCATAAATGGATTTTCCTCCTGTGCCATTGTGGTTGGTAAAGTCCCCAGCCTGAAACATAAGTGGTTTTTAACTTTACTAATGTACAGGTTGCATTTTATACTAAAACAGGTGCTATTAAAAATATACACACTGTTGTAATTAATTTACATGGAATATACGGGCCCAAAGGAGTTAATATGACCCTGTCACCATCCAACATTAAACAACATTAAGCAAGGTTCAGGCTTTGGTATACAGAGACTTCAGCCTGCTTAGTACTACAGCAAACACATGATTAAAAATTTTAAACCTTTTCTTAAAGATATAGAAATGAAGGAAAAACAATTAATACTTTATATTTCAAATGCGTTAAGTTGAACTTTCATTTTAACATCGTGTTCCCTTTAGCTGTAGAGAGTCCTTAAATGGAAAAAACCCAAAGCCATCGTTCAACAGTCTTTTAGATAGTATTAAAGATGGAAATAACTTCTCTTTTTCCCCAAAAAAGACAGTTAATTAAGATAGGCTGGTGCTGTTTTTGTTAAAATCCCAATCCTGATTCCTAGAAGACAAAATAAGACAAATACACACAAGACGGGAGAGAAAAGAATAGCAAAGATACAAAACACAGCTTCTATCTTGGGTCAATGTTTACTTGCCACCTCACTGCTGGAAAAACAAATACATGGCACTTGGTCTTATTAGCCACTCTGAGACCTGGGAAACTCATACCAGCATCGACCCTTATTAGACAGAAGGCAAAAGGAGAGGGTTAGGAAAGAGAAGAAATAAAGTGGGGAAGAAAAAGGACACGTGGGTGGGAGTGGGGATCGGTGGGAAAGTCTCACATCCTAGTTAGCCAGAGCCACTGAAGGTGACTATGTCATCTGGGTCCCCCTCTCTCTGGCCTGGTCAGGTCAGGATTAGGATGATGAAGGCTCAACAGTGATGTGGTGGATCCCAGGGTACCAGGAAATGATGGGGGTGACAGCAAGGATCATATACCTTGCTCCTGTCCTGTCTGCCCATTTCTCAGTCTGCAGTTGTCAGACAGCTTCTTCTGATAATTTTCCCAGAAAGTCTTCTCATCATTTGTTATAGGTTCTTGTAATAATTTTATAAACTTTCACTCACTTTTTCCAGTTGAGCTCACAATTAGGATAACTTTGCAGGAAAGGTCCCCAATGGATACTTTATTCACCACTTCAATACAGAGGTACTGAAGACTCACCTGGTGATTATGCAGTACTGGCAGACTTCCTACCCTCAATGGAAGAGATTCCGATACTGTGGGAGTCTTAATCCAAACATTTTGATTTTGTAGTTTTAAATTTGGAAAGAAGATCTGATTCTAGTCACACTCAGAGCTGAATGGGAGTTTTCGCAGAGGCAGCAGGATCATGCCCCCGATAGTTTTTCTTTTACAGGACAAAAATTGTTAGGCAATTAATCCTAATTCATAGGATCACCTGATGTGTCGTATGTCCGACCTGTTTTATCTGCCTTGTAACTACCATAGGCTGAACGTTCCTCGGGACACAGACAGAGTTCTTATGTATGTACAGTGCCAAGCACACTGCTGCAAACGAAAGCTAATCCTTGCAAACAGAATGTTAGGGACAATTAGGAAAGGGATAGAATATAAGACAGAAAATACCATAATGCCACTATATAAATCCATGGTGCGCCAACTGTATCCAGTACTTCAAAACCCATCTCAAAAAGGATACGGTAGAACTGGACAAGGGTCAGAGAAGGGCAAAGGTGATCACAGGTATGGAACAGCTTCCATATGAGCAGAGACTTAAAAAGATTAGAGCACTTCATTTTAGAAGAGGGATGACATGATGGGGTCTATAAAATTATGAAAAGTGTGGAAAAAATGAATAGAGAAGTGTTATTTACCAGGGGTTACTTGATAAAATTAAAAGTTGGCAGGTTTAATACACGTAAGAGGAGGTAATTTTTTACACAACAACTAACCCATAGAACTCGTTGCCACAGGATGTTGTGATGGCCATAAGTATAACTGGATTCAAAAAAGGACTGGAAAAGTCCATGGAGAAATAGGTCCATCAATTGCTATTAGCCAAGATGGTCAGATGCCACTCCATGCTCGGGGTAGGTCTAAAACTTCTGACTACCAGAAGCCGGGGAGTGGAAGACAAGGGTGTATCACTTTATAATTGCTCTGCATATCTCCCCAAAAGCTCTGGCCCAGGACACTATTGGAGATACAATACTGGGCAAGACGGACCATAGTCTAACCCAGTATGGCAGCTCTTATGTTCTTTGGAATCATAAGATATTGTGTATGACATTCACATTTTCAAGATTGCCTTGAGCTGCCCAAAGTTGTGCTTTACATAATAGTGTGGCAATTCTTGTGTAATCCCAGAAGCATGCTTTATGTGCTGTGTGTCATCAAGAGGCATCTGAATTGCAAAGTAAAGTACATGACAACCTTTAATTAGGTGTATTCGTCAGGCTGCATCACACTAACATTGCACCTCCTACAAGTGGAATGGCTTTCACTATTTCCACCAGCTTTAGAATGTTAAAAGAAAAATTGTCCTAGAATTATTATATGGTCCTTGAAGCATATAGTAGCAGTTACACATCTGCAAATACAGAGCACTTTACAAACACTAACTCATCATCTTAACACTTCTGAGAGACAGGCAACTAATTTTGGATAGAACTATGTAAGTTAGTGGTGGAGCAGCAATCAATATTTTCAAGTTCCTGACCCCCAGATCATAGTCTAGACCTTGCTTCTTTTCCACCACCACCAAAAGATCCAACGCGTATTTTCAAAATAAAGTCAGTCTACTGCAGCATATTTGTCCGCTTTCCCTTATCAAAAGTAGGACAACATGAGAACATTTGATTTTTGGTATTTTTTAAATTTTAAATGCAGTTTTTTGCTCAAGATGCAAGTGCCTCCAAGGTTATTGATTAAAAACAGCATTTACATGTTTATAAAGCCTTTCACCTCAAATAAATCACAAAGCCATTCAAAAACTCTATAAATACGCTACTGTTGAAATGCAGCCTTCACTGGGGTGAGAGAAAGCAACCAATTATCATGCAGTCCAGTACACTGCAGCAATTGGGGGTGGGGGGGAATTGTGTCCAATGGAACACACTCCTTCTGTCATGCAGAGCATCATGGAATGTTAATACAGCATCCACACAAAACAGGTAGGCTATTAATTTCTCTTCCAAAGTGTATATACACTTTATTTTAAACAGGATCACTGTCATGTTTGTGTATTATTTATAGCAGTTTAGAACGCTTCAGTCTTCAAATTAGAAGTAATTGCCACATTCAGAATCTCTTAAGACACCAAGTATTCTTTTGGTGAGTCAGCCTATTTACTTGGAAAACACAGTGAGTATTCTTTTTTTCCCAGGTGAGGAGCTCATATGAAATCTCCGATTGTTTTCTTTTAAATGCCTGTATATCAACAGCAAACATAATATAGCTTAACAAGATGTTGTCAGCAAAGAAAGATTGGGTACATTGTTCTCTTATGTGCTACATTGCACTGATTATAATTCTACACACAGACTGTTTTCCTTACCAACAGCCATTTTACTGAGCACGCCACTTGTTAAAATACATCACTACACAAAAGCACAGCTCCCAAAGTCAGGATTTCTAAAAGCAGTCTGGAGTGGCATTTGCATTTACTTGTACAAACTGATATGCTACACAACAGCCATAGCAACAGGATCAGAAATGCAAGGCACATTGTCATATCTTCCTTCTGCTGTTAAGAGGTTACAACAGCAAAACTATTTAAAAGTCAGTGTTAAACTTGTGTTCTAATATTGTACAAATAAAAATCATTCTTAAATCAGATATCAGAATTCAGTATAATAGATCCGCCATAATATGTTTCCCAAAATAAAAGTTTGGTGAAAATACTGAAGGTTACATTACCTGGCACATAAATAAAGGAATCACTCTGTGAAAGGTGGATCCTTTATACCCGAAACCCTTTTCACCGGTACAAAGAGCTCTGAAATTTTCTGGTAAAACAAAAACATATATGAACTACTACCATGTAACATCATTATACAGTACCCTACAACCAAATTAAAATAAATGGCAGGTAATTTAGGTCCCACATCAGTTTTTTTTAAAAAAAGTTTAAAGCACATTCTTTAAAAAAAGTTTAGTCTCCAACAGTGATATAAAGTCCTATTAATTGTTTTTAATTCTTCTATTGTGCATGCTTGAGAGCTTTGTATTAGTGAAAGGTACTAATAAGAGAGCCCCAAAGACAGAGTTTGTTTACCCCCACTACCGTGCAGTATTATAGGTAGCCACAATGCAACGTTTGTCATTTCACTTGCATTCTTTTAGCCTAGTCTACGTTACAGTTAAGTTCCATCTAAGCTGCCTATTAAGCCCCATGGTCAGGGGAGAGGCACCTCTCCCGCTCCCAGCCTAGGTGCTGCTGCGGGTGGAGAGAAATCTGTGGGGAGTCCTCTCTCCCTGCCCACCATAGCCCCCAGGCAAGCCTGCACCCCAAACCCCTCATCCCTGGCTCCACCCCAGAGCCTGCACCCCCAGCCAAAGCCCTCAACCCCCCATGCCCCAGCCCTGAGCCCCTCATCCGTGGCCCCACCGCAGATCCCTCACCTCCCCAGCACACCCCAATCCTTTGCCCCAGCCCTGAGCACCCCTCCCACACTACAAACCCCTCGGCCCCACCCCCACCACATGAATTTTGTTATGTGCACCAATATGGAGGGGTTGCCTCACACCTCCTCCACATTGGTGCACATAACAAAATTCATTCCACTTATGCGTGGGAAAAATTAGAGGGAACACTGCACTACAGTTAGGTCGACATAAAGCAGCTTCCTTCGACCAAACTCTGCAAGGGCCTGCACTAAAACATAGCTCCCACCAATGTAACCCACCAACTACAGTGACTTAACTCCACCTCCGTGAGTGATGTTGCGCTGAGGACTACATAGTTAGGTCAATGCAGTGTCAGCACAGACACTGTGTTGTTTACATTGACTATTGTTGCCTTTCAGAAGCCATCCCACAATGCCCCACACTGACAGTTAAATCAGTGCAAGGGGTCCTGGTGAGGACACACACTTCTGACACAAGGAGAGTAGTTTGGACATGCAAAAGCAATTCAATCACTGTGGTGGCTGTACATCAAAATTAGGTTGACTTAATTTTGTAGTATAGATTTGCCCTTAATCTCAGTTTGAAATAACACCTCTAGGAGTGAGATTTCAGTCTCCATGCCTTTTAAACCTTTGCTCTTGCTTCATTTGTGAAAGCGGTATTTTTCCCATGGACACTTGTCTACTAGGAATGAGACCAAGACAACCAACTCAGACTCATAGACTAAGGTTAGAAGGGACCATCATGATCATCCAGTCTGACCTCCTACACACTGCAGGCCACAGACCCTCATCCAGTCCTGTAACAGACCTATAACCTCTGGCTGAGTTACTCAAGTCCTCAAATCATGCTTTAAAGTCTTCAAGTTCACTTGGGTCAACGAAGAGCCCTCAAAGAAAAACTTTTGATCACTAACAGGGTAGGAGGATTAAAACCATCTTAGAGGTGAAAGGGAGAAAATCTATGTCCCATTACCAATCTCCCAAACCACACTGTCCCCACTCCACAATTCCTCCAATTTGCTGTTGCTTTGGATTTCAGTGAAAGAAGTGTATCTTTTATATTTGTTAAACATTTTTGTCCAGCGTCGGTAACCAAAACACATAACTTTCATGCACAGGCAAGGTAGTGAACTCAACTTTGTCAGGAAAAAAATTAGAAAAATTGGTGACAAAACATAATGAATATTGTCCTATTTTTCAATCAACTATTGAGCTAGTTAAAGTTTTTGTGAAGCTTTAATTTTGAATGAAATTGGAGGGGAAAATGCAATCCCCCCCCCCGCCCCATCTAATCTAAATCTTAAAATCACAAAGTATGAAACTTTCAAGACACTTTCTTACCAGCGGTCTTTGGAACCACATCAGCTTTTAGCTGTGAAAGAGAGAGAAAAAGAGAGCACAAAAAGTGAGCTTTTACATAACAAAATACACACATGAAAAAAGTTAAAAAGATACCTACATTGGTTTCATGAACTAAGCCAATCCAAAGGGGGGGGGAAGACCTGTACTAAGGATGACCTTGTATATAAAATAAGCAACCCCATGTCCTAAACAACCATTTTAACATAGCCTAATAGTTTAATGTGGTTTGTCTGTAATTAAAGACCACCTCTTTGAAGCAACTCTTTCTTGTTGGGCCTCTGGTCTGTCACTTAAGACTGACTGTAGTTGTATTTAAGAACTAAAATTAACAATACAACATGAGATTCAGGAAGAATTTGAAATTTGACTGGAAAGACTCAGGATCATTGACCAAAAGTATTTTGGACTATCGTTGCAATTAAATTACTTCCAGCAAAGACTAATCTTTGAAGCCTGCTTAAAAATAGTTATATTACGGAAACTGAGGTAGCAGGAACAGAAAGAAGAGCGTACATTGCACACCTAAAATTGATTCCCAAAGTCACACAGTGTCAAATTATTAAGTCTTCATTTCTGAAGATTTCACAGGAAGTTACTTTTGTAGACCCTACAAATCTCTTCATAACAGCCAGCGTGGATTTTTTAGACTAGTGACCATCTGCAAAAAAGTGTACATGATTGTTCTCAGGTACATATTGCCCCTCAATCAACTTAGACCACAAATTAGAGCAGAGAGATATCCTTGTGAAGATGCAGGCATTGCCAGATCCACGAAGGGAGTGTATCGGATCTGTAAGTGCCATGGCAGTTATCTTGGCTGACATACTGAACTGGGAGCCTTTAGAGCTAAAAGCATGACCAAAGCTCTCTAGCTGGGGCTTTAACAGACTCATATCCTATGCAGTTCAGCACAGAGGGGGACCCTGTAATATGATCTCAACAGTTACTCACAAGGATAACACTATTGCCGCACAAGTACAGTCACTGGAAGACCATGCAACCATGAACATGCTACAGCCAAGCATGTTGCCTTCCTCCTGTTGCCCTAACATTCAGTCACAAGAAGGTGTGACCTTTATAATCCCATTAATTTTATAGGAATGATTTTATGATACCAAAGAGAAGACTATCTGGTAATGAACTCCTTGCACAATGGTATTTTTACCAGAAGTCCCTCAAACAGTTCAAGACAACGTGAAGACTATTTGGTTTTGGTTAGTTTTCACAGCAATACTTTCAACAAAGGTTTTGGCCGCATGAAACCCTTCTCAGAGCACATTTGAGCCTTCATGTGCTACATCAAAAGAGTCCTAAGGATGGGTGGGCAAGAAAGAAGCTGTGATGAACTTTCTATCAATATCAATCAGAATGGAACATGACAGTCTTTCTTGTCTTCATATTCTGAAACAAACATTTCAGTCCTTCTCCTACACAGTGTGTTCACAAACAGGTACTAAAGATACAAGGGACATATCGCTATTATAGATTCAGCATTTGTCATGACTATCACAGGAGTAATACATGGCATGATTTTTCTGTTTCTGTTTTTCTGTTTCTATAATGGCAAAGATTTTTCAGTATTTGAATCATTATGAACTAGCAAGCAACCAGTTGGGTGGTTGAGTGGATGTGAAAGACAGCAGCTGCACAAACTTGTGGAGAGTGATCCTGCAGGAACCTAATGGAAAGCATAGGAACTGGGACAAAACCTCCAGGAAACAAGATAAGGAACCAGAATGGAGAACTCTGTCCCCTTAGCCAGAGTACAAAACAAACAAAATAAAGGAAAACAGGCAACCCTAAAACTTTATGGAAGTATTTTTAACAAATAAAGAAACTGAAAACTCAGAAGCCTAGGATAAAGAAAGAGACATTAGCTACATACCCAAAAGTCTCAAGTGTGTTTACATAAGCTATACTGAGGATTGCAGCTAGAAAGGTAGTTTTGGACAACTGAAATAGAGTTTCCAAAATAATCAACACCAGAAACACTTTGCTTATTTTACGCAATTTAAGCATAATTTTCTAGAGACATTTTGTTTTTAATCAATTTAAAAATTCAGAGTTTTTCTTCAAAGCATTTTAGTCCAAACTTGCCTCTTAGTTCAAAGATTAACAGTTGAAGCAAACCAGTATTACTCATTTCTCTCCATCTCTGAATGCATTATTTAACTTCTCAACAGAAAAGTGAGAAAGCAAAAACAGATGGATCATTTTCTGTGTGTATTACAAACACGTACTCATTCCCAGGACCTTTCATAATTGTCCATCTCCCCACAATTTCTATGACTCTTTTACAGGTATTTTTCATACTTCACCTTAACAAAGCTCTTTAGCTGTAAGAAGACAACCACCACATATATTGCTAGAAGCCTAGCACTGAAAAGTTCTCAACTGCCCCATCCGGAAGTTAAATAATAATAGCCACATACAGGAAGTGGGCTGTTTCACTTTCATAACGATTTTGGGAGGAGTAGGAGAGGATCCAAAGTCTGTGGAAGTTACTAAAACTGTACAGCTTGAATTTCAGTAGTTTGAGTGATTCTACAAAGGAGAATTTTACAGTCTTAACTACTCCATTGTATCAGTATTTATGTACTTTCATAGCTGAGTTCCTGAAGACAAAGTAACAGTTCTTTGAGTGCTCAATATGTACCCAACCAACACCAGCTGAGGGTTTTGCTGTTTGAGTTTGGCTATGGAGTGTACACTTGCAATCCCCTACTCAGTAACATTTCCTGTTCATTACATTTTGCTGCTCTCCCTTGGTAAATGACAGTTCTGCTCATGTGGTAAAGTCTGCTCCTCTGCCAGTCCTGACCTTGCCTGTGTCACTTTCAAAACCAGGCATTCATTTCCTCTAGGACAGGACTTTTTTCCGCCGCATCATCAATTTAGAGTAAATCAACATACAAATAAGTCTGGATACCCAGCTTTGTCTGAGCCACTTTATACACTAAACATGAAACCAATTCCTCCTAGAGTTCCTTCTGGCGCTGCCTAAAAAAGGCATTCAGCAGCGGGAAAGGGGACTGGAGGGGACATATTATATTGAAAGGATGCATGGTCTAGCAATTAAGGCACAGGACTGGGAGTCAGGATATCTGGGATGCATTCCCAGCTCTGGCCGGACTTACTGTGTGACCTTGGTAGGTGCAAAGTAAATAATAAGAACTCAGTCTGCCAGTGATCTCTAAAGGGCAGTGATGGGGACTGTCCTGTTGCATAATTTGATACTCGACAATGTCCCTACCACACACTCTCCTTGTGCGTGCGAGACACAGGCCTGGAGATTTCAAAGGCGATCGGGAAGAGTTTTTAGATGGCTATTTATAAGGCAAATATTCCTGTAGCAGCTCGGTACGATCCAGGTGGTTCAGATCTAGAGCAAGCACTATTTCCAGATAACAATCCTCACTGAATCCCGATTGCCAAAGGGCTTTCCACAGCTGCCCCCGTCCCCCTTCTGAGCTCCTTGGCCAGGCGCAGCGAGGGGGGCGCGCTCAGGGAGCAGCCGGGACTCGCCCAAGGTCACACCGCCAGCCAGTGGCAAAGCCAGGAACCACCCCTCCCCCCCGCGGCTTCCCAGGCTGCTTCGGCCACCATCACCCCGAGCCGGGGTCTCCCTCACCCTGCGCACCGCCCCAGCCCGCTGCCGGAGCCTGGCTCGGGGCTGGGGGCTGCTCCGGCTGACCCCCAGCCTGGGGCCAGCAGAGCCTCGCCGGCCGGGAACAGGGGACCCCAGGGGGCGGCTACCTCCAACACGACGCGCCCCAGGGGCTGGTTGTCGGCTCCCACGTCCAGGTAGACTAGCGGGTTGGGCGGGCTGGCGCTGCTGCAGCCCCGGCTCCGGGCGGCGCGCGGGCAGGCGAGCCGCGGCGGGCGCAGCAGGAGCAGGCGGCGGGCGGAGCTCAGCGCTGACATGCTGGCGCGGCGGAGCAGTGCGCACGCGGCCGGCTCTCTGCGCTGCGAAAGGGGGCGGGCGGGGCCGCAAAACACTGCGGGGCCGCCGCCGCTGCGGCGCTTTTTATGGCCTCCGCCGGGAGCCTCCGCAGCGCCCCTAGAGGCGGAAAGCGCCGGGAGGCGGCGGCCAGGTGAGAGGGCCCGGGCCAGGCACGTGCTGCCGGGAGGCGGAAGCAGGAAGAAGCAGGTAGGAAAAAGGTTTGAGGGGAGCCAGGGAGAGATGGGCAGCCGGGGGAGCTGGGCTGAAGGGCAGGGAAAAAAACACTGTGACCGCCTTTGCTTTGCTGCCTCAGCACCGGCTGGCCCAGCACCCAGCCTGACCAATAGCCCTACCCCACCCACAGCCCTGAGACCCTGCGCTAGTAACGAATACGGCATCCTTCAGACTTGACAACGCAACGGTTTAGATCTGAGGTTCCCACACAGGGGGCTGTAGCAGGCTGGCGGGTGCCATGGTGCTGCCCACGTCTGCCTCCATCTTTCCAGCTGTGAAATCACCTCAGACAGTTAAAACACATTAAATACTTTCCGAATGCTACTTTTCTATGGAAGCAAATGCTAGAGTTGCCACTGCATTTGTGACTAGGAAAGACTAGGAAACCTTTGTGACTAGGAAAGGCGGCTGCGATGAGACAGTCTAGGTAGTGAGGCCTGGGTCATGCTATAAAAAAAAAAGTTTAAGAACCTCAGACTGAGACCATCAGTGTTTTGGAACAAAGAATATGTCCGAACTGGGAGTAGAACGCAGGACCATAAACCAACCATAATTCACCTCCGGAAAGAGAACCAGCACCACTTAAAGTGTTCAAAATAGGTTGCGTTTCTGGCTGGTTTCCACATAAAGGGACATTGCCAAACTGAAATTTAGGGCCTGATTCTCATTGCCGTACACCTCTTTCTTGACCATTTCTGTCATGATCACAGGAGATGTTTAATTTCTTAACATACATACATAACTACATTCTTAAGAGTTGCCACTTAGAGGTACAAAAACTTTTAGAAGGGCGATTCATCTTATTAGTTCACAAAACTGAATAGTCATCACCATTAAGTGTTAAGAAGGGAATGTATATACTCTGCCAACTAAAACCCCAATTCTGCAATTGACAGCCCACCAGCATGCAGGGTCAGGGCCTAAACTAGTTTAGCTGACCAATATGTTTATAATAATAATTACTTTTAGTGTGCCCAAAAGTGAGATAGGCACTCAGCTATTTATTTTTTTTTGTTGTTTTGTAAACTTCCCCAGGAGGTGCTTTAACTTTGGCATGCAATGACCATCTCAAAGACAGGGTACTCCTTCTGAGCCTATGCACAAGGGTGAAAGTGGATTTTGAGAGAGTTGGCAATCTACCCTCTGGGAGCTAAAGAGAAGCCATCAACTAATTTCACGAGGCCCAGAACAACCATGGGATGAGACACACACTTGGAGCACTAAGATGTGAAATGCAATTAAATTGGTTATTACCACATGCATTGGGTAGTGTGATGAGCCACAAGGTCAGAGAAGAAAAGTAATTAGCTACCCATGCTGTACAGCAACCCTTTAGAAATGCATTGACTGGAACATATTATTACCTATTATGAAATAGTATTTATAAATAGAAATAAGTAAAACAGTCACACACAGGTGTGTGATGTGACTGTGACATCACAGATATCCAGAAGGCTCCACAGGTGCCCAGGATACTAAAGTGCTTTCCTAATCCTATGTAGTTTCCTGTTGTTACCTGAGAGACTATTACAACGATACAGTATGTCATTGTACCATGTCGTGGTGTTCCAGGTTCTGCTGGTTTATAAAGGAAAGTTGTGTTTCTGTTTAGTAAGATTAACAGTTTACAAAATAACAAAAAGCTACCGTCTGGCAGCTTAGTTGCAGTTCCTCACCCTAAATTAGTAAAATTTAGTTCAACAATATTTACTAACACATTACTAACTTTTTTTTAGCAAATTTCAGCCATTATTTTAGAATTATTGCCATTGAGTTTCCATATTCTGTTCATTTGCCAAAATTTTCAAAATCTCCTGCTACTACAAGCCCTCTTGGGACTCTGTTGTACTCTGTTGAAATCAAAGGCAACATTTCCAGTAATTCTCACTGGTAGCAGCATGCAGTCTCTAGTAAATCTTTCTTTTTCTGTTTTTTAAAAACATTGCAGTGCAGTTTCCATAAGGGGAAACAGTAATTCTCAGACCGGCTAAAGTTCTCTGAAATAATTAATAAAGTAACCGCTAAAGATGACTTGATTGACATAATGTACCTGAATTTTCAAAAAGCTGTCAACAAAGTTTCTTCCAAAGTCACTCTGAAGAAAAATATAACTATGGGATAAGTGGCAAGGATACAGTATAAAACTATGAAGGATTATGAGAAATCCTCTATGGACTCGAGCACATTAGGTCAAATTTGTCCCTGGTTCACTGCCCATTTCTTCAAGACATGTATTCCCAGGTACCATCATATAATGTAAAGTAAGTGAAGGGGCACCAGAGTGAAATGAGTCAAATGCAGTGTTGTATGCTAAGTCAACAGTTGACTTCCTGTTGCAATGGCAGGTAAGTAAACTCCATATTCATCCTCCATAAGACAAGCCATACTGGGCTAGACCAATTTTTCCTTCTAGCCCAATATCCTGTCTTCCAGTAGTGGCCAATACCAGATGCTTCAAAGAGAATGAAAAGAACAGGTCAATTATCAAGTGACAGTCAGAAGCTTACGGACACCCAGATCATGGGACTGCGTCCCTGACCATTTTATAGTGTTGGCCATCAGAGCATCCCCTGGTAAGGAGTTCCACAGGTTGACTGTGTGTTGTGTGAATAAGTACTGTCTTTTGTTAGTTTTAAACCTGCTGCTTATTAATTTCATGGGGTGACCCCTGTTTCTTATGTTATGTAAAGGGGTAAACAGCACTTCCTTGTTCATTTTCTCCACACAATTCATCATTTTATAGACCTCTGTCATATCCCCCCTCATTCATTTCTTTTCTAAGCAGAACAGGCCCAGTCTGTTTAATCTCTTTTCCGATTGAAGCCGTTCCATACCCTAAATCATTTTTTCCATTTCTGTATCATTTCCATTTCTAAAATATCTTTTTTGTGAGGGGGCGACCAGAAGTGCATGCAATATTCCGGATATGGTCGTACCATGTGGTAGCATTATGACATTTTCTGTCTTCTTATCTATCCCTTTCCAATGTGCATCACTTTGCCTTTATCATCACTGAATTTCATCTGTCATAGAATCATAGAATATTAGGGTGAGAAGAGACCTCAGGAAGTCATCTAGTCCAATCCCCTGTTCAAAGCAGGACCAACACCAACTAAATCATTCCAGCCAGGGCTTTGTCAAGCCAGGCCTTAAAAACCTCTAAGGATGAAGATTCCACCACCTTCCTAGGTAACCCAATTCCAGTGCTTCACCACCCTCCTAGTGAAATAGTGTTTCCTAATATCCAACCTAGACCTCACTCACTTCAACTTGAGACCATTGCTTCTTGTTCTGTCATCTGCCACCACTGAGAACAGCCTAACTCCATCCTCTTTGGAACCCCCCTTCAGGTAGTTGAAGGCTGCTATCAAATCCTCCCTCACTCTTCTCTTCTGCAGACTAAATAACCCCGATTCCCTCAGCCTCTCCTGGTAAGTCATGTGCCCCAGCCCCCTAATAATTTCCGTTGCTCGCCGCTGGACTCTCTCCAATTTGTCCACTTCCCTTCTGTAGTGCGGGAACCAAAATTGGACACAATACTCCAGGTGTGGCCTCACCAGTGCTGAATGGAGGGGAATAATCACCTCCCTCAATCTGCTGGCAATGCTCCTAGTAATGCAGCCCAATATGCTGTTAGCCTTCTTGGCAACAAGGGCACACTGCTGACTCAAATCCAGCTTCTCATCCACTGTAATCCCCAGGTCCTTTTCTGCGGAACTGCTGCGTAGCCAGTTGGTCCCCAGACTGTAGCGGTGTATGGGATTCTTCCTTCCTAAGTGCACAACTCTGCACTTGTCCTTGTTGAACCTCATCAGATTTCTTTTAGTCCAGTCCTCCAATTTGTCTAGGTCACTCTGGACCCTATCCCTACCCCAGCGTATCTACCTCTCTCCCGAGCTTAGTGTCATCCATGAACTTGCTGAGGGTACAATTCATCCCATCATCCAGATCATTAATAAAGATGTTGAATAAAACCGGCCCCAGGACCTACCCACTGGGGACTCCACTTGATACCTGCTGCCAAGTTTTGCTGTCCTTTTGTTGTCCAGTCACCCAATTTTGTGAGATCCCTTTGTAATCTTCACAGTCTGCCTTGGACTTTACTATCTTAAGTAAAAAGGTCGTAGAGCATTAAAAAGGTCATAGAGCAATTTTTAAACTAAGGGCTGGAGGAAAGCTGACAGGTGTGGAGGACCACATGGTTTGGTAAGAGACATCCCTTAGGGGAGGATCTATTAATGGAGAATCTCTATGTTCTAGTGAGGACAAGAGGATGGAAAATCATAAAATACAGGCGGGGTCTGATGAGAAATGGGCAAATAAAAAAGAGTCCCATTCAATTACATCATGTAATGGCAGACAGCTAAAAGGAGACAAGTTTTTAAAGTGCTTATATACCAACGCTAGAAGTCTAAATGGGTAAACTAGAGTGCCTCATATTAAATGAGAATATTGATATAATCAGCATCACAGAAACTTGGTGGAATGAGGATAATCAATCGGATACAGTAATACCAGGGTACAAAATATATCAGAAGGATAGAACAGGTTGTGCTGGTGGGGGAGTGGCATTATATATGAAAGAAAGTGGAGAAGTAAATGAATCAAACTGTACCACAGAATCTCCATGGATAGAAATTCCATGCTCTAATAATAAGAATATAGCAGTTGGGATATATTACCGACCACCTGACCAGGATGGTGGATAGTGACTGTGAAATGCTCAGGAACATTAGAGAGGCTATTAAAATAAAAAACTCAATAATAATAATGGGGGATTTCAGTTATCCACATATTGACTGGGTACATGTCACCTCAGGATGGGATGCAGAGATAAAGTTTCTTGACAACTTAAATGACTGCTTCTTGGAGCAGCTGGTCCTGGAACCCACCAGAGGAGAGGCAGTTCTTGATCTAGTCCTAAGTGGAGCACAGGATCTGGTCCAAAAGGTGAATATAGCTGAATATATTAAATGTAGGTGAATATATTAAATTTAATATATAGGTGAATATAGTCAATTTAATAGCCCTGTGGCAGGAAAAACACCACAGCGGCCCAACATTGTAGCATTTAATTTCAGAAAGGGGAACCACACAAAAATGAGGAGGTTATTTAAACAGAATTAAAGGGTACAGTGCCAAAAGTAAAATCTCTGCAAGCTGCATGGAAACTTTTTAAAGACACCATACTAGAGGCTCAACTTAAATGTATATCCCAAATTTAAAAACATAGCAAGAGAACCAAAAAAAAGCCACCTTGGCTAAACAACAAAGTAAAAGAAGGAGTGAGAGGCAAAAAGGCATCCTTTAAAAAGTGGAAGTTAAATCGTAGTGAGGAAAATAGAAAGGAGCATAAACACTAGCAAATGAAGTGTAAAAATACAATTAGAAGGCCAAAAAAGAATTTGAGGAACAGTTAGCCAAAGACTCAAAAAGTAATAGCAATTTTTTTTTAAGTGCATCAGAAGCAGGAAGCCTGCTAAACAACCAGTGGGGACACTGGATGATCGAGGTGCGAAAGGAGCACTCAAGGACGATAAGGCCATTGCGGAGAAACTAAATGAATTCTTTGCATCGGTCTTCACGGCTGAGGATGTGAGGGAGATTCCCAAACCTGAGCCATTCTTTTTAGGTGACAGATCTGAGGAACTGTCCCAGATTGAGGAGGAGGAGGTTTTGGAACAAATTGATAAATTAAACAGTAATAAGTCACTAGGACCCAATGGTATTCACCCAAGAGTTCTGAAGGAACTCAAATGTGAAATTGCAGAACTACTAACTGTAGTCTGTAACCTATTATTTAAATCAGCTTATGTACCAGATGACTGGAGGATAGCTAATGTGACGCCAAGTTTTAAATTATAGGCCTGTAAGCCTGACTTCAGTACAGGGCAAACTGGTTGAAACTACAATAAAGAACAATATTGTCAGACATATAGATGAACATAATTTGTTGAGGAAGAGTCAACATGGTTTTAGTAAAGGGAAATCATGCCTCACCAATCTACTAGAATTGTTTGAGGGAGTCAACAAGCATGTGGACCAAGGGGATCCAGTGGATAGAGTTTACTTAGATTTTCAGAAAGTCTTTGACAAGGTCCCTCACCAAAGGCTCTTACGCAAAGTAAGCTGTCACAGGATAAGAGGGAAGGTGCTGTCATGGACTGGTAACTGGTTAAAAGATAGGAAACAAAGGGTAGGAATAAAATGGTCAGTTTTCAGAATGGAGAGAGGTAAATAGTGGTGTCCCCCAGTGGTCTGTTCTGGGACCACTCATATTCAACATATTCATAAATGATCTGGAAAAAGGGATAAACAGTGAGGTTGCAAAATTTGCAGATGATACAAAATTACAAAAAAGATAGTTAAGACCCAGGGAGACTGCAAAGAGCTACAAAAGGATCTCTCAAAACTGGATGACTGGGCAACACAATAGCAGATGACATTTAAATAAATGCAAAGTAATGTACATTGGAAAGCATAATCCCAACTATCCATATAAAATGATGGGTTCTAAATTAGCTGTTACCATTCAAGAAAGAGATCTTGGAGTCATTGTGGATAGTTCTCTGAAAACATCCACTCAATGTGCAGCGGCAGTCAAAAAAGCGAACAGAATGCTCAGAATAATTAAGAAAGGAATAGATAATCGGACAGAAAATATCATGTTGCCTCTACATAAATCCATGGTACGCCCACATCTTGAATACTGTGTGCAGATGTGGTCGTCCCACGTCAAAAAGATATATTGGAATTGGAAAAGGTTCAGAAAAGGGCAACAAAAATGATTAGGGGTATGGAACGGCTTCCGTCTGAGGAGAAATTAATAAGACTGGGACTTTTCAGCTTGGAAAAGAGACAGCTAATGAAGGTATGATTGAGGTCTATAAAATCATGACCGGTGTAGATAAGGAAGTGTTGTTTACTACTTCTCATAACACAAGAACTATAGGTCACCAAATGAAATTAATAGGCAGCAGGTTTAAAACAAATAAAAGGAAGTATTTCTTCACATGACGCACAGTCAATCTGTGGAACACCTTGTCAGAGGATGTTGTGAAGGCCAAGACCATAACAGGGTTCAAAAAAGAACTAGATAGATTCATGGAGGATAGGTCCATCAATGGCTATTAGCCAGGATGGGCAGGAATGGTGTCCCTAGCCTCTGTTTGCCAGAAACTGGGAATGAGTGACAGGGGATGGATCACTTGATGATTACCTGTTCTGTTCATTCCTTCTGGGGAACCTGGCACTGGCCACTGTCGTAAGACAGGATACTGGGCTAGACGACCCTTTGGTCTGACCCAGTAGGGCCATTCTTTTGTTCTTATGAGTAATTTTGTATCTGCCTTTTCCACCCCACTGTTTGCAACTTTTTTCAGATCAATTCTGAATATGTTAAACAGCACTGATCCTCGTGGGACCGTGCTATTCACCTCTCTCCACACTGAAAATTGAGCATTTATTCCTCTCCTTTGCTTCATATGTTTTAACCAGTTACTGATCCATGAGAGGACTTTCTCTTACTCTATGACTGCTCAGTTTGCCTAAGAGCCTTTTGAATGGGACCTTGTCAAAGGCTTTCTGAAAGGCCAAGTATACTATATCCACTGGATCACTCTTGTCCACATGTTTGTTGACCCCCCTCAGAGAATTCTAATTGATGGGTGAGGCATGATTTCCCTTTACAAAAGCTGTGTTGACTCTTCCCTAACAAATCATGTTCATCTAGGTGGCTGATAATTCTGTTCTTTATTATGGTTTCAACCAATTTGCCTGTTACTGCTGTTAGATTTACCAGCCTGTAATTTCCCAGATTGCCTCTGGAGCCTTTGTTTAAAATTGACATCACATTAGCTATTTCCAGTCATCTGGTACAGAAGCTGATTTAAGTGATAGGTTACAGAGCACAGTTAGTCGTTCTGCAATATCATATTCGAGTTCTGTTAGAACTCTTGGATGAATACCATCTGGTCCTGGTGACTTTATTGTTCAACTTATCAGTTTGCTCCAAAACCTCCTCTATTGATACCTCAGACTGGGACAGTTCCTCAGATTTGTCACCTCCCTTACTAGAAACACAGCAGATGCTTGCAGGCGGCATCAGGTCTGGTTATGAGAGGTTCTGGGTGCTAGCCCCAACAGCTATTATATACAGTAATTGGACCACACACCATTTGGACTTAGTCTACCACCCCAGACCCATTTTTGACACTAAGATGTAACTCATCAGCAAAAATTTTTTAATTGTTGCCACATGTTAGGCATATGTGTGGTGGTTATCACCAAGGTGGATGAAGATCTGGAAATGATGCAGTTTTTCTTTATCACTTAATGTTTAAACATTATTGAGCACCAAGTCTGAAAAAATCATAAAAATCACACAAAGGGCCATAACTCATAAAAACATAGTTTAATGTTGGCCAAAATTGGCAGATAGCTTCTAAATACAATCTATAATGCAACTACGTACTCAAAATAGTACTGTTTTGGAAAGGTTGAGAAATATTTAGCCCCAGGTAATATATTTTGTCCATTTTCCCATACTTCTTTCTGTCCAGTTAAAGCAAAAGTCTGTAGTCATACCACAGTGTGAGCTTGTTTGTACCAAGCAATGCATCAAAATATTTGTCATTATTTGTAGAATGGACTTATTTGAGAACAGTTTTTTCATCTGCTATTTTTAATGAAGTTATGTAGATAAGACTCCTGCCCCCTAATTATAGAACTTTTTTATGTTATCTGTTCAGCTGGAGTCATAACGCTAAAGCATACATAGTACACCTATAATTATTTTCTTTGTATTACTGAATAAAATGAAAATACATGTAAACTACTTATGTAACAGTAAAGACTCTTAGTGGAAGGGCTATAGAATGTCTTGTATGAATAGGTCACGTGAATAACAAAGTGTAACCATGTGTGGTTATGTAACCCCTGTTGGCATGGTGCCGAATTGATGTGGCCATACTGAATGAATGGTCAGAACATGGCTTGACATGACTGAACACCAAAAGAGGATTCTGGGAGCAGAATCCTTCTCTTAGGATCAGGCAGATGGCGGAGGTGAAACTGACTGGCTCCATGCTGCGGATATGATCAATACGGATCTTTGGGTCAGCAGATATGTCCACTTGAAAGCAAGCAACACGTGTGGAACATCCTGAGTGGACTATAGGCTGACCGGGGCATCTCGACCCTGTTGAAAGACATCATGCAGGGGGCTGAAGTGAATGATTGATAAGGGAGTGAATGTGGGGTAATGTTCAGTTGGCACCACTCTGCAGTCTCCTCCTAAAGTATTAATTAGGCAAAAATGAGTAGCCACACACCCACTGGGCATGCTTGTAAGACATGTGACTCCTTTGAGGAAAAAAGAAGATAAAAATCAAGCAAATTAAATTACTGTTGGGAATTCCTTAATTAACACTTAAAGAAGCAACACTGCTCGGCAGAGTAGCCAAAACTCTGCTCCGTGGGCTCGAGAAGGACTGTGAGCCTGAGGGGTTTCCAGGTAGCCAAGGCCTTGTCTCGAGGGAATCCGAGACAAACCAGAGGGCTGAGGAGACCAGACCTGGAGGGAAGAAATCTTCCATAGAATTGGTAACCACCTTCTCTGTTTGCCAAGCAGGAACTGTGTGAGGCTAGCACAGGGCCTGTGTGTGTATGTTTGTGAAAGAGAGGCTCACTAAGAAGAATGTATATGTAAGGGGACTGTTGCCCCCTTACTAACATTCAGTGGGAGTGTTTTAGTTGCTAGCTCCCAGTGCTAAAAGGGGAAGGGTCCATGGGGAATCAGGACCCTGAGACTGATCGTCCCCAGAAACAATGGGGAGAGGCCAATGCTCCAGGTCAGCCTGAATGACAGGGCGGGCAGACTAATCAGGGAGTCAGGAGGCCAGGGAGGTCCCATCCTCCGTGTGAGCTGGAATTGCCTGGGTCAGACATAGTGGGGCCAAGCTAAGGAGAAAGCAGGGGCACAAGCTGAGCTGGGGAGCAGAGCTGTGCCAGATCCAGAGGGAGCAGACCCTGTCCTGGGAGCAGAGCTGCAGTCCCAAAGCCAGAGGCACAGCCCAGAGAGAGGAAATTGACCTGGGAGGAGAGCTGCAGCAACCAGAGCCAGAGGGGCCAGAAAAGCAGCCCACGAAGCAGGTCAGTGCTGGGAGCAGAGTCATAGAAGCAGCCTGCAGAGCAGACCTGTCCTGGGAGCAGAGCTGTAGCAACCAGAAGCAAAGGGGCCAAAGAAGCAGCCCAGGGAGCTGGAGGCAGAGCAGCAGCAGTGCTGATGTTGGATCATATTAAAGAAGTTCTGTATTAAAATCACAAATGAGTTTGATTCCCCATAGTTTAAATTCCAGGGTATTACTAATTAAGAGGTCTCTTGGTTTTTGGTACCGTTTCTCTCCCTGTGTGTGTGAAACTTGCAAGCTGCTAATTGTGTTAGTACATTCTAAGACAGAGTCTGTTCTCAAAGCAATTCTTTGTAACAACTACTCACACAGAGAGAGACTCAAAGCAATACTCTGTAACAACAGAAACAGCACCCAGAGACTCCCCGCCCTTTTGTTGTATTCATCTTGCTTTGTTAACAATTGTGATTAACATAGAGATAGAGGATGTATGTGGATGGATGCTTGGTGTGGATAATAACTGAATGATCAGGGAGGTGCCAGCCTAAGAATCCAGTGTCCATCAGCTGAAGAAGGCTGTCCTAAAAATAAAGGGAAAATCCCTTTAAAATCCCTCCTGGCCAGAGGAAAAAGCCTCTCACCTGTAAAGGGTTAAGAAGCTAAAGGTAACCTCGCTGGCACCTGACCAAAATGACCAATGAGGAGACAAGATACTTTCAAAAGCTGGGAGGAGGGAGAGAAACAAAGGGTCTGGGCCTGTCGGTATGCTGCTTTTGCTGGGGATAGAACAGGAATGGAGTCTTAGAACTTTTAGTAAGTAATCTAGCTAGGTATGTGTTAGATTATGATTTCTTTAAATGGCTGAGAAAGGAACTGTGCTGAATAGAATGACTATTTCTGTCTGTGTGTCCTTTTTGTAACTTAAGGTTTTGCCTAGAGGGATTCTCTATGTTTTGAATCTAATTACCCTGTAAGGTGTCTACCATCCTGATTTTACAGAGGTGATTCCTTTACTTCTATTTCTATTAAAAGTCTTCTTGTAAGAAAACTGAATGCTTTTTCATTGTTCTCAGATCCAAGGGTTTGGGTCTGTGGTCACCTATGCAAATTGGTGAGGATTTTTACCAAACCTTTCCCAGGAAGTGGGGTGCAAGGGTTGGGAGGATTTGGGGGGGGGGAAGACATGTCCAAACTACGTTTCCCAGTAAACCCAGTTAGAGTTTGGTGGTGGCAGTGGATATGCCAAGGACAAAGGATAAAATTAATTTGTACCTTGGGGAAGTTTTAACCTAAGCTGGTAAAAGTAAGCTTAGGAGGTTTTCATGCAGGTCCCCACATCTGTACCCTAGAGTTCAGAGTGGGGGAGGAACCTTGACAAAGGCGTCAAGTGGAAATAACCAGAGGACCCCCAGAGGGCAGACTGGAATCCACCCAACAGCCTCAAGGATGGAAGAACCAAAGAACAAGATAACATCCGGCAGCACGGAGCTGTCAGGAATGTGCCATCTGCTGATTGATTCAGCAACAGCATGATGAAGCAATTCCCACAGACTGGCATAGGAAGAAATTCCTATAAAAATGGACTCTAAAAAGTGAGAACTTTGGGGTCTGATTCTGCAAACCAACTTCCAGGAGCATCAGATGTGCATCTGACAAGGCCCTGCTCCCTCCTCATGTCCAGGCCACCTGGCCAGTGGCTTGGCATGAGCAACTCTAAGCCTGGTAACTATGATAACAACCTTGCAGAACCTGTGTGTGTGTGTGTGAATGAATAAATATGAAATTGAATGGAATGTTATAGCTATAAATAACTGCTTACTATGATTCTTTCTGTATTCACAATAAATGTGGTATTTTGCCTTTTCCCCTTTAATAAGATCCTGCTGGTTTTTATTTTATTGGTATAACACTGAGACCGAGTGGTGGAGCTGGGGCTGGAGCAGTCTGAAGCTGGGTGCAGTGAGCAGCTTGGGAGAGAGAGGGAGACCTTGGGCAGCGGGCCCAGCACAGGGAGACGCCTCAGCCAAGAGGTTCTGCAGGCCAGGCTTGGATCGTAACCCCGACAGGGCAGGGGCGACACTGGGAAGAAGGGTCCTACCACTTAGAGCCTGAGAGCATGTGGCCACCACCAGAGCAAGTGTCCAACCCACAGATCCCTGCAGCACAGCCAGGGCCTGAGAAGGAGGCCTGGGACTTACAAGGAACAGACTGTGAACTGCCCGGACATTCCAGAGACACTGTTTGTGATGTTCCCAGCCACAGAGCGGGTTGATGTGTTTCCTTTAATCTTTCCCATTTTTCCTTATTCTTTTTAAAATTACTTGTTGATTAAATAACTTGCATTTACTTTAACTTGTATGTAATGGTCAGTGGGTCAGAGAAGTGCCCAGTGCAGAGAGAGTATGCCGGAGTGGGGACACCCTAGCCCCTGTCCTAGGTGACCACAGCAGGGTTGTGGGTCGAGCCCCCCAGGAATCGTGGGCCCAGCCTTGTTGGGGTTACGAGGACTCTGCGAGACAGGAGAGTGGAAGGGGAGTCCTCAAGGGCAGGGAGGCCACTGGATAAAGGAAGTGGGAGCAAGGACTCAGTTCCTTTCGCTAGCCCACTTCACTGGGGTAGTGCAGAAGCCAGGAAAGTTCCCCACAATAGCGGGACTATTCCCCCGCTTAGATATAGCTCTTACTGTATAGTTCTTTAATATCTAACATAGGAGTTATATGCTTAATGTAACCCTTTACCATTTGTGTAATTCCTTCTTAAATAAACTGCATTGTATGCAAGTTAATTACTGTGGACCTTTTTCACTGGTATGACAGTAATCTACTCTTCTGGGAGCCATTACTGATCCAATCAGGGGTAGTAGCCCCTGGTTTCACAACCCCTACATATAACTATGAGCTACTGAATGTCTAATGCAACACCTCTTCAAGCTGTGTTTACTCACAAAAATATCACAGTAATTTGCAGATAGTTGAAACATTTCTACTCGCCCTCCGAACCTGTGTCTCATGAGTACAGTTCTCTGTTGCTATACTTGTCACTGTCACAACTGCATGCATCAGAATACACCAAATCTTCTCTGTGACATTTGCATCTCCTTGCTGCACAGGTACTCACAGTGCCACACCGCACAGAGGTGGGGATGGCTTCTGGAACAGGTGGCAGCACCATTATTTTAGGAACAAGATGCCCTGGGCTATGTACCACCCATCCAGTGTTCACAGGGGACACTTGAAAATACTGAACTGTTGCACGAGTCTATATGTATGACTGATAATTTGCACGTTTCAGGTACTGCCTGAAGGAGTCCATTGTTGATGGAAGTTTCTCACTTGTTTTGTTTTTCTTAGCAAACAACTCATAGTACACATTATCCAGAGATGTGTGTTTCTTACCACAGTATAATAAAGATACCAGTGAGACAGAGAGAGGAATAGACAGAATTAGTCTGAGATGCACTGCTCCCAAGATCCTTCAAACCCTCCTTTAGCTCTGGGTGTTCATCTGCTGTCTTCAGTCATCGTTTTTCCCATGCCACTGAAAGCTGAAGTAGAGTCAGAGCCATTGACTGTATGAATGTTTGGAAGAATAAGACACGTCCATTCTTAGCTCTGTAGCCACTCCATGCATGGGAATGAATCTCTTCTTTTGGCCAAAACCTTTTTTGAATAGTTACCCCAGAAACGGAGAAATATCTTGGGCAGATAGATGCACCACCTGTGTCCAGTCTCCACATTAGCACCCTGTTTATTCTGACAGTTTGCTTTGTGTGAACATGCAAAAACATGCATGAATCTGCTTCCTCGTGAACTGCCTCGAGTTCTCCTATTGCAGAATGGTTGCCAGGCACTATTTTCACTGCTCATGCAATGTCGTGAAAGCCAACAGCAAGGTATACTTCACGATGAGGTGACAATCTCCATTCACACTCCGTGACCCAGTCACTGAGGAGAAAGTTTGCAATATTTGGTTTATTCTTTGAATTTGATATCTTTAAGCATTGCTTTGATATGACGTAAACAAAGTGGGGTTCTGAACTTCTTGCAGTTGGACAATGCAGGCTCTCTCACTAGATTTGATTGATTCATCATTGGCATAATTGTCACCACCCAACAGCAGTGTATTGACATTTTAGTCCAAGGATAATGGTCAGCAGCTGATCGGACAGCTCCCCAAAAGTTTTACATATTACACTATTAGTGCACATCATCTGCAGAAGATCTTGAGGTCAATAATAGCTAATGTTGGCTCATTGGATGGTGGTAGCTCAAACATTGACAGATTTTTCTCCTGCTAAGACTGTGTTGCTTTTTTGAGTCTTTCTTAGAGATCCATTCAAGTTGAAAAGGAAAAGGTGCCAACTTATATTTTGGCTGTCAACCTCTCAGCACTGGGAAATAACTGTCAGCTTGCTGAATAGCTAGCGATCAGTAGTTATTTCTTGTGCTGTCTACTTCAACTTTTGTTTGATTATTTTGTTGAGATTTCCAAATGATTTGAGATTATGCCTTTTTATGGAATCAAAGACCTCTTCCTCACCCCTTTGCAGCCTACTGGTTAAGAACTACTTCATTTCTTGTGTGCCATTCTCTCTTATGTACAAACTTTCTGCAATTTCAGGTGTGGTCACAGTAGATGATGCAGTGTCCGCAAGTGGCATTCTGTTGTCTGGGATTGTTCCAGGTTCAATGCTAAAAGGATTTGTCATTCTTTTAGTCACAGCGTTTACGATCTCTTGGATAGGAGTTTCATCTGCAGCAATGCACTTTGTGGTAGCTTCTTTGGTACTGAAGGCTGCATTCTGCACATTTGTTAAGTCATAGCTGTTACAGCTGGTTTAAAATGCGCAGTCTGGTAATACTTGGTCAGAGGTTTATCTTTCATGCAAAGATGTTGATGAGTCTCACAGTCCTTGTTCAGAAATTGCTTGATGGCCACATCATGCCGTACACCACTGAAGGGTCTGGCAATTCAGTATGCTTCTCCTTGACCATCAGCTAGAGCATGATTTTTATCCATCTTCTGCTACATTTATACAATTCACATGACCATACGGGAAGTCAAATGGAATAATCTCTGCAAATGTCTCACGCTCCACAGACTTGTTTTTATCTCTCTTTGCTACCATGTAATCCATCAGTAGTTGGGAGAAACCCATTCGATAGTTTTTCCAGAACAGAAGTGTATCTGAATAGTTTTTTCCCTTGGGAAATTTAAATGTCCATGAGCTGCTGGAGTGATTGGGTATTGTTCATGAAGTTTGCCAGAGCATTTTAAACATAAAAAACATTTTATAATTAGGGGTTAAGGATCTTAGTTGCATTGTGACAGATTTTCATTACCAATCTGCCTGGGCCACAGTTGATCAGGCTGGGGCCACAGGATCTTTTTTGGGGAGGAGATGATGAGGCATACTAAGTGTCTACATTTTAAAGCTCTATTGATAAAATAATAAAATAGCAGAGAGTGCTGGGAACGCTCCCATGTCACTCAGGGGAAGAAAGAAAGCGTTAATGCCCCAAGCTCTAACCCACTTTCATACTCACACACGCACGACCCAGACTGGCCAAGTCTGGGTGTAATGTCAGAAGAAGGGGGGGAGAGGGTGGGGAAGGTGTACGGGAGTGCTGTCCTGGGCCCAGGGCGTCCAAGGATCTGCTGTGCTCTCCAACTTGCTTTGACTCTCGGGAGGGTTATAAGTCCTGGGTTCCTTTGGGGGTGTTTTCATCCAGGGCCTTCTGTTCCTGGTGCTCTTTGTACCAGTCCAAACAGGCTTGCTGTGGCCTTCCCGGTTTCCCAAAACATGCCGGCTCCGGAGATTGTTTTCCCTTCTGTTTTTGCCTTTGCTGTTGCTGTTTCATTCGCTCTCACTGTTCTCGCTGTTATCTCTGCAGCTTTGTTCCACTAAGTTCTTCTTTTTACACGGCTGGTTGGGGTGGAGGGTGGCGAGGGGTTGGACTTCCCCTCTTCTGTCTTGGCAGGTAGCAGCTGGCCTTGGGCTGGAATTAGCTTCTTATCTTCAGACTGAGCCTGCAAGCTGCAGTGTTGAATTAACCCATTCTCTGCTTTCTTCTTTTCCACCGCCCCCCCTCGGCCTCTCGTACTCCTGCAAAGGAATCTTCCACTCTCCACTCACAAACCTTTAGCCCTTCCCAAAATACTTCGTGATGCTTGCAACAGCATTAGCAATATACAGTGCTGATCTACCTTCCCAGGGGACTCCATAAGGGGAGGGGGCTATTGGGTTGTGCCAGCATAACTTCATGAAAAAGAAAAACTTCTCAGATCGGTCCATTCTTCAAATAATGACAGATATTTTGATGTTTGCCAGAAGTTGGGAATGGGCGACAGGGGATGGATCACTTGATGATTACCTGTTCTGTTCATTCCCTCTGAAACATCTGGCATTGACCACTGTCGGAAGACAGGATACTGGGCTAGATGGCCCATTGGTGTGATCCAGTATGGCCATTCTTATGTTCTTACGATATATTACCTGGTACAAACAAGCTCATACTGTTGTGTGACTACAGACTTTTGCTTTAATTAAAAATATTTAATTTAAAAATATAATCTCGCCATAGCTTATTTAGGTGCAGTGTGTAAGGTTACATCTTCAGTGCAGTGACCCATATGGGCACCACAGCACTTCACCAGACAGTGATGTAGCAGTTACTTGTAGATTTTTGCCAATATAGCCTTCCCCAAACACACAGCAGCTTGCTGCACTACTGTATTTTAACAGTCAGGTAAATCTGATGCCTGCATAGGACTGGGAATTCACTCTACAGAGCTGGGGTGGGGAGATTTGAGGGGTTGGAAGCTCTTCAAGTAGGTACTGATTTTTCCTCTGTCCTCCAACATAACTGGGTCTGCAGCCCAGTCTTTCACAAAGCTTTAGCATAGCAAAGCTCCCAAGCTTCACCAAAGCAGAACTTCTCCTTACCCCAAAACTGAATAATGTGTTAGGCCTACACAGCAAAAGATGTGCACGGGCTGGACTACCCACCCTCGCTTGAATTCAGCTTGCATGTATAACACTATGAGCAAAGATAGAGCAGCGTGGGCTTCAGAACAGGCTAGTGGTCTGAGCATGTACCTATGGTCCGTGCCAGGCTTGTACTACCAGTGCTGGAGGCCATGTTGCACTGTCTTCATGGCTATTGTTACCCACACTAGCTAGATTCAAAGTAGCCCAGGTAGGCCAGTCCGTGCACAACTAGGACTCTGAAAAGATACCGTGCCCAAATGGCATCTCTGAGTTTCGTATTTAACATCTCCATGTTTTCTATATCACATTTACCAGAAAGGAATTAATCTCAGTCTCTCCCAGTTGTGTTGGCTCTGCAGTACTAAAAACTTAGCTTTGTCACTCAAGGGGATAAATCTGGTTTTGAATGCAGAGGGAGCAGACCTGCCCCTAAATGGACACTGGGACGCTGTTGAGTGAGAAGGCACTATTTCTGCACAGTCTATTTAAAGCATGGGCCACACCTTAAACATTCCTTTCCCCCTTACAATATGATTCTTCTTTAGCTGTGCTTTTTGCCAGTATGTTAATTGGGTGTTTTCTCCTACACTAACCTTACACTGTAACTCTCATTCCTTTCCCTCAACAGGAAGCAGTTATGCAGACAGTCAGAAATTACAATTATCTAACGAATAGTTTGGCTCAAAAAATCTGATGCAGACCGATAAACTCTACCGCCAGCCACGCTGACTGTCACAGCCCTGCAGGGTTCTGTAAAGGCAGTCAGCTATTCAAAATGTATACACATACCCTCGCTCCCCAACCACCACATATACCCATCATCTTATGAAGTGAACCTGCCACGATCCAAAATACAATCTGTTACAGTCAGATGGAGAGATTCAACAGTTGTTAAAATGCCTGATCCTTTGGGGAATGGAAGGGAAGCTTGTAAGAAATATTGTGCTTAGGAAATAAAAATGACTTTCCATGGTATATCCCTTTGTACGTGTATATCCAGAAGATTAAAAATCTAGCAATGTGTATGTTACAGAGGATTTAAACATACCATTCAGTACATTTGAAGGAAAATATTTGGAGAACATTTCTGTATATTTTCCTTGAAGCAAAACACTATGTCTTCATATATTTAAACAGCACAAACAAATGCTGTTACTGCAAGAAACCAGCTAATTAAATATGCCAGATAGCTGATTTTACACTAATTGCTGGAATAATTGCTACCATTGTTCTGAAGCAAAATTAGAACATTTTGTGTATGTAACCATATAGCCAACTCAGTATTTACCAAATTAATCCTTGTTCTTGGCTCATCTATATTTAATAAGAAGACTATTATAAAGACTATTATACTAACCTCTAAAAGATCATATAGATACGTACTACACCAAGCTAATTGGCTCACTCAGCCATATAGGAAAGATGGTGTGACCTCTATTATGCTAACATGTTTATTCATAAATATAAGGTCCGTTTTGTTTTGTTCTAATCGCACTCCGTTGTGCCTCACTGTGTTAGCCGGGCTCTTGAATGACTATGGACAGGATACAGGAGAGACAGTGTCTATCAATAAGGCAGTGGACTGCGAAGCGAGAGCTAGGTTCTCTTCCTTCCTCCGCACTGACCTGCTGTGCAGTCACGTCACTTCACCCCTTTCCACTCCCACCCTTTGACCATTTAAATTGTAAGCTCCCCAGGGCTTAATGAGCATCTTAATGTCTCTTAAAGAGCAACTGTACAGGGTCTAGCGAAATGGGACCCTGATTTTGGCTGGGGCCTGTGGCAGGGCACCATACGCTGTGTGCCCCCTCATGGAATGGCTCAGGTACCTCCTAGTTCTCCCAATAACTTACTTGTGCCCCAAAGTACTTTCCTTTTCTAGGGATCTAATTATAAAAATAGAGTCCCCCTTTGGCCCCTCAGACGCAAACCCTTCCCTCTTGGGGATTCCAGTTCACTGTTGTTCCAAGGCTTCAGGCGCACAGTACCCATACAGTTCCTCTGAACAAGGAAGCTCTCCCAGTCCCAGGACAGCCCCTGGCTTCTCTGAAGAGGCTTTCCTGCTGGCATCCTTATGCCCTGGTCCCTGAGCTCTCAAGTGTAATTTTTAGAAATATAGAATATGTACCAGTCAACGTACCTTCTTCTCAACGGATAGAAGGACACATGACTATGTGGTAAGATATGCTGTATTTATACTTATTTACTTCAGTTTCCCTTGTTTTCTGATTTGTCTCAGATCCAAAGTAGTATTTTCTTTCAGAAAAATCAATCTGATTCAGAAGTATGTACTTCAAGTGATCTGCCCTACTTCTCAAGGGGAATCAAAATACAGGTTAAGGAATTCCAGAGCCCTTTTCTTGATGGGGTTATGCAGGCTTCCTGTAGGGAGCCAGGGTGGCTCCCCTCCGAACCAGAGGGTAAAGAACCACCCTCTGGGTCTGAGTGGGCGGGGCCAGGCCAAGCTTCCGCCAATCCCCGGAAGGGGAAGGGTGGGACAGGAAGTACAAAGGGCGGGGCCCTCTGCCCAGTGAGGAGAGCACCAGGGAGGGAGACAGACACAGGTGGCTGGCTGCTCCCTCGCGATCCTGCTGCTGACCCAGGCGAAGCCCTGGGCAAGGAGGAGCCTTACCGGGGGGAAGGTCTGTGGCAACCAGGGCTGCCGGCCACTGAATACCCAGAGGACCTGGAGGGGCCTGACTGCAGCCCGGGCCAGCGTGAGTCCGAGACCGAGGGGGAGCGGGGGTGGCCCGCAGCGGAATACCCGGAGGAACCGGAGCTGCCCGCGGCGGATTACCCGGAGGAGATGGAGGTTCCGGAGCTGCCTGCAGCGGAATACCCGGAGGAGATGGAGGGACCGTAGCGACGTGCCTGAGAGAGACCGGGTAGGAAGTAGCCCAGGGGCACAACTACACCATGGGGTGGGTGTGTTTGGTCAGCAGGTGCGGATTGCCCCGCTGACCCAGCGGCGGGACCTTCGCCTCCCGCCACTGTCAGGGCCCTGGGCTGGAACACAATGGAGTTGGGTGGGCCTGCGTTCCCCTACCCCGGCATTCCCCTGCCGGAGGGGTGCGCTACTGACTCTTGCCGGCGCTCCCCTGCCTGAGGGGGTGCACCTCCCCGCTAATTCCCCAACGCCCGGGAGGTGGGGCCGAGGCCTGCCACGGAGACCATTGCTCTCCATCGCCCCTAGGGGCTCGGAGGACCG
This sequence comes from Natator depressus, assembly GCF_965152275.1. Taxonomy (NCBI): domain Eukaryota; kingdom Metazoa; phylum Chordata; order Testudines; family Cheloniidae; genus Natator; species Natator depressus. The sequence goes on along the minus strand of NC_134240.1, from coordinate 66,264,451 downwards.
ACCGACACCTGTCACACTTCCCCAGCTCACCAGGATCTGGGTTCCAGCCCCACTACATGGGGGTGCCCTTTGTCTAACACACTTCTTCCCTTTGGTTCAGTGCCCTCACACCCCTCCTTCTAGGGCTATGCTACAGTTCAGGCAGGCTTCCCCATCCCTTTCATTCCCACCCCAGGGAGCCTAGCTGACTCAGTGTTCCCAACTCAGCGTTCTTCAGGCTATCTGCCCTCTCTTACCTCTTCCTAGCATCAGCTAACCTCTGGGCTTTATCATGTTCAAGAAGCAGCTCCCTGATTAACACCAGTCCCCTAGTCCCCAGTTTGTCTGCTGTTCCCTTGAACACCTGTTTCCTTAAAGGGGCCATGTCATGAAACAGGGTTTGGCTGGTCCTGAGTTCCACTCTCTCTTAATGAGGACACACCATGCTGTTACAGGGCATTTAGGTGCTGCCATAATGTAAAGAATAAATGACATGTCCCAGAGGTTCACAGGGGCCAAAGGGAGGTAGAGAAGGGCTGGGGGGGGGGAATGGATATGAGCTTGAAATGTTATTTATCACCTAAAAGGAAATGGATATTTGGATTTCATTTAGTTCCATTTCAGTCTAAAAGGAACTCCACACCAAAAGGCACTCAGCCAAAGCTCTTGGGGCCCTTGACATGCCTTTAATAACACAATCATACTGGTGTCACACAACATAAAATGGAGCAGGACTTTTCTTCCCTCCTACCATGTATCTTTTAATTACCAGTCATGAGAACCATACAGCTAATGAAGAAGTATTAATGAACATTTGATTTCAGTGCAAGATAGAGACAGAGAGTAGACAGTTGGATATTTGGAAAGGACATCTGAAAAAGCAGCGTACAACCTGTGTATAACTTCTAACATCAGCAGATCAAAGGAAAGGAGAAGGCTCCTGAACAGCTGGCTGAGGTGAGCCTACTGAAAGGGTTGACATCTTTACTTCAAAGTTGGGAGGAATTATAGAAGGGGTTGTGTGACTGAGCAAATGTGACATGCTCCTTACAGCTCTGAGAAAGTGCCAAGGCTTTTACCATGTATGGGATAAGGCAAACAATCCACTCAGTCTCTAACGATAATTAGCAACTAGGCAGAAGGTGCTTTTCACAGTAGCTGGAGCAGGTGTGTATTATCTGCAGTGATAAAAAGTGGAATGAGAAGGCTTGGTTACAAGTCAGGACAGGTAAGTTGGCAGAGTTATTAAGGAACTTTATATAAGCACTAGAAATTCCATCTATTCAATGGGATCGTGTCTAGTCCTGGCACATGGGCACAAGGTGGGAAGTAAGAGGGTGGAAGGAGCCTTACTTGCACAAGGTCGGACACATTTGGCCAGCAATGCCCCTCTGCCATGTACATTGGCCAAATCGGACAATCTCTACACAAAAGAATAAATGGACATAAATCAGACATCAAGAATTATAACATTCAAAAAACCAGTCGGAGAACACTTCAACCTCCATAGTCACTCAATTTCAGATCTAAAAGTCGCAATCCTCCAACAAAAAAACTTCAAAAACAGACTCCAATGAGAAACTGCAGAATTGGAATTAATTTGCAAACCGGACACCATTAAGTTAGGCTTGAATAAAGACTGGGAGTGGATGGGTCAGTTTTACTTTGTGTAATATTTCCCCATACTAATTTTTCCCCCTACAGTTACTCACACCTTCTTGGGCCGTCCTGATTATCACTACAAAAGTTTTTTTTCTCCTGCTGATAATAGCTTACCTTAATTGATTACTCTCATTACAGTTGGTATGGCAACCCCCATTTTTTCATGTTCTCTGTGTGTGTCTATATATCTTCCTACTGTATTTTCCACTGCATGCATCCGATGAAGTGGGTTTTAGCCCACGAAAGCTTATGCCCAAATAAATTTGTTAGTCTCTAAGGTGCCACATACTCCTCGGTTTTATTTGGCCTTAAGTGACTTGCCCCAGATCACAGAAAGTGTCTTTGGCAGGGTGGTTATTAAAACCTAGGAGGAGTCCCAGATGCCTGCTTCCTGCTCTACTCACTAGCCTACACTGTATTTACACACATTCTGCTTATGAGATGGGATCTTAAGTTATTTTAAAAAATTACTTAAAAATTCAATTCCCCTTTTAAAGTCTGCTTTCTCCTTCTTTGATACTTCCTCCTCTGTGGCACAGCCAGAAAAGTGTGTGCCCTTGAGAAAAAGGCAAAGTGAAGTGAACAAATGACAACTACTTTCAGAAAAAAGAGACATATTTTTCCAGCACGATAAAACAAACCACAAAAGCCATCCATTTAACAAGACTTGTCCCAGAGATTTTTAGTTAGTTCCAAGCCTCTGTCCCCCAAAAGGCAATACAAAATTATATGAGTAAACAACATAAGAAACCAACAGGAAGGCCTTACAGAGGGGGCTTATAAATGGACCCTGGATAAGACATATTAAAAAAAATCCCACAGGGAAAAGAAATCAATGTAGGGGGTTTCCAGTTTTTTCATATGGTAATATCAGTATTTAGTATTTATACAGTGCTTTTTGAATTCCAGGCTCTTTACCCATGTGAGGTAGGTCAGGAAATAGTACCCCCATTTCACAGGTTAAGTGACTTGCTCAAAGCTACAGAGGGGGTAAATGCAGGAGCCAGGATGAAAAATCAGGAGTTCTAGTCTCCAGGGACTTAGAAGTGGCAGATAGTCCAGTAGACAGGGCACTGGACCGGTAAAGGAAGGAGATCTGGATTCTGTTCCTGACACTGGCACTGACAAGCTCAAAAGCTTGTCTCTCTCACCAACAAAATTTGGTCCAATAAAAGATATTGCCTCTCTCAGCTGATCTCTCAATATTGTGGGACCGACATGACTACCACTGCACTGCATGCAGACCTGGTGTGTGACCTGGGTCAATTCACTTCATCTCTCTTTGCCCAAGTTTCCCCTCCCACACTTTGTCTCTAGTTTAGGTAGAATTTGTGCATTTCGGGGTAGGGACAATCACTCACTAGGAGTGAATGCCTCACCCTATTGAAGTCAAGGGGAGTTTGGCCTTGAGAATATCAAATCTAGATCCAGACTCAGATTCAGACTAAGAACTAAATCTACTGAGAATTTATTGAGATGTTTAGCTAGGAGAAGAGTAGATGACAGCATTTTAGTGAACTTCTAAACAATGGGTTTGGCTAAGAAACTCTACTTTGCTCCCTCATTTAAAGTGACACATCCACTGAGGCGGTTGTCCTATGAGGTAGTGGATGAGTACAGATGGTTGCTCAACACCACATCATCTACTTTCTTCTCTAAAGCTCCAATTGCAGAGAAGACATGCTCTCAACTGAAAGGCCATGCATTCTTAGCAATGACTGAGCAAGTAGAAAGGATTTTCTGGTATGGAATCCAGAGCCAGAATGAGTGGCACTGAGTGAAAAAATTTTGACAAATAGATGGGCTGACTCAAAAGAAACCAAGAAAAAAAATAATTTTGCATCAACCTGAAATATTTTGGTCAATTTGAAATGAATTTCTTTTTTAGTTCTTCAACTTTTATTTATTTATATATATAAAGGTGGCTTTGGTTCAAATCAAACTGGATTTTTTTCTTTTAGTTTTTGATTCAGTTCCTGAAGGCTCTGCCTGACCCAAACTCAATATCTAGATGAATTTGGGGCTTTGACAAGAGCTAGCTGGCTGCAACTTGGTACAGCTAAGCCTAAAGAAATGTTGGTGGGTTGATGAAGCATGCACAAGTATCGAAGTTACGAAAACAAGAACTGCTGTATTGGGTTAGATCATGGTCAGCCTTGCCCAATATAGCATCTCCAAAGGTGGCCTATACTAGAGCTTCAGGCGTGAACAGAACACGGCAATTATGGAGTGATCCATCCCTGTCTTCCATGTCTGGCTTCTGATGGTCAGAGGATTAGGGTCACCCCGAGAATGAGGTTGCGTCCCTAACCGTCTTGGCTAATAGCCATTGATAGAGCTATCGTCCATGAAATTACCCAGTTCTTTTCTGTACCCGGTTATGCTTTTGGCCATCACAACATCCCACGGCAATGAGTTCAATAGGTTAGCTGTATGTTTTATGAAAAAGTACCTCCTCTTGTTTGTGTTAAACCTGCTGCCTATTAATGTCATTGGGTGACCCCTGGAATTTGTATTGTGTGGAAAGGTAAATAATAATTTTCTGTTAATTTTTTCCACACAGTGCGCGATTTTATAGACTATCATCTATATGATAGATGTCTCAAGACATCGAGATAGACTTATGTGCAGTGCTGGGGAGGTTGTGGTACTTGTAGGTACCAGTGATATAGGGAAAAATAGGAGAGAGGTTCTGGAGGCCAAATTTAGGCTGTTAGGTCAAAGGTTAAAGTTCAGGACATCCATGGTAGCATTCTCTGAAATGATTCCAGTTTACATGCAGGTCCAGTTAAACAAGGTCTCAATGTGTGGATAAGACTATGATGTTGGGAAGAGGAATTTAGGTTTATTAGGATCTAGAAAACCTTTTTGGAAAGGAGGAGCCTATAGAGGAAGAATGGGCTCCACCTAAACCAAAAAGGAGTCAGATTGCTGGCATGTCAAAGTAAAAAGTTCATGCAGGAGTTTTTAAACTAAGGGCTGGGGGAATGCCAGCAGGTGCAGAGGAGCACACAGTTTAAACAAAGACATCCCCTAGGGGAGGATCTATTAAAGGGGATACTCTATATCATAGTAAAGAGGAGAAGATAGAAGTTGGTGGAGTCTCAATTACATCACACAATGGCAGACAGCTAACTTGACAAATTTTGTAAGTCCTTAAATGCTAGAAGTTTAAATACTAAGATGAGTGAATTTGAGTGCCTCGTATCAAATGAGGATATTGTTATAACAGGCATCACATCTTTCTTGGGTGGTAATAGCTAGTTTAGAGTTTTTTGTAGGTGTAGAGTTGGGGTATTTCTCTCCTTCCCCACAGTGTATATTAGTTTTCAGTTCTCAATATTGAGCTATACTGGCACTCCTAATACAGAGAGTCCATCTGCTCTTTTATAATGCAAATGCATATGTTAGGTATATTAATAGATCTTGGGTCATTCCCAGTAGCAGCTGTGTCCAGAAGCACGTTCTTCCACCTCTAGTTGGTGATAAGAGTATGACCATTTATCTCTGACGTGGATCTAGCCCCAGTTATCCACGCCTTTGGCACTCTGAGATGAGATTGCTGTGACGTGCTCTACCTTGGCCTACACATTTGAGACTCCACAGGAAAGAACCCTAATGCAGACTGCAGAGATCTGTTTATCAAGCACCATTTCACATGAGAAGCACATGACCCCTGTGACTTACGGCCTGCACTGCCAGGAAGTAGGTTTCCAATGTGTTGGTTTTAACATATGTCTTGGGACCTCCAGAAACTGTGTCAAGGTCATGGCAAGTTTTAAAGGGAGTTGGCTGTTGGCAGGACATTACCATTAAAAGGTTCTCAGCTTTGCAATTATCCCTTCTTCCACCCTTAATCTGCCAGAGCCTGGAACTGTTATCCTGCGGGGCATACTATAAGGGTCATTTTTCTCCCAATGGTTTGAGGAGGATTGGCTGAGAGTGGGTGTGGTATTAATGTCTGCTATCTAGAGCTTTTATTAGCTGGTGTGTATTTTGTTCATTAGTTGGTTTGGCATGGGAAAAGAGGGTGAAATAGTGGTCCATCACATTCAGAGATTGTGAAATTAAACGATGTAAGAGCCCCCAGCGCATGAAATGGGACACACGTGTGTTTATAGATTGAAAGAAATACTAATAAATATTTGCTCTGATTAATAGGTCTATTCCTCGACTTCCTCTTACAAACATGCAGTGACCTGTCTTGCCTGACAAACCTTCTCTCGGTCACACACTGTCCAGAAAGAATGGAGTTCCCCACATCATATTAATTACCTGCAAAAAAGTATGAGAAAAACCTCATCCTCCTACTCATGCTTCTTATTACCATGATTAGGCAGTTTGGTTTCAAGTGTACTGAATGACGTTGTGGGCCTGGAATTCATTAGTCGACCTGCACTATGTATCATTTTATATAATGCCTTTAGCTAACCCCAGAATGTCTTACAGGGGTGCTTCCCAAACGGTGGTCAATGGAACATGTGGTCTATAAAGCAGTTACTAGTGGTCCAAATGAGTTGTCTGGTCACAACGGGCCAGTTTTTAAAAAGGTTCTTCATTGCCTAAAGATGCAGATAGGTGCCCAGTGGGATTTACAAATACCCATTAACACCTACCTCCTGTTAAAAATCAATGAGTTCCAGGAGCACTTGTGGGAGGGGAAGAGGTCTGCACAATTGTTAATGAGAAGATCCAGGAGATGATCTCTATTAAGACGAGGCCCCATTCTGTGAAAACATTTGGGAATCCCTGCATTATTGAATTAAAAACTCTACATGTCAAGGGATCCATTCACTTTACCAACTGTAAAATACCACTTCTGACGTGAGAAGCAGCTACCATTATGATAGAACCAGCCACACTAATTCTGGAACAGGATATGAACATTGCCTTATCCAGTTGAAGCAAGAGGGGAATTGGGGGGTCAGGAGGCAGAACGCAGTTAATCAAAATGGAAGTGGCCCAGGACTTTTACAGAAGGACAAAGAGCTCTTTAATGATCATGAAGACTCAGTTTCCATCCCACAGGATGGCAGAGCCAGCACTACATTGCCCCCCAGCACCATACTAGGACATTACTACACGACTGACTCAAATGGAAATGTGCCAGCTATTGCAATACTACTTCTTGCTGCACCTGTTTTTCCCGTCTGTCTCATCCAGCAGCTCTACTGACCGCGTCTCAACTTGATTATATAAGGATACCTGATGACATCACAACCGGATGCTTGTCAACACCACATGCTATATTAGTATCTACTGTCAGAAACATATGCGTTAAGATAAAAAGTGCCAATATATTTTGAATATATTAAGATTGTCAGAGTGGGGCTGTAAAATTGCAGATTATGGCAGCTGTAAGGGGCTAATCTTGTTTGCAATTTAAATAGACAAGACAGAGAAAAGGTAGGAAGGGAAACAGAGGCACACAAAGATGAAGTTATTTGCCCAAAGTCACACAAGTTTGGAGCAGAGCCGGAAATGGAACCCAGGACTCCTGAGTCGCAGTAGAGTGCCCTACCCACTAGATAACACGACCTTTTGCTCGATGTTGCCCTATGGAATCTCTGTCCCACGGGAAATTCCAACATTATGAAATTGTCTCATCCCAAACCAGGACAAAAAGTTGAAATCTTGGAATTTTTTGCCAAATGAAATGTCATATTTTATCTTGATCTTATTGAAAAGTTTTGTGTTGATAGGATCAAAACATTTTGTTTCTAGGTGATTGTTTCACCTGTTTATTATATTATAGATTGTATTACAATATAAATCAAAACAATGTCAAAATGAAATATTTTGATAGTTTCCCATTGACAAGGTAATGAAATTGATATTTGCTCATACAATGTTTGATTTAATCAAATCAGCATTTTCCAGTGGAAAATTTCTGATCAGCTCTACTAGATATCCAGACAATATAATTAAATCCTTTGTGGGATGGGTTTTGATACTACCTTCCCCAGCATATTAGTCACCCACCCTCTTTCCTCTCTGATCCCTTCTCAAATCTCACTTGGCCCCACAAATATTTCATAAAAATATCAACCACCCATCTAAACAAAACCAAACCTTTCAAGACAGACACTTCCTCTGAGCCTCTCAGTGCATTTTGCATGGTGGCTACTTCGACTGTAAGCTCTTTGAAGCAATTCTTCCACTGTGTCTTGTACAGCACCAGGCAGCCTAGCAATAATAATAGTTTTGAGGCAACTGCTCTTGATCCCACGGAATTACAGCAGAAATCTATGAGCTAACAATGGCTAGTAGAATTAGGTACTAGTTCGGAGCAGAGTCAATTAATCCTGGGGAAACCTACCTGTAATTTATTATTATTATTATTATTATAAAAAGGCAGCTCCATTAGTCTTGCAACAAGACTTTAAAATTCCAACTAATTCTTTTAACATTGAAGTCCATCCTAGAACGACATATCATGATAATGTCTCTGCTTCCTCTGTTCTTAGCTCCACTTTTTGCTATATAAAAGGACTACCTTTCAGTGTTTAACCATGTTAGCCTGCTTGCCAATGCACTGCTTTACGACATACCTCGATGACAACCGCATGAGGCAATTCACTGGATGCGTAACTCCTCACCTGTTGTTCTGGTATAATTGTCAAGAGTACATTAGTATCTGTGCCACATGTATAATTTCACAACAGGTGATAAACAAGATTTTACAATGAAACGTTAAATAGAATATTTAAAAGCACAGGGTAAAACTTTAATGTGTGTGTGACTTAGGAGCCTAAAACCTTTTGACTCAATGTTTTTCAATGACACTTTTATCCTCAGTCATGAAATAGGAATCTGAAAATACTGTTTTTTCCACACGAGGACTGAAGTTCGTAATTTATACGGCCAGTGGAAAAAATTAAGTTTTGTAAGCATTTATTCAAAACAAAAATTTTCCATTAAAAATATCATTTCTTTCAAAACTTCCAGTTTTACTTTGAAAAACCTCAAACTGAATATTTTTTTGTTTTTTCCATTGAAAAACAGAAAAATTCCATTGAACATTTTGAAAAAAAGACTATTTTGTTTCTTTCAAAAATGTTCACGGAGAATATTGGCCCTCCCTGTTCTCACTTTTCCTCCCACAAAAATCCCATAATAGAGTTACTTTTAAATTAACATACAAACTGGGTTTTGTTTGTTTAAAAAAGAAACTTCAAATTTACAAAACAGCTGCCAATTAGCCAAACCTTAACTTTGTAAATTTATTTCGGAAACAAATTAACATGAACAAATGAGAATCTTTCAGTGTTACAATAGAATATATAAGTGTCTAGCAATTGTCAAATAATTTGATTTTTAAATACAAAATAACCACATGAACACTTAATATACAGGTTTCATCTGAATACATATTTATTAGATAAATATTAGGTTGTCACATCATCTAACTACATACAGTTCTGCAAGACTAAAAATCACAATTATTTTTTCTGACCAGTTTAAAGTATGAAATGATTGCATTGTACTGTACATACAATGTACAAACAAAGACAATGGCCATTTTTGCATGTTACTTCAGATTGTACTTTTTTTTAAATTCTCCTCTGATCATGATATCAAAAATTGTACAAAGTATGAATTTGGTTACAATTTTTTTAAATCCCCTTATTTTCTTCATTATTTCTGTAGCACCCTAAAAATACACAGGTGATAGACTAGTACACTTAAGCTAATTATTACATGTAGGTAAAACAAAAACAAACAAAACAAAAAATTCTTTCCACAAAGGGTCAGAGTATATTACAGAAGTGAAAGTGAAACAAATGCTGAGACTTCACAAATGCTAACGAACAGGATTCATTTTCCACATAAGATGGAGCTTCAAGCTTTTTTTTTTTTTTTTCCTGCAAAATAAAAACAATGCACATTCCAAGGAAAATGAATGCGTTTCTGTTAACATGTCTCTATTCATCATTTACATATGTACAGATGTCCCTTGAGTCTCCACTGCAGACATCGGTGTGTATCGGTCAGTCCTATAATAACGTCTTGGCAGCAGAACTGTAGATTGTTGTGGGTTCTTTCCCAGATGAGCTTCCATAAGGAAACAATTTTTAAAAACCAAAAAACAGATTAAAACACTACTGGGAATTTGATATAATAATTAAGCTTTAAAGGAAGATAACTGTGATTATCCTATTTGGTAGGTCTTTCCCTACATTTTAAAATTATGGCAGTGAACAGATTAAGAATTATCCATGTTTTCATTTAGAAGTTTTTTCATACTGAATCTATTGTACAGTACCTGACGTCAGCTGACGAACAGTTTTGAAACTGTCTCAAATTTCTGACAGTTTGACGATGGCTAAAAATCCTAGTGTCACTTTTGCTTAGGAACCAAGTGTTTCTTTAGGCTTAAAATGTTCATTTAATTCTCTGTTATTAATGTACAACGTAGAAAACCACCCCACCCACGTTGCTGTTCTCTGTGGGTTTTTCTGTTTATGTTTCCCAACAGGTACCTCTACACGATACAGTTAGACGACTACCAATTAGCAATAGATTGATTCTTAACATATCTGGTTTGAAAAGCATAGGCTCATTTTAATAGACGAATCATTTCAGGTGACTAATTTAGCCAGCTGCTCGAGCAACAATGGGGTAGAGCAATTAAATAATCATTAACAGAATCAATTACAGAATCCGAGCAACCAATTCCAACTCAGAGTGAGAAGTGTTCTTTATTCCAAGATCTATGACTAAAAACCCCCAAATACCTAAAGGCAATACAAAGTCAGTTTATCATTATCCGCCCATGCAAATGACTTCAACACCTACATAAATGATGCAGCAAAAATACAGGGGGAAAACTACTACAGTAAAACCGGCTACAAAACACATTGGTAACTGAAGGATGGTCTTTCCTACTAATTGCGTGAGAGTGGCACTACACCACAACCACGTCACCATGTATTATACCAAGATATCTTTAACATTCTGCAGAGATCCTCTACAGGTGGTCAAGTCTAGAGAAGAAAAAGACAGTTCTAAGCAGAATAAAACATACTGTACTGTTTCCCTGTCCCACCCACCAACACCCTTAAGTGTTAGCTCCAGTCTCAAAGGCTGGAGGACCAGAAAATGATATACATATTGTATCTTATATACTTCCTGCTTGCCTTAGGGCAAGTTTACTTGTTTTCAGGGCTGGCTCTTTGGGTTCTGCTGATTTAGGCAAAATGTCTGCCGCTAACCAGCCCATAATCACCCACACAGACAATGAAGATTATTTTTTGCCCCAAGAAATTATTATTCAGTTTGCATGACAGAGCTGGAACCTGATTGCCCAGGTACTGCCTGATGTATCAAGTCATTTGAGAAATGGATATGAAAATTGGGCTAATTTATTAAAGAAAAAAATGCTCCCTCATTCTGTTAAAGAACCCTACTTTTTTTTTTAAAGGACCCCCCCCTTTTCCCCCCCAGACAAGGTATTTAAAAACACCAGCAAAAGGATAACCAGATGATGAAAATGTTGAATATAATCAAAGACGATCCTAAAATATTCACAAAGATATTTACAATAGCAATTCTTAAAATAATTGATTTTGCATAATGAACAGCGCCTTTAAAAAAACCCATAAAACAGGAAAAATATAAGCGTGGAAACACCTCTACATAAAATGTTTGACAAATTCAATACGCCTATTGCAAAATAAAAGAACTAAACCGCCATTTCCTTTAATATCTACAGCAAGGTGCTGCGGACTAGCATATATATATATCACGATGCATGTACAGCAGTAGTGGGAAATGTTAACAAAAAATACGCAAAGAATTTACAAATATTGACTTTGGTGAGGAAAGCAAATCCAGAACTGTAAGCATGTGTCATGCCATTTACAGCGTTGCAAACTAAAAGAGAAATGGGGGGGGGGGGGGAAAGCAGGGGAGAGGGAGGGTGAGAGATTACATATTCAAACGGACAAAAAAAAATCCTAACAAAATTCCATCTGGCAGTTAAGTTTAAAACATATTGTTCAGAACAGCTACGGGACTATTTGATGGGATGTGGGATGGGATGGTGGTGGTCAAATTTGCTTTTGTAATAAAGAAAGCAATAACTGTACAGTGGGCAAAAGCTGAAATGTCGCACCACGAGGGCAAAGTTGGCACACATGCACTTTTTACACGGCTACTGTACATAATTTATGAGAGCGCGAGAGCGCGCGCACAAAAATGGGCACCGAAGCAATAGGAAGCTCATGCAGGAGAAGCAACCACACAAGAAGCACAGATCACAAGGGCAAGACAGTGATTGTGGCAGCAGGGTCTCTTGAGGGCAGTAGTAACCTACCAACAATTACTTATTCTCCCCAGGCCCATCCTTCTTGAAAAATAAAACATCCTGGGCTGCTAAAGAGTTAAAAAAACAGGGCGGAAAAAGGCTTAATTACTTGTAACAGTCTTGTAAACAAAACACAAAGCAAAACAAAAGAGAAGCTCTAAGGTGTCTGTCCAATTTCAATGCTCCTTTCAAGCTCTTAAAAAAAAAAAAATGCCAAGAGTGATGTCACTCTCCCCATCCGGCAGTGAGCTCTTCCCCACCTTCATCCAGCTTGTCCTGCTATGTATTGTGCAGTACAGAGGATCTAATGACACAGAGATGGAACACACTGAAGGCTCTGGGAGACAGAAAACTTTTTACACTCCCTCCCCGCTCTTTTTCTGCTTTGAATGGATATATGGGATAAAAATAATCATGGCAACAATTGGATAACAACACAGTCACAAATGGTAGTGATTGGAAACCAAAACCCCCACAAAAAACCCCAAAACAAATTTAAAGTTTTTTTTTCCGAGTCTGTATGTCTAAGCAGAGGGATCCCTTGCAAACAGGTGTCGCAGATTCCTACGCTTTATAAACACAAACACACATTGTCTGCAGCCTGGAGATTCTCAGGGCTCCTCTACTGAAGACAAACATTAGTTATGCAGATGTCTCCCTTTGATTCATTTCTTCCAGACTTTTGATTTTTATTGTATTATTTGTGCTTTTTGGTGATTAAGATGTTTGTTTGTTTTCTTTTAAGTGTGTGGCCAATACAATTTGTCCAACACAAATCTGCAGTTGAGGGGGGGAAAGAGGGAAAGTGGGGGAAGGGTTTCAAAAAAATGGAAGAACACTCGTTGGAAGGACATTCTGAGACCGGTCAATTAGGACAGTTCCATTCTTTTGCCTTTTGTTTCCTTGCCAAGATTGGTTCTTGCCAGTATACTTCACACTATGTTTATCACAGAACTCTCTCTCTATAGATTAACAATGAATGGGGTTTCCATTAGCTGCACTATTGTCTATGCTTCGTTGTGAGATCATTGCATTTCTTTCTTTTTTCCCCCTCCCATTGCTTTCACAGTCAGTGAAGCTGACAAAACCAGTTCTGAGATGAGGAAAGCAGGGAGTGCACCATTCGATCAAGTCTGAGTTTGTTGGTTTTTCTGTGGGAGTGTGAAGATTCTTCTTTGTGCAGCTACCCACGTGTGGACAAGTGAGGGAGTGGGGAAAATACATAGGGTTTCAGTTGTTCTCAAAGAGAGAGAGAAGGTCATCATTGCTATTGCTTGGCAGGTCGGGAGGATCTAGGTATGAAAGCAGCTCATCTGGATTTGTGAGTTCTGGAAGCAGCTACAAAATATAAAGTTAAAAGGAAAATTAAAGGTAATGGAAACAGATTGGCAGAACAAGGGATTAAAAACTGCACATACCTGGAAACTGACTGTAATGTATCTACATCAAAACAAATCCAAAGCATAAACAAGACAAATTAAGATGGTGTAATATCAAGATTTTTTGGCCACTTCATACAGTATAAGGCTAGAAGGAACCACTGTGATCATCTAGTCTGAACTCTTGACTGGGCAAGTCTGTATAACCCACTTTTGGCATGAGAATTGCAGTCATCCCAGTATTGTGGCAATTACAGTCTCAAGGCCAACATCCTTAACATGAATCACTTTTGTGTAGGGCAAAGTGAGTTTATTCCATGGGTTACAATTAATTCCCTGGCTGGTAATATTTGCAAAGGTTTTTCTTGCCCATGTATACGACTTTCTTATAGGGAGCACTCATAAAAGTTATACGCAAATACATACTCTAAATATGCACTAAGTTTGATCAATAATTACCTTTCATCTTTAAGTAGGTAAAGTAGGATTATGCATATCTGCATGGAAAGATGAATCGGCAGCAGTATCTTATGGGTGACCCAAGCTGGCTTAATGACTCAGAGGCACTATACCCCTGTCTGACAGCAGATTGCACTCACTATTCACTACAGCTCTTGAAGAGTAACAGCAGAAATATTTTGAGATATATTTACACTGACATAATGCTTCAAACAGGGAAAATTATTTCTTCTTCAAAATTCCATTCAGATCCCTTTTTGGTCTGACATATACCCAGGAATCCTAACTATTCCGTTTCACAATCAGGGACATTTTACAGTTTATTCTGCTCCTAACAGTTTCTTGGTAAAAAGCAAAAATGACAAATTTAAAGTGTGGCAGTGAAAAGGAGTATGTAATAAGCCCTTTTTATATTCAAAATTCTTTTAGTGCCAAGATAAAAAATATGGATTACTTTAACAAATGGAATAGCAGCTCAGATGCACACGTGTAGTTGCTATGTGTTTATCCGATGCTGTAAAACTAAAAGCTAGACTTTAATATATTACACTTTGTATATTAATATTACACTAATATATTTTTAGTATTCTTATACAAATATAGTTTCATTCCCTAACTTTAAACAGGTACATTGATCTTGCGATATTTTAAAAATGAAATGTAAATGTAATCTCTAAGTTTTATGAGAAACACAAAGATTGTACTTTTTTTATTTGCTGTTTAAAAGTATGATTGCAATGATTAAAAAAGTTACATCTCCCAGAGGAAATAATTGTTGTTGTTCTTAAAATATCTACCTTCTGTTCAGGAACATGCATTAAATGTAAAAAAAAGCATGGTCACCAAGGGCCCTGTTCAGAACTGCAGCCCCACCGTGCAAAGTGCTGTTCAGAATACAAGGCAGCCCCCACTCTCAAGACCTTACAATTAATTAATGCTAAAGAATTAACGGAATGTTGTTGAGGCTCACTGTTTGCATTTTTTGGAAGGGTGGATTTAAACAATCTCTCTCTCCCCTATCCTGCAAGCCATACTTTTCCAAGTTTGGGGGTGCATTTAAAAAAAAAAGGCAGTTGTAAAAGATCAGGGAGTCATTGGCTGAAGCCAAGCAGTTATACGTGTGTGGCCCACAGTGAATTATTGTGTAAACATAATCTTTGTTTGGTTATTTGTGCCAGTTATTTGGTATCTTTGCACACTGTCTGAGCTTGTAAAAAGAAGACTTCTGAAAACTAGAGTGTCTTGAATTGCTGTATAAACACAAAAACAGATCTACATCTATATCTGGATAATGTAGATCTTTGTACAGAAGAGAAATTCTCATGTCATGGGAAACATCATATTGAGCCACACTGAAGCAGATTATTCTGCCCAACAATGAGTACACCATGCTAGATTACTAGCCATTGCATATTTTGAAATTATCTTTTAGTTCACTGATAACAAACACTAAATGGCATTTTTATCCAATCGTTACTTCATAACATGTTCACTGAAGACTAAAGGAATCAACTAATGAATTTCTACCTATGTTTCAAAGAACTCCCACTGCACATTCTGCAGTATTTGTCTCATTACCTAGGTAAAGCAATTTCAGGGCCTCTTCAAGAATCCAACATGATTCTATCGGTGATAACCATCTCTATCCAGATTTTTATACTCTGATTATCCCCAAAGAAAGAGTGCCTAGTGCCTCAACCAAAAGAGCATTCTCTATGTTACCTAAACATTTGTATGAGAAGGAGCCTAGCTGTTTATGCGACCCATTCACACTATTTGAATGTGGTTTTTAATGGCTTTGTTCAGTAGCTGTCCCTCAAAGTGCATCCCCCAATGGCTTCAGTGTGAGCTTGCTATGAATGGCAGCAGAATCTGGCTCACAGTAAGGCCATGTCTATACTAGCACTTATATGGACAAAACTTTTGTCGCTCAGGGTGTGAAAAAACACCCCCCAGAGCGACATACATTTTGCCAGCATAAGTGCTCGTGTGCACAGCGCTATGTCAGCAGGAGACGCTCTCCCACTGACCTAGCTACCGCCGCTCGTTGAGCTGGTTTTATTATGTCAATGGCAGAGCTCCCTCCCGTCAGCATAATGGGTTACAGGAGCGCTCTCACCATAGCACACATGTATCAGTACAGCTGTGCTGCTGGAAGCTTGTAAGTGTAGACATGGCCTTAGAAACTGACCCGCCTAGAACTTTCATCGTTACTAGAGGAGGAACGACCAGAATGACGTGGGTCATCCTGTCTCCCCTACTTCCACCCTTCCTCCTTTAGTATGGCTACTTAAAGACACGGTGCTGTTCTGTGACATTTAAAAGCATGAGCAATAAATACGTGTGCAAGAATGCAGCACAACAGTAAGCACTTCTTTGGAAGTTATAATCACACCATGTATTGAGTTCACACTAGAGACTGCAAATATGAGGACAGGAGCAAGGTATTCAAAACCAAACCAAACAACCAAACCCTAGCGTTAAGAAATGTATGTTTGAAGAAGTGCTTGGCTGACCAAAAGGATTCCTGGAGACAGATAAACTAACTCCTTAACCTTGTTTGAAAGAGAGGATTACGATTTGCTTTGAAACGGATACAGCAGTAACTCAGGATTCAGTCATGAGCTGCCTTAAGCAACCAAACAGGGGAGTAAAGGGACAAAAGGCATTCTCTTAGCTTGCTCCCCTGCAGTGGCTACCCTCAGGGCTGGTCAGTGCATGGTGAGGGAGACCAGCCATTGCAGGGCTGCTATTGCACAGGTGGGTGTGGGTGGAGAAAAGCTTTCACCCAGACACCAGTTAGCATGGAAAGGGATGATAAGTGATGCCAGGCTGGCGCAGATTACTATGTCCTAGGAGCAAGGGGGGAAGCAGGCTCTGAACTGTGACTTTCTCAGTACAATTCAGTCCATGCACCTGGGGCAGGGCAACTGTGCCCTGCCCCTTACTCAGGGCCTGTGGAAACTTCAGGATCTAGCCCTTAATATGCAGGCTCACCAGTCCAAAGAAGAAAAACAAATCAGATGCTTAAATGATCTATTGTCTTGAGAAAAGCTTGGCCCCATGGAAACACCCTCACTAGAACGAAGATATGGCTTGTGTGTCATGCAGCTGCTTACAACAGAAAGGTTTTCTCAGCAAGCCAAGAGCGCCTGCCATCTCAGCTTCAGTGATTACGTTCATGTAACAATGCATGAAACGATGATGTGCTGTGAAAGCTGTTTCCCCTTCCCTCTCCCTGCCCTCCCCCGCCATCTCTCAGAAATGTAAAGCACATTCCAAGGCAGGCAGATGATAGTATGACACAAACTTACATCCAGTGAGGGCTCCGGCATGTCAGATGCTCCCTGTCCACCAGCCTGACCTTCTAAGGCTGAGGAGGGGTTAAAAGTCAGGTCACTGTGTGGATGGTTGCTAGAAGCGGCCTGTGGCGGCTGCCGGGACTGCTGGGTAGGAGGACCACTGTGATGTAATGGCTGCCCTGACTGGCTGCTGGGGTGAGGTACGTGCAAACCTTGCTGCATGGAACTATGGGATTGATCAGTGCTGCCAGGATGAGGGATCTGCGAAGGAGGAAAAAAGCAGGAAAAGAAAGTGAGGCCACAAGGTACAGTGCTCAAGGTGTTTGAAGAAAATGAAATTCCTCAACTGAATGTTAAAACAAACAAACAAAAAAAAGCCATCAGAAAAGAGAATCCCATATCCCAATATCAGAGGAAATGTTTGTCTCTTTAAAGGTTTTCCGCAAAGTGGGAAGGGCACTGGATTTGTGCTATTTATTTGCTTCTTCATGATGAGCAAACAAAGCCTTAAAGGTGAGAAAAGAGCAGGGTGGGAAGGTTCTGCTTATTTCTTTGCATTAATAATCCAGGTATGGATGACCATGTTTTTCCTGGAAGGGTCTATGGATGTCTGGAGAAATAGTAGGATGGTGACATCAAAGAAGGTAGTCAAGGGAAACCTGCTTAACTGAGAAGACAAGTGATCGTTATTCAGACTATTTTGGTTAAGTAGGCAATATTAACAACACTCTACTCCATTCTGGTTATTACTTAATTAAATACACCTGACAGAAAACCTTTCTTTGTCAGGGATCTCTGTCCTTCAGTTAAAGGCTGAGAAAGTTCCCAGTCCACCTCTGAGTCATCCAAGAAGTCCTCTTTCAAAATCCGAGAAGGTGAGGACTTGCCAGTCCTGACATTTCGATGTGCAAAAAAATTCCAACCCCCCAAATTAAACAAATCTTCAAAACTCTGTTATTGGGGTTTTGGGGAATGGTCTTCTGTTCTTCTATTCACATCATAAAGAAGCAATCAAAGGGCACAAGCCCTATTTTTCCCC
The DNA here is from genome assembly GCF_965152275.1 of Natator depressus. Classification (NCBI taxonomy): domain Eukaryota; kingdom Metazoa; phylum Chordata; order Testudines; family Cheloniidae; genus Natator; species Natator depressus. Next base: position 66,246,322 of record NC_134240.1, on the reverse strand, counting down.
CTTCCTTTCCATGCTACCTTTAATGTTGGAGTGTTCCTGTGAATTTGACCTTGGTGCCATGAGAAAAAAAGTGCATGAATGTTCATGGAACCACTATGTTCACGTCAATTGGGTAGATGGATAAGCAAATGTGAACATTTTTTGAGGAATGCTACATATTGCCACAAAGTAGAGCTGAAATAAAAGAGCAAATGCAAACAACAGCATGAAAACAATCCAACACAAACCAACAAAAGCCAGCAAAACTCTGTCAGAATTGACCCTTTCACTTCAAAGGGAATTGTCAGGTTATTTAGCTGGAACATTTTAATTTTGGAAAGTAAAAGGGAGGTTTATTATAAAAGCCTATGTTAATAGAAATATTTTACAACAGTCAAAAACCAGTCATTTTTATTCACATATTTGTCTACAATTCTGTATTTTAATTTCCAGTGGGCCTGACTGTCATTTACACAGAGGTCCCTTTACAATATTCTGGCTATGTAAATGGTGCTGAAAGTGGGTGTAACTGTAATTTAGGTCTCTTTATACTGCCAGAATAGTGCAAAGAAGCCTCAGGCCTTGTCAACACAACACTGCACTCCTTTACTTATACTGGTATAGTTAAAGTGGTGTAACCCACTCTAGTGTGGGCTTTTGTTATGCCAGTATAATTATTCCCATACAGGAAGAGGAATAAGCTCTATACTAGTATAAAGCACCTTTATGCTAGTATAATTGTGTCCACAGTAAGGGTTCTACTGGTATAACTAGATCAGTTAAAAAAAAAAAAGAAAAAAGAAAAAAAATTCATACCCCTCACTGATGTAGTGGTACCAGTACAGGCCCTACTGTAAATGAGTGTCAAAGCTAGTAACGTTATGAAATGCAAGAGAAATTGGACAGTCACTGTCTATCTAACAAAGTGAATAAATGTACACCAGATGTCTGGGAAAGTAAGCTAGATTTTTTAAAAATATATTTATTTTTAATAATTCAAAGTAGTGTTGATAAAATGGGAACTTTTTTTTTAAAATATGATTATCTTGGACTCCGGTTTAATTTATGCCATTTAAAGCCCACAGGCACAACAGTATGAGCATGCTGGAATAACTGCAAGAAATTTATAAAACCAATTCTTTAAACCAAGAGCCATTCTTATGTTCTCAGATAGACACACTTCAAAGCAGAGAAATATTTTAGGCAATATGTGAACACCACTGTTGACAAATGATATTTCTGACTAGTCAGATAAATATTTTGGTGACTGAGCTATTTGCTGGATGGACAATGATTGTTCAGAACAACATCAAAGGACAGGGAATCCAAAAAGGCTGCATTACAGACCAATGTCTAACTCTACATTTGAGTGTTGTTTATAAGGTGAACTTGTGTCTCAGACAGACATTTTGGGCTTTAAATTCACCTTATTTAATGTATTATTTACTCAAGACCATAAAACCCCATAAAATCTACCAGTGAAAAAAAGCCCATGAGGATGCAAAAGCAGGATGCAGCATTTCTAAACATCACTCAGACATCTTTAATTTCTTCATGTCCCTATCCTTTTATCTTAAAAACACTAATCCACATTATAAAAAAGCAGGCTGCACAGTCTAACAAAACTGCTTTTGTTTTACAGCGTGGCATGCACACCAAAGACTTCTAAGACCACAAACTTTTCTGGGTTTTTGTACTCCTATAACTTCAGCTGGAGATGTACACAATCTATACAATAGCAGTTTATCCACAAATAGGGATGCAAGCCCCTTCTCCAATTTAATGTCACAAAACAGCACTGACCACATTTATAAGACTGACACTAAGTTCTAGGAATTTTGATGTGAAGTACACCTGTATAGCTATTTTGAAAATGCCAGCCAAAACCTAATACTCCTTTGACCTCAATAGAAAATTGACGGTGGGAAAAGGACTAAGATGTAAATTCAGCAGCCCATCTTTGGATCTCACCACAGAGAGTCACAGTGCTACTGAACGTACGTTATTATTCTGGGTACCATGTTCATATGGAATTCTTCTCCTCCTCTGCTTTTCAGAGTAATAGGCTTGAAATTAGTCTGAAATAACCTTCTCCTTAAAACTTATTTGCAACCGCTGAAATGTTATGAAAACATATAAATATGAAGGAATTGCGCTTACTATGTTGCAGTCTTATCTTACATTTGTAAAGAGCCTTTCCCACCACAGAGTACCAAAACTCTTTATAATCTAGGAGCTTATTTCTCCCCTTGTAGCCTCAGGCTGGATTGGGGATTGATTTTCTCTTCTTGCTACATAGGTGGAACACCCCTGTTGACAAATGATATTTCTGATGATCGAATTCACGGTTACAAGAACCTATGTCTCACCACACTGTATCTCCATTTCCTGGAGTGATCTACATGATCTGTGAAGAAGGATCAAGTTTCACTAGCTTCCCCTCTATGCAGGCTACTCTATACAGTCCATTAAGGGATTACTTGCAACTTCCTCTGAAGTATCCAGCATTCATTGGTCAATGTTAGTTAGATACAGGACACTGGCCTAGATGGCCATTGGTATGGCAATTTTATATTTCTATATTCAGTGAGCAGCAGAATAATAAACAAGCTATCTGTATAGAGCTAAAGGTAAACAGCATACACAAACTACTCAATGACCATTTTTTATGTTAATACATCTCTTATCATGCAGTGTGTTACTTAGTTATTTTAATGTATTTATGTCCAGTTCAGGTATGCACTTTATGAGTCTGTGCAATGAAATGCAGGTACTGAAAAGCTGTGGGTTTAAAGTAATCTTTCCTGAATGCTTGCTATAGTCAAGTCAAGATTTATCATTTTAAGGGAGGGAAGAGAAAGAAAGACAAAGGGATAAAAATGGATACTTTATAATACTCAAATAGCTAAATTAGAATCCTAACATACCGTATATACTCGTTCATTAGCCCATTCGTTTATAAGCCGACCCCCCAAGATGGTTAGGTAAAAACTGTATGACCCTTTCATAAGCCGACCCTGTATTTCAGGGGTTGGCAAACTTTGGCTCCTGGCCCATTACGGTAAGCCGCTAGCGGGCCTGGACATTTTGTTTACCTGGAGCGTTCACAGGCATGGAGCCCCTCAGATCCCAGTGGGCGCGGTTCGCCGTTCCCAGCCAATGGGAGCTGCGAACCGTGGCCAAAGGGAGCTGAAGGGCTCCATGCCTGCAGACGCTCCAGGGAAACAAAATGACAATGTATTAGATAGTCAATTCAATGATTCCATAGAGTTTAAAATCATCAAATTTTGGTGTAGACTTGTTTATAAGCCGACTCCCGCTCTTTGATGCATCACTTTTTTACCAAAAATATTCAGCTTATGAACGAGTATATACAGTAACCTCTTCTACAGGAAATAGCTGAAGATTGAGGGAAAGATTCTCTAATCCAATCTCATTTCCTTGTGCTATTCAAGCAGCGCAAGGGAGATGGAATCTGGCCATAACTTGTCAGCTGAGAATCCCCCTCCTGTGCAGGAAGGAACTATCAGCTGATATAGACCTGATGGAGCCTACTTTAGTGCCATCTCCCCTCCACTAGCATAGGGTGCATGTCACGGTGAGGAGGAAGCGAACCAAAGCAAAGCTCTGTTCCATCCGTTACCAACTAGTATGAGTAACTAGCTCACAAACTGACCACAGTATCAAGGAGCCATAAATAGCTCCCTAATTGCCCCTTCAGTCTCCTGCACCAAGTGAAGGCCAGAGACTGGAGAGAATTTTGCCCTTCATATTTTCTCTTAGCTTACCGAAGGCCACACACCTCCTCAAGCTCTGCATTCTAATATCAAGCCACTTGCCTTTTGAATCTTCCGCCACTTGTCATGTGAAATGTCACTGGGTCAACTAGAGGAGCAGTGACATTGCTTAACTCTGATGAACTGGCTGGCTTAGGACTCTTGTTCGAAGAGTTGCATAGCTGGAGGCAAAGCAGAAGTCCTTGCAGCCTTTATACAAAGGGATAGTTGCTTTGCATGGAAAGTTCTTGCTGGTAGCAAATCCTCTCTGTATTATATTTTAGGGCTATTTCAGTTGACTCTGATACAGATAGTCTGGATGGTTCAACAAGCTGATTTCCCAAGGCTTGTACATATGCCTTGCACTATTGCTTGTTTAACCTACAATTCATGAAGTTGCTATGGTTTCTGGACTTTTCCTCTGCTGCCAGCCTTCTGTTGGGGCACTTGGACCTGTTCTAACTTCCCTTTTCTCTGCTCCCTTTATTACTGTCTTCCTAATTCCCCACCATCCTCTTTCAGAAAAACCTGCTGCCATCTAGAAGAGACCTGACCTAAGCTGCTGCCACCACATGTCCACGTTACACACAGTAAATGTGCTTCACAACACTCACTAAAAAAGCAGCACATCTGACATGTCAAGTTTTGCGTTCTTCCGTTGCATGTAACACAGTGCCAGATGATATACAGCCCCTACCCTGTTACTTACACAAATACAGAGGGGGATATATATACATACATTAAATTTTACTGCTCTGCTTAAAACAGATGATTAGCCAAGCCTAAAAGCTCAGTGTTGCTGGTAGGTTTTGTACTGCTACTGTTGCTGAAGTGCTGTATTTTCTGGATATAAAGTTCGGTACATGAAATAATCACAATCCAGTGTTCTGAAATGAACAAACTCTGTTCCTAACCTGCAGTCTTGTGTCTCCATCTGAGATATGAGCATCCTCTGTTTTTTTCTCTCCTCAACAACTGATGTCCTTTCAGAGCAGAGTTGGCATCTATCCTTGAAATCCACAGGTCTACCTCTCCTCATCCAAGGTACTCTCCTATGTCCTGCCAGACCAGTTTACAGGCTGTTTACCCTCCTCCCCCCTCAGTTAACCTTGGGAAGGATACAGTGTTATAATGCTGTGATGCAAAATTCTGTTCCAAAGGACAAAGGCAGACAAGATAGCACCAGTGCCATGCTTTAACAGGCTCTCTGCTGAGCATGAGTATTTACAGACCCTGCTGCCTAGGGAATGAAACACTAGAATGAAATCTATATTTTCCATGTGCCAGTGCAAACCACTACGACTAACATACTGGACCAGGCTGTCTCTTTCAGATAGACAAGCTTAACTGACAGCTCAAAAAGCTCAGAACTGCTGCTTCACAGGCCCCAAACCAGACACTAAAAGTGGCACTTCTGACTCTATTACCAGGACATATCTTTTTTAAGAATTGACAAGGGGGAATCCACTAAGAGCTAAGAACAGCTCACAGTCCAATACAGACTCCTCTAGTGCTGCAAGACCCGCAACCTGCATAAGGAAAAATCGGAAAGATCTGGTGTAAGGTTACTTACTGATTCTTGCATGGGGTGACTGAGGGGTTTGTCAAGAGCTGCCATGCTGCTGGGCATGTCTGGAGGGTGAGACAGCTGTGGCCCATGCATGAAGTCATTCATAGAAGTTCCACCAGGATTCCCATGAGGGAAATCAAAATTGCCATGACCTTGGTAACTGTTGCCTAAAAAAAGCCAAAAAAGAATTACCATGAAAGAGACTCTTAGCTTTCTCACACTGCTCCCTCAACAGTGCAATGCAGTGATTTGGACTCTTACTGTGGAATTTTGTTCTGTGTACTAGAGCAAAGTAGAGGAAGAGAAACAAATACCAAACCAGCCTCTTATATGTCGTCTTCCACAGAAAGGTAACCATTCACCGATTGATAGCACATAGTTCCTATTCTATGAATAAGGGGAAACTGGAGCAGTTCAGATACATTCATGTAGTAACTCGGCAAATGCTGGTATTTTAAATGGCAACCACTTCAACTTAGCACATTCATTTAAGAAAGGAGAAAAACAATACACAATAGTGAAGACATAAAATCCTGGAGGACATTCCACTTCTGGGGACATGGGTTCAAATTTGACTGATGTCCAAGTCCAAAAGTATGTGGTGGTCTTTGTTCCTAAAGATTATTGTCTAACTAGGATTACACGCTTGTTGCAATTCATCTGGTATCTTATTGGCAGAACTGCATAAGGAAGTTACTGCAGTGCGTGCTCACAGTTGGCATCTATTTTACTGCCCCCTCTTTGGAATAAACATATAGCTTCCTTTAAGATTAATACAGAAGAGGCCTCAAGGCTCAAGCCTGTGCTATCATATTCCTTGTTTTCACAAAACTTAATAAAATTCACTCAGTCATTTGGAAAATTGAACATTAATGATTTACCGTTTTAGGCATTCATTCTTTTAATTTGCAGTGTTACAATCTGACTGTGGCCAACATTTTAAAACACAAAGTGCACATTCTGAATGGAAGATTAATGAATTTCCAAAACTAAACTGAGGTTGGTTTGAGTCTGAGTTCCTTGAAGCACAGAAGTTCCAGGGGTTTTCAAAATAAATCGGTTTTAGCCCTCACTCACCTAGTTTTCGGTTTTAGCCCTCACTCACCTAGTTTTAAATGAAGTTAGAGCTGGTGCGGGATGGGGAATTGCCATATCTAGAGAATAAAATCCTCTATTTGTCTGCAAAAAGAACAGGAGTACTTGTGGCACCTTAAAGACTAACAAATTTATTAGAGCATCAGCTTTTGTGGGCTACAGCCCACTTCATTGGATGCATAGAATGGACCATATAGTAAGAAAATATATATATACACACACACACACAGAGAAGGTGGAAGTTGCCATACAAACTGTAGGAGGCTAATTAATTAAGATGTGCTATTATCAGCCAGAGAAAAAAACTTTTGTCGTGATAATCAAGATGGCCCATTTAGACAGTTGACAAGAAGGTGTGAGGATATTATCACTACAAAAGTTTTTTTCTCCGGCTGATAATAGCTCATCTTAATTAATTAGCCTCTTACAGTTTGTATGGCAACTTCCACCTTCTCTCTGTGTCTATATATATATCTTCTTACTATATGTTCCATTCTATGCATCCAATGAAGTGGGCTGTAACCCCCGAAAGCTTATGCTCTAATAAATTTGTTATTAAGGTGCCACAAGTACTCCTGTTCTTTTTGCGGATACAGACTAACACGGCTGCTACTCTGAAATTTGTCTGCAGATAAAGTACTGTATGGTCAGGACCAGTGTGTTTTGCTCCATTCCATTCCAGCCACTGTGCTCCAACTCTCTTCTGAACTGATCCTCTATAGGTGTACAGATAAGTTCACCCTCCATATCCTTTTCTATCCTGGGTGTCTCTGTTAAGACTTCCAGCTGGGCTGCCAACTCTGGTGGTTTACTTGATATGAACAGTCGAAACTGAACTAAAGCTACCAAGCTATCATATAAACCACTGAATGGGATCATATTGAGCTCTGAAATAATACAACGGCTTTGGAGCTTGTTTGCAGTTTGTCAGCTGAAGTAGAGCAGCTTTAAATGTTCAAGTCAAGCAGGTAGTTTGACAAACTGAAGTATCTGCATCATTTGCTTCTCAGCACAGCTCATTTTAAGCAGAAGTTTAATCTCAGAGGAATAGAAGTCATTAGCCATGTAAGAGTATTTCTCAAAGAAGCTGGGACTTTGATCTATCATGTAAATGCTGTAGAGCCTTGCTAATTCTCACTTTGCTAATCTGCAAACCGGATAAGTCTCACAGTACACAGCTGGTCTCACCCCACTTCTCAGGAAAGATTTAGTAGCAGGGAGCTGGAGTGAGGTCTCATACTGCGGTGTGTTTACTGCTATACTGGAAAATATTGCAATAAATAACTACAACTAAGCTACGAACATCAAAGAAGTACTATTACTACGACTTTGTCCTTCTACAGTGCCTTTCACCAGAGGACATTAAATGCTTTTAAGCACTCAGCCTCACTGCACGGCTATTGTAATGAGAGGAAAAGAGGTAATTTGCCCCACGTGTCACAGTCAGTGGGAAGAGCAGGGAGCAAAACCCAAATTAAGTGACTCCTGGTCTCATGCTCTAACTACGCTTCCTCCCTATTGACTGAGTGAAACACACTTTGTGATGGAGTACCCATTATATTGTAATAGTGTTTGTTCACCTACTTGATAATTCAAAAAGCTGGATAATCTGTTGTTGGTCTCACAATCATTGGAGCAAATTATATATATACTCTCTCCAAAATGCCTGAAAGAAGCACAACTCGTCTTGTAATGACATTTTCTGAAACTATTGAGAGTTGTACTGAGAGTCATATCATACCACTGCAAAGATAATTGTCTCTAGTTTACAACAATATCATGAGAATTTGAGCTACTACCTGCTCCTGTAATCTAGTCATTCCCAATATACCAGGTCCTTGAACAGATACCTCCACTGCCTGCATTTAGTCCAGTGTTTTCCAACCTTGGGGCATGTGGTGGCGGAGAAATTTGCATGACTCTAAATCTGACTTCCTAATGCAAAAACACTCCTGTGCTTCTCAGCAAAGTGGTGTATGGTTCTTTAAAAGTTGCCCACCTTCTGTCCCTACACCCACAGTGGCCCTTAATGAAGCTGGCCAATGGAGAAGCTTACATGTACAGGACTGCAGGCTCAGACGGCAGCCCACTGGCCCAAGCTTCTCCATGGTTATCACCCTCAGCAGTATGTGGCCTTCTGTAGAGCGGGAACAGGGAAAGGAAGTCACCAAAGGGAGGGATGGAGGAAATGGACAGAAAGCAAGATGAAGGGGACTGTGTTGGGGCATGACACAAGCAGACATGGGAGCAGCCGCTGCCCATCCATTGTAGGGGGGATAGAGGTGCTTTATCATAAAATGGGTGAGAATAATTGATTTACTTCATTAAAGATTTTTGCCTAAATACATTCTAAAGTGAAAGGGCTGCTTTAGTGTTTCTTATCAGTAGCTGTATATTTTCTTACTTGCTCAAACAATCTTCCATGCAAGGGCATTCATAGATTACACTGCTACGCACATGGATCACAAAAACTGACTGAATCACTCAACCATTTTTGGGATATGTTTTCTATACTCTTGAAACAATAAAACCAACCTTGGTTACCATACTCAGTGGAGTTATTGCCCCCTGGTGGAGGTGGAAGGGATGGGTAAGGTGACGGGCCAGGACCCAAAGCTGCAATCATCTCCATCACATTTGGCATGATCATCTGGCTGGGACTCATGGTTTTAAATCTCTTGGAAGGAATGCCATCTGGATCATCTTTGATGTGAATATCTGACTTTATAGGGACTGGCCTCCAACTGCATGTTGGGTCGATTGTAACTTCTTCAAACTCAGAGCTGTAAGACAGAAACAACTTACAATATCACTGGCTCTTGCTTTGCTATCAGTTCTCTTGAACTTCCCACAAAAAGCTGCATTGTAACTTGTGAATTCCATTTGCCCCAAAGACAATACAATCTCAAAGTGTTTCCTTTGCAAAGAGCGTGTAGGCAGCACTCTTAAAAGGTGATAGTTTCAGAGCCCTTGAAAAATGAACTCCTCCCTTTGTCCACAAGTGGGTACAGTAGGACTGCAGCATTGCAAACATCTCTGTACGGTCCTGCTTAAAGTGGCACCAACCCGAGTTAGATGGATCACTTCTAGGAGCGAGAAAATAGTTCATTCCCCATTCCATCTTTTGCCTCTCTGATGAGTCTGCCATCAAGAGTGCCAATTAGGAACCAGGTCCATTAGCAACCAGACTGAGACCAAGTTACTTCTCCTAAGCTACCAAAGAACCATCAGATTTATAATGAATTTAATTTACTGCTAACCTGCCCTGGAATTGAACAGGTGACAAGCTTCACACTCAGTAACCCAAGCTATTCAGTCTCCCCCTTGCAACTTTCAGAGCTAATACTTTTAAACAGCCCTAATCATTACATACAACTGGGGAAAGTCTTTTTAACCCAAGCAGAGAACTGAAGCAGCTGGTCAAAACCAAAACCGGAAACAAAAAGAGTTCACTTACTTTTGTATAGCATTCAGAATACCCCACATATACTGGTCGACCTCCAAGCCCTCCAGTAGAGCAGTTTTACTAGAAAGGAAGAACCCTAAATTGTAATAGCTGCATGTATGTATATAGAGCGGAAGGATGGTTTAGGGGGTAAATCACCAAACTGGGACCTGTTCAGTTCCCGGATGTGCCACACACTTTCTTCAGGATCTTGGGTTTTGTGACTAGCCCATCCCCAGGTTAAAATATTACAAGGAGCAGTGCATTACTGTTTCAAGCTCAGTGTAGATTTCCTCCCCCACTCTACAGTAGATTGATTCCCACCTCTAAAACGTGACCTTGCCTATATTTCCCCAGTGGGGGTACTGAATGGGAGCACTTTAATATCTATTCATCTGAAGTTCAGTCATTTGTGAATTACAACATAGAAGAACAGAAATGCAATCTCAGAACAGACCAGAAGACCTTCTACTCTGATATCTTGTCTCTGATTGTGGCTTACGCTTGATGATCCAGAGGAAGGCAATGAACCCACAATTCAATTGTCCAATGCCACCACTGCTTGGTAGAGAGTTTCTTCCTTAATTTACTTGGAGTTCATGCTGTGGTGCATAAGGAATGACAGCCTTAGTAACTATTATCCTAGCTGAAATAACCCGGTAGGTACCAATCTTATCAATATAAAGGTTCAAACCTCTTCTGAATCCTGCACAACTCCTTGCCTCATTAATATCCTGAATCAGTGATCCACAGGTTATGAATTGCAGGGGAAAATATTTTCTTTCATTCATTTTAATTTTGTTGCCTTTTAAATATCATGGAACGTCCCCATATTTGTATAACATGGAACAAGATAAACCAAACATTTTTAGTGGCCTTCTCCATTCTTTTCAACAATTTTAAACATATCTATCCTATTGCCTCTTATTGTTTGTTCTGGAAGATAACTTAGGACAAATTCTATGCAACTTGCATTTGACATAATATTTCACTTACTTGCATACAGGACACCTCCAAGTTCCTCGTTCACAGTTCAGTTGCAAGTAAGATTCCAGATCAAAGCACTGCAAGTCAGACACACACACACACACACACACAAAGAGACCATATTAACTGAGCCAACTGAGCAAAAATAAAACTGCAGACAGTGGAGAAACAAGACTGCAAGCACTGAGACATAAATCTACAGAAGCGAGAAGGTGGCTTACGGGAAATATCCTTTCCCCTGCTGCATAAAGGCACATAAGACTTTCTAACATTTCTCCCCTTGGTAAAAAAATGAAGACAAAGAAGGGGGATCGTTTTCTTGGATAGTGATTGATAAGAGGAATTGTTCAAAACAAGCAGATGCATTATGTTTGTTTATTTATTTACATTTACAAAATGCTAAAGCCAAGTGCTGACCATCTTTTCTGTGGCTTAAAAATACATCACAAATAATTCCTTGAGTGCAGCAGTACAATTCAAGAGGACCCACAACCAATAAAACTGGGTAACTTAAAAACTCAGTCCCCAGCTGATCCCTCCAATAATTCCTCACCCCATTTTCAAATGCCTGGGAATAAAGATGAGCCAAGCCACCAGAGACTGGACACAGAGCATTTTGGGCCAAATCTGGAAGGCCTTACTTTTTTAATTGATGTCCTTACTTAGTTTTTACTCTGTCAATGAAGTCAGTAGCAGCTTGCCTGTTTGCCTACGTAAGGACTCAGGCGCTGTTCCTCCAAACACATACATGAGTAGTTCCACTGAGTTCAATGGGATTACTGACATGTGTAAGTGTTTCAGGACTGGAGTCTCAGTAGCAACCTCAGGATCTGGCCAATGATGGTATTATTCACGATTACAAGTGAAATGTTATGTGACATTTCTTATTTCATTCATCTCACTCCATGTGATTTTGCAATAGGATAAGAGGAATTAAAGCTTTCATCATCAGTTGAACAACTTAGCATTTATTTAAAAAACAGTCACGCCCTTTGGTTGAAATTAGACAAATTTAAAATATAATCTTGAACCACAAAATCTATATGAAAAACAGACAAATTCACAAAACCACTCAAAAGACATTGTGATGCACAGCATAGGGAAAAATGTCAGGACACTGCAATGCACTCACTTGTACATGCTTGCAATCATGGCCTCTTGCTGGGAGCTGGATTCGCCGGAATGTGATTGGACATTTCAGAGACACTTTAATAGCTGTCTGCTCCACTCCATCCTCACCATTTAGTGTTGCGTTGCCAGAGGAGGCTGCCACGCTGCTGAAGTTCCTCTTGACTGTTTAGGAAGATGGTATATGTATGCGAAAGAAACCACACATGCACTATGGTTTCTAATGTAGCTGCTCGAACTCTAGCTGTGCAAATAGTGCCTTCCCCTGCCCTGATAAACTGCTCTCATGAGATGGCATAGAATCCTATATACTTAAGTTAGGTATTGTGTGCACAACTGAATATGAGCATAGGTGTGATAAAAATCAAATTTAGAGAAACCATCACATACTGAAAAGTTACAGGGCTGGGCGCTCAGCCCCAGTTTGTCCAATTTGTGCTGCAAAGGGGATAGAAAGCAGCCCTAAATGGACAGCTAGGGATTCCCCCAGCTTGGGAGGATCTCTGAGTGATAAAAAGCTGACATGGCTAGGGATTCCCCCAGCCTGACAGAGTTCTTCAGTTGTGTAAAGCGGACATCATTGGTTGCTCTGCCCCATTTCCCACTCTAGAATCAGAGTATGCCAGGGAGGTAGCCAAACAGCATGATGCTCTGGCAAACCCAGGCCCGTGTTATTAAAAGTTTCAACAGGTGAGTAAAAATGGTGTAGGAATAAAATATTATAACTGAGTATAAGGCACTCTGGATAGTCTTGGTTAATACAATTAATACAGTTAATACAGTCATTGTTTGCAGTGTTGTAGCCGGGTAGGTCCCGGGATATTATAAAGACAAGATGGGTGAGGTAATATCCTTTATTGAACCAACTACTGTTGGTGAGAGAGACAAGCTTTCGAGCTTACACAGAGCTCTCCTGAAGCTGGGAGCATGAGGCAGGGAGAGAGGAAGCTGCTGGACTGTAATCCTGTTCTATGTTTTCTTACAGAATACAACTTTGTTCCTGGTGGTTTGTCTGAGTGGGTCTGGTCTGAGTTCAATACACAATGGCACACAAAGCAGAGTACACTGAGGAACCTCAGGCCCAGACCCCCAAAGCTGTGTAAAAAGCCACAAGGCAGACTTATCCTGCCTTGAACAACTCCACGCTGGCATGGTGGACAGGAGGGGGTTACATTTTTTTTAGCTGAAGAAGAGCTCTGTGTAGATTGAAAGCTTGTCTCTCTCACCAATAGAAGCTGGTCCAATAAAAGATAATCCCTCATCCACCTCGTCTCTCTCTCTCTCTCTCTCACACACACACACACACACACAAAACTCACTCTTAGTGATACAATGTTCCGCGGGGAGAAGACGTTTCTTTAGCAAGCCTTGAAGCACAGAACGAACTGATGGCCGGTGCACTAACTGCAACACGAACAAGTGTGACTGCAAAAAAAAATCACTGAGTTATTAACAGAACCAAGCACGTTATGTTGTTATAGACCACTGGGTGGCGCAGAGTTCTGCCCTTGGATGGCAGGTGTGCAGCTCTGCACTGACTCCAATGGAAACCCTGCAAATACATGCTAGAGCTGGTTTTGCTCATCTGAGTTAACACACTCCCTTTAAGGGTATTCTGAAGTTGCAGTCTAGGATTGCGTAACACCTATCACCTGGCCACACTGCTGTTAAGAAAAAGTAGCATTTGCGGCACCATTTTCCCCTTTAAAGTCCAAGATGTGTTGTGATAATCTGTTATTTATGGGGTATGTCACAGTGACCTCTGGATTTTCTACCCCTGCCCTATTGCCCACTTGCCCTGCACTCAGAATAGCAAGGAGGGTTGCTGAGATGACCTCTCCTCCTAGCCATTGGATAAGTGGTCCACCACTACACTGTGGGGCAGAAAACAAGGCATGTGAGATTGTGCAAGGAAGAAGTCGTCTGAAGTAAAACAATGGGCATAAGCTTGAGGTCTCTCTTCAGATTGTCTCAGACTCTGACTCTGGGAAAGCTGTCCCCAGACTCTCTGCCCTTGCCAATGGCAATTAAATGGCATAAAGCCCTGACTACGAAGTGTGCAGGCCCTCTCCATTAAAAGTACAATCTATGCTAATTGTAATTGAGAGCTATCAGTGGGAGGCAAGTTGCATGGCTCAGTGGACTGAGTAATGGGATAGGAGCCTTTCACCTTTATCTCACTGGTTTAAACCCAGTTCAGAGTCACGGTGGCAAACGAATGGCAATTTGATGCTCTGTGTGAAGTAAGTTTTTGGCCTCAGTCCAATTCCCAGTGGACAAGTGTCCACAGCAAGAAAACCATCCACCATCACATTACTTGCCTTGCTATCAGAATTGTTAGATAGGCAAGTACTGAACGGGCACAGACATCTGATGCACTCTCCCCTTCAGAAGTGGGTCCTTCTAGACACATTGGCAAAGTAGCTGCTCTGCCCATGCTGCCCTAGTTCTACAGCAAAATATGACATGGTCAAAATATGATCTGGTCTTTAGCACTATCACTCTCGCCCTGTCCTGTCACCAGCGCTACAATCAGTGACACCTCCCTGCCACCAACAATGAAAATTTAAAAAAAAGTAAAAGTGAGAGAGGTAAGAACTGCTGGCCTAAGTGAACATTTCCAAACCTGTAGAGTCAGTGGCAGCAGCAAGCCTCATGTACTTACACAACAACATGCTGTGACTGTAATTTGAATTGTGTTTCTTCCCGGCTGACAGACGTGCTTTAGGTGCAGAGGTTTATGAGATGTCTTGTTGTCGCCACGTTCAATGGTAAGAGGGGTTGCATTAACGCTGACCTGGACCGATGCTGGCCAGTTTGTGTTCATTTGTCTGTCTTCGTGGTGGTAGCACTTGAACTGCAGCTCCAAGTCAGACCTGTAGCGCAAGGCAAAACCTGGCTTAAACTCAGTTTTCATATGACTAAAGAATCCTTTTTGGATGCTAGAAATTCTATGCCATCCCACCCCCTTCACTTTTACTCTGCTTTGCTTAAGTCTGATTTTTTTTTCTGGAAATGCCTCACAAATAATAAATGCGTAACACATGTTCTCCTCATAAAAGCCACTAACAGAAACAAGACAGGATGGCTTACACATCTGAAATTTGAGAGAATAATAATAATAATACTTTACACTTATACATGACTTTTCATGTGAAGATCTCAAAGTGCTTTACAAAGGTGGGTTGTAAGTCGGTGGAATGACTCAGCAGAAAGGAAAAAGTTGCAGTCAGGTAGGTCTTTCCTCAAGCATTAGTGTTTATAACAAGAAAATAAAGCACGTTAACACATTCAGAGAGTAAGCAGAACTCACCCAGCCTGGGTATCACCTCAGTAGCAGAATCTAAAAACATATGTCCCACTCTATCTCCAAAGCAACCACTCTTGATCTACCACAATGATAGATAATACCAAGCTGAGCTGACGTTAAGTCTTGAGTAACTGAGGGTATGTCTAGGCTACAGTAGCTACAGTGACATAGCTAGAGCTCTGCAATAGTGTCATAGCGTAGACAAGTCCTACATTGATGGAAGTTGTTTTTGTAATTCATCTCTCTCATTTTCCATTAACCTAGCTGCATCTACTGTGGGGGTTAGGTCGACCTAACCATGTCGCACAGAGCACAAAATTTTTCACAGCCCTGAATGATGTATCTAGGTCAACCTAAATCTTAGGTGTAGACCAGGCCTCAGTAGATAGTAGCGCACTTGCACCCCATCACATTGGTATTAATCTCATTTTACAAATGGGTAAACTGAAGTACAGAGAGGTTAAAGGTGGACTGGAAAGTTAAACTGAAATTTTGGGGTTTTGTCCTTCACTGTTTGTTTACTATGAACAATGACTGCCACAAAGTCCATCGCTGACCATCTTTTACATAAGAAACATCAGGTGCTCATTCCCTTCTCTTTGCTGGACTCTCCTGTAAGACCTTTGAAGGACATGAAGAGTGATGTCATATGAGACCATAATCCGAGATGCAGCAGGTGTGAAGAGGATCCAGTTGGTTAGAGTCTGAGAATGGAGGCCTTGTGCTGAGGCTGTTTCTTAGTATTGGATAATTAAAAAAAAAAAAAAACCAACGGGCAGCCTCATGTTTAGACTGCTTTTACTGAAAGCTCAGATAATTTGTACTCAGTTTTCCCTCTGTAAAGGTCATGTTTTATGTCCTGTACTGGTGGTGTGGTCATGTTAAGAAATTCAGGAGATTTAGGTCAGAATCACAATCTCTATTTTTGGGGAAGGAAAGCAACTCAGGTGAAGATCTCAAGTGACATCGCTATTCAGGGCCTATGGAAATCTAGTTAGCACAAAAAATAAAAAGCGGGAAGCAGGGACCTGATATCTCTAACCTAAAAACAAGTAGATTAAAAAAAACAGAGAGAGTCTTTATACATTACACAGACACTGTAAAGGACAAAACTGCCTCCCTGACCCCTCTTAAAAAGTTTGTCCAAGGTCACATAGGGAGGAATGGAAATATGGAGAATCTCGTGTTCTGGCCATGCTGCCCCACAATGATAGATAATACATAAATTGTGGTGAGCAAAGACTGATCCACTGTTAAGGCAAAATTCTCCTGGTTGATTTTGTCTCCATTCTTTTGCTTTGTAAAAGCATGGAGTTCCCAGTAGGGAGAAGAATATTTGTGTCGCCATCAGCTGTGTGATTATGAGAGGGATGTTTTACTCAATATTTTAACTAGCATAAAAATAATCTAAAGATTTGGTCTAGAATTCACGTGACTAATACGTGTATTGGAATCCATGCAGTCCAAGGTAAACGTCATATTACTTCATTATAATTTCAACGTGCAAAATATCTTAATGCCATCTAATATCTATTCTCTTTTAGCTGAGCTGTTGTACAACAAATGCTGAAACAACCGATGCGCCACACACAGCTCACAGGGCAAGAAAAACAGTATGGGCATTTTCTATGTGGGTGTAACTGTGTGATCAAGGAGAGAAAAATGAGCAAGATAAGGATGACAGACACAAGACTCAGTTTTCTGAGTGTTCAGGCTGCCCCTGCCCTCCCATCACTAACAAGTTTTTCAAGGTGGCAAACCTGAGCACAAATTACCGATAAGTCTTCATTAAAATGAATTTAAATACAAGTCCAAGTCAGTGTGCTAAAGAATTTTTTTTTTTAAAAAAAAAGATCAGGTATTAAGAAACAGCTTTATGCCTCAGTGCAGCTCTATAAATCAACAGAACTAGCCTGCACAATCCCCAACGGTGATTACTTATTAATAAGAACCAGCAAATAACTGCCAAAACTCCCTCTTGCTGTGAGTACTCCAGGATAATGAAATGCAAGTAAGCAATAACTGACCTCAAAGTTAGGCATTAATTATTGGATGTCGCCTATTTGAAATCTCTCACATTTCTCATTCCTAGGCTTGAGACTACCAACACCATGCAGACAAATAAGTATCTGTATCCTAGGTCAAATCTCAACCAGGAGTTGTGATGCCCAGGAGGTTACAACCACCCACCCTTCCCACTTTACAAAATTGGTGGGTGATCACAGCTTGTTGGAAGGAAGGTCCCAGTATGGAAAATGTTGAGGTCATAACATTATTAATCCAATGATCCACCTAGCCCAGGCTTGAAGGATGACTTAGAGAAACTGGAAGAAGGGGAATTCTGGGCACACTGGAAAGTGTGTTGCCAAGAAGAGGTTTCATTTGCTCAGCTATTTCATGTGTAACAAAGAAAAGCTCCATACAATAAGACAAGATAATGAGAAACTAAATTCTCCAAGGCACACAAGCACAGATTCAAAACAAGTCCACCCTACAGTATTTGGAAACGTAAACAAATCAAGGCTTTGGTTTTGATTTAATTTCATGCCATTTCATTCCTTGTCCATATATCAAAACCGGTACAGAATCTGGAATCATTTTATGCAAGTTTGAGTTACAGAGCTGCAGAATATAATCCAGAGGGACTATTCTCTCTCGCTCTGATGAAAAGTAATATATACTGTAGGTGAAAGAGCTTTGTTGTGTGGGGAAAGCTGCACTTCAGCCGCTTGGCTCATTTCTGTTCTGGGTAAGTTAGAACAGCTCTCTAAAATCCACCTTCTCTCTGAAATTTGGGCCTTAACCTGAGAGGGGCTTAGCACCTATAACTGCCACTGAATTTACCATCTCTCTGAATCAGGTCCTTAATTTGCTTACTATTTTTATTTTCAGATACCTTTACACCTCTGTGTTCCAGCTGAAAATAGAAGCAACCTTGCCAAGGTATTGCGAGAAAGCTTATCACAGATTGTCCAGGCCAAGTACCAACACAGGACCAAAATATCACCTCTGGATGATGCAAGGAGTATGCCTAGGTCAGAAATATTCCATGAATGATCCTTGCATGCTGGTCTCAGCTACGCATGCTCCTAGCACTTTTACTGGAATGAGTAGAAGCAAGTCAAAAGGTACATTTAAATAATTATTTTCCAGACATTGCCCCTTGCCCCATTCACATTGATTCCATCAGGTTTGCTTGGAAGGATGGCATACAACTTGGCGCCAGCAAACGGCTTGGGAGCTGAATCAAGAAGTATATTATTGCACTTTACTCTCTGAAAGTTGAGGGTTATTCACATATATGTGAGCTAAAGGGATGTTTTTTCCTATCCAGACCATATTTCCTAATGTCAAAATCCATGACTGACCCAAAGAAAGCTCATCTGACCCACCATTTTGCTTTCAGTCACACAAGATTGCCTCAGAACACTGCTCAAACCTACCTCCACATCAGCGTCTGATGGACGGTTGGCCGTAGGTGAAAGACATGGTTACTGACTGCCAGGTTGTGCTCCAGCCGAAAGGGCTCCAACACCACCCCATCTCTCACAGGGAATGTCAGACGCAGCTCATCGTTGTGGTTGGCTGGGATCGAAGAGGGAGAGAAAGTGTGAACTTTCCCTTTAGCATCTGCAGTGCAATAACAATGTGTATATTTATACAGAATAATGACAAATGATACAGTGATCTATTGCTGGGGTTAACCTAGTAAAGTCACATATAGAAAAGAAAATGACAAATAACTGTATAAGTGGATTTCGTGCAGGTGATAGGGCACAGACTGACAGCTCTGGAGACTGATGTCTTCTATTTATATCCACAGATAAGGTTTATGAAAGGAGCAGCAAAAGTGCCTCTCACCACAGACGTGCCTTACACCTGATGTGGGGGGGACCATTTTTCATTGTGAGAGATTAGTTCAGTCACCATACTCATTCAATCACCCTGCTGAGACTGCCAATTAGTGCCAGTTGTGGTTGTGCATTGCTATTTGTTTTTCTGTGATGTGGCTATTTTCCCCCTAGAAACTGGGATTGAGATTATCCAACTCATTTCAAGTGTGCCAGTAGATGGTAATGACTCTCGGTTCTAATGGTGATCTGCAGATGGAAGGCTCAGGTATTCTATTACCAGTTCCACAAGCCATTCAGTCTCCCATCATGAACAGCTTTGCTGCTTGTTATGCACAATTTATGATGGCCAGCCATTTTCAGCAGATATGTTCTGGCTGAAAAAACAGGTTTGTTTGAAGTGATTCTGAAGCAGGAAGACCTGGAGTATGAAAAGGTTACTGCTGTCCATTGTAATCACTGGATTTAAGATTGTGTTTCTTCTTCACTCATCAGAAACAGAAGCTGCTGTTCAACTCTTACTTAAAATACTCTCCTTCCTCTGAAGCTGCTGAAGCTAAAACAGTACCAATAACCTTAATCTTTCAGATCTCCATGAACCCTAAAATGCTGGTTGAAAAGAGCTAACACAACAGAGGTCTTTCTATAGAGAACATACTCCTTCTTCCAGTGCCTAACTTTTGATTACTCTTTAGTCACTTTTAGACCCTAGACAAATTGTATGAGTACACAGCCACTGAGATGGTGTTATTCCTGACTCGCTCTCAGCCAAACATAGCTGTGAGGTTGAGTGGCTTTGAAAGGAGTATACATTATTTTTATGGCACACTACTGAATATTTTTAAGAGGTCTGCATGGACATAATAGGAGTACCATTATAAATATTCACCCTTTAAGCTATTCTTCCGTAGTATTCAATAGCTTTGCCCTTGACCAAAACACACCACATTACTATTGATGGAGTTTCTATGCAATAAACAAACCTAACAACATGAAACAGTTGAAAATTAAGCGTTTCATTCTGAGAAATCAACTACAGGAATATTTAAGGGGCAAAATCCTTAAGAGTTTAACTTTGGAGAGAGTTTTCCATTTGCCATTTTCCAATATTTTGTTTGGAAACAAATATTCTTCTTTCCTGTTTCCTTCCTCTCTGAGTAGCTTGCATAATGTGGTTGGTCGACGCCATATATCAACTGGCAATCAAAATTTCTCTCCATGTCAAAAAATAGCCATCAAGATGCTATTTTTAAAGCATCACTTCTGGGTTGTGTGATATGCATGGCAAAGGAAGGAGAGACAGTAAAAGACTGAGGGACCGCTCCATTTGCTACTCACTTGGCGGTGGCGGTAAAGCATTGATATTTGGCTTAATGTCAGGTGGGAATGGTGGTTTGACATCCTGGTTAGGTGACAGGTATGGTGGAATACTGCTCCCTGGAGTCATGGGTGGTGTGGGGTTTCCTGGAACCGGTGAGTGAGGGTAATTTGCCACAGGTACAGGCCTTGATGGCTAGAAAATAAATAATACCAAGCTGTTATTGAATTTTGAAAAAAAAAAAAAAAAAAAAAAAAAAAAAAAGAAGCCCTAATCATATGTATTGCTATTAAAGACTGAATCTATGTATCGGTACTGTGGCTTGGGCCTGGCACTATTTAAAACGAAATGAGTAGGAGAGCTAAAACTGAAAACCTTAATTATTTTTTTCTTTGCATTTACTTCTCATTTTTAAAACATACAGTAGTTTAGATTTGAGGCAAGGAGTTGCAAGCCTCAGAAACTGCAGATGCTACACTTTTTCATTCTTCCCTGCCTCTCTATCCGGTTTTCCACCTTTGAGCTCTCCTACTTTTGCCCTAATTTTCTTACTCTTCTCCTCTCCTCTTGATGTAGCAGTAAATAATATAGCACCTCATCTTTGGCTGAGAACATTTTATCTTTGGTCACTGAGCAATCACAGGTTGAAAGGCACTACAGACTATACCCATTCCTGTCTTCGCTGAGACCAAAGTTCCTCACAGTTCTCAATTCATCAAGTCTCTAGTCTCCACAGTCTTCAAACTCCAAAGACCAGGTCATCTATATTACAACTCAGAGCCCTGCCCCTTAGCTGGGAGAACTGCCTTTCTCCATGAGCTCATCTTGTCTATTCACCCTGTCACCACATCAATCTACATTTCCATGAAAAACATGCAACACAGTTCAATAGACCAAGGGTTGGTTCCCCTTTCAAATTTTGTTATTATTTTCTTCTCAAACCAAACTAAGATTCCCTTGTACATAGCCCTGGATCACTCCCAGGAAAGGCTATTTTGTTCCTTAAACTGCTTTGGCTATAAAACAAAACAAAATTTTAAAAACCCCAACAAAAATAAACAGGATAAAAATATATATAAAATCCTTCACCTTTAAAACACTCGTGACTGATCCTCAGCTGGCATAAATCGTTGTAGCTTCAGTCACTGCAATGGAGCTACACTGATTTACACCAGCTGAGCATCTAGCCCCTTGATGCATTCATCTTGACAATGTGGGACAGAAGCTGCCACAGTATAATAAAAATTGCTTTAGAAAAAGCAATGTTTCTAGACATCCCACATCAGGCAATAAGTGACCTGACCTGTATACAGATGTTCTGTGGGAAATGATTCCTTATTCTTTTCCAATAGTGCTGTCATCTCAAACAGTACCCACCTTCCATGCAAATAATGACAAAATAACCCCATTTCCAGAACCATCTTAATGGCCCTAAGATTCTTCTGGCTCAGAATCCAACACCAGAAATGACTTGACTACTCTAATCTTAAAGCAGATCTGATCTACCAGCTTTACTGCAATTTTCTCAATTAATCCAAGAACCGTGCAGTGTGTGCCCTCATTTTGCTTTGCCACAACTAGAAATGTCAAACCTCAAAGGTGGGCTCAATTTGGCATTCACTTTTACTTCTGGCCCACCATTTAGCTAAAGTGCCCCCAAATTATGATGTGGCATAGCTTACTGTACTATGGGCTTGATTCTGACTCATCAAAGGCAATGGCATAACTTCCATTGCCTTTAATGGTGTTTTATCAGGCCCTATCTAGGGATCCTATGATATTGCCGGAGTTTCATTTTATCCACTAACACAGAAGAAAGAACTTTCACCGGCACCAGATGAGATAACTAATGAACCCAAGGTCTCACCTTGTAATACTGTCCCATGTTGACTGTTGGAGGTGGGTACTGCCCTGTATTTTGCTGGGTAGGCATCCTCTGTCCAGGATAATTAGGAGACGTAAGAGGTCTTGGAGGGTTGGGAGTTGGATACTGACCAGGCTGGGTAGGAAACTGGCTATTTGGTCCATACTGCTGGTTTCCGTAATTTGGCTATTTTACAACAGAGATGAAACAAAACAAGAAATAATTTTGAACTGAACTTTGAAATATAGAATTAAAATGAAAATAAAATCAGGCTGATGTCCCCGTCTCATGAACGCTTTGCCCAGCATTTTCAAACCTGGGTGCCTGGAGTTGGGCCTCTGAGGGACCGGGGATTGCGGACATTCAAAGGTGCTCAAATCTTATTAATATTCAGTCTGGGGCACTCAACCATTTGTGCCTTTGAAAATCTCCACTCCAGGATGCCTAACTTTAGGCCCTTAAATAAGTAGCCATATTTTTGGAGGAGTTGAGCACCTGCATCCATCCATCTAAAGTACTTTTATGGTCCCATAACCACAGTATCTGAGGGCCTTACCATCTCATGTGTGTAATGTTCACAACACCCCTGGGAGACAGGGAAGGGCTATTAACTACATGTTTTACAGGTGGGGAACTGAGGCATAGGGATATTAAGTCACAGAGCCATAGAGCTTAAGGCCAGAAGGGACGACCAAATCATCTAGTCTGATCTCCTGTGTACCACAAACCACCATCCAACATACACACTAAACGAAACAACCAAAATGAGACGAAAATTATTACACCCCCCAGGAGATAGACTATTATGTCCCACAGGCAAAAAACAGGAGGAACTGAGGAGCACCAGTGCCTGAGGCCACTTCAATGGCAGGGAAAGGATTAAGTGAGATATACCCAGATAATCCTTGCAAGGACCCACACCCACATGCTATCAGAATTCTTTGAGTGGGGGTCAACAAACACATGGACAAGAGTGATTCAGTGGATATAGTGTACTTGGACTTTCAGAGAGTTTATGACAAGGTTCTTCACCAAAGGCTCTTAAGCAAACTCAGCAGTCATGGGATAAGAGGGATGGTCTTCTCATGGATCAGTAACTGGTTAAAAGACAGGAAACAAAGGGTAGGAATAAATGGTCGATCTTCAGAATGGAGAGAGGTAAATAATGGGATCCCCCAGGGATCTGTACTGGGACCATTGCTGTTCAACATATTCATAAATGATCTGGAAAAAGGGGTAAATGGTGAGATGGCAAAGTTTGCAGACCATACAAAATTACTCAGGATAGTTAAGTTCAAAGCAGACTGTGAAGAATTACAAAGGGTGACTGGGCAACAAAACGGCTGATGAAATTCAATGCTGATTAATGCAAAGTAATGCATATTGGAAAACATAATCCCAACTATATATACAAAATGATGGTATCTAAATTAGCCATTACCACTCAAGAAAAAGATCTTGGAGTCACTGTGGATAGTTCCCTGAAAACATCTGCTCACTGTGCAGAAACAGTCATAAAAGCGAACAGAATGTTAGGCACCATTAGGAAAGGGATAGATGATAAGAGAGAAAATATCATAATGCCACTATATACATCCAGAGTAGGTTCACAACTTGAATACTGCATGCAGTTCTGGAAACCCACCTCAAAAAAGATGCATTAGAAATGGAAAAGGTATAGAGAAGGGCAAAGAAAAACAATTAAGGGTATGGAACAGCTTCCATATGAGGAGAGATTAAAAAGAATAGGGCTGGTCAACTTGGAAAAGAGATGACTAAGGAGGGAATAAAAAATGATGAATGGTATGGACCAAAAAAAAGAGGAAGTGTTATTTACCCCTTCACGTAGCACATAAACAAGCAGGGTGTGTGTGTCGCCCAATGACATTAATAGGTAGCAGGTTTAAAATAAACAAAAGGAAGTACTTCTTCACACAACACACAGTCAACCTGTGGAACTCGTTACTAGGGGATGTTGTGAAGGTCAAAGCTATAACTGGATTCAAAAAAGAACTAGATAAGTTCATGGAGAACAGGTCCATCAATGGCTATTAGCCAAGATGGTCAGGGATGCAACCCCATGCTCTGGGTGTCCCTAAGCCTCTGACTGCCAAGTGCTGGGACTAGATGACAGGGGATGGACCACTTGATAATTGCTCTGTTCTGTTCATTCCCTCTGAAGCATCTGGCATTGACCACTCTCAGAAGACAGGATATAAAGCTAGATGGACTATTGGTCTGGCCCAGTATGGCCGGACTTATGTTCTTTTGCTGCAAAGAAAGGCTAAAACCCCCCAAGATCACTGCCAATATGACCTAGGGAAAAATTCCTTCCTGACCCCATGGATCAGTTAGACCCTGAGCATGTGATTAAAAATCAGCCAGCCAAGCACCCGAGAGAGAGAATGCTTCATACCACATCAGAACCTTGGCCCTTTCTGGCCAATTTTCCATCCCCAGCTGTGGCCATCCTGGATGAAATAACCTTCCCCAAAACTAGAATACATTGTGGAGGAAAAATCCTTATAGGTGGCTGGCTGAAACGCTGAAGCAAGTGACTTGCCCAAGTCACAAAAGAAGTCGGTGCAGAGTAGATGACTGAACCCAGGCCTCTTAAATCCTAGGCTAGTGCCCTAACTCCTGGACCTAAGTTCCTCCCCATTTTCCCTGCAGTGGTCCAACAGGAAGTCAATGGGCATGGTTATTGCTCAGCACCTTTAGGGCGAGGTCAAGAATATTACTGTTCTGATGGCAAATCTATTTATGAATATTGATTACTTACAACAAAAACAAAATAATTCTGGAGCAAGCTGATTTATAACAAATATCCCCTTTATGAAATTTTCATAAATCAATAAATAAATAGCATCTACTAAACTTACACAGCACCCTTACAACAAGCATATGATTTTATAGCACTGTAAAATGCATGTTACTTGAGAACATTCTCGTATTCACTTGTGATGAAAAACATGCTATTGAAACAGCGAGGAGGGATTCCCAATCTTCCACAAAGGTGTGAAATATGAAATATAATGATACAAATAATCATCTGAACTATGCATTTTTTGCTCAATTGGAAAGGAGTGATAGCATTTACAGAGTAGAAAAGCCTTGTTAGATAAGCAACTCCTGCAGCAGATAAGTCATTTTTGATGCATAAGGTAACAACAACAACAGAATTCATTTACAGACCAGGAAACGTTGCATTTAGAAAAACTGCAAGAAACTCAATAAATATTTGTTAAATGTTGGATATCAGTGTATATTTTCTGTAAACTTACATTGCCACTATTATATTTTGGCCAATAAAATGCTAGTGTAAACTCTACTGACTAATAGCATAGCATCAGTTTAGTATATGTTGTGATTCTATCTACAGTTACAGACTAAGGGCTAGATTTATAAAGGTATATAGGCCCCTAAAGATGAAGATGGGTGACTAGTGGGATTTTCAAAAGCATCTCAGTGCCTAACTCCCATTGATTTCAATAGAACTTGCCTGAAGTCATACAGCAAGCCAATGGCTGTGTGATTTTGATTACTACGTCTTGGGAAATGCTCACATCCTATGCTAATCTTATAAAAACCTGGAGAGACAAACAGATATAGACAGACAAACAGGAAAAGAACTCAGATAATCTTCACCCCAGACCAAAAGAAAATTACCTAAATGACAACGTGGGAATTTTCAGAGATGCTGAGCTCAACAGGAGTTTTGAGTATTAGCACCTATGAAAATCAAGCCATAGGAGGTTTGGAAAGCAATGGGATTTTTAAAAGTTTCACATGCTTTTTGTGTTTATGCAAGGTGCTGCCCCATATTTCTTTCAAACAATAAAAAACCCAGAATAAATAAAGCATATGGTCTGCCCATGACAAATTTATTTTAAGCATTCAGATTGAAATTAATCTCTGCGCAGAGAGTCTGTATAAGACCTATGAACTTAAACTCTATTATGAGGGCTTCAAAGTGATATTTTGAGGGCTCAAGAACTTCACAGGGCAGTTTGGGCTTGGTGGCGGCCATCTTGGCTGACACACCAGGGACTGAACTCTGGGGACCTCCAGAGCTAAAAAGCACAAGCAGCTACAGCTTGAGCTAAAGTTCCCTAGGCAGGGCTACTATTTGTGGGCTAAGCACAGAGGTGACCTGCTACACACACTCACCAGGGTATTATACAGGTTTTCTGCACAGGGTGAATTTCATCTGTAGC
Source organism: Natator depressus (assembly GCF_965152275.1). Lineage (NCBI taxonomy): Eukaryota > Metazoa > Chordata > Testudines > Cheloniidae > Natator > Natator depressus. The sequence goes on along the minus strand of NC_134240.1, from coordinate 66,219,782 downwards.
ATAACTGGTATCGTTTGTAAGACAAAAGGAATAAAGAAGCGAGAATACTCACCTCTCCTGGGTACGGTCTCTTCATGCCCTGTATAGGCAAAGACTGGGGGCGTGGACCTGGGTAAGCTTGCTGCGGCATCCTCTGCCCATGGCTGCTGAAGGGGCTTATCCCAGGGGGCCTCGGCTGGCTCATACCCATAGGTGGCCCGCTCATGCTGGAAGGCGTCATTCCGGCTCCCATGCTCGCTGGGTTCATGCTGCCTGGCATAGAAGCAGGGCCGCGAGGGCCAGGCTGATTCATGAACTGGCTGTTGTAAGCCTGAGTTGGACCCATCTGGAAAGAGGAACAAACCTTCAACGGAAGAAAAAAAGAAAAGAAAAGAAAAAAAAAGAATAAAATGCGACATGCATTTAAAATGGGAGTGGGGAGCTTAACATGTTTGTTAGCAGGGGTTGGGGGTGGGATTATGTCGCATTTTCTTTTTATGTTCTGTAACCTTCTGTGAGGGGTTTTGGGGTTTTTTTGGCATAATAATAATTCAACTGCAATTCTAAAAGCAACAGGAGAGAAAAATAATAGTTTAGTAAGAGAAAAACGGCTTTAATATGAGCAAATAAAAATCCACTGACGTGACCAGTCATCTTCCCCAAGGTAATGGGCCAGGATCCTCAGCTGGTGTAATTCAGCACCCCTTTATTGACTTCAAAGAAGCTTTGCTTATTTACGCCAGCTGAGGTTCTGCATGTGCCCCACCCTTAACCCCGATGCTTAGAAACACTACACGGAATGGAAGCGGTGAGAAAAGCAGCTGCCACAGATGAAACACTCATTCCTTTTTCATTAATAGTTAGTACAGGAAATAATTGTGTGTTGAGCTTAGGGTCACCAAAAATGGATGCTTCAAATTGCTATTCTCACAGATAATACCTTAAAAGGTGGGGTTTTTTTTTACTGTATTTAGAAAAACTAAACTGAGTTGATCAACATAATTAATTAGAGAAACAGCATAGGCCCTAAAATAAAGCTTTAGAACACTTACCTGTGTGCTAAAGTTTGGGGAAGGGGAAGTACTAATGCATCCCATTAGAAGTGGGTATAAAACTTTGCATACCATTTTTTTTTTTAACTAAGGGATGACCTCTTTGCAATACAAATGCACGACTAGTGCAGGTAACAGGGATTCATAAAGATAATGTATTGGCCACTCTATGTCATTATCATATACATACATATCCCTGCTACAAGAGATCGCTTGGTCTCCGTCTCTTGTGCAAACAGACACACAATACAGCTGATACCCGAATATCTTACATACTAAATAGGGGCACTCACTTCTCTCTAAAGGCAGAAGTCAGAAGGATACACGTTTGCAAGATCTACTCTCTTACCGGTCCATACTGGTTCATGTCCTTGTTCTGGGTTTCCTGAAGGGCTGCTACAGTGGCTGTAGCTGTAGCTGTTGCTGTGGCAGCTGCAGCTGCAACTGCAGCTGCGGCGGCAGCTGCAGCCGGCTGAGTGAAATCTGCAGGCGGCCTCGTGTGTGGAGGGATCCCCATTCCCGCAGGAGTATTTGGGCCACCAGGGTAACTATCAGGTGAAGAAAGAAAGGAATATTAAAATGGGCCGAGTGTTTTGAGCCTAGATTTGGGGCCTCAGTCTGATGTCATTTGGAACAGTTCCAAAACCATGTATAAGTTTCTCTTGAAAACAAGCACTCTGACAGAAAGAGAGAAGCAGGCATGTCAATGAGGATACAAGAGCAGCTCTGGCATAGAGGGAAGATAACGGCAGCACTTTTCAATGGAGTTAGAAACTACAGTTTTCAGGAGTTTCTAACTCATGTTTAATACTCTGTTCTACCACGCTGCTGGACTCAGAGGCTGTAAACGGACGTGTGCACTGATTATCCACAATTTAGGGGCAGCATGGACAGTAGCATCCATTGTGAGCTTCCTCCACAATGAGCCATCTATGTGCCTCAACAGTGGAATGCATCAGCTTTTCCAGGAGTAGAAAAGGAAATCTGTCCCCACTGAGATCTCAGGAAAGAGGCCGACAGGGGCTATTTGTTATCGACAGTGACCGACAGCTGTCATTTGGTGGCTCTTCAGAGTTCTGCATGAAGCAAGTTGGCTGTGCCTGCATACTTCAGGTACTAATCACAAAACTACCACTAAGTAAGTAAGTAAATAAATAAATAATCTAGAGTACTTCACACCTGTAGATCTCAAAGGTCTTTAAAAAGGTGGGTCAACATTATGCCCATTTTACAGGTGAACTGTACGGAAGTACAGAAAGTTTAAGTGAGTGGTACAAATTCATGTACAGTGGCAGAGACAGTGGCAGAGATGAAAACAGAGGCTAGGTCTCCCATTTTCCAGGATAGTGCTGTTTCAGTCTACCATGTTGGTACCCTTTGCGGCAGTAACAACAAAGGAACCCAGAGATTGACTAGGTCCGGAGACAGAGCTACACTATCACCACAGAAGTGCATTCAGGAAAAGCATTAGGAGCGTGGGAAGCTTGCATGCTTACTGCCTGTGTTTACCTTTTAACGGCCCACGCCTGTGTTTTGTAGATAATCTGGGCTATTAATTTGGCACATTTCACAAGAACTGCACTTACCCCACAAAAATAAACACATAACTTAAAATTTAAGACCAAAGCCCTGTCCCTCATTCATACAAAGTGCTTTATAAATTCCTGCAGTAAGGGGTCTGCCTATTAGCTTTGTAGTGCTGTACCCTTACTAATATTTGAGGTAATTTCCTCATATAGACTGATGGAAGTTGTATCACTGATACTTCTCACATACTAGCCCTACTGAATGTTAATCATTCCTAGGACCTTGGTTTGTGTCTTGTATTTGTGGTAATTAAAACTTTATTTCTGGTGTTTGTCAGGGGTAATTGATTGACCTAATTTGCAGATACAGTGATGAATGTCCTGCTCTTTGAGTAGCCAATTTTTCGAGCAATGGACCCAGTATGCAATTTAGCTAGGCCTGATGAAATAACCACCAAGACTTGGGGTATTTCTAAGCACTCGCTGGGAGATGTGATTACCAGAGCAAGTAAACATACATGTGCTAGCCCTGCTCAAGCTAATAGCAGCGTGGCTGCAGTGGCCTGAGTATGTACCCAGGAAGTTGGGTGGCTTGCCAGAGCAGCTGCAGCCATGCTGCTATTTTTAGTACACTAGCTTGAGCAGAACTAGCCCATGTTTGTCTACCCAAGCTGGGAATCACACCATCCGGCTGGTGTGTAGACTTACCCTTTAAATAACCAAAGGGAACCTATGACACATCCAGTAGATTGCTATGCAAAGCTAGAACACCTTGAACTATTCACATCCAATTGCCATCCCATACAGACTCGTCTTACCTCCCGCCAAAGCCTCCACTTCCGGGATAGTTGGGTCTCCCGTACATGCCCTGCTGCATATAGGGTTGAGCGGAGCCTGCCTTGGCTGAAAACTGCTGCTGCTGCCCAGCAAACTGAGGGGAATTAATGCCAGGGTTGCTTGTAGTCATCCCAGAAGCCATGGGGTTTCCTGCTGGGTTCATAGGGTTATTGGCATTTGCCATTGGGTTTCCCAGCACCTGTGAGGAGAAATATTCAAAATAAGGAAAAAGCCCTTAAAGCTATGGCTGTAAACAATGTTAGTTTGCTACAGACATTAAAGTACAATCAACTAACTTATATACTTGCACTCAAATGAGTCTTGGGTTCATTATGCTGTATGCACCTAGGTATGTTAATTTCTTATGATCTCTCCCTTGCCATTTTCTGATCCCTACCATAAGATTAGTCTCTCACTGAAGCTTCTGAAAAGTTATAATAAGGAACAGCAGACATCACATTTTTTTTTGTCATGTGGAGAATCCATCTGATTAAGTGAAGAAGCAAGAAACAACTGTGTTATTTGACAATTTGTTGGTCTGCAAGATGACAATTTGATTTAAAAAAAATTTTTTCCCCCCAACATAATGTCTTTGATGTAGGACCTCAAAATGACGTACAAATACTCATTAAGCCTCACAACATTACTATAAAGACGTATCTCCATTTTACCGATGACCAAACCAAAGCTGTCTGCACTATGAGCTGTGGTGTGATTCTCTTGCCCATGTAACGTGTACTTGTGTTAAGTCTCTTCGAGCTATCATGAGTGCTGCTGTGGCTACAGAACTATTAATACTCGTGCTAGGTCGATGAGACTAACACAAGTATGCTCACACGAGATGGGGAATCACACCCGTAGCCCATAGGGTAGACATAGCCTAAGGCATAAAGCGGTTCAGTGACTTGACTAATGTTCTTGGATCCAGCTCCTTTTCAAGTAAAGGGAAGTCTTTCCACTGGCTTGAACATCAGTTGGATGGAGACTTGAGTCCTTCACATAGAGAACTGGTTGGGAATTTGCCATCTGAATGATTTTCCAACAGAAAATGGAGTTTTCACAAAACTGAAATTTTCTGTGGCAAAATTTCAATTTCTCTGAAAAATATCAATTTTCCACTGAAAAAAATTGAAATGACAGCTCTCCAGCTATCTGCATGGAAAGTTCATGTCAATTTTGCCTTCAAGAGAAAGCAAAATGGACAAGAACATTCCAGTCAGGCAGCCAGACAAATGTAGCTGGGCTGGGGGAGAGGTGGAGAGCCAGGTGCTTGGCCTCTGGCATTTTGTTTGGAAGGTTCTGGTCCATTTCACTTTCTGCCTGCAGGGAAAAAGTGAAATTGACAAGAACTGTCCAGGCTGGCTGCCTCCAAGCTAAAAAATTCCATTTCAGTTCTCCTGAAACCAAATTTTGTGGAAGTCCCTTCCTGTAAAAAGTTTTGCATTTTGGACTTTTCATCACAATATGAGATGACATTTTGTTCAAAAATACAAAATTTTTCATGGGAACAGATTTCCATTTTCTGGACAGTTATACCCTGGCACTAACCACTTAGCTCTTGCCTCTGTCCCAATGCTTCAGAACATTGCACCAGGCTAAATGAGAAAAGTTTTCCATTAAGGACTCAAGAAAAATGCTGTGATAAACATGTTAGGTCTGATAATCACCCCTCTCCTGTATAGAAAGTAAGTGATGCTTGCAACTGCCACCAATATAATCTGACACTTCCACCCATGTGTTACCAACTCAAAATAAGTGAAACCCTAATATGTAGCCATTGTGCTGCCAGAAGAAGAAAATAAGCAGGGAAAAATACAGTTTTATGACAGTCCTTTCCCCTCTTTTCTCTATTTTTTTTTTATTTTACTGACAAACATTTAACCAAAATGCATAACTCAGGGTAGGGAGCATAAAATGAAGCTTACCTGGCTTTGGGAGGTATTAGTCACACCCCATACTGTAGTGACCACTGATAAAGAACCTGGTGGTTGGTTGGTGTTTTGCTGCCAAGGAACAGAGTCATAGGGGAAAGACCCATCACTGTAAAATACAAACACACCAGAGAGTCATGGTTTGGAACAGTTTAAATGAATGATGGTTGGGGAAGCGGGGATTGATCTCTTAACTGACAAAGGCAGATGGAGTAACCTTAACTCTTCTCCAACTCATCAGCTTTATAAGTATCTTAGTATGTTTAAGAAGTGGGCAGTTTCTGTTTGGTTACAAGCAGAGCGATCACCACAGCATCAAAGCAGAAGGGAAATTAAGTTAATTCATGACACATAAACCCATGTGGTGATGGATGAAATGAAGAGTTCACCCCTAAAACTCTGCCACCTGCAGAAGTAAAAATAAACTCTCGGCCACAGCTTTCAACAAGAACATTAAGCTATCTGGATGTTTGGAGGCATTCATTTTGCAAAAGTCATCCATCTCAAGCTCTTCAACAATCATTGCTTCAGCTGTCTCATTCCAATTCAATTAGGTTTTGAGACTAGACTGCAGCCCCATTGTCTGCAGTTGGAACCAGCATAACCAGAAGAGCCTTTAAAGGAATAGCAGCCCAACAATAATTTTCAAAAAGTGAATTAAAATCCAGATGGCGTCCTACCGCACGATGGATGAGCTGTATGCCAAAAAGTATTAGCTAATCAGTATTCTAGAAAATCAGCTGCTGAAACTAAAAATGCATCCTTTCAGATAACTAAGTGGGGAAGAGCATTGGGTTTTTCCATAAACTAAACAGATACAAGCAAGAAGCCTGTCACATACAAGTCTTGGTGCATACAATACAGAGAAGGAATATGTATATGTATATATGCAATATAATTACCGAATACATCAAACTCAGTTAAATAACCAGAGGTATAAATACAGTATTTTTTCCCCACATATCTTATTTAACATTATTTGGTTCATGTGTTATTATTTATCACTTTTTAAAGTTGATTTTACGTTTATGATTTTTTCCATGTATATACAAACTATTTAAGGAACACATATATAGTCCTTTTATTTTAAAGAGATACTGGCAAGCGGTTTAGGCCATGAATTCATTTTTAAACTAAATTACAAATCTGACCCTGCAAATGCTTATCTAGCTATCTAAGGAACTCATACAACTCCCATTATCATAGAATCTGAGTTCCTCAAAATCTTTATCCTGCAAGGCAGGGAAGTTTTCCAGCTGAGACACAGTGGGGCATCTGTGCTGAACAGGGAATTGAACACGGGTATCCAGCTATCACTCTAACCACTGGACAATCTTTCCGTTCCCCTGGGTCACAGGACTACTCAAGTGTAAAAGTGAGCTAATATGTATGTACTTGAAGGATCAAAAGATATAAATATTTTCCTTTTCAAAACTTGGGGTCTGGGATGCCCTTGTGTTAAGTAGTGTGCATGCATGCTCCTTGCTCCCAAAGAGACTACAATCTATTAACAATAAAATTAATAATATAAATTAAAATTAAGTAATTAACATACATTTTAAAAAGGGGGAAAAAAATCTTTAAAACTGTGATTATCCAATGTTTTTAAAAAACTTTCTCTTGGCCAGTCTGGAAGTCCACCACCAAATCTACATTTTCTGTCTCCATACAGTACATCACAATGTTGCCTCACTGCACAATGTTTCAGCATGATGCAATATTTCAAATACATGCAGCAGCAACATCCCTCCATCAACACTGCAAAAAGCATATACGGCCAGGGATGGGAGATCTTCAGGGTCTGGAATTAGGGGCTGATTTGGACTTCTGTTGTAATGCCTTCCACTTTTTTCCCCTCTACCCATGTGATATTTGCCACTTTTACTTCTTTCCTTTCTCCTTTTGGTGGATGTCTGCACTGGCCTTCTGTAGTCATCCTAATATTTGAAGAGAAATCCTCCCCACAACATTGTTCTTGTTGAACAGCACAAGGGTAATTAAGTCTTTTCATTGCACCCTGGAGGGCAGTGAGTCAGCTGGAGTCCACTAAAAGAGTACTGACTAATTTAAAACAATGTTAATGAACCACCACATGCTAGGGGTCAGCACTGAGGCGGACCAAGCAGCAGAGGAAGCCATCAAATGAAAAAGAAGAGAAGGAGGGATATTACTTCTCAGGCTATGATGTAGTGATGCTGCAACCATTCAACACAGTGCAAAGAAGAAAGATATAAAAAAAGATTTCCTAGCTGCTAACGCATATTGAAGCCAATGGTTAGTCAACGCTGATGTCAAAGAGGTAAGTGAGGCTTTAGGTCTAAATAACTTTTTTAAAATAGTGGGATTCAAAGAACAAACAGACAAACTAACACCATGAGTTGGTTTCAGATTTCCATATCAGACCCTGATTCACTTCTCTTCTCGACTCCTCTTCCCGGTTGACCCAGGGTCGCAGGTTCCCATGATTCTTCACCACGCTTTCCAGTCCATGGCACAGGTTCATAGGTCTTGGAGTTCCAGTCCTTTTCTCTCGACAGTCTTTCCATCGAACCTTTGGTCTTCCATGTCCTTTCTTGCAGCCCTCTTCCTCCTATGTTTTCTTTGCTGGTCATTCTTCTCCCAATCTTATCACACCCAGCCCACCTCAGATGTGCGCTCTCGGCCTATTGCGTAGATTCCCAAGTCCATCTATCCCCTAATTTCTCCCTGGCACGTGCTCTACCCTCCTCTTGCCTGCCATTCTCCTCAGTATATTATTTTCTACTACCTGTATCTTCTTTTCTTCCAACTCCATAAGGCCCACTGTTTCCAAACCATAGAGCAGGCAGGGACAAACACATGCAGCATATATCTTTTCTTTCAGTTTGTTACTTAATTGCCAGTCCTGCAATACTCCTACCACCTTTTTCACTGCCTCCCACGCACACTGGGTGCTTATTTTCAGTTCTCCAGATCTCCGTCTGATGGCACGAAGTGTACTTCCCAAGTACACTAATTCTTTCTTATGATTCAGCTTCTCTCCTGAAATTTCCATCAATAGCTCTTCTTCCACTTCTTCAGTTTTCTTTGTGTTTACCTTCAGAGTATGATCTTCAAACACAGATGCCCACTTTGATACCAATTTATCAATTCCTCTTTGCCGTCCGCAAAAAGGGCTAGATTGTCAACATGCATTAGTTTTTTCTGTCTCTCCACAGGCTCGGTTCTCCTACTAGTTGTCTCCATAACTAGGATGAAGTGAAGTGGACTCAGCACACTGCCATGTCTCAATCCCACCATCACCTCAAAATGCTTCAAAATTCCAAGTGCTATTCACCACATTTCCTGACCCTCAATACAACTCCTTATTATCTCCACTTCTTGAAGTCCCCCTGCCATCCATCTCAATGCTCCAAATACCAACTCCTGCAGAACCAAGGCATAGGCTTTCTCAAGATCAATAAATGCAACACAGCAATTACACCCTCCATTTGTCATTCTTTCAAACTTCTGTCTCATTGCAAATATCCTTCCCTTCCAAAAAACATGTTGCTCCTCTCCTACATTTTCCTCCACCTTACCCCTCAAACTTGCCTCCAAAACTCTCTCAAGGAATTTGAGGGTTGACTTAACAAAGTGATGCCCCAATAGGCATTGGTATCATTTACATCACCCTTACTCTTCTAAAGAGCCACAATCAATCCTGTTCTCCAGTCTGGTGTCCTTACTTGATCACAGTAAACACACAGTAATCTGTGAAAGCTCTTTACTGCAGTACTTCCAACTACCTTGCTCATATCAACAATTATGTCATCCTCACATCTGCTTTACCATTCTTCATCTTATTCAGTGCTGCTCTACTTCATGTACAGAGATTGATGTCTTTTGAAACATCCCCATAATTGCTGACAGTGTTTGTGCTTGCAAATCTTTCTTCTCATTTAACAACCTTTGAAAATATGTTTTCCATACCTCTACTAACTCTTTAGACTAAGTCACTTATTTCTTCATCTGTTGTGCTTCATTGTTTCTTTTTTGCCAACCCAAAACCCAACTTCCTGCCATCATCTTCCTCCAGCTTTCTGTACAAATTCCTCTTCAACCTCCAATCTTGCCTTAGCAACTTCCTTTTTTTCCTGTTTGAATTTTTGATTGTTTCATTATCAAAACCTGCTTCCTCAAACTTTTTGAATAATACTTTTATTCTTTTTAACTTCTCTGGTACATCACATTCTATCACCACCTTGTTCTCCGAAAGCACACCATCTTTCTACTCATTCTGCCACATATTATCTCCATGAAAAATTCCTCTGTTCTTCCCCCACTTACTCACTGCCGTTGGCAATGCATGAAAGCCTTCACTGACTTTTTAGTAAAACTTTTCCTTTCTCCCCTCCCTTACATAGCCACCAATGCAATTTCTTCCTCAATTTCATCTTCTTTCCTCAGGTTGCAGTCAGATTCCAGCTATTAATAATTTATGTTGTTCTGCTACATATTTACTTTATATTTTTAACCATTTTCATATATTCTCTTCTTATCAAAGTACAGTCTACACAGGCTTTACTTTTTCCACTGTAGTATGTTACCAGGCAGGATTCTCCTTTTTCAATCCATGTAGTCACCACTGAAAACCCATTAAACAAGCACTAGTCAATTCACTTCTCTTCTTCTGCATTTCTTTTACCAAAGCCAAATTTACCCACTTCTCCTTCTACTGGGCTCCCTTCACCAAAATTACAGTTAAATCTTCACCAACCACTAACAAATTATTACTCTCAACCACACCAGTCATCATGTCTGACATGGATTGTTTGTAAATTCGCTATGAGAAGTCACTGCATGAAAAATGAGGTTTACGTGGTGAATAGAAACTAGTGACTTGCAAAAAGAAAAGGAGTACTTGTGGCACCTTAGAGACTAACCAATTTATATGAGCATCAGCTTTCGTGAGCTACAGCTCACTTCATCGGATGCATACTGTGAATACTTTGTATTATATGAATTATATTGTATTATATGAATAATTGCATACTTGCAATGATTCACACATGATTTGTGGCATTTATTTGGAAATACTGTGTGTATGTGTAAATTAAGATTTATTTTTAAAAAAAGTTTACACAACTGAAACTAATTTGTTAGTTCGCTTGTTAATGCAAATGTGTGTGTGTATCGGACACTCCGTTTACACACGTCCACTTACTGAGAGAAAAGCGATTCACATTGCTTTTTGTGCACGGGGAGGTTTGTTTAGACAATTACTTTATGTTCATAAACTATTTACCTTAATAAAAACAGTCAGTTTAAACATAGCAAATACATTAGCTACAGTATGTAAATGGACAGCTTTGTTCATGAGGTAATAAACATATGATTTACATCATCAAGGATTTGCAAAAGGTAATCTAACAAAGAATAATAATGAAGATGTATGAAAGATTTTTTGTTAGGTATTTGTTTTAGCATAAAGGACAACTAGTGATATACAGATGTAATACAAATCTCACAGCAAAGTTAAAGTGAAGGAAGGGGAAAGGACAGAGTAACTAACCTTTAAAATGTTTCCAGTCCATGCATATGCTGTGAGGAACATACTTCTCATTACCTTTTTCCCGTTTTACAGTTCTGGGGTTCCCCACAAAGCCCTAAAGGCTGATGGACACACAACCCACATGTACTTTATAGCACTAGGCATTAGCTTTCCTGAAAAAATTTCACCACTTTCGCTTCAAAGTTAGGCTAAGGTTATGAATAAACCCAGCTATTTCATGCAATTAGGCTCCCAGCAATTTCTTTCCATTGTTTTCCCCCATGTCTGCTCTCTAGTTTTGGTGGAATCTCTGTCATTTGAGGTGTAGGTGCTCTTCTTGGCTTAACTACAGTATCTGCAAAACTGCTAATACATAAAAACAGTCCTTTAAGTATACTGCCTGCACCAGTGATCCTTGGAATGACAGTGATGTGGATAGATAACAGCCATCACAACACTCACTGTCATTTCTCCCATTTCCTTGTCTGTTAGTCACCTATGGACACCTACAGAAACACTTGGTTGCAGGCAGTGAAATTCCAGAGTTCAAAACTAGACCAACTCTCTTGGCTCCTTTTCACTATCATTTAAATGAAAGCAGTGTGCTCTAGTAGATAGTATGCTGGACTGGGACTCAACAGATTTGGGTTCTATTCCTGGATTTGCTGTTTGACAGTGGGCAAGTCACTTTGCCTCTCTATGCTTTTGTTCTGCCTTTTGGCTGTCTTATAGTTAGATTATAGCTCCTTGGAGCAGAATCTGCCTCTTATTATGTGTATGTATAGTCCGTAGCACAATAATGATCTCAACCTTGGTTATGACCCCGGCATGCTATTACTGTAATACAAATTAAATAATAATTATTAATAATAAATATCCTCCCCCCCAAAACCCATAAAACAAAAAAAAAACCCATTACACCTACAATGGATAAATACAAGAAGTCAAGAGTGAGAAAACTAAATAAACCCTCAAGCCTCTCTTGTACCAATCAAAGGATTTCTTATTATATGCCTATAAATTTAATAGCTTTTTGACTTTCTACTTTATTTTATTTAATGTTTACACGAGATTCTCTGTAACTGCTATATAAGTTAACTAATGACATATTGCCGGCAGTGAGCCCTCTTAGTCAAGTCACCATTGTAAACTTAGTGTCAACTTATTTCAACGGTTTCTTATTGTAGAAGATATGTTATATTACTAAACACACACAAACACACACTGAATTCCAACATTCTTTAGATTTTTCAGTGTGCTCACCGCATACTGTGGATGTTAGTGTCATTAGGCTTCTCTGCTTCGTTCCTTTTGCCAACATGAATAGAATCGTCTTTAATAAAAATGAAATTACAAAACTGGACAGAACTCCATTAATACCTTAGTTTTGATAACAGTAGAAGGCTTCAGAAAGGAACTCAGGTTGTATCTCACCACAGCTCTGAAACTGGAAGTTCCTGGTAACCTTTTTAATATATACTACAGGGAGGCAAAAATTTTCTTCAGAAATTATTTTTGGATGAAGAATGGCTTTTGTAGTGGTCAACACAGAAATTCCCATGTAAAATAGCTGATTGTGAGAAAATTTTGGGAACCCCAAACTTGAAAATCAAGGTGCTTCTGCTTTTGGCAATCAAAAGCAAAACATTCTCAGGTTTCAGTTTTTCAACAACCCCCTCTCCCCCAAAACATCTGAAGAAACTTTTGACATTTTCCATTTTGTTGAAATTATTCACAGGAACAAAAACAAACTCCCAAGTAGCTGGAACACACACGTGTGGTATGTATACAGTGCACCGTTCATTCAGCAGAATGTAGAGTACATACCTGCAAAGTCCCCCTAGCACAGGTATAAACAGCACTGTAGCTGAAGGGGCATGGCTGAGGCAAGGAAAGACACACCTGAAGGGTGTGGGTATGTATGCAAGCACATATCATGCATGCTCTCTACTCGCCCAAACCATGTCTTCCTGTCTCCTCTGTAGCAGTGTGGTGTCCTCCTGCCTCCCTCCTTCTGGACCCTTTCCCCGCTACAAGGAAAGACTCCCACACTAGGGAAAGGATCTGGTTGGGGGAAGGCAATGGAGAAAGGCTTAGGCAGCTCCTTGCCCTGGAGCCTTTCCATGCTGCAGGAAGAGGCTCTGCCACAGCCTTTCCCCCCCACAAGGAAAGTCTCCAGCTGCGGGGAGCTGCTGAAGCTTTCCTCCATTGCCAGAGCCTTTCACTGACAGATGCAGCTACACACTACAGTGTGGACACAGCCTGCTTTTCCCTGCAGTGTGTAGCTACACATATGCTGTATGCCACTGCCAGTTGGGTGCAGTGAAGATGTAGGCCCTCCAAAACCCCCACAGATGGAGTGTCCCAATTTGGAGCTTTTTTGGTTTAGATTCAACTTTTTTTTTTTTTTTAAATAAAGCATTATTATTAACAACATTTTATCAAAAGTTACATGTAGTGAAGTTGTCACATGTCCTTTTAGGCTATCTTTTATGTGGATTTTAAAAAACACTGCATAGCATACATAAACACACAAATACATATTTACATATAAGCATATATAGTCTTAACTTTGAAGACCGATGCATTTGAAGCTTGCCACAATGAATGAGGAGAGTTGTAATCAGATGCCTTTCTGTACGGGGCTGGCCAGACTCTGAATATATTCAAGGTAGGGACCAGCATGCAAGCAGTGGCATGGGAATGGGCATGAGGACCACAAACATTTGATTAATTCATTTTTTATTTAGGGTTTAGCCTGGGTGGCTATAAACGATTTAGGGTTTTTAGCCTGGGTGGTCCAAGCCAACAGGGACATCTAAGGAGTCATTGTAAGGACAACAAATAATATCTCAATTTATGTAATATCCTCCAAAAAATGGTTTTACTTGTGTATATATATGATAGAGAGAGAAAGAAAAGAACCCAAGCATGATGGTGTTGTGGTGTAAAGTTTTGTATTAGCATAAGTTTGGGGTGGCTACAATACTTTTGACTATTGAAGCGATAGTGAATTCTGCAGCTCTTCCTAAAATAAGAGTCAATATTTACTTAATATTGTCATTTGTATTATGGTCGTTCTTAGTGGCCCTTATCATGAATTTGGACCTCACTGTGCATACAAATATATAACAAAGAGATGGTCTCTGCCCCAAGCACCATAAAAACTTTATCTCATGCCACATCACTGACTATTCTGAATATGCCACATGTTATAGAAAAGCTATTTTAGAAATGTTTCAAAAGGTTCTTGTTAGAATATTTTTTGTATAATCTCCACCAGACTTTCTTAGTAGCATGAGTATAAATGCACAAACCACAGAGGGCAAGACAAAATATAATTTTTTAAACTTCAAAAAATGACCCCAAGATGTTTTCTATACATAAAAACGTCTAGTCTGATATCTCTCAAACTTCTCAACAAGATGCATGTGTTGTGTCTCTCTTTGGAAGGCCCTGAATCTCCCATTTCCAATGGCATTAAAGCAGGCATTTCTAGCTCTGCCTGGTTGACAAAGATCTGCCTGAACCCCACTGTTCCAGGACTGAATGTTGCCTATATTGGGCCACGGACCAGTGTAAATTGGAAGGGAAGGGGGTTAGGAATTCCACTTTTGAGTGGAAAACAAGGAAGAGTTTTTCTGGCTGGTTGTTTGTGGGGGAAAAAGAGTAGCTGATCGAAACTGCTCTAGGCAGACCATTCATCCGGTTTTAAGCGGGACAGGTCTGTTTTTAAAATGGTTTGTCCCCTGGCCAGTTCTGAGACAAAACCAGATGTGGTTTTGTAAGGTATCACAGATGAGGGCTGCCAATTTCAAGAGTGTGCTGCTCTGCCCCCATTGTGACCTTGTATACATGATGTGTGCAAGGTCACACCGGTTGGGGCTTGGTGTGCTCTTCACAATCGTGTCCTCCATGCATGCAAGGTCATGCCAGTGTGGATGGACCCACCCATGCTGTTCCAGGAAGTACTGGAATGTCTGGTATTCTGGGAATGCAAGAGTGGCCACCCTAAAACTGCTCTGAGGTTTGGAATGTCACTCCCAATACAGATTAGTCAGTAGGCAGAAGGCAGGTGACATGTGCATGATAAATGCAGTTCATAACATGGCTCTGTAATTTAGCACATGGCTAACACCACCACGTGCACACAGATGTTCATTAGCCACCATCGCTCCTGAACTTCAGCTATTCTTTGGGTGGAATCTGGTGGATGTTTAACACCGCAAAATTAAACCTGGAGGTCGGGGGAGGATAGCATCTCTGGATGCGGTGTGACTTGAACATTTTTTCTTTGAGATGTGCAATGGCCCGAGCCTGTGAGGCCTACACAGCTTATGTATCGCATTGGGTGGGAAAACCGCCTTCCATTTCACATTTGGCTTTCTACAGGGCAGACAGGGATACACTTACTCATGCTGAGTTGCATCTTACACCACAAGCAGTCTCATTGTGGTTACTTGCATAGTAAGACACTACTCAATTTGAGTTAGGGCATTGGGATCTGACTCTCTATATCTGAATATGAATCAGGCCCGAGTAGTTCCCTTATAAATAAATTCACGTTTCTCAGCCTGAGTACAAACTACATACAGAGTCCTGTTATATTAAATATTCCACATGTCTAGACACATGTGCATGCAAACATACACAGCTATATGCAACTTATTTCTGGTTGTGTAGAACAAATTACATCAAAGCTATGCAGCTAAGAAACAAACACACTCCCTGCATCAAAAAGAAGCTGGATGGGGTTATCACCATATGACATTGTGGGACTACAGCATTCATTCTGATTAAAGAAGAAAGATTAAAGCATCACATCCAATTCTGTCTATTGTTATACAAGTAGACCATGCAATGTGCTATCACAGTCACAGATTACAGTTACAAATTCCACCACTAATGGCCCTGTTATTAACATGCCACCTGTTACCTTTTCTAAGATGTTGAAAAATATCTTAAGAACATTTTCAGCTTGACAAATGCAGTTTAATTTTTATTGCCTTTCATAGTACAGCCAGACCCATGTCTCATTTATCTCACATGTGACAGAATGCAAAACCAATTCCTCAGTTTCCCCCCCAGTCAGTTGCAAGGCATTCATTTTGCTCTGGTTTATCAATATACCTGGGATTCCATATCCGATTGCTCCTTTGCAATAAAAAAAAAAAAAAAAAAAACAACAACACACCCACCCAGTATTCTACCATTGCCTGTTGCCTTGGTAATCCAAATGCCTGGGTACTCGCTGATTATCGGAGAACGAGACTCGCATTGTTCACACCGCAGCGCGTCTGCTATGTTAATGTGAGATAATGGCAGCCAGAAGACTCCTTTTGTTCCCAGCTTTGCTGTTTATTCATAATGCCTGGAGGTCAGCGACTGCTACAACAACCCAGGAAGGAACCGCTGAAAGCGTGAGCAGATTCCACTTCTGCTTTTGCCTCTGAGACAGCGGGTGGGGGGGATGCACAGAAATAAGACTACTGGAAGATCTGCAGAGAGTCTGACTCAGAGAGAAGGTGCAGCAGCAACCAGGAGGGTTTGATGGAATTGCATTTCTGAGATTACAGATGAAGCTAATTTACTCTCCCCAAAAAAGCAGAAAAATTGCTTTCTTTAAAAACAAAAAACAAAACCCTACTGGAACTGATGAATTATTTTCGATGGAAAAGTCACAATGAGATTAGCTTGGTTTTGAATTTGAATTTCAGACGCGAGTTCAGGGGCTGATCGATTTGCAGTTCAGATACCTGAACACGTCTGATTAGAAGGAAATTACTGAATGAGCAGCTTGTGCCTTTTGATCGGAACCACTGAATGATTTTTTTTTTTAATTTCAATTTCTAGGACAGAACAAATTGGTCCATGCCCAGTGGAAGAGACTGAGCTTTTAGAATGAAGCAAAGTAATTAAGTAAAATGTGTGGATGGATTTTCCTTTGTTTTACCCTGAGATGCAGTCTGTGGACTAATTCCTTAGTAGTCTTGCAAGACAAACACAGCATAGTGTTTCCACAGTGATCAGGGATGTGTGTATGTTGCGTTAATACAGAGGTTCAGATTAGCCAGGGTGACTGTACTGGGGTGGTTCAAAGGCGGGTGAGGGGGAAGGGGGTTGTGGGGGAAAGCCTTCCCTATGCAAATACAACTTCACTGTTCTGGTGTGACTAAACTTCATGGCATGTAAAGGACATGTCTGAGAAATGTTCACAGAAGTATTTAATACTTTGCCTGTCAAAATTATTTGGAAAATGCTATTGCTTTGAAACAATGACAGTGGCAAACAAACTATCACATCATATCTCCTTTGACATGGTAAATGGTAAATAAGAGCATGAACAGGATTACTGCACCTTCCCTGAATTCTTTACTTAGAATGGTGGGATATGAGCAAATTGAAGCAGCTCCCTTGGCTAATGAGTTTTTCCTCACTCTTTTAACAGCCTCTTTATTTGAAGAAATAACCAATGCCCATTAAAGGCATTGTCAGTATCTAATTAATTTCACAGATACATCTGTACAGGTTATTGATGTGCTCTGTCTATTGAACAGAGTCTTTGTTGTTATCACTAATGAAACACAGGCAGTGATTTTAGCTAGAGTTCCTACCCACTTTAATTTAGGGGAACCATTAGAAACACTTTCCATCACTTCAATTACTAGTGACTACTTCCTTTTCTTCCCACTGTGAAATTTACTGAAACTTGAGACCCAAGTGTATGAGAATGTTCAAAAATTAGAGTCATAGATCAGGAATTTACTCCTTTTATAATTTCCACCTTAACTGAGTTAACTTATTAGACAGGGTCATTGAGGAGATTCATATTTTCATCAAAGGGAATTAATTACAGGTATTTTTTAAAGAGAAGGTGTCAGGATAAAAATCATTAAAATTCTCATAGGTGTTACTACTAACATTAGAGCAGGGGGTCTCAAACTGAGGGTTGGGACCACTCAGGGGGTCATGAGGTTATTACATGGGGGGGGGGGTGTCACGAGCTGTCAGCCCCCACCCCAGACCCCGCTTTGCCCCCAGCATTTATAATGGTGTTAAATATATTAAAAAGAGTTGTTAATTTATAAGGGGGGGGGTCGCACTCAGAGGATTACTATGTGAAAGGGGTGACCAGTACAAAAATTTGAGAACCACTTCATTAGAGTATTAACAAAGAATTCTAAGAAACAAATGTACTTTCTACTATTTATGTTTTTTTTTAAATTTTATTTTATTTTTTTTTAAACTTTTTGCACTTCACTTAGATTTGAAAATGAAGCTAGATTGGAAAATTCACTTTCCATTCAGAGTCCTGTCACTTCCGGGTTTTCAAGCAAGAATGTGATGCTAATCAAGTGTCTGGGTTTCCATCACTTCAAACAGATCTTTAAATAACTATCAAAGCAACAACCATTTCTATCAGTAACACCTCATTTAGAGAGCAGCATGTTGAGCAAAGGGAAGGCTGCACAGAACATTTGGGGAAATCATTTCCTAACAATCACATCACAACCTTTTCTGTACAAAGTTTTCAGGCACGAGTGGCCACTTTTACCACAGTTTTAAGCAAACAAACTCTAGGCACCGCAATGCTTTCCCAAAGTCTTACTACTCAATCAAGGATTTATCATACAGAACCCAACAGATTTTGGACTCTGAACTTTTCTTTAATCTATTTCCTTCTGATGGTGCATTCCACCACCTCCCCACATGATAACACCCCTCCCTCCCCCCAGTTCTTGCAGAATCAGGAGTAGCATAGGTTGCCTTACTGGACATATTCCTTTAAATTAAGCATTCACCATCTGTTAGTCCTGTTCACATTTTCCTCACAAAAAGATGGAAATGCTTTGAAAGTCTGCAGATGTTTTCTCTTAACAATGCCGCATTTGTGTAGATTTTCCCCATGTTTCAAGCCCAAGCTAGGTGTGGAAAGTACCCAAACTCTCAGAACAGAGGTTTACATAATATAGAAAGGTTTGTTTTCACCAAAAAATGGCCTCTGTTCCACTGCTTCTACTTTTAAAATTACTGGACTTGGAAAGTGATTAAAGCAGCTATCTTCATTGTTAGTCAAAACTGCCAGAGATAGTGATGGAGGCAGGCTCTCCAGTTGCTTCAGAAATGACTCCATCAATACTCTGGAACTGGATGACATCTAACCTTAATGAACCATGCACAGGGCAGGACCCTAAGTGCACACAAAAAATTTAGCTGCAGAATTATCTCCAACAAGCCACAAACACCTCCCTACAAAATACTTCCATTACTGGCTACATTTAAAATGGAAAAAACCACCACCACGCTACCTACCTTAAAACAATTTTGAACAATATCGCAAGTGCTATTTTGGAGCTATGGCTTAGACAAAAAATAATAATGATAATTAAGAAATAAAGTGCCTAAAACCTAACTGAATTACTGGTTAATCTGAATGTCAGTTTAATTTTATCACAACCTCCAGAACCAAATCATTTGTATTAAAAAATAGCTGTATCCCTTTATTTCAATCAATTTTGATTGCTCTAAGCAGGCATTATTATAATCCAATCCCTGGCTATAAGAAAGCTGCCATTTAATTAATATGGAAGGCCAAAATTCAAAATGAGATAGAAGATAAAAAGAACCAAAGGAAGATTCATGGTAACATATGAGACTACAGCAGCCAGCTGTGTGTTTTCAGACATTGTTATTGACAGTGTAATCATAGATATGCACTGTACAATCTGTAATATGCACCCTGGCACTTGTACAGAGTCAAACTCGTCACAAGCAGCAGTAACATGTAGTCCCACACACTTCGAAGAAAGCTGTGCCCATTTAAAGCTGGGCTTAATAAGGTCCATGTAGAACAAGGTAAACCACTTAATTCAATAAATGCGGTAAGTATAGACTTGATCAAAATAAGAGGAAGATACTGTAATAATAATAATTTGTATTTACACAGCACCATTCCCCCAGGATCTTTAAGTACTCTACAAATATTAATTAAAACTCAACTACCTTGTGTGATAAGTATGTGTTGTTATACATGTTAGCACAGATTGGGAAATTATAGTGTATGTCACTTGCCCACAGTCACACAGTACGAAATTTACCCTATACTGAGGGCCAACCCCAGGATTATGTGCTAAATCCCACTTAAACTCTCACAGGAGGGCTAATTTGGGACTTAAGTGATGGACAGGTCTCATGTTGGTGCTCTGCTCAGGGGTGGATTTTCATTAACCATTAATAGTGTTGGGAACAAAATTCATGTGTTTATTATCCAGTCTTGCACTAACTACCGCACCACACTGTGTTTACTGAAATATTAAATGAGTTATTTAAGAGCCAACAGATATCTCAGTCCTCCATAAAACACAGATGACAATTCCTGCCACAAGGAACTTACAATCTAACCACATTTCCATGTTAAACCAAAAGCATGTCTTTTTTCAAATTGAAGTCTTTATTTTATTGAACTGTTTGGCTTGCATGCAACGGACTTAGCACATAATCGCCTCTAATCTTTAAAAGACAACATTCTGTATTTATGAAAAACCCAAGCATAGAGGGATTTTCGGGATCTGTGTGCTCAGAACCACACAACCAGAAGCCAATGCTAAAACCATCCAAATATATACCTTTTAACATAAGAAACTTTCAGCCTTGCTTTCTCCTTCCCTTTGCCCTATGTTTGACCTGAAATATTACTGCCAGAGCTCTCTTGGCCTAGTCATTTCAACTCTTCACCAACCCAGCTTAAGCTTTCAAAAAACAGTTGGACTATACACTAGGAATCGGACAAACCTGGAATCTTGCCCCTGAGTTCCTTTGACATTCATGTGCATGTATAAGTCACTGATAATTCAGATGAAAATTATCTTGAATGTTTTGATTCAACATCTTAACAGATAAAAACACAAGATGGGGTATTAGTTGGCATATGCTACAGACCACAAAATCACACTAGAGAACAGGATGATTGCTTCCTTATGCATCTATAAGGTACAGGGCAAAAAAAAAAAAGCTGTATGATAATGGGAGATTTAAATTTGAGTGACATAGGCTGGAGGTCTCATGATGCCAGTATTAAAACATCCTTGGAATTCCTAAACATTATAGATGACAATCTCCTAACTCAAAAGCGTTGCAGCCAACATGGAAGAATTCTTTATTAGAGCTTGTCTAAAAGAGGAACAGATCACACAACTAAAAAATAATGGTAGCTTAGGTACAAGAGATCATGACTTGATCATATTTATAATGAGCAAGCAGAATAAATTCCAGACCAGTATATACTTGGTGCTTTAACAGGGCTAATTTCCCAAAGCTGAAAACAATTGAGCCAGATCAGCTGGAAGGAAGAATTTAATCAAAAAAATGTGAATGATCATTGGGACTCGTTTAAGAAAGCTTTATTATATCTCCAAAACCCCAAAATCCCAGAAGAAGGCTGTACTAGTTAAAAAACCAACCTGGTTTAGAGGGGAAGCAAAGGCAAATTTAAGGAATAAAATATATTACAAATGGAAGAATGGGGAAGTTGATAGCTCTGAATATAAATCAGAAGTTAGGAATTGTAGAAAATTGATAAGGGAAGCCAAGGGACACAAGGAGAAATCTATGACCAGCATAGTTAAGGAATGAGAAGGAGTTTTTAAAACATATTAGGAACGAAAAGAACCGTGACAATGGTATTGGTCGATTAGTAGACGTAAGTGGTAGAATTATCAATAATAATGCAGAAAAGGCTAAGTGTTCAATAAATATTTTTGTCATGTATTTGGGGAAAAACATGATATAGTCTCATCATATAGTGATAACACTCTTTCTATTCCACTAGTATCTCTGGAGGTTGTTAAACAGAAGCTATTAAAGTTAGACTTTTTAAAATCAGTAGGTGAATATGACTTGCATTCAAGAGTTTTAAAAGAAGAGCTTCCTGGACCATTAAGGTTAATTTTCAATAAGTCTTGGAGCACTGGGAAAGTTCCAGAAGACTGGAAGAAAACTAATGTTGTGGAAATTTTTTTAAAGGGTAAATGGAATGACCTATTTATAGGCCTGTCAATCTGACATCAAGCCCAGGCAAGATAATGGAGCGGCTGATATGGGACTCTATTAATAAAGAATTAAAGGAGGGGAACGTAATTAATTCAAATCAACATGGGTTCACGGAAAACAGATCCTGTCAGACTAACTTGATATTTTTTAATGAGATCACAAGTTTGGTTGATGAAGATGATAGTGTTGACGTAATATAGTTAGACTTCTGTAAAGCATTTGGACTTGGTACCATGCATTTTGATTAAAAAACTATGGCACACATTAAATGGATTAAAAACTGGATAACTGATAGGTCTCAAAATATAATTGTAAATGGGGAATAGTCATTGAACAGCTGTGTTTTCAGTGGGGTCCTGGATGGGACTGGTTCTTGGCTCTACACTGTAACATTTGTATCAATGACCTGGAAGAAAACATAAAATCACCACAGATAAAGTTTGTAGATGACACAAAATTTGGAGGAATGGTAAATAATGAAGAGGACAGGTCAAACCGATATGGATCGCATGGTAAACTGGGCTCAGACAAACATTATGTGCTTTAATATGGCTAAATGTAAATGTGTACAACTAGGAACAAAGAATGAAGGCCATACTTACATGATGGGGGACTCTATCCTGGGAAACAGTGACTCTGAAAAAGATTTGGGGATTGTGGTGGATAGCCAGCTACCAGTGTGATGCTGTGGCCAAAAGGGCTACTGTGATCCTGAGATGCATAAAAAGGGGAATCTCGAATAGGAGTAGAGAAGTTATTTTACCTCTGTGTTTGATACTTGTGCTACTGCTGCTGGAATACTGTGTCCAGTTCTGATACCCCAAATTCAAGAAGGATGTGGATAAATTTGAAAGGGTTCAGAGAAGAGCCGTGAGAATGATTAAAAGATTAGAAAACATACCTAATAGTGATAGAATCAGGGAGCTCAATCAATTTAGTTTCATGACAAGAAGGTTAAGGGATGACTTGGTTACAGTCTGTGAGTATCTACATGGGAAACAAATATTTAATAATGGGCTCTTCAATCTAGCAGAGAAAGGTATCACACAATCCAATGAATGGAAGGTAAAGCTAGACAAATTCAGACTGGAAATAAGATGTAAATTTTTAACACAGAGGGTAATCAAACAAAGGGACAATTTACCAAGGGTCGTGGTGTATTCTCCATCACTGATGATTTTTAAATCAAGATTGAATGTTTTTCTAAAAGAATTAGGAATTATTTGGGGAAGTTCTATGGGCTGTGTTATACAGGACTAGATGATTGCAATGGTTCCTTCTGGCCTTGGGATCTATGAATCTGTATATGTAAGGTGCTTCAGATAGGAATCCTTGGAACCAGACTCTCATGGATATAGCCCATTTTCCAGTTGAAAGAACATAGGAACATAGGAACTGCCATATTAAATCTTGTCTGTCTGAGACCTGTATCAAATATTAGACAGTGGCCAACCCAAGATGCTAAAGAAGAAGGTTCAAGAAGGTCCATAATGAATAATTTGTGATAACCTACCTATAGAAAACGTTTCTTCTTGATCAGAAACAATTTAGTAGTTGGTTTATGCCCTGAAGCATGAAGATTAGCATTCCTTTTTAAATCCTAAATAATGTAACTGTGGGTGCTCTCATTATGCAAGTAAATATCTAATACTTTTATGAACCTTACGAAGCACTTGGATCCATTAATTTCTTGTGGCATTAAGTCCCAAAGCTTGAACAAGCATTATTCTGGTTTGGATGCAGACAAAATCTCATAAAAATGGCTTGTGAGATTTTGGCACCGAGTCAAGTTTTTTCAACGTTAGCATCTATGTAACCTCAAATCCAAACCAGAACCTAATCAGGATCCAAAAACTGCCTCCTCAACCCAGTTTGACTTTGTATCCGTGAGGGAGAACTTCATGGTTGCCGTTGGGCCTCTTTTTTAAAAGGCCAAAAAAACCCCAACCCCCAAAAACCCCCAAACCAAAAAACAACCCAGTAAATCCCCACTCTATACTTAATTTCTGTTTTATGAGTTCACTGAAGAACAATCATGGAAATGTACAGCCTCAGCAAGGACTGCAAGGCAGTTGCAAATCAGCTATATCTGTCCTGCCATCTGACATATAATTTACAGTGGTCAGATTAGGGTCCAATTTAGAGCTGAAACGAATGCACATTCTGAAGTGATTATACAAATACCCAATGGGCCTCAAAGACTGCTGCATGCCATTTTGTTAAATTGCACTCGTACAAGAAGATATGCCACAGAAGTGTTGTTTCCAGAGGGACATCACAGCATTGGACTACTCTGATTTGGGATTTACCTCATAGTACCAGCCAAAGTAAAGCTTTTTTTTTTCCAAGGCTGTATTCCAGGCAAAAGAGAGAGAAACGTGGGGTTCAACTGAAATTGGATATGCCCACTTGTGAACATAACTGGAGGGTATGTGTTAGCCCAGGCAGTGACCTATTATGGGTACATGGAATACCCAAAGACTACAGTATTGATTTTATAAAGAGAAAAGGAGTACTTGTGGCATCTTAGAGACTAACCAATTTATTTGAGCATGAGCTTTCGTGAGCTACAGCTCACTTCATCGGATGCATACTGTGGAAACTGCAGAAGACATTATATACACAGAGACCATGAAACAATACCTCCTCCCACCCCACTCTCCTGCTGGTAATAGCTTATCTAAAGTGATCATCAAGTTGGGCCATTTCCAGCACAAATCCAGGTTTTCTCACCCTCCCTCCCCCACAAACTCACTCTCCTGCTGGTAATAGCCCATCCAAAGTGACCACTCTCTTCACAATGTGTATGATAATCAAGGTGGGCCATTTCCAGCACAAATCCAGGTTGTCTCACCCCCCCACCCCCCTCCAAAAACCACACACACAAACTCACTCTCCTGCTGGTAATAGCCTATCCAAAGTGACCACTCTAAACATTAGATGTATCAGTATGGGTTAGGGATTGTATTCTAGCCCCATGGAGGAGTTACAGGACTTTCCTAGGGGAACAAAAAATCACTGCCGGGAGGGGGAGGGGGGTAATACAAATTCCTAGGACAGTAACCTCAACCCCTGGGGGAAACTGCATATACTAGTGTAGTCTGGTTTAAAAGACCTGACACACAAAGAAAGGAGAACTGTGTAAAGTCACCAGCCTGACATAGAGAGGGTGGTCACTCTCACCCAATATAAGAACTGACATGCTGAGACCAACAGGGACAGACCCTGTGGAAGGGGTCTGAAGGACTCTGAACCCTGCCAGGGTCTCCAGGTGGGAGAGGGATGTCTGCCTGGTAAGCTGTTTACGGGTTTTAAGATAAGTTTTCTCTGTAATGCTTATGTTAGGAACAAATAATAGTTGCTTTATAAAGCACTGGATAACCCTGGTCATTGCCTCTGAGAGAACAGGACGGGAGATGCTGAACTGAAGTCAGACTTGCTAAGGTGTTCACTGTGAATTGCAGAAGGAATTATAGACTAACTCCGTGGTCTACAGGGAGAGTGTTGCAGGACTTTGCCTGAGAAAGGTGACAGCTAGAGGCCTAAGACTTAAGTGGGATGCCCTCAGAGAGGCCACAAAGGGGTCAGAGGTGCAATTAACTCAGGAACTGTGACACAAGTCAGTCAGGTATTTCAAGACCTAACAATCTTAGAATCTAAATTTAGCCTTTGACAGGATATATTATTTACACTGATACATAATGGGCTGGTTCACTAGACAACAGCCATAAAAGATTATTGTTGATTGCCTTTGCTATCTCTCTTAGCTACTCATATGGTCTCCATTACTGTACTATTTGAGATCGTCACAAGATTTAACGTATTTATCCTCACAACACTCCTGGGAGGTAGGGCAGTGCTATTATCTTCATTTTACAGATGGGGAACTGAGTCACAGAAAAATATTTTTTCCATTAATGAAACAGAAATATACCAAAACAAAAACAAAAGAAAAACACAGAAACCCAAACCTCAAAATACAGAGCCAAACACACTAGCATAAAGTGGAGTCAACTCCAGGTACTCTCGCAAAACAGATCATAGTCTGACCCAAAGTTCAGAATGTATTGTGTAGGTCTTACCACGGTGTAAGGACATGAAGAATTTAAATGGCAATTTGACTTAGCGTACAGTGTTATAATGGTTTAATAATAAAAGTTTCCTACATTTTGGTTATAAACTGAGCAGCTGTAGAAATTATTTTTGGTTTGTGATGTTAAAAATAAATAAAAACAGAAATATAAGGGATGCAGTTCCAATGCCTGATGTTGCCTACACGAATTCTCCTAATCTCTCATTGACCTGAAGTAATGCCACTGCTCTTCCCCTAGCTAGCTGGGAACTAGAGGTTTCAAATCCTGCATGCTTTAGTCTCTTCTCAGACAATCCTTGGGGCTCACTTTTCCACTCAAATGTGATAACTGTTTTATGAATTTCTCCTGACTGATGACATTAGAGTGCAGTGAAGGTTCTCATTTCCCTGATTAACCCCATAAATATTACCATCTTGATGCAACATCCAATCTACTCTAATCTATACAGATATTTCTAATGTAACCATCACCATGGAACCTAAAAGAAAAAAGCTTCAATAAAATGTTTGCAGGCCAGAGAAAACGCAGTGTTCTTTAAATATTCCATGGGAAAAAATCTGATGAGTGATGCACAGCAGTGTTGTTTTAATTAATGTCAGTACAGTTTGCCTCCTTAGGGTGGGGCTTAAGGCTTGATGTCTCAGGGGGCCAATTACACACTGCTTTGCTAAACCTGATCTCAAGTTGGGAAATAGAAAAGTCACATCACCACATACTGGGTAGTTAGCAATACTGAAAATTTAGCTTATTTAGTATGTGCTGGTGTCTCTAGTTCCAATCGGTGAATGAACCAATCTAGCTATTCTTCGTTACAGAATCATAAAAGTGGAGGACTGGAATGGACCTCAATAGGTGATCTAGTCCAGACCCCAGCGCTCAAGGCAGGACTATGTAACAACTAGACCATTCCCAAGAGGTGTTTGTCTAACCTGTTCTTAAAAACCCCCAATGATGGAGATTCCACAATCTGCTAGGAAATTTTTTCCTGTGCTTAACTACCGTGATAAAAATTTAAACCCATTGCTTTTTGTCCTATCCTCAGACGTTAAGGACAACAACTTTTTACCCTCCTCCTTGTGGCAACCTTTTATGTACTTGAAAACTGTTACGTCCTCCCTCAGTCTTCTCTTCTCCAGACTAAACAAACCCAAGTTTTTCAATCTTCCCTCATAGGTTATGTTTTCTAGACCTTTAATCATTGTTGTTGCTCTCTTCTGGACTTTCTCCAATTTGTCCACATCTTTCCTGAAATGTGGCCCAGAACTGGACACAATACTCCAGTTGAGGCCTTTTCAGTGCGGAGTAGAGCTGAATTACTTCTTGTGTCTTGCTTACAACACTCCTGCTGATAAATCACAGTATGATGTTTGCCTTTTTTGCAACAGAGTTAAACTGCTGACTCATATTTAGCTTGTGATCCACTATGACTTCCAGATCCCTTTCCACAGTACTCCCTCCTAGGCAGTCATTTCCCATTTTGTATGTGTGCAATTGATTGTTCCTTCTTAAGTGTAGCATTTTGCATATGTCCTGATTGAAGTTAATCCTATTTACTTCAGACCATTTCTTCAATTTGTCCTGATCATTTTGAATTTTAATCCTATTCTCGAAACTACTTGCAACCCCTCCCAGCTTGGTATCATCCACAAACTTTGTAAGTGTACTTTCTCCGCTATTATCGAAGTCATTTATGAAGATATTGAACAGAACTGGACCCAGGACTGATCCCTGAGGGAACCCACTCAATATGCCCTTCCAGGTTGACCATGAACCACTGATAACTACTCTCTGGGAATGGTTTTACAACCAGTTAGGCACCCACCTTATAGTAGCTCCATCTAGGTTGCATTTTCCTAGTTTGTTTATGAGAAGGTCATGCAAGACAGTATCAAAAGCCTTACTAAAGTCAAGATATACCACATCTACCGCTTTCCCCCAACCACAAGGCTTGTTACCCTGTCAAAGAAAGCTGTTAGCTTGGTTTGACATGATTTGTTCTTGACAAATCCATGTTGACTGCTACTTATCATCTTGCTTGCTTGCTTATTTGCTCCATTATCTTTCCGGGGACTGAAGGTAAGCTGACTGGTCTGTAATTCCCTGGGTTGTCCTTATTCCCCTTTATATAGATTGGCACTATATTTTCCCTCTTACAGTCCCCTGGAATCTCTCCACCCTTCCAAGAATTTTCAAAGATAATTGCTAATGGCTCAGATATCTCCCGAGTCAGCTCCTTGAGTATTCTAGGATTTTATCAGGCCCTAGCAACTCAAAGACAGCTAACTTGTCTAAATAATTTTTAGCTTGTTCTTTCCCTGTTTTAGACTCAGATGTGACTTCATTTTCCCTAGTGTTTACTATGTTAGACGTCTGATCTCTACTAACCTTTTTGGTTAAAACTGAAACAAGAACGGCATTTGGCACTTCCGCAATTTCCATATTTTATATTATTGTCTTTCCCCGCTCATTGAGTAATGGGCCTACCTTGTCCTTGGTCTTCCTCCTGCTTCTAACGTATTTGTAGAATGTTTTCTTACCCTTTGTTACCCTTTATGTCTCTAGCTAGTTTAATCTCGTTTGGTGCCTTGCCTTTTCTAATTTTGTCCCTGCATGCTTTTGTTCTTTGTAATCTGACCTAGTTTCCACTTTTTGTAGAACTCTTCAGATAATTGAAGCTCTCCTGGTTAAGCCATACTTCCTATTTTTCCTATGCAGTGGGATAGTTTGCTTTTGTGTCCTTAATAATATCTCTTTGAAAAACTGCCAACTCTCTCAAATTGTTTTTCCGCTTCGACTTGCTTCCCATAGGATCTTTCCTACCAACTCCCTGAATTTGGCCAAGTCTGCCTTCTTGAAATCCATTATCTTTATTCTGCTATCTTCCCTCCTACCAGTTGTTAGAATCATGAACTCTACCATCACATTATCACTTTCACGGAAGCTGCCTTCCACTTGCAAATTCTCAACTAGTTCCTCCCAGTTTGTCATGGCAATAAGCATTTCAGTTAAAAGATTTCTCACTGTCATGAATTTGTATATGCATCTACTCTCGTAATAGCAGGCTTGTGTGACTCACCTATGAGAGAGCGTGGGTTTCATGGAGCTCATAGAGTTCATGGGGGGTTGCATGGGTAGCTTCCCGGGAGGATCGTTTTGCCGGCTTTTCTGGTGACGAAGCAGCAAGAGCCGTCCCAACTCCTCACACCACGACGAAAGCAGCGCTGTGCAAACAGAACAAAATGAAGGTGTACAACTCAATGAAGAGTGTAGCTGTGTTGAGATAAAGGATATTTTAACCACATTAGTCACTAACTGAATGGACACACCCCAGTTCTGAAAACTTTCCCCATGAGCCACTACCATCATATGAAGAATATGTTGTTACACTAAAAGGGGGAAAACCATGGGAAGAAACAGGGACGAGATCATTGGTAGATAAGAAGAGAGGGGAGCAAGAGAAATCAAGATCTCTTTCTAGTCTCCCACATCCCCTTCCATCGCTAATGTTAATAGGCAGCGGATGATAGTTTTAGTTCTGCTAGTTATTCTAGTTTGGATTTAGTTTATTAGAGATACTCGTCACAATCAGCATTTCTTAATTTAGCCAGTCTTATATATGATTTATTGTGATGGCTGTTCTTTGCCTTCTTGCATAACTAAAATAGTATCATTCCGTACAATTGACAATATTGCAATTCCTTTGTATTACATTTTATTGCAGAAGACACAGATTACAAAAGAAAAATCAGGTGTTGGATTAAATTTGCAACATTATATTACCTACCCCAACTGTGAATGAGCTTACGAAACAGAATGGCCAAGATATTCAAACTTTGGTGCTTAAAGTTAGACACCTGGATCCATATTTGGGGCCTAATCCAGCAAAACACCTAAACATATGCCAAACTTTAAGTATGTAAATATTCCTTTGGTCAATGGGACTACTCATATATTCACACATCAGCACATGCTTACACACTTGGATAAATTGGGGCCGTGGGCACCTAAATAAGTGGCCTGATTTTCAGAGGCACTAAACATCTGCAACTGCCACAGAAATAATGGGACAGGTCATTTAAAAGGGACCTCACCTTCTTCCATTATACACTCAAAAGTGGTGTAATTGATAATTATCGGAACCATTTCAAAGGATGTAATTGGAAAGTTACACTGTGAAAAGTGTAAGATTACCAGATTTTGACAGGAACACAGAAAAATATGTCTCTATATAAAAACACTAGAAATGAAAAAAAAAATCAACTGGCCATACCAGAGAAATATTTAATAAAACCAATACTATTAAAGAAAAGTAAACACACATCAGGGTATTGAGGATGTAGTAATTTCTTTGTATTTACCACATGCAAGGTCAATAATGGTACTTTGGGAGGTGCTTTAGAGTCCTTCTGTGACAAGAAGGGGATACTGCTTCTTTATATAACTAAATATGGTTACTCTGAAATTGTTAGTATCACATCTAGCCTATAGAAAGCATTCTCACTGAGCTCCGTGCCAAAATGTTCTAGCAATGAGTGTCATTCTAAGCTGCTTCTCTATTAGCCAAGGAATCTGTCAACAAGCATTTGATCAAATTATACTCAGCTTTTATCCCTGGCATATCATTACTTATGTGCCAGTGACAAAGGGTCTTCCCCCCACCCCTTTTTCATGCTGCCTGCAGATAAAAATCACTGCCTAACATAGTTTCCTCATGCACACTATGGCTACTTGAGTTCTGAGAAAAATGAACAAAGTGTTCTGCCGAGCTGTAAATGCAGCCATGTCAGAATAATAGCGGATGCTGAGCACTTCCACAGCTGATTGTAATTACTATGGTGTCGAATGGAAACCGTCCATCTTAAATGTGGCTTTGATGTGAGGAGGAAGCTGTTCCTAGTGCACACATATAAGCGCTTGACAAATAAAGATAAAAAGCAGCCGCCTAATGGATTTGAGGACATGAATTTGCAAACAAAAGCCAGTACCTGCTTTGAAAAAAACAGAGTTAACTCCTGGCCAAATAATTTGCAATGGAAATGAGATAACATCGCATTGAGTAGGGAGGGAAGGTAAGATATTAATGAGTTATTATTATTATTACTAATATCAAATGCACACATTTGTAAAGGTGAAATGTAAATGTCAGATAATGGCCAGGCTTTTGAGATAAGGGAGACAGTTACATGCTACAAATTATCAGGAAATGACTCACATTTTTGGAAAGTAAGAATTTGAAGGTATAAAACATAACAAATATACTCATCCCCATCTCACTGCTCATTATTGAGAGGTTTAACCTTTCCTCTCCTGGGACATTTCCCAGTCATGTACCATGTATAATAATTATTTGTGTTCGTGCACTGAATGAAAACATACCGGTTCAGAACTGTCTCTAAAAATGTCAAATCACCGTTATCTCCATCAAAGCGAGGGAGACAAAACACCCTGGGTATGCCTACACTGCAATGTAAGCCCTGGGTAATTGGAACTTGAGGTAGCCGATCCTGGATTTGTTAACCTTGGTACTTGAGCATCTACATTCAAACCCTAGATTAGGAACTGCAGAACCCTTGGGTCCCAGCCTGAGGATCTACATTGCATTAGGCAGGCCTGAGTCCAACCACCTGTATCCCAGACTCCCAAGCACTCTCCCAAAATGTGGTCACTCTAGCCTTGTGTTTGTGATGCAGTGTGGGAAAACTTTACTGTCCAGAGGACAAAGAAAGTCGGCTGGTGGAGTTCTTTTGTTGGACTCCCAGATCATGAGTCCAATGGGGTTGTGTCTTCACAGCAAAACAATTGGTCTTGAACTCTGGGTCCCGGTTTGACTCAGGTTCGGACCCTCCAACACAGTGGGATCCTTGGACCTGGGGTCCGAGCCCGGGGTTAGTGCAATTTTTGTGTAGACTGAAGAGGGCTTAGGCTTCAGCCTGAGTTCAGATCCTGGGCTTACATTGCAGTGTAGACATACCCTCAGCGATTTTACCATTGTCTGTCTCAAATGTTGCAACTTCCCCCCACCCCCCTCTTATACTGGTTTGCACTTAGTATGGTGAGATGAAATGCGCCATACAAGCATCTGGTACAGCTGGATTCTGAAGAACATTACTTCCTGTGACTATTCAAGTAAGATGAAAATGAATTTACAGATTACACTATTCATCTTTAGTGTACGTAGTTTCAGCTTTTTGTGCTGACAGTATTAGGCACATCTCAACTCATTTAAACTCAAAGCAAGAGAAATTCAGCATCACTATAATGAACAGATAAAGAAGCAAGCACAAAGGACAGCTACAGATGGTGTCAACAGTCAGTCTCTCCCTCTCAGAGAACAGCCAAGCAGCTGCTTTTTCTCTCCCCCCGCCCTCTAACCCCTCCTCCTTGTAATACGGAACACAGATTTTGCAGATGGACCATCCACACTACCTCTCACAGCCTCTTTCTGCTGCAGTTTAATGATTGATTTAAATTGTGTTCCTATGCTGCATTGCTACAATGCCCCTTGAATATAATAATGTAGCTTGCTTGTTAAAATAAAAAGTCAATGTTTGCAAGGGTAGAATAGGAATTCTTTATACCTCCACATCCCCACTCCCAACCCAAATATAAAGGATATTCTGGTTAAAATACTAAAATTGACATTTCCCCCCAATACTCAGTCACACAGGCTTTGCCAGCTCATACCAAAGCAGCATATACAGGCAACCAAATGACGGTTTTAGTGTATTCCCCATTTCTTTTGCTTAAAGGGACAGTCTCACGGTTGATTGGCACAATATTTGACCTGCTTCTCTTTTGTAAAACCTGTATAATTCTTCATGTGATTATTTTATTTTAAGGATTTCAGTATTTTTATTAAAACAAATTAATGCTAGCTTGCTAAATTGGATGACAGGAGCAACCCAACACCAAACCCCACAGCAACAGGCCTGTATGTTTGTGAAATGGAGAAAAATGGAATCAGTTTTAAAAAAAAGGGAGCGGTTTTATTTACAAGCAGCCAAGGAGTTGTTGAAAAAGTGAGAAAAATATATCTGAAAGTTAGGAAAGGTACTTTCAATAGTGTCAGCTCCTGCCATCTAGCCCTATTGTCTTACTTTCATTCTTCCGGGGGGGCTTACAAATATAGTGCCACATGATGCCCTCACATGTGCATACCTGAAGGCAGAGTTTGACCCATATCTCCTCAATATTAAAATCACGTCCTATTACATCCATTTTATAGCCTTTTGCATATTTAAGATCCATTATTGCCAAACCCTCATATTTAAATGAGTTAAGCCTCAAAAAATCATGAAGAATGTTTTAAAAACATTATATATATATAGACACACGTGGTGTTCTTTTAATCTTTTAATTTCCTTCTGACTTTTAAGAGACACTAGAATAACATCTCTCTGCAGTCATGTGGGCTACAAACTTACAAAAACACTGAGATTTTTGTACAATCACTTGAGTCTAGAATCTGGGGCTTTGAAGAAAAACACTCGATATCTCAAGACTTGTGATAAAAAAATCTTGAGCGTTGGCAACATCCCTTAATGTTGTTCCTATCTTCTTAGGCCCCCTTTATACTGATAAGTTGCCCACACTGTGCAATATTGTTTCCACCAAACATACTCCGGTGTATTTGATCAAAGTATTGCATAATTATAAGTGATCAATCATTGTCTTGAAATTAAAAACATGTTTTTCAAAAGTATTTTAATAAAATATTGATAACTATGATCTTAGAAAGTGCTATGCAAGTTCATGTGGACCCAGGATGTAGCACAGTCATTGCAAGTGCCTATATATGCGCTGACATGACCAAAAAAAGACAGTCACGTTCCTGACCGGTCACTAGGTGGTGCAGGAGAAATGGGAAAAGGAAGCAGCCTGTTTGGAAAGAACAGAGAAATTATTCGAGGAATGACAGAACAGGAAGGGCTCATGGGTAAAATGTATGCTTCCGCATCAGTGCTCAAAGGTTGAAAGACTAGTACAATTTAATTAGTAAAACGAGTTTAGTGGTCCTGACTCAGCCCAGAGCGATCACCTGTTACACAGACAAGGGATGCTCCAGACTGAAGAACACATCACTATCTGCCCTGAGGGCAGCCTTGGCTTAGGTCATTAACACAGAACAGATAAACAATACTTTTGGCTAATTAAAGATCCATAGTCTCCAGAAAAGCCAGACTCTTAAGAATGTAAAAGTAATTAATCCAAGATGGGGAATCCATGGATGAAATCCAGAATGCATATTCGGTTTTTAACACCTTGCTGCAAATGATCCAACTGTACTTCAGATCATTCAAAACCACAAAACAAAATGATGATGCATTTCAAAATACATAATCATGGTACTGAATAATGGATTCTGCCCATTATAACCCTTTTATTGGGGAGAGATGTTGAGGGAGAAAAGAAGAGATCCTAAACAATAAATGCTATCCGATAGATTCACTAATGCATTTCATTAGCTTTATACATACAACCATCAATAGCTACAATCCTGGAACTGATTTAACTCGATGTATTGCAAAGTGCTGTAGTAAGCATCTACAATGAATGAATGAGCCAGTGGACTCCCTGGAAAGCAAAATACAGAGAAGCACTGTGCTAATCTATTTACCTATTATGATACCCTAGTATTAGTTACAGCTTATCACCTCAGTAAATCACCTCCTCTTGTTAGGGAACATGCTTAAAGGTGCAGCAAACTGTTATTTATAGGCAGAAACTATATTTACAGCTACAAAGGCAGGTGAGGAAGGGACAAGACAACTGCTCAGTAATTTCAATGCCTTCTGCTTCCCAGGAGACTGCTGTAGGAGCACAATAGGATTACTGTTTTCTTGCTGCAGTTAAGCTGCAGCAGATAGTTCAACAGGCAGCTTGGCAGACTCATATTTCTTACTCAATGAAAATTGAGTGCAACGAAAATTGTGAAGAAATATCTGTTGAGCACCATCCCCCAGTTTGTTTTGTTTTTTAATCTCAGCAAGAAATGCAGCAAGGTGCTCAGGCTTTTGTGGCAGATGCAAGAAAATCCAACGTCTTTCACAGATCTACACCAATAAATCACACATGTAGCTTTTAAAGGAAAATTCACATTTTCTGTATGCAGAATTTTTTAGACCTTTTAGGTGGTGTTGTATCTTCTGCTACACAAGCAGAGTCTGCAACACTCCTTTTGACAAATCATCCTGGCAGATAATTTGTGGCACTGGGGGAGAAAGAATACTGTGCTGGCTATTTATTTATTTCATTTCTCTCCTCACAAGGGACAAATAGGATGCAGAAGATACAGTCACATCTCTGTCTATATGAATGCTAGATAGATTTCAAATCAATATTTAATTGTCACATACCAAACATAGATTAAAGTCTGATGATCATCTTCAGTCATGATTTTGGAATACAGCAAAATTGAGTGTTCTCTCTCTTACTTAAAAGGGTGGCAGGGTTTGGGGAGCTGGAGAAGGGAGGGGCAAGTGTGTGGCCCAAACTACTCAATTCACTGATTAAAGACCTATTCTTCCAGCTCACCACTATGGTCTGGAAATCACTTTCACTCACTTAACAAACCTGGCTAGGTTCAAATCAGTGACCCAAAGATGAGAAGCCGTGTTTCCCATTATCAATCCTCTAAGCTAGCCAAGTACCACAACAGCATCTTCTGAGAAGCATTTTTGTTTATGCTAGTAAGTATTAGGAAAGGTGTTTGATGCTTATTGTCTAGCATATGGGAAATCTATGCTCTGTCACATTACTATACACAGCTATTCAAAACAAAGATTTTGCATTTGAGCAAAGTTTAAGTTTGAATTCCTTGTTGTCTTTTGTTTTTTTTCAGAATAATAATTTTACTTGAAATCTATAACATTTCAGTTATAGAATAAACAGCGCTCTACAAAGATCAGTAAACTAAGCCACCCAACAAACCATTGGTGACTAAATTTTAAAGATGGAGAAACTACAGCATAGACAAGAGAGGGGAATTCCTCAAGGTCACATTGTTAGTGGCAGAATCAAGAGGAGAACCCAGGAGTCCAGATGCCTAGGAGACCACACTCCCTCCTCTCAGTGGAAGGAAAAACCACACCAACCACATCAAGGTTAATTTTCTAACCCCATATTTTCATACAACAACCACAGAACATCTGTACATGCTTTCAAAAAGGGAGAAAAAATATGAAAACAATGCAGCCAAAATTTATGGCACAAATGTATTTCCTAACTTAACATCATGCTGCCAGATTCCCGCAGAAGACCCAAAAGCTATTTTTGGAACTTTTGCTCTGAGGTTTTGCTTAAGGCTCAGCTTAACTTGAATTTTACACTTTTACCTTCTGTGTAAAAAAAAAAAAAAGTTTTATTATTAGATAGCTACAGAAAATATTATTTTTGAGCAGAGAAGGATAAGATCATTTGGTCCCAGACGATTTTACTGAAATTGTTAAAAAAATCAGTCTTGAAATCTGTCGGGTGTGACATGGACACCTGACTACCTGAACTGAGACATCCACCCAGTTCACTGGGGACACCTGATTTGACCATCACATCCCAGTTTCCCCTTGTCTTTCATATGCAAATAACTGCAGAAGACTATTTAGCCTAAAAGAGATTTGAAGTTAATCATAATCCTAATGATGCAAGGTAGCTAGAATGATGCAGAACATGTGTAAGGGATATATAGAACAGATATGCCTTGATTGATTAATAACTACTGATTCCTTAGGCCCTTAAAAATTAGAAGAGCTATTCAAAGCTTCTGTTTATTCCTAAAATACGATCCACCTACAAAGAGAAGAAAATGGCATGCATCACATGAGACACTTTGTCGAAGGACCCACAGATCAACCAAAGTCAGGAGTTCTCCCCAAGAATAGAAACTAAAATGGCTAAATGAGAGTATCATTAATCACCTAGGCAGGAATCTCAGAATTTGCATATGGATAAAAGCTCTCTCTCTCTCCCAATCTAGCTAAAAAGAACTCCAAGTCTTTCACCCCAAATTAGAATCTGCACATTTGTTTCCCTTGTGAGTCAGATCTACATCCTTCTACATGTGGGAAATGTCTATTGTAAGTCCTAAATAAGGTGAACTGCTTATGTACTTGTCTTAATATAAGAATGGCCATGCTGGGTCAGACCAATGGTCCATATAGTTCAGTATCCGGTCTTCGGCAGTGGCCAATGCCAGTGCTTCATCTCCTGTCGTCCAGTCCCAGCATCTGGCAGGCAGAGGTTTAGGGACACCCAGAGTATGGGGTTGCACCCCTGACCATATTGGCTAATAGCCAATGATGGACCTATCCCCCATGAACTTCTCTCATTCTTTTTTGAACCCAGTTATAGTTTTGGCCTTCACAACACCCTCTGGCAACAAGCCTTCCAAATATAGAAGATTATAAGGATTGTGTTGGTTATCACTGTAAATAATTGCACTGTAGAAGTAATAGGAATTGTCTGGCACTGGCACAAGGAAAAAGAAATGTTAAAACATATAAATTAAGGTATAAACTTTGGGATATTAAGATTAATTGCTTAAAAGGAGGGATCCCAACTGATAGTAGTGGCTAATAATGAAATAGAATCCTTGAAATGGATCAGACTTTAAAAGCCTCCGATAAGAAAAGGATTGAAAAAATCTGTTATACACAATCACCATCTACTGGATAACAATGGAAGCTGCAAAGCAACTGAAACTCTAAAACCTGAGAGAAGCAGTACTTGTGGCACCTTAGAGACTAACAAATTTATAAGAGCATAAGCTTTCGTGAGCTACAGCTCACTTCATTAAAACCTGAGCACTCTCTCGGCATGTTTCCAGTAGCAATGGGGGTAGGGTGGGTAGGTGATGGGAGTCCCTCCTACAAGACCTGAAACCAGGTTATATAAACTGAAGTCACCATGTGCTCAAGAGAGTTGACTGCGAACAATGCCTGTGGGAAAGGTCCCTTCCCCCATCCCAGGGTGAACAGGATAAGAAGTGGCGAGATTTCATTTCAAAGACTATACTCGCTCCTCTCCTTTTTTATATAAATAACTAAACATTATCTTGCTGAGTTTACATTCTCTAGTGATACCTCAAGTAACCGTATTTTAGATTTAAACTCCTTTATAAGTCCAAGCAAACTGGCCTAAGAAAAACTGAAAACAATAACTTTAAGCAATTTGTTTTAATATTCTAAACTTGTCCCTTTGGGATTCATCTAGTCAAAGAGACACAACCACATGCTTCAAAGCTCCTTAAAGACAGGTATACCCATGGAAGTGTGATAAATGTGTTAGGTTTCACAGTAGCAGCCGTGTTAGTCTGTATTCGCAAAAAGAAAAGGAGTGCTTGTGGCACCTTAGCGACTAACCAATTTATTTGAGCATGAGCTTTCGTGAGCTACAGCTCACTTCATCGGATGCAACTGTAGCTGTAGCTCACGAAAGCTTATGCCCAAATAAATTGGTTAGTCGCTAAGGTGCCACAAGCACTCCTTTTCTTTTTATAAATGTGTTAGGTACTAAAGAACTGGGAACTCATGATCATATATACGTGTAATAAGAAATCTTGGTAATTTGCATTGTTTCTTGATATAACTGCTGAGCCTCAACTCCAGTCTGTGATAATTGCTCTCAAAACTGAATTGTGCGTGTAGTACACACAGTTGGCTGCATTTACTTTTGAGTGGTGACCTGGTGATTGTATATTAATGCGGTTCTGGGTGAATTAATAAATTGTTGATTGGTTAAGAATAAACAAGTGTCCTGATTTAAGAAATACTGTTCGAGTTAGAAGTTGACCTGAAAAAACCTAAGCATTAAAACTATTAAGGCTAACCACTCCCTAGACTCAATAAAGAAGTGTCATCCTATTGGATTCGATTACATATTGCCAAACCGAGTTTGCTAGATTTCATCTATAAAATCTAAATGACATCTTGGCAAATTCATAAATTGACCCCCTTTTCATGCTTACACATGCATTCATCGTGTTTATCTACTGCAATTCAACAACTTCTGTGTTTCACCTCAGAGGTGGCTGCATTATACTTCTGGGGTATTGAAAATGGAATATATGATTTGTTATATATTCCAAAGCTTATTTTCCACAAATATGGCAAAGAAAATAAAGGTATTTTCTTCTATTTAGGCTTAAGCTTTCAAACCTGGGACCTAAAAGAAGGAACCAAAAACCTAAATACACACCAACTGATTTTCACAGATCCTAAGTGAGCACACACAAGCCTGAGTGAAATCATTGGGAGCTACACATACTCAGAACTTTGGAATATCAGACAGTTATTATTTGGGAGCCTAACTTTAGATAGCCTGATTTGGAAAAAGTTGGTCTTTGTCTTCAGTGGAACACTTATTTTTTCCCCCCAGGTTACAACAGGTTGTATGGGGAAATGGAAGAGAAGAGAAAAGAATGATCATTTAAGGATGAGGTGATTACATTTTGTTATGCACA
Organism: Natator depressus; assembly: GCF_965152275.1. Lineage (NCBI taxonomy): Eukaryota > Metazoa > Chordata > Testudines > Cheloniidae > Natator > Natator depressus. The sequence goes on along the minus strand of NC_134240.1, from coordinate 66,180,346 downwards.
TCCAGAGAAGAAGCCAGCGACAATCACAGCCCATTCTAATTTTTTACAATACCCTTTATTTCCTGCCTTTACAAATAAAAAGGTGGGGAAGGCTATTCTGCAATCATCTGATAGTTGGAACATTTACAAAACGAGCCATCGATCTGAATTCTTGTGGAGGGCATCTGGCCCTGTATCGCTGCAGAAGAACACTATAATTTCAGCTCTGAACAGTGCTAAAAGATAATGCCATCACTACCCCTACCATCTATAAATAACAGCTGCACTGGATTCAGCAGGGTCACGTGGAAAAGCTGACTAAGGATATATGTATGTGTGTGGGAGCACACATTTGGAAACCAAGCTTTAGCGTTCCAAATTTAGCTCTGGTCCCTTCACTCCCTCTGGTCTGCAGAGAAGTACCGTTATTTATTTATTTTCCAATTCAGCTCTGCCCTAGGAAGCTGCTGAGTAGGATATTAACAGGGTATTGTGTAAAATCATATCATGTGCTGCTGTGCACAAGACCGCTCAGAAAGGCAGACAAGAACCAATTCCTGAGGCAGCTCTGTTAACCCTCCCTCCCCTCTAATTGACACAGTATCTCAACCACTGAAAAGGCAAATCGGCCTGAGAGACGCAGATGAAGGAAAGGGGTGGGTGGCATAAAAGAGCAAGCATGCACAAGACAGCGCAGAATGGATGCCACACAGTAAAACAGTTTTGCAGTCTTGCACTGAACTGCAGAGTGTCTCCCCGCTCCCTCCTGTGAATATTTCAGAAGCAGGATTAGGACAACACAGAAATGAATAAAATCTGAATGAGTCAAGAAATCAGATCTTAAGACCAATTTTATCTGGCAAAACTGGTTGTAGAAATGCAGAAGAACCAAATGATTTCATCTGCTTTGACTGCTTAAGTAATTCTACGGTATTAGTAACAAAGGTAGATAGGAAACCATTTCAAACAAGTTATACATGACTCCTCAGGGTTTCTCTTCGAAAATGTTTGGAATAGAAGTTGACATGGTCAATGCAGAATGAAAAAGATGTTTTGTTTATCTATCTGTAATAACCCCAAGTCATTAACAGGGGATAGATTTTGATATTTGGAAGAAAATTCGGGGCAGGGGGGACAACAACAAAATAGGATGTTCCCAAGGCTTCAGTTCTGTTATTTCTACAGAGCTGTTGTTGTGTGTGGAGGTGTGGGATTTTTTGTTTTTGTTTTTAACATAAACACGGACAATCTTTCTGATATCTTATTCTGCAGGAAATCAACAGCTCACATCACCACTGATCATTCTCTCGGACTAGAAACTAAATATGTGAGACAATTCAATGGCATCTGGAGAAAGAGAAACAGAGGGGATATCAGAACACCAAGTATTACTACATGACAATTTGGAGGATGCTATCCAAGAACATAAGATGGTGAATAACAGTTCCAGTTTCTTCTTGATCAGCACAATTCTGGATTTGATCCTGCTCCTAGTAAAGTCAGTGGAAGTTCTGCAATTGACTTCAAGGGTAGCAGGACCAAGCCTTCTGTTACCTCTGTATAATGCTGACAGTTCTGATCCTTCTATGGGGACATACAGTCAGACGTCATGTTGCAAAAGGCATTTCTATTCTTCAAATCAGAGAAAACTGTAATCTGCTGGTCTGACATTTTAAAACTTTAGTGACAAGATCATATAGCTTATGGAAAAAATGACTGAAATGGGGATGGGAAAAGAAGAGAAGAGAGAGCAGAAGGTAAGAGCTCTATAAAAGTGGAGAAATACAGATTTTCACCAGTGTTTGGAGATAGCACTCCAGTGAAGTTATCAACTGTCTTTGGACTGTTGTGCGCATACATGGCCCTTTACAAATACAAAAGACTTGGTCCCTATTCTGTTGAACTTGAAACAAACACAATACGTGGGATAATAATTCAAAACAAGATGGCTTGGACAAGGAATTCTCAAGGAGTCTAATGTAGGAAAGTTTCCTGGGGCAGTGTGTGGGGGCGGGGGGTTATAAAAGGATTGAAAGGGAAGAGGGCTTTGGAGACAGGAAGTGGAAAACTCTTCCAAGGGTAACAGCTTTGAAAGGAGTGAAACAGGAGAAAGAAATGAAGAAAGCCCTAAAGAGCAGAGAGGAAAATAGGGAATGAGAGTAGCAGGAAAGTAAAGGCACTGGTAAAGGCAAATGAAGGATGTGTAACTAAGCCTGTTAAAGTAAAAAGAAATTAAAAGATTTCCCCCAGTTTTGGGTTTGCATTTTGTTTTGACAACTAGCTAGAGAGGGCAGGGACAGGTGTTCCTACATGTTAGAGTGGGCTCTGCCTCAGGAGACCGAGACACCATTTGACCTTCCCTTCTTCACTGTTTAAAGACAGAGCTGATTAGGCTCAGTTGAGATGTCCTGTTCTGAGCCATTCACCTAAGCTGATAAGTTTCCTTACTCATGGAATAGAGGCCAGTAGTAAACATTAAATCTGCCAAAATGCAGCCATTGAGATAATAAAGGCATGAACCCCATTCTGTTCTCATCTTTTACAACGTAAACACACCTATACCATGAACCTGAAGTTTGGAGCTCCCAAATGTCTGGAATAATGCCCAGAAGCTGGATACTGCAGCCACTTGCAAAAGAAAGCGGGAGAAACCACTTCAAATATCTTGTGATTGACCTGGGGAAAGTGTTGCACAATAGAATTACACCTGCTCTTATTCCAGATGATTGTTCATTTTCAAAATAGCCAAGAATAAACTATACACAGGGAATCTGGCCAAGCTCCCATATTGGTGTAGTCCCACTAAAAGAGAAGAGCAGGGTTGATGCCTAGATTCTTCTTGATGAGGATATCAGGAACATGGATCTGCACATGTACAAGCATCTACTACATGTGGGTGGAATGGGATCAATGCAGAATACTGGCTCAAGTTCAAGTGCCTGCCATCCAAAGTCTAAAAATTAAAATGAGAAAAGCTGCTATTATGGTATGGTCACTGTGGTTCAAGTGTTGCAATGGCCAGAAGACTAGTATCAAGATTACCCTGCACAACATACCTTCTTCTCCCTGAGTCTTCTGAGTCATATCCACTCATGCGACTGACAAAAGCCTTGCAGGGTCAAAACCATTATGGAAGAACAAGATACATGTTGTGCTCTCTCCTGCATTATCAACAAAATTATCAACTATGTTATAGCTGCAAAATCTGTATTGCTAGAAATGATAGAAGAAGCAGAAGGAACATCTTCATTTCAGGTTCCGGTGTGACTTTGCAGGACTGGACAGCTGGGAAAAAATAACTTCTGACTTGTAAACAAGGGACAATTGATGTGGAAGATACTGAGGACAATAAGGTGCCTATCTAACTCCTTTTTGAGCTGATCAACACTTCAGCAAGGCAGGGACGGTGTCCACTTCTACTTTTGCACATCACTCATCGTAGTGGGACCAGAATCCTAACTGAGGCTCCTGGTATTATCATCATAAAAATATTAAATTTCAATAATAATGTGGAATATTTTCAAACTAGGAAAAATATCAGGATTAAGAGGGCCGTATTCAATTCTGCTAATACTCAGCATTTCTTTTATTGTTTTGTAATATTTACACTGCAGCAGCATCCCAAAATAGTTACTTTCCAAACAGAGGAATGAGCAGTACCTCTGTCAAAGATCATGTAGTACAACAGAAATACATGTACATAAAAGCACTTTTCATCTTTAAGTCACCTGATGAACACTCGCAAAGCTGCACCTAACCTGTGAAGCGTGCAGCACCCTAATTTTACAAAGGGAGAAACTGAGACAGCGAGGTTATCCCTTAGGAAAATGGCCAGATGGATGTGCTGTAGGGACTAGTTAATTTCATGGCGGGGTCTGGTGAGAACCCCATAGTGGACACAGCACCAGGGAGAAACAGCAGCCTGTGGCTGCTGGGTGGTGGTTCTGGGGCAGGACTCCTGCCTACAGTCTGTTTGGTCACATTTCTGCTATTGTATTTCTTCTATTGGTCACATTTCTTCTATTGTATTTCGGTCTCCCTTGTTGGGTAAGAGTGGACATGAGGAGTACAAGGGAGACATAGAGCTTGGCCATGCATATAGGGGAGGACTCTTCAAATTTGGAAAGAAGGGAGGGAACTGTGCTGGAGGATGAATATGCTTCAAACTCAGTATCTCAGTGTCAGTTCCTGAGGACAAGCATACTTGACCATAGCATCCTAAAAGGCAAGGACATTGCTTAAATCAGCATCAGAGCTGGAATAAAGACTCAAACTCCTTTCAGGTCTGTGCTCAGCTCACTAGACCATACAAAATTGTTTTTAATGTCTTGCACTATCACTGGGAGAGATCCTCAGCTGGTTGAAATGGGCATAGCTCCATCAACTTCAATGCCATTCCATTTGACTTCAGTAGAGCAATCCAGCTGAGAATCTGGACCCTCTGTTTCTTTGGGGCAATTTAAAATATATGAACTAATAATTATATGGGATAAAAGGGAAAGATACAAAAGAAACTGAACCCTGCATGTCACAATGAGTTCTGCAAAGACAGATGGAAGAGTCACAAATGTAATATTTCTATTTCATAAAGGAATAATTGTAAAAATGTTCCTAGCGTGATGAGCACACCAATGAAGACTTGTAAAGAAGTAAAGGCTGGAACACTAATCTTTCTTAATGGGTGGGATTCCAGGAATACCCTGAAATTAACGGAGGTTAGTGCATGTTCTTGGTATAATGTATAGATTTAGTTATACATTTTGATCAACACCAATAAAGATCAAAGGCTATTCTGGTTTTAGTTCTAGAAAGTAAGTCAGGTACATTAAAAAAAAGGAGTAGAGGCTGAGGAACAGGATCTTGCAATCAACAATATAAAATGAAGTAGGCTAGTTCACTGAAGTATACATGAAAGGCAGCACCTCAAGAGGCCTGGACTTAAAGCTTTCAGAAAGTACAGAATAAGCTCATGCTATTAAAGTCTGGAATAAACTAATATAGAAAAGTAGGATATGTTTAAGGAAGCATTAGAATGGCAGTAGTGTAAATTCATCCAGGTAAAATCTAGGAATCAAAAAGGATAGCAGGACGCAACATGGCTAAGCCAAGATAAACCGTATGTAAGATAAAAGGAATGCATAGAAAAGGTACAAAGGACTTGGTATAAGGGAAGACTGGAAGAATTATATGGTCTACAGCCCATAAAACTGAAGATGACATGATGAAATAAACTTAACATTCTGAATAAGAGAACATCTTAACTAACTAAATGGTTCCTCATGAACAAACAATAGATGATTTTTTTTTTTTTAAAGAGGACTAAGATGAGGAAGAAACTGAAGATATGAAGAATAGTCACTAAGCAAGAACAGTGACTCTCTTTATAAATGGAGAACACTTGCCTAAGTCAAGGGTAAGATGTTTAGGCAAGGAGATGAGAAACTATTATAACAAGAGATGATAGAGCAATTAACAAACAAAGCTGGAAGTTTTTAAAACTGATAAAACAATGTTTATAGCACTGACGTTGCACACAGCAGTTTGCAAGACATGACATCACTACTAGAGAAATCTTTGCTCATATGGGAAGCTATAGTGAATCAGCCAATTGGTTCAATAAGCCCAGTTTTCTTCATCGATAAGTGGCCAAACTTGATGCTTTAGAGGAAGGAGAAAATATTTCCAAGACGTTTACTTATTCAGTTGTGTTTTCCAGGAATTCCCAACTCCCGCGGTGCACAGTTGAAGCCCAGACACATGAGCTTTGACTACAATTTTCTATGCCCACAGAACTAGAAATATAACTGGTCACAAAATCATGCTCAGGTAAGTTAAACCTAAATTCTGAATAGAGTCTTGAAATATATTAAAAATTCCTTTTTAAGTGGGTCATGCAGCAGTTGCTTCTAGAATTATTTTATCAGTGAATGAATTTTATCAATGTAATTGTGTTCCTGTTTGACAGTGTACTGGAATCTTTTTGATCTACTAGAGTTTATATATTCCATCCAGGCAAAAACCAGATAAATAAAAAGTGTTACTATAACTACAAAAATGCACAAGTGATCTATCAGATAATCAGAAATGAGTGGTGAAAAGAAATCACTATAAGTAAGTGAAAGGACTAAATTAGAAATCTGCTTAGCTCTTTGGAGCAGGGAACGTGCTACGTACGGTGATAAGGAAGGAGTGTGGATCCTTAATGTGCTATCAGCTAAAAAACGAGGTGATCTTGCATAAATCATGAGAGTTCACAATGCAGTCTACATTGCTACAGAAAACTTGTAAAATCCAAAGGTGCCCTGAATGAGCTCACAAACTGCACAATGGGAACCCAGCAATTTTGGCATGGCATGCTGAATAGTGTCTGAAGCCTTATATAAGTCGATATTTAACTCTTAATATCACAAAAAGGTGAAAAATTAAAATCAAAAGCAAGTCAAAAGTGGCAAGGGGCACAAGACACAAGCCACAAACAGTTTAAGCAGGAAAGAGCCGACAAGAACGCATCAGGTGCATCAGTTCTGAGAGCCAGTCCCATTCTTCTACGTGAAACCATGTGGCCGCTGGCTACACAAGTTTGGCATTTGACTGCAGTTAACTTAGTGTCCCGAGTCGAAACAAGCCATGCTGTATATTTAAATAAGTTGTTTAGCTGCTGGCAACAAAAGGAGAATACATATCAAAGTTTCAAAAGAACATTTATTAATTGGGAGGCAAAGAAAGTAATGAGAAACAATCTAGTCAGCTACAGGAGAACTTTAGATAATTATGTCTTCTAGCCCAGATGGTACATGCAATTGGAGAAGGTAGATAGATATATATCTGCGAACTATATGCCAAAAGAGAAAACAGGTCAGTGGACAAAGTGCTAACAAAAAATGACCTGTAAGCATAGTGGGTAAAAAATGTGATTTACATGTGCTTAAAACATATTGTGACAAAGTACAAGTAACAGAAGGGCAATGTTCAGTTTATGCTTGCAAGGTTATTGTCACACCTAAGGGCTAAAAATATACTTAAATCAAAGCTTATATTTTGCGAACACTGATAACACTTGCTTGGGAAACTTTCCTTTTTACCCCTACAAAGGAGGAATGTTCAAGCCCTGCAGCAGGAGTTCATTACTACGCTGTATAAAAAACTCCTTAGACATTCAGTTCTACAGGACACTGTTGATTAGTATGTTAGACACTTTGAGGCAATGTAACGATTAGGAAAACAGCTCAAATATTTCAGAAGAGAAATGCTGCCATTGCTTCTAGAGTTGTTTCTCAGTGAAAAGAAATGAGTTAGGGGAACTAAATACTTCTGCTTTCTACTACTGAAGATAATGAATGTGATCTAGGCAAACATTTTATATTGCAAAACCTGCTTCCCAAACAAATTGGGAGACGTTGACCAATTAGAACCCTATAAGCAAACAAGATTTCTGTATAGCTCATTCACAAAAATGAGAGAAAGTCACCACAAGGGGCTACTGAAGCACCAATATCAGTCTATCAGTTCATGAGACCTACAGTAGATGTGTTTCGAGACAAACTAGCCTTCCCTTCCAAAACCTCCTACCCTTGCCACTTCCTCTCCCCCAGACTCCCAGTCCCAGATTCTCCTCCTTGTCCCTCTTTACTCCTTTTCCTTCCCCCAGTCTGGCTTTTGTCCCCGCTGTGTCCAAATCAAGTGGCTTCCTTCTGCATGCTGCCTGAGTGCCAGCAGGGGGAGTTTTGAGACCACAGGAGAGACAAGCTCCCTGCTCTCAGCTGTGGTTGGTACCTGTCCCCAGGCCCAGAGTAGCAGGGACCCTTCAGCTTTGCCTGCACAGGAGGGAGCACGCTTTGTCACTCTGTCACATCTGTGGGGATGACACATGCAAAGTCCTGTTACACACAGGAGCTGTGAAGCGATGGAGCAGGCAGAGGGTTTGTCTACACTGGCACTTTACAGTGCTGCAACTTTCTTGCTCAGGGGTGTGAAAAAACACACCCAAGTGCTGCAAGTTTCAGCGCTGTAACGTGCCAGTGTAGACAGTGCACCAGCGCTGGTAGCTATGCCCCTCATGGAGGTATGCCCCTCGCTGTGCTGCGACTACACAAGCCATGTTAAAGCGCTGTCACGGCAGCGCCTTAACGTTGCCAGTGTAGACAAGCCCTAAGTCACTCTGTGGGGAAGAGTCATGTGTTGTCTGGTCAACACTAGGAGCCAAGAGAGGCTTGACATGCTCAGGTGAGGCCAGAATCTTTGGCGATTTAGCTGCTAAAATCGAAGAAGTTGCTACTGAGCCTCTGCAAACTACATTTTTCCAAAGGCTTATGATTGGCCAAATTTGGGGAGATTTTCAAGGGGATGGCCAAACGCGCATACCTCTCACAAAGGCCACCTCCTGCTGAATTTCAAGTCCCTGATTCAAAGCATGGGGCGTTAGAGCTGTTCAAAAAAAAAAGTCACCAGTTTTTGTTTTTTTAACAAAACACATGTATTTTCGTCCTAGCTTTGTTCACAGAAATGGCTGTACCATTTTGGCTAAAATTCGTGTACAAGACTGAGGTAGACACTCATCATATAAAATTTCAATCCTAATGGTTAAAGTTTGGCAAAATTATAATAAACTAAAATTAGGGTCTAATAATAGGTAGTGACAGGCTACCTTAACAACAGGCAGGGCCTACCAGCCCTACCTGCAAAATAAATATACGAATTGAATGCTCAGAGTTTACCACTGTGCCACACAAGACTAAAATGATGCCAACGATCCTTTGTCAAAAGCTTTAAACCAAAGAAAGCTTGATGAAATTTCCCTCTGTAACTGCTAATGTCATTTGGGTATTAACATGCAGCCTAAAGCGTATGGCATAAAGCACTGATACAGTTTACAATATGATGATTTATTTTGGTCAGGTCAGCCTTTTCCTGCCTACATGAAAAAATGGTCGATGAACAGTGTATAGGAAGCGCGCACACACACACACACGCACACACACACATACAGAAGATTTAGTTTCCTAAGCAATGAAACTCTTCTACTATAGAATGATTTTTTAACAAGGTGAAGTTATTATACCAAAAAACCCTTAAAATATGTTCTTTCTAGCCTCATTCCCCCCCCCTTCCCCGCACTGGTGAAATGTAGAATAACTTGAATTCAGGCAGTCTAAAAGCCTCATTTTTCTTACAGGCTATGACATTTAGTGCCACTATCAGCTACCCTCAAGGGTGCCAGAGTCACTGAACTTTTTCTTAATGTGAATTTAGGGGCACATGAAAGGTTCTGGAGTGACAATCTTGGGAGACTAAGGCCCTCTATTTAACCACAGAAAAGTTATAACACAGAGAACACACATGAGCTTTTCTACATGGCCCACCAATATCCCCTTACCTGGAAGAACACTGCATTTTGGGAGGGAGGGCACTTCAGTCCAATACCCATTTAATCACTGGTCTCTTTATTGAGACTACAACATGAGTGCCAATTGTAATGGTAATTTAGGAGGTGCAGACACCTGTTCACTAGCAACTGGAGTGAGATCAATGGCTTATTTGAAAGAAAGCATCAAATCGCTGTCAGAGGTCAGCTACTTGAATTAACTCTCTCCTTTATGAGAGAAGGGAGAGAAACTTAACATTGCTTGGTGGGTTTTTTGTTTTTTGATCAGGAGCTCAGATGCTCCAGAGAAGAGTGGATATAAGTAACACGATAGATTAGAGATCTTAAAGTTACAGATAATGATGTTAAAGGTGTCTTTTTTTCTTGTACAACAGCTCATTCTTTTTTAAGTGGCATAAACTGTTTAGGTGCAATTTTTTCAGCTTTAACAAATACTTTTATTTTTTCATTTTTCAAGAAGTTCTTTCTAATCTTCATATATCTTCACAACTGTACTTTGCAAATGAATAGGATACTGAAAACCAGTTCGCCCAAGCGTACAAAACTGCAACAGTCAATAAATACATTGACCCCTCCCCTACCCAACAAATCAGCACTCACTGGAAGCATCATTTAAGTGCTTCCCCATGTAGTTAGAGATTGTGGTAAAAGTTAGCAAATGGTATCTTTTAATGGATTATGTTGCACAAGTTTCTTTAAATGAAAAATAATTAATTCCCATCCAGATGAGGCAAGAAAGTCTTTTTTGCATTCCCATTTTAAAGCTGGGAAAGCTAAAATGCAGAAAAACAAATTCAAACTTGGAATAAGCAGGAAGGTGCAATTACACTGAAGTCGGTAGGGTTGTACCTGCTTACCCCAGGTATGAATTTGCCCCACAGTCTAAAAATCAACATTTTCTAAAGTGGCCTCTGATTTTTAGGTATCCAAGCTGAGATGCATAGGGCCATATTTTCAGAGGCACTAAATACCTATAGCAAATTAACTGACTTCTGTTAATTCTAGATGGAATCAGAAGAGGACACAACAACATTTTGTGAGAAAAGGCTGTTCTTGCATTATTTACAACTCTGCCAAGAGGCAGCAATAACTGGGGAACAATAGTCTGGAGACCTGAATTCTATTCCCAATTGCCTCTGACTTCCTGTGCAATCATGAGCCAGCCACTTGGCCTCACTATGCCATAGTTTCTCTGTCTGAAATAGACAGATATTTGAAATTTACTCTGATTCAAAGTGCAATACAAGAATAACTAGCATTATCATAGCTGTGAAGCACTAACCATCTCATTATGGGAGACAAGCTATTCTCACGAGGTACGACATTCCAGGATGCCAACCAGACCAGTAAGCGGCTATGTCATGTTTGCCTTGCAACCTGGGGTGCTTCACTTGGCTTTGCTGCTGTAGCTCCCACCTGGGCCTCTCACAAATAGTCTGCCAGCATGCAGGTCACATCCCTGGTCCAGCAGCTCTGACCCCTGCAACCTGTCAGCAAACATCAGCCACACTCTGGCTTCCAGCTGTCTTGGTTACTGTTTGCAGGGTGATCCCAACACACAACTCCAGTCTCAAATTTTCCCCAAAAAACATGTGTTCTGCACCGTCCAGCTGTCTCCTGGACAGTTTAGATATATTAGGTCTGTTGCCCCTCTAATGGGATCAATATACTACAGTCTGCTACCGTAAACGGAGTTACCCAAAATTCACAACACTGGATAAGTTTTAATTAAAGAATAAAACAAGTTTATTTAACTACAAGGAGATAAGTTTTAAGTGAGTACAAGTAAAAGGCATGAAAGTCAGAAATGCTTACAAGAGAAATAAAGTAGGACTGTCAATTAACTGGAGTTAACTCATGCGATTAACTAAAAAAAAAACTAATCATGATTTAAAAAATTAATCGCGATTAATATCACTGTTAAACAACAGAATACCAATTGAAATTTATTAACTATTTTGGAAGTTATTCTACATTTTCACATATTGTATTCTGTGTTTCAACTGAAATCAAAGTGTATATTATTTTTGATTACAAATATTTTCACTATAAAAATGATAAAAGAAATAGTATTTTTCAATTCACCTCATACAAGTATTGTAGTGCAATCAATTTGTCGTGAAAGTGCAACTTTCAAATGTAGATTTTTTTTGTTACGTAACTGCACTCACAAATAAGACAATGTAAAACTTCAGAGCTTACAAGTCTATTGAGTCCTACTTGTTGTTCATCCAATCACTAAGACAAACACATGTGTTTACATTTACATGAAGTGAGAACAGGCATTTGCATGGCACATTTGTACCTGGCATTGCAAGGTATTTACCTGCCAGATATGCTAAACATTCGTATGACCCTTCGTGCGTCGACCACCATTCCAGATGACATGCTTCCATGCTGATGACGCTTGTTAAAAAAATAATGTGTTAATTAAATTTGTGACTGAACTCCTTGGGGGAGAATTGTATGTCCTCTGCTCTGTTTTACCTGCATTCTGCCATATATTTCATGTTATAGCAGTCTCAGATGATGACCCAGCACATGTTGTTCATTTTAAGAACACTTTCACTGCAGAATTCACAAAACGCAAAGACAATGTGAGATTTCTAAAGATAGCTACAGCACTCGACCCAAGCTTTAAGAATCTGAAGTGCCTTCCCAAATCTGAGAGGGACGGGGTGTGGAGCATGCGTTCAGAAGTCTTAAAAGAGCAACACTCCAGTGTGGAAACTACAGAACCCGAACCATCAAAAAAGGAAGTCAGCCTTCTGCTGGTGGCATCTGACTCAGATAATGAAAATGAACATGCATTGGTCCACACTCCTTCGGATTGTTATTGAGCAGCACCAGTCATCAGCATGGACACGTGTCTCCTGGAATGGTGGTTCAAGTATGAAGGGACATATGAATCTTTAGTGCATCTGGCACATAAATATCTAGTGACGCCAGCTACAACAGTGCCATGCGAACGCCTGTTCTCACTTTCAGGTGACATTGTAAACAAGAAGCGGGCAGCATTATCTCCTGCAAATGTAAACAAACTTGTTTTTCTGTGGGATTAGCTGAACAGGAAGTAGGACTGAGTGGACTTGCAGGCTCTAAACTTTTACATTGTTTTATTTTTGAATGCAGTTTTTTTACATAATTCTACATTTGTAAGTTCAACTTTCATGATAAAGAGACTGCACTACAGTACTTGTACTAGGTGAATTGAAAAATACTATTTATTTTGTTTTTTACACTGCAAATACATGTAATCAAAAATAAATGTAAAGTGAGCACTGTGCACTTTGTATTCTGTGTTGTAATTGAAATCAATAGATTTGAAAATGTAGAAAACACCCACAAATATTTAAATAAATGGTATTCTATTATTAATTTTTTAATCGCTTGACAGCCCTAAAATAAAGATAAAATGCTCCCTAGGACTAAAACTTAAGAAGCTAAACAAGATAAAATTCTTACCACATGCTCCCAAATTTCAGGTCAGGATCTCTCCCAAAGTCAAATGGGCTGGTTTCTTTTGTGTTCTTGGGTGAAAGAGCGAGAGCTGGTGTTTTTGTCCCTCACTTTTATAGTTCAGTCACTCTTTAAAATGCATTTTCCTGAAGGTTACCCTCAGATAAAGTTCATTCATGCTATGAGGTTGAAGATGAGGAGTCTGGTGGTAAAAGAGGTTTCATGCTGTTGTTAGCTAAAATACAGATGTTTGCTCTTGCCCTCCTTCCTTGCCATAGAATGGACACTTGACAGGTGATTTTGTCCCATTGACTTTGAGGACACCTGGCTACAGGCATCGGCTACAGGCATCAGCTTGTCCTTTGTCTTTGAGAAACTGGTCTACCCACTGCCCAGACTTCTCTGGTAAATATATTCATTTTCAAATGATACTTTCAAGGCTTATTTTGTACAAAGATTATTACAATCATCAGTGTGTGGGGTGTGAATACAGAGGTGCATTCAGTCTCACCAAATACCTGTCAGGATCTCAGCTGCCTCCGGGCAGAGTCACCTAGCAACTCAATGAGCTCATCTGAACGCAGTAAACCCTCATGAAGTGACTGTGCTCCCTGACTGAGCACAGAAGAGACAACAATGATCACTGTTTAAGCCCTGTTGCAACAGCAGCACAGCGGCTGGTCAATGCGTTCCACACCCATAATTGTGCCAGACCTGCTTCCTGTCTGGCCCTTGCTCCAACCTTTGCCTGCTCTGCTCCAGCCCTAGTCCCTACCTACCTCTGAACTCCTGATTCCCGGCTCTGACCACTGGCTTGTCTCCTAACCATGACTCTGGTTCTGCCCTTTGGTTCTGTTCAGGCTCCTGGCTCCAATCACTGGCTTATGTCCTGACCCCGCCTCTGGTTCCGCCCTCTGATTCTGCTTCGACCATGAGGCCAGACTCCTGCTCTGACCATTAGGTCACACTGTGATGTGTGACAGTATGCACCTCAAAAGAGGATAATCCAAGTAGTTGGTTCGCAGCTAGGGGGTCACATGCTGGCATGGCAACCATCCATCTCAAAAGATATGGTGTAAGCACCAAAGCAATTCAGACACTATGTGTCATGTTGCAGGATCATGAATGGCTAAAAAGCCCAATTCTTGAGCAATAATCCTTGTCACAAATAGTGCAGGCATAAGGCACAGGGTCAGCGGATGAAGCCACCACACTATGAGAGTTTGAGGCCTGCTGAGCTTTCCTCTTGCTTTCCTCTCCCTCAAGCACCTCTCTTCATCCTCTGACTCCCTGACACACTGCACTTTCCAGCGTGACCTGTTGCTACCCATATCTTTCCAGCTTCTGGTGTCTATGTTGGAAGTTTTCAAGTGCCTCTTCCAAAATGTCCTTGAACCTGAAACCCTGAACTTGGGGTCACATCCCACAGAAAGGGGTTTCCCCTACTGCTAAATGGGAGATGAATACCAGGTAGATCCTAGCTCTATGGGAGGATGGTCCCAGTATGGGAAAGCTTGAGAGTCAATGATCTAAGATAAAGATAAACATAAAATCAACTGGACACTTACCCTGTTGAATCCTCAGACCTATTTAAGTCCATCTGTTATTATGAAAACAAGTTTTGTAAGTGTACCTGGGGAGAAAAGTCCTAGCTATATAACTTTGTCTGATTGTCCAGAAATACAACCTAGTTTGCTCACAAGAGAAACTATTCATGGATAGAAAAGGCAGTGCATAATTTGTAAGTCTTTGCAGGGTGTTTTTCCCCCAAGGTTCCCTTGTCCTAGAAACAGCATGAGCGACACAGAGCTTTGCTCCCCCTACTAGTCTTGAATGAGTGAATCGTAAAGAACTCTAGACACAAAGTTCAGTATAAGTAACTCCCAAGACGGAAAGCACTCATTACTAATTTAAAAGCACCCTTTGTGTGAATGACTACAGTAGGGAATGTTGAATTAAAAAAAAACAAAAAAACTACACATGCAAAATGAACAGAGTCCATCTATCCAACACAGCATAAACAGCAGTCAGACACTACTTTCTCCTTTATCTTTTTTCTCAAGCTGACCTTGTCGATCCACTAGACCGTGAGTCAGTGCACTGTATTTATAATAACAGAGAGCGCCAGCAGACAGCTGACTTCCACTAGAACGTCAGCAAAACGCCAGCTTTTTCCTTTGCCTTCAAGACTCCCTTCTGACCGCCATGCAATTAGAGCTTCAGGAATAAAACATTTTAAAAGTTTGCTCAAGGAGTGCCTATCAATTAATACTTAGTACTACAGACAATTACAGTATCATAGAATAGCTCCAGGAAGTAAAGGAAGGGTTTTTATTGCAGTTCGAACCCAGTGACAGCCATCAGTTTACAATTATATACTATAAATCATTAACATTCTGTATTGGCAACAATTTATTATGCTTTAGACTGAAATGCAGTATCAACAAATTTTCCCCTTCTCCTCATGTAGAGTCTGTTACATACACTTTGCAGGACATTTGATCTAAATCCGCCCTTTAAAAAGAAAAAGCAGCAGAGGTATTAGGGGTCATCCTGGGAATTTCAGAGCAGTAGACCTTGCTTCAGTGCCAGGGAAACCAGTTGAAATGGTAATTAAAAATACAAGAATAAAACAACCAGATGAGAGAGGTAAACTACTAGAATTCTTTGAGTATGTCAACAAAATAACACGTCAAACAGAACATGCTCAGATAATTTGGGTTGGGACTATTTAGTTTAGAAAGCAGATGAATAAGAGGGGACAGAGAGGTATACAAAATAATGAATTGTCCAGAAAAAGGAAGTTAGGCACTCCTGTTTCTCCTTTCACATAATCCAAAATGCTAGTGTATGGAACTAACATATCACTGACGCCAAGAGCACAGCAAAATTCAAAAGGTGATTAAGTGCTTATGTGAATAATGAGCATGTCTACAGTGATGTTAGAAAGGATAAAAAAATTGGGACACAAAGGGACCGTTGGCATTGGTATTAGCCAACCACTAACTTGCTTGGGGCCCTTATAGCTATCCAGTGTGTGTGCATTTGTGCACACATTCTGACTGTGTAGTGATGTTTGTAGTTTTTAAGAACTTAAAGCACAGAAGAGAATAAATCATACCATTTCATCTATTTGCGGAAACATGGAATACCATGGAAGTTCAGACCCATCAAATTAATGTTACTTAATATTCTACTTTGATTTTCACCTCCACAATGAAAGTAGCATGTCTAAATCTCTTGTATGACTAATAGCTATAAAGGACAACAAATCAAATCAAAGGATCAGAAAACAAAGGTTAGCAAATCAAGGGTCAGAAAAAAGAACTGCATTATATAAAACCGTTGCCTATACAGTGTGCTGGACTGGTGCATTTCAAAGCAAGCTTTTCATTCCAGGCAGCATGTACATCAAGACAATTATTTGTTTTCATGTCTCCAGTGTTTAATCACCACAAAAATGTAACTCTGCGCCTTACATTTCTGATGAAGCTCATAAAAAATTAATAGAAAGAGACGAAGGAAACATGATGTGAGGTGATATTACGTCCAGATGACAAGACGACAATTGCAAGCCTTGTATGCCCACCACAAATAGTAAAGCTTGCTTCGTTTCTAAAGGGAAATTGGGTATCATTTTGAAACTACAAACTGAATTATAAAATACACAGCAAAATTTGTTAGCCATGACGACAGAAGTATATGCACTGGTCAAATATATTGATTTTATTTATTAGGTTCTTTATAGTTTAGTTTTTGGGAGACACAAGTATAGGAGAAGAAAAACTCTTGTGGTGACATCCCAACCCCACTGAAGTTTATGGCAACACTTCCATTGACTTCAGTGAGGCCAGGATTCCACCCCTTTGGATGAGATTCTGATTGTGCCTCTAAGACGGGGTGGGCCAACCTGAGCCTGAGAAAGAGCCAGAATTTACCAAGGTACATTGCCAAAGAGCCACAGTAATACGTCAGCAGCCCCGCAGCAGCTCCCTCCCCCCACCCCCCACTCCCAGCGGCTCCCACCGGCAGTCAGCCTCGCCGATCAGCGTCTCCCCCTCCCTCTCCATACCTCCTGATCAACTGTTTCGTGGCGTGCAGGAGGATATGGGGTGGGGAAGGGGGGAGGAGCGAGGGCACGGCAGGCTCAGGGGAGGGGGTGGGAAGGGGTGGAGTGGGGGCAGGGCCTACGGCAGAGCCCGGGGTTGAGCAGTGAGCACCCCCCAGCACACAGGAAAGTTGGTGCCTCTAGCTCCAGCCCCAGAGTTGGTGCCTAGACAAGGAGCCGCATATTAACTTCTGAAGAGCCACAAGTGGCTCCGGAGCCACAGGCTGGCCATCCCTGCTCTAAGAGATGCAGCTCAGAACTCATACTCTAAAGGTGGCTTTAAGCCAACTGCATCCTCCTGATCCTGGAATGCTCTACAGCCCCCGGCCTAATTAAGATAAGGCCCCACCCAGAATCATTGCAGAGCTGTGTGCTGTGGCCCTGCCCCTGCCCTAGCCCTGCATTTCCTTGCAGCATTCCCTGGGTCAAGAAGCTGGAAGTTTCTATCAGTTCTGTTATCTTCTGATGCAAGACTGGCTAGTTACTTATTTACATATCAGCGATAGGCAAAGATACTCCTTTCACAACAAACACTCCTGCTAACTTAGAGCAACCTAATACAATAGGTGGGCTTGCTGTACTTTTTCAGTATAGTTATACTGTACTACTCTTGCAATACTGTGCTAAATCGGAGCTGCAGAGTCCCTGCTTACCTTCATAGCAGTAGCCCTGCACATAAGAGTACACTGAAAATGTTATTATTTCCTCCTGAAATAAAAGTGCCATCACATAAATGGCAACAACACATCAGATGAAAATCAGTGACACAGAATATACATTAGAACTGAACTTAAACCATAGGACTTAACTTGTTTCAAAGGGGATTTAACTCAACTGTAGAAAGGAGATTGTTAGATTTCTTATTTATTCCCTCTCCTTGACATTCAGATAAAATCTGGTCACTTTACAAGACAAAAGCTGATTCTTATAACTGTTCTGCAATCTTGCCCTGGGATTTCAAAACTCAACTGTGTTTTTTGCTCATTAACACCACTGCAAGAGGGAAAAAGAGTTAGAATTTAGTTGGTGATTCATGAGAATAAAACCCGGTTCACTCTCCAAAGCTGTATTTTATCTTCAAGGCTAACAGTAGTAAAGCAAGTAGATAAGAACCCAAAAGAAAACAGCTATGAAGAACTGGAAGAGGCTGTTTTCAGTTAGTGACTTTTCTGACTAAAAATTACAGTTTAAAGTTCCAAGCATTAGATTTAATAATAGTACAGAAACACTTCTGAAACTAAAAGAACTACCTTCCTGAGTGGAGAAAATGTCATGCTTAAAATGATCTGCCCTACCTCCTCTAACATTTTGACAAACTTCTGATACACATTAAGCAAATTTTGTGTAATTCCACAGTAAATCTTGCAATTGTTTTTGGATTTATTGCTGTAGTGTACTTGTCTACACAATTACATCTCTGGCTGATATTTTGCTACTGTAATTGTAAGGTAATTCCCTGTGTGTTTACGATTGATGCTTATAATGCTATTGTTTTCTAAAGCACTATTTAAAAAAAAAATATTTACCTCAGTGAGTTTGTACCCCTTGTAAAAATTAAATTAAATAGAACAAAAACTTGTTGTATGGATCCCTCTGATGAACAGACTGACTGGGGCTGTCTACTAAACAGATCAGCAGCATCCTTGAATCATATTAGTAAGCAATATACAAGCCACTAAGCTTAAAAGGGATGGAATTATAAATACTAATGAATTGTAAGAAGACAGATAGCAACTGAGATTACAATTCGATGAAAACTACCCTTCCATTAACAAGGACAATGGAAGAAAGTGTACAGCACATACTAATTCAGTCCCCTCACAAACTGGTGCTCTGCAAGACTACTTAAGAGTGTCAAGATTAATCATTTGATTCTGGTTCAGAATCATGCCTCTGCTTATGTCATTTTGCTTTTCACATCTGTCCTAACTATTATATACCTGTTTATTTAAAGAAAAGAGCATATGGCACTGGAGAGACTCAAATAGCAAATGCAGACTAATGGGTACAGCTGTGATGCAGAGAAGTCGCTCAGGTACATTCACCCATCTGTCTACGCAGACCTAGCATAACATCGGGCAGCCCCCTCCAGCAAAAAAGAACAGTTCTGAAAATGAGAAGGTTTCTTAAACTGTAGTTTGAATTGTATTCGCCTTTCACATTTTAATTCAACAAAAGTTTTGTTTTCAGGCTAAAATGACAATGAAAAACTCATTGTTTCCATTAAGTATTAACACGTGCAGCAAAAAGGGACATTTGGATACCTTATTATGGGGCTTGTTTCCCATCTCATCTGCACTAGTACACAGTTGCTTTGACTTATGGATTTATTTCTGATCTGCACTGGAATAAGTGAGATCCGAATCTGGTGCTATCTGTTCCATAGTTATACATATCGGTGATTACCCAGGTCCTCTTGACTTCAACCGTAATGACTGTAGTTTGGTGGGTGTTCCATTGTTTATTTAGCCGTGATTATTTTGGAATCAGATTGCTAGAAGCACCATTTTTATATAGTGCAAATAGACTGGGTTACAGATTTACTGCATCAAACAATTTTCTTCACTATATTTATTCACTTAAATGTTGCTTTTCCCTATTTCCCTATTTATTTTGTATTGTTTTCTTGCTGTGTTTTAAATACATTTTAATGGAGTAGAAAACATCTTGTGTTGATTTTTCTGATGGAAATAAAGTATTACTAACAAAAAATGATTAAAGACTTACATACAATCTTCCTCTCTCCCGCTGACACACACAACCTTACTTTAGTGCAAAGGAATCTGCACACACAGAGATCCCTGTGACTTCAGTGGGACTATGTGTGGGGATAACGGCACTGCAGGGTCAGGATCCTTGACGGTATTAGGCACCAGTCCTGCACTGAATTCCATTTGCTTTCAGCCCATTGCAGGATTGGTGCTTTAGTTTTTGTCCGAATTTTTGTTTTTGTTCGCTTTAGTGAAAACAGAAACTCCTAACACTCATTCATGGGAAATGAAAGATGGGATGCAATTCATAAAACCACTGAAGATAAGACTTAAAATATCAAAACAAAAACATAAACAAACCACTGATTATTTCAGGAGTTCTCAAACTGGGGGTTGGGACCCCTCAGGGGGTCGCCAGGGTATTAAATGGGGGTCGCGAGCTGTCAGTCTCTACTGCCAAACCCTGCTTTGCCTCCAGCATTTATAATGGTGTTAAATATATTAAAAAGTGTTTTTAATTTATAAGGGGGGGGCACAGTCAGAGGCTTCCTATGTGAAAGGGGGTCACCAGTACAAAAGTTTGAGAACTACTGGATTATTTGATTTTGTTTTACTCCAAGATGTCACTTTGAATAAATGATACCCAAATAAAAACAAGGAATTAATTTTCAGAAGGAAAAAAATATTGAAAGCAAACTTGCTAAGATAAAAATGGCTTGAATCTGCAAGTTTATATTGTTGCAGCATACAGGAGAAGTTGAGCACAGCAAAAACAATGCGTGTTTGGGTTTAGTGCAGATAAAAGGATTAGGTACGCTGAAAGTAGGCTCCTTGATAGGAAGAATTCTAGTCCTATCCAGTACAATGGGCTGGTCAATCACTAGATTCATATTTTATGGCTTGGATTCACTTAACTGTAACATCAATAGTATATTATCGCTGGATTAACGAGGAATTAAAAAAAGATAAACATAATATTCCAGGCAGAGATTATAAAATGCTTGAAATAATGATCACGCTTAATTGGACCTCCTGAATATGGAGAGAGGTTCTACCAAAGATTAGATACGAACAACTGATATTTACTAATCATTATAAGATAAGTAAAAGGTACATGATAACATTTTCTAGACAAGTAAGCCAACAAAGAAAATGGGCAAGAAGAAATGTTGATCTTTACAAAGATCTTTTAAATATATTTTTTTAAACACAGCCAAAGACAGTCTCGAAAAACGGACCACATGAATTTTGGTCTAGAAGGCATTACTGCATTTCTATTAATTTACTAAAGCTCCATAGATGTGGTTTAGACCAGTGTTTCTCAAGCTACAAGTATGTCTTGCCCTCATACGCGTCAATTTCTTCCAAGAGGTGGGTCTAAGTGTGGGAGTGCAGAGAAAGCACAGGTAGTACAGGGTATATGTGAAAGCATTTTCACTCGGGGCTCCAGCAATGTGAACTATTTTCTTGAAACCAGGCTGACCTGACTTAGTTTTCAGTATAGTTATCAAAGGAAACTCAGGCCAGGTTGTCCAAAGAGCAAGAAGAGATTGAATGACCTAGGGTCAAGTCTTGAGTGACTACAAATTCAGATAAAGAGAATGTGAAACTCACTAGTTACAATCATTAGCAGAGCCAAGCCTGTTTCAGCTGAGTTCTGTTAAGAATTTTTTTGTTGTTCTTTGAACCAGAAACTTGAAGTGAAACTTAGGGTGGGATCAAATCCATCCAAACTGAAACCTCCAAATTATGCTCAGCTCTACTAGGACTCATCTTAAAGGTGACCTGCAAAAGGGAAAAAAAAGTTGATGTTTTTTAACGCTTCTTTATGATGTCAGGAAGAAAAAGAACAAGTCTGAGAAGCTGCTCTAGTGTAGTTAAATCACTTCAAATCTACAGATCTTTTCTTTATCTCTTTGCAAAATTGCAGAGTATTCAGGTTTACTGGCACAATACCATTACTTGTGACACTAAAGGGATGTCACAAGATAAAGGAAAATATAATGCCACAAGGAGAATGGCTATTTCTAGCTAGATATTGAAGAGTGTCCACAGGAGACTTTCTAGGAATGAGTTTTATTTTTCTTTTGTGGGAACCTGAAGAAGCAGCCTGAACTAACCTTACAAGCTTTTAGAGTATATTCATAATTCTGACATTCACTAACGAACAACAGGGAAGATCTAAGTATGATTACTCAGTGTGAGAGACAAAAAGGAGTATAGAGAAACCAGTGATTGGTGAGACCTCAAAAAAAAGTTTGCAAGTTCAAATCAGCCCTGAGAAGTTTAGGTACTCCCAGAATTTTAATGCTTCTTGCCTCTTTTGCTACTTGAGACCATTCAAATAAATCTTCCATCCACCCAACAACCCTAGAAAAGGTTTGATGTAAATATACCAGCAATTCCTCCTAGCATAGATGTAGCTTAGACCATGTCTAAACTGCCACTTTACAGCACTGCAACTTTCTCACTCAGGCATGTAAAAAAAACACTACTCCCCTTGTGGGGGTGGTTTTTTGTGTTTTTTTTTTTTTTTTTTTTACAGTGCTGGCACTGTGACTACACAGCCACATTAAAGCGCTGCTGCTGGTAGTGAAGACATACCCTTAGACTGTCAAAAAAGTGCCTTTTCCAGTATAGTTTATACTGGTTCCCTGATCAAAATAAGCTATATAAGCAAAAGCACTTTTTTGCCAGTATAATTGCATCTATACTGGGGCTTGGCCAGTATGGAAACGTCATTAAAAAAAATCACACCCCTAACCAACATTACTATATTGGCAAAAGTTTTAAGTTTAGACCCGTCTTCTCTTCCCCACCCTGCAAAACTCCTCATCACTACAGCTTACCGCCTCTGTCCCAGGCCTTGGAGACATCACTTTATCAAGATTCAGAGTACTCCCGAAAAAACCCCATATCCCAAATTGCGTAAAAAACTGGAGTTCAGTGGGGAGGTATAGAGTTTCCGGAGCTGGGGAAAGGAATCTGTAACCCTGTTGGAAGTTATGCAAAGGCAGGGTGGATGTGAGGTGAGCAATCATCATCTTGGTGGACTGATTCACTGCCAAACCTATTATGAACTTAAAAATGGTAGTAAAATCCCATATTCCCCCTCAAAATGTAGAACTGATCTGTCATGCTCAGTTTAGAGCTATTCATCAAGTCTGGTCCCATAATACTGCGCTGCGATTGGAATGGATCATTGTTTTGGTAGTCTTTCTTCTCTCAAGTCAGATCAGGGTTCTACAGTATTTCTGTCTCACTTCACGGCAACTATCCCTGTATTTCCTCTCAGGGGATCAGTAAGGGCACCCGCTCTCAGGCACCTAACTCCCTAGCCGTTGCCATTCTTGGGTGGAGACCTATGTCTCTCTGCCTTCTGACTGGGGTATTTCCAGTCTGCAGTTCTGGGCCTTCATTGTGTTATTCCCAGCAGAGACAGGCTGTCTAAGCACACTTGCTTGCTTTCTCTTCAGAGACAGTTAACAGGTTTCAGAGTAACAGCTGAGTTAGTCTGTATTCGCAAAAAGAAAAGGAGTACTTGTGGCACCAATTGCTACAGTTATAAGTACCACACAGTTCTTATGCATTCTTAAGGTAAAAGCATTTCAGAGAAAACATTAAAAACAATAAAAGAACCTACACACATGCTGATACGTTTACCAGAGATCAACCCAACCCTAACACAGATTCTGGTGGGCACAGTTCTTCAAATCCCCAACCACAGGGATTCCCTGTGGTAAAAAGTTAGTAGGTAGGCCTAGTTCTTCCAACCCTACCCTAAGGATTGGGCCCTCACAGAACCAGGAAGGTGGTCCTGAGCCAGTTTAAAACCAGGGTATTTATTCAAAAAAAATTTTTTTTTTTGTTGGTCTGTTGGTCCCTGGAGAATCCAGTTCGAACTAGTATATGCACACCTCCCTGAGGGGAGGTGTGGCTTCCAAATGATGATGGTGGCCTAAGTACATTAGCAACACCCTCCTCCTAGAGAAGGTGCATACAATGCCACAATAACACATGCACGAAAGCTTATGCTCAAATAAATTTGTTAGTCTCTAAGGTGCCACAAGTACTCCTTTTCTTTTTGCGAATACAGACTAACACGGCTGCTACTCTGAAACCTGTTTTAATACAATGTACCCCAAAGGTGTTAACCTGAATTCAATAAGGTTTAACTTCACTCAATAAAGTTCATCTTCATTCAACAAGATTCGTTGAGGATATTACAGAACACTGTCACTGTCTGTCACAATTTCCTATACGAATTTACACCAAAAATTAAGTGGAACTATTTTCAAGCTTGTAAGAGGGAAATTGTCAATATGAAGGAATGAGCAAGACTAACACCAGCAAAGACAAAAAGACTTGAGAGCGTGCTTTCATACAACAAAACTACATTACAAAAACATGACAAGCATCTTCAGTGTGGGAAGTATAAAGGTGGATGACCCTGTATCTTTAATTCACCCTGGTGTACATAGACATTGCAGCACATATGGAATGTAACACTAGTTTTGACCCCTGCCCTAAGTAAGTAAAACTGGGTAAGTAAAGGATAGGCTGGACGGGTCTCAATCTTTGATGAAATCTGAGCAGAAGCTTCTGGAGTTCACAAGTTAGATTTTCTCCCAGGAAACTTAGTTCATGCATAACCAGTTTCAAAAGAGATTAGCAGGAGGTAGCAAGTACAAGTGGGAAAGCTCTGCTGTAGATTCTTGTTATAGATTATGCCAGTGGGTAAAATTTTCAAAAGAGCCTTAGTAACTATGGAGCTTGAGTTCCACTGACTTTAAATAGTATGTACAGTTTCACTGCTTGCGCTGGGTAAAATTTTCCAAAGTGCCTAAGTGACTTAGCAGCCTAACACCCAATGGAAGTTGGGTGTTTTTCAGAATTTTACCCAGTGTTACCAATGGAACTATACAAAAGATCTAAATGGCATAATTAGAAGGGTGGTATAATGACATGAAACTGAGATCCACAATTATCCATAGCTAAAAGTATACAGATGCTTTCAGAAAGAGATTTAGTGAAATTCTGAAACCTTCTGATATGCTTTTTGAAGATTAAAGACTTTTCAGTGTCATGTTAACTGATTAATAAATTAATATTACTTCCACTCTAAGACACTGGCTGCTATATTTCAGCTCCTACAACATTTTTACAGCTAGGTTATCACATAAATGTAGGCAGAACCTAAAACTAAAGCTGTATGTAGATAGGACTGAATTACAAAAGAATCACACTGGCTTTATTTAGGACTTCACTTTAAAAATAAAGTGTTTAACTCACATGGTATTATTCTGCAATCAGATTCTGCCTTCTTGAAATAAATTCTCCCGTTTCAATCTGCTCTGGGTCACCCTGACACCTTCTGCAATTTGTACATCCTTAAACTGATTAAATGGCTGGAGAACAGAATGCATATTTCAAGTAAAGTACCTGTCACCCAGTATTTCGGATGATTTAGGCAAACCCTTTGAGTGTTCAAATGGGCTGCGTGCATGTGGGCTAGTTGCAAGGAGGGCATGTATAATTGACAACTGTGGAGCTGTGAGTGAACACTGGGCTCCTGTTGGGTGGGATTTCAGATAAAGAAATCTTAGTACCTACAGTGATCTAATACATTGTGCGAATCAGCCCTGTTGGCTTCTAATCTAAATAGTCACCGTGCTGCCAAAATTATAGATAAAGATCCTGTCTCCAGTGGTAATCCACAGAACTATAATTCTCCTTCTAGAAATGCTGAGCATAGGCCGTTCACATTCATAACAAAGGCTTTGAATAACATACACATTTTAAAATAATGTATTTGAAAAGTCTCATTAATTGTTTTCTTGGTCATTAATAAATATGAAGCATGTGAGACAGGGAATAGCTTTTTTTTTTTTTTTTTTTTTAACATATAGGTCCAATTTTCCACTGGGTTACACTACTGATGTGACTCCAAGGAGAGTACAGTGGACAATCAGGTGAATTTGATACTGGGGAAAGTCGCAGTGGCAGTGCAAGCATCCCATACACAACGTCTCACTATAACAGTTCAGCCATATTCGGGCATGTCTCTTGCCCCTGTGCCTTGGACTACGTGCTGGTGTGATTTCCTCTACAAATGAGAGAGAGCAGTTTCAATGCTCAGGCAAATCCCTGGTGTCTCAGCTATGGCTGTCAATGAGGCTGCAAGTTAGTGCAAGCTGTGATGGTGGTTCTTGTTGTACAAGTGCTGGCACACAAGGAAGTGGATTGACTCCACCTGTTCATTTTACAGACGCCAAAGAACAGCCATCAGATGGCAATGAGTAATAATGTCAGGTCACTATTGACCCAGGACAGATTTCAACAAATGAGAGAGATGAATGGCTGCATACTGCACTGGTAGGGTCAGTGGCTCATTGCAGTAAATTATATGAAAAGTAATGGTCTGATCATGGGGAAGAAAAAGGTACAAATCAGAAATGTATAGTTAAGTCACAGATTTCCTGGTTTCAACCAAAACACCCTTCATTTTGCAACTTGGGGAAGAAACCCCCCCACAAACAAACAAAAAATAACCACAGAACACCCCTTGGTTAAGCCCATTCCATTCCATAACATTTAATCAGCATCTTAAACCCACTGAAAACCACTAGCCTGGGGTTTGGGAGTCCAGTGCTGTAGCAGCAGTGTGGAAAGTTCCTTTTCAGAGCTGCTTTCCTGTCATCTTTGCAATGGAAGCAGGAGCATTGCACAGACTCCTTTTAACCCAGCTATGTAAGCGCTGGGTCTGTATTTAGCATAAACCTGAGAAATCACAGAAGCCCACCAATGGCAACCCATTAGTCCCTATTCATTTGGGGAGGGGGTGGGGTCCATCTCTCTGTCAGATGAGGATTTAACTCTAATCCACACCCAACATTCCCAAAATGTCAAATGTCAGACAATTATGTTTAAATATGAAAATCAGAGAACGCACTACTCTTGTAACAAAAAACAAAGCAGTCGCCATTAGTTAATCCCCTGATGCAGCCAGTCACCCGGGATAATATTTTACAGTTGTGGGTAGTGCTTCAAAACATCAGTTCTGATCAGCTAGCAGCAGCAGACGGTGAGCTAACCTCACTCACTCCTGGACTGCCAAGGATTGAGAATAGTGCTTTGACAGTGTATTGAAGGGGTAAGCCATCTCATAACACTTGCCAGTGTCCCCTGCTGGTTGACTTCAGTGACGTAACCACATCCAGTCGTACACTGTACGGAGGATCGTTGTATAGTACGTTTTGGGGGCCTAAGGAGAATCCTCAGGACTAGGACTCCCTAAGGAAAAGCAGCACATCTGTTTTATTTTAAAGGTCAGGCCCTTGAGCATTCCTAGTCACCACCACAGGACTCAGAATTGAGCCTGAGTGCTCCTGGAGGCTCCTGGAGACTTTTGTCAGAGAAGCAGGAGCAATTTCCCCTCCAGAAGGATGTATATTCTTCTATTTGTTCCCTCATTTTGCGCCATCCCCTGCCCCAATTAATTTCACCTTTAAACAGCCCCAAGCTGGCCTTTTACTACCCCCAAAATTAGATTGGATGAGAGTTCAAGTGTAAGGACCATATTTTCTTTTTCTTTTTCACATCTTAATCTGCCTGGCTGTAATGTTATACGAGAATAATGGAGATGGGGACTGGGTGGCTTGGGAACTGGAAAGCAGAGCTATTCACCTCGACGACACCTATTTGAAAACATTCTACTTTGGTAGTGACTTCAAGCTGTCACCAGCTGCTTACTGGCTTGTGTGCAAGGATCCAGTAGACTCAGTCTATTTCTAGGTGCGAACAACAAGGTGGGAGTGGTTTTTATGGGCAATATCAGCAGTGAAGCAAGGACTGAACTAGCTAAGAGTAGATTACCCTGTATCTGCAATTTATTCCCTTGACCTCAGGGCAAGGCATGCTGGTGATGTAGTGTGGGGAAATTTGCACTGCTACCGCTATACACTTGCACTGCAGATTAAGCAGATGACATCAGTTGCTGGAGCTGTCAGTTTGACACCTTCCATAAGCACAACATTGATTTTTAAAAAACATACAAAGCAAGACTGACATTCCATTCTAAGTCATGTCATCATGTGGTGTAAATTGACTGATAAATGCATGTGCTGGAGTGTGGTTATTGCTTACTTAAGGGGCTATGCTCCCATCGAAAAACCTGCAGAACGTCCATTACTGCTAACGGGAGCTCTACAGGTGCAGTGAAGGGAGAAGCGCAGGGAATCAAAAAAATACTGGTGAAACTGAACCAAGGAGAGGAAAGCCTGTACAGTACCTTTTCTTCCATATGGAAAGGAAACTGGTTCTTACAAGCTTTTAAATAAGAATAGGGGAGGGGACCTTTAACCAGGTCAAACGTATATTCAAGTGGAGGTAAGAAACCACTTAAAGCTCTTATAGGATTCCCTTTGACAGCTCTGATTATTTTAAAGGCTTAATTCCATTACAGTATCTGGCAGCCTGAAAGGGCATATTTTACTAACTATAGGTCATACGGTCATGATAGATGTTGACAGAAAACATTAAAGGTTAAGTAGATGCAAGACTATAAAACATTTCAAGCTGTACCATGCCAACCACATTAACTAGGAAACATGCAGATACTTAAGAGAAAAAAAAATCTATTCATCTTTTCCAGATTTAAGTTATACTGACTTCGAGAACAAACAGCATTTCCGTGAGGGTTTGCAATGGTTCTTGACGTATGCATAGTTCGTGTAATATGGGACATGCTTATACTTAAGTAAATACATTCTTCATTACATTTAGGTGTGTGACAATACTCCACAAAGGACCGTATTTTTACAGTTCAATCTACCCATACTACACACACACACACTTTAAAAGCTTATTTTATGTACATTTAGATGAGATAGGATGTGGAGCTTTCAAGTGGTGCCATAACCCTGTAGGCAAGGTGAAACAATGGTACCCAAAATGAATGGGGCATTTTTTTGCACAGTTTCAGAAACATGGCAACATGACTAGGACTACAGTGTTTACTGTTTAAGTTATGTCAACACCTTAATATGGTGTTTATTGGTCAAAGCTACCAAACAACAATGTATTAAAAGATTTTTGTTGGTTTTGCATGGACAAGTATTTTCCCCCCAGAAATGATTAAACTATTTAGCATGTGGCAAAAAGGATATCAGCATTTTGCAATATACTAATATGAGATGCTTTCACATTGTACATTCTTAATTGTCAAAATATCTCACAAGTGATTACAACAGTATTCTGTATTTTTAATTGAAATTTTCTGACCAGATCAGTCTCACACTGAAGGTTGTGTACCAGAAGCAGTAGATTGTATGCCCACAGTTCGTAGTGCATACTGGGTAGATATAAATGTACGTGAATTCCTAATGTAATGCTTCTCCATTTGTAAGCTTTTGTACGTACAATGTAGCATCTAGTCTGCCTATGCATGCAGTACTAGCCTTTGAAATGTTATAGAAACTAGCTTTTTAATTCAGTGACACTTATGCACAGGTCAATATTATGTTAGAGGTGACAATACACAGCTTCATATTGGGTTTCAAAGAGCTTACTAAACAAATATTCTATTTTGATACTAACCTCTGGATCTAATTTATATCTAATTTAGCACAAGTCTGTATATGTGTACAAAATGAAAAGTGGTGGTGGTGGGCATGGTAATGCTAACAATATACTTCAGGAATTTTACTTCTACAGGAAAGTTACTGCATATGAAGACATGGAGGATACAAGCCCCTCAAACCTTACATCAAGGAGAAAAAGACTCTCCACAAACTTTGAAAAATGTGTTATTTGTCAAGAAATTCAAAAGAATGCAGAAACTGTCAAAAGCCACCAGTGCCAGAGAGAATTGTGATGCTGGTAGCAGAAACCAGGAGAGATTAATTGTACTGGCTGAGTTTTCTAATTTAAATGATGTGTCACCAATATTCTATTGCAGGGGCTGCTTTCAGAAATACACAAGCGAGTCGGATTTGGCACATGTCAGAACTGTATTGAACCAAGGAAAGAAAACAGAAATCAAAAATCTAATCAGAGAGCATCATGTTGACCTGCTTTTATAGCCACCAGAACAAGCACATCCTCCAGCGATTAGTCCTGTTGTATTGTTTGCCTGAGAAACACACACAAAACAGACAAGAACCTTCATAAAACAGAAAGATTTGAAAGAGCAACCAATCTAAAGGAGGCAGCTCTTCAGAGAAAAGATGACATGCTGCGCAGAATACCTGTGGAAGACTTGATTGCTAAGAATGTAGTTTATCACTCACCGTGCCTTTCTTCCTACTTAAGTTAAATGAATCTAAGCAAAACCTCTGCAACAATACAGTCACCTTATTCATTTTATCAGCTGATTGAAGACCTAAAAATGATCTTATATACAAAAGGCTCTTCTCCTGTCCTAGCTGCTACCAAGATATAAAGTCCTACTTCCCTCAGATGTAGAAACTGCAAACTATTCCAGTAGCAAGTTACAGGCAAGATCAGAAAAACATTATGGTTCTGCAATTTTGTTCCGTGCACAACAACATTAGCTGATGCTATCCAAGCTGCTCGTAATCTGAAGCAAGAACTTAAGTCATCCAAATGTTTATGGACGTTTTTCTGGCGAGTGAGCCTGATAAACAGCTTTCAAGTAAACAAGTGGTTTTGTACAATGTTGCTTCAATCCTTTGGTCTGAAATAGCCAAAATGAAAGCCTCAGAACATTATCCAAAGCCAGGTGACTGTCGTTTACAGAGGTCAGCTACTTTTGTGCCAGAGTTTCTCTTTTGGTTGATATACAAAGAGGCATCTAATTCAGCCAGCAATGTGTATCATCCTTCCGAAGACATTCAAAGAAGTCCCTTTCAGCTGCGGAGCATGTAGTACACCGGACCCTCGCTAAAATGCGGGATTTGGGATCCATGCATGGTACCGCGTTAACGCGGGAACCGAGTTAAAATGAATTATAATTAAGGTAATTAAATTAGGGATCCATGGCCGCTACCACGTTATATGCGAATTCGTGCTATATAGACGTGCGTTCTAGTGAGGGTCCAGTGTATGTAACAGTTGCAAAATTATCACACCACTGCACATAACCCTTAGCGCACAGCTACACCATGAGTTTGGGTCTTGCAATGTAATTGACATAGAAGAAAGAAGCTGGCCCTTGTCAGATTGACCCTCACAAGCCATGTTCTGTGTGAATATGCAAAAGTTTTGAGGGAAAGAAGTGACCTAACAAGAAGTAGTGAAGTCAAGTCCAAGAGTATTACTGAAAACAGCAGACCTTGGTGAAGAAGAAATGGGAGATTTGTGGTAGGTGCATTTGATTCTGGTGATTAATGTAGCTTCTTGAGGCCCAGTCAAGAAACCTGGCAGCAAAACATTTGCTGACATGGCCAAGAAGATCAAATTTAAATCTGGCAAGGAAGGGACAATCACAGCAGCCAACAGTCCAGAAAATTGTTTTTCGCAGAGCCCTGTCCTTAACAAGATGCAAAGATGATGTTTCAGTGGCAACTGTTCTTATTCATCCAATCAGACCTGTATTAGGATGGAACAGTGAGAAAAACAGACAAAGCTAAATTTGGGCATCAAGCTGGAAGTTCAAGCTAAAAGAGTCCTTGAGCTAAGGATACGTAAAAAGAAACCAGAGTGTACATCAGAGATGCCATGGCTGTCATACAAATGATGGCTGGACACAAATTCCACACATTTGATGAATTGGCTGCTGAGTACTTGAGGCAAGGTACTAAAAGGATTTGACAAAGCTAATTCTGTAACTGACTCTTTGAAAGATATGACAACAGTAACTCTGTGAAAACTTCAGAAAGACAGCGCTGGACAAGATCTAAGACTGGATTCAAGAAATACCAGGTGATAAGTGGACACCCTGGAAAAAATTTCTGTATGTGGCATCTAACAAACAATCACTTGTAAAATTCCTCTGTGAATATATGGTTCAAAATGCACCCAAGTGTGTAGGAGTACACCCAACACAAACACTCCTTCTTGCTGGAGGTTTTTCCAATAGTGAAGTAGTAAAGTCCATCACCAATAGGGGTGTTGAAGAAACCCAAGTCTTTTACAGTATTATAGAGGAAGCAGACACAGGATGCTTTTGCATACCGTATGTGCCAATATGAATTTTCTGTCTCTTGGTGTCCGAGGAACCACATTAATTAGGTCACCAGATACAGATGTTTTGGTTCTTGCTGTTCACTACTTTCTAAAAACGGAACACACAGAAAACATGTGGATTGAAACAGGCACCATTACCAGCACCAGTGACAAGCACTGCTTCATACGCAGACGTGCAATCTGTGATCCACTCACTCCTGACTTCTGCAACATACTTTCTGCCATACACGCATTAACAGGACGTGACTCTGCATTATCCCTGTTCGGTACTGGGAAAAAAATCTGTGTTTAATATTATCAGAACGAAGGGAGCTTACCACTTCAGCGATCCTGCCAAATTAGGAGAGAGTGACGGACAAGCCGCAATTTCTGCAGCAAGGATGTTGGGAGCAGTGCTGTATGACCACAGAGAGAAAGAAAAGGAGACCCACAGACACCTGAATTGTTTCTGCCTCAACCTAGCCATCAAAAAGGACAAGTCACTAGCCAAACTCCCACCATGTGAGGACAGTTTTGAAAAACATGTCAAAAGAGGATCTTGGCAATCAAAAAGTTAGACGTCTTCACACGTACCTAAACCAGATATTGGATTACCATTGCAACATACATGGAAAAATGTGGATGATGAACTGCTTCCTGTATTCTTCAAGGGCCCAATGGCATCTGAGCTTCTACAAGATCTCATTTGTGCCTGTACCAGTAGGAATCGCTGCACAATCAACTGTGTCTGTAGTCAGAACAATCTCCCCTGCATCAAACTGTGTATATACTGAAGACAGTGGTAACCCACACACTCTCAACAGAGATCACAATGATGAATAAGATGATAACGTTGACTAGAAATGTCACCAGTACTATTACATTTCACGGATACCTGGATAAATTTATTATTAGATTTTGATTTACCCTTTAGCTTGTTGTTAGGGGTGATTTGAGGTCACAGAGGAATCCAATTTTATGTTTTGAAATAATACATAGAGATATTAAACTAACAGAAACAAATGTAAATATTTCAAAGTGGTCATTTTAACATGTTGTTAGTGTCATTGTTTATTCCCATTTCTATGGTAAAGGCACCATTTGACAGTTCTATATCACACTTCATTTTGAAGTAGACATAATAAGCTTTCAAATGCATGTAGACAAGGTACATTAAGTTAATCAAATCGGTGATGTCTGCCACTTGACTAATTGAAGTCTGAACACCATTTTAAACTCACTGTGTACAAGTACAAGCTTATATTCACTTTGCACAAACCACTATCTGACACTTATTCAGTTGAATACACCAGTTTGCTTTAGTCTATTCTTGAGGATGGGCTTGTATGAGTAAATTAATAGGTTGATTAGAATAGAAGTGTTGAGCTCCCACAGCAGGGAGTTGCACGTTCTCAGAACTCTGAAAGACCAGCAATAATATACAACCAGCACATAACCAGTGAAGATACTTAGTTGCAATTGTCAGAAAACATGTATTGTCTCTATTGTTACAATACCATCATATCATTTTACCTTCGAAAGGTGAGGCTTAGAACAACACAGTGATAACCCAAAAAAGAAACCATGTTCATTTTTCTACTGAACGCACTACAGAACTATATGCGTGAGTAGCAAGGCAAAATAACACTTTAACAGATTATAGAGCACACCTCACGCCTTTTGTACTTGCATAATAATAAATAATATAATAACAACACTTCACACTACTAACACAACATTGACTTATCGTCATTTTGGTTATTGTCTCTTGCAGGTCCTCAGATATGATGGAAATGGGCACCATCATAAGCTGATGAGATAGATAGAAAGAATAAATGAAGTTGAGCCCTTCTACTATCCATAAAAACTAACATTTCAACATCCCAAATGGGTTCAAGGAAAAGAAAGCTCCTCAGATAGTCTGTGTCTCTTGTTTCAGAAATATTGTAATGTACATGTAAGAGGCTTCAAGTGCAATATTTTCATCGATCTTTATTTATGATCATATTAACAAACAATTACTTCAGTTTTTAAAAAAGGTCCTCTTCTGATTGACACCTGTCTGGATAATAATTTGCCTCCATGATAAACAATTACATTAAAAGCTGTTCAAATGTGAGGAGTGTGGGTGAGAGGGGGAGGTACCACCCCCACCTAACGTGCAAATAGCTTGTTAGTTTGTCAGCCAAAATAAACAGAATGGGCGTGCAATAGATTTAGTTAAATGCCTGAGGAATAGATGTCAAATAAATCACTTAGTTAGCCCTATCTAGCATGCTAAATTATAGTCATTTAACAAGGAGGAGGATTTCTTTTGTTAAAGCTTTTTTCCTACTCAGAATCCATCAAATGTAGCTTGTATCAGTTTGAAGTCCATATTAAACAGTAGGGGCAGTTGGTGTCCAGAATGGGTCTTTTATGCTTTCTTACAAACACTTAAAAAAAAAATCTAGAGAGAATAGTGTCTTTATGGGCTTTTTCAACAGTTAGGTCCTATTCTCCACCTAGTTCCTCAGCCCTGATTGGCAAGATTGTGGCTTCCCACTGTGGTTCTTGGGGGAAAAATGCAGGGTCCAAAATTACAGCAAAGGAGTGCATTAAACTTTACGAATGATCAAGATGTGGCACCATCGTGAGAGCCACAGTAAGTTCTCTATGTGGGAGGGGAAAGAAGAAAACCTAGCTCAGAGAAATGAAGGCAATATTCTAATCTGATTGAGAACTTTGAGGAGCTTGCAGGGGAGGGGCAGGGATGGACAGCAGGATACAAGCCTTCAGTGCACTGCGGTACATTGCCCACCTGGTCTTTTTATACCCTCACAATTCTATAGCTAAAAAAACTGCTGCAGAAATCAGCCCCTGGTCACTGCATCTCCCTGCTGTGCTAGTATCTTCTCTGCCCTCACTCTCCTTGTCATTACTCTCCACCTACAGGGAATGTTTTCCTCCAAGCCCACAAACTCATGTTCTGCCTTTTCTTCCTGCTAGACCCTATATATTATGCATCTTTGCAGCACCTGTGATAGGTTCTTACTGTCTGAGGCAGGATCAATAGAAGGTAGGCACATGGAGTGAATGAAGAATTGGGACCAACGTAAATGCATTTCATGTGGTTGCAGTGTCCAGAGACTCTTTGGCTCCGAGCTACAGTACATGGAATTGATGGGCTGAATTAAGAATGCAATGGCAGTTTTAACTATAAATATCTTGGCTTTAGTGGATTTAAAGTTAGCTTCAGTATAATTTTCCAGTTTTCTTATATTTAATTTCAGCTGATAGAGCTCTACAAATAAAACATTCAGGAGCCACTAGCTAGGCAATGTTCCATGGTTATCTTGCTGATTCTGAGCCATTGCCTCCTGCCCAAATTATGGCCACAATGTAACATAAAAGACATGCCACTAAACACTGTATGATCACTAACGCTTAAGATGCAGTTGGTTATGGATATTGGGAAGCTTGTTAATGAGAAGTCTAATGAAGGTCAAAAAACATTTGCTAGTCAATGTAAGAAATGTTGCCTCAGGAAATAAAAAAAACATACATCACAGCACATGCTGAAAGCAAAGAAAGCTGCTCTGGAAGTTCAAAATTACAATTATTATTATTTTCACTCTGAATTAGAGTGGAAATTAACAGTAATTACACCCCCCACCCCCGAAACTATTTTATTGGACCTTTTATGCTAAAACATTGCACAGAACTATAGGTAAGTAAATTAATGCACCAGGAAAAATCTAATTGGGGGTTCAAAAGGAACATAGGTTTATCCAGAAATAAAACAGAAGCACAACCATCTAAATCTCTTTTAAGGCTTGAAAGTGAATCTTGGAACCACAAACAAATTTTACTTGGCAAATCTCAAAGAACACATTGCAACACAGGATTAAGACAATCAGCAAGATCTGATGGACTAAGGCCATCTAATAGCTTAGAAATAAGGATCTCAGTTTTTAAGCAGAATGCAATGCACAGCCCAGTACATTCTTGACAGCCACATTTTGCTCTGTGGAGTCAATGTAAAGCCTTTGTAGGCAAATCAGCCATTAAGAAATTATAATGTTTCTTCCCTGAGGAGCAGAAACAAAACAGGGATAACCAGCAGGAGATCTGACTGAAACAGAAAAGAGCATACTCTAGAAATGCTCCCTAAATGGTCAGAAGATATAGGCCAAATGTTTCTTCAAAGACAACCCTTCATTTCTGTACAGCTAGAAAAAGAATATGATTTCAAACAAAAGAAATATTATGTAGTAGCAACAAACCAACGTGATGTTTAGGGCTACAAGCATTTCATTTTATTAGAGCTAAGACAGAAGGAGTTTTCCAATACCCAAGGCCAGATAGATATCTGACAGATAAGTGCACTGGAACCAACAATGATGTATTGATAAGAATAGACAAAAATCTAGGAATAAACCCAGATTACAGCTATAGTGCTTATTAAAGGTATAATCACATGTAGTAAAAGGCATGGCACACTGAACATAAAGAGAATCAGAGATCAAACTATTGACAGCAACAAAATGAGAATGTAGAGAAATATAAGAAGTAAACCAAGTTAACAGCACCTGGGAGACCTAAAAGTTGCTCAAGGCAGTCAAATAACATTCTGTGATCAATAGAATCAAATGCTGCTGACAGATCAAGCAGGATCAAGGCTACCTAAGCCACTGAAGTTTGCACGAACAAGTAAATCATGATGTGCTTTACCAAAAGTATTGGTGTTATAGCTAGGAGTGAAACCAGAGTGAAATTTCCCAAACGGTTTGACAGCTGCTAGATAAGACAGTGCAAGTAACTGCACCACAAACACACTTCCTAGAGATGTGGCCAAAACACAGGTAATTCATTGGCAAAGTTTTCTCACAATGCACATTTTTTGCTTCCTAGTGATGCCCAGTAAAGAGATAAGATAACTTCTGACACTTGCCTAAATTTATTATATCATTCAAACAAACACGGGACCAGACTCAGGATCTGACTTTAAGGTCAGAAGAGACTATCATGATCTTCTGATTTAACCTGCTGCACATTGCAGGCCACAGAACCTCACCCACCCACTCCTGTTTAACAAGGCTAAATGAAGTCTGGAGGGAAAGTGGTGGGACAACCGGCCTCTAATAATATCAGTTTGATCTTTGAAAAAAAGAATGACAGCCACTAAAATATTAGTAGTGTGATTTTTACATTGAGCGCTGTCCTAACTCTGCTGCCATTGAATTCAATCGGAGCCAACTGAGGCCAAAGCTGAGTGCTGTTGAAAATCCCACCCGAGAATTTTAAAATGTCAAGTATTTGAAAAAGAAAAGGACCTAGTGATGTTAACACAATCTAAAAATAAACTACAGGAAGCTCACATTTGCCAAGGCTTATATGTTTTTGTTCACTTCCTCAATGGTGCCAAGATAAAATATAACACTCATAGATGGATGAGCTTCAAGCAAGAGGTTGAAAGATACTTGGAGTCGTAGCTAGAAGCCTTCAAATCTGGTTTGAGGAATTAGGTTTCAAGAAAAAAAGCACAGGTATCAAGGTTTGATTTCTCACAACATTTTTGGGATTTACACTTGGACTATAATAGACAAAAATTAGGGACATGAATGGGTGGCTGAACATTTTTTTTTGTACTAATAAACATAATTTATGCTTCGGTGACATAGGTGGTTTGGGCTAATTCTCAACAGAAGGAGTCTTAGTGAAGTGGGTATCAGGATTAACAGTGCTGTGGAGGAATTGTAAAATATCGGGAATGACCTATGTTAGTGAAATGCAGCATGATTACAGGTATGTGTGTCGGAAACATTCGATACTGATGAAGTAACTACTGTTTCAATGTATCCGATGAAGTGAGCTGTAGCTCACGAAAGCTTATGCTCAAATAAATTGGTTAGTCTCTAAGGTGCCACAAGTACTCCTTTTCTTTTTACTGTTTCAGCGTCATTCATTTTCATCCCTCTGTTCTCAAGATTACTTTGTCTTGATACTGAAGGAGAAATTCTTAAAGGAACTTCTAATTAAGAGTGAAAAGATGGTATCAGTGTTCTGGGCTTTGCTCTCTTCAGTGAGTCCTGAATGAATGATCCTAGTTGTGTGCCAGATGGGCTGCGTTTCACATTGACGATGAACGATAGACACACTTCACCACGATTTAACAGCAGTTACTGCATGATTTTATTGTGCATTTGTGTACCTCTTATCATTTTCGAACATTTACATTTCATAAGGGCTCAACCATCTTTTAATGTTACACTGATTTCCTGGCTGAAGGGCTTGTTCAGCCAAACACATTTGATTCTTGGCCAACTGTTTGCAAGCTTTTATTTATCCTGACAGGCCTTGATTGCTCTGCCCAAAGCCGTTCTTGGGGTCTGTCCCAAAGTGACCCACAGATGCCATTTTGATTGGGGTATGTCTGTGGGATGACAAGGGCAGATGCAGGCAGTTAATTCTCATTCATCTCCAGTACCTGTCACCCAAGAGACAACTTGGCACAACCATATTCACTTGACTTATCTATTTATCTCTGGGAACTCAGGATGCTTATTCCAAGGAGAACCCCCTGGCTTTATCTACAGGTGTTTTACATTTTTGGTTCCACTAGAGGAAGAGAAGGCTTTCTAATTGTCTCTCTCCCCCACACTTTTGCACACACTAATCATGAGGAGCTTTTTGATCGCAATACTGTTGTAATAGAATAGAAGGGCCTTATTTAGAGTAGCGGAGGGGGAAGATCAACTCATCTGTGCCCAGTCTCCTATTCCGATCTCTATCTAGGATACTTATTAGGTGGGGAGTAACACTGCCATAGTGCTAGAAAAGCTAAGCGATGGATTAGTGTTGTGTAGCAGTATTTCTTAGGCACTGATGAGAAAAGATGTGCTCACTTTTACTAATTTCACCTCCTCTCCTTGTCTGTGTAAACTGACTTTCTGTGTCACTTTCCAAACCCTGCTACAAACTGGAGTGGGAAACTTTGCCATCTTTTCTGATGGTTTTTTTCTCTGTATTTTTCTATCCCACTGTTGAAGCACCACAGAACAAGGGATTCATTGGACCTGAAGAGGATCTGGGGAGAAGGACTGGGGGAGGGGAGAGCAGTGAAAAAGAATGGGGTAGCTATGTTTACAGCACTCCAACCCTATGCTGAGATGAGGCTTGTTTCTTCCAGCCTGTCTGAAAACTGCAATGGGCCATCCCTACAACCCAGCTTGTTGCAGGCTGGTTGATGGAAGTCTTCTTCCATGAAGACTGTAATGACTTTCTGTATGTTTTCTGCATAAGACACCCAGCAGTTACCGCATTGATAGGGGCAGCAGCAGAAGAAGAAATTACACTGTCAGACTCTTTTTACAGACGTTAACAGATATCTCTGGAATGCCAATTTGTGTCAATAACTTTGCAAATCGTAAAAATTTATTTTGTTTGCTGACATTCCTAAAGCAATAAAAGGTGAACAGGAAAAGTAAACTTGCCTCCTGTCTTAACACAGAATTCGATCTTTTCTTTTGAGGGAAAGAGTATGAAATCCCACGGGGTGAAACTTCCCTGCTGGTTGAACTCATATAGGATTTCTTTTTGTTCAGTAACATCCTTTTGCTGGTCACCTGGCTATGAGAAAGCATGATCTACAGTAAGACACCCTTGAGATGCAAAAGCCTCGGTGGCAACTAACACACAGACTTACGTGCTATCAGTTCAGCTTGTAACATACAGAGCAGCAATAAATAGC
Organism: Natator depressus; assembly: GCF_965152275.1. Lineage (NCBI taxonomy): Eukaryota > Metazoa > Chordata > Testudines > Cheloniidae > Natator > Natator depressus. Next base: position 66,140,849 of record NC_134240.1, on the reverse strand, counting down.
TTATACGCAGATTCTTATCCCTGGTTAAACGTCTTGGGTAGGCCACAGCAACTCTTAACCTAATTGTTATGCTAACCTTTAGCACACAAGAAGCCCATGTTGCCAGATCTCTCTCTCTAAATTACCTCACTATAATTAAAACCACATAGCTACTACATTGACAAGCGACTTATTAACCCCCATCCCAAAATGTACTCCCCACATTATTGTCTCGCTGTTTTTTGTATTCCCGTCTTTCCGTAACCCTCTGTTATCTCTTTTCTTATACTTAGATTGTAAGTTGTCTGGGGCAACGACTGTCTTTCTGTTCTGTGTTTGAAGAGCACCTGGCCTGTTCCATGACTGGGGCTTCCCTAGGTGCTATGGTAATACAAATTTTATATGCGTGTCACTCAAGCACATTCAATGCAACATTTCTCTCAAGGCCATTCAAACAGAGATGTGGAAATTTTATGTTTGCACCCATTCTACTACAGAGCTATGCAAGATCAAAGACTTTAAGACTCAATTTTGGACCCCTCTTAGGTAAACATTTTCATTTCCTACCATAAAATTGTCCCTTACATATTCAGATTGTCACATGTTTCATAAAAAGATACGATCAATGCAGTTACATTTCCCCCAAGAACTTTCTCTGGTGGCTCCTTCAAAAGGGAACCTGCTTCTCCCTAAAATTAATTTTAAATGTTTGTAAGCAATTTTTCACCTCAATTTCAGCCCAAGCACTTTGCTCCAGAATGCCATTTTGATATACAAAATAAACCAAAAGAGAAATCAAAAAATTGCAGAGCAGTGTGGCACGAGGTAGGAAGAGAATGTATGTTTTTGGTCATTTAAAATGCAGCATCTACTTCTATCTATTATAAAACCAAGACAAAGTCAACCGACAAGTGACTTCTGTGACCGAACCCATTCACATCTACAACAAGATCCACAGCAACAGATGCTTAAACAAATCTGATTAATAAAATTGTAATAAAGCTCTAGGCAAAAAAAGAAAAAAAGAAAAAGACTGGGTAACTATGAATAATTTCTTTGAACTTTATTTTTAGTTTAAGAACTACCACTTTTCAAATGGCATATTGCTCATACGGATGAAGTTTGTCATCTTGGCCCAATTAACTGCCTAACCTAACCTGATCAAGATATCACTTCTTAAAATAAACCTGGCTATTTCATTTTCAGGCTAGTTCATAGTTTCATCCTGCACACACAAGAGAATACATTTCTACTTATTCGTCTTCAAAAATTAAATCCATAGGTTTTCACAGCAATCTCCCTTTCTACAGTTGTGTCATCCTGGCATAGGGCAACATGTAAGTGGTTGACAAGAATCACTATAATTGCTCAGTTCAAGCCACTCTGGACTGAAGGCCTGATTCAAAGCCTGTTGAAGCCAATGGATTTTGGATCAGGCCTAAATGGAAACAGTTCTACTGCGTGTCTGACCCTGGATGCCTGAAATCAATAGGTGCTTTGCTGCTAACTTCACTGGACACAGGATCAGGCTCAAACTACACAAGACAAAACAGGATTCCACAGGATCAGGAGAGTTGTTACATACTGTACTACTCTCCCACCAGTAAATAGCTGGAAGCATGCCATTCTTTACACCCATGTCGTTGATGTTTATTAGATGCACAGTTCTGAGTTCCGAATTTATACACTGCTTCATCTCAGAGATCTTCATCTCTGCATGACTAATTTCTGTCCAGATTTAACTGAGACTGGTTTATTTCACTGTAAAACTATCACTTGCTCTGCTCCATGTAATTAAGAACATCACCAAGGGACTATTTAGCAGGACTTCAAATGCTTCAGTGTCACTAGTTTTAATTTCCAAACTTTTGAAATACTCTTTCAAATGTATCAATGGTGTCCTGTATTTTTTTTAAATAAAGCTAAATATCACAATTAGTATTGAAGACTGCATTCCACATGGGAGGAAAGAATACCTGTCAACTTTAGAACCTGAGATTGCTATTGACGCCACCATGTCTGTGCCAGTTTCCTTGAAACCACTTGCCAGGATGCATGTTAGTTGTAAGTTACATACAGCAAGGTCTTTATGAAAGCAGCGTAAATGAAATGGTGACAACACTTATAGTATTTGCTGTTTCCAGAATATCTTTTGGAATATACAACATTCTGACAGTAAAGACAGTTTAAGGAAATGCCATCAGTGCTTGATGCATATTCTGCTTTTATGGTTGCAGGTAAAAAGAAGCAAAAAAAATCTTGTAAGATGTCTGCTTACAAGTCAACATTTCACCCTCTAAAATAACAATGCCTAAGGATCAGTCAATCAAATTAACAAGATCTGAATATCCCCCAGCTTCCCAAATTCTCTTCAGGGGCAAGCACAAGGAACAGTAACTTATGCAAATATGTCCCAGTTTCCTACTCAGGTCTGTCTTTCATCTCCTTATTCTGCCTTTTCCATCTGACAACACGCAGCATGGCTTTTCCCACAATGCTCTGTCTCTCTCTCTCTCTCTCTCTCTCTCTCTCTCTGTCACACATACACCACACACACAGTCTCAAACAGACTGGAGCAAACACACACGCGCACGCTCACACACATCCATACACACTCCCTCCCCCCAAAAGAAACCAACTTACCCACAAGTTATATTTCATTCAAAAACTAGTCCTCCTCTGCTCCCCCTCCTCTGTTTTTTCTGCCTCTCTTCTGTTGCAGAAAAAGGCCACATATGTCTGAAAACACTTCTAGGCAGAAACCATCTAGTGCAGAACAAAGACAGCCAGGGTTGCCTTAATCTCAGCATAAGGCAGCCAGTAGCTATTTTCAAGCTTGTTCTCTCTCTCTCCCCCCTCTGAGGGCACCCTGCGCTGCTCTGTTTCTCCCTCTCTCTCTTCTCTTTGCCTGTCCAGCCACTGCACAACACACATCAATTATTCATTGCTTGTCTCCCGGTTTCCAGGCAAAACCAATCACAGATGGAGTCTTGCTAATGGGCTCATGCCGTACTTGCCAACAGGCTATTTGTGCTCAAGCTACAACCCTCCAGAGACAATAAAGAGAATCAGGTTAAGCTTTAAAACTTCACACATACACGAACAGACCTGAAACAGCGATGTGCATGTCAGCATCCATATGACATTGCTTAGGAGCATGTCTTCAGCGCCCAGGATGCAAGAAGGCTGCTTTAAATCTTCTGAAAGGGTTTTAAGAAAAATCAAACACTCAGAAAATCTCACCTCAGCTGCATGTTACTGATATGGCTGGTTTTCTTTTCTGTGTCTAGTGATCCATCTCTCCCATTACACACCTCTCTCTCATCCATATACACATCCCCTTCTCTCTCTCTCTCTCTCTCACACACACACACACCACACACACACACACACAAGCAATCACAGCCACTTTGCCCAGAAGGGAGAGAGAGAAAGGAGGAGGGGAGGGGGAAAAAACCCAGGCAGCTCACATTTCAAACTTGCAAGGAGGGGTGGTGCTTAGAGCACTAGGACAAAGCCTCTTTATTTGGCATCCAGCCAAAATACTAAAATAAAATCCCTTGATCAATTAATTTGAAGCAACTCTAGTTCGAGTGTGTATAACAAATCCTTAAAGGTGCAAAGGCTGAAAAGCCTTCAGAATTGGAAAAATTACTACACTTGTTTCCCCTCCTCCCCTGCTCAGAATGCTGTTGACTAAATTCATCAAACTAGTCATGCTAATTAGCGCCAAGAGAAGCCTCTGCATTTAGGCAGTGCTGGTGGCTTCCTATGTGACGAGGAATCAGTCCACTGGAGGCAGAGTGGGAGGAAGTGAATGGACAAGTTTTCTAGTCGGATGAATGTTAAATATGCATCAGGGGCATGACTGATCTGAGTTACTTGTTGAAACACAGAAAGGTTGGTTAGTGCCATTTTATCAGCACCTATATCAGAATTTCTTTTTGGGGGGGGTGTGGGGTGGGTTGTGAGGAACGAAGGAAGGACTGTGTTACTTGAGACTTCATTTTTATTTAGCCTTGATAATCCAAGATACTGCAATAATACTGAGCATTTATGTATCATTTAAATATACAAAGCAACATCCAAGTATTTAGCCCTGCCAAATGGATAGGAAATATTATGTGTAATTTACAGATGGGGAAACTGAGGCACAGAGCAATGACGACTGTGCTTTCAAAGGAGCCTAAGGGAATTCAATGGAAATTCTATGGCCTGCTTTGAAAATCTCACTCAAATGATTTCCTCAAGACCACAGAGAATGGCAGGATTAGAACGCAGTTCGAGCCCCCTCAACTCCCTACCTGTGGCTCATTCTTCTTACTAACTCCAATAATTTTCCATGTAACATACTAAAACCGTTTAAGTTTAAAATTAGACTTGTGCGCATTTTAAGTCAGTTCAACACTTCAAAGTATTCTTTACAGAGAAAGAAAGATATTTCAATAAGCTCTTCTGGGTAAAGGCTTTCTGTATGGAGTTGACAATATAAAAGATAAGAAAGAAACGTACAGGAAGTGTATGTGACTTTTTTCCCCTCCTCTGAGGGAAAACTGGCAGTTTAAGTTGTGGCTGACCAAGAATCAGCCTTTTCCTGACATCGCATCCTGTGGTAAATAGCCGCTTCCTTCCCAGGCACAACCTTCACAAATGTACCTCCACTTCTTAAAGGGGCACTGGGACATTTTAGCATAGAGCTCACTGAGTTAATATGCTGCCGCTTCCATGCCAAAAAAAGAAAATGGACTATAAATTAAAAAAAAAAAAATACTAGCAGATCCACCTACATTCCTTTTTGTTAAAGAACCGAAAAAGGCTCTGCATTTGTTTCCAGTATTCACAATTACTCACCAAACCATGTTTTAAATAAATAAATAAATAAATAAATTAAAAGTGTCTACAACATGATCGATAAGGTCAGCAAACTACCAGAGATACCAACATGTGGTTCTGCTTTGAAAAGTGATTTCATAAAAATGACATTGTCAGGTTCAGTGTTTATTTTTTTTCCTGTGAATCCAGATCACACAAGTAAAAATACATTTTATTTTCACTAACTTCCAACCCTGAAAATACAGCTTCAGGTCAGACAGTCAAACGGGGTTCTCTCTTCCTCTCATAGTTCTGGCAGTGTAAAAAGGTGCTTGCTGCAAGTCAAATTCTCCTCTCAGTTACACCTCCGCAAACCCCAGAGCTGCACAAGTTCAACTAACAACAGAATTTAAAAACAATATGGTTTACACAGGTGTCACAAAGGGCAAATTTGGCTTATATAAGCATTAGTATTGATGCATGTATGAGATGGAAGGAATCCAGCTAGATTCTTACAGCCCAGAGAGAGAGTCTGCAGGACTGATAGAAAAAACAAACAAACAAACAAACCTCAAAACAAAAAATATTTTAATTTGCAAACTGATCAAATCTGAGATGGAGGCAATGAGAGAAACACACAGAATCTCATGAACCTGTTTTTATCACTTTTCAGAATAGAACTGCACTTTAAGAAGATGTGAATTATATTGATTGGCAGGCAGAGAAAATGATAACATGCCTGAGTTTCAGATGACAATGTTATTTGGAACTGGCAAAACTATGAGGAATTTAGGATGATAATCCTGAACAAAGACCAAATTCCTTGCTGGTGTAACTCCACTGATTTCAGAGTCTGAAATTATGCCCGACGAAAAAATTAACCCAAATATTCACTTTATTTATACATTTTATATATACAATTTAAAAATGTAAATTTATATGTACATATATACATACGCAGAGTGCTGTGCTGGTTTCAGATTTTATTGCAATTACAAAACTTTCACATAGCTCTAATCCCAATGTTGTCATATTGCATAGTAAAAAAAACAGGATTTTTTAAGATCATCTGGAGCAGCCTTTTCAAAATCAAGATTGACTGCTTCCCTGCATGAAAACCACACTGAAATCTGAGTTTTCAGAAGAAAATATATATGGATATAATTTCCACTTTGATATGTTTACACTTTTTTTAAACTTTCATTAAAAAAAAGATAACTATTTTTTTTCTGCTATTATATTCACTTTCCAGTGTCAGAGCGTAGGTTTCTCTTTAAACTGCCTGACTTTTCAACGGAAGTGGTTTAGAGTAGACAAATCATTTATCTAAAAATTATGTACTTACTTCTCCTTTGACAAATCTTCAGCAGGTTTTAATCCCACCCTGCCACTTGAAATACCACTTTCTGTGATGTCTTTTGAGTCACAGTTGTCAGAGGAATCTGGCACTGTAGTCAAATGGATTAAATCATACTTCATAGCCTACCGTATTTTGGCAAAGAAATGGTTTATCATTTGTAGAAATTAATCATAAGAGTTTTTTCTGCAGGGCAAATTCCCAATCATTTTTAAGATTACTATGTTTAAGCCCCAATGACAGCAGTTTGTCAAATTACATCATAGGAAGGGTTGTCTCGTGCAGTGATAACTATTAACAAGACTCACTGAAGTCATTTACTACTGGGAGGAGTGTATGTCTGTGCTGGGGAAGCCATTTTTAAAAACCAGTGTAGGAGAGCAAGCCCAGTGGCTGTGCTTTGTGTTGCCATTTGGGAAAACACAGATTCTACTGCCAGGAAAACCGCCTCACTCCTGTGACTAGAGAAGCCTGGTGTCTTTTGGACTCTCAGTGTCATTCAACCCTTGAGGGAAGAGCGATGAGTGCTTTATTTGCAACACCTCTAGCTGATTAAGGAGAGATGGTGATAGGCTCCCAAAGGAGTACTGCCCAGCACTTATATCTACCTTGAACTATAAACTCTTTAAGGCAGGGACTATCTATTTTTGCATACTGTGCAGTGCCAAGCACATTACTAATGCTAAATAAAACCTAAAAAAATAAACAATAATAATAATAATAAACAAACAACAATAAACATTTCTCAGCAAGCAGAAGAATGAAAGTAAGTGGGCTGCAGTGTCACTACAGTGTCAGACACACACCATCAGTGGTGCCCAATGTATTGGGGTATCATGATACTCCAGTGTGGTTTCATTATCGTGGCAGGCCAGACACTAATGTGGAGGGGCAAAGCAGTTTAGAGACATGAAGTGCAGGGCGTGGAGGAACCACTTATGCTCTTTGTCAAGCAGCAACGATGTCAGTTATTCCCAATTCTGGAATAACATGACACTTTGTATAACTAAAGTATAACTGCCGACTTGGCAAGTTACCCATAATGAAAGAAACAGAGCATCTAAAATTATCCAAAGGCCCAATCTGGCAATCCTTATTCAATGGGAGTTTTAGTGGAGTAAAGTCTTTAACTGCAGGATCGCTCCCTTAGTACATTACTTCAAAGATTATTTATCTAATGCAGACAGAAATGCCATTGCTGTGTATACCTCTTAGCACTGATGCAATGGCTTTTAAAAACCCTTTAGAAGAATTACAATTACATGTTAAAAATACAGAGATTACATGGGTCAGTGGCCTTGTGGTTTTTTTTTAAATGTCTCACAGTAGACGGCATCAGTAGAAGCTGTTATAAATCACAAGGCTGCATCCTCATCAGAAAGCAGCAATAGACTTAAAAAAGAAGATCCTTTAACTCAGCATCAAGTGCCTTTCATGCATAATCCACTTTTCCAAGATCAAACCAACTCAATCCAGAGAGGTATGAGAGAAAGCCCAGCATATTAAGCAAGGAAAACAAACTCTGTAAGGTGGTTTAGTCCTGTTCTTTTCTCTAAATCAAAGGTTGCTACACTACACATCTCACTATGCCTAAAAAACTACAGTCCATACCCCTAGAGTCCCCATCTCTGCCAGGTGTCTCCGAGAGCAAGGCAGAAAAGTTCCAGAATGTAATGTAGCATCTTGACTCACACAGGCTCCCTCTTTTCACCACAGCTACCCTGTGCTAACTTGCACGGACTCTAAAATTTTAATACTCTGAGGTACCAAAGAATACTGGAAATACTGAAAACACTGCCCTTTGGACAAGCACACCCTATATCTGTTCAAGTGGACTTGACCTCTTCATATTTTCTTTGACAATCTCAGGTGCCATTTTTAATGTTTAAGACCTTGGACATTTTTATGTTCTTGTACAACCCCATTATGAAAGAACCTTCTCTCCGCCAACCCTACAGAGGGGTCAGGATGGCCTGTGATTATGGATGCTCAAAACTATTGTAATGAGGAAATATCTCCCCTTTTCCCTTTATAATCACCATCATCTTCGGGAAGAGGAAGCCCACCTTACAACCCCTAGTCACTTATTAGTGTAGGATTTTGCTACCTTCTCATCTCTTTTTCTTTTTTATTAAATGTCTTTACCATACATAGACCCAAAAGAGCTATGACAATTACAACGAAATATGGAAAAGTACAGAAAGATAGGAAAAAAGCCAAATTCATCATGTTCATACATTTACATTTTATTCACTGCTATTCACTGTAAGAAAAAAGAGGGGAAAAGGAACCAAAGCAAAGAGAAAGGAGGACACAAGGGAAAGATCACACTCCCAACATAGTGTGGCAGACAGAAAACATACCCTGCAGAACCAGAAAATTGCTATACAATGACACCGTCAGTCTAGAACTGTCTCCAGTGCTGTTCCCCATCAATAGAGCTCCCTGTACACATCGCTATCTATCAGACAACTCTAAAAAGACAGACTAAATATTCTCAAATCTGTGGAGTTTTTTCCTTCTTTTAGTCTTTCAAGAGCTACTTTTTCACTTAACTCACCGGGACAGTTTTCTACCATTAGAGGTGTAGGTGACTTCCAGCATGATAAGATTAGACGTCATACCGTTAAGAATAATGAGGCTCACAGGAACCAGCATTTTTGTGAATTCATCATGTGGAAGATTTAGGTTGGGGAGTCCCAATATAAACATTTCTGGTGGCAGTAGAAGAGAAGCTCCTACTAGTTATTAAATTCTTACATGTCCCTACTCACCAATGCTCCTAATTTGAAGACAGTCCCATACAAACTACCATATAGGTGGAAGCCAGGAATGTACATCTCCAACAGTCATTTGCATCTCTAATGCCTCCTTTGGACACAGCAGTTGGAGTCCATTGCATGCAAAGCACTTCTGGTGAATTAGACAGAGACAGAGATTCATTGAGGCCTTTTTGTACCAAGTCCAATTTTGTTACACTGTTGCATGATCAAGGGGATTCCCAAAACCAGGCACCATTTATTTTCAAATATCTCTGTACTTTTTTCAGTAGCCTTCATTAAGTAAGTAGATACTTATGCAGAGGGGCTGGCAAGCTGCCCCAATTTTCCTTTTTTACTTCAGTAAGTCTAGAGATGCAGGGACTACTTTTAGATGGGGGCAAATATGATTGACTAATTCTAATGGGCTTATATGTTATTTAAAGGATAAAGCTCCCTGTTTTTGCCTATGTTTATTTCACAAGACCACCCTTTTGTGCCTGCCTAGTCTAGCATTATATATTGATGATCATTCAAGCTCATTAGAGGCATCACTTGTTTCATTTTCATGTTGTACCTTCTCCAGCATCTCAGCACAACTCAAAGCCCACCATGCCTCTCCATAAATGGGAGACCAGTTACATCTAGGAGGTAGCTTTGTCTCTGTTTGTTAAGCACTTGGGGATTAGAGTAACTGTCTATTGACTTCAGCTGGAGCAGAGTTAGACCAATGCTAACCAGGCATTTACTATTTTTTATTTGGTTCCACTCCTCTATTTGTTTTGGATTTGCTGTGTGACATCGAACTCAAGCCACACCTTGGCACAGGCATGCAGGGGGTTAACTATAGCTAAGCTTCTTCCTCTCCCTGCAAAAGGTGCTCAGGGGTGGATAATGAGGCAGGTCTGGAGACAGCAAGCTAAAAAGAAAGAGGACAGGAAACTCCACAAGGAGGTGGCAGGTGGGGATGCCTTGCAGTAAAGAAAATTCCATCCCCAGTCACTCCAAGACTAACAATAAAAACCCTGGTCTGGGTTCTGTTTTTTATTGGCACTGTAAGACCATTTTGTTTTGTTTCAGCTGCTGTCAAGGTTGCTCTCTAAGACCCTCAGGAAATAAAAGCCTTCAGGAAAACAAGCTCAGCCTAAATGACTGTTTTCACTTTGATTATTACAAACATTTCACTACCACATATCATACCATACCTTATATCACCAAATGTCATCTCCTCCTCATTCCATCCCCAGTCCCCCACTCAGGGCCATTCAAATGGTGCTGTGAATAGGGGCCTCAGGGTTTGCTTGTACTCACCTCCTTGAGCCTAATCATGTTACTGTCTGACGAAGCTGAGCTCCAACAGCCCAGGGGAATGCAAAGGTTCCCTCTCAAGCCCAACTCATTCACATACAGCCACAAGAGCGAAGCCAAAGTGTTTGAGGGACCAGAACTGAGAAAGAACAAGTGATGCAAATGCACTGAGGGGGACATGAAGAAGATAGGAAAAAGCTGAGGCTATCCCCTCATCTTCCCACAATGGTTTGCACCTTCTGCATTGGAAAGTCAACAAGAGAACACCAGTCCCACACTGAACGTGAGTTGTTAGAGCATTAGAATTCAAATGTAATGGGAAAGCTGAGATGAAACTGATCTGATTGCATTAAAAAACACCGAGGACAACGTTGGATGCCCCTCTCCCAAGACCACCATCAAATCATGAAAACCATCACAAATGCACACAGCTCTCTTACTGGTGCCATATAGCATATGCTAGAGGAAGATGCAGAAGTTGTCAGAAGGCAACATTATCCAGAATCATGTAAGGAATAGCATCAGGGTTTTAGGCCAGAAACACTGACCTATCTTGAGAGTGGACCAAAGTCTGGAAAAGCTTTCCCTTCTACATGCAAAAAGCGTGTGTGTGTGCGCGCGCACGTGCGCACAATTCTTTTCGGAAATACCACTACGTCTTTTGCTAACTGTCTACAAACCCGTGCACATATGCCATATACTTGCTTTTCATGTTAATCTGACAGAAAGCCATCCAAAATTGCTTTTAGTGGATACTGAGATGAAATATGGATCAGGTGTTTCAGCTCAATAAGGCAAATTTTTCTTGATGTGGACCAAATCCAGTTGTCACTTTTTTTCTCCTTGCACCAATCTGACTTTAAGAGCATCCCTCAATACCCATATTTGACTGTACACTAAGGAGAATTACAATATTAGCAAAACCCAAATAGAATTATTAAAGTTTTGTGCTTTTCTGCCTATTTTGAAAGTGAACATATGCAGTTACTGCAGAAGAAAGGGAATGGACCTGAATGTAAAGCGGTGTAGCTCAGAGGAATACCAAGAGAACACTTGTAGGTAATTGCTATGGCTACATAAAGAAGAGTTTCAGGGATAACAGATATTTACCAAATTACTCTCTACAGCACTCTGTTCAAAGCAGGTAGTTCGGCAAAATCTGCAGGCCCTTATTATAAGAAAGTCCACAGCTTAATCTTGGTATTTCAATACTATGGGCCTGATTCTCATTTACACTTTATGCCACCTTGGCAGTCTAAAGGAGCCTCAGTGTGTGTGTTTCAATACTGGAAAGGCATTTCTTATAGGTAAAAATGTCTTAGACCCCATTAGCTTATTCAGAATCTGAAAAAAAGATTCACTTCAACATTTTTTGCTGAGGGGAAAAATATCTGTAACAATTTATGAGAACAAAATTAAAAACAGCAATTAACACAGGCTTCTTATCTTTAGTAATTATTCATATACCTGTTTAGCTGATAATAAGTCGTAGCTCCAGGCTGTCTGCCTGCATTGCTAGGACGCAGACAGCAACCTTTGCTAAATTGACTCTATTGGTTACACTCATGCTGCAAGAGCTGTTTTCAAGGACAGATGTACAATGTTATATGGGTAAAGAGACAAGCAAATTAGAGATGGGTGCTCTGTCAGAATCTAACTGAAAAACTTGTATCAGCATTTCCCTACATTAATAAGGCCTTACATTTTTAACTCTTCACCTTCTAGCTATTATGGAGATGCAAGAAGCATCTATACCCACAAGTACAATATATAGCAGAGTTTTGTCTTCTAAAATACATTTATTTATTTAATCCCTGAAATGTAATGGAGGGTCAAAAACAAAACAATAGCAAGAGTATGAAAAGGTGTACTATGGGGATTCATAAGGAGCATTTAACCCCAATTAGATCATGGTGCATATTATATCACAGATTATGGATTAAGCAAATTTAGAACAACTGAGCAAAGTGACAGCAAATTGTGGTTTTGCTATTAACCACTAAAATACAATGAATTAGAGGTGGTCAAAAAATATGACAAACATTTTGTAAAAATTTTTGTAGCCAAGTTTCTACGAAAAAGATGTATATCACAATGTTGGAAATTTTTCACCATCTCTATTCTCAAGTCACAGGAGGCGCTGTGCTGCCTAGTAGATAGAACACTGGACTGGGATTCAGGAGATCTGGTTTCTATACATGGCTCTGCCACTGGCCTGCTGAGTAGCCTTGTGCAAGTCACTTTGCCTCTCTGTACCTCAGTTTCCCCATCTGTAAAATAAGCATGATCATTACCTCCTTTGTAAAGTGCCTTGAGATCTACTGAAGAAAAGCTCAAAAAGAGCTAATTATTATTATTATTATTATTTATGAACAAATGAAGGCAAGCAACAATCACTTAGGCCTACACTAGAAAAGATTTGCCAGTATAGCAAACCCCTTCTAGGGAGACGCAACATATCAGCAAAAAAACAGTGCTTTGGCCAATAAATAAACTATACCACCCCAAGCCCATTTTTGCCAGTGTAACTGCACCTATAATAGGGCGTTTGCCAATATAGAAATGTGGTTAAAAAAAATCACCTCCCTAACAAACGTATCAGCAAAAGTTCGTCGTGTAAACCTGGCTTAACTAGAGGATGACGGCATGAGAGACTGAAATCCCCTGAGAGACTGGTAATGAGGTTGTTGTGACCAGAGAAACTGGAGTCAGAGGGCCCACATTCTCTGGAGGGGCTGCTATTGACAAGACACGAGGAAAACAAACACCATTCAGAGTTAGACTAGAAGCAACTCAGCCACATGGAGAGGGCAGTGCAGAGGGCTTAATAAAGTTCCATTTGTTCAGCTTAGCCTGCATTTAGCTTCACTCTTTGCCAGAGGTGAAAGTAAGCTGGTCCGATCCGGTCTACCAGCAAGAGCTTCCCCAAGCTGGTGATTTAAAGGGCCCGGGGCTCTCAGCCGCCTCTGCAGCTGGTAGCTCCAGGGGTGATTTAAAGGGCCTGGGTATTAAAGGCCCCACCTCTTCCGGTTGAGGCCACACCTCTTCCGGTTGAGGCCACGCCCCCTGCTCAGGACTCCGGTGTACCAGTAAGTCCTTGAAGTTACTTTCACCCTTGCTCTTAGCAAATGAAACAGGATAGCATCCTTCACCTGTGCCAGTTTTCATCATCATGTTCCTATTATGCCTCTGGCATTTAGTTCAGTGACAAAGCTCCTGTTTCTGGCAAGACTTTCAATGGTTCCCCAGCTGTGCCCCAGGTTTTTCAGCTCGGCTTCCACAGCTCTTTGCCAAGCTGTTTAGGGGCAGCCTTGTTTTCGCTTGCCTTCAGGTGTCCATCTTATTGCCACTCTGGTGATGGAATCAGTTTCCATCCGAAGCGCATGACCGATCCATCTCCAATGCCTCCTGGCAATAATCGCACACAGATCCTCTTGGCTGCACTGTGTCAATAGATCTTGGTTTGAGACTATTCAGGGCCAAAAGATATGGAGGATTTTTCTGAGGCAGGTTGTATGGAATGAAGAAAGTTTGGACATGTCATAGTTTTTCATTCTCCAGCATTCTGCACTATAAAGTAGTGTTGAAAGTACACAGCTCTGATAAATCTTGAGTTTGGTTTTGGTGTTGTATTTTGAGGATTTCCAAACTGTATTTAAGCTCCTGAAGGCGTTCCTGGCTTTATTGATTTTGTTCCGGATGTCCTGGCTTGTTCCACCGTCCTGGCTGATGGTGCTGCCCAAGTATGTGAATGTTTCTACATTGGTGAGAAGATAATCCTCTATCTGTACTGGTGATGGTGAGTGTAGTGGGGCGGCTGCAGGAGAGCAGGGGTTAAAAGCAGCCCTTGGAGAGGGCTGTGGCTGAGACCCAGTTAGAAAAGGGATTAAGAGCAGCTGAGGGAGGCTGGCTGGCTAGCTGGCCCCAGGTGTGGCTAGCTCAATCAGGGCACAGCTGGCCCTGATAAAAGGGCGGTGAGCCAGGAGACAGAGAGTCCCACTCCACCCTTGCAGTGGGAAGGACCTAGCTGCCTGGGAGCACAGGGTACCTGAAGCAGAGCAGTGCTGGGGAGCTCTGACCTGGCGAATCCCCAGGCTGAGGCCTTGCTGAAGGCCAAAGGAGGTACTGGGGCTGCAGGGAGAAGCTGGGCCAAGAAAGGCAGCAGGTCCAACCCCCTTGCCAGTGATGAGTGGCCATTACAGACAGCAGTCTGCCCCAGAGAAAGGGGGCTAGATGATGACTGGCAGTAGCCACTGAGGCAAGGTGGGCTTAGAGGATTGGGGGTTCCCCGGGAGGGGAGACTCAGAGTGTGGGGGTACTGCTGTGGGCAGAACCCCAAGGAAAAGGGGCACCGGGGTCCGGGAGGGACAGGGGCCTGAAGCAGGAGAGACACTGGCCAGCCGGGGGGCGCTCTGAGTGCTAGAATCGAGCTAATTCCCGGACGAGCAGCAGGAAGCGCTGCGGCAGTGAGTCTGCAATCTGCTGCAGTGAGCCAATATTAAAGGTCATGATATCTGTCTGATTGTGGTTGATTTTCAGTCCAATTTGCTGGCTGAATGCGTTGAGTCAAGTTGTTTTTTCTTGTATTTGTGTATGTGATGGGAGAGCAACATCATCTGTGAAGTCCAGGTCTTCAAGGGATGAGAAGAGTGTCCATTTAATGCCTCTTGGCATGTCTTCTGTTGTACATCAATTACCCAGTCAATGGCAATGTTGAAGAGGATTGCAGACGTGACACCCCTCACATACTTCAGTTTTGACTTCAAAACTGAGCTCACTGCATGTAAAGTTGCAATAGAAGCTTTTGATTACGTTGATTATATGGAAAAGAATTCCATATGCCTGCAGAATGAGCCATAGGATGGTCCTGTGAATGCTATCAAAAGCCTTCTCAAAGTCTATGAAATTTATGTAAAGTTGCCATTGCCATTCTAAGCACTGTTCTATTATGTTTCATAGAGTGAAGATCTGGTCTGTGCATCCATGCCCTTTCCGAAAACCAACTTGCTCTTTTCTGAGAATGATATCAACTGCCTCTGATATACACTGGACTATGATCTTACAAAATACATTGCTTGGCACAGATAAAAGAGTGATAACACGCCAGTTATTACAAGAGTTCCTTTCTTTGGTATCTTCACTATAACCCCATTGGTTCACTCATCTGGCACTTTTTCCCTTTCCCAAACTGATGTAAATAGAGGGGCCAGGAGAGATGCTGCTAATTTAGGATTTACCTTGAACAATTCTGCATTCAAGTGATTCTTGCCAGGAGCTTTTCCATTTTTTTAAAGATTTGATGCCTTGAACGATCTCTTCCTTAGTTGGGGTGTCTGTGCTGATATCAAAATCTTCTTCTGCCTCCTGGATGTTTGTTTCCTCTGTAGGTGGCTCCCTATTCAGCAATTCTTTGAGATGCTCTGTCCAGCGCATTTCTTGTTCTTTTTCGGTTGTTAGTAGGTGTCCTTGTTTGCTCCTGATAAGAGTGTTTGTTGGTGTCTGCCATTTACCACTGATAAGCTGCGTCATTTTTTAGACCGTTCCTTGTTCACCATGAGCAACTGCGTTGTGTTGCCAGATTATCAATATAATGCCGTTTGTCCGCTCTCACGAGGCGTTTGACCTCCTGGTGTGCCTTGCTATACTGCTTGCAGTATTTGTCCTTTATCTTCTGGGATTGTGTGTCAAACTTTTTTCTTCAGGGCTTGTCTGGTTTCTATGGCTTTCCATGTGCTGGGTGTAATCCACTCCTTCCTTCTCTTCTGCTTGTAGCGTAGACAGGCTTCACTGCTCTGATAATAAATTGCTGTTACTTTGTCCCACTTCTTGTTGATCTCCTCATCTGCATTCCCCTCCTCTTCACCAAGGTCTGCAAGTGCTTGAAACCTGTTCTTTAACTGCAGAACGAAGGCTTTCTGTATTTCAGGGAACTCTAGCTTGTCAATATCATAATGTCTATGTCCCTTGTTTGGTGGACCCACACTCCTCAGCTTTAGCCTGATGGAGGCTGCCACAAGGTGGTGGTCGCTGCCAACATCTGCACCTCTTCTCACTTTCACATCTGCCAGTGAGTGTCGCCATTTGCCATTAAGAACATAGGAAGAACATAAGAATGGCCATGCTGGGTCAGACCAAAGGTCCATCCAGCCCAGTATCCTGTCTACCGGTTGGCCAATGCCAGGTGCCCCAGAGGGAGTGAACCTAACAGGTAATGATCAAGTGATCTCTCTTCTGCCATCCATCTCCACCCTCTGACAAACAGAGGCTAGGATCATGATATCGTCAATCTGGTTCTTATCGCTGCCATTTGGAGAACACCATGTCAGCTTGTGAATTTCACGATGTTCAAATAGGGTTCCACCAATGACTAGGTCATTCATATTACAGAAATCAACAAGCCTTTCTCTGTTTTCATTCAGGGTGCCCAGGGCTGGCTCCAGTGTTTCTGCCGCCCCAAGCGGCAAAAAATCCCAAACTTGCCACCGAATGGGGAGGTGAAATCCTGCCCGCCAAACACGGAGGTGGAGCGATGGTGCGGCTGCTGACTTGATGCTGGCGACCGAAGAAGAGTCACGTCTCTGCCGCCGAGTGCGAAACGCGCTGTGACAGAGCGGCTGCCGAATTCCCACTGCCACTGAGGGCGGATTGCCGCCCCTTTACATTTGCTTCCCCACGCACCTGCTTGGTTTGCTGGTGCCTGGAGCTGGCCCTGAGGGTGCCACACCCATGTCTTCCCATTGCTCTGTCGTTGTTTGCGTTATCGTTACCAACCCTTGGCATTCAGGTCTCCCATGACGATAGTTAGGTTGTGGCGTGGTACTCTCTCTAACTCTGCCTGTAGTGTAAGGTAGAATTTGTCCTTTACTTCTTCATCACTGTCATTTGTCGGAGCATAGCACTGAATCAGGGTGATATTATTATGTATCCCGTTCAGTCTGGCTCTCATAAGTCTGCTGCTGATGGATTTCCATGCAAGCAGGAACTGCTCCACTTCCTTCTTCAAAACGATGGCAACACTCTCATGTTGTTGTCCATCATCCCATCCAGAGTACAGCAAAATTTCTCCTGAGGCTGTTGTTAATCTTCCTGATCCTGTTCACTTGCTCTCGCTGACATCCAGGATGTGTAAGCAGTAGCATCTCATCTCTGCTGTGACCTGAGCTAGCTTCCCTGTTTTGTACATTGTCCGTACAATCCAAAACACAAGTTTGGTTTTTGTCTTGATGTTGAGCACTTCAGTCTTCATGTCAATGGCTTCCTTTCGGCTTTCACCACTGGCAGTCATATGGGTCATTGACTCCTGAAGGCCATCAGACACAGTAATGGGCGATTTCTCCGTTGCTGTTTCTGTAACACATTTTGTTTTTTATGGGACAGGGTTGTTAGCCCCATGCCTAACCTCCAACCTGGAGGATCAGGGTGTCTGTCTTGTCTGGCCCCTCCCCTACAGACCAATCCGGCATGGTTGAACCTACCAGGAACAAAAACCCCTGCCGACACAGATTCTGGGGATTGTTAGAGCATGCAAGCTGTTCCACCACGACAAGGCACAGACACCAGAGGACAGACTTGTTTACATGGCATTATAATAATGCATATTTTTATTAAACAAAAAATGCTATTTTACTTGGAGCAAGTAGCAAGTGTGCCAGTTTTAACCCATTCCCATCTGATCGCTATGCAGGGCCTAAGTGAAATCAAAGTTGTGATCCTAGTCCATTTTCTAGTACACAAGTATTCATATCGCACACACAACCCTGTTCTTGTAGATGGCACCTCTGATTGGCACTTTAAGGGTCTCACAGGTTTAACTTCAGTGAGGCCTAGTGTATAAAGCATTAGACTGGGACTCAGGAGCTGTGGATTCTTATCCTCAGCTCTGCCACTGGATTGATGAGTGATCTCAGGCAACTCACTTCATCTTCCTTTGCTCTCAGTTTCCCCATCTGTAAAACTGGAGATAATGATGACTACTTCCTCTGTAAAGTACTTCGAGATCAACGGATGAAAAATGCTATATAATATTATATAGATGTGTATTTTGTGCTTGGCTATGTCTACAATACAGCTGGGAGCATGCTTCCCAGCGCAGGTACATAGACACACGCTAGCATACTAAAAATAGCTTCATGGCTGGGGGGTAGCACAGGCAGCCTCCTGAGTACAAACCCACTTGCACTCTGTGGGTATGCACTTGGGGAGTTAGCCCAAGTCACCGCACATGCTATCCCCAACTACACTGCTATTTTTAGCGTGTTAGGTCAAGGAGACTTAGCACGTCCCCGTCTACTTATGATGAGAGGCATGCTCCCAGCTGCCGTGTAGATGTACCCTGTGTGCACGTGTAAGGACTCTCCCACATCATTCGGAAATGGGTTACTGTATTTTGGTTTTATTTGTGCCTGCGAATGTACAGCTAAAGGTTAAACTGATGTAAGTCAGGTTTTAATCAATATGAGCATGTCAACACACAAAGTTGCACCGGTCTAACTAACTCACTATAAAATTACACCCCTAACTATGTTGTGCATAGACGAGGTATAAGATCAGGCAAAGAACAGAATGGGCATTGAGACTGTGCCATCCTTCCATGATTAGAAGTTGTTCCTGTAAGCCAAGGTTTACACACATTGGTACAGAATATTGGGGAAGCTCAAGTTGCAGGTGCCTACATTTTCCCTGTTTGCACAAACAGAAAATTAGGAAAGCTTTTCAGGTTTTCACCTGGGATATCTTATTTTCTGGAAATAGATATGAATCTAAGACGCATTAAACATTGCAAAGTAGTAATACAAAAGTTATTGGGTATGTTCCCAATAACTATGATTAATGCAAAGTTGATGCGCAATAGACAGTCAGAAGGTAACACAATACGAAATTTTCTTCTAAATGAAAATGCGTTTGTGGTAAGAGAGGTAAACTTCCTGTGCAGTTTCTGTTATTTTGTATTAAACAACAGAAACACCCCAAGATGAGGTAACTCTTTAGGGTAATGCAAGGGGTAAAACTAGGTTCCAACCAGATGAATTGAAAATTTAGGCTATTAAGAAAAGAAACCTTCCTAACATTGCAATTGTTCAGGTTTTGGAATAATCTGCAACAGGAAGTGGTAAAAACCCCATTGCTTGCAATATTTAGAACTACACTGTTGATAGCACTGGAAAATACACTGTTAGAAGCAATCCTCTTTAGGCAGAGAGTTTGACCTAATAAGTCTTTTTCCAGCCCTAATTTCATGAATTTTTGGTTTCAGAGAGCAAAGAAGCCGCTCATTAGGAGCTTGTCTTAATTCCCGCCGCAAAAAAAACAAACCCCAAACAAAAAACACCTTGTTTGAAGATACAGAAATAAATATTAAAGTTCATAGTTCAACATTTTGAGCATTTTCATCCATTTGTTAAATAATTTATGCGTTGCATGTACATGTGTCAATAGCATAGCTACGAAAGTACATATTATGCTATAACCTGGAAACTATCCATCAGTGTATAAACTATCATTTTTGAATTTCTCATGCACTCATGAGGCCTGCACAAAAGTAGACCGTTAATGATTTACAGCCACTGGGCAGGATTCCTGTCCATAATAAGACATTCCATTCAATTGGCTTGAACAAGTCAAAGACTTTGCACTCAGACTAACTGATGTTAGCTGGAATTTGTCCCTCCTGTCTGGCATATACACACAATGCAAAGCCCTAGCACGGTGATGATCTACAGAATGAAACATTTTGAGAACCAAGTAATAGGAGACTGGATCTTGGGAGAAGAGGCTGGATCATGAAAGGATGCATTTTAAAACAGGCCTTCACAGTGGAAGTTGGAGAACTATACCCCTAGCACGCGCAACTCTCTCAAACAGCTTATGTGTTTTTTCCCTCTTTTCCTTGTGTTCAAACTTCTTCTAAGTAAACGTTACAGAAGAACGTATCTTATATTAGCTAGAACAAAGACACAGAAGACTAATTACTCAGAATTTGGGTTCGTAAACCATGCCATTTTTGGCAATAAAAACTGTCAGATACAATGCACTACCCACAACCTTGAGTGTTGGGAGACTTTGTCTGGTCAGAGAAAGAAAAGGGGCTGTAGCCCCTTTAAGGGTTAAGGGAGGGACAGTGGGGACATCATCTGAGCTGGAGTGGACTGGAAGTGGCACAAGTAGACCATTGGACCATGGGCACCTGTCGAAGGGAGGGTATCTATACCATGTTCCTGCCGGACAGAGCCCCGTTTCATCCCAGAGCAAAAGCACCCGGCCTCCCACCCACGGGATTAGAGTAGGACTGGGGGTTTTCAGGTCTGTGGGGACGAGAAGAAAATTTGCCCTCCAATTTGTCACCTCCTCTGTAAGCAAAGTGAACAAAGTCTCTCAGTGAGCTTAGGATCCTTAGATCAGGAGATACGGAGGAGGGAGATCTAGGGAATGGTCAAGTTGGTTCCCTCACTTGTAACTGTATTTCTCCCATGTAGGTACCAGCTACTGTCAGTCAGTCTTGAACTAGTGAGTTTCCTGACCCTAATCCCATGCCACAAAGATATATCTCCTTTTTGGGTGCCATTAGTGATCAGTTCCCTCAGTAGCACACTGGGATAACACTGCTGAAATCCAGAGCCCAGCTGTTCACGGTAGGAATGCATAGGCTCTTCATACTGGGCTCGTCATTAATCCAGGCAATATTCTGGGGCTTTTTTTTTTTTTTTTTTTTTTTTTTTTAAACACTTCCCCTCTTCCTCTTGGCCTAGCAGCAATTGTTGTAGGGAAGGGGTCACAGAATGATTCTGAGGGAAGAAGGCAATTTCCTCTACTCAATGCTTTTCTGGTGGCTTCAGTGGAGCCCAGCATAAAATGAAAAGGCCTCCGCTCCGCACTCAGCTCTGTGCACCTGTTATTGTTGTATTGTGGTAGTGCCTAGGAGCCCTAGTCCAGCAGCACCCCACTGTGCTAGGCACTGTGCAAACACAGAACAAAAAGACAGTCCCTGCCCCTATGTCCACACTGAAGCTAGGAGCATGTTTCCCAGTGTGGGTAGACAGACAAGCACTAGCTCTGCTCAAGCTAGTGCTCCAAAAATAACAGTGTAGTCAACGCAGCACGGGTGGCAGCTCAGCCTAGCTGCCTGAGTAGATATCAAAAGGGTCCGGGCAGGTTTGTACTCAGGAGGGTAGCCCAAGCTGCCCCTGGCAGCTACACCGCTATCAGCTAGACATACTCTCAGTATTCACAGACAGTCTGGGTTTTTCCTGCAACTTAATCTGCCCATTACTCAACATGGCTTCTAAGAGCAAGAGCAGGGGACGGGTCCATCAGAGGCAAATGAAATGCCCACGGAGTTGGAGGCAGCAGGTAGCTGAAGCAACAAGACACACAAGACTAGTTTCCTGTGATGTAGGAGTTGAGGTGCAGCCCCCCATCAGGCCAGGTCTGACAGTAAAGCAGTAACCACATGGGACAGGGTAATGAGCAAATCCATTTTTAAAAATAAAATAAAAAAACCCACAGGCCGGGAGACACCAATTAAACTGAAGGAACTGCAGGTGTGATTTAATTAGTAGTAGTATTAGCACTTATTGCTGGTATTATAGTAGTGCTTCGTAGAGGCCCTAATGTAGATTAGGGCTCTATTATGCTAGACACTGGAGTGCAAAGAGGAAAATGCATTTAATAATTTTTACTCTTAAAACACAGACAGACACAAGGACTTATTTAATTCAAATATAAGAATTATTTTCATGGATATCTAATAATTTAAGAAAAACGACAATTCCAACAGGAAAACCGTAATTCATATGCTAAACTTTGGAAGATAGGACTAATGTAAGTTATCAAATATTTATATTAAGTTAAACTAAGTAGAAAGCAAAGTATTGATTGTGATGTCTGATTATTTCAAACAGATAAAAACAATTCTTGAAACAGTTACACTGGATTATAGAAGCGATCCTTTAGTGATTCAATATGTTTTTAGAGTAGTCAGTCATCTTCTAGAAAGAAACATGCAAAGGTAAGACAAAACATGGGCAGGCACCACTTCCATATTTTTATTACATAATCATCCTCACTGATATGTGCATGTCAGCCAGCTGCAATGCTAACTGGAGGATACAATCCAACACAAATTATAAATCGTGAAAAAAAATCCACAATCTTTTCCATTTACACCTGCAATGCTTAGTAGCAGCAAGTGGATTCCTTTGTACAAGCAACCAAGACACAGAGATCATCATCAGCACTCTACTATAAACGCTATTCACTGGCCAGACATGCTTGGTGAATCAAGGCAACTGTGATGTGTGATCTACTCAACATGGAATTCCTGGGGGTGGTACCAAATCCTCCAGGGTAACCTGGAATGTTTTTCACTCTAGTTTGTAAACATAAACACCTACTTCAAAGAAAGTCACAGGAGAGATCACATTTTTGCCCTTAAACTTTCCCTTTAAAATACAAAAAAATAAAGCCAATCTCCCTACCCATCCCCAGTTTACAAGCAGCAACCAGATGCAATACCTTAATTAGCTTAAAATATACACAGAGTCCGAGAACTGAGGGGAAAAAAGAAAGAAGAGAGTTCACCGTGTTGCCATTTCAGCAGGAGATGAACACATTAACTGAATCAATTATATTAACTCACCATTCATTTGTAATCCTGACAAATAAGGAATAAATGAACCAGAGGTCTGCTGACATGTCTGATAGGTAGTGTGTTGGGAAATCACCTTGCTCTGGGAGACATTTGGAGTTGGGCACAGATCAGGAACTCTCAGTTACTGTGGGTAGACTAGCTGCCTAAATCTATGTTACCAGGAGCTGTAACTTCCTGTTTGTGAGTCCTCTGCTGACAATATCCCTTCTGTTGGGATGGCATCAGAGGTGGCACCTTTCCCTTACAGTGAAAACTGAAAACTTCCTTCTCCACTCATCTATTATTATAATTCTAAACTAGCTCCCAGGAATCCACACTCCTTAGACATTTATAATGGCTCATCACAGAAATACCCTGTAGTCTGTTCTCTATCTCCCATCTTCAGAGAGGAACTCACAGGGGTGACACATTAGTTACAGTCACCCTAAAATCACTCATAAGTAGGAGTCTCCACTGCAAATGCAACGTTTCCATCACTGCCACAGACGGACTGTCAAATTCGATGGACACTTTCAGGATTATAGCAAATTCTTTATTCCGATCCTCCTACAAAGAGATAAGATCTCACCAGGGAAAATATGATCTTGTGGTTATAGCATTAGGCCGAGACTTAAGTGATGGTGTGCAATGCCTTGCTCTGACACAAACTTTCTGGGTAACCCTGGTTAAGTCATTTAACCCACTCTGTGCCTCTTTCCCCCATCTGTAAAACAGAGATAATACTGACATTCTTCCACCCTTTGGCTGCCTGGTCTATTTCAATTATAGACTCTTCAAGGCAGGGGACTAACTATGTATGCATACAGTGCCTAGCACAATGGGGTCCCAATCTCACTAGGGCCTCTAGACATTATTAACACACAAATAAAAAACAACAGCAGCATAACAGCCAAGAGACTCTCTGCATAAAATAGGGTAGAAAATATAGTAACACTGTTATAATTTTCCAATTTTACTTTTGATAAATGTGGTAGATGTTATTTTCTTAGCAGATGCAGTATTCCCTTTCCTTCCTTATACTACTTATAGGAAATACTTGGATATTGTAAATACTGATGTTGCATTATTTAGTTATCTAAGGAATTATCTAAAGGCAAGCAAATTTTTGGTTGCTTACTTCAAAGGGGATTACTACATATTTAATAACGAGAAGGGAATTCAAAATAATTTTTAAAAAAGGTTTCATTGTAAGGGTTTGTCTACACAACAACGCAGTCTATGGGGGTGTGAACTGCAGAGTGCTCTAATGTGTTGCACTCCAACTGCCCCATGTAGGCTCTTCTGTAGCAAACAAAAAAGATGCCTAGCATGCATTAACCTAGTCCTGTTTAAAATGGGACGACATCAGTGCGAGCTAGGTACCTTGTAGTTCACGCCAACAGGGTCTACACAAGGCAGGGAGACTGCAACATGTAAGAGCACTACCTGTGTGAACTCTATATTTCACAACTCATACCCCGGATGGCAGTGCCATGCCATAAGTCCCATTTTTTGTTTATTGGGATAAAGCAGCCTTTCAACTATCCCATCCAGTTTATCTTGTTACCATTGATGGCTGTTCAGTGGCCTATGTGAAACAAACACAGTGGCCGCAGTCTAGTTGCCAGTGGACAAGTGTCCACATCACCAAAACACTTCATCTAAATCTGGCAACTTTGTTGTCAGCCTTGAAGGGCTGAAGGGCCTGGATACTGAGCTCTAGGGATGCTCTCTCCCAGATTAGGTTTGAAACGCATGGGCAGGAATGACAGGGATAGTTTACAATGCCTTTTCCTATGCTGTACCTGTCCACTGGATGACTAGAAGACTGCAATCCTGGGGGATTTTGCTTTGATCAACATTATATTCACACATACAGCTGGAGGCAGTCTCACTTTTCAGATGACACCGAATGTCTATGGCCTTGTCTACACTATAAAATTACTCCGATTTTACAGAAGTCGATTTTTGGGAACAGATTGTGTAAAGTCGAGTGCATGCGTCCACACTGAGCACATTAATTTGGCAGTGTGAGTCCACAGTACCGTGGCAAGCGTCGACATTCCAAGCGGTGCACTGTGAGTAACTATCCCACAGTCCCCGCTGCCCATTGGAATTCTGGGCTGAGCTCCCAATGCCTGATGGGGCCAAAAATCTGCCGCGGGTGGTTATGGGTAAATGTCGTCAGTCAACCCTCCCTCCATGAAAGCAACGGCAGATAATCATTTCGCGCCCTTTTCCCTGGATTGCCCAAGCAGATGCCATAGCACGGCAAGCATGGAGCCCGTTCAGCTCACCGCAGCAGTTATGACCATTGTAAACACCTCGTGCATTATCGTGCAGTTTATGCAGAACCAGAACCTGAAAAACCAGGCGAGGAGGCGACAGCAGCGCGGTAACAAGAGTGATGAGGACATGGACACAGATTTCTCTAAAACCGCGGTCCTCGGCAATTTGGAGATCATGGTGTTAATGGGGCAGGCTCATGCCATGGAACACCAATTCTGGGACCGGGAAACAAGCACAGACAAGTGGGACCGCACAGTGTTGCGGGTTTGGGATGATTTCCAGTGGCTGTGAAACTTTCGCATGCGTAAGGGCACTTTTATGGAACTCTGTGACTTGCCTTCCCCTGCCCTGAAGCGCAAGAATACCAAGATGAGAGCAGCCCTCACAGTTGAGAAGTGAGTGGCAATAGCCCTGTGGAAGCTTGCAACGCCAGACAGCTACCGATCAGTCGGTAATCAATTTGGAGTGGACAAATCTACTGTGGGGGTTGCTGTGATGCAAGTAGCCAACGCAATCATTGAACTACTGCTATCAAATAAATTGGTTAGTCTCTAAGGTGCCACAAGTACTCCTTTTCTTTTTATCAAAGGTAGTGACTCTGGGAAACGTGCAGGTCATAGTAGATGGCTTTGCTGCAATGGCATTCCCTAACTGTGGTGGGGAAATAGACGGAACGCATATCCCTATCTTGGGACCGGACCACCAGGGCAGCCAGTACATAAACCGCAAGGGGTACTTTTCAATGGTGCTGCAAGCACTGGTGGATCGCAAGGGACGTTTCACCAACATCAACGTGGGATGGCCGGGAAAGGTTCATGACGCTCGCGTCTTCAGGAACTCTGGTCTGTTTAAATGGCTGCAGGAAGGGATTTACTTCCCAGACCAGAAAATAACTGTTGGGGATGTTGAAATGCTTATAGTTATCCTTGGGGACCCAGCCTACCCCTTAATGCCCTGGCTCATGAAGCCGTACACAGGCACCCTGGACAGTAGTAAGGAGCTGTTCAATTATAGGCTGAGCAAGTGCAGAATGGTGGTAGAGTGTGCATTGGGATGTTTAAAGGGTCGCTGGCGCAGTTTACTGACTTGCTCAGACCTCAGCGAAACCAGTATTCCCATTGTTATTGCTGTTTGCTGTGTGCTCCACAGTATCTGTGAAAGTAGGGGGGAGACGTTTATGGCGGGGTGGGAGGTTAAGGCAAATCGCCTGGCTGCTGAATACATGCAGCCAGACACCAGGGCGATTAGAAGAGCACAGCAGGAAGTGCTGCGTA
Source organism: Natator depressus (assembly GCF_965152275.1). Taxonomy (NCBI): domain Eukaryota; kingdom Metazoa; phylum Chordata; order Testudines; family Cheloniidae; genus Natator; species Natator depressus. The sequence continues at coordinate 66,114,446 of NC_134240.1, read as the reverse complement.
TCAGAGAAGCTTTGAAAACCAGTTTCATGACTGGCTAGGGTACTGTGTGACACGTCTGTTTGTTTCTCCTTGATGAAAACCCACCCCCTTGGTTGACTCTAATTCCCTGTAAGCCACCCGCCCTCCCCCCTTCTATTACAGCTTGCTTGCAAAGGAAATAAAGTCACTATCGTTTAAAAACCATGTATTCTTTATTAATTGATTATAAAAATAGGGAGATAACTCACAAGGTAGCCTGGGTGGGGTGTGGGAGGAGGGTAGGAGGGAAGGAAAAGGCCACTTCAAAACTTGTTGAATGACAGCCTTCTGTTGCTTGGGCTGTCCACTGGGGTGGAGTTGTTGGGTGCCCGGAGCCTACCCCCTCCGCGTTCTTGGGCATCTGGGTGCGGAGGCTATGGAACTTGGGGAGGAGGGAGGGCAGTTAAACAGGGGCTGCAGTGGCAGTCTGTGATCCTGCTGCCATTCCTGAACCTCCACCAGATGCCGGAGCATGTCCGTTTGATCCCGCAGTAGCCCCAGCATTGCATCCTGCCTCCTCTGATCTTCCTGCCGCCACCTTTCATCTCGATCATTCCTCCTGTCCTCACGTTCATTGGCCACTTTCCTGTACTGTGCTACTGTGTCCCTCCACACATTCTGCTGAGCTCTGTCAGTGCCGGACGACTGCATGAGCTCAGAGAACATTTCATCGTGCGTGCGTTTTTTTCGCCGCCTTATCTGAGATAGCCTTTGGGACGGAGGAGGGAGGCTTGAAACATTTGCAGCTGCGGAGGAAAAAAAGGGAGTGAAGTATTTAAAAAGATACATTTTACAGAACAATGGCTATACTCTTTCACGGTGAACAACACTATTCACATTACATAGCACATGTGATTTCAGTACAAGGTCGCATTTTGCATCTTATATTGAGTGCCTGCGGCTTTGGTTTTAGAGATCACACATGCAGGGCCGGGCAACAGAATTCGGCTTGCAGGCGGCCATGGTAAGCCATAGTCTTTCAGCTTCTGCAACCTTCATAACAGCAGCGCCCTCCTTTCCCATACCAAGCAAAGCCTGTTGAGTTGGCCATTTAGTGCTGTGGTTTTCGTGTTAATGTGCAGCAGCAGAAACCAAACTAACCACTCCCCCCATCCAATTCTCTGGGATGATCGGTTTACCCCTCCCCCCACTGCGTGGCTGGTATCAGGGGAGATCACTGCTAGCCAAATGCGAACAGCTCAGCGCCAATGCCGCCGCCGGCCGCCCCCCCCCCCCCCCCGGCTAACTGCGGGGAGGATTTCTTTTCAGCCACAGGCAAACAGCCCAGCAGGAATGGCCACCTCTGAATGTCCCCTTAATTAAATTCCCATATTTCAACCAGGTTACCATGAACGATATCACTCTCCTGAGGATAACACAGAGAGATAAAGAACGGATGTTGCTTGAATGCCAGCAAACACTGGGACCATATGCTGCCAGGCTTTGTCATGCAATGATACCAGATTACTTGCTACTAGCATGGTGTGGTAAAGTGTCCTACCATGGAGGACGGAAAAGGGCTGCCTTCCCCAGAAACCTTCTGAAAAGGCTTTTAGAGTACCTCCAGGAGAGCGTCATGGAGAGGTCCCTGGAGGATTTCTGCTCCATCCCCAGACACGTTAACAGACTTTTCCAGTGGCTGTACTGGCCACGAATACATCCCAAGTCCTCAGGGCAAATTAATAATTAAAAAACGCTTGCTTTTAAAACATGTATTATATTTAAAAGAGTACACTCACCAGAGGTCCCTTCTCCAGCTTGGTTGGGTTAGGAGGGTACTTCAGTCAGGGTGCTAAACAGATCCTGGCTGTTGGGGAGAATGGTGTGCTGTGTGCTCTCCTCAAGCTCGTCCTCCTCCTCCTCATCTTCCCCATCCGCAAAATCCTCAGACATGGCGGAGAGTACTCCATCATCGCAGCCCACAGACAGGGGTGGGGTAGTGGTGGCGGCCCCCCCTAGAATTGCCTGCAGCTCAGCGTAGAAGTGGCAAGTCTGGGGCTCTGTCCCGGAGCGTCCGTTTGATTCTTTGGTTTTCTGGTACGCTTGTCTAAGCTCCTTAAGTTTCACGCGGCACTGTGTTGCGTCCCTGATGTAGCCTCCGTCCATCATGGCCTTGGAGATTTTTTGAAATGTTTTGGCATTTTGTCTTTTGGAATATAGTTCTGATAGCATGGATTCGTCTCCCCATACAGCGATCAGATCCAGTATCTCCTGTTCGGTCCAGGCTGGAGCTCTTTTTCGATTCTGGGACTGCATGGTCACCTGTGCTGATGAGCTCGCCTGGCCAAACATGAAATGAGATTCAAAAGTTCCCGGGGCTTTTCCTGTACACCTGGCCAGTGCATCCAAGTTCAGAGTGCTGTCCAGAGCGGTCACAATGGTGCACTGTGGGATAGCTCCCAGAGGCCAATACCGTCAAATTGCGTCCACACTCACCCTAATTCGAAACGGCAATGTCGATTTCAGCGCTAATCCCCTCATCAGGGAGGAGTAGAGAAATCGATTTTAAGAGCCCTTTATGTTGACAAAAATGGCTTCGTTGTGTGGACGAGTGCAGGGTTAATTCGATTTAACGCTGCTAAATTCGACATAAACTCATAGTGTAGACCAGGCCTAAGAAGCTTTGGGAGCGGCCATCAGCCTTAAATAAAAGCCTTAAAATAGCTACTTAGACAGACAGTAACGGTCCTGTCATCATTCTCTTGTAAACCATTTGCACTTCTGCAGACTAAGATCTATGTAACAAAAGAAACAACATACTGTGGAATCTTATCACGAATCTGACACCACCACTTCTTGCTATTAACACACACACACACACACACACACACACACACACACACACTTACTTTAATTCAAGTTAATTTGCCACCAGACAAGCTTTTATTTGCGAAGCTGCTGAACTTCCATCTGCAAAGGTTTATGTTCGGGTCTATTTGCTTTTTTATTGGTTTCTCCCTCATTGGATAAAATTAAGGTTTTTTTTTCCAATTTCCTCATGAATGCAGTTCTCCTTTTAATCTTCCCTCCTTCTCCCCTAAGGCAGTCACCACTCAATATTTCACTTCGGCAAGGGAAACTACAAAAGCATTTCTAGCTGCCAACCTCACTATCTCTCTTGCCAGTTAGAAGAATGATGTCCTAATATGCCATAGCCCCAATTCATACCCCCCACAAAGCCCATGTCCCCCACTTCCAAGACCTCTGTGAACTCGGTGGTCAAAGAATGTGACTGTCACGTGCGTCCCAGTTTGCTAGCATAGTCTCATTGCACCATGCTCGGATTTTTAATTTTTTAAACAGCGAACCTCTCATTCGATAAAACAGTCGAAGCTAAGAAAACCAACTAGCTAAAATTGCCCTCCTCCTTCCTGATAAAAAATTACCACATAAATCCACGTTATCATCTTTCTTAACCTGACAAGGCCCAAATATAGGATGGGAAACAGACAAAAATGAGGGAAACAGACATTATCCATTTAACTTTAAATGAGGTGAGATTCATTCCTTTAGCCTAAATAACATTCTATATCCCCAGCTTCATGATTCTTTATTTCTGATGTAAGTAATTTTCAATCACAAAAGTGAGGAGAGGCCAAATGTGTGTGGAATGTGGGAACTTTGGGACGACTGAGTAATATCCCTTGAAATCAGAGACAACTGAGACATGTGTATGTCACTAACAAAACACCACAGAAGATACACAAAAAAAGAACTTTACTTTTTAAAATGTACTTAAAACCACCACTCTGTCTCTCCCATGGAGTTCAATAAGTGGAGCAATTTCTCACCGTCTGTGCATTAAAAGCCAAGGCAGAGGGAGAAGTTTCCATTTTATCTAGTAAAAAAAAAACCTGTTTGCACAGACATGGGCCCTTCAGACATATGCAGCCCTACACTTCGAAACTTTGTGGCAGATGTTTAATTGGAAGGAAGTGATTTTAAACATCTGCAACCAACATCTGAGAAGGTGGTTGAAGACCACACAGAGCCTAAAGGAAATTAAATTGTACGCAATTATGTCACTTCCTAGACTGTGTATTTAGGAGAATGAACATAATAAACAAAAACAGAAGTTTCAGTGGTGAGCCATCAACATTCCCCCCAACTCCCCCTCCCGGCAACAGAAAAATGATGGTGCTTTAAAAGATACAAAGTCATTGAATCATAGCCACATTTGATGGCAGCCAGTATTTGACCAACAGAAGATGCTGCCATCCATAGAAATTTGCCCCCTGGGGAAAAAGGAAAATATAAACTCAGAAACAATTTAGTACCAGGCCCTTAATTCCCTCAAGGAAGCAAATTAAAATAGACAATATTTAGAAGATGAAATGCAATGGATCTCAGGTACGTCACAAGAATATGGTTTGGGTGGCTGAAGATGTAGTATATATAAATATTGTAAGGCTTTTCACCAAAAAGGCAGGAGACAGTGTCTTACTGCAAAAACAACGAGGAGTCCTTGTGGAACCTTAGAGACTAACAGTGCCACAAGGACTCCAGGTTGTTTTTGCTGATACAGACTAACACGGCTACCACTCTGAAACCTGTCCTACAGCAGTTCTCTAACCACACTGCAGAACCTTTGCTGGTGGCCCACGCAAAACTGGCAACCTACATGATACTTGCTCCTTTCCCTTGTTGTTTCCAGCTACATCTAGAAAACTCTAGGCTCTTTATTGCGAAGAAGCACTGGAGATATTTGTAAAACCAGCTAGTAGCAAGGGAGACTAATCAACCTAGCTTTCTCTGCTAGGGTTGCTATTACCTTGGAGGAAGAGGACAGGAAATCAGAGTGGATCACAAGTACTGGAGACAGCAGCAGGACAGGGGCTGCTAAACAAGTAACTGTGAAAGGTATCCGCAAGACAATTTTAAGAATTCGTCCACATTATACAGTTTAACAAGCCCAGGTGTAATAAATCCATCTCCCAAGAAACATTTTCTGAAGTTTTTATTTTTCATCAGTGCTTTGAAGATTTTTTTGTAAGGTGACTAAACACAGCAGCATTTGCAAAAAGCAGATTTGTACTGAGAATGTTGGAATGGTTTTAAATTAAGAATATGGATGCTTTCTTGGTCCTTCCTTTATGTCAGTAACTTCAAAAGTCCTTTGCTTGCACCTGTGTTTTACACTATTAGGATCTTAAGTTATTTTAAAAGAGAATAATATTCTAAGCAACTTATAGCTTTCCACTTGAGTCCCAACCACAGTGTAAAAGTTACTCAGTAATATCTGTATTAGAGTAATTTTTAAAATATACATTATTTCACCAGGAATGTATAAAAATAACTGTCCCATGGTTGGAGGTGACAGGAGTTAAGAGTTGTGGGAGCTCAGCATCTCTGAAAATGAGACCACTTAGCTCAGTGTCTAATATAGCCCTAGATGCCCAACTTCAGACAAGTGTGAAAACACTGTTTTATCATTCCAATAGTTAAACACACATCAATAATTAAATGGATAGCATCACTGTGAAGTTTTGATTTGATTTGATTTTTGAGACTACTAAAATGCTGAAATCTTTAAACTGAATTAGGATCAAGCCAATTGAATGGCAAAGGCTGAACTTACACAGGGATATCGTACAATTTCATAAACGAAGTAAGTGACCCATAAATCTTTTCTATAAAACCGTTTGATCACTTAAATGTTCTGCAGGGGGAAACCAACCCTTTTGATCGGCTCATTGGGAGCGATGAGCTACTACTTAGAGTGCCCTGTAAATAGCACTGGTAGTCTACTGGAGCTGGGTAATATCAAAAGAACATTTCAGGATATGTGACCTACAAAAACACTGGAGTGATGCCCGGGCAGAATCTGAAGGAACGGGAGGCAAGTATGCTGTGCTCTTGCTGTAATATTCTCCCTTATATAGCTGATATTCCTTGACTTCCCACTATAAATCCTTTCTTAATCTAATGGAGAGTCAAAGACTTTGAAGATAAAAACAAAGAAATTCAGGGCAACCCAAAAGGGATGGCATCTCTGAGGAAGAGATGACTCCACGCCATTTGTCAGCCCCCTGTCTTTACTCGTATATGCAATACACTTTTCTCTAGAAGACTGATAATTTTATAGTGTGGAAAGAAAGCCACGAATCCACTTCTGGGCTACCTGGAAACCTTCACAGGCCAGTGGTCACAGGTTACCAAGCTCACACATATTGGACAATGTGAAACACACTTTGGTGGAAAGCACTGTCCACTCTTTATTCTGAAAATTCTATGAGCTGGAACTGTGCCTTTCTTCCTCCAGGAAAAAACAAACAAATAGTCAATCCCAAGGGTAACAGAAGCAGAGGAAATAATTGCTTAAAGTGATGTAAAAAGGTCTCATTTTGTCACAGACAGAATGCATAGTTCTTGGCAATGATGGTGTTGCCCCAACTTGTGGCATGTACCTTCATTTTGAAATATTAAAAATATTTTTTTAAATTAACCGCTGAGAAGGAGCAACTCAAGATGGAAAAGCATGTGCTTTCTCCCCTCCAACAAGTTACGGTGGCCCACTCATAGCCACCTAAGGAACTAATGTGGTTGTTTTAAGAAGCAAGATAGCAAAAGATTAAATCTTTGCTAGCTGTTAAGACATCAGTTTCATCACTCCTGTTCTGTATTCCATAATCTTCCCAGATTATGGGTTTCACTTCATTTGTGGCAGAAAACAAACACTGTGTTTTTGGAGTTGGGGGGAAATTCAGGATCCCCACAAACAGTCTCAAAATGGAGTTGTTGAGGAAAGAAAAGGACTCAATATTTTTGTGCATTAAAGTGTGTTAAACCAACTCCTCCCCTTATATGAGGAATTCTTTGGGTGTCTTGAAGCAAAAGCAAATTGGAATGTGCCACACTGACATGAAAAGTGAGGATGTGGGAAATAGCTGTTGTTAAGCACTGTACTGAGGCAGTACAGTGGATCTTATCATTATTTCCAAAGGAAGACACTAAAAGTACCTGTTGCTCCTCTAGGAAATCTATTATTATTGAAAAGGGCAGATTTTTTCAGATCAAAAGTTGTAATTTTTCCATGTAAGCTCTTAGTGTTACAAGAAACTGTGCATATAATAATGGTCAGTGAGTATTCTATGAATAAGAGCCAGTCTCTCCCAAAACATAGCACATCCCTTCCTCTCTCTCCCCACCCTGAACAAAGAACAGGCAGTTCTCTGAGATCACATGTTCACAGACAAAGCTAGTCCCACAGTTAAATTCATCCATCCAATCACTTAACACTTATTATAGGGTTTGTCTTCACTGCAGAATTAGCCCAGATGATCGGCACCTGGCTCTGATTCTTTCCCAGTGAATAACGGGAGAACTTGTTTGTCCTCTAGGTAGACAGTAGGGAATTGTGGGATGGCATTGGAGTACTATCAGCACTGCAGTGGTTTAGCCTGTGTCCTCACTGCAAACTAGGCAGGTTACCAGCCCAAGTGAATGTGGAACCCCGGCTCTAACCCATTACGGCAGCCAAACTAGGTAGCCTAGGTTGAAAACACTAATAAGCTTTGGATAAGAAGTTTTGTGTATGAATGGAAGGGGGTTAGGGGCAACGCCCAAGTAAAAGCCCGGGCTAACTCTGCAGTGAAGACATAGAGGAGGCCAGCCAACATGAAGCACCCTCCTGTTGCATGATCCTGCCAAGGCTCACATATATATATTGTAATTATTGATTTCAGTGGGACTACTTCAGGGAATGAAGTTAAGCACATGCATTAAATGTTTGCTGAATCATGACAGAATCTAACAGAACTGACGAGCAAATGCGGAAATAAATAGAAATAAAATTCACGGTCACCAACATTTTTCAATCAGTCCCTTATAAATAACTTAAATTTATCGTCTTCTGCAATAGTCAAAACTAAAAAGGGAAAGGTATATATTGATTTTAAAGCGAGCAATTTGAATGTGTAAGCAATCCGAATACAAGGAGAAATGTGCACAACAGGACTTTTGATGGGATAAATGCACTTTACAATGTGGTGGGTTGTGTCAGTGGGTGTTTAAAAAAATCCTAAGTTGAATTTTACATGTAGATAAAAATACATACAAAAAGAAATACCAAATATATAATGAACCAAGAGCTTGACTAAAATGTAAAATTGGCCAACAGAATGTAAGAAAAATTATTAAAGATTCATTTTATACAGTATACGCAAAATACTTCTATTAAGTGTGCTATATTAAGCTGTAAGATTTGCCATATTGAGGCAAAACATAAATCTGTATGTTCACAGTTGATAGCATAACATCTCTCAAAGGAGTAAGTCTAGAAGATGGAATAGATCCAATGGTTTATATAAGGTTGTGTAGCAACTTTCCATTAAAGAAGGATTATTTCAATGGATTCATCACCTTTCATCTCTGCACACTCAGTTGAAGTATAGCAAAAAGGTAACCACAGAAGTTTTCTTTTCTCACATCACTTGAAAAAACAGTGAGGTATATTTCCTTCTTTTTAAACTTTAAGGGCCTGATTTTCAGAGGTGCTCCAATTGAAGTTAATAGAAACTGTAAGTGCTCAGCAGAAGGGACCTTTAGTTTTTAGCCACACACTAGGGTAGGCACGGTCAACAATATGCTCCCGGGCTGTAGTTGACCTGGCTTAGTTCACGCCTCCTGATAAAAATGACAAGTGTCTTGTTTCCACTAGGATTTTACAGCAGGATAGCTAATGCACATTCATTATCCTGCTGTAAAGACCCCACCATTTCTGCAGTGAAGTCATAACCTGAGACTGTGAACACAGCTGCTAGCTGGCATGCAAGTAACATTTCTGATAGAGATATACATTTGCTGAGAACCTCTCCTCCATCAAGTCATCTCACAAAGACAACCAAGCAACTTCAGAAACCAACAACTTTCAGTGGATACTAACCTGAAGAATTCAATGCAGAAACCTGGAAGGGAAAGGTGTTTATTTTCTCTGTTTAAACATACACACACGCAATCATCAAACATGGTGCCTCATTTCCAGTATCTTAGGGCAGCCTATATTTTTAATCTTGTAGGCTCAAGGAATTACCAGGAAATAAGGATTAGAAGATGTGTGCATCTGATCAGAATATCAAGTATATTTTAAAATAGAAGTCATGATTTATTTAGCCCTCTTACCTGCTTTTCCTTTCTGAATTAAATGCTGTTGATAACTTTATTAACTTCCCATGCAGCCCATCAGTCCCCATGGCAGGTGTTTTACCAAGTGGAAGAAATCTGATCTTTTGCAGTATACCTACTTGATTAATCCCTTGCTAGTACATCGGGGCAAGTTTACTGTGTTATTTAGGCAGTGAGCATACTTAAAAGCTCACAATCAACCCTAGTCATTTAGGAAGCTTTACTGAAGGTCCCACGTGTACATCTCCATGTAAGGAGTATCATGTTTTCCTTTACATCCCTTTGGGGAAAATTTCTACTCCTTAATGATCTAAAACCAGCAAATGGTATGACATTAAAAATAAATAAATCAAGCATAGAAAACCAAAAGAATAAAATCTTCTCACAAAAGACAAGGAATCTTCCTTTAAATTATTTTTCCCCTTACACCCTTTCCTTGGTTCCAATTTTGTAATAGAGGCGGCTGGGTAATTTGGTTTCAAAGCATGGGCAAAAAGAGACTCATTTCAAAAAGGAAATGAAAAAAACAAAGTTGAAGAGATCAGTGTGTCAGGCACTACTCTTCAGGATACCATGAGGAAAGGTGTGTTAAGGATACCATGAGGAAAGGTGTGCTAAAAATACCTGAGATCAGTCACACATTTCATTCCGTTCTTACAGTATTGTTGACTTAAATTAGGAAAAACTCAAAGACACAGATGCCTAACATTGTTTCACAAGGGAATTAACTCCAGAAATACATCATAGGGACTGTTAGAGACTAGGAGAAGGTATTGGAACACCTTCCCATTCACAATAGTGTATGTTTCACCAATAACCATTTCCTGTAACTCAGTGGTTTGAATACAGCTGATTCACCAAAGAACTTAAGCATTTGCCTAAATTTAAGCACTTTAAACTAACTTTGATATCAATGAAACTACTAGTATGCTCAGTGTTTTACATGTTCTTGATGAATCAGAAGCCATCTCAGCAGAATTTCACTGATTCTGATTTGGCCACATATTCCCTTCTGCTGCCTCCTCTCCTCCTTTATCGTTTGCAATAACTGAAGGGTTAGTATTAACAGCTTGATTCAAGAAAGCACTTTAAGCAAGTTCTTATCTACAACGGCATGCACTTAAAACCCACAGAGTTCAATGGAAACTAAGCATGTGCTTAAATCTAAGCATGTGCTTGTGTTTTTCTGAGTAAGGATGATTTTATGATTGGCCAATTAAGTCGATGACAAAAATGGGGCAGGATTACCCTTTTAAAAAGCTCAACAGCACCAATTCTTTGGCAGTGACAAAATGTCCCCTTTTTACTTATTTAAGGGACGAGCTGCAGACTGATACAGCTTGCCTCCAATGAAAATAAATTTACAAGTGAGTAGATACATTAGATAGAATTTGATTCCTCTGTAGGAATCCTTTTCTAATTTTGGCGTGTACCAGCCTGCTGTAGATCTTTCATTTACTGAACAGAATATTGTTTAATTCTATATCCATGTTAATTCTAGAAACATTTTAACAATTTAAAAATAATAAAGTATTAATTAAACAAAAGCAAACAGTTCTAATAGTGCTGAGAACATAAACAAACCTTATCCAGACAGCAGAAATAGCAACGGGAATCCCTGGAGGTCAAAATACAGCTAGCTGCCTCTGCAACACAAAGCATCAGGGCAACGCAGCAGGATCAAAACCCAGACTCCCATCAGACTGCTCTGCTAAACACTTCCACAGGAATATCTGATTTCTTTTTACATGCCTCTGCAATTTTAGTCGGCACACAGAGACCAGCTCAAACAAGCCTCTAAGGTTATGTCTACACTAGAGAGCTTACAGTGGCTGCGCTATAAGATCTCTCGTGTAGCCACTCTATGCAGACTGGAGAGAGCTCTCCTGTCAACATAATGAATCCACCCCAACAACCAGTGGCTTATGCTGCCGAAATTTATAGTGCTGGGGGGGGGGGGGGTATTCACACCCTGAGCGACATAAATTTTGCTGACATAAGTGGTAATATAAACATGGCCTTAGCTTTGATAATTCAGCCCATTCCTCTCTGTTTACGGCCATTTTAAATTTAATTTGATGGACTATATGACAACCATTATTAAGTGCTGCAGTGTTGCAATGAAAAGTGGATGTGGAACAGTACAGATTGTGAGGCGGGGCAGGGGAAACAGTAAACATATCAAGCAAAGATGTAACTTCTAGACTGGTAAATTTTGGTGCAACTCAGGACTGTTTAATGAAAAATGTAACAGAAATACAAATATTTTCAAGTAAACAAGGCAACAAACAAATAGAACAGTTATGGAGTGATATACGTCCTTTAGTCTCACCAGTCTGCAGAACTCACCTCCGGTGTCCCCAGAGGCCCGCACTCAGCAAGGTACTTACATGTTACCACATGATGGGATTACTCACACGGTTAAAGTTAGGCACATTCTTCACTATCATGCTACATCAAGGCCACAACTGCTGACAATATTACTGTTGTGTAGAGCAGCGGTTCTCAACCTTTCCAGACTACTATACCCCTTTCAGGAGTCTGATGTGTCTTGTGTAATACAAGTTTCACCTCATTTAAAAATTACTTGCTTATAAAATCAGACATAAAAATACAAAAGTGTCACAACACGCTATTAGAGAAAAGTTGCTTACTTTCTCATTTTTACCATATAATTATAAAATAGATTGGAATATAAATATTGTACTTATATTTCAGTGTATAGTATATAGAGGAGTATAAACAAATCATTGTATGAAATGTTATTTTGTACTGACTTCGTTAGTGCTTTTTATTTAACCTGTTGTAAACCTAGGTATATATCTAGGTGAGTTGATATACCCCCTGGAAGACCTCTGTGTATCCCCACAGGTACACGTACCCCTGGTTGAGAACCACTGGTGTAGAGGAACCAACCAAGCAAGCACGAGTTGTATCCTCTGTGAGACTGTCGCATTAGGTGTGCATGTGGGGGGAGGAGGGGACATACAGGTTGAGATTTTCCTGTAGCGGATTTAACTATGCATCTTCGGTGACTTTTAATGGAAGACGTGTGGCTAAATCCCCTACAAGGCTTTGAAAAATTGCAATCTCAATTCCCATAATCTTGTGATAAAAATCAGAGTGAGTAAAGAATATACCAGCTGAATTTTCAAACCAACTAGCTTTAAATAGTCAAACTAATATAATCCATTTAGGGCCACCCAATCTGCAAAGCTGGGCCAACATTCTCATCTTGGGCGGTGATGTAAAATGAACTTCAGTTAACTAAGAAATTTTGGTTAATTAGTAGTTTTGTTTGCTTTTTAACCCAAACATGTGATAGTGAGAGCCAGAAGATTAATTGCAGAGCTAGCAGCTGATAAATTGCATTTATCATGTATCTTTTGACTACCTCACCTGCACTCTGCCCACTAATCCATCTTCATTGTTCCAAGGCCTGTTCAGTTGATCTCATGGTAGCTAAGGCATGTGGCTCTGCACATTGATACGGGGAGGTGCCCCAAAATAGTACATTTACAATCCTCTAAGAACTTGACTATATGTATATTTAGTTTGCAGCAGGCTGGGGTGTGACTTTACCCCGCAGTAGCCAGCCTACCATGCACTGACTGTCCATGCAGATCTTGCTGATGTGCATTAACAGTTCCTTAGTGTGCTTTAATCAAGGCAGGCTAGTGACAGGTAGAGTCACAATCCAGCTAGATGCGAACTAAGTGATTAGCTAGACAAGCCCAAAAGCATTGCTATCGGAGTTTTTTCCTCTAGTATAAGTGGCATACGCAGAATAAGAGCTTTAGTGGTATAGGATGTGTAATTTACTCACCTGAGTAGTATGATCATTCAAATTTACAGCATGCTTACAGAAACTTTATACCACACTCAAGCACAGGGTATTTACTGTATAATACACATACACACACTTCTACAAATCCCCAGATTTGTATCCAAAATCCTAATCTGTTCCCAAGATTATATGGAGGGTATCACCCACTTGTGCATCTCAACATTTTGAAGCGGACAAAGGAACCTCTTTGGAGGTACCAATTACATTGCTCTGTCATCATTCTATCCAGTCTAAAACACTTACCTAACTGTTCATTGATTGATGAGCTAAGGTTAAATAAATGTGTTCAGCACATTTATCCATCTCCCCCCACGACCACCATACATACCCCTTCATGTTTAGTGCTTGAGCCTCCCCCCCTCACAGGACAGGTTTTGAAAACAAATCACTCCATTCTGAACAATCCCAACCTCTCTCAAACCTGAACACTTCTCAGTGAAGTCTCTAAGACATGAATTCTACCAGATCACAATGAAATGAGAGAGAGACAACATAGCCTTTAACAAAACAAAAGGCTAGCAGGCTCCGGAGCTCAGTGAATCAAAGAGGGCTGTGTCATAGGAAATTGTAAAGATGGCTCTGACTGTTGGGATTCTTCTCCATTTTTCCACATATCATTTTCGGTGTTTCTGTTTCCCCTCCTCATAATCAAAGCTGTCAAATATCTTGAAGTCCTTCATGTTCCCTGTAATAGGTTCTAGAGTGCATGTGCTCTCACAGAAGTTTATATACTTAGGCCAAATTTCAGAAGCGCTTTGGAAAGAGGCAATTTGATGATACTGAGCTAAGGGAGAAGAAAAATGCTGACGTGCCAGAGAATACCCAGCCTTCAATGGAGAATGTGTTGAAAACTGTTCCAATGGGGAGTCTTACCTTCCAGCCAGAAGAGAATGCTGCCGCACTTGAGGAGCAGCTAGTCTGCATGGGGTACAAGTATGACTCCCACAAAATGTGCATGCACTAGAAGGACTGGCTGCTTCCCTTTGGTCAACTGAGTCTCTGCCCTTGGATGTGGTGTGGGTTCCCATATTTGCGCATAAGGTGATATACTGTATCTGAAGGTAAAGCACCCTGAAGTAATTTTAACATGCACATGTGCAGGTTAATTTATATACAAGCATATATAGAGTAATCAAAGCCTCCCTTTGAGCCACAACTAAGAAGTACCTGCCCTCTTTTTATAGTATTATTTATGTTACTGTAGAGGTTTAACTATTGCAACGTGGAGCCAAACTTTTGCTAAGCAGCATTCCAAGGATGTGGAATTTGCTCCACTCAGAGCATCTGCCTCAGCCCATTCTTCTGCTCTTTGGAAAATAAAGGACAATCTCTCTCTCATCCTGGGACACTGTTAGCTCCTCCTCCCTTTGCTCACTTACGTTCCTCTCCTTGGTATTTTTACTTGTGCCATGGGGGTTATTTTTTATATTTTGTGTAATGTTGTAACCTATGTGCTAGAACTAGGGGTGATGCTGCTCCCCCTGGCTTGAAGTGGTTTCCATCATATACAGGGTTTACAGTTTGGTTCAATGACTCTCAGCTCCCCCACTATACAAATTGTTTCAGCACCTTCTGTATTTTTAACAACACCCCAAACAATTTAATGACAGGGCCATATATTTAGCTCCCGGTGTAGCACTCCAGGTGACTGACATGACCAGGGCAGGGCGTGTAGGTTTTGTAACTGTACTTTTGTTGTAATGATTCTCTGCTAAGATTTTGTTCCCAAGAAAACTCCATCTTCTCCCCACCCCTGCCCCACACGCCTTCCTGCTTTGTTGTTTATACTTAGGTCAATTCACAGTTCTTGGGGTTACTGCTAATTATTTCAGTGAAAGACAGATACACATTTAACTGCAGTATTTAAAAAAAAAAAAAAAAAAGGCCATGAGTCTTCCAAAGAAAACCCTTCCCTTTCACACTGCTGTCTGGCATTTCAAGGCTATAAGGCCTGCACAATAATACCCAGTGGGAGACGATGACTATTACAAATTCCCAACAATTTACGTCTACCAATCTCATTTTTAGACCTGCGGTGAAGCATTTTTCATATAGAGAATCTAGAGGCCACTACAATTCTTTGTCTTAATGAAATTGCTTCTATAGTTAGCACACTAAAACATGTGATTTGTTTTTACTATGATGAAAAGGCCTTACTTTACAAAGCAAGTAAGATGAATATGATTTGGGTCCAGCCAGGCAACTGTAGAGGAGACCATCAGACAAAACCCAACCACTCTGTTCTCAGAAGTTCAATATTACTTCCTGGGGACCGTTCAGATTTGTATGTTTAAATGACTCCAAAGTAAAGAAAGAAAGAAATAAAATTGACTATTAAAAATATTTTAATATATGAGGCACTGCAAGAGCTTGCATTAGAGGTTTTCAGGGCTCAGAGTGATCAGCTGGAATTCCAGGTATTGGTTTCTATTTGTAAAGCCCTAAATGGTTTGGGAAATGATTACATGCTTAACTTCTCTTTCCTTGTGTTAAAATGCCATAGTTGTGATCAGCAGAGATGCACAAGCCAGTGTCTCCTTGGTTTAACCAGGACAGGGGGCGTTGGCAAGCATTTTCCACGAAAGCACTTAAACTTTGGAACTTGCTCTCTCCAAACCTGGAATCTGAGCGGCCGGATTGATCAGCCTCTCAGTTTCCATTCCATCTGGGGAGGGAAGGGTCAATGGGCTAATGAGACTTCTGTGTGGGGTTTGATTTCAGAGGGGTTTATGGCAGCTTCATGAATTTGTTCATGCTTAACATTATTGTATGGAGTACAGTATAACGTTTTGTAAAGTGCTGAGAGCGTGAGGCTGGTGCTCTAGAATCCACATACAAACTGACTCAGCTTTAACAAAGGGAAGCAATGGCTCTTCATACACCTGCCTAATTGTTGCAAAGTGAGGAATGAACTAATAATGTTTAACATTAAAAAACACTTTTACCCCACCTACAAAACGTGTCACAAGTCTTAAACAATTTATCCTCACAATGCCCCTGTGTCGATATGTAGGTAATAATCATCCTCACTTTACATATGGAGAAAAGGGGGTCAAAAGTCTTGTCTAAGGCAGCTCAGTGAGCCAGAGTTGCGATAAAGTCCACTAGGGATGCTGCCACCAATCCACACTTTGGCTACACATACATACACACCCACCCCCATTTGGTAACAGATGGGCTCAAGCTATTAAGTTCAGATCAACCTGCAGTTGGAGAATGTTGGTTACATACAGGGGTTTGATTCAGGCCCCCTTTCTAGTTTTAGGTCCAAATCAATCTTCATGCTGAACACTAATTTATTTTTGTAAGTGAAAAGTTATTTCTCCCCTTATTCCTTAATTTATTTCCTACCTATAACTGCTACATACAATGATTTAGCATGCTCGGATGTCAAGAATACAAAAGAACAAGGGGATTTGTTAGAATTAAAAGAATAGGTCAACAAAATAAATAAATAAATAAAAAGCCAATCACGTAAACAAACAAATAAATAAATAAATAAAATAAGGCAGTTTTCTCTCTACCTGGAACACCTGCAGAGGAAACACGCACTGATTGTTTTCTTTATGAGTTACTAAAAAGTGAAGTAAAATGGAAGAAAAACAGTGTATATAAAGAGAACAATCAAGGTGCATTTTCAAAGATGGACAAATTTACCTCCGAGTTTCATAGAAAACATAGGTTTATACACTGTAGGGAACAATCTTTCACCGATGAGGGGAATATATGTTCTAAAAGGTCGCTTCATATCTACTCTCCTTATCTAATTTCTATTACCCTGGGACATTGCTCCTTTACTTCCACTTCCATATGATGTCAGAAGGATATGGTTTAAAAATCAGCATAATTTATTAGACTGGATCTGCTTGATTCTTTGATTATTCTTTAACTGATGTTTAAAATTATGTTTTATCACACAGCACCTAATCTAAATTCTTTGTTACAGGTGTATTATATCTGGGAAGAACTAAGAAGAATGAAAGGAGATGTAATAGTAAAAACTATTAAAAAAATAATACTTCTCTGCAGGGAAATTAACCTAACTCATAATTCTTCTCTGAAAATAAGCATTGTCTACTAACCTTTATACTGGGCAATACTAGTTTCCTGTGCAAGGGGTTAAGAGCAAGAACATTCTTTAAGGCTAAGTGACACAGGAATACAAGAATTAAGAAATGGATTTGGGATTTTGACCAGCAGAAACTCAGTTGCATATATTGACTGCACTTGTTATCTTGGGATAGAAGAGCTGATTTGCTCATCCAATTCATGCTCCTGTAGTGCAGCACATCAGTGGCAAAAAGCTATCAATACTATTGGAAGCAGCTAATCCTACTGTCCGGGTGGCTGGACTCCCCATGAATTTAATTGAATGCTCTCAATACATCCAGACCAACAGAAGGGCACTGGAGTGACCCACTGGTGTACATCTGGATGAAGCACAGCTGGAAAAGGATAACATGCCAGACTGTATTACAGCTCAGAAAGGGCACCTTGTGATGGGCAAATGTCACTATAAAGAATTTGCTTACTTCTCTCCTCCATATGCATATATGCATTCCCCTATCTTCCACCCCTTTTCCTTTCAGGTTTCTGCTGGACAGTTAGGTCACCAATTTCTTCACTTTCAAAGTGCTTTACAAGCATTGGGCCACGGTCAGCTTAGGTTTAAGTTTGTCTCTACCACCAAAAACCCAAGGGCAGAGTCACTGAAGCAGAGGTTCCACTGAGGGAAGGATACAGTAACAAAAAGGGGCTGAAATCTTTCCACAACCACTGTCAGCTCCAGCCTAGCCTCAAAGTGGATTATACTCATTGGGAAATGAATGACAGGATGAGCTAATTCACTGTATTCTTTCCATAGTCTATGCGGATGGGGTGCCCACGGAGCACAGACACAAGCTACAGCTGCTCCCCCTAGGTAGCATTAACACTGGCTACTCTCCCACGTGGTGAATCACTCTGGTGTGCAGGAGGCCAGGCTGCGCAGGGATGTGGAATTGGTGAACCTAGCCCATTAATCTAAACTAAGTAGTTAGGCATGAATTACCTGCTTGTGTGCTGAAGCCACTATAAATTGTTGAGAAGGAGATTCGTAAATTTAATAGAGCTATATTTCTTGGATCTGTACTCCAGCATAGAATTATTATTATTATTGGAATTCTAGCAGTGTGTAGGGGTCCCACCTGTAATCAGGCCCCCCTGTGCTAAGCACTGCACAAATATAGATTTAGAAGCAGTCCCCGCCCCAAAGGCCTCTCAATTTCAACAGACCAGGTGGGCCATGGGTGAGAGAAAGGGGGCATTTTAATCCTTAATTCACAGATGGAGAGCTGAGGCACTGAGAGATTGACTGATTTACCTAGGGGCACAGAGTGAGTGTGTGGGAGACCTGGGAACTGAACCCAGTCCAGCGTCATACATACAAGACAACCTCAAAAGGTGAGACATAAAAGCAAATACCACCCTTATTTAACCACCCATGATCGCTGTTCTCTTTTAGGATACTGTATATCTAGACCAGAATCCACATATTTGCTGGAAGTGTAGGGAAGAGCCAAGAGTTCACTGACTAGATAACCTGTGTTAAAATACAACTCACCCTGTCCACACCAATGTTTTAAGTCACATTAGCTAACACACTGAACAAGAAAAAGACCTTTTATCCTACTCAAGACAAACCCTTTGGCTCCAGCATCATGTCAAGGCTATGTCTTAAAACTGCGACTTGCCAATTCACTTAACTGCAATATAAATTGGTTATCTCAGGGTCCTTTGTACTGATAACTTTGGTATCTGACCCACTAAAAGCACAGCTTAATTACTCTTACGTTAAGCCATTATGGTCTTAAAAGGATACCCCAAAACCAAACAAATCTTAATACACAAAACCCTAATGACATGAAGTTTCATACTTTATTTAATAAAGTCCATAATTAAGAAGATTAAGTAGTGTTATTGTTTAACTGCAATACTAAAGAAAGCCAAACAGAGCCAACTGTGGTTGAAAACAAGCCAATCACAGCACTCTATCAAACAGAAAGAGTTGCTATCTCTGCTATCAAATGTCTAACACTTAGCCGCCCATCCAGGCTGTCACAGGATTCATTTGCTGCAGTTTCTCAGTGACTGCTGAGGTACTTTCTCTGCACAATACTGCCCTCAGGCCTCTCTCAGTGCAGAGATATCGAACACTGTCTTTTTCCGACAACGCTCCGGTATGATCTCATCCTGTTGTCCCCTTGTCTGGCCCCAGCTTGGCCTACTGACAAAAGCAAAAGCTACTCTGGGAGCAAGGAAAAGTTCAGCAGCTTGTTAAAGTATTTATGAAAAAAAAAACCTGTAGCAAATTATTTCCTTCCTGACTTACCAAAAAAAAAAAACCAAACCACATGATCTGTGAACTCCATTTTACTTGCATAATAGGCCTTAAAATAAATGCATTATACAACTGAAAATGCTGGATTGGAAGGGCAAAAGCAGCCAAACTCATGCTCCAAAGAGCCTTCATTTAAATCCTGGAACCTCTAGGGGTCCCAATCAGCACTATGCTGCAAGGAGAACTCAGGCCGCACTGAGGGAGGAGGCATTAAGAGGAGAGAAAAGACAGGCAAACACAAAGGCATGCAGGTAGCCTGTAGTTCAGAAGCAAATGAGCATGTAACTAACCTGCTGGGCCATTCCCTATAGGTGTCAACAAGTCAACAGAATTTACCGTTGATATTTTGGGAGCAGCTGTCATGAAAAGAGACAAACATTTATTTTTAAAAGCTGTGTCATCTGTCTTCAGGGTGGCAAATGCTGCATTTGACCTGCTACAGAGACAGTGGCCCAGACACAGCAGCATGGGCTATAAGAGGTGCAGCCATTATGACAGGTTAAATGCCAAGAAACGGAGGCAAGAGGCACAAGTCATTAAATCACCATTACTACTGAAAAACCACACAATAACTTTTTAATACTTTTCATGCCAGACGGGTCTCCCTAGGCACCCTCCAGAACAGGGGTCTCAAACATGCGGCCCGCGATTTTCTGCGGCCTGCCAGCTCCCCGCGGCCCCCCAGCGTTTACCTAGAGCGGCTCTGGCCTGGCGCGCACAGGGGGCAGGGCAGGCTCCCCGCCTGCCTGCCCTGCCCCCGCGCTGCTCCGGGAAGAGGCTGGGACCTGGGGGGGGGGGGGGGGGGAGATGGGACACCACAAAGGCCTGTGTGTTGCCCTGGCTGCGCCTCCAGGTACCTCCCCCGAAGCTCCCGATGGCCATGGTTCCCAGTTTCCAGCCAATGGAAGCTGCAGGGGGTGGTGCCTGAAGGCGCAGCTGGGGCAACACAGAGACCCCTGTGTCCCCTCCCCGCCCTCCAGGTTCCGGCTGCTTCCCGGAGCAGCGCGGGGGCAGGACGGACAGGCAGGCAGGCAGGCGGGGAGCCTGCCCTGCCCCTCGTGCACGCCGGGCCGGACCTGCCCCCCGAAACCTTCCTGCACCCAGACCCCCTGCCGCACCTCACACCCCTCCTGCACCCCGACCCCCTGCCATAAGCCCCCTGCTGCACCCCGCACCCCAACCCCCTGCCCTGAGCCCCCTGCCGTACCCTGCACCCCTCCTGCACCCGGACCCCCTGCCCTGAGCCCCCTGCCGCAACCTGCACCCCTTCTGCATCCCAACCCCCTGCCCTGAGCCCCCTGCTGCACCCTGTACCCGTCCTGCACCCCCTGCACTCCACGCACAAAGGGCTTCGGCCAAAAAGTGGGGAAAAAAACTACACAAGTACACTATGTAGGAGCTGTGCCAGTAATGGATGAACTTTAGAAGAGTTTGGGGCAGATATTTTCTGCAACAATAACCTAACAGGCTTTGTTTTCACTAGGAAAAAAAAATGTATTCTCACCTTACAGCAGCTAACACGTGGCAACGAACATGGAAGTAAAAGTCCTAGGGAAGACAACGCCGTTTTTCGACTAACACATGTTAGCAGATCAAGATAAACCCTAGGCTCCCAGGGCCGGCGCAAGGATGTTTCGCTCCCTAGGCGAAACTTCCATCTTGCACCCCCCTCAGCCCCCCCGGGAGCCCTGCGGCAGCTCCCCACCCCTCCACCCTGAGGTGCCCCCCCTGCGGCAGCTCCCCCCCACCCCCTGGCCCCTCAGTCTGGGGAGCCGTGCGGCAGCTCCCCACCCCAGCTCACCTCTGCTCTGCCTCCTCCCTGAGCACGCCACCACCGTTCCAACTCTCCCACCTCCCAGGCTTGCAGCACCAATCAGCTGTTTGGCGCCGCAAGCCTGGGAGGGAGAGAAGCAGAGTGGAGCGACATGCTGAGGGGAGGAGGCAGAGCAGAGGTGAGCTGGGGCGGGGAGCGGTTCCCCTGCGCCCCCTGCCCATTACTTGCTGCAGGCAGCCCTCCCCACGCCCTCCTGCCCCAGCTCACCTCCGCTCCACCACCTCCCCGGAGCGCGCTTTTGGCCTCCCCCAACCACTTGGCGTCCCAGGCGGCCGTCTAGTTTGCCTAGTGGTTGCACCAGCCCTGTAGACTCCCAGAGTCTTCACCCTGACTGCTAAACACATGTGAAAACTACAAACTGCCTTCTCTTCACTAGGACTTTACCTCCTTTTAGTGGCAATGCATTAGCTAATAAAATGTAAGAACACACCTTTTAAAGATGCACCCCATCAGAAGCTTCTCCTTCCCATCACACCCAATGAACCATCTTCCTTCATCTCTGTCCTTCCCCCTGCCGCTTCCTCCTCCCTGTCATTTCAGATTGCCACCAGGACTGGAGACCTCTACATGTTGCTCACATCATTACTCTGGCAATGACTGGACGCTCCAGAGTGCACACCACATATACACACAGTGCTCTGGGACACAAGTCGATGGAGGGGTCTAAAATCCAGTGGGCAGCAATTCAGAGCTAAGCAGAGAAAACCTAAGAAATGATTTGCCCCAAATTAAAATGTTAGGGGGATGGAATAGTAGTGTATGGTGACCAGACAGCAAGTGTGAAAAATCGGGATGGGGGTGGGGGGTAATAGGAGCCTATATAAGAAAAAGCCCCAGATATCGGGACTGTCCCTATAAAATCGGGACATCTGGTCACCCTACAGTAGTGAGAGGAAAGACATAGTGGCTGCAGGGCTTAGAGAGGAGAGGAGGCAGTGAATGACACTGATCTGGACCAATCCAAGCTTCCAGAAAACTTTGGAAATGATTGACATTTGAAGCCACTTGTTATCTGGCAAAAAGTCGTTTGTTCATCCCTATAGTATACACAACTCAATGAGTAGTTTAGCAAATTAATTTTATTTTAGTATGTCATTTACCTGCCCCTGTCCCCAAAAAAGGAAAAATAATCATAGTTCTAAGAAAACGGGATAGATATTTACAGTTGGCACCCTCATTTTTGAATGCATATTGTCTTATTGCCAATGTAACAGTAATCTCTTTCTTTTTTTAGGGTGGGGTTGGACATGGGGGGAAACAGAACTTTATAAACACATTTAATGTTTGTGAAAAGTGGCAGAATGAATTTTCTCTTCATCCACAGAAAAGCTGCAGCACGAACAGCAACAGTGCCGGCTTCCTAACACCACCTCCTTGAAGTCCCTCAACCATACTGTGGAGCGTGTCGGTATAAATTCCAACTCTGGCCTTATTGTGAACTTGATACTAGTGTAAATTGTTACGCACTTCTTCTACAAGAGTGAGGGACTTGTGTATTGCAAGAATTCTTGTATTGTGATACACAAAAAGGCCCATTTATACATAAGGGTGATATCCTGGTCCCACTGAAGCCAATGGGAACTTTCTTTTCACAGAAGGAATCAAAGATAATAGCCAGGATGTTTCAGGTCTTGTGGGACGCAACGTTCTTGCAGTGTGTCTGGTGGGTCAATCCAACTGTTCAGCTGCCTACACAATACAAACCACTGCACTACACATTCCACTGCATTGTCCCAACATTTGCTCTCTTGTCTTTACTTCACAAACTGCTGTGGATCCTCTGGGTTTAGAGCCCTCGGGTATTGTGCCTCTCCGATTTGCCAGTCACTCTTTGTTAAGGGGAGCTATCAAACTAGAACAGGGAGACCAGACCCTTAAATAAACTAAATACAAATTCAATACAGAAAAAAAAGATTTGCACATCTTCCAAATCTAGTCCCACAGTTTATGCTTGCAAAATGCTTTAGGATCCTAATATGAAAAACATTACCAAAGGGCAAATAGTTAACAGTCATGTACTTTTTCTTAAACACAAGACTGTTAAAATATTACCCTTTGCATTACAACAAATGGATGGATCAATTTAGACCGTTAAGAATTTGCATGTGATAAGTTTGCTCTCCAAAATTCCATTTTGCACTGAAGTCATTTGGAGTCTCACCATAGTATATGAAGACTCAGTGTTAACTGTAAAGAAGACACTCCTAGAAAAGGAAATACTTTCCTAACTGACAGGAAGTGCCAATACCAACCCCTTTAACCATAACAAAGTGCCTGATTCTAGTAAAGCAATTCCAACTCATGAAGGGAAAAAAGTTCAAAATCTGCACAATAATAAAAAGCAGATCTTCAGCTCTCAAGACATTGGATTGCAAATACAAGAAAATGCCTCTGTAAAAAGGCTATTTTAGGGTACCATATCTAGCCTCTCAATTATATCCAGATTAATTCTGCTCAGTTTAAAAGTAAAAAAAGATGTTTATTCTAACTACCAGCTCTGCAAACTAAATCTGAGAACTGAAATCAAGCTATGATTTTCCCCACTTACATCATCCCAGTAACAAAGATTCTGCCGTTAGAAATTAGCTTACAATTTGGCCACTGATGCATGAGTCAGAATATACCCCAGCTTGATCTCCGAGAACTGTATGTCCTGTATGGCAATACTCTAACACACCCACACAAAAGAGGTTTTCAGTAACGTTAGCAGGTATGATTTGGGGGATACACACGCAGTAAGTACGCAGTAAGGGCAATTTTAACAGTTACTTTTCTAATTGGAACCTCCTTTGAAAAAAGATTCAGCTAAGCCCTTTAACTTATAAAAAACATGTTGGCAAGAAATTACTACTAATGGGAACAACTTTATTTTTTAAGGCAACACTTGACTTTCCTAATGATTTCTGTGTAACACATATAGAAACAATAGATAGGGGATACATAACGAACCATTTAATAATCACTGCATCTCATATTTTTGGATTTTTACACATAAAAAATGAGGGTCATATTCATTTTAGACCAAATAAGTAATCTAGAAATTATGGGCTGGAGAGGGGTTTTCAACAATTTCTGGTTACCTCTCTCTAATGAAATTTTGCTTATCTCACATGTCAAAGTGGTGGACAATATGGAATAACAGCATTTATAGAAGTATCTTTCCTTAATAACATTAAAGTGTAATTTGTAGGAATGGACTCAAACCCTTGCACATTCCTCAACATTAAGTCCAGAGAAAGAAAATACTCCAAAAAACTATTTGATTTTAAAAAATCATGCGGGATATACATCAGCACATCTTGGGAGTAGGAAAGGGGGTCATTCAGATAAAGTTTTGAAGGTGTCCTAAAGAAAATCAACAAGCCAGGCCGGGGAAAAAGAAAATGTTATTCAGAAACTACACATGCAAGAATTCTTGACATAATAACTGAAGTGAGTCATGAAGGGAGCTATAAATACTGAGGAATATAGAGTACTTAGAAAGATCCAGAGAAAACACTGAAGGAGAAAAGGTAGTGTCAAGAAATAACTGACAGAAGATCTTAGCGGAAGTTGCATGAGGGAGTAGAATCATTGTGGCTTAACAGACCATAAAGCAGTGGGGATATTTGAAATTTACTATGAACCTCTCCTGTCAGAATGATTAGGAGTGACCTTGCTTTTGTAACTCGGGTCTGCCCACCTTCCAATTTCCCCACTTATTTTAGTAGCTCTCACATGTCTGCCATGTGAACATAAGCCCTTCTGGGCACGGACTGCGTCTACTGATGCAACTTTTCACAGATTCATTAATAGATGCCCATGATTATGCTCCTACTCTAGCAAATTTGGTAATAAGGGCGATTGTGAAAAGTTGATGTTTATGGAAAAGGAAATGCAAAGATTATTGGTGAAACACAAGGCAAAACAGGCACATGTCAAAGCAAACACCTCAGGTCATTGGAATTAAAGGATGAAGCTGTGTACATGAGTAGGAAATGGTAAGCAAAGGAGGAGAGTGAAAAGAAGATTCTTACTATCATATGTTAAGCTAAAAATTAAAGATTTTTATTCCCAAATACATAAAGTTACAAGCAGCTAATGACAGAGACAGCAATACCTTTCTGGGGTTGCAAGGGAAATGCACTGAGTGAAGACAGATATGACTAAAAAATAATTATTTGCACAGACATAACATTTCCCTAGAAGGAATGAAAAACTGGAGGTTGTCAAGACTACGCAAGAAAAGTGAATCAAGAAATGAAAATGTCTGAAGACTGACAACCTTCCCTCTGCCAGCACCGTGATGGGATCCACATCAGGAAAAAGTTGCAAAAGAAATTACACGGCACCTTTAGTAGGTCTATTTTAAACATATTTAGAAATAGAGGAATCTTAATGCACACAAAGCTGGATTTAAAAAGCCTCCGATAAGATTAATCAGGGAAAGAACAGACAGCTATCACTGGAGATAATTCACAAATGGGAGATCATGCCTAATAAATTGGATAGAACATTTTGAAAGCCAATAAATATTTCATGGAGGTGCTTAGAGGAGTGAAAATCATGGACAATTTATTGGACATTTAGCAAAATTAATAATCTGGTAATCACACAAAAGGCAAATCTGTGAAGTCAATGAGTATGACATAAGGCATGACCCACTATTTGATAAGGAACTGCCTTGAACACTGAAGGCAAAAGTTACCCATGAATGGAAGTTTGGCACCAATAAGAATCAGTGGTAGGATCCAATCAGTTCACTATAAGAATTATTGTCTTGGAAGGAGGTAACATTTGCTGAGGTTGTGACTGTGGTGGCATGGCAGTCAATACTAAGCACGAAGGCAATACAATTAAGTATGTCCAATTCTGAAAAGGAGCAGTTATCTGCTCATTTTCCTAGATTGTGTGTGCTATATTGACACTAGTCAACTAAGAGAATAGGTGAACATTAAGCACAGTAAATAAATGTAAGCAAGTGCGGCAAAAAGACACAAAACAATGGATTCTTCATCTCTCCCACACAACGGTGACATGTCAAGGATCCATTATTGCTACTTTGGTAGAAAGCTGTAGTAAAATAGAAGTGAATGCATTGTTTGCCAGACTATTGGAATGGTGGTTGCATGGTATTATATAGGTTAAGAATAGGTGGGAATACTACCAAACAGCACGAATTACAAGAACAAGTGGTACTCTTTTATACAGACACCTATGGCCCACACAACAAAAAGTCCACACTAGATACAGTTAGGATTGTAGAAGGAATTTGAAGGAATGAGACAAATAGACACATTATAGAAAGGCAATGCGAGAGATTAAGAGTTCACTAAAATGGTGGGATTGGGTGTATAGGTTCTCCCTGAGGGATTTTTTTCCATCTCAGGGTTATAGAATATTAAGGACCTTGTTTCTGGAAGTAACACTAACTAGGCGGAGCACCAGGGCAGCGAGTGACACTTTTTGGAGAGAATGCAGGGGTTCCCAGCATCAGGTATCCCTGGCTCATGGCCAGCACATTCAGTAGCTATGATGGAGCAAGATACTTGGTGATATTTGTGCAGAATTTGACCCTGAAAGAACCATTGATATAATGGAAATAGCCTTTTCCTACCAGCTGATTTTGGAGTGAATTTGTCCCTGTTGGCTGCACATACGGCCAGTAGCCTGTATCCAAGATCCAAGTCAAATCCTTGCTGTGCTGCCACTCGACTAACAACCTGTGAAGGGAAAGAGAAAGCTTCAGTGGGGGTTACTTCTAGCTTCTTGCAAAGTCACATTAACCTGCACATTGACACAAATGGTACACAACTGTCTGCTGCTGTGACATCCATAGCATATACATGGGGATGAGGCATTGTTCTCCAACAGCTTTTCAAACAAGCACAGAAACCTGCACTTTTGCATCTGTTATCTGTTCGTTCCCCTGGAGAGGCAAAGCTTAATACAAACAAACAGAAGAACTTTCATATACACTTAAGCATGACATATTTTATTGTATTTAGGAACTATCAGACCAGATCTTAAACACTGCTGCACAGACATTAACAAGCACAATGCACTGTTCTTAAGAGCACTGTCTTGATCTTCTTGATTAAAAAATCCTCTCACATCACTGCTATGCAACACGCAATGTTCTGGTCAGCTGCCACCCTCCACCCCAGAGGTGGCTGCACTTCAGTAGCACTGTATACTCTCTGGGAAATATCTTGGGAATCCTTCTGGATAAACAGGATCTCTAATAAAAGGTCTATATAAACAAAGTATTATCCAAACATATATCATACAAGCTGAAAGGAGAACTTAAGTAAGGTGTAGGCAATAGAGACAGATTTATTTATTTGTATTGCAACAGTACCAAAAGGCCCCAGCCACAACTGAAGCTCTATTGCACTAGGTGCCATGAGAGACAATCCATGCTCTCAGTAGCTTACAACCCAAAAAATAAAATATTCTTTTTCCTTCCTTGTCTCGGGATCAAATCCACTCGTTAAATTAAAAGACAGTGCACATTCGTGTGCAATTATCTGTGTCTAGAACCGGCTCTCAAAAGAGCAATGGTACAGAACAGAGTTAGAAACCAAGATACACAATAACCTATAAATGGTAATGATATGTACCATTCTGTGTTAAGTAGTCAGTTCTATCACATGAATCTTCTCATTCCAAATTGTTTTCCAGTATCTACTTTTCCTAATTAACAATAAAGAATCAGATTTCTTTATTAAGAGAGTACTACTACAGATAATGCTGCAGTTTATGGATAGATTTTTGTTGATGTTAATTTGGAAACTAAGATTTATGCAACTGCATCAGGTGGTTTCCCCTTCCATTTTCTTTAACACTTCTAATCTCAAAATCGAGCACCAGTGATCTTCATGACAAACAAATAAGATTAAATTTGGAATAATCAACATAATAATATACAGGTTTGGAACACTGCAGCCAGCCCTTTTACATCCAGTTTATCTATGTTAGTTGAAGAGATAAAGTAAAATTTTAGATAGGAAGAGAATGATCATTTAGGAGAAAAGGCCTGTTTATTTTTTGATAAATCATGAAACATTTTGAACTCAGTAAAATAATCTTCAAACCCCTACATGAAACAGTATAGTTGTTAGTATTGGTGTCTTTGTTAAGATTCAAGGTCTTGATCTTGCAAAATATTGATGCAGTGGGACAACACATCTGCATAAAGTTAAGCTCATGCAAAAGTTTTCACAGGATCACAGGGCCCTGGAGACATTAACAAAACCCCCAGATGACTCATGAGCGGCGAGAAGCCTAAGCCCTTTTGGGATGGAAGGCTGTCAGACAGATATTTGGAGTTGGAGGATACTCACATTTGGCGGGCTCCAGATGTTTGCACCCCCTAAACGGAGTATCACCAGAATCCAAATATTAATCTATTTGCCCATTCATACCGTCAGGTACATGTCATGAAAGAGATCTGGAAAAAGCAAACTGGAAGCTCATTTTTTAATCTTGTTAAAGGCTCCTGAGAGGGATGTCCTGTTATTATGCAAACATAATTGAAACTCATTTAGGCACCATCTATTCTAACATCACACACTAGCTAATTTAAAGTGCAGCTCACTTCATTGAGATAAGAAAGAGAACGTGCCTCCCTGCCTTTATTAAAATGCTGTTTTGACTGGCACATTATCTGCAAGCTTAATATTTTGAAACTGGATAGGAATGAAAGCGGATACGTCTGTTCACCAATGAAACTAGAGTAAAGTGTGTTTACTTGCAAAATTCATTGACATTTTTATGCTTGGTTCTGTTTAAAATATGGACGTATGGACACAGATGCTGCTGGCCAAAGGCCAAGTAAGGACTTCCAACCAACATCTTGCTAATTATGGAAAAAGTTCTCGACATTAATTCAGGAAAGACACAATCATAGAGCCTGACCTATGACACACAGTCTATGATTATAGTAACGTTATTAGTCAGATCAGAAAGTCAGGGTCAGTTTAAGCCTAAATGCAGAAAAGGCACAATCCGTTATGCTCATTATTTGCAACCAATTTTTATTTTATTTATTTTATTTATTTAACTAATTATAGTAAATATTCTTCTGTACTTGGCATGATCTTGATCTGAGAAGATGACTGGGTTTAAGGCCTCCAGGCTCATCTCTGAAACTGATCACACCTCTGTGGCCGTGGGCAGGTCATATTGACGTGTCCGGGCCCAATCCAAAAGTGATGTATAAAGTAATTTCTGTAAGTAGCAGTCTGTGAATCAATCTATGGACGTGTAAATAATAGAATTGGTCCAGAAATAATTTTTTCCCTACATGAAAAATTTCATTAAAAAATATTTTTTTCCAACAACAATCCAGCATGGGTAATCAAAAATGGACATTTCCTGTGGAAATCTCCATTTTGACAAAGCAGCCATTTTCTACTGGGGAATTTCCCTCCCCCCCGCCCCATTAGTTATACTAAGTAGAGGGACCACCCATTCTGTGCCTGATGGTGGATGCCCTGCTAGGGTCTACAAAATGGTCTGCTCAGATGTCCCTCTGGGCTCCCCTCCTCTCCTCTGCCCTTTTGGCTTCATGAAGCCACACCTATCTCTGTTTTTATTGGGCATCTAAGTTAACATGAATAGGGCAGTTCCCACCTCTCAGAGCTTTTGTCCTAGGCTCTCTGCAAATTCACATAGACATCTCTGCATTGATTACATTTGGTTCACATTTTTGATACCTTCTTTGCAACTGTAACAGCTAGAGAGCTTTTGAAAGCTGCCACCGCCACCAGAGCTAGAGACTTTCTTCTCTTCCTTCTTCTATTTTAAATCAACACCTATTCTGGAGAACAAGATGGCAGTCTCGGAAAGAAATACTAATTTGCTGACTGGTACAACCCAATCCAATTTGAATCAGTTTGTCTGCATTATAAAGTTTTATTGTGTTTGAACCCAACTGCAAATTAAAGTGAGCAGATGCAAGTTAGATTACACAGTGTGACCACAAGTTAGTGGTTAGGTTAGGCCAGGATGAATTGTGATCAGCATCATTTCAACTAACTCTGTAGGGTTCAGTCATGATTAGCTGATACACAACACCAGCTGCAATTTGTCCTGGCCTACGCAGACTGCGAATTCATGTTCTGCAGTGAGTCAGCTAACTCAATTGTTTACCACCGTGGTCATACATGATGTAATTTTATAATGTAGAAAGTGCATCCCTGCTGGGCCATGTACAGCGAGCCATAAAACTGGATTTAAAATGAGACCCATCTCTTATAAAAGGTGCAGCTGATAGTTAAGCCAAGACCAGAAACTGAGCCCGGGGTCTCCTTCATGGTGACGTAAAAGCACTAGCTCAAAGACATTTGGCCAGCCCAAGGTCTGTATTTAAAATTTTTCTATGGAATTTTATAGAAGTCCTTAGGACATTCATAGTTTGCTACATGAAATGGTGAGGTTACTTTAGTTTAGATGTGTTAACAATTTCAAAAGGTGTTTTTAGGAGAAGTACATTGCACATTGCATTCGTGACTGAACCACCACATTTAGCCGCTGTGACATAGTTCAGCAGGGTTCCGGCAGGCTGGAATCTCATGGGCATCAATAATGAGCAAAAAGATATTAGTGTTGGGTTGTAATAATGGGAAACTGATACCAAGTAAGCACAGAAATGCAGCTATCAACTTCTCTCATTAAAAAGTAGCACTGCTTTTCTTCCCCCTTTTTCTCCTTTTTGTGAGGCAAAGGGCATGACTTGCTGTAGCTAGCTCCACTCCCTGCCCTTCTTGTCATCGCAACATGAAGTACCGGAACAATGCACCTCTTAACCTAACAGGCCTGTTAATCAAGAGAGCTTTATGACTGCTTATTACAAAAACTCCCTTCCCATTATGTTGCACTTTCAATGAATCTCTTAACTGGCAGCAGTCAAGAGCACCCCCCCTGCTGGCATCAGAATGAATTTTCCCAATTCAATTTGCCAGCTTCTCAAAAAAATAAAAATGCCAACTGATTGCTAGTTCAGAGGGCTGTGTGTTCAGCCACTTGTGTACCCTTGAAATTATCTGAATACAGTTTGAAGACTACAGCAGAAATTTTGTAATTACAATTCTGCAATGTAGATGGTAATTCTCTCCCCCCGCCCCTCCCAGTACCAGAGGAAGATCAGATAAACACGAAGCAAATAGGATTTTTGCAGCATGACTAGAGAACTGCTTTAAAAAGAACAAGAGGGAAGGGAGGGGAGAGGAGGTGAGTTACCTTAGTGATCTCAGCACCTGGTTTGACTAAACTCAGAGACACAAATCCAGCAGGTTTGCCTTAGCAATTCAGATAGCCAAAGTAGGTAAGTAAAATGACACACAATTTATTAGTCTTTCACAATGGACCTTAAAACTGAGATCGTGCCTATTCTCTGTGGACATAAAAGAGTCCATAAAGTCCCTGCTCCTTAAAGCAGACATTTTCCACATTTCCCTCCCTCCCATCACATGGATAAGGATCATGTTTTGAAAATCAGACCCTGCGACCCTTGTGGCAACAATGATTAGCATTGCGAAATATTTGATTGCTCTGCTTCCTGGCTCCTTTTTTTAATCTGCTCCATTTGGAATAGTTCCACCCAGAGCAGTGGAGTGGAGCTCTGCCTTTGCCCCACATCTGTCCCTCCCTTCCCTGCTCTCTATGGTTCTGGCAACCACAGAGATTAGTTAGGGAAAGGAAGGACCTAAGATCATGTTCCCAATGTTGTCCCCTCAGGGGCCAAAGCAGGGATTTTTGACTACAGGGTAATCAGCTCATTGGACTCATTGCAATATTGTCACCTGTCACATTATGACGAACTTTGACCTTGAACAGTGGTTTGTGAGTAATAAAGTGAGATAGGAACACACAAAGCCTTTTAAGTTGGGCTAGCAGTCTACCTCAAACACTTTCAAGTGGTAAAATACTCAAACATTTTGACTGACAAAGTGAAAGAACAAAATAAGTGCATAGGACTCCAAGATCTCATATGAAAAGACAGGACTGACCCAGTAAAAGTGGGATTTATGGGTGTCTTTATGCTCCTGCTGTTATACAGGATGTTCTGTGCCTGCTGGCTGCCTTTTGATGGTGCAGTATGTCCAAAGCAATAAAGTGCTTTGGGATCCTTTGGGATGAAAGGCACTATATACATTTGAGATGTCTATATAACTACTTGGTTCATTGGAAAACCTCACGAGTAGGTAGCACTGACACAGGTAGCTCCCCTTCTTTTTATCTCTTCCCTCCTTTTCAATCCATATGCATTAGGGTTTGCACAATATATCCCCTCTTGGCTGCAGCCACACATTCTGCCCACAGAAGGCAGTGAGTGCACTGTATACACACATTATGAGAGACCAGGAACAGATACAAACCTGTCCTAGGACAGATAGTGCTCTGTGTTCTCCCACCATGCGTATGTGCCCAGCTGGCTTCTACTGAGTGGAATGTAAGCGCCCGCTCATAAGTTCAGCATGATCATGTAAGTGACAGCAGTCTACAGAAGATATGAACTCTCATACTACTTCATAAGCAGAGCTGTTTCACAGGTAGTTGGAGTATTATTAAAAGGTGTATTAAATAAAATCTTAAAAAAAGAGAAAAATGGATAACACATCTCAAGTCTGTGACACTGAAGCTAGCGATGAGAATCCCGTGGTAAAACTCAAAAATGCTAGGGGGAGATATGAATTCCTTTGTCAACCTCAGCACCTCACTACTTGGACCAGCAAGGACCGGGCATGCCAATGAGGACCTCCAGCCCCACCCCCCACTCCTCACCCCTGGAGGGAGTGTCTGACGTTGCGTATACACTAAGCAAACTTCCACTGACGTAACTACATCGATGTAGCTACCTAAAGTGCAAACCCCAAATGTAGATGAGCTGCACTAGCACAAAGCAGGGCTTACCTCTAAGTAACACACTGAAGTCAGAGCTCAGGAGCAACACCCGCTGATAGTTAAAGACTGGTACTGAATGAGCATGAGGGAAATCTTCCTATCTTGTCATCCAGAATGGTGGCCATGACACACACCCCTGAGAGAGATCCTGAACTTAGCTGAACACAGTTCACCACTTGAAACACACAAAAATATTTGTCTAATAAATGTGGGGAGAGGACAGGATGGAATCAGAATTTCTCCTCAGAAGCCTTAGAAGCAAGTCAGTGTGTGCCATCCTTAAGGGTCTGCAGGCTGTCCTCCTGTCCTTTCATGGGTATAGATGTGATCTTCTATCTGTAATTACTGTGATCCTGATCAGATTTGAAATCTGATTTTTGAAGTGTCACATGTTGATTTTCGATTCTGTACTTCTCTGTATTAAACAGAAAGAGCCCAGCCAGGCATGAAGTCAATTTAGCAGCAGATACCTTGCAAACACATTAGCCTAACTTTGTTGTTTCTGCCATCTGATGCATCCTGTTTTGGAAACCTGACCTCATCCAAACGTATGGTTCTTGTCCTTTTTGTTTTTAATTAAATTTTTTAATTACACGTTTGATGAGCTAAAATGGGTTTCCATATCACAAAACTGACAACAGCTTTCCCATTCTTAAAATGATCTGAAAAACGTCAAGAGCCTTGCTTCAAAGATTTTTTTCAAGGAGAAATGGAACTCAGAAGGTTATTTTGCATTGTAAAATGACTGAGCATACGCAATATCACAATCACAAATAAATGGCCCAAAGCATTGTTCCCTTGGACATTTTAATACAACCACTTTTGAATAATGCTTCTCTTTAGAGTATATAGAGAACCCCAGATTACAGAAAGGATACAAATGAAAATGTAGAGTTTCAGATACAGCATGACCAGAGTTATCAAATAATTTTATGTTTAACAATCTTTCTGTCATTTTAGTGCAGTCATACCACCTTGGTTATGACTCCATCAGGTCACACCGGCTAAGCAAGGTTGAGCTGAGCCATTATTTGGATAGAAAACCTCCAAGAACACCTAGACAACAAAAGAAGTGTTGTGACTCTTGGGGTATCACTTCTCTCTCTCTCAATGTTTAACAAATACCTCAGCATAGTGTTTGTGGGCAGGGTGGCAGGGGAAGTGACATCTGTCAGATGAGATGAGAAACCAAGGTCCTGACCATTTGTGGTCAGCAATCCCACAACACTTTTGATAAGCAGAGTTGCATGATGCCAGTGTTTTGACCACAGCCCATTCTGGTAATTACATTTGGCCTACCTAAATTCCTCCTGACATCCAAACATATGCCATTCCTTTTCATACCTATCCAGAACTGTTAAACAACTGCAGTATTCCACATCAGAGATGACTGTATGAAGCGGTGTGTCCCTCTCTTTGAACTGCCTTGCAGTCATGTTGTGAGCCCTAAATAATGTAAAGTACTGTGTATTCTCATATGAAAAGTGCTATAAGAGTGCAAAAGTACTGCTATTATTGTTCCTTGCCAAAAGCAGTCAAAGACAGGCATATGGATACGTCCAGTGGTCTTAGTTCTCCCCCTCTTATTACTACTGCTGGAACTCTCTGCTCCATAGCATGACACAAGATGGAAATCTCCTCAACATCATCATTAATATGCCAGGACATTTGTCAATGGTAGAATAAAGTGGTGGATGGATTTAAGAATGGGCGAAAGGGAGAGTTACAACTCTTGACCAAATTTAAGTTTTACCTGATATAGTGGTCTGAATTATTTTACTATTGGCTTAGTTTTATTTGGGGGGAGGGAAGGAGCAAGACAACAACCTTCACATGGTGCTCTTGTTATGTGTTACTGATTAACACAATGAATGTCATCAATTTCTTAGGAGTCCTTGTTTGGGACTTCATTGAACAACCACAGGACCAGTTCTATGTATGTACCAACTCAATACGAAGGTCGGTCACATGCCAAATATGCAGTGTACTTGTAGCCGTATTGGTCCCAGGATACTAGAGAGAAAAGGTGAGTAAGGTAATATCTTATTGGACCAAGTTCTGTTGGTGAGAGAGACAAGTTTTTGAGCTGCACAAGCTCAAAAGCTTGCCTCTTTCACCAACTGAATTTGGTCCCATAAAAGATATTACCTCACCCACCTTCTCTCTCTAACATGCTAAATATGACTATCTTTCAAGAGTTCTCAAGGTGAATAACACTGATTTTGCTCAACAAGAAACTCATACTAACAGGCTACAAGCAAGCAGCAAGTTACAAAATTCATACCTATGAATTAACTGCCACTGTGAACAACGCAAAGTATGGCCTCACCATGTACATCAGGCATGGTCTTAAAGATGTCTCATTCTGGAGCAATCCAAGACCATGAGAATCTCTACTCCTGCACCAAGAATTGGACAAATGACTATAATGAACATCTACAAACCTACATACTTTGAATGTTCAAAGGCCATGTTACCGTCTTCTCTCCACCCAGCCATGCAAGTTAGTGACTTATAGCTAAGGCTATGAGTCTGTCACGGAGGTCACAGATTCCATGACTTTCTGTGACCTCCGTGACTTCTGCAGCGGTGAGCAGCAGCAGTTTGGGTGTGTGGGATGGGTTCAGGGCTAGGGAGTTGGTCGGTGTGCAGAAGCGCTCACCTTGGGGGCGGGGCTCCCTGGCTCCTACTGTCATGGTCCTGCAGCTCCTAGGCGGCGGAGGGGCCAGGGGGCTCTGCGCGCTGCCCGCCTCTTCAGGCCCCGCCCCCACAGGCCCCACTAGCTGCGGTTCCTGGACAACGGGAGCTGCGCAGCCGGTTCTTGTGGCGGGAGCAGCGCGTAGAGACTCCTAGCCCTTCCGCTGCCTAGGAGCTGGGTAGTGAGCCCCTGCCAGCCCTCCTCCCCCATCACCAGCAGGGTCCCGGGCCACCTTCCCCAGCACCCGCGGCACCCCTGCCCCACACCTTCCTGAGCACCCACAGCCCCCCGCCCAAGTTTTAGTCACAGGTACTTTTAGTAAAAGTCATGGACAGGTCCTCGGCCATGAATTTTGTTTACTATCTGTGACCTGTCCATGACTTTTACTAAAAATACCCCTGACTAAAACGTAGCCTTACTTATAGATACCACTCACAACAGGGCTATGATGCACCTCGTGAGTAACTCACACATTGGCCTTGTTCACAGCTGTCCATCTTCTTTTCGACCCTAAATGACCAAGGAATTTTTGCTCAACCAGAGGTACCACAGTACACGTACCTGAACTCTGCTTTCTGATGAAAGACAATAATTATGTTACCCTGCAAGCTTCACAAACAGTGGTTGGTAACTTACCTTGCAGCCAGTATTGCTCCACTATTCTGCATGTCGGCTGTGGAGTTCTGCTGACTGAATTCAATCCAAAAACTTCATTGAAATTTTCGCAAAGCAAACTGGGTTGCACATATTGCGTAAGTTGAAGACTGGTGAATTGTATCTAGTTGAACACAGAAAACTATGGCCACTTAGTTCACTATCTTATCAAAGCAACTGTGAAGCTCATTTCCCATGGCTATCATAGGTCTACACTCCTTGCTTGGCAGATGGAGACAGAAGCACTCTTCAAAGAGTATGAGAAGAGTGGAGATCCAGACACAACAAAAGCACTAAGAGACTTTGAAATATGCCAACTTAAGATATGGAATGAGACAGTGGAGGGTCTTGACTTCATGCATTCCCATTGCAACCCTGGCACTCCTCCATAAGCTTAAAGTTGCTGACCCAGCAAACACCGACAATCAAAAGTGACGGTCAGTGCCACTGCCTCACACTTTCTCTGTAGCTCAAAGACAAAACCTGATAAGCTGACTAGAAAGAAGATTCAAAAAGAGCTCTTCCTAAAAGTCTGGCAAAGTCCTGCCTCTATGATCACCATATACTAGAGAAGAAATAAACAAGACCCTCATGGCCACTAAAAGCAGAAAAGCTTCTGGCAAACATGGCATTTATCCTGAATTTCTTAAGAATTTGGAGCCAAAGAGATGAGCATGGTTGGTCAGTCCTATTCGCTGCTGCAATTTGATGGAGGAAGACACCCAAAGAGGTGATAGTCATGAGGTAATCATCATTGCCCTCCTCAAACATGGGAATCCACCAAATCATGCCACCAGCTATTGCCCAGTATCACGCCTTTCCACAACTTGAAAGAGAGGGTCTCACTGGCTCATCTCACCCCTATCTTTGATATCATCCTGCCAAAGGAATAGGCCAGTTTCAGAGCAGAAGGGAAATTTCTGCAACCCAGCTCTCACCATTACTAGTCATACTGAAGCTGGCTTCCAGCTGAATCTTAAAAGCAAACCAGAACTGACAGATTTATCTGCCACCTACAACAGTATGGAGATATGGCCTGTTGATCAAGGGTCATCCAATACTGTAGCAGTGTACAACTCCTGGCCACGGTGTTGAACAACCATACATACCACATCCTTCTGAATGGGCCAATCAGTAAAGCACACATCCCTAACGATGGTCTACCTTAAGGATCCATGCTGGCTCCTTTACTATTCAACATCTACACTAGTGACTTACCCAGCACAATTTCACACAACTTCACTTATGTCGATGACATTGCTTTTGTGGTATAAGGCAAAGACCTCACCAGCATTGGTGACATCCTTTCAGCACCTCAAGATAATGGTGAAATACTTTTAATACCGGAAGCTCTACCCCAATGCCTCCAAAATTTTGGTAATAGCCTTTCACCTAAACAACAAAGCTGCTAAGGAACCACTCAGTCTCACCTTTTACAGTCAGCAAGACTGAAATGAGCCCTATCTGAAATACCTGTGTGTAACCTTGGCCAGAAGCTTGGACTTTTAAACCTTATTTGGAAAAGGCATGAAAAAAAGTAAAAGCAAGAAATAGTTCATCCAAACACTTGCAAACACAAAATAGGGTGATGGTGAACACACACACACACACCCTGAACAGCGACTCTAGCACTGGTATACTTGATCACTGAATATTGTGTACCAGCTCACATATATTAAATCTCTTGAAGTGTAGTTAAATGCCGCAAGGAGAATCATAACTGGAACATTAAAATCAACACTCCTTCAATGGCTGCCCACTTTGGCACATTTAGCCCCATCCAAAATTTGGACATGCGGATACACACACAACTGGTGCATACGATCAAACCATGGCCAACTAGAACTTACCAATTCATGAGGACCTCCAGAACCTTCCAAAGACATGCCTGAAATCTCACAAACCTATTTGAGATCGAGCTAAAACTCTTGAAGCAGCCTCATTCAATCCCGAGGCACACTGGAGAGAATTTTGGGATAATGCGAATGTCTCGAAAAACAAACACCTGATTGCCGACCCCACAAAAAAAACTTCCAGGCTTCAACTTGCCCCAGAAACAATAACTCTCATTGAACCATTTCAGAACATTGAACAGCAGATGCTGTCAGATGCTGTCATCTCTTCCACCTCTGGAAAATTGATGTCCACAGTCACATTGTGTGTGTTACCAGTCACAAACTATGGACCATACCATAAATCGGTGATGCTTCAATCGTGTGCCTGTGTTGTCTCATGAAGCCATTTCCAAAGGTACTCAGCGGCCCACTAATCTGGACTTGGTCATTTGAGGTTGCCATGGTTTGGGAAGATAGTAAGTACAGCTTCATATATACTATTATACATATTATACTAATATGTATAATACTAATGAATATTCTTATGTTTATAGAGCATAAAGATTATTACTCACATAATGTAACTTTAGTTTTATAAAGCAGATTTAATTCCAAATTGCTTTACAAATTTCACACCAGCTATATTTAGAAAATATTTCTCCTAGCAATGAAATGCAGCCACTCTGGGTTACAAACCGGCAGCTATTTTATTCAGTTTTTTACAACTGTACACAACAGTTAGTGACAGACAGAGAAGAATACTACATCCAACTGAAACTTCAGGAATATTAACAGGATAGATACAATTTCATTTATAGACAGAATTCAGGCTTCAGAATACAGATTCTCAAATCTGATTTGCAAAGTAACCCTTGTGGAAAAGCTCACACAACACCTCGTTTTCCTTTGCAAATTAGAAGACACACACAGGTTCTCACTAGAAGAACACAAATATGTGTTTGCATTTTATGTATGTTTCTACTTATTTCCTCCAAGCTGTTTTCTGTAATCTCTCTTTGGAGTCTGTGGCTTGCAAGGAAAAAAAAAATGTATGCAAGATTTCCCTCTACCTCCTTGCACGTTCTCTATCTGTTTAAATGGATTTCTGTTTAAAATTACATTAAGCTCTCATTTCAGGAGTTTTCATGGGTCAGATATAAAAATCAGCTCTAGGATTACTGTGAGATTGACATTATTCTGCATGGTGGTAGTGCTCGTAGGCTAAGGTTATATCCCCCTAAAGAAAGTGTCCCTTAAAGGGTCTTATTTAACAAGGAAAGGGTATTTAAAAAGCTAAATCTAGCTCACTATAGGTCTAACAAAAACCTGTCCATTTTCTTTTCTGGCAAAGTTTCAGTAGCTCTCTGACAAACTCTGATCTTACTCTTAAAATGAGAAAGCCAGACCTGTTATCTCCAGTATATTCTCCTGGCTCCTATAGGAGCAATTTAAACCTGAATAATGCCAAGTGCAGATGCACAAAGGCAAATCTATTCATTAGCCTAAAATGTGGTCACTGGGAGAAAAGAGATACTGTGAAAATTATGTTTTGCTGTTCCACGCATGCTATGTATCCGATTCACACAGTTTACCAGTCAAAACAAGATTTCCATAACTGCTGGCACTTCAAACTCAATCTAGGATCTGAAAATCATGGGGTGATGGCTTTCTGTTTCTTACATCAACAACAGTGATTTCGCAATCAAAGCAGGCAACTTTGCAGATGACGCACAGAATGATATGCAGCATGTTCTTTTGCAGCTATATTGATTCAGTGGGACTGGCAGAAGAAGAAAATAATTGCTTTTGTTATTAAGCTAAGAAGAGCTAGCTAAGACCGTACACAGGAAACTGGGGTGTAGCCCCGAACCTACCATTTTCCAAGAACCACTGTTTGGATCAAAACCACAGTTTGAGGGATTTGAAGTAATTTATCTTTTGTAAGGGTAGAGCTCTTATTTGTTATTTCAGCAAAAATATTGGTTTTAAAGTGAACTACCCAGGGAAGAAAACTGCTGTTCATGCAGATCTGCCAAGTACATTGGACGGGCTTTTCATAACAGCACACAGGTCTGTGTTGAAGACCTGTTCTTGCATCTCACATTTCTAAATTTTACAGTTTGTGAATGGATGTTCTGCTCATTTTAGAGAGAGACAGTCCTTTGTTCGCATTTTCTGAATACTTTAGGATTGGGATGTTGCCGAGTGTTTCCTGAGTGCTATCCTATAGCACAAACTCTACATTAGAAAGTTGTTCTTTCATGTCATTTATGTGCTGGGAGGAGTAGTTGCATGTTGAACTTTTTTTTTTTGCAGTGTGCAAAGAAAATCATGTCTGTGTGTTGTGTGAAAAACTTAAGAACAAAAAAATTTCTTTACGCATGGAAAAGGAGGAGCCAATACTGCAAACCTTTCTAATGTTTTGTAGAAATTCCTGGGTCATTTATCAGTGCGCGAGCTGCTTTGGAATCCCATGTAATGCAAATGTTCTAATGATGCCAGAGGCTAAGTGCTTTTTAATTTATATCCCAAAAGTAATGAAGTTCCAAAGTAATTTGTTTTCAAAGGTCATTTTAGGGATTGAAGAAATAAAGAACTAATAATCCTGCTGCAATGGAATGAATAGGCTTTGACACTTTTGGGGGGGGAGGGGAATCATAGTATAATACCCCCACAAGGTAAAATAATTGATAAACATTTCCAAAGATAAGCAGCTTTGGCTCTAAATATCAGAATATGCAGTTGCTAAATTAATATTAATTTTGCTTATGACTAAGGCCCTACTTGAATTGCGGGATGATTGTCAAATAATTGCGGCTGAGTTGCGGACAAGACATGGAAAATCATGGAAAGTAATAATGGGCCTTTATTAATTGCGGTAATTTGGAAAAGCCAGAGAAGTCCTATTTTTTAAGAAAAATTTGCCGGAACAATATAAACATTTAAGTATTATGCTATGCCGGCTAATTTTTTTTGATAACCAGACGTTTTGCTGCAACTATATTACAGTCAGTGCATGGGGCTCAGAGCCCGAGCCCCAGCCACCCAGAGCTGACAGCACAAGCCCCACCCGCTATCAGCTCGGATAAATGGCTTCTACTGTATTAATGAGGAAAGAAGTTGTTGTAAACCTAAAAAGATATGCAACATTGTGGACTATGCAAAGTGAGCTAATTAAAATAAAATTGCGGTGGAAACCTAATATTACAGGATCCACAATTTCCACAATATTGTAAATTAAGTAGGGCCTTACTTATGATTGCTTTGTTACTGAAAATAAGGTACATATTCTCAATGTGGTCACGGTGGAATTTGATGCCCTATCAGCTGCATCGACTGCAACTTGTAAAGAGGTTGTGGCCACT
Source organism: Natator depressus (assembly GCF_965152275.1). Taxonomy (NCBI): domain Eukaryota; kingdom Metazoa; phylum Chordata; order Testudines; family Cheloniidae; genus Natator; species Natator depressus. The sequence continues at coordinate 66,072,804 of NC_134240.1, read as the reverse complement.
AGTTTGCCCTCATCAATAAGGGCTTGAAACTGAGCCCTGTCCTTCTGAAGCAATGTGTTCCTGACGTCCAGGAACTTAAAAGAGTAATTCAAGAAATCGTATTTGGCGTGAAGGGCCTGAGAGTCTGAGATTTGATACTGCAGGGATGGTATATGTAAACACCTTCCACCCCATAAGGTCAAGATGCTTGGCCTCCCCATCTGCAGGGGCGGCCCTTGGGTGCTGTTGCCAGGATCATTCAGTGGCTGCCTGGACCAGTAAGGAGTTCAGGGAAAGGTGGGTGAACAAGAACTCTGCTTCCTTAGCTGCAACTAAGTATTGCTTCTCTGTCTTCTTGGGGATGGGGGCACAGTCCTTAGTCAGGATCCAAACGCAGAGCCCAAAGCGCTTGGTTTTGGCCCCTCATACTGTTGTCTGGAGACGCCGTGTTGGTTTCTCCCCTACTTGTGATTTTTACAATGTAAATGGATCTTCCCGCACTCCTTGATGCCAACGTATAGTCCAACGTTTTTGGCTAGACCTGGCTTGAGATGTTAGCCTCTTTTCTTTGTCTGGAAAAACTGTTTATCAACTTCCCCTGACATGTCTGATTTAAACACATTCTAGTCACATATGTCCAGCACATCTGTATAATTCTTTGTAGGTTAACCATACATTCATCATGCAACCAGGGCCGTCCCTAAGGGGTTGCAGGCCCGGGGCAGAAGTGATGGATTCGTCTCTTCCGGGACTGGTCGTGCCAGCCAATCGCACTGGCCCGTGTGGCCCCACAAAGCGCAGGGCCCGGAACAGTCTTCCCGATTCACCCTACCCAAGGGAAGGCTCTGTATGCAACAATATATACCAGTGAGTTATAGTTTTCCAGTGCTCTATTGTGTGCCATCTTTTGGATTAATATCATGATGACAACAGTGTGAGAGACGCACAGAGCTGGCCAGGTCAGGCCATGACTCACTGCTACATAGCCGGGGGCTCATGCCATCTGGCCCTGCAGTGCTCTTAGAGTCACAGCAACACAGCTCCTGCTGGTTCTCATATAGCTTCATTTACTGGAAGTGCAGCCTGACTGGAGCCCCTAGGCTGCAGGATATCCAGGAGTTTATGCTGAGGGTCCTGGATTTCCTCTAAAGAGATTTGGAGCTCTTCCGCCACTCTCTGTAGGAGCTTTTGAAACTGTCTATGATTATCCAGGGGAAAAGAAGAGGCTGGCGCAACCACCTCATCCAGCAACAATGATGGAACCCGTCTCAGAACCAGTGTTACCAGCTCATCTTCCCCTTCTTCCATGGGCTCAGGGGATTCAGACTGTCCCCTTGGAGCAGAAGGGTAGTAAGATTTCCTGTAGGAACAGATGGATTCTTGGTAATGTGTGTAAAGATGCCATGGGCACCAATAAGGCTGGTATGAGGAGTCGAAGGTAAGTTGTGACGGGACCACCTGTCCAGATTAGGAAGTTCCTGTCTCTGTGGTTGAGGGTGGTTCCAGGAAAGTCTTGATCCCGTCTGGGCTGAATTCACTGAGTGGAGGAGAAGCTGGTTCCACTGGTACATCTGTCTCTCCCAAAGACGTAAAGGTCAGATCCTGGTCCCTCAGTGGTGCTGACAGATCCATGGAGAGGAAACCGCTGCTCGTGCACAGCACAAGGGGACAGACTTCTCCCAGAGTCCTGCACTCCCACAGGCATTTGTATCTCCCTGGTGTGGACTGGTCCCAATAACAAGGGAGATTGTGGGACCCGGAGGACGAAGGTATCATCTGGAAAGGTTGTGTCTTGTCACTTCACATACCACTAGAGTAGGTATAGACAGCGGCCCCTTGCAGGAACGTGATGGTACCATCAGTGAATGAGTCATCAACATCACAGTTTTCAGTGGTACCGATGGGTCCCAGTCCTTCAGGTCCCAGTGTTTTATTTAGGTGGTACAGCAACTGGTGTTGAGGTAGATGCAGAGACCAGTACCGAAGGAGACTTGCTCCTTGGAATCTTTTGAACACAATCGTGCGCCTTAGGAGTGCCTAAGTCCTTATGGCTTGGGTGTGAGAGCTCACCCCACTTAGTTGGGGCTGTGGAGGAATCTCTCCTCCTACAGGAGGGAGTCTGTGGGAGTGCCCCTTCTTCTAATGAGATGGCCCAGCCAAAAGTTCCTTCCCTCTGCACTCCTATCCTTGCCAACTCTGGCCAATGCACAGGGGATCTCCCGGGCTTGGGTCGACTGGAACCTTGTTGCATGCTCCACTTCTGAAACCAAAGCTCTCATGTTTGCGGTGTTCTGGTGGGGGAAAGCAGCACATGCTGCACTTAGTGGCGATACGAGCTTCTCTGAGGCAGTAGAGGCAGAGCTGGTGGCCATCCAGGCCAAAAAGGAGCAGGGGTAGGAGATGAAGTTTTTGAAGCTCAGTAGCCAGGGCATAATCCCAGGATCAATCCCTTGCTGGGAAGCCAGGAGGGTTCCCTGGGGTGGGAATTCTAACATACACTAATGTAGGGATTACCAAAACACTAACAACAACAAAACTAAGACCAATACAGAATTTGAATATTTACAGGAAGAAGAGAAAGGAGAAGCTCCAGACACTGGAAGATTTTGACTTAAGCCAGGAGGGGGTAAAAAGGAACTGGAGAGGCGGAGGGTCTGCCCCTCTTTTATGTGACGAACACATGGAGAGCAGGGGCATGGGCACGGACCAGTGGAACTACTTGCAAGAAATCTCTGGCACATGGAGTGCATGCATGCCCACAGTGAAATACACGTATCCAGCACTAGAAGAGGGAGGCCCTAATCCCAACTGAAGCCTTGGGGGCTTCAGATATAATATTATATATGTGTGGCTTTGTGTACATTGTAAGTTTTTTGGGGCAGGGAGCATCTTTTTATTTTGTGCTTGTACAGCACCTAGCACAGTAGGGTCTTGGTCCATGGCTAGGGCTCTTAGGTGGCACAACAATACAAATAATAAAAAATACACAAATGAATAAATAACAATAAATCATTCCGATGGGAAAAAATAGGCAACTGGTCATGAGTGGTATCTTGGGGTCTAAATGGGTGATTCTCTGTCACTTGCACAGAGCTGAATCAATCAAATGAAACAGAGCAGGGTGAGCTTGGCGTTCCTTTTCTTTCTTGCTCTCTTATTGAGCTGTCTTCAGCCATGAGGTCAGGTGGGCAAAGTTAACCCACAGACACAGGAGTCTACATGAGTTCATAATGCGCCAGTCTTTCATTTGTCTCCTTTTCACAAGCACCAAACTCAGACACAGTGTTTATCAATAGCCAGATACAACATAAATTTATAGGGACAGTATAACTATGGCCACATTACATCATGTGTATATTTTGATAAGTCAGGGAATTTTCTGAAGACAACTTACAGTTTAAACATCATCAGAAGTCTATGGAGTCCAATAACATTTATAATTCTCTCAAAAAATATTTCCTGCTTGGAAGTATGATATGCAATTTCTTATAGATCACTAGATTCATTCCGTACCTTGACAGAGTTCTGAGAGATGCTATACACTTCAACACATTAAGATGGAGCCATTCCTTAACATTTGGAGTATTACAGCTGAATCTGGCTCTTAGTAGCTGCTATATGTATGCTCTTTACAAACTGTGTGAAACCAATTCGTGTATTTTTGCCTGGATAACAAGCATCTGTCAACACTTACGCTGAAGAATGGCATAAGCTATCTAGGTGATCTATTTGTTTGTCTTGCTATTTTGTAGGCTTTTGTTTTAATTTATCTTTATTATATAATGTTATGAAAATAGCAAGAAAGCTTTTGAGTACCCCCACCACACAGTGTTTACTTGCTTTTGTGAATGTTTCTGGGCTGGATTCTAAATCTGCCAGGCAAGCGGCACCGTTCAGAACAAAAATTGCTGCTGTTGTAGGCCCTGAAATGTACATTCTGCATTTGATCGTTGCTATTGGACCAATCACCGCTCATTTGACTCACACAGGCAGTCCCATTAAAGTCAAAAGCACTCTCACAAGTAGTAAGGCAGGATTTGACCCACTTCAGCATATGAAACAGGCTAAGCCAAATGAAATGGATTTCTCTAGAGTGCTCATCAGCAGACGGACTAGCCCTGGTTACCTCAGAAGCGTGTCCACCCACTTCCTCAAAAATAAGCAATAGGAGAGATTTGTCTGAAATTTCGATGGCTCCCCTCATTAGTGGCTCAGTTAGTGTATATAGAGAGATGCAGTATAGCTATATAAGATTTCCCCCTCCAAATGATTAATTTCCTATTACCTTCTTATGTTGCATGTTAAGTAACATTAGTCACCCTGATTGCTATGAAATAAATAGATATTAATATGTGGGGATTCAGGAGTCATGTGCTGTACAAAAGCAGTGACTAACTGCAGACTCAGTTACCATTCTTTGACAGACAGCACACAGAGAGGAAGAAATGCCATCACAGAAAGAGTTGACGTACCGTCAAACAGCCCATCAGACTCTGCTCAAAAGGTCTCTGGAAAGCTCTCGGGTCTCCACACCAGTCCAGGAGCTCTGTAGCTGCATTATGGAAGTTTGCAGGATTCTGTAAGTGCTGAAAAGGGGGGAAGATTAAACAACATGGTAAATAAATAATGTTAACTGCTAGATGCATTCTCTTCAGCACACTATTTCAAAGCCAAAAAACCCAGGAAATGATAAGAGATCCAGTCACATGAGTGGATGAATAGAGTAGACCAACTTAATTCATTCTCTATTATCTGTATATTGCTCCTAATTTAATTTTATTGCGTAGAGGTAATGATGCAACTGAAAGTCCAGATCCAGTTCCCCAAAACTTGATGAATTGTGCTCAGAGATGTAATGAGTTGAACTAGGATACCAAGGCTCACCAACCCCAACGCTGGGCAGACTTGAATCTCATTCTGCATTTCAACTCTTTTCCTCAGGCCCAACGTCAATTGCTGGAAAGGTGGACACAGAGCCAGCAATGCTTTTAGAACAGCTAGATTTCAGTATCTCCCCGCTTACTGAATTTGGCCCGAGTGCCTTGCTATGGACATTGCTGATACTTATTAAGCAGTTTGACAACTGTAGCTAGCCTGTGGTTGCAACAAATATTGAGACATTTACAGCGCTGTAGCTCAGGATAACAGCACATGGAGGAAAACACTGACACCAAGGTATGGCTTTGACATTGCTACAACTGAAAATACAAAAGCGTGTAGAGTGTTGAGAAATATCCAGAGGAAATCTCACAACCCCTGCAGAATTTCATTAGCCGGCACAACTTGGAGAAAGAAACCCATTTAACTGCTGCTCTCTCACCCTCCCCTGCACTGGCCAAATTACAGTCCTGTTTTGGGAGACACTTAGTAGTATTATTTACTTGAACTGAATTCCACCCCAGGCTAAAAATTTGTAAAACTTTGAAGTACTCGAAAACCAAAATGCTCCAAATTTTTAGCGTGGGGGTAGAATTCATACTTCAAAGTACTTGAAAACCAAATTCTCCAAATTTTTAGCGTGGGGTGGAATTCAATGTACAGCAAGACATTAGCCACTACATCCCCTGAGAAGAGAGCATTATTTGTCTGGATTTTGAAAACAACTGACATTTACATATATCCATATTCCTATCTGGATTTGTATAAGGTCACCATCAACATGATGCCTGTGTGCCTACTTACTGGTACAATGCTCACATCCAGGATGAGGATACATTATGGGCACAAGAGAGCCACATGGTACAAGTCTTTGCTTGTCGAGCCTTCATTTGTGAGGTCTTTGGGGAAAGGCCATTTTTTATTTGGTGTAAAGCACCGAGCACAGATCAGGCACGATAAGAATTTTTGTTATTGCTGTTAATAATTAACTAATAAATATTATTATTAAAACAACAATAGAATTAAAAGAAGAATAAAATAAGAATTCCTTACTAATGGAGACAATCAGTTCCATAGCATATGAGGTGTATAAAGGGTTTCCACTAGTCTGTGGTGAGATGGCCTCGAGCTAACAAGCCAATGCTTTCTAGCTGTGACTGTAAGGCTCATATCCTCTGCAGATTGGGCATAGAGAAGGCCCTGTAACATACACTCACCAGCAAATTACGTACTTTCTCTGATCAAAGGAAGCTCAACTTGACCTCTGAGGCTCATAGTCATCTGAATCCCAGATAAGCCCCTATTTATGGCTGCCATCTTCCTATACTTCCCCCTTTTTATGTATTCATTTATCTAAGAGCTGGAGGACATATTCTATGTCCAGGAGAACAGCACCTGGTTATACCAAAGTTCTGTATATTATATCTGTCCTTCATACCTTGCAATGGAAAATGCAAAACAAAAAACCCCAAAACCAAACCTCATTATTGAAGGACTACACACTATATGCACCAGGAAATTGTCAGCAATTCCTAGAATTGCCATTTTCAGGAGATCGGACTGGCCCATACAGTTCATCAAAAGGGTGACCTATTAGCGTCCTCTCTGGCATATCCAAATATCCAACATTGAGAGTTAACCAAATTTTTTCAAGCCCTTTGGCTTTTTGCTTCACAGATTTTGCATGAAGGGGACTTCTGTCAATGTAAAACTTGAAGAACTCTCCAGCTCAACAGAGCCAGCAGTTTTGACAAAAACGAGTCGGCCAGTGATGACCCAAAACTACTTTACTCAGTTTATACAGGTTCCAATAAGACTTCACAGTAATTAAAAAAATACTGATATTAACTCTAAAGATTCACTTATTTCCTTTCCCATGTGTATCATCATAATCTCTTGTAAGTATCTTCCCAAACAGGCTACATACACAGTGATGCCAGCTCTCGCAACAGGTGTGATGTTCCACTTAAAGACCAAACTTCTAGAGACAAGAGCTCACATGGGAAACTCAGCTTGATTTTTAAAAAGTAAGGTCCAAGCCTTTGTGGTTGAAGAGAAAAGTCTGAAAATGTGCACCCAGAAGACTCAAAACCCAGAAGGCAAATAAAAGGAAACCAATCATAAAAGGAATTTATAAATAATAAAAGGAATTTACTAAATTCTCGTTATTTTTAAGCCAATCTGATGATTTTTGGGGGGTTGTTTGACTCATGATTTTTGAATATTTGAAGTTGGCACTGCTATAAACATATGTCCTACACACAAAATCTATTCACATTAAAGGCTATTCAGTTCTCTCCCCCTCTTATTCTCATGCCAGATAAACCAAATAAATTAGCTCCAAGACAGTGGAGTGAAAACAAGTATCCTCCCATACCAGGGTATGACAAGCTCTTATGTCTGTGACCTTTTGGATCCTGTTACACTAATCCTTCTTCTATGGAGGATCTTTGTCAAAAGCCCTTACATTGACAAGAGATGACTGGTATGTGGGACAGCAAGTTTTAAAACAATGGAAGAATTAAAAAAAACAAACAGACATTATGCAACATGGTATCTTCCTACTAAACAACATGGAGCCAAATTTATACCAACTGCGTGACTTCCTCTGGACTGTATTTTCAAAGCAACATTTCCATGCCAGCTCAATGAGAGGAGTCAAAGCTCTTTATATACTTATGAATATTAGCATATCCAGCTAAACAAAGAAAAGAGTGATCTTTTATGTCTGTTATAAAAACCAACTGGCCAAGTAGTTTAGGTTATTTGTCCTGACTGTGGCAAGCAGAAAGGTGAGAGATTGGGAGCCTTCAAAGCTGCAAATGTCTGTTGCAAAAGCTCTTAGTATCTACTGTCATTTCAATCCTCCATTCTCATTCAGCAGAAAAACACAAAAACCAGCTCAAAACCCCTTTAGAGCATCATACTCCAAGGACAACTTCTCCTGCGATAATGCGTCTGCAAAAATTGCAGAGAAAGAAAAATGTGAGCATAACTGGAGCACAAATCATACTGTGATAATCACGTGCTGCAGGGCAGCAAAAAGATTGCATGTTGCAACCTCAATAACACAAAACCAACATTAAATATAATAGAGAGGAAATGTGGTGTGGACGTGTTGTTGGGCATTGTAGGTTTCGCCACCAAGACTAAGGCCTGGTCTACGCTGGGGGGGGAGGGGCATGGAGCTAAGTCGGTCTAAATTATGCAACTTCAGCTACGAAAATAGCGTAGCTGAAGGCGACGTACTTAGAGCTACTTACCGCACTGTCTTCACTGCGGTAGGTCAATTGCTGATGCTCCCCCGTTGACTCCGCCTACGCTTCTCGCTCCGGTGGCGTACCGGAGTCGACGGGAGAGTGCTCAGCGATCAATTTATCATGTCTTCACTAGACTCAATAAATCGACCCACACTGGATCGATCGCTCCGGAGGTAAGTGTAGACATACCCTAATATATATTTTTAATCATACATGGTTTTGTAAGTGATATTTCCATTGGACACATCCTGCACTGAGAGAAAAGAACTCACCAATCCTGAACACAAAGCACAGAAGAACATGGCTATTTTTTGTTTGCGGTTTGAGATCATTGGGCACAAAATGCATTTCAGTATCACTTCACCAGCTCCTCCTACAGTGACCACACTCAGAATATGGAAAAAAATAATTATTTTTGTTTTACTGATCAGCAGGTAAGTCTTGTGGCTCAACTTTTGGGTGCTGAACTTGAGATATCTTAAAGGGGCCTGATTTGCAGAAGTGCTGAGCACCTTCCCTCTGAAAAATCAGGCCTCCTTAAGAAGTCAAGTTGGACACCCAAAAATGGAGGCACTCAATCATTTACCATTTTTGAAGATTTAGCCACCATTAAAGAGGCCTTAAACATGGGTTCAGTTTTCACTTCACTGTATCATACACTGACACCTATTTAATGTGAGGCTATCAAAAATCAATATGCTTTTACAGGAGTAAAGGACAGAAATAAGTTTGTTTCATTTTTAAACTTCACTCTAGAGATATATACTCATCTCAATGGAATATGTCACAGCAGAAGCTACCTCAAAGTGAAGCTACTAATGCAATGTCGATCGTGACTTGGACTTCAATTAATTATACGTTATGTAACTCTCACTCAAGTCTCCATCTTATCAACCCATTGCACTTAGGCTTTTTTTTTTTTTTTTTTTTGCATGGTCAAGCACAGTAGGGACCTATCATAAATCAACCACTAAAAGATGGGTCTCTACAAAAAAAACAATTTTATATACACACACAGCATGCTGAAAACTTGACATCCTACACAGCAACTGTGCTACTGAAAATTAATTTATAGGTTAGTTATGCAAGATGAATAACCCCCCGCCTTTGTCAATTCTGTCAAAGACAAAAGTCCCAACTAATCTAAAGGAAGAAAAGTATTTGCCAAAACATTAATGGGTTAGATCTCCATCCTCTTTCTAATTTTCTCAGAAATAATTTTTAAAATAAATGGGGGGGGGGGAATTCCCTGAAATTTCTCAGGATTACAGAGACCAAAGATGTTTTCTGTGGGTGGGAATGGGGAGCTGAAAGGAAACCACGCATGAACCAAAATGTAAATATGAAGAAGAGACTACATCCTAGGAAATGTTGCCTTATGCAAGAAAACATTAAAAACTACTACTACAAAAAAACTGAAGACTTCAGCACTCGCTTTGGGCTACTACGTCTAATACAGTAAGCACACAAGACATTAACAGGCTGGCAGAGCTCTAAGCCCAAAGATTCTACAAGAGAACCACAATGTTTAACCTACAACCATGATGTTTAAATACGTGTTACTTATTATTTTTTCATCACCAGCAATTTGCTCAACAGTGCAGAAGACACTTGTATCAAGGTAGTCGCAGGGAACTCACAATCTAAAATAGAAACAAACAAACCAAGACAAACTGTAAGAATCAGTTACTTACAAGACTGATCTTCAGTATTACTTAATTTTACTATAAAACAGCTATTGAAAAAACATCACAATGTCATTATTTCACAACCTATCAGAACCTTCAAGTGAAGTTTCCAGAACTGAGTTGTTATAATCAAGTGCTTCTTAGGACTCCAGGTGACTTAACTCAATGAAACTGAAAGACTCAAATGCACAAAAATCAGCGACATGCGACTATATATTGTTATGGGCAGGAATCACCAGGTGGTGCTGCCAGTCTCCCAAGCTTTTTCTTGCAAGCAAATTTTATTTATTTATTTATTGATGCAGTATCTTGCGCAGGAGAGCTATGGCAAGAAGCAAGGGAGTTCTCTCTCTGCCTTAATATCTCACTAACTTCTTGAAGCAGAGTTGCTCCCTGGGAAGTAGGAATTGGTGGTTGGGATGAGATTCCTGAAAGAGAGAATTATCTATAAGTTGTCTGTGAGCACCTCTGCTTTGGAACTGGTATATATGTATAAATAAAAGAAGCTGCATTAAGATTATATCTAAACTCTGCATCACTGATTTCTCCTTCAATGGGAATTCAACCTGCAAGGCCCTGACATCTGACACCGCTCATCTGTGGGCCTACAACAGGGATAGGTAATTATTTTTGATCAAGATTCACATTTCTTGGGCAAAGATATAGTCAAGGTCCAAACTCCATAGAAATAATAAAAAAAATAACACCAAGGATAAGTAAATAAAAAGATTTGGGGTCCGTCCAAAAGCATCTGGCAGTCTGGATCTGGCCCGCCTATTGACTACCCCAGCCTACAATATGTAACCACGTGCACATCAACCTGCACACACACATCAATATATGACGGTTCATGCACACATATGTGCAAGACAGGCATATGTAAAAAAGATTTTTAATTTTCAAAGGATCCCAAAGCACTGTCAAACAAAGTCATATACCCTTTATATACTGCGTTCTCTACACCCCCACACCAAAATGCATGCCTTATACAACTGAAACCTTGAAAAAAAAATTTAGGAAGACAGAAATCAGTTACCTGGAATGAAATACGGCTAGGATACCAGGTATATCTCTTCTAAATATAGAAGATTACAACCCAGATGTATACCAACATGTTGTAGATATAGGAATGCAGTAAATACTAGGACAACAAAATTAAGAGTAATTACAGAGGGTTAAAGTTATCATGCATATATCAAGACGCCACTACATGACAGCAATAATATGGAAAACAAAATAATTTCAGTGCAGACTCTGTGTTTTTATATGTTGCTGTGGAAATTAAACGTGGAATTTTAGTTTACAAGCTTGCATATTTTTGAGGGGGGGAAATAATTTTTTTCTTTTCTTTGAAACATGCCTGGCTCTGAAAACACACAACTAATTTACCATAGCTTAACTGTTGCTCAAATTGGATGTCATGCAAACAGGGTGCTTTTGAGTAGCAAACTGCTTAACTATGCTAAACAAGTTATTGCATTTATTTATGTGATGTCGCACCAAATTATGAAGGCTGACTCAAGTCGTGTGTTTATTTTACCCAGTTACGTCTGCTCTGTGTCTCATGTCTCGCTTTAATTGAACTTCTGAATGATAATGTAACTAATCACACAGACGCTAAGACATGTTGCTAGATTCTAGGTTAATTAACAGTGGCCTAGAGTCACTGCACTTCTCACATGGATAGCCACTTTGGCCCCTGCCTGCTGTCCGGCTTCACTAGCCACACGAAGCCTTGCAATTTTGTATTAGAGTAGAAGAAAACTACTACCAACAAATGGAGATTGTCACTGTTTGGAAAAAGACATACAGTATCAACTTGCTCCAACTAGTCATATGTTGCCTTTTCTACACTCAGAAACTAACCCATGACTCCAAGAACTGGGGATTAAAAAAGATATCCACCAAATATCATGAGACTCTATATTAAAATCTCAAGAGTTGGCAACACTGAAATCGGCCTAGTTCCTTTGCAGAGAAGTCAGTTAACACCAGCTGAAAATCTGGCCAAACTTATCTACCTCTAAAAGCATTTTCTCCATCTCTGGCACTCCCTAAACCTATTCCTTTAATAAAGAAGACATGGAGTCAAGCTGCTTTTGCAGAGTCCACCAGCCAAGAAAACTTTTTTGGCTGAAAAGATCAAAAACTATCATTTCTATCTAAAATCAGTCAATGTTTTCTAATCATTTTCTCCATCTTAATATTCACCTGGACTTGCTTTTCGCTGTGTTTAATGAAAATATACTGCACCCTTGAATACACACAGAACAGCAAAAAACAAAACAGGAAAGCTGAGAAGGATTCTCCGGAACTTAAACAATACTGGAGCAGAATTAGTGTGGTCCTGTGTACTAGATAAAGCAAGCTTAACGCCGAAATTAAAATAAATTGCCCGTCTGAATAATGTAAACATAACTCTCATTCAGACACCCTTGCAATTGACTAACTGATAGGAGACCAGGCAGTTCTCTGTGTATAGCATATAAATATGTGGCTATTAGACCTATATTGGATAAGTCACTCAGCACTACATGCAAAAAGCAAAGGACCTGCATATTAGCCATGATCATTCACTGTAATTCATTAATACAGGCTTTTATTAGTCTAAAAGCTCAAGCGGCTCAGTGAGTCAGCCCAGCCATGATCCCCTCCCTCTCATGCATGGATAACTGCTGTGGTTCTTCATTCATGAATTAAGTCCCTTTCTCACTCCCAGACATGCCCTTCATTGGCTCTTATGGAACTAAAGTGTTGTAGAAATATCAGCCACTAATTGCCGATGTGCTTCTAAAACGGAAAAAGCCATGACCCAAAATAGGTGGTTTTTCTCTTTTGTGACGGCTAAATAATGTGATTATACATCTGAGAGTCTGTATACGTAAGGAACTATACTTAGTAAATTAAAAACACAACTGAAACGAAGAATCAAAATGTCCTCTCTTTCTTCAGGAGGATAGAGGGAAATATTGAGCTATTTTCTTTCTTCTAGGGAATTGAACTGTGCTTATCTACATATAGCTATACATAGTGCAATTCTCTAAAAGGAATAGCTCTACGGACTCCTTCCGGAGCAAAGATTGTTTTATATTTAGGCAAATAAAAAGGCTCAAGCTGTGAACTTTGCATCCAGATAGAAACTTTTCCAACATTCAGATGCTTTTCTCATTCAGACTAGTCTTTAAACAATAAGAATATCTTGCACTTATATGGAGCATCTTTCATCGGAGGCTCTCAAACTGCCCTACAAATGTTTATTAAACTTCAAATACTCCCTATTATCAATGGGTAAACTGAGGCACAGACCGATTAAATGACTCATACAAGGCCACAGACCTAAGAATTAAATCCACAGTTACTAAGAGAAGATACAGTGAAAGCAGACCGCCTTTGATACATTTCAGTATTTGCAGTTCCCATTTCAAGGGAAGGAAAACAATAAATAGTGAGCAAGGAAACAACATCTTTATCGAGAGCATTTATATGAAAAAAAGTCAGCACAGACAAGCAGGGTCAAATTCCAATGGGTAGGTATGTGCCACTCCCATGGAAATCTCTGAGCAAAATTCAGCGTTGAAAATAGGCACAAGGAACTGTATAGTAATCAATGAGGCAGCGTAACTTACACTGATGCAGAATTCAGCAGACATGCAAAGTGTTCTCAGTGTACAAACCAATGGACCATACTGTGGGTTAAGAGGAAAAGCACCGAGAGTGTACAAAATAAAGCAATGCTTCCAAGCTTAATTATCCCCCCGCTTTCCTATTACACCTTTTCTGCTTCTTAACCTTATACGAACACATTTATTGCAAAGCCCGATTTGCTTCTCCACCATTTATAAGTGACATTCTTTTTTTTTGCATGGCCAATGCACACCAAATCAATTTCTAGGGCTGCACAAATATTTTGGAAATTTTGACAAAGAATTTTTCAAATACTGTTGCTGGGTTTTGTTCAGTTTATAGAGTGGTTGAAATTTTTCAAAAATTTGAAGTTTCAGCTAAAGAATGTTCATGGCAAAATGTTTCACTACCTTTTTTTCTGAAGTTTTCAACAAGCTGTTTTCCAACCTGCTTGTCCCCAAACAGGTAACTGACCCCACTCTGTAGGTCAGAACTGAATCTGGCCCACACTGAGTCTTCCCAACTCATGTTAAATAGTCTATTCCCATGAGAATATTGCCCCTGTGGGCAGGGGATCACTTGCAAAACAAAGACCACTCTCACAATGATACACAGATGTTTGCAGAATTGATTCCAGAATTTATCCAATTTATTTTTCAAAATTTAAATAGCAATGTCAGCTTAACCACTTTGCCGTGTTGGTCCGTTAATTTAGTGACCACAAGATTTGCTTTTGAGCTGCGGAGGGAGAGTAGGGGTGGGGGTGGGGGTAGGGGATAATGTGTGTCTGGGAGCAACTCCATCTTATCCACCTACTTTAAAAAGCCATAGTATGTGTCAGCAATATATTCATCATGAGGCTGTTCTTGAAAACCATTAGCAGAAGCTAAAAGAGCTGAAATGAGGATTACTGTTTGACTTTGCTGATCAGAATTACAAGGGCTGCATCTCTTTTCTGGGTTATATGCTTAGTATATAAATAGCTGCAGTACACACTGAATATTTACAATAGAACCTTTGTCTCCTATTAAGGCAGAAAACAACAAAAGCACCTTCTCTATAACAAAAATTATTGGGTGCTGTTGCGCTATGCTCTGCCCTGGCCAATGTGCTTTTGCGGTTTAAGACCTGAGCCTGGTATCTTATTCTCATAGCCAGCAGAGAAAACTGGCTCACTTTAGCGGCAACAGCTCATTTTGCTCAATAGTAATGCATATATCCAGTTACAACAACATTTGCCAATCCAGTCTTTAGCCATGTCACCATCACCACCTGAGGAATGGTAATACTCAACCTGGAGCTCTCAGATCAATGTGGTACATGTAAGGGAGGCCTGATTTGTGCTTCCCCTTCTGCCTATTCTAAGGTGGAACAAGAGCGATGTTGATCATAAGAACACTCCATGACACACAAGGCCCCATGGAAAGTGCTGGACATCTGGATTATCATTATGGACACTGCTTCTTGAGTCCTTCCTTCAGAGAGGAGAAAAGTACTTTCCTTCCCAACATCCCTGGGAGGGGGAGAGTGTGGCAAGCAAAAGAGAAGCAAGAAGCCACAATGAGTCTCAAGATAATCAGAGCATAGTTATTAAGTTGCATCTTTAATCATATTTTCCTGACCAGGCATAATGATACAAAGCTTCAGTATTACAGTGCAAACATCAACGTGTAAAGTTAGGATTTTCTGGCACAACTATTTGGTGGCACTTCAGGACCCTTTTTAATAATTATATGGTTCCTCACATCTTCATGTCTAAGCATCACTGCCTAAGATTATTAATACCAAAAAAATTATGACAACTAGTATGTCTAACTGGTGCACTACACTCATATAGAGAATGAAACTAGACTGGTCAATTTCATTTTCTAGCCACCTTGACCTGGTTCACATGTGCTAGTTCAAGGCACTAGTACTTGGGATCATATAGCACTTCTGGAGAACTTTATGTATACTTACACATTTACATCAAAAATATATTAAAAATAAAATGCCTGTACATGAGTTCTAGGTGCCCCAACAAAAATTAAATGCACAGTCTCTTAGAATATCACTCATAAGTTAACATACCCACAAGAAAATACACAGCAAAATATACTGCCCCTTCCTATTCCACACAAAGCCCCAAAACTTCAGCAGCTCCTATCAATTATGTACGATTTTGCAGTGTCCCCAGAAGGTCAAGAAATGTGGGCCATTTTGGAGCAGGAGGGGTGGGGGGATGAGTTCCAGAGCGAATGGGCTTTCAAATAGAACACACTCTTTACTATGACCCTCCGTCTTATGCTGGGGGACAAGCTAGAGCACCTTTGCTGATCTCAACTCCAGAACAGTGATATGGAGAAAGGGGTGGGTCTCTCAAGTGGGCAGGTTCCAAGCCATTTAGATCTGTGAGATCCTGTCTGCTGTGAAATTTAAGTAAGGCTCATGAAAACATTTGTACTCATATTGGACTCTCCCCCTTCTCCTCCATTTGATTTCCAATATAAAAGGTTATAATAAAATACAACACCATGGGTGGGTGAGTCAAACATTTACCCCTTTCCATTCTGGGTGGGTGAATACTGGATATTGCCCACTCTAGCCAGGCTGTTTACACAAAGAAAATTCAGCAAAGGTGTTGGGGCGCTTTAACCAGGAACCGATTTAATGATATAGGAACTTCCATCTGCAATGCCTGTGCCATTTAGCAAGGCCATTTGAGTTCTTAAATATCTCAACGTGTTTCTGAGTTACCATTCTCAAGGTATCTATCAGCCGTTCCCTCCAAAATATACCAGGTCGCCCTACGTGGATAACAACCTAAACCTTTACTTCAGGTGAAGTTGTTAATGTATTTTATTGACGGAAGCTGATTTGTTCCACACACATGCTTACTTGTCTTGTTTACAAGAATCTACTTGCACAATGTATTTTAAAATAGGATATATGGAGACAACAGGTCAGTAGGGTCCTCGGTCTGCAAAATTCCACATTAGGAACAATTATATAATTTGAAGCTGAAATGACAGCATTTTGAATTATCTGGGTTTATTCATAAGTAATGTCTGAACAGATTTTGGAAACCGTAGATTGCTACACAAGTGCTAAATACAATTGATAAGTAATTCTATAGCACCTTCCACTGGAGAATCTTACCGATTTACAGATGTCAATGAAGGTCACAATGCCCCGAGAATGATAGGAAAGTATTAATCCTTGCTCTTTCCAATGGACCAAACTCAATTTTTATTCTATTTTCTCAATTCTAGTGGCATAAGGGCAGGGATTTTTTTGAAAAACAGTAAGAAATCCACAGTCAACAGTCAAATTATGTACACTGTATTGGGTTTGACATGTACTTTGTCAAAGGTTTTTTACTCATTTACCGAACACTTTTAAATATTTATCATCTGTCTTCCTTGTATTTCAGTGTTTTAGCTTTATTATTTTAATCTCATAGTCCATACAGAATGAACAGAACTGATGCCACTCTAATAAGACATACATCCAAACATGTCCTACTCTCACCAGCTCCTATCAGCAACCTATACATTCTTAACACGTTTCAAATTCGTACATAAAATGTCTGCATGGGAATGATTTTTCAGTATTCCTAGGAAAGATGAAATTTGCAATACTCATTGAAATAAAGATAAACATACATTCAGAAAGCCTCTGGGCTATTTTTAGAAAGGGCCACGTATAGCAGGAGGTGCATGTAATTGATTAACCTCTTCATTGTTTTAAATGGCCAACCTGAAGGTTACAACTAACACTGGAAATTAAAGTTCCATCGCCAATAGCAATTTTACGATTTCCAGTACGAAGGAGCATTCAGTGATGATTACCCTGAGAAACAACACAAGACATCTGAATGTTCAAACTTGATAACCTGATAAATTTAACTTAATTTCTCACATTATGATCATTTATAGGGTGACTGTTTCAGAGATTCAATTTTGAGGGGTCAAATTCCCGAGACCATTAGATTTATAACTCAGTACTTTTTTTTTTTTTTAAATCATCAATGTCCACTCCAGTTTCAGGAAGAATATTTGTAATTGGCATTGCAGGCAGCTGTTCAGAGTTTGATTTAGTCTTCAAAAAGTCATCAATTTCCTTTTCATGAAACCCTGAACAAACATTTAAAAATGCTTTTGTCTGACCACAAACAGTAGACAAATACCCCATAGAACCATTAAGTGTCCTTAATTTTCCAGGACACAACAATGACACTTGCCATCCACCTTCCTGAAACCTAGAGTCCAAGCATCCACTTTCCTTCTCCTCTTCTTGTTTATCCCTATCCTAGTCTGGAAAAAATAGGACTGATAATTCTGAAGGGGAAAAGGCAGGCAGCAATACCAGCCAGGAATGCACAAGTTTGTAGGCATATACCCCGTCTGTTCTACTCTTTCTGTACCTCCAACAGAGGCTCCAATAGGGCTCTTTTAGTTACAGTCCTATACATTTTGCCCATTTCCATCTGCATTTACAGTTTTCAGTGTAGGACTGCTTCAAAACAGAGTAATAAATAATTTGGGATCCTGGATTTTTATATAAGCTAAGAATCCCAGTAAGCATCATATTCAAAAAAAATCCTTTTCAGGATTTATTTCAGACTCTCAAGTTTGGAGTGAAATGAAAACTTGTCTTTAATTAAAGCTCTACCAGGCACTGCACTGATGCTTCTGAATCTTACTTCTGCTTTCAGACAGGAGGAGAGGGAAACTGACAGTTAAGATGTCCTCTCCCTTCCAATCCTGCTGCCAAAGGGGAAAGCAGGCTGGCCCAGGAGTTCCTGAGCTAGAACAGGAATGCAGTGTCCCTGAAGACCATGACACCTGGAGGTCTTCTCAGTCACTTGTGCTACAGGGCTGGGCCTGTTGGATATGCCCCAAAATAACCCTCATAGCCTGCTGAGTCATCAAATGATGCTCTCCTTTTAGTTGCTCCCTCCTTTCTATCCTCTGGCTTCAATTTCAAGTTAAACAAATTGCTTGTTTACTAAGCTAAACTGGCTAGACAACATTACCTGTCCAATGCACTGCTCCAAAGCTTGAATTGTTTGTAGTATCACCTCCTCCTCATTTTCTGGCTGTGAGAGGCTGACCAAGAAGGGATAATCAGTTGTCACCGTACCTCTGATTCCAACCCCCATCTCAGCAAGTCTAGACTGCTGTAACAATAACTTTGTAACTGGAGTAACCGCCAAAGTTCTGACCTCAGATTCCTGCGCAGCCCTACTGACTCTCTTCTTGGGAGCCATAATGCTTCCCACAAATAGCGAGAAAGGGAAGAGGAAAACCAGGAATCGTCAAATGCTCAGAGTAGCAGAACTGCACCTCCTGGTAGGTAATCAGACAGCTGAGGACACCGAGACCCACCCAAAGAAAAACAGTTGCTGTTGGAAGTCAAAGTTTCAGCAGCACTATCTCCCCCACTGCTTCTGTAACCAGTTCATCCAAATAGGAAGTGACCCTCCCCCAAGGAAATTACCCTTCTCCTTTCCCTTCCTTACCCCATGTACTTCTGTGTTTTATGCATTTGGGGGAGGAGGGCAACTCTGTGATGTCAGCTTCTTTTTCAGTTAGAAATCAAACAGCTCAAATGCGGGGAGGAGGGCGGGAAGATCTCTGGCAGCTAGCCCATACCAGCTAAAGAAGAAAGGGTCCATTATGCCATGGAACACCATGATGCTGTTAATATAAATGGCCATTATGTCTGCTTGGAAATAACAGTGTCTTTCCCCTACGCTGATCCAACATTTAAAGAACCTGATGGAAAATAAGTTACTTCAATTGGCATCATAAAAGCTTCTTCCCTCCTCCTTAGCAGAGCAGAATGTCAGGGCTGATGGGAGACTTTTCTCAGGGCTTGTCTATGTGGAGAGCTAGCGCATGGTAAGCTGAGATGTAAATCTGTAACGCTCTGGCCTACCATGCATTGACTGGTCATGTGGACTCTGCTAGGTTGAAGCAGACTCTGGAATTTTTAGTGCACAATAGGAGGGTCCACATGTGCAGCAGGCTAGAGCGCTGTAGATTTACGCCCCAGCTTGCTGTGCACTTACACTCTGTAGAGACATGCCAATAAGCATTTGTGGAAACTTACAGACACCTGGGGACTTGCCAGAGCAAAAAGGAACATAGGGTAACATTTTCAAAAGTGCCTTAGTGACTCAGGAGTCTGTTGGCCATATTTCAAAGGTATTCAGGCACCTAAAATGAAATCAGAGTTAGATCTTGTTGGAAATCCCACTAGGCATTTATCTGCATCTGTAACAGGCACCTAAGTACCTTTAAAAATCTGGTCCCAAGTCCCATTTCCAAACGTGATATAAGCACTTAGGGGCCTAAGTCTCATTGAAAGTTAATGGGATTTCAGATCCTAAGTACTTAAGTCACCTTTGAAAATAGGACTTAGGACCCCAAATCAATTCTGCGCTTTAAAATATCTAATCAGCAGACTTTTTTCTGGATATTGGAATGGCCCACACAATACCCGTTATTAACAGCAATAACATAACAGATTTACGGACTTAAACAATTCATACACTGATTGGGTTTGAACCATTAAGTAAATGAAGGTCAGGCTAATTTCTCACCTAGCAAGCAGGACATATTCCACAGTTGTGCAACTGACTCCATCACCCAAAGACCTAAGTCAGGTACACTAACCATTTGCATGGTAGATAGTGCATACCTAGTTGGCACTAGAGAAAAACAAAGGCCAATGTAGCGAACAACCAACATACCCTGGGGTGCAGCTCAAGGCTCAGACACAACCTCCAGTTTGAAGATGCATAAAAATGGCGAAAACTTGTGTTTCCTTTTAAAAATCGAATCTCTCTGCAGTTACCCACTTTCAGAACCGCAGCATGCCCTTTGCCCCAGCACACCTACACATGTTTCTGTGTGGTTTAACCAACATTCTGAAACTGCATTCAGTATCACAACGTGCTGTCTTGGTGCACTGCACATTAATAAATGAGAATGGACTTTCCTGTCTGGTGTACGGAGGAGCACGTTCCACCATCACCGACAGAGTTCTCTTTCAGTTTTAGTGGCAGAGATGTGTGAAATGGAGGGACCAGGGTGCTAAAAGAGAGACAGTAAGAAAATTTTGAAGAAAAAAATTGATAAAAAAACATTATTCGGTATTTAACCCTCCCCCCATTTTTGGACAGATCTAATCTAATCTAGCTGTCCATGGATAATATATTAATTGTATCCATTGTCTGAAGCACATGGTTTCATTACTGTACTACCACATATAAGCATATGAAAGGAAATAAGCAGAACCTTGCTCCTGTGAAGATATTCAACTTGACGGACAAGACAAAAACGGGATGTCAAAAATCAGAGACATGCTACCATCTGTATCACATATTTATTGCAGAGTGAAGGCCAGTTGCTAATCAAAGAATTCCATGTGCATGATTGACCCATAGCCTTTTGGATTTCCAGTATTGTTAAAATTATAGCCTTTATTTACCCATGAAAATCACATGCCATTTTCAGCAGTAGGTCAGATGAGATAATTACGTGGAAGAGTAATATTCTTCCTAATATTGTAGACTTTAAAGATTAAAAGCTTTGAGAGCGTACATTCCCTCTATGAAAAAATCACTCATCCCTTAAAAACAGGTGCTACACTAAAGCAATTGACAGAACTTGGGGAATAGGCACGCTCACCACTAGCTGAGCTCAAAGAGTTGAAGGATCATATTCAAGAGGCTGCACCTTTCATAAACCCAGCCAATTCTCAAGTTACAAGCCACACAAATTCTGCCTTTGACACAAAGATGGGTACAAAGCATATGTTTCTTTCCCTGGCCTGTTTAAACCATGCCACATCTTTTTCTCTTTTCCTCACATCCTGACTGCCCACATCAGAAGGGCAGCCTACCAAGATGAAGGATCAAAGATGGTAGAAATGTTGATTGATAAAGTCTATAAATGGGAAGACTTGAGAAGCAAGTCTTTTCCTAAACATATTTGCCCACAGCAGAGAGATGTTCCAATGACCGAGGAGGGAAGCATACAGGCCTATATGTAACTATACAAGCCTCAGGAAAAATAGGAGCAAGATAGATAGTAGGACACTTTTGATGAACAGACCAACCAATAATCTACAACAAACATGACTTTTTTTAAGGTAAAGAAAGGACCTTTTTCAACCTTATCTTTATTGGCATAAGCTATTGGATAATTCAGTATTAAAAACAGCAGTAGCTACATGGAACTACAACAACTAATAAGAAGGTGTTTCTGCCCAAATATTCTCTATGGCAAAATGCCATTAATTTTTAAAATTAGTGAATTATGCAACTTTCAAGTATCTTTATCTTTTCAAGTATCTTTCAAGTATCTTTACACCATTAACCCACACCAGTCCATATTAAACACTATTAACAAAATACATTAATAGTGTAGTGCTTTTATGCTTATGAGTTGGGAACACCGACATTAATCTCCAACAAGAGATTTTGGAAAGTAGGAAGATTTTTTTTCAAATGGTTTCAGGATTTTCATGCTAACAGAAATTATGCAAATATGTGAAGAATCCAACTTTCCACCAAATGGCAAGCTACAAAAAAATCCAAGCACTGAAAGCAGAAAAAGAAAAAGTCTGGTTCCAAGGTTAGTTTGCAAGTGCAGAAAGAAAGAAGCAACACAAACGCATACAATTAGACTTTTTAGCATACATCTGCTGAATGGCCAGCTAGGCAATAAAAAGCATTCAAACCACAGCAATTCAGCAAGCTCCTTCTTTGAAGAGAAGGGGAAGAAATGCTAATCTGCTTCTAGAAATCAGCAATATGATGTGTGCTTCCCATTAGGTTGGGTTCAACGAGTGACAGAGCATCGCTTGATGTGATATTGCTCAGTGCACCCTGATGTAACATGACACATGCAGCGGAAACAGCACTCTCCACTCCCACCACAGCAAAATACTCCAGATACCAGAGAACCTCCAGATACTTCCTTTAACCTATTACTGGAAATAAACGTGGCTATTTCAACACAACTTTAACATGCATCATGAAGGCAACCCTCAATCCAGTATCAAGATATCAGGTGTATTTTGAAAGGGGTGATTTCCTTGTAATTTTTACATGGAAAGATTTTCTGACCTTCCTCACTTCAAGAATTTCACAAAAGCCATAAAAAGCTATATGCACACAGAGCCAGTTCAGAAAGCAGTAGACAGCAGCCAGGACGTCTCAGGGTTGGGGCAGCTTTACGTTTTGGATCTAGATATTTTTAAGGTTACAGGGGTCCAATCCAAAGACTTTGCAGGAGGCCTGGAATTTGCTCGTACTGCATAAGAAAAATAATGGATGGTATGACTCAAGTCATTATTTACTTGGCTGAAGTATCACAAGGGTATTATGAGGAATGAATAAAAAAGCAAATACTACAATGGGGATGACAGGATTGTTGGGGGTACTGGTCATGGGATATACAGTCAGTCTTTTATTATTATTATTATTCTCCTAGTGGCTAGCTCATATCCAACCCAGTTGTTTGGCAGTTACTGAAAGTTACCAGTGTGAATAAGGCTATTGGGTTGCCTCCCAAAATACACCACAGTGTTGAGCACTCATTGGGCTGTCCCAGCAGAGGACTGAAGGGGAGCATGGAGACTAAACTACCCTCTCACCCCTGCGTGGGCCGGTCAGACCAGTGGTTCTCAAACTTTAGCAACCCAAGGATCCCCATTTTGATTTAAAAATTTTTGGCTCCCCCCCAAGTCTCCCCCGCTCAGCCCCTTCACCCAAGGCCCCACTCCACCCCACTGGGAGGGAGACGGAGAAGTTGATCAGTGCGGCCAGAGACCTCAGATATGACTCACTGACTCCCTGGAGTACCCTTGCAGACCTCCAGAGGTCCACACCCCAGTTTGAGAAACCCTGGGCTAAGCTATATTAGCCAGATGGTGTGGGGGATCTGTCTGTGCTGTAAGTGTTCTGTGAATAAACAGAGCACTTCAGTTTGCAGGGGCTATCAGTCCTGCACTTTTGATGAGCATTTCGCTTAAACAAACATGTAAAAATGTAACTATGGTTTATTCCGCACCCACCCACCCCGCCCCCTCAGTTCACCCACAATTCTCCTTTGTGACATGGTGAACTAATTGTACATACCTAGGGAAGAATATCACTTAAGTTTTTCTACTGAACACTGAAAAAAATGTACCCTTGATTTTAGAGAACATACTCCCATGTATGCTGTAGTATTCACACTGAGAGACCACACAAGCTGTTACAGTTTCACAGAAGGCTGGTAATTTTTTTAAAGAGCTAATATATTTCCTTGTCTCCTGTTTGTCCTGTTTTATCTACTCTGAAACATTTTTGTTACTAATACACCTCATTTCCTCGCTAACGGATCAATATACAGGTTTTTGTTTCCTTTTTTAAAACGCAAAAAAATAAGGAGAAAAATCACAACTTTGATCCTGAAACAGGAGTCAATGGAGTCAGAAAAGGATATTGTCTGAGTCTCAGAGACTGGGAAGAAAGAAACCTGCGCTGACCCTCTGTTGTAACCCGATCCAGTTAAAGAGGTATAGGGATTACCATTTGTAGTGTTTCTCAGGGGTTGGGGTGAGGGGCAGGGAGTGCAGCAGACAGTTCTCAGTCTGGTTGCATGGGCCAATAGCTGCTAGAAAGGTTATAAAATGTGTAGACACTGGACGCCAAGGAAAGATTTTTGATGGGGTGGTGGGTTTTTTTTTTTGGCATTGCCTTTCGTGCTCCTGATGTGTTAACAATCTCACAAAGCACACATCTTTCTAGGAGGGAAGGGCAATGTTACTTTTTGTTTACTAGGTGGTGGGGGTGGAGTGGAGTAGATAAGGTAGGGAAGGATGTCTGACACAGGCATGATTCCCAACTGTCAATACATAGCACAAAGTATTATCAGGCTCCCCACATCAAGGAAGCTGTATGTGAGTAAGAGCAAGGGGCCCGACCCTTAGCTGCTGTAAAGCAACATAGCTCCACAGATTTATACCATCTGGGGATCTGGGCCAACCGACGGGCAAACCCAGTTAACATTCTGAAGCAAGGACTCTTGATACCAGGAGGGCATTTACAAATGCATGGGCCAAAGATTCCCAGCATTGAGGCAGTAGGGCAGGGTCAGTTTATGTGATCTTTTCCCACTGTTATAAAAAGACATTGTATAGGATTTTAAAATTGCCATTACTAAAACTGTGAAAAACTAAGGGGCTATTTATAGGCTAACCTTTTCACGGAAAAAAGTACATTAGTCTATATAAAAAAAGCCCAAACCAAAGAAGCTTATGCTGAGGAACTAAACTCGGTGTGCATTCTCTGCATCCAGCTGCTGGCTTGCCAGGCTACTGTTGTTAGTGGGTGAGGGTAAAAAAGCAACCATTTTCAAATTTAGATAGCCAGAACTCTTCTACTTCCTCCTCTGTAGGAGGTGGTGGGGCATTCTCACTTGCCAGGGTCGCCACTTATCCTCCTGGTGTCTGGCAGAACAAAAATCACTGTGTTTGCTGGGTTGTGGCACCATTCCCTAACCTACACAAATGGAACACAAAGTCTCCTGTTAACTCATCTTCCAGACAGCCTCCCTTCCACACACAATTGGGAACGTCCTATGAATGCCGGGAAGGTAATTGGCTTTCCTTCCTTCCTCCTCTTTCCGGTCACTAAATTGTTTCATAGAAACACAGGTTAGGTAACTAATTCAAAGCAGCAGTGTTTGGGTGCAGTATTAGTGGTTTAACTGACAAATTATCCACTATGGAGCCAAAAACTGTTCTTCTGAAAAAGCTTCATTGTGTTTTGCCTTGGATTATTGCAAAAAATATATGTGAATTCTGGCGCCTCTGGAGAAAGAGACCCTTCATTTACCCATGGAATACACAGAGAACAGCATCTTCCATCCAGCCCCATCTGTCTCAGCCTGACCTGGAGGTCTGCTTCTAGGGCTGGGAAAGCAAGGTTGCTCCCCATGCTCCACCTGCTCTTGGCCTCTCGGTTGGGACTGTCAGGAAGCAGGCCAATTAGCGCCAAACAAGATTGATTTGGGGGATGTGGATACTTATCCCCAAGGAGCGGGGCTGAGGCCCCACAACTTAATTTCACTTGGGCCTCTGTACAGCCATGAGATAACTTTCAGGTCCCTTGACTAGGACTGGATTTGGACCAACTGAAGTCCATGAACCAGACTCATCGGATTTGTCCCAGCATCTGCGTTTATTAAAAATTGTGGGCGGGGGGGGGAAGCACGGGGGGGATATCAGCTGTTTTAGACAATCTTCTAACCTTCCCAAAACCAGCTGTTTTCAGCTCCCCACGTCAGTAAAACCAGACTAGAAAATAAACAAAAACTTTCAGAACCAACGCCTCCAGCTGCTTTAAAATAATTGATTTGTATGAAAAAAATATCCTTTAACTTAGAAAACATAATCCTCGGCTAACAGCCACATGCCAGATAGTGCTGCACAGTGTGATGCTATACAATGGTGGCTATTTCTAAAGCTAAGAGCAAGGAAGCAGATAAAAGCAATAGAAGACGATGTTTCAGAAGTCTAGGTGTAGCCAATATACCACCACTTGTTCTTACTTTAATCTGAGCTTCAAATGAGGATTTAAGTTAGGGTACTAAATTCTCACTCCACCGTGCAAAAGAAAGTTATGAGGGGAGAGAGGACCACAGCATGAAGAATGTTTTTAACAGAGAGAGATTTTTATGCTATGAGGGTAAGATTTCATACATAGTTAACACACACATTAACCGGGGATCCTACTAGAATTATTTATTATTTGTATCACAGCAGTACCTAGAGGCTAGAACCCCATCATGTTGGTACTGTATAAACATATAATAAAGACCGACCCTGCCCTGCAGAAATTAAAAAAATGGAAGCAAATAATCTATACTGGCCTCTGGATCATCATGGTGACAATTGTTCAGGAAGTATTATGAGAGGTGAACTGGTAAAAAAGGGGGGAAATTGTGGAAAGTGTTATGAAAAATGTGTCCCCTTTTTTTGGTTGTAATTTGAAATTTCACTGAAACAAAAATTCAGAACATTTCATCCAGCTCTAATGAGTGATATTTTAGAGTTTATCTCGTGGGATCCATTTGGGTTAAGAGATCTCCCGAATACATTTTTAAAAGGCCACATGGTGGGGTGGGCGTGGGGGTCCCTATTCAAATTGGTTGGAAATAAAATACAGCAACCTTTAGCGTCATCTCAAATTGAGAAACTGCACCCCCACCATCACCCACCCACAGCGACAGATTCCTGTCAGAGAAAGTATGCAGCTGGAGGGCGGGAGTCAGGCAGCACAGCTCACAAGGAGGAGTGAGCAGGCAGAGATGGTGTCAGCTTCTTCTGCCATCAATTAGACAAGCATTTGGAACTACTTCTTTCCTCCCCCAGTAATTCAGAGAGGGTAACATTTTAAAAAGCCCCAAAGGAATTCTGGAGCCTAAATTCCATTTTCAAAAGTGATTTAGGTATTTAGGGCCCAGATCCTCAAAGCAACTAGTTCCTGCTGAAATCAATGGGAGTGAGCCTAAGTCCTATAGACTTTCAATGAAACTTAGGCTCCTAAGTGCCTACGTCATTTCTGAACATGGGGCTTAGATGCTTATGAAAATTTTGCCCCAGTCTTCAGTCCCTAAACCTCAGCTTAGTTATTTAGCCAGAAACATATTTAAAAACCACACATTAAGAACAAACATCAACTGACTATGAACTCATTCATTTGGTTTGTTCACCACTCTCTGCTTCTGGGGAGCAAACTGATTAACCCAAGCAGACGACTCTCTGGAATGGGGAATTTGAAAGGTTTTGTTCTGTGGCGATCCTTGCAGGAGACGTTTGTCTACTCAGCCAGATTAGAAGGTTCCCTCCACACCCCTTACAAAAAGATAAAGAGGATGATCATTATACAGGCTCCAAAAGCAGCTATGTGCCATGCCAGGCAATGCAATGCCGTGGCTGCTCTAGCTTTACTCATAGTAGTGGTCTCCAGTTTCAGCTTACCTGTTTTATGCACTGCAGCCGGTCATTGGTCTGCTGTATGTGCCTGTCCATAGAATTCATTTTGATTGTCTCCACTTGGCTTCTACCTGAAAGCCATTAAAATCCCTCAATCTGCAAGATAAAAAGAAGAGGAAAGATCACTGAACAAAGTTCATGCACTTCTGCCAACTCTACTGACAGAGAGACCATGGATGTTACACATCACGGGGTTTATCCTTCCTTCCTGGGGATGATTTTTTTTTCTCTTCTGGTTTGGGAAAGGGAGCTCTGTCAGGGGGCCCACAAGGTATGCACAGGCAGAGGCTCTGTATTTTAAATTCAACAATGACATTCCAAAGTCACATGATGACACCTAGCTAGGTGAAGCAAACTCCACTGGGAGCTTTTGTGAAGTCAATGACAAAGGTTCCTTTTACACAAAGAACTACAGAACTACTTCACCAAATGCCACTAAAATGAAACAGCAAAACTGCTGGCAACGTCCAAGAAGTCTGGATTTTATGAAGACATGGACATAAAGGATTTGCCCTCCTCTTTCTATGGGAAAAAATACCTCTCGCTCTCACAAGTATTTTGGATGCACTGTACTATTACATGGCCAGCAAATAAGGACTGGGATTACACAACTGAGCCTAGATATACTTGCCTAAGTATTTGTTAGGAAAGCTTTGGATCTCGGTACTTTCAGTAAGAAAGAATGCCTTGATATAAAACATCATTTAAAAATGATTCCGGAAGGAGCTGTGGTGGCAGTGAGCACAGGACTGGGATTCAGGACTCAGGCAAGATTTTCAAAAGTGACTAGTGATTTTGGGTGTCCATCTTGACATACCTTAAAGGAGTCTGATTTTCAAAAGTGCTGAGCAACAGACACCCTCTAAAAATCTGGATCCTTTAAGATGTCTCTCTTTAAGCCACAAAAACTACTAGTTGCTTTTGAAAAATCTTTGCTTCTGTTTTTATCCCCAGCTTTGCTTCTGACTTGCTATGTAACCTTAGGGAAGCCACAAACTCTCTGAGCCTCATTTTATGCATCTGGAAAATGAGCAGCATACTCCCATCTCAAAGAGGTGTTGAGAATTTTGATTTGCGTGGGTATAGCACGAGGAAATCATCACATGAGAAACACCACCAAGGAATTATGATGATATAAACAGCAAAACTGCGATCTGTTGGCCCCACTATTAACACTCAGCATGTTGAGCTATGTTTGCGAATGTAGGCAGCTATCAAGAGAAGCCAGAGTTAAATCGGTTTGTTAACCCCTTTTCAGAGTCAGGCTTCATGCTACCCTGCACTTGCACATTAGCATCTCTGGTCAAAATAATGAATATATCAGCACAGAATTGTTTTTCAGTGGTGGTGAAATGCAAGTAAAGAATTAAGATCAGTGACCATGCTAGGGACATGGAAGGTACTGGGTTAGCAAGTAACCTCTGCATCTCATTCTGGATTCTATTTTCTAAATCCTTCTTATCTCTGCCTCAACCCATCCCACAGCTAAAAGCTATGCCACTTATGGCTCCATCCATTTTAGAGACAGGGATAAATATCCACTTGGGATTTTGCTCTGGCCTTTCAACTACTGTAGTCAACACTAGGCTTGGCATCTAGGCCAACTGGAATGCAGTACAAACAAAGGTAACCCACTGAGCCCCACAGTCCATACGCACTGTCTGTGGATTGAGTTTAACAGAGTCCCTCTTGGCTTTATCTGTTCTTTTACTTTAGTGGCAGAGCAGTTGCTTGGAAAGACGGAAACTTGGATTCCAACCAGCAATTTCTGTCCATAATTCACAATATCAACTGCTACACACTGCAATTTGTTTAAAAGCAGAACTGTAACAAGGCTCTAGCTATGTATAATTGTAAGTAACAGGCTTAACAGTTTTAAAGGCTTTTTTCTAATACTCCTTTCTCAGGCAAGGGTGATGAGCCAGCCAGCCAGGCCACCCCCCCCCCCCCTTTCTCCTAACCCCTTTCATGACACTCTGAGCGGACACGGAGTGAATACTGTGTCACAAAACTGGTCTTTGCCCATATTGATTTCTCTGTCCTTGCAACACTGTGATAGCCAGCTTGGAAGAACACTGTAAGAGGCTGCTTTCTCACACCCAATGACTGGGGCGGGGGGTTGGGAGAGAGAGGAATATTAGGATATTGGATATTAGAAAACACAATTTCACGAGGAGGGTGGTGAAGCACTGGAATGGGTTACCTAGGGAGATGGTGGAATCTCCATCCATAGAGATTTTTAGGGCCTGGCTTGACAAAGTCCTGGCTGGGATGATTTAGTTGGTGTTGGTCCTGCTTTGTGCAGGGGGTTGGACTAGATGACCCCCTGAGATATCTTCCAACCCTAATCTTCCATGATTCTATGAGAGGGGAAGGACAGATTCTGCACAACACATTCTCATGGCATATTTACATGAGTGCAAACTTTATACTGGCACAACAGGATTCCAAGTTTGCACTCCAATGTTTGCCATTGTGAATTCTAGTTTCATTCCTATCACACCTAGCAGTTTGTTTTGTTTATCATAGCTCTGTCCCTGAAAGTCTTCTCGCTCTCCACACACAAATGAAAGAGAGGGTGGATTTTTCTGATGCTTGTTCTCCTAGGGAAGCTAAAACCCTTCCCCACTCCCACCTCACATCACTTTAAAGCCCTACAATTAGACCACCTCTAAAAGTCTGCAGTGTGAATGCCCAGCCCCCAGAAAGGGAATTGTGCTCCCCTGGATGGAGATGCTGAATGCATCACTGTCACAGCACGATGGATTCCAGACCATGGCATCCGTGTGTGTCCCACGCACCCTAGCCGTCTGAGATTTCTGTACCTAACTGATAACGTTCTCTCATGGCTCCTGCCGGATTAGACTCCGGGAGAGAAATCTTTTCTGCTAGACAGCTAAATGAGGTCTTACAACAGCAGCTCAAGCACCTCATCCCCACACTCCAGACACAAGAGGGTTCAATAAAGCACTCCTGTCAATAAATTATAATACTCATGGAATGGTAAAGCCAGTTTCATGTACAAGTATCATTATTAGACTTTGCCTGCGCCACCTTCTCAATGGCAGGCACTGTCTAAGAACCCTTTAGAAAACGCAGATTCATATATTTTATTAAAAATGAGTAACACATTCTTATCTACTTACAAGACCCCAAAACAACCTCAGTAGCCATGGCGTTTAATCTTTCAGTGGACAGCAGAGGTATTTATCATGAGATAAGCTAGCCCAGACATGACACCACTTCAGCAACGATCCATCTTAAGAACTGGAATACATTATCTGCATTTTAATTGCTCATTGGGACAGAAGGAAAAGAACTCTTTACAAACAAAACAAAAACAGTAGAAATTTTCTTAACCAGCCAGTAATCACAATGCTGTGTTTAAGCTGCTTTTGGAACAGAGATAAGTGCCCCTTTTTGGCATTATTTAGTTAACCCTCTCACAGCTATAGAACCCTGAAGAATCCAATCTCAGAAAACAACTCTACTCCAGGCAACAGATTCAAGGACATCCCCAATACCTCCAGAAAACATGATTCCCCTGCAAGGCTGCATGTACCAGGCACTGAAGCTGTCAGCTAATAACAACAGAAAACTCCTGTGGTGCTGTTGGCAGTACAATGTGGGGCTGGGAGACTGCAGGGGGATTCTATAGAGATAATGATAATGACTTGCATTTATGTAGTACCATTCATGCCAGAAGATTGCAAAGAATTTTACAAATTGATTTATAAACTGTATATAATACACCTCCAATCATCTGACTTCCAGTTAACCACGTGTAAATGACGGTTGATCTCAGCTACCTGAACCATGCATTACTCTCCCATTTGTCCAAAACCACATCTTCCCCAACAGCGGTAAATTTCTCAGAAACTTTTAGGAAAATCAGGGCTGTACAACATGCAAAAATAAACCATGAGAGTCATGCAGCTACCTCAGAGTAAAATGGAAGCTGTTTCATTGCCCATACCAACACTTAATGGTTTTGGATGGGAAGTAAAGAATACCATATGCACATGAAATTGCACAGAGAAAAAAGAAAGCTGAATAATTCCCAAGGTACTGAGGGCTGGCTACATGCGGAAAATTAAAGGCACGACTATACGAGTATAATTACACTACTATAGTTATACCAATAGACCTCTGTGTGTGGACACACTCATTCTGGAATAAGAGTGCTCTTTTCTGGTTTAGTTTATGTCTCTTTGAATGAGGATGCAACCCTACTGAAGATTAGCCGTAGTACTGTACCTTACTTTGAAAATAACAGTGCTTAAGCAAGGGCAAACTCAACAGACTGGAATGGGACCAGCCTTCTATTATTTAGTTAAGTGCTGTATCAGGTCACAAGTGAAAATGACTTTGTTGGGTCTCATTCTAGTCTCTTGTATATCAGCGTTAGCAAACCACAGCAGGATTCGGCACAACAACCAGCCTCTGTTCAGAGGGATAGCAGCAGGGGTTGCTGATCAGGATTAAAGGGCATCAACAGAGCTGTGGGGAAGAGGAAGCTTACTTGGTGCCTTAAAAAACAAAAAAATCTCTCTCTCTCACACACACACACACACACACGTGCAAATAAATTACTACTGTTTTACATGCTAACTCCATCTACAAGGATGAAAAGAATTGTTCCTGTTCCCCTTTGGTAATATTGTTCCGTGCATAGAGAATGTATTCTCCTGTTGTGTTTCTGAGGCATAGACCTGCTCTCTTTTAAAGAAAATATTATGTACATTATTCTTCCCTTCCCTCCCCACAAGCATGTGAGTTTATAGCCCCAGGCAGTAATTAAATAGACCTCATTTACATATTTATGATGCCTCAAAAGGGGGAAAGTTTTTTTTTTAAAGGAACAGATGTATTGACCTATTAGACAATGATTTTTTTTTAAACCTTAAATGTATTGAATCTTTCTCTGGTGAACTACAGTTAGAAATATGTTCTTAAGTAGGGATTATGTAGTGGATAATAGAAAAAATGGAAAAGGGAATTTCACATCTTGCTGTTCTAGTTCGTTATATTGGTTGATATTCCCCACATTTTGAGTTTTCAATTAATTTTTTGTCAAAAGTTTGATTTTCAATCAAAAATATTTTCAAAAAGCATATCATTAAAAAAAATTAAGTTTTTAATCAGTTTTAGAGCTGTTTGAAACATTTCAAAAGTCACACATTTCAACAACATTTCAAAAATTTGAGATTTTTTAAAATGAAAAAGAATGATTGTTTTGAAAAAAATCGTGACTTTTTTTTATCATTGATACTTCATATGGTAGGTTATGACATGAACCACTATTAAATCAATCACAGAACAGATTCAAACTTCAAAATTGCATGTCATTTGTGACATAACTGAGAATTGCTGGCTGGTGACCTTTAGAATGACTAGGGTGCCAAGTAGATTCAAAAATATTGTATTTGGCACTTTACATCCATGAAACCTCACAATACCCCTGTAAGATAGGTACGTGTCAGCCATATTTTACAGGTGGCAAAACACAGTCAGAGCTGATTGACTAGCCCATTGCCATGTGGAGAGTCAATGTCATGTAAGAGTAGAATTCCTGAGTCTCCTGGTCCCAGGTATGAAGCTCACCGGCAGATTGGTGGGAGGAAGTTGACACAGATTTTGCCTTACAACTGGCACGAATACATGTTGTTAACCACTCACTTTCATGAGCACTCAAGCTGCTGACCAAATTCCTTGCTCTACGCATACACACAAAGCAGCTATCAACATGTACACTACTGTATCAGACACCATAAAGAGTAGACAAACTGGATTGCATAAAATAAGAGCAGACCCAAGTCATCAGCTAAAACCTGAGTCCAACCTTTTTGAGAGGTTATCAAAATTTGGGTCCCTTCTTCACTCAGTGCTTGTGCCCATACACACTTTCATACCTCTCCACTTTCTGGTTTTGAGATGCAAGTAGTACTGAAATACCATAGGAAATTGCTTATGCCTGATCAATGGAAGTAGTAGTAACTGGGAATGTCACAAGAAAGCCTATTCAGTGAGTTTCTGCCTTATTTCTAGACCACAGAGGCTCACATAATACTTGCGCACACCGCCTGGAAACCATTACCCTCATTACCATTACCATATAGGCCCAGCATATAAACCAAAGAGATCAATTTATAAACAATTACTAACTGATTAGTTTTGGCAAATAGATGGGAGATCCTTTAACATACAGGCAGAACTAGAGAATGGAACCTGTCTCGAAAGTAAACAATGTGTCAGCATGTATGATGGGTAATAAATAATACGCCATTTTGTAATTTAATTACTTAATTCATGTAATTAACCTAACCGTTGATTAGAACGTCACTGACAAATGAGATGGCATTTTTAGACTCAAGAGATTAGTGGTAACATAAATATAAGTAAATAAATAAATAAGTAGAGTGGAGTAATACCCACGAACAAAAAGTAATTACCTGAATTTAAAGTTAATGTTTTAAGAATTAAAGATGGAGTTACAAATAGATAACAAGATAAAGGAGAAGTTTGGTAGGAGTGCACTCCTCTTAACTCACTGCATCTCATCTATTGATTTTTATCCCTTCCGCTCTCCGAGACGTAAAGGAACATCCACCACAATGTATGTGCTCAGAACAGCTAGTGTCTAAAAGGGAGAGAAAATAACTGCTGTGGGGCAAACAACAAGGGCCTAAAGATGTTGTCAGGTGAGAGCTCAGTGGGTCAAGATACTTGGTTTCAATTTTACAAGTTGAGGGTATAAGGAAGATGCACTCTAGCAGCCGCCATCTGGGAAATCATATGTTTGTTATCAATAAAAGGGTCAGACTTGGAGCCACTTGGAACCAGTCTACTGAAGTGGGAAATTTATTGAGAAAAGAAATCACACTGGTGTGGTGTACTTCATTTCTTTGTTTTAACCTTAACGAGGTGCGAGGAAGGGAAAGAAAACAATTTCCAAAGCAAGGATTCTACAATACATTTAAAATAACCCTGTCTCCCCTCAGTATCGGATGGTAGCATTGGATGAAGCACAAACTGCTGGTGAATGCTGTTGCTATGTACTACTGATGCTGTTTATTCAATCAGATACAATGGAATAATTTGTTATATGTCTCTAATATGCTGAGAGTCATAAGAGAAGGCTAAGAAATTTTTTAAATCTAATAAGTGTCTTTGATCAGGCTACAAACCAGGCTATGAACAGGATGGGAGGGGATTACGTTGGCTAATGAATCAATTAAGTCTCAGCAAAGAAGTGGCTCAAGCTATGGTGTTGAAGTTTAACACAGAGATGATTAAGATGAGACATTTGTATTGTACCATTAACACATCAGGGGGGTTAAAAACAATTAATTTGCCTAACATACCATCTCTGTCAGGAGAGCAGCCAACTGAGTGCTTCACCTATACAAAAGGAGTTTAGTTTCTGCACAAAAACTTGGCCAAGGAAGATCATTACATATTAAGATGTAAGCATGGAGGATTTAGCACCATTCGTGATTTCACAACATTTGCTGTTCAAATATAAAGGTACTCTATTTACTGAAACATGCCTTGAAATGACATGCACTGTTTTCACTTTATACGCACACATGTCCTATATTGCTACTACATATGTTGGTTTGTAGTATACATCTATATTAATAGGAAAAACAATGCTAAATGAAATTATTTCATTTAAAAGTACTTAAATAACCTTCCTGTTGATTAGCTGTGTTGAAGTGAGATTGTAGGTCTGTTTTGATTAACAAAAGTACTGCACGTATTTCCCCCCCTCCTAGACAAACCAGCAGATGTCTCCCTTTTCTACTAAAGCCGAGAGAGCTCCATTCCTTTCTCACACAGCAGTCTTGTGTTTCTTTAAGCCTTTACAAGCCCCTACAAATCCTTTGCTGCTGCTTCCTAACAGGGAGCACTAAAACTGACACTGTCTGTCTGACCTTGTGGTTATTGATTAACTATCTCCCCATTCGCTGCCATCTTTCACACCTCCAGAGCTTGCAAATAGAGAGCTAAGGAGTTGCAGTCATACTCCCTGACAGCTATTCTCAAAAAGGGCTGCCTTTGGAGATGCAGAGAGAGAACACTGCTGTTTGATCAAATGCGTTAATGTCAAGACTAAATACCAAACAGGTTCTGACAGCGCGTACCGTTTAATATAAATTTGTTACAACAATTCAACACAAATAGGAGAAGGGGAAAAAAGAATCCTAAACCCAATTATTTATTGGTTTAAAAATATCCACTGCACTTTCCTTTCACAGCAATATGCTCCCCTAAAATTCAGGGAGGGGGGAACAGGGCAGAAAACCACTGGCATGCTAAATACTGAAAATGGTCCTGGATACCATATTCTAAGCTATCCAGCTTTTACAATAGTTAGATCACAGAATATTTTTCAACATTTTAAACACTGTATTACTCCAATACAACCATCACTCTTAAGCCTCAGGATTAAATAATGCCCGCCATAGGCTCAAAACATACTTTCCAATTACAGACCAAGTAGGACTGTTTGAGTGCTAAGGTATTTCTGTTTCCTTCTGAAAGAAACTGAAGGAAACCACTTGTCCTACTAAATATTTTATAAACTATAAAATTTTATAGTAGGTTTATGTATGCTCGAGATTATAAACATTTTAAATAAACTATAACATTTTTCTTTATTGAAAAGCATATTTAAAAACAAAGTTACGTCCTGAACTATAGGTGTGGGGGTGGAGGGGCAGGGTTGAGGAGTGGTGGTGGCGTATACACACAGATTATATATTACTTTCATTTTTAGGTACTTATGCTAACATCCTTAGGTATTATAACAAAAAAATGATGACATATCGACCTTTGGGCATAGGCACCTAAAAATAAGATACAACATATAATGCTTTGTGCATACACATACACACAAAAACATTAAAACAGCGTTGTTTTTAAATCTGCTTTTCCAAAAAAAAATTCAAAAATGCACTTAAACATTGTTTTCATCTAGAGAATAAAACTGCGAGAAGTTTAATATCCATCCATGACAACTATTTTATTTCCCTTGCTAGATCAGTACTTCAAAAAATGAGAAGCATGAAATGTCAGGTGAAAGGCCATTTAGTCATTAAACACTTGAAAAAGGAAGTAGTTTTAATAAAGCTTTATTTACCATAAGCTGCTAAATAGCTACTGCTTTTGGCTTTGAGCTATTAAAAAGGGCCAGATGTGAGACAAAGCAGCGTTTGTTATGCTGGGCGAGGAAGAATAGATATTTGTGCAGTACTGCTTTCCATTGTTGCTGTATAAATGTGCAATAATCCCCCAAAGACTTTCTATCATCTTTGAGGGAGAGAAAGCAAGAGAGAGAGAGTTTGTGTGCATGCATGCCGCCAATACTCACAGCTTCAGTGAGGGGTGGGAGTGGATTTATTTAATTTATGGTGGTTTGAACGGTGAGCGCTGGCAGTTATGTTGGGTTAAGAAAGCTTTCTCCACAGCCATGTGCTTCAGAACATGTTTATATACATGGTCTATTATATACAGACATGTACACAGACACACACAAAACCAAATCCACACAGGCTTTTGAAAAAAAAAGACGACGACATGACAGCTTGCATAAGCAAGCCTGCTGGACCCCTCTGGGAGGAGGAGCGGTGGTGCACAGAAATTATTCAATCATCAAGCACATCTGCAGCCTGATTACAAAAGCAAAGGTGGTAGGGTTGTCTGGGGAGCGCACAGCACTGTGATCCGACCTGTGGGGGGTGGGGAACCACAGACGAGTGGGATCAGAGGGACAGAACAGTATCACATCTCTACCCAAGTGTAACACTTCTTTAAATCTCTACACACTGATCATTGGCCAGTACAATAAACTTAAAGCACATGAACGGTCTTTCACCAGTGGCCCTCACCTCTGGCCCACTGGCTGAAATGACTGGTTTCCCCAGGCCAAATACAGTATCTGTGCAAATCCAGTTTCAAGTAATCGCCCTGCTGCATGCTTATATTATAAGGTTGGTTTCCCTACATTCCACCTAAGCCCAAGCATCAAAAACTCTGTCAAGCTTCTTATATTTAGAGAAGGTAGGGGGAAAGATAGACACTGCAGTTTATAACAGCAAGAAGTAATAAGACAAAATTAGAGGAAAAAATGCTTAAATGTGTGCTCCTAGGGAGCAAGAGCTGACAGACCTGCTGTAGCATCCTCAGAGGCTTTGCACACTGCCATGTAGACAGATCAGCCAGCACAAACATTGACAGTTCCACAGCAAAGTCCACTGATCCAGTGGTTTATTAAATATACTGTAGCTTGCAGGAAAGAAATGCTAATCTGCACAGGGACAGCTACAAGCAAATGAGCCATCTCTAACAAGTGACCCTGATCACTCAGCTAACACCACTACCATCAAAAGAAACTCCCCAGGAAACTTGCAAATGCCTAAAATGAGAGGGGACGGGACTCCCCTTTCTCCAATCCATGGTCCCATATCCAAGAAAGAAAGAAAGCTATTTTGCGTAAATTAAGTGGACGTTTCTATGCATTGGAACGAAGTGTCTTTTGAGGCAATAGGTCCCTTTAAGAGGGGAAGAGAGCAAGGAATGGGATTGGTATCCGAACAGGACACCCTTCACTGGATGTTCAGATCTGAAGTTAGGTCTGTAATGACTAAATGTTTTTACCATTCTATGGCCTCCCAGATTTCTCAACAGAGCGGCGGCCTCCGAGACCCCTAAGCAGAAGACAGGACTGAGCAGACTAGCCACCTCGTTAGTGATAGAGCTGCATTTTCTCTCCAGAGATCAGCCTGCTCAGTGTCTGAACACTACAGCTGAGGTCCCCCGTTGGTAGGCTCAGTGGTGCGATTCGGGATGGAGTGACTACAGAGACCAATCCCAGGTCTCAGCAGGTAAGGATGGACCATAGGCACACTGGAAGTGGCACAGGGAAACTTCTGCTGCTGCTGCCACATGTGCTGTACGTGTTCTGTGGGTAAGGGCCCCAAGCTCCAGAGATGTCAGTACGGTGCCTTGGCACTGTGGCTATAGAGGCTGTCTTGCTGGCCAGTAAATTACAAATAAAACCCCAACTGGGTTGGACAGGTTCACCCAGGTCCTCTTTGGCTACAGGCTCACAGATGCTGGGTTTTGCAACAAGAACAGAAGCAAAAAAAGCAAATACTTTTCTAGGTACCAGAGTGACCAGCAGCGCCAAAAGCTTCACAGAGAGGACTTCAGAAAGATGGAAAAGAGTTAGTACTAGCAGCAAATGTTAGTAACAATTTAACAATTACCTATCAGAAACTGAAGATGCTGCTTTGTGTTTGCTCTACTCTGATAATATCTCTGCTGGACCAGACAGTCGACAAGATATCAAGCAGAGAGAGGTCAAAGCCTCCTAGGCCCAGCCAGCAGAAA
Source organism: Natator depressus (assembly GCF_965152275.1). Classification (NCBI taxonomy): domain Eukaryota; kingdom Metazoa; phylum Chordata; order Testudines; family Cheloniidae; genus Natator; species Natator depressus. The sequence goes on along the minus strand of NC_134240.1, from coordinate 66,033,938 downwards.
CGCTCCTAGCAAGGTAAATCTGAAGTCCACCAAGAATGAAAACTGAGAAGGATTGCACTCTGACATGAAATGCCTTCTTGTTTGTTTAATGTAACTAGGCATGTTTTGGAAGCTGCGTCATAAAATTTGAAGGGAACATTTGTTGACATGAAAGTTAGCATTTGTTAAAAACTAAAAACAACACTGTACCATCAGGCATTTTCTTGTATTCCCCAGAACCCATTAGCAGTACGGAGTACTTGATCTCTCTCTTCAAAACCATATTCCACCCCACACACATACACACAAATGTGGACAGATTTGGATCATTTTTTTTTTTTTTTGGTCACTAAAATTAAACATAACCCAGAAAAATATATAATTAATTAAAATAGCCAGCAATTTCCTTTTATGGTCCATAAACACAACACAATTTATTCTGTTGCTCTTTCATTCTAGGAGAACTGAAAAACTGCTCCCAAAACCAATACTTTCTGGTTAGCCATCAGGGATTGCTTCACTCTTTCAGAAAAAACCACCGGGGGTAAAAAAGAAGAAAAAAGAAAAGCATTGCTGCAATTAACAAAACCTCTAGAGAACAGAGAGAACTGAATAGCTGCTGTGGGACATGGATGCTAACAACTTGATCTACCATTATCCTGGTCTGTTCTGATGAAATTTAAGTAAAGATTTACCCAATTTCCCAGAATGGAAGAACAGTGAATTCCAGGGGGATGGGCAAAACCCATAAAAGCTAAACATAGCTGAAGGAAGAAGGTAGAAATTAGATGGCTGAGCAATTTTTTTTTTTTTTTGAGCCAGAAAAACAAAGTAGTCACTGGCTGCTGAATTACATTTTCGACATTGCCTTCCAGTATTTATGGAACGTAACCTCTCTGTAGTCCACATTTATCTCTGCTTACTAGGAGTTCTAGCATTTGGGGTGGTGCTTGTTGATAATGACCGAAGCACAGGATATTAAACATCTACACTTCCTACACCATGAAGGCGTTCTCACACAAAATTTTTTGGTGGCCTCAGAGTGTGGCCACCAACTTCCCCTCCCTCCCCCCTCCCAATACTTAATTAACTTTAGAAAAAACAAATAAATATGGACATATACATGTCCACATCATAATTTATTTATGTAGGTTTTTATTGCAGACTCAATAATAAAAATAATATACAGTTGTATCTAGTCTTTACCAGACCTAAACAGAATAGAAACAAATAATTTGCTTGGCACGGTCTTGTCTTTTTGTTGTTGTTTCTTTTGCTTTTTTGGTTGGTATTTTTTTTAAAAGACTTGCTAGCTAATAAGTCTGTTTCTGTGAAAAGTGTATATCTGTTAACACTGCTTTGCCTTCCCAGTGACCGCAAGGAGGCTGTCGCTGCGCAAAAAGCTCCTGGTGGCCACATTTGAGAAACGCTGTACCTAGACCTACAGTTTTGATACCTTGTATGTTCAGCTTAACCCTTCATCCTTCCCAGGTACAGAGGTCCATGCAGTTTACCATGTGAAAGTTTTTGGAATAAGACCTTGAAAACAATGGTCTTTGGTCATGGTCCATTTCCTCAGGTCCAAGTGGCCACATCTCAAAAGTCCCAATTGACAGAAACGGACAGCCTTGTTCACAGCCTTTGCACAACCCCCCCCCCCCCAAAAAAAAAACAACAACAACAACAACAACAAAAACCCAAGGGTTGAATGGGCAAGAAGAGTAACTAATAACATCCTTAATGTTGACCCTTGCTGGTCAGGAGTGAGGCACGCTATCAGAACAGTGCAAGGGATGCTTGGGCTGCCACTGTCACAGCCATACCTATTCTGTGGATAAAATATTTCATTTTCCACAGCTGTCATTCAAGCACACTAAGGGGCAAGTTCATCCCTGATATAATTCCTCTGAAAAAAAATATTTAGGACAGGGCAAAGTCCAAGATCCTGCCTGTTCTGCATAGAAATTAGGATCCTCTGGTACTTCTGCAAGAGAAATAGCTCCCCCTTGACTGTCCTGGGTCAGACCACGCCTGCCATCCACTCTCTAATTTGCCATGTGTTGCATGTCTTGTTCCACCTCATAATTAGCTCTCTCTCCAGAGGTATAGAGAGTCCTCTATGTACATAGATTTCAAAACCTCTGCATAGATGCAAGGCATTCTAAATATCTTCAGTTCCAAAGCATTTTCCAAATGTCACATTGGGTATCTTCTGCTTCAGGAACACAGGTAGGTCCCTAACCACTTTAACTAAAAGAAAAATCTCATTTGGCTGTAAGTAGCCATAGGGCTTTTATCTTCTCTAAACCCCCCGTCTCCAGACATTGAAGGGCCATGGTGCACATGCATCTTCATGGCACAGATATGCTTGATAAGGTTCCTCATTCTGTAGAAGCAAGCAGTACACAGGCCTACTACCATCGTGAGTAGGCAAAATGGATAGCCACAGGAATAGCGGAAATTGTTGCGGTTCCTTTTTGGTGTCAAAGGGGGTGGGGTGGAGAGAGAGAGAGCTGTACAAAATCCCATTTAAGTCTAATTTCCTTTTCACTATGCCTATGGACTTGACATTAATGTCAGAAGGAATTACACACAAGTGTGCAGATAGACCCCCTAAGAGCACAAGGAAACTCCCAACAAGTATGAACTTTTCAGTTTACTTGGCCAAGCAATGACTGGCTCAGGCATTTTTAAAAGAAAGTGCTTTCATATGCGAGATTCCACTGTGCGCGACAATATATGAGGGCACTTCATCAAACTGGGAATACCAGCCCATGAAGCCATTGCACATTCTGAGGTTACAGTTCACATCACCAGGTGTCTATTGAAATAATAATGCATTTCACCATACAGATACTACTTTGTATATAGAGCAGAAATTACCATAGTGTAGATGATTTGTATTGTGCAGCAATTTTGAAAAGGGGACTGCTCTCTAGAAGGAACTGAGAAATAAATTTCATTTGTGACCTCCACCACGTAAGAATTCATTCTAAGAAATTTAACTATTCTACTAGTAAGGTACAGATAACACATGTATCACTACTAACACGTCCTGTCCCACATATTCTCTAATCTGATCTAATAACATAAAGTATAGACAGATATTAGTGTTAATGAGCCAACAAAGAAACTCCCAAATTCAAGATGTAGAATTATAGTGAAAAACATGATATCTGGTAAATAAATTTTACAGCCAACCCTGTTTCTAGAAGTCTGGACAATTCCATAGCAGCAGATTTCTGGTCACAGCAGCTGCATTAAAATTCTGCCTCATGGGCAGGTCTAGAATTCAGCACTTTTTGTTCCAAGAGGACAGAAGATCTCTGCTAGCTATAATTATATTAGAACTTGTAACTTCTGTAACCTGCATCATGTGACCATGTGAACAGTTATGAGATGACATGCAGCAAAAGACTAGTGTAGACACTGACTAGACAAAAGCATTAAAAAGCCCCCAGGTATTCAGAAGCATTGTGATAGGGAGTCTACCCTACACAAGCCTGATGGGGTACATTAGGACAATTAACATATAGGCATTCCTGGAGGAAAGCCAGAGAATGCTAGGGCCTAATTTGCTGATGAAGTCCAGCTGGGGGAGCAGCTGGGCCGAGTTTATAAAGCTAGGAAGCTGGCAACAGACAGGGGCTGCAGGGAAGTAGGCTGCAGTCACTCCCTGGCAGAAGGGATGTGTGTTGCGGCTAGAGCAGTGATTCTCAACTCTGGTCCACCGCTTGTTCAGGGAAAGCCCCTGGCGGGCCGGGCCAGTTTGTTTACCTCCCACTGGCCACGGTTTGCCGATCCAGGCCAATGGGGGCTGCAGAAAGCAGCGTGGGCCGAGGGATGGGCTGGTCGCCTTTCCCGCAGCCCCCATTGGCCTGGTGAACCGCGGTGAACCGCGACCAGTGGGAGCTGTGATCGGCCGAACCTGTGGACGCGGCAGGTAAACAAACCAGCCCGGCGCGCCAGGGGCTTTCTCTGAACAAGCGATGGACCAGAGTTGAGAACCACTGGGCTAGAGAGAGTAGTCAACAGTTACTCCCTGGGAAGAGGGATATTGAGTTAGTACATCCAGAGAAGTGGGGGAACCAGACACAGTAGGAAAGAATCCTAGAGAAGAGCAACAATGGCTGAGGCAAGCAGACCGAAAGTGCCGGGTACAGCATCCCTGGACTGGAAGTAGTGGGCGAACCAGGATTCCCCTACCAGCCACCGGGAAAGTGGCACCATCAGGACAGTGCTGAAGAAGACTGCCCGAGACTGTACAGAAGGACTTTGGGTAACACCCGGAAGGGGACACCATGTAGTGGCCCGACTGGAGGGCCAAGTCACAAAGAGGAGGCTGCAGTTCCTGGAGCAAGAGGGGCCGCAGGATGAGACAGGACGGGCGAAGACATTGCCAGAGGAAGGATGCCTCTACGATGCCTAGTAGAGCTAATATCCAGGACAGCCAGGAGGAGGTGCAACCTGCAGTGAGTGGCCCCTGTCACAAGCATTAATTGTACAAATGCCAACTTGGGTCTTGAGCAAAAACTGACACAATGGAAGGTTTCAGAGTAACAGCCGTGTTAGTCTGTATTCGCAAAAAGAAAAGGAGTACTTGTGGCACCTTAGAGACTAACAAATTTATTTGAGCATAAGCTTTCATGAGCTACAGCTCACTTCATCGGATGCATACTGTGGAAAATACAGAAGATGTTTTAATACACACAAACCATGAAAAAATGGGTGTTTATCACTACAAAAGGTTTTCTCTCCCCCCACCCCACTCTCCTGCTGGTAAGAGATGGAAGAGATCACCAATCCCCAATTAGTCACGTATCCTTTCTTCAGGAGATGGCACAACCACCATTGTTCACCACCACCATCTCCATTGTCCCTGAAAGCCTCAGAATTCTAATTCAGAGGTTCTCAGACTGTGGTCCACGGACCAGCTCCATTCAGGTGGTCCATGGATAGCTCTAAGGTGTGCACCTGGGTAGCTGCACGTGAAAGAACGAAGGGCCACCCACCTAATTAGTGGAGCTGCGCAGGCGTGGCTCCACTAATTAGGTGCCTGGACCCTGGAGAAGATGCACATGTAAGGTGAGGTGGTGGTGTTGGGGGGAATAGGGGGTGAGAAGAGGGGGTGGGGGGATTTTGGGACGTGCAGGGCTGCGGTGGCCAGAGAAAGAGGTGACTTTCCCCAACTCCAGGGCTGCGGCTGCTGAGGAGAGATGGCCCTCCCTCCCAGCCTCAGCTCTGTGGTTACTGTGGTGGGGGAGAGACCCCCCTCCTTGCCAGCCCCAGCTCGGGGGCTGCCGCATAGGGGAGAGAGGGCACATTCATGGCATTAGAAAGGTAAGACTACTATATTAAAATATGAGTTATGTGTTTTTATTTGTAGAACAAAAAAACGTTCATTATTATAAATTAATCTGTTAAACTCATATTGCACATGCACATGATGTCTGGAATAAAGTAATGTGGGTCCAGATGGCAGTTTCTTTTCCTCTTCTCTCTACCCCTCCTTTCATAGGGTTTTCTTTTCTTTTCTTTCAAAATGCTCATTATGGCATGACACGGCACAACAGGGCTCAAAACGCTGAACACTTCTTTTTTGTTCTGAACTGCAACACTCCACACTCCAGAGGTCAGCTTTATAGCCTTCACATTTTTCTGAACCCCTGCTTGATTAGACACACACTGCAGTGAGTAACATGCATACAAAGTTGGCAGTGCTGTAGGCATTAGTAGGTGCAGCATCTTATTCTTTGAAACAATACACAGTTCTACCAAATGTAATAACAAGGATATGCCTTTGAATTAGAACTATCTGTACAAACACAACATCGGATACACTTTGTACATAGACATATGTAACTGGCCTGTAGTGCCCCCTGCTGACCTAGTGTAGCACTGCAGACACTCCCTCAGTTTCACTTCTCTCAGGGCCCCTGTATAACTCCAGACGGTCCAAAAGGGAGTGAGACAAAATTCCCCCACTGGGGTTCTACATTCTTAAACACAAATTACTTTGAAACAGACTCTCTGCTCTTGGATGCAGAGGTTGCACAGCCTTCCTTCTTGGGGCCTGGGGTCTCTGCAAGCTCCTCTCCCTTAGAAGAGTTTCTCTCTCTTTGAGCACCTGGCTACAACTGAGCCCTGATGGGCTTTTATCAGGCCCACATACTCATTATGCATTTAACTGCTTAGATAGGTATGTTCCCCTTAAATTAGATCACCGTGGGTCCAGACTCCCTTGAAAGGGGCCAGTAACCCCATGACACATATACACCACATTTTCATGCTGATAAAACTCCTTTGGGGACATGCCGTTGGCAATTCCTAACCACGTCATCGGTAACAAGTTCTCTTTTCTTCTCTTTTTGCTCCCTGGAGGGGCTGCTCATTTTTCACTGTGCAACATGCTTATTTCTGCCATTAAATAAAAACACCGTGCATAGTGTTTATTTCTGCCAGTAACCAGCAGAGCTGAAATTCTGTGATATTTAAACCAGTTCTACTAGCCACCTTGAACCAGGCCTATAAGGAGTTACCCAGTTCCTGCCTATTACATGGCTGGGTTATCAAAGAAAAGGTAAGACTGGTGCAAAGGAGGCATAGAAAAAGGGGATGGTCTTACTTCTGCCAGCTGGCTGAAGAGGGGTCTCAGATGGCTAGTACGCAGTAGTTAGAGTTGATTTGTTCTAGTTTTGCAATGTGTTTTTGGATATAAAGCAAGCCCTGAGGAAAAGTATGAAGTAACCTGTAGCTGACATTTTTATTTTTCCTTCCCCACCAGCTGATGCTGCCTTTGAGTCAGGCAGAATTCAAAACTAAGGTCAGTTCCTCCATCAAGCCACAGTGTACTCTCCTGACTGGCCTATAAATGAATGACCCTCCACCATGCTGGCGCCCTCTTCACTCCCTTGGCACAGCTCTGGAATGAGGAGATCTGCACTGTTTCACCCTTTCCTGGCTACTATATTCTTCCTATCAGCTGGCTGCGGGGTGGGCAGGACAGCTCCATCTTCCTCTTTTGGAGGGAGAGTTTCCCCCCGCCCCCCAAGGTGGTGATGTTAGGTGAAGATTTCTGGTGGTGTCTATTTCTCCCTCTAAAACTCCTAGCAAGAAAGAGAAAGGACACTGCAGTTCCAAATGAATCACGATGTTTTGTCCAATGCTAAACTTCCAATTTGGCTTCGTACAGAAGTCAGAAGCAAAACAGAGATTCTCTCTTTGACCAACAGTCTGCTTGATCAGCACAAGATCAAGCACAATGCACTCAGTTCACAGGTCTCATGCAGTGTAGACCACTGCGTATTTGACAGAGGCCTTTGAGACTAGGCCAGGAGGGCAAAACCTAAGAACTTTCCACTTTGCCCCAAGTGTAACTCTAAATAGCTTCAACTTTAAGATTAGAGAATGTCCATGAAAAGTCATTATATGGCTTGAATGGAGTTGCAGAAATATTAATATTCAACAGGAATATTAATTTACTGCCCATTTCAGAAATCATGGTACAATCCTGTTTTACATTTAGTTTGGCCAGCAGCCTGTGAGCATTCACTTGCAGGACAATGAAATAGACTGGACTTTATTTTGGGCCTAAGGATATTGTGTCAAGACATATGGAAGAAAAGTTATCACATAGCAGTTCAGAATCACAAGGAAAGGGCAGCAGCATCACGGTACAATTATTTTATGTCACAGAACAAACAATGATAAAGTCGTTGATCTCTCTTCTAGTTCTGAACTCTTAAACTTCTAATTTCACCTTTCAATCTCTAGGCAAGCAGACACATTGCAGGCAGTAAGACAATACGTACAGCGTAGATTTTCGTGAATCTCTTCCGTTCACCAGCCAATGTCATGGCCATTTGCAAATAGCAAATGGCTGAGAGATCAAAACAACAAACCACAAACTGAACTTCAGCTGCAGACAACTAAAAATATATATTTTTAAAAGGAGGCTGTAGGAACGAAACAGAACACACTAGCTGCTAGCACAGTTCTTTCACCTTGCCATCAATATTAGGGGAGATATAAGCAAATGGAAGGTCTATGGTACAGTAAGTAACAACAGGCCAACTCTTTTAAACAGTGCTGTGAAAAAACATATCTTCTATTTTAAATCACTGTTAATCCAAAGGTGGGACACTTCTCTCCTTTTTAAATGATACTGAGTAAATCTGGTTGACATTTTTTGATTTTTCAAAAGTGTGTTGAAATTTGTCCTGGAAAAATTAGCATATTTTTCAACTTTTTAAAAAAATTTCAATTATTTTTTTTATGAAATGTTCACCATTTTTGACCAGCTCAACTACTGAGCTTGACTATTGTATGTGGGGATTTCATATTCAAGATTTATGACAACAACATTAATGTTTATTTTTATGTATTGAGCCCAAGCACTTTACCAGGACTTTTGGGAGAGGAGACAGAAGAAGAGGCACTGTTTTACAAATAAAATTAACAACGCAGTCCTATGCTTTTCAAAGGCTAGGAACAAATGCTCATTCCTCACGTGTTAGGTGCCTAAAGTTGGGGATGATTCTCATTGTATATGCTTAATTACAAAGTCCTCCTAATGCCAACAACAAGAATTCAATTGGTTGTGTGCTATTACCTAAATCTTAGCTACAGTATATAGGAGTCGGCCTCTCAGAATATCATAACCATTATCCCTTTCCCTTAGCAGTTTTAAATTCTATATATAACTTGTTTAAAATGATAGAAAAGGTCAGCTTACACTACTTGTACTTTAAGTTTCCTCAAACTTCCATATCACTTGTATAAGCACTTTTATAATACCAATCCCTGTGCTGCAGTTCAAGGAATAACTCATGGATGACATCCAAACTAGTGTTATGAAATGAACACATGCAAAATCCCTGTGATCATGCTGAGAAGCAAAGTTGTACAAAGCTTTCTGATTTGGATGAGAAAAACACCTCGTCCTTTTAGTGTTTTCAGCATAAGTCCTGAGCCCAGTTGGGGCTCAACCAATTGAGTTTAGACTTGAAATGTCGGTTTTGGTTTAAAAAAAATAAATCTGGATGGACGAGTAGGGAACACATATAGATATTTGTAAGAACAAATACAAACTTTACAAGGTTGAACATCCAACTGTAATAGCATTTTGGTAGTGTCCGAAAGGCTGAAGTTTACTAAAATGATACTGACCAGAATTTTTTCATTGTCCACAATGAATGAAATGCACAAAATGAAGCAACAGAAATGGTTTAAATATATTAGGGCCACGATTGTACACACTGTTCTGCCTGTGCCAAGCAGCTTGCAGAACGGCCTACATTTTTGCAAATCATCCAACGTGTAAATAACACGAACTAAATTTTAAAGACTCTATGATAAATATATTTTTATATTGCCAACATCCCAATTTTTAAAATCTGGAAAAAAAGTACAATACAGTTGGATTTTTTTAAACACTAATTTAACAAACTATGTTCAAAAATTCATGGAGAAATATATAATCCGCAAACCCAGTTTACCATTGGCAATGACCTGGTAGGCCCCTTTATGGATTCAGTGAATGATAAGGAAGAAAGAAATTATGATGGTATCCGGAAGGGAGCCTCTTACAACACTTACTGGCAAGGAAAATATCAGAGTTGGAAGGTCATATAAATTGCTAGACAAGATCTGTCAAAAAGACAAACTACCCAGCAATTTTAGCCTATTGACTAGAGCTGTCCATGTCGACATAATGTTAACATATATTCCAACCCCATCACAAAAAAAGCTGTGTAGTGAGAAGAGAAGCTTCATCCACTCTCTTCAGATAGAACAGACCTGCTTGTAAGAAGTGGCTTAAGGAAATATTTTCTCCTTAACCATTTGATTTCCCCCCGCCTCCCTAAAATTTAAAGTTGTAAATGGAGATTTATTACTGAGGTAAAAGCATCCAAGCTGAGTTCTTTTACTACTACAGGCTCAGCTGGGGCTTCCAATATGGATTCCTGTAAGTGTAGATGGCCATTTTTAAAAAATTAAAAATAAAATATTTAATAATATGAAGCACTGCATTTTGTTGCCAAGACATTAAATAATTTTTCAACATTTTAAATTTATTTGCAATGTATTTGTCAAACACACACACAGTGTAAAATGCAACAATGGAGCTATAATTGGCACCTCCATAATATACTGCTATGTTGCTGATGTCTCTACTGATTCGCAACGGGTGCTATTTGATGGTTTTACTTATACTTTATTAATCAACTGCAAATCTGTCCAGATTGAAACTGTCCTTCACCTGCACACAGATTGCCCTAGTCCTCCATTGCCCAATACCATTTTATTGCTTTTTGTCACATCTTCCCCCATGCGTTGTTTGGATCAGTATTTGGAGGAGAGGCCTCCAGGAAGGGCTAAAAGGAGTAGTGTTAGTGTGAATTTAGTAAGTCAGATTCTTCCCTGGGAATCAAAATACTAAACAAGCTCTCCAGGGGGACTGTAAGGGGGACTGTGCTGCGAGGGTGGTTTTGGAGCATGTGGATGTGTGGGGTTTTTTTTGAGACAAGGCCTCTCCACTCAGGAATTCATTGATCCAACAGAGCCAGCCAGTTGACCTTCAAGAGGGGGTGGAGTCCTGACTCACTGAATTCAACAGCAAAACTCCCATTGATATCAGCGGGATCAGCACTTCACCTATGCCATACAGCCCATCCTGAGTGAATAGTTTTCCTAATGGTGTACGGTAGGACGCATTTTAATCTTTACAACTTGATTTTAGTGTGACCAACTACAAATAATGCAAAATTAATAATGAGATTTCAAACCAAAGACTTTGAGTTTATGAAAAAAAAAACAGGTTGAAAACTATTACTCAGAACTATGGAACTTGTAAGTTAAAAATTAAAAAAGCAGCACTAGCACAGGCACAATTTCCCCTTAACCCCATAAACTGCTATCCCCAAGCTCATAAATCTTTTTTGATGCTTGAAAACATCAACTACCCCATCTGGTTAGCTACTCTTTCATGAGCCAGACCTTACGGCTGTAAATGTACACAAGTTACTCTATAGCTGCCAACTATAGCAGTTTCTCATACCTTCTTCTGAAGCTTCTACTATTGCCCACGGTCAGACAAGTTACTACACTAGAAGCACCACTGGCCTAATTCTATATGGCAATTCCTACCATTTTTCTCAACCTTCTGACCTTGCAACGTGTGACACAAGCAACTGAAACGTGTGGCAAATGACTGAACTGTGGATCACTTGGCTTTTGTACCATGTCTGCCATAATTGGCAGGTAACAGATTTTTAATGGTAAAACCCGCCTTAAAGATTGTTTCTCTCACTCACTGACTCTCTCATGCACCAGATATTTTTTTTCCCCCTTAAGGAAACTGAGAAAATGGAAATTCCATCATGGGATAATTATAAGTCCTGGAAAGTCAGCAGGGTTTGAACTCTGGATCTTCAGATTTCCAGAACAGATCTCTACCACTTAAGCCAGTGGTAGAGCAACATTTCACCAAACATACCCAAACCAACAAAAACAAAATTTCCACTGATAATAATCAACATTTACAGATAAGCAAAGTGAGAAAAATGATGCTTAAGAACTTATTTTAAGAAATTTTATTTTGTATATTTTGACATGTGGTGTTGACAAATTGTCTTTTAATGGTTACAAACGTTTAACTTTTTATATATCAATGTTAAATAACTATTATCTGATCTCCAGCCCTCTAAAGTTCCTGCACACATCTCTGGAAAGGGTATCAGCGGGTTTGTGATGATGGAGATGACACTGACTTAGGAGTCTACATTACCTAATTTATACCTAAAACCATTTCTGTGAATATTTGTTGAGGGGAAAAAAATGAATCCACTTCAGCTGTGTTTGTTTTATGTTAATGTTACAGCCAACAATTGTTCAATAGCATATATTAAAGGAATTTTAGAGGGTATTAAACTCGCATCTCTTGAAAAAGGCAAATTTCTGGTACATGAGTCGGCACCATATTAAATGCTGCTTTTCATAGATCAGGAGCACTACGCTGTCTAAAACCCAGACTGAGTGGCCATACCTACACTAGAGAAATTTCTAAGGACTTTCCACCAATGCTAATATCCATTCAGTTGCACCAGTGGTAGTCTTAGCAAAAAGGGATCTCTGGCTACCAAAGACACTTTATCAACTACTGTGTCGTGTTCTTCTGTCTCTCTGATGTGGAATAAAAAAAAATACATGAAGCCCGTCTATACTAGGGCTGCTAATGATGTTAACCCCAGTGGAGATGAACAGATATTGGTGATTGTACAAAATTGTGACAACATGGCCTGCAAGGCTTCACTTATGTGACCCAATTTAAACCTCATCCTTACCCAGGTCCAGTACAGACAACTCAGTAGCACGTCTCAAGAAAGTTGATTTGACTGAGTTTATATCACTGAACAGAAATGTTGTTTAGGAGGAAAAGCCCTACGGCTTAAAGCTTCTAAGCAAAATAATTTAAAAAAAAATTCTTTATATTCTACCGTATACATAGCACGGTAAAGAAAGCAAAACTGACTGATTCCAAAAACTAAACGACAAGGCTTTACACTGCTCAGTTTTAAAGATATCATATAAGACAACAACAAATAGGTTGGGCTTTACACTGATTCTTTCTTACAGAAAAGAAATAACAAAGGTATTTAAAATTAAACAGGACATTCACAATTAATCTGTTTTTTAATTAACTTGCTCTGCTGCTGTAAGTGATTCTGCATTTACTCTCATTCTTTTGAAAATTCCAAGTGCTATTTCTGACCTGTGATTTACTGTTGCCATACATCTTTATAAGCAGTGCTTTAGTTTAAGTGGCAGTTGCATATTAATTACAAAGTTAATTATGTGCTGTGTAATCATGCTGCAATTCATTAGTTTACTGTACAGTGTGAAAGTATAATGCTAAACAGAAGACCTGTTGCAAGGTATTTCAGTCATTTACATTTCCATATCAAATATTCAAACTATTAACTAGAAAAAAACCTGTTCATTCCTGAGGAATCCTTCACACAAATTATCAGCCTGACTCTGCTAACACTTACACATGTAACTTTTCTCATGGAGGAAGTTACTCATGTGTGAAAGTTAGCAGGACTGGGACCTACATCTGAAATCAGTGAGTTTACTTCCTTACTGTACAGAAGATCAACGGCCAAAACTTTCATTAAGTGATAAGTGATTTTAAGTGCCCAGGTTGAGATGCGTGAGACGGGTCTGATTCTCAGAGGATGGGTGGTCAGGTCGTTCTGAAAAATCAGGCTCCTTCAACACCTAAAAATCACCGGCCACATTTGAAAATATAGGTCACGGTCTTTTGCCATTCTCAGTTGTTGACTTTTTGCACATAGTACTCACCACTAGATACTTTATTAGTGGGCCTGCCTGGAATGTACTAACAATTAGAATTGACTTTTGCAATGGTCTCTAATAGGTCTCTCACCACAGAACTATGTTTGCCAATAGAAATATTGAACACAAAAGTAAACAAAATGTATTTAAGAAAAAGATAATGATTTCTGGGTGAAAAATTAACTATGCACAATGCCATAAAGCTCCCTCTCTCTTCTCCCCACTTTCGTTATCCCTGGAACTATCTAACTCAACCTAATCACTCACCGAAGAAAAATTAATTTTTACAAAATTACTCTTAGTCACGAAGAGTTCTTCTTCAGCTTTGAACATTCCCCTCCCCCCCTAAAGCTAACCCAGTATTTCCTATTCTTCCTCAAGGAGTGCTGTTTTCCAGGACTAATTATCATAAGTTTTAATCTTTGTCTTTCCCACAAGCTATAACTGCTTTGCAAAATGATGCTCTTTATGTGGCATTTAAAAGCAAACTTCAGTAAGAGTATCTCTTCCTGAAAGAACCACCATAAAATCCACAATAAAAAGCAGCTCTGACTCTTTTTAGTAAACCATCACTTAGTGTAAGACTACAGTCAGAAAAATCACTATATAAGAAAGTGACATTCTTAGATCACCTATCTGCTCTCTGTATGTTTGAGCGATCGGTGCCTACTTTACTAACAACAAATAAATTAAAAGCAATTTTTACTAGTATTAGCCCTGCAGAATCAAAACACCTAGTGAGTGAGCTGGATTCTATTCTGGCTCCGGCATCAGAAACAGAATTGTCAGCTAACTTTTGATTGCAGAATCTTTATTACCAATTACTATATTCGAAGGCCAAAGGAAAGTCAGCTTGATAATCAGATCCAAGTTTAAGTTTGCAGCACTGGATGTTACAAAAAGTGCTTTTTCTCTTTTGAACTGAACAAGTCTCATTTTTATCACTGAAAAAGGATAGAGATCCTGCACTGTTTTTTATAGAGGAATTGTGACATTTAAATTTAGACTGTAAAGTGTTTTCTATCTTCAAATTGTTATCATTTGATGGGGGAAATTACAACTGGGATCGAAATATACATATATAAATATACACTATATATTGTGTGTGTATATGTATCTCAGTTAGTTGCTGCCAACACAAAACACATAACTGATTTCTTATTTTTACTTGGGATCTACGCAAAAATGTTTTAGATTATTTTTTTTTCAGACATTAGTGAGCATGGACGTACGCAACCCAGGAAATACTTTTTAAAAACTGTTAATTTCAAGCTCTTTTAGAAAAAGGAAACAATAAGTGTTTTGGGCAATACAGAAGAAAAAAAACAAATCTGTACAGACATTCATTGCACTTTCACAGTTGAATGAAATATCAAAATAGCTAAGAAAAATGAAAACATGGGACAGTCTCTCATTTAGAAACAGCCACAAAAGTTTCAGATTTATATATGAAGTAGGTATATTGCTGAACTGCTTAATATAATTCTGGTATACAAACAGCTGGTTTACAGATACTACATATTCACAGCTGCCTTCGGTTTGTATTTTGGATCAGATACCTGCTGCATATTCCTAGAGAGCACATGATGTGGGAAGGCATATATCTAAATTTTTAATAGAGAACCCAACAGTGTGTGACCTAATGATATGATGCATGAAGATACCTCCAAAATACCAAAAACAAAAACAAAAACACATCTTTTAAATGATCTAAATGGTCTATGACAGGAGATATATTAGTTCCCTATCTTGCAAAAGATGAAAGTAAATGGATGAAGTCTGGGGTGTTCAAACAAGTCTAGGGGAGCTAGGTGAATTTCAGGGGGATTCGGGTGTCTAACTCCCTTAGGCTTCTTTGAAAATCCTGCCCCTATTTTTGACTGAAAGTGACAAATTTTCATTAATGAATATTTCTCTCTACCTTTGTAAGAAGCAAGTTTATAAGAACTCTAGGGAGGCTGATGAAAATTATTTCACAAAGAGCACCTAATGAGAAGTTATGTGGGACAACTCAAGAAACCCATATTCATCACAGCTTTTCTTTTGGACATTATAATCTGTAGCAAGATGCTGTCTCTTAGCAAATCCCAACAATGACATTCCAATCTGAGGCAAACTGAAATGAAGTTTCAAACTGTTTCAATGTACCAACTTCAGCTGTAGTTAAGGTGTCCTTCCACACACGTAGCAAGTTGATCTATAAAACCAAAAAGAGATTATACTCTAAAAGAAGAATCCCAATATATTTCTACTTAAATTATTTTATTAAGAAACACACATCTAAAGAAGCCTCAATTCTAATACCTCTGTAGCCATAGCTTCCTATATACTCGGGTTCTTAAACTGTACAAAGCACTGTGACATTTGAGCATATAAACGTTTCAAAAACAGCTAAGTAATTTAGGAGCCTACGGGCTTGTCTACACTTACAACGCTGCAGCGCATCAGTATGGCTGTGCCGTGTAGCACTTCATGAAGACGGGAGTCGGCATAGGTACTCCACCTCCACAAGAGGCAGTAGCTATGTCAACGGGCGAAGTCCTCGCTTCGACATAGCAATTTCTACACCATGGGTTAGGGCGGTATAACTACGTTGCATAGCGGTGTGGATTTTCCACACTCCTGAGCAATGTAGTTATACCGACAGAAGTTGGAACTGTAGACCAAGCCTAGGTGTTATTGACTTTTAGTGAGATTTAGGTGCCCAAGGCCCATATTTTTAAAGATATTTAGGTGTTGCTGTGCTCAGACTTGCAATGCTTAACTGATTTAGGGGCCTAAAACTCATTTAAGTACCTAAGTGACTTTTGAAAATGGGAATTAGGCTCCTAAATCATCTTTCTGCTTTCAAAATTTTTACCCATAGTTCACAAAGGAACTTGGGAAGCATTGCGACATTCATTCAGTAGAATTAGCTCTACCAAAATAAAAATTAATAGAGTAAAATTTCTGAAAGAAAAGGATCCTAAAGGAGCTGAAAGAAAAGGAGCCTGATCCTTGGTTTTCAGTTCAAGGGAACTAAACCTCAAACCTGAAATTTCCTGTTTACAATTACAGAAATATTTCTATTTTAAATATAAATGAGCAAAATTCTATTTGCCCACTAGTAAAATGTAAGTACTATTTATTGCCAATTGTCATCATGGTAAGGGGCTGGTGACTAGACTTTGTTCTAGAGGTGCTAAGTTTTACAAGGCATATACACAAGATCATCATATATTATAGGGTGAGAAGAATCTGTCCAGCAGTTAGGATGCTACGCCAAGGATTTGGGAGACAGAGCTCCGTTCCCAACTCTGCCTTTCTTTGTGACCTAGGGCACATCTGTACAGTGAAGCAATGTGCACTACAGGAGTGTGATTTGTAAAGTCCACTAAAAGTTCCCCAGAACACTTTGGACGAGGGAACTTTTTGTATGCACCAGCAGGGTCGAGGTGAACCGATTACTGCACACCACAGTGTGCTTTAGAAATCATACCCCCATCGTGTGCATTGCCACACTATGCAGACATGCCTTCAGTCTTCCTGTGCCTCGGTTTCCCATCTATAGAATGAGGATAATAGCACCTTCCTACCTCACATGGGTGTTATAAGAGTAAATACATCAAAGATTGAGTATCAAAGACAGATACTACAGTAATGGGGCGAATCTGTTAAAAATAGATACAAAGTTGAATGACAAAAATTCATTTCAACAGAATTTCCTACAAGTAAGTTGTTAGCCGAGAGTGCCGCCTATACATTTTTGTAGTCCCTTATGCTTTATTAATTACCTTTAATTACACAAAAATTGAAGGCGCACAGATTATTCAGGCCCTTTGCCCCTATCAGGGAGGTGATTCTAGTACAAATTTCCAAAGAGCACAAAAAACATTGAAGTTTGGGCATAACCATTAAGACATTCTATTTTTGCCAGACTATACTCTGAACAGCGGACAGTACTGCTGATTTACAACTCTAAAAGTAAACAGAATTGCAAATCTCTCACACAAATCTTCCTTATCACCCTACTAGGGATGTGCAGGCATGTAATGAATTCCCTGGAATAGACAGATCACCACCTCCTCTCACCTTCCCGAACACAACACTTGCGCTTCTAATTTGCTGGCGGATTGCTGCTTAGCTGTCCTTCTGTGTCTGTTATGCTCAAACGGTTTACAGCTCATTCAAAGGAAGTCTAATATACACCAACTGCTGTTTACAAAGCAATCTTTAGCTCTGTGCTGATTACCAACCACTGGGCAATCAAGTTGATACACTCTTTTACTTAATTATTGGCATCTGGATGAGCAGCGTTATTGTTAAACAAGAAAGGGCTCTGTTGTTTAGCAGTTCCCAGTGAATCTGAAATGTTAAGATATGTTATTAAAGGACTTATTTCCACTAATGAAACTCTAAAACCAATTTTCCCCTTCAATCATTTTTAATGTTAACTAGAGTTAGGCCCAAACCACAAATCTGGATCGGATTGCCTCAGAATTGAAAGGTTTGTGTCCATTTCTGATATTGAACACGTGAGCTGCTGCAACTTAATTTCTGTCCACTATGCATCTAGTTTTTATTCGCATTCAGGTCGCTGTTGCAATTCAAAACTAGAAGGAAGATGCAGTACCTGCTGCATGGAACTTAAAATCTAAATTATACAGCTGGAATTGTTCAGACAATATGCAGTATATGGAGAACTGGCAACATCATATTCCAAACAAGAGAAGCACATTTCTTATCAATTTAGGAAGTCACCCCTTTTACGATGTGATTTTATGTTGAAATTATTTTTGCTAACACTGCTGCATTAATCCCCCCGTCAAAGCCTTCTCCATAGGCCTGACTTTTCCTAAGCTCTTCCCATCATGCTTGGTAGCTCCTAGGGTTTCTTCCCTCTTGAGCTCACTTTCCCCAGAGATCTACTGCCACCAGCCTTACATAAAAGGTGGAGTCTAATAAGCCACTTCTACCTCAATTTAATTAACCTGTAGTCTACTACAGAGCTCCCTCACCCGCTAAGAAGGTGATGTAATAGGAGAAACATTTCACTCTCAAAACGTGCGAGTGCCCTCTAGTGAGAGTCCCCAAAGAGGATATCATACCCTCCACTTGTATCAGCTGAATGTGTATGAAAGTGGCAGTAGTCTGCTCTATTGGGTATGCAATTATTATAATATTGTCCCATAACGCACCATGAAGCATGGGAAAGCATTACCAATCATCAGTGGACTCTATAGATAGTACTGATAGCTCAGAGAATTGGCACTAATATCTTTTGTCTGGTTAAAGAAACCACAAAACTAATGCAAAGTTAAAAAGAGTCAACATGGACCCATTTTACTGCTGCATAAGGGCTACCTGCTGAGCAATGTTGGAAGCCTAGGCTCAGGATGTATATAGAAACACAGGACATAGAACTGGAAGGCATCTCCTGGGTCACTGAAACCAGTCTCCTGGGATCATAAGCAACTGCATCATACAATCCCATTCATAAATTTATCACACTCCATCTCAAAACTAGTTAGGTGGTTTATACACACTATTCCTATTGGAAGGCTGCTCCAGAACCTCACTCCTGTGGTGGTTTATATTGGTTAATATTAGGCTTGACAGAATTTGATTTTTTAAAATAATTTTGATGGATAATATCAATGTTTACTTATAAGCCTTTTTATTTTTATGAATTAAAATTTTCTCAGTTGTGGGAAATTATTTGGAGGGAGGAAGAGCCAGACAATGACAGAATACATTCAAAAAGTTAAAGCTTTGTAACCATTAAAACACAAACTGTCATCATCATATGTCAACATTTTAGCCATAATTATACCATAGTAAGTTCTCAAGCAGAATTTTTCTTACTTTGCTTACCTATAAACTACGTTTATTATCAATGGAAATATTTTTTCATTGGTTTTTGTGTGCATGGGAAATTGACATTTATCGACATTTACCAATACAAATCTAATCCTTCCAAGCATAGTTAATGGGATGCAGTACTGGTTAATACGAGTAAAAGTTTAATAAGAGAGACATATGCACAAACTGGTACACTTCTTCTCTTCATACGAGACATTTTGTAATGCTCAACTGTAATCTATCAACATACCTGATCATGTTGTGCAGGAAAGTGAAACTATTATTGTGTGAACAGATGCAGATAACACACTAAGCAAGTAAAATGTGGTGTATGACTGCCAAATAGGTAAACTGAGAAATTCCATGTCTTACTGATTCAGGCTCCAAAACTGCTGATCCATCTATTTATACACTTACTGTAATCATGAATCTTGTAGTATGCCTGGCACTGCTTGTAGCTGATACCTCAGGGTACTATTCTAACTTACTGTAGATCTTTTTCGTCAGCTCGAAATGGCAGTACTTTCTAGACTAAATAGCATCCATATCCACCCTTGTTAGTAATGTATAAATAAAAATATATGAATATTTTAAACTAAGAACTTGGATGGATTGGGGAGTGTGTTTATCTGTTTGGACTGAGATCTAGAAGAAACACATGAAAAAAAATAATTATCTAATGGCCACTAATAAACATGGTTTGAGCATTGGCCTGCTAAACCTAGGGTTGTGAGTTCAATCCTTGAGGGGGGCCATTTAGGGATCTGGGGGAAAAATTGGGGATTGGCCCTGCTTTGAGCAGGGGGTTGATCTGGATGATCTCCTGAGGTCCCTTCCAACCCTGATAGTCTATGATTCTATAACCGTACTCTGGGAATGGCAGTTACACCATTTGCACAAAGGAGCAATACAAGCCATTATACACCGACAGTCTTTATGCTCTACATTTTATGGGAAGGTGTGGGGTGCCAGGGAAAGCTGAATTACAGCAAGCTGTCCACTGAAGAACATGGAATAACTCACACATGTAAGTGGTGGGTGTTGAATCATTGGATGGGTAACAGAATCTCACAGGTGGTTGTGCAACTGTATACATGGTGCTGGCTGGAAAGTTTCTGTGCAAATGATTTTCATACAGAAAGCGCATTATCTGCAAAATCAAAATATTCCAAAGGAAATATTCAAGTTTTCCTTGGAAAAATGTCCCCAGCTCCACAGCTCCTCGGCAGCTCACCTGGACTTCCAGGCTGCCTGGCTCCAACACAGCCCACTGGATAGACCGACTTGGAGCCATGGCTCTCAGTGCTCCCAACTCCTTAATATCCCGAAAGTCTTAGGAGCCCCAGCTCCCAAGTTCCCCAAGCTCCCTAGCTCAGGAGCCTTGGAAACATTTTGATGTTGTTTTGGCTTTTTCTAAACAAAACTGCAGAATTCCTGTTTTGTAGAAATTTTCAAATTTTTGGTTTTGTGTTTTGTTTTGGATTTTTTTTTCTTTTATTTAATTTTTGAATTTCCCATGTAACAGGAATTCCAGTTTCTGTCCAGGTCTAGGTGTAAACCACTTCTTACGAAGCTGTTGTATAATGATGCAAACTATCAACTGGATATTTACTGGACTGACTGAAAGGAAGGCATCCAGAAACCACTGTCACTATCAAAATAGCAAAATTAGGCAAGTCCCCAACACACTGAATACCTTCTAAAAAGTGTAAAAAATAGCTAAACCTGTTTTTCTGAAAATCTCCTTTTCAAAGGGAAGGATGGGACATTTTGCTCTTTAGATGGGACATTTTGCATCAAGCTCTCACCAAACGTGAATGTTCATTAACGTGTAACTATCTTACAACAGGAGGGCTTATGACAGGAAAAGTTGACAATTTTAAACTATAACTATGGAGTAAACCAGCGGTTCTCAAACTGTGGGTCACAAGCCCATTTTAATGGGCTCACCAGGGCTGGCTCAGACTTGTTGGGGCCTGGGGTTGGGACCGAAGCCAAAACCCAAGGGCTTCAGCCTGGGTGGCGGGGCTCAGGCTACAGGCCCCCTGCCTGGGGCTGAAGCCCTTGGGCTTTGGCTTTGAGCTGCCCCCACCCCAGGATGATGAGGCTCGGGCTTTGGCCCTGCCACCCGGGCAGCTGGGCTCAGGCTTCGATCCTCTTCCTGGAGTCATGAAATAATTTTTTTTGTCAGAAGGGGGTCACGGTGCAATGAAGTTTGAGAACCTCTGGAATGAACAAAACAAAGTCTTTACAGCTGAAGGAGAAAATGCTTTTCTGCACTGCATACATTCATGCCCTACTTGTGTTATGTATTTCCTAGGCTGGGTATCAGAATAAATGTATTCAATTGATGGCTCATGGGATCTTAATGGGAGATGGAGGCTTTCACTTCTAGGTCAACAGTTCAAATGCAGCCTAAGTCAGCAGTGACCAAACATTGTTACCATCTGCCTGTTCACTGGCCTATATGAGATGAGTTGGGTTGATGGCCTCTGTTCTGTTCTTAGTGGGCCAGCGTCCATGTCACAGAAACCACCATCACAAGTGGCCCTAACTGGGAGTTGCAGCAGAGAGGTCATGGACTGAACGAGTGCAAAGGTTGAATGCACGGATTAAGGATGCAGGCTGTGACGCATGGCTAGAAAGGCTGAATGCAGGCTGAATGACCCAAAGTCCACTTTTAAAGTCATGTTAGAAAGGTATGTGAATGATAATTAGGGCCATTCATGTTAAATAGGCTAGAACTTTGAAATGCAAACCTATATTGTTAGAAGTAATATTAATTGTGTGTATCTTAGATGCTACCCATAAACAGACAGTTCCTGTCTCTCACTATAACTATTGATTCAGAGATCAAAAGGGAATATTAACATTTAGCTGAATCATGGGTAAAATAATGTCACTGTCTATATGTCTCTTTAAAGTTTGTAATAGACTACCTAATGGATAAATTGCCCTATATTAATGTGTGTAACTAATTACTGGTGGTGTTTAGAAAGCAAAAGGTTACATCAAAAGCCTATTGTTTAACAAGGACTGTGTGGTCAAGTGGATGCTAGTACACTGTATAAAAAGACCCTTGGGTCCTGATCCTGTTCATCTCAGATCTGCTTAAACTTCATCAGGGGAAGTTTGAGTCGCAAGACTGAGGTTCCAGTTACGCTGGTACACCCTGAATATGATATGTGGACATTGGACTATAACCTATTAACTCAATTCTAAAGGAACTCTTCACAACTAAAAGCTCACCATCTCTGCTATGAATCTGAACCTCAATGGATTGAACTCATGTCTGTATGTATAATGATCTTTAAACCATATTCTCGCTCTGTTGTTTTTTAATAAATTTTAGTTTAGTTAATAAGAATTGGCTGTAGCGTATATTTGGGTAAGATCTGAAACATTCATTAACCTGGGAGATAATGTGTCTGATCCTTTGGGATTGGTAGAACCTTTTCTTTTCTATGATGAAATAAGATTTTCAGAAATCATATTTGACTTAGGTACCTGGATGGAGGCCTCAGGCTGGATCACTTTAAGGGAACTGTGTTGCTTGGACTTCTGAATAACCAGTGAGGTGATAAAGAAGCTGTTTTATGCTGGCTTGGTGAATCTAAGTATGGGAATATCCACCAGGCTTTTGGAGTTTATCTGCCCCATTATTTGCAGTTCACCCTGAGTGACATAGCTGGCCCCCACTAGGACCCCGGTCATACAGGCCCTTTAGATCAGGGTTAAGGTACTTGGGTTCTTGTTCTCTGGATAAAGAGCATTTCAGTCTCCTAAGCTTACAGTGACATGCCTATCACAAGAACGGAGTCATATAAAAATGGAAACAATCGAATAAAGGAAGTTTATAATTTAATTTAAATTTAGCCATTCAATAGGTACCCATTTCCTTTATAACCAGCTGGGGGTATATGTATGTGTAGGCCGATTTTATGTCTTACAAAACCACATCATTAAATATCAACACCATGCCTCAGATTTCATCCAGCTTGAAGGACAGAGGAATGATGCTACAGACATGTTAACATGGCCACAGCCATACCACAACCACTACAAACCAAAGCCACTAGGGTTTTATGTAGTAGGCACTGAAAGTCACAAACACAGCTGAGATTTAAATAGTCAGTCTTGGAAGGACTGGTAGTGAAAATACTAAATATTGAGCCAAAACTATTTGTCAACCTCCTTGTAAAATTTACCATAAATTGCTGCTTATTGAAGTTTCACTTAACAAAACTACACATAAGGTTAGGGGGCTGTATTCCCTCAGGAAAGAAAGAAAAACTAATTATATTTTCTCTGTCTGTACTTGAAGCCTGTAATTCACTTCCTGGAAAATGACAGCCTTTCAAAGATTTGCACTGTCTTTGGCGTGGCAGCAGATGGATGAGTGCATATGCTGGAAGAAAGAGGAGGAGCCAACAAAGGGAGTCAGAAGAGGTCCTCACAAACAATGGAAAATTATTTTAGCCAACAGGTTTTAATCTCCAATTAACTTGTGTTTCAAGACAGGCTGTGGAGAAACAGCTATGGATAGTTCAGATCCTTTAGAGTGGATTCTAAAAAGAGAGTGGGTCAGTCCAAGGATGTAGGTAAATCACTAACTTTTTAATGTCCTGCCCACGTAAGTACCAACCAAAGTGTAGGTGTGTCTTGTCCACAACACATATTGGAGGCCAGATCACTCCTCCCCTTCAGCCTTTGAGCCACTTACTGTGCAATTCTTCCTTACCTCACTGAGTGAGCAATTCCTTTCCCAGTGAGTCTCATTCACCTACTGTAGCACTGGGGCTGCCAGTTTTGGTTGGATGTATTCCTGGAGGTCTCATCACGTCACATAATCTTTATTAAAGATTAATCTTTCATTTCTTTATTAAAGATTAATCTTTCATTCCTGGAGACTCCAGGCCAATCCTGGAGAGTTGGCAACCCTATATGGTACCATCTGTCCTGCAGCACCACCCTAGTTAATTAAGATTTCCTAATTGCCAGGAATGCAGTGTAGTTTCATGATAGGACATGATACTGGAAGACAGGAGACCTGGGTCCTGTTCCCAGGTCTGCCACTTACCTGCAAATCACTTCACCTCTCCACCCCCATGTTTCCCCTCCCACCCTTTGTTTTACCTAGACAGACTATAAATTCTTTGGGCTCAGGACTGGCTCTTGCTAGGCCTTTGAATAGAGCTTAGCACAATGAGACCCTGATCTTAACTGAGGCCACGAGGCACTAATATTATATGAACAATAATGTTATCTGTACACCATCTCTCCATTGTTAGGTCACAGCATAACCTAAATCGATGCCCATAATTCACTGAAATTACTAGGGTAAAGAGAATTGTGAAAATCTCTGCATCTTTAGCAACCACCCCCAAAAGCCTGTCTACGGGGCATTCAGCACTCTAATACTTACCTTACACTGAGCTAAGAAGCCCCTCTAAGATTGCCGGCTCTCATTCTGTGATGAACCCAGCATGCGCTATTGCTGGTGACAACACATCAAACTGGGAGCGCCTCTGAGTAATGAGTCAGCCATTTTCAG
This sequence comes from Natator depressus, assembly GCF_965152275.1. NCBI lineage: Eukaryota > Metazoa > Chordata > Testudines > Cheloniidae > Natator > Natator depressus. The sequence goes on along the minus strand of NC_134240.1, from coordinate 66,009,205 downwards.
TCTGGGCAATACAGCATAATAGTGAACACAAACCCCTCCGAATAAGGGACCGTGTTTCAGCAGGGGACCATGGTGCCTGAAATTGTCATCAGTGCTGTGCACACTGGAACATTATACTGAAGTAGGAGACAATGAACCTAGTGAGACCGGCTGTCACCGAACCTAGGGGAAAAAAGGTGATTTTATGGGAGTGTGTTGAATTGCCTCACTTAGCTTGGCTATTGGGAAATATTCAATATGTACTGCTAAAGGTGAGGATATTCAATTTCCAGGCCACCTTTAGAAATAAGAGACACACTTCTACCCTTTAAAATTGCTCCCAGGAAGCTAGCCCTTTTTACAATGCTCATCACTCATTACACAAAGTTATGATTTTCTGTCCTCTAGTAACAGTACCATGTAGCCCCTTGCTAAACCACCAGGAAACACACAGTATTAAGAGTTATGTTTAAATGTTCAGCTATTTAAACATCTTTGCTGTTTTAGTAAAGCAAAAGAAACCAAAAACTGCACACCTAACTAAGGTCCCACATAGAAAAGTGCATCATCAGCTGAATATAATCCAGATACAGACCCATTATCGCACCCCTAAAGACACACAAAGGTGCTGCAGGTAAGTCTATCAAGTCATTTTATTGTAGTCTGCTTTTGTATTTACTGGGAGTTAGCTCACTGAGGAGCCAATACTGTGGTGCCAAACCAAGCAGAACATGTGAATTGCTGAAGACACAAGTTAATTCTGGAGCCTTAGCTAGCTGGTCACTTGTATACTGGCAAGGTGGGAGACCTCTGATAGACAAGGTCCAATCTACGCTACACAGTCAACTGTGTTTGCAGCTTGCAGCATGTTAGACTGAACTGTGTCCTCCAAACTGCGCTAAAGTCTTCTAGTCTAAGAGACAATCCGTTTGACCACAGCACATTACATTTGCCGACCTCCCACCAGCAAAATGCCTAATGTGATGAACTAGGAGATAACTGCATTATTCTTATGAATATAATCGGTGGTTCTGTTTCCCTGTATCAATTTGCCTGCCTGAGTGCACAAAGTTTAATCAAAGGAGACTGTAAAGGGGTTGTAAGAATCGAGCAGGAAAAGTGAAACAATGACAGATAAAAACAGCCTCAGGTACACAACTGAAAAACAACTGAGGGAACAATGGGGCTATCCCAGTGGCTGAGACCCTAAAGATCAAAGGATCTTGACCAGATAAAAGGTAGTCCTGGCAGAAAAAAAGGGGGAGGAGGAGTGGTCAGCATTCCATGAGGCTGACACAGAACTGGGGTAGAGGCAGGAGCTGCAGGCGGGCAGGCTCTCTAAGCAGGACCTAAGCATCTAAGCCAGGAGAAGCTAAAAGGCTGGGTAAGGTCCATGAGGTTACGTCTCTTTTTGTGTTGAAGCCATGTCTCTCACTACTGTAGTCTTACGGGTAACATTAAACAATACTGTCTGGGAAGTCTATGTAATCCCTGTATATTTTGCACTAGGCCAAAGAGAAGTCACCAATACAGTTCAAACACCAGTCGGAACTACTTTAAGTAGGCCTTGTTGGTACTTAGACTGCAAACTTACCATCTTCTGTGCCTAGTGGCACAGGACCGTTTTCCCCACAGCTGTCTGTCCACAGCAAGATGTCTGACTCCATCATAAGTTCTCTCGATGACAGCAGCATCCTTTTAGATTGTCCTGTGATAGGTCAGTTTTTGTCCTCCATGCCTTCTCTTTCCTTTAGGTGGAATCCAATCTAAGATGTACCTTGTGCTTCTGTGACAGGCTAGCCTGATGACATGGCCAAATGACCATAGCCATTCCTTTCTAATTACTGAATCCACAGTTTGCTAACCCATGCAGGGCAGCACTTCCACAGTGGTTACACAATCTCTCCAATACGTTTCCAAGATTCTGAACACTTGTGAAACGCATTCAGCTTTCTGTTGTGTACTTCCACCTTCTGCCACATTTCTGAGAGAGACAATAGTATTTTAAGGACAATAATCATTTTAGTGTGTGGATGTATCTTCTTAAGCTTCCAGGCGTTTGACAAATGGAAAAACGATCCACTGCCTTCACTTTTTTAGTGAGTTGGCCTTTAGCAGATATTGTACTTCCAAGACAAACAAAGTCATCAACTCTTTCGTACTCTTCTCCATCATTTACACATACACCAATGTAAACAACATTCTCTCCTATCTCCATGGCTTTGGTCTTCTGCACATTGATGTAAAGTCTCACTTTAGCAGCTTCTGCCTTTATGCTCCTGAAGAGTCTTTTCATTCCATCCAATTTGGTATCCAGTATGACTATATCATCTGACAAATCCAAGTCTCACAGCTTATCTCTTGCCTGAATACCACCAGTGTCCTTGGCAGCAGCCATTGCTCTTCTCATCACAGTCTATGACAATACCGAAGAGAAGTGGGGACAGTATGCAATCTTGCCGTATGCCAATAACAATCTTAAACCATTCGGTGTCTCCATTCTGTATTGATGTAGCACACAGACTCACTGTTCGAAGCTTTTATCAAATTAACCATATTTGCTGGAATTCCTTAGTGTCTCAGGATCTTCCAAGGTGCTTCTCTGAGGACAGTATCACTTGCTTTTCTAAAATCAAGAAAAAACATCTTCTGCTGGTATTCTAAGCCTTTCTCAATAAGTCATCTCCAGATGAAAATCTGGTCTCAACATGACCTACCAGAGTGAAATCCAGCCTGTTCTTCTCTGAGTATCAGAGTACCATCACCAGCAGTTTTCATCCTATTAAAAATGATCATGCAAAACACATTTACAGGAAGAGATAAGAATGTCATCCCTTTCCAGTTATCGCAAATAAGATGGTCCTCCCTCCTCTTTTAAGAAATTTTGCGGATAACACCTCTTTTCCAATCTTTAGGAGAAATCGCCTTCTCCCAAAACAGTCCATACAACCTGCACGTGTAATTCACCATCACTTCCTCTCTAAGTTTTAACATTATAGCATCTCTCTTAGCACAGCCTGGTGCCTTAACATTCGTCAGTCAGTTTATGGCCTCAGTTACTTCCTCAAAGGTGATTACTTCTAGAGATAAAGGTAAGTCCTCTATTTCTTCACATCTCTCACAAAGTGCGTTAGTGGTTCTGACTGGTTGAGCAGAGTCTGGAAATATTCTATCCATTGGGCTCTCTGTCCTTCCTCTGCAACACAAAGTGTGCCATCTTGTGCCTTCACAGTGCCACAATGGTTTGAGAACTATGACCTCTGTTGTTTAGAAACTAGAAAAACCTTTTTAGAGCTCCCTCTCTTCTATGTCTCCTCAGCTTCTCCTGCTTTATTTTCCATCCATTCTTTCTTATTTCTTCTGGCTCATCTTTTAAGTTCCATGGCTTTGTCTGCAATATTCTTGTTGCAGAATAGCTCTTTTACTGCTCTCTCATTCTTTTTGAATTCTCTTCTTTAATTTTTGCCTCTCTTCACCAAGCCTCCATATATTTGGTTGGAGACATTCTTCTTTCTTAGAAGCCCCACTGTGGTCCTGGCTGCATCCACACTCGCTTCTTTCTTCTTTTTCTTCTTTGTCCTCCATCAGTGTTTAACTCTTCAGATCCATTGTTAAGTTTCAGCTTGAAATGTGCCTTAACTGTTGGATCTACTAACTTCATAGTATCATGCATACCCTCCCCACCTTGTGTGGTGTTACTTTCCTTCATTTTATTTTGATTAACCCAGTAAGAAGATGGTAGTCACTTCCAACACCGGCAGTCTTACACACCCTGGGATCCAACAGTGAACTTCTCCAGTGCCTATTAATGGCAACATGAGCGGTTTCTGGATAAAACCATCATGTTTATGACCATCAGTTTATGACTTTCCTTGTGTGGAAATAATGTACCACCAAAGCAAAGACTGCACAGGCCAAAGAGTTCAACAAAACATTATCCATTGGCAGCCTGCCCTGGGTTGCCATATCTGCCCATAATGCGTCCATACCCCCAGTATTATAATGACTAACCCTGTGCATTTAGATCTCCCATGAGGATAACAATGCCAAATTACTGATCTTGCCAAGGATGCGCTGCAATCTTTCATAGACATAATCTTTGACCTGTTCAGCGCTTTCATTTGTTGGTGGATAACACTAAATCACCATTCCTTTTTCATGGTTTGTCACAAGAATTTATCTGATGGGTCCCAGCATGTTGTAACCCATGTGCTGCTCTAAGAGTGAGTGAACTGCAGAATTCTATCCCAGGAACACCTGTGGGGGTAAACTTGGTGAGACCCTGCGAAGGGAGAGCGGTGCAGCTAACCCAGTAATTGTGACACACACACACACACACCCATGCAATTTAGTCCAGTATCATGTCTCAATAGTGACCAGAACCACAAACATCAGAGGCAGGTGTAAGAAACCTTGTAGTGGATAATACTAGAATAAGTAGAATAAGCTTCAGGGAGGCTGGGCAGAAACTATCACTGAGAGAATGGCATAAACCATATGATTTTACATAAACTCACATTTTTCAAAAATCCTCCCTAATGTAACTGTACACGTCCATATTAATGTTAATACCTAACCAGTTTCTGAATCCGGCTAAATTATTTGACTAATAATCTTGTGGCAATGAGTTCTATATGTTAATTATGCATTGTGTAAAAGTGTATTCTTTTATCAGTTTTAAATTATTTTGCCTTTCAGTTCATGAACTGTGCACCCTTCCTGTAGTATGAGAGAGGGTAAGCAGGAGGGCCTGATTTACCTTCCTTAGGTCATTCATTATTTTGTACACCTCTATCATATCCCAGCTTAAGTGTCTTCCTATTCTAAACTAAACAGTCCCAATCTGCTATTTCTCTCAGTTTATCAGTAATCCTTTTCTACTACAACTTTTTGATGACCAGAACAGGACACGTTATTTCAGATGAGGATGTACCATTGTTTTATTAATGTCATTATGCTATTTTCAGCATTACTGTCCATCCCTTTACCCAGTTCAAAGTCACCTAAGTTCCATTTTCACTACTTTCTTGTAAGGTTCTTACATGCTTTTTTAACTTCTATTCTTAATTAAGAATCCAATTACATTAACAAAAACCCCTCTTCATAAACACTCACCTTGTTACAACGTTCGCATGCTTTTTAATGAGAGACTTGAACAAACAATGGAATTTGTCTTTGTTGACAATGACAACCTGTGACCTGATCATACTTGCCCCCTACATAACTAGTAATTAGAGTGCTACAAAGTACTATATCACTACTTATGCTGGAGAGCTTCTTTGGAATCTGTCTGGCTACTAATTATGATCTCCCCCTACCCTCGGATATACAGACTCTATGAAATATGGAAGGCAAACTAATTAAAATTTGACAGATTCCATCTTCAAGACAAGCCTCCCAAGATAACAATTTTCCTATTATTACTGAGGAGCTTGATCTCTCTTTCACAAAGGCACCTTGTCTCCAACTCCCCAAATGTCATAGCAAGTGGTTTATGTTATCATGCCGTCTGATTTACCTATGCGGTACCATGTGGAGAGATTTCTGGGTTTTTTTAAGCCTACCTAATATTAAAAAAAATTGCTTGGATACCTTCCAGAGTGGGATGTAGGGGTCTGTTTTAGCTCTCAAGATAACCTCCTGCCAAGAGTGGCCACTTTAGATAAAAGATGACAAGTCTCTGAGATAACAACTCTCTCCAAGTAGGAAGGACTCAAAAGCAGACTCATTTCTGAACTTAATGCCTGCTCTTTTGATTCTATTGCTGAGCCTGGTTATTGGTTAGTGCCTGTGCTACTTTTACACACTATAGCTACTGCATTCTGTTAGACCCGAAGCGGAAGCCAGCAAGGACCCCTTCCTCACTGCCTATACTCAAATCTGCAGCTCCCATAGGAATCTTTTCAGCGTGCTGCCAATAGCATACACAATCTGCCGATGTTCGTTTTCTAGCCTCACAGTCCCCCTACCAAATAGCACTGTAGTTATAACATTACCAGTGTTTATTTAAATTTCTTCCTACAACTAGGAAGAAAGAATATCCTCCCTCTCTCGCGCGCACACACGTGCACACACACACACACACACACACACACACACACACACACACACACCCCATTTCTAATTCAATAGGAACATTTCACACTCAGCTCCTTGGTCTGTTTTTTATTACATCAAGGCATTTATCTCAACTCCTTGATTTGTTTTTATTTTATTTTATTTATGTGATGTGTATTAACTCTAAGCAGGGTTTATGTTGACTATTTCAACCATTTTATACACAAAAACAGTCATTTACCAACAACAGAATGATAAGACAAATGCATCTGAACTTTGGACTTAACTTGAAGAGTTTTCCAGTAAATCGCTGAGGCAGAAGACTGAAGTCAAATAATTCAGCATCTTTGGTCATAATCTAGAACTCAAAATACATTCCTTCCCCACCCCAAAATGAGCTCCTCTATTATAATATGCTTTCTGAATGGGACTACTCTACCTTGGTTCTCCAGCACATTCAATGACATAATTGCCCTGGTTATAACAGTGCCTTCTTTCAAATGTTCAAAATGCTTGGCTTCATGATTGCTGGGGTTATAAAGAGGGTGCAATGTAATTACAAATGCTGAAACCACAACACCAGCTTGTGTAGACAAATCATCGTTGTCTGTTTCAGCTCTCTTAAAAAAATTACTTTTAAAACAGAAAGTCTTTAATGCTATACCACCAGGCAGAAAAGTTTAAGATTATGGTAATTTTCTGTTACTATTCTATGGCCATGTCTGATACTTTCTTATCTACATTTCTCTTGCTAAAGACATTTGCTGATCTTAAACCTGGCTTGAATGAATAGCAATTGTTCCCTTCTGGTTTTGAAGGTACTTTGTTTGTCTACCCCATTCACTGGCCTGAAATCAGCAAGGCCTCAGATGGCTGTTGCTATGGTAACTCTGTTCATTCAACACTGGCATATAATGAAGACAATGTGTTTTCCATTTAGATGAGTTTTAGAGCAAAAGAGAGGAGACTCCTGCTTAACAGCCCCCTAGAATGCCAGGGTAATATAATCAGGTTTTCTGTAGTACCAGTTAAAGCATGATGTGTGACTAAAAGAGAGAAAGTTACACTGATATGTACCAATAATTACAGCATTGGCCAAATTAATCAACAGTGCTTCTGCATTTATGTTTATGTTTTAAAGACTTCTCCCTTGAGAACAGAAGTAAAATGCAGTCACAACCAGAAAGCAACAGCTGTGCTCCTACTTTTTTCTATTAATATGACATTTTATACCTCACTGACTTGAAAATGGACTCTTTGGAGCTTCTCTTTAACCCTTATTACTTTCTGCTTCTTTAAGTAGAAAGGATATTTTAAAATACAATCACCATGTGATTATACAGGTAATTTACTTAAAGGGAATTCTAGAAAGATAGTATTATTGATAAAACAGAAACCTGATTTGCTTGGATCAATTCAGTACACAAAAAACAGGACTCACCCACTAAAATAATAAAATCAGTACGGGCAGAAATATTTCTTTGATTTGATGCATTTTTCATACCTATGCTGTAAACTATCTTCCCTAGTTTGGTTTTGTTAATAGTAAGTTGAAGAAGAGAATAAACAGTGTATCATGAGAAAGGAAGAAATAGGGACTCTTCCCACAAAGAGCAACAAACAGCAGGAAAGGCTGTTTATTCAATCCACTTAGTATTTGCATGGGATGTACAGCTGAGTATTGTTATTTTAAGTCTATTACTAAACAGGACATTTTAAATGGACATTTGCAAACACGGACACTTGCTAACTCAGCCTTCCCCCGCCTCAAAAAAAAAAATTATATAGCAGAAGTTAGTTTAATCCCTTGATAGATTGTAGACCCCCCCCACCCCATGAAAGCCTTTTTCCAGCTTTTATACTACAGCTTCTTGTCTATTTGCTTTTAAATCTCTTGTGGACTTCACTCAGGAAAGAAAAAAGGGACTTTGAGATCCCCAGTAATAACAAAGTGGAAAATGGAAATGACACGTAGTTTTTCTTCTATTTACAGTGGAAACAGTGACTTGAAAATGTTTCACTTTTCCACTGTTTTTGCAGAGCAGTAGGGAGCAAACACTTCCTGAAGGGAAAGCCAGTTTTCCAAGCTCAGATGAAGTCCAAGATTTTACAATTCAAACAGGAAACATCATGTTTCCAATTTACAAGTTCTACACTTAATCAAGTAAGTCCCCCTCCCCTTATTTCACTCCAGAGTGGCAGTGCTGGTGGCAGGAAGGTTTTATTTCTTTTAGGAATCACATTCAGGCCATTTTTGTTTTAAGAAAATAAAGTGGATTTATGTAAAACAAGAATGTGTGTACAAGATTCATGTTTTTCTCCCTTCAAGTTTTGTTCCATGCACTCTTTCAAGCCTCACACATACGAGTAATCTTGACTTTGTCAAGTAGCCCTCATTAAGTAAATTGGATTTTGTGTGTGCGCGTAGGGAAGGGTTACAGAATCATACTCCAAGTTTTGAATTGTGTGAAGGTAGCAGATATTCTGCTTGGTTTAAATAGCCAGTGTGCACAAATAATCAGGTTTTGTGAAGCTATAGACATTTGATGAAATGCTATAATAGTACCAGAGTTTGGAATGTCAACAATCACTGTGCCACTACCTTGTTTAAAATTCCTGAAAACAAAAAAATATTCCTCACCCATGTCCAATTACTCATGTCAAGCCAGGTCTACAATATACACACAATTGTCTCCACACTAAAACCTCTGCCATTTCTAATTGGCTCCCAAATATAAGACCTATATGGATGGATCTAACTAGTATTTCACGCTGTTTTCAAGGGAGCTGGCTTTGATAAATTAGGAAACCTAGTGACTAACAATATATTTTGCAAGACTACCTAAGGAAGAGGAAGATGTGTGTCAAGGTCTGTGTTTGTTCATTTGCACTTCTACAGTTGAAGAAAGCAGTCCTGTTAACGTCTGTCAGATCTTTTCTGGCTCTTCACGCGTGCTGACAGTCAACAGCCTTACTTCAGCCCCTACAAAGCTTAAAACCTGCAGCTGCACTAGCTGGCATGCCTTTTTTTTAGTTCCTCTCCCTCCCATTCCCCTCCCCTTTATTTCTAACTTTTTGTGCCTAGATCAAAAGAACAAAGTCACAAAACCTGACTGAGCTCCAAGTACAGACAAAGAGTAAATTTTAACAGATGACTGTGTGTACATATTTATATATAATCATTTTTTCCTTTTCTCTCAATTTCAAACAAACATTCTCCTTTCTAAGGGGTGACTACTTCAGTGATCTCAGTTACTGACAGAATACCAAAAAGCAGACACCACTTACGCAAGGAAGACAGCAATATAAATCAAAACAACCTCAGTGTATTTGAACATAGAACTATTGTCATTTCAGACCTTGAAATATAGTCCTTCGTCTCCTGCCAGCTCAGTCAAGATTCAAGGCTATGACCCTCTGGATAAAATGTCAGACGAACCCATTCTGTAGAACCAGCCCACTGAAAATATATATTGGTTTAAAAGCAATAGCTACAATCGCTTACAAATAATTTAATACTTAGTTTCTAGAAGAAAACAGGGGGGTTGAATAGATTACCTGTACTTATGCATCTACATAGACAGTTTTTTAAATTTCAGTGTCCACATGAAGATCTGTAATGTTTAGATATAAAAATAATTATAGCTTAAAATGAAATTATGGTGAATGTAGCTTGATAGGAGCCAGAGACAAACTTTCAAGCTAGCTTGACAAACTAGCTTTAAAATCCACCCAGAGTAACATTGTTCAGGCCTAACAAACTATTCAGTACAGGATTTTTTCTCTCTCTTCTTTTGCGGAGAAATGACTTCAGCTTTACTATACTAATTAGAAATAAAAAAGCATATGAAAAAACTAGACAACAGCATATGGAAGACATCAGTAAAGAAGTAGAACAAAAAAAAAATCACAAATAAACTAGAAGAGATGAGAGAAGAAAACTTGAAAGGGAAAAAGGCTAGAAACATCTCCCTGTTCAACAAACATAACCAAAACAACAGCCACAGCAAAAATCCTTCACCAAAAAACATTTAACAAAACAAGTTTGAATTGCTATATTCTAAAATGGGACTGCATATATTTAGGCCCTGATTCAGCGATGTGCTTATGCATTAATATTATTTGTATTGCAGTAAAACCAAGATAGGTACACTACCCATGGACCAGGACCCCACTGTGCTAGGTGCCGTATGGGCCGAACTTTAAGCATGTGAGTAGACCTTTGACGTGACTCACAAGATTAATGGTAGGTACATGCTTAAATACCTTAGTGTTGAGAAACTACTCCTGAATTTTGCAATTCATTGGATTATTACTGCTAAAATGTTTAGAGGAATCTGGAGTCTGAAAATATCCTAATTTTAAGAAACAAAATGGGCAGGTCCTCAGCTGCTATAAATGTTAATAGCTACGTGAAGATAATGGAGATATGACCATTCACACCAGCTGAAGGTCTGCCCCAAGTTATTTTAACAAAAGAGTATTTGCCTTTTTTCATATAAATATATATATATTTTTTACTTTTCACCATTATGTGTATGAACAGCAACTAGCACCCTGATCTTAGTTGTGGTGCTATTATAACACAAATAAATAACAGGAAGAATTTGTGCTGCTTACTTATAATTCTTCATTTAGTTTGGACAATGAAAATTAACTAGTCTATTTGAATGTTCTGGTTTTGCTTAACTGATTAACAGTAACAACAATTAATAATACATAATAGCAGCAGCTCCATGGTGCAATCTTTAGATTTCAAATGCTGCAGGGAATGTTTAAATATAAAATAACAAATTTTAAATTCATTTCCCCTGTGTGTCCCTTATATAGATTAGGCCCCTGCACCGCATTGGCTTCTGCTAGCACAGATCTATGCAGCTTCTCACGGCACAGAACTACATGCTAGTGGATCCTTTTCTAGAACAGAACTAAAGCTTTCATGTGCAAATGGCTTTGAAAAAATAACTGTGTCCACAAAGCACATAAATAATAGTTTCTCCCATTATAAGCTATCTCCTATGTACTCCTATTAGCTTACACATACTGAATAAATCAAGAGGAAGATTTTTTTTAAATGACAGTATTTAAAATATATCAGTATAGAGGCTGACAAGTTATGCATGCTTGTTTATGACCTATTAACAAAGTTTATGCCCTACACACAACAGAGTTCTTCACACTCTAGATTTTCCCTAACCATAACCTTAACAAACTATACACATTTGCAGCAACAGAATGGAATTTTATGGGAGGAGATTTACTTGGCTAAATGTCCAGTAGTTCTTATTTTGCCCTTTCTGTATTACACTATTGTTTATCAGCTGAGAAATGCTGTTTAATAGAAATATCATAGCACAAGCAAACACCATGGCTAAACTAAATCCTAATGTAAACTTTAGTTAGACGGCTTTTACATTGCTTTCATTTGCTGTGTGTGTACAGTTGCAGACTTTAAGATAATAATATTGCTCAGTAATAGCAATAGTTTAATTTCATGTTGTAACACCCTAATGACTTTATTGTTTCACTCCCATTCGAATTCCAATAGCTATTACCATTTAAACACCTGTATTATCAAAGAGTTGTGCATGAATGCCTTCCAGATAATTTACTTATGTTACAAAAGACTAATTCAGTGGAAGCCTATATGTTTCTCTAACTGTTGCACCATTTATCTTCTCTAGCATAACTGGAATCCATCAGAAGAACTGCCTAAGATTAAAACAAGTCATACTTCAGCTGACATACAGTTTTTATTTCCTTCCATCTGATAACCAAACACAGCCAGAAAAATAAAGATCAATTTTAATTTTGGAGACATGTATAAAATATTCCATGGTGGCAAATTCATTGCTACATACAATTAAGAAATCTAAGCTTCTCAGACTGTACAGCTAAACAATACATTTAGGCTGACAATTTAAGATTAACCAGTAGAGGCTCAACTATCATTTAGTATCTGAAGAATGTAGTTGACTCCTCCACAGAGTAAACTAACAACATGAGACCAGTGGAGGGCATGTAAGTCAAATGTGGGGATGTCACTAACTGATTACACTGTCAGTGCGACATCAAAGAGGAAAAAATGACCAATAAGATTAAATTACAATTTATCTGTTAAAAAGTGACCCATCAATCTAACATCATATCAAATTATGAGAGCTAGTCAAAAGCTTGATAAATTTTTTGTCCCATTTGTCAGCAAAATTCAAAAATTTAATGAAAAACGTAATTGAAATTTCAAAAATTTTCAACTAGGTCTACAAATTATTGCTTGACTCCCACTACTAGCAACATGTAAATGAAGAAAAGCCTCCAGAAGAAATGTGGAAGTCATAACTAGAGACAAGTACTTGAACTATATTTCCGTATATAAATACTTTCCAACAAGTTAACTCACTGATACTTCTGTGCATTATCTAGTGTCCAGACAACTGAATGTGGAATCTCTTGGGGCAAGAATGGTTGGAATGATGACATTTAATGACTTGCAGCAGCCAGGTTACATGCAATGTGATCCTTTAGGCCCTGTCTTGAACAAATACCGCCATGTTAACCTGGTCACAACTCAGCTGTCTCGTAATCTGGTGAGAAACATGGTTCCAATTTGTACTAAAGTCTAGACCGTAACGGTGATTCGTTATCAAGCTGAAGCATCCTTTACTAACACTTCAGTAAAAGCTCTTTAGAGTGGTTATCAAATGTTACTATGGTCCAAACGTCACTAAAAATTACATCCAAGACCTTGCCCCTGCAGTGGAGGTAACTGTGGGACCAATGCCCATAAACAGGTTAGGAGGCAAAGGAGTTGTAAGCAGCTTCCCTGCCATGGTGGTGCTTGTAGTCATAATCTTAGCTCCCTCTGCTCTCCCATGTGCCTTTTTATTCATGACTTTCTTGGTACCTCAAATGATTCTCATTTTACAGATTACCATTTATTTACACAAATACACCATCTACTTTAATCATAGGTGTGTTGCCAAGTGTTACATCAAACACGCGTTCAACAGACAAAACAGGGCGCTCCAACACAACAGCACCTGTAGATCTTACAGAAGAAAAAAACCTCATGCCAGCTCTTCCCAACCCCTCACGTTCCACCCAAGTCTGACACAAGGGCCACTTCTATGCTGCTTTCCTGAAAACTTTTCCATCTACAAGACCAGAGTTCATATCAACAACAAATCTACATGGGGAATCCTATAGGAACCATTCCTGTAGTAAGCCTGAAGTGTAACAAAGTATTCTTTAATTTGAAATTCTCTCTTGATTTTTCTATTAAAGATACCCAAGACCCCTTTAATAAAACAATTAAATATAAATATGCATTTCTCTGACACACAAAACTGTAAAGTGTATTCTTCATAGCATATAATGAAAAATACTTCTGCACTGAACCAGCTCCCCATGCAATATAAAGAATCTCTCTCTCTCTCTCAAACACCAAATATTTGGTGACGCAGACAAAGACCTTGTTGTCAAAATCCATTAAAACCAGGCATGCCAACATAATTAGTCTGGCCTCAGCATGGGTGGGATTGCTTTTTGAAGTCTCTTCTAGTCCTACATTTCTTTGTTTCTATAATGTGCATATTTCTTAATCATGGAGGAAATAATAAAATATATATATATTTTTAAAACAAGGTTTTCACCTATAAAAAGAAAAGCAAAAGTTGAAAATAAGAAATATGTATTTCAACCACTGCAAGGAAATGCACAATATAACAGCACTGATAATTTTATTTTAGGGTTCAGATGACTCATGGGATTGGTAATTCTATATGGAACTTCTCTGATTTAATTTCCCTGGCACAAAGTTGGTCTATGTTTCAGAAGTAGTCGTGACCAGCCACTGAGACTTTGTAAAGGTGTTTCGTGGCCTATGTGAATCAGCGTGTGATCTCAGTCCAACTTTTACTTAGAGCTATCTGCAATACAAGAAACCAGCACCACAACCAAGACGTGTTTGCTGTCTCAGTCAGGGACTGCATGGGAATAGAGACTGAATCATCATTACACCCTAAGGTGTAGGTACCTTTGAAGTCAGGATTGATGATCTTTGGGAGGACGTTTGTGGGAAGCTTATACCACTAGAGTTGGATCTATTCTGTGGATACTTCAGGGATGCGAAGTTAAATTTTGACATTATTGTATATACTGTATAAACATAAGGCTTTATCCTGAGAATACTATGGCATTTGTAAGATATGGGGCTGAAATGTATCCTAAGTAAAAACAGAAATGTTTGATATTTTTAATATAGTTTAACATTTCATGAATTGTTCATTAGCACTAGGTGTTAATGCAGAAATCCTCATTAATGCAAAGATTTAGGTTCAGTGTAAACCCTAATTAAGAATGACACTATATTTTTTCCCCTTAGAGGAAAAAATTGATACCTGCATCCCCTGTGTATTATAAACATAAATATCTGTGCTTGAAAGCAGATCCCCTCTGCTGATGGGAATCATAATGAAGTCTTGCTTTTGTGATCTTAACATACGATTCATTTTCCCTGTGGTACAGAGACACATTTTCCATGTGAAAGACTAAAGTGGTTCCTTTCTACATTCTGTGTCACATACGAACAGGCCATTATTTGCCGATATTGTGCATTATTTTCTTTAAAAAACAAAATATGCAATGAAAAATAAAGGCTGTTTTTCTGCTCTCCACCAAATATTCCACAAAAAAGAAATAACTTGGAATATTATTATTAATTATTATTATTATTGCTATTATTATTGGTGGTAGCAGGGAACACACACACGCGCGCGCACAAAGTGGCAAATTAAATTATTTCTATGCATGAGATACAAAAGACTCAACATGAATTTGTGAAGAGAGAACCAGCAGTCATGTCCATTAAGTATTATTTCAACAGTAGAAAAACAGTAGACCTGCATAGTATTTTTTGAAGAAAAAAGTTTTTAAAACATGACTAATAAATTTCATTGACAGGCACTGCAATTAAGATTTTTGTCTGTGTATCAAAACTATCATTTAACAGACCTCTTCTTTAACCTCTTTAACAAGTCAACTTTCAGTCTATTTAGGAGGTAACATGAGTGGAACAGCTCTCACATCACAATCTTCTGCTTTTCGAAAAATGTTCAGTATTTATGGAGATTCAACAGTCCTAACACTACTTATGTCCACACAGAAATCTTTCCCATTTAGCTCAGAACTAAGGGCCTTGAACCCTCAGGGGCTGGAGGATTCGAGCCCAGGCCAGGCTGGGACCTGGGGTTCAGGCCCTATTGCTTTGTAGGGTAAACATAGTTCCCTGACTCGGATCCTGGGAGTCCACCAAAAGCAACACAGAATCCCATAGGCCGACTTCCTTTGTCCTCTCTATCCCAAGGAACTCCAGCAGACCCGAGGGAAATGGGAGCAGGCCCCCTTGGTGTAGTGCAGCAGCTTGGTGGGTCAGTGTTTAACCCTTCCATTGTCTTCTGAACACCAAGCTGCTAACAAACCAGCAGAGCTTTCTGTGATTGTAATGGAGATTGAAGAGAAGTCTTCTGCAAAGCACGCTGCACCTTGGGCAACTCTCTGACATCATGACCACTGCATGATGAGTTTGACCAGATGCTGGGCACTGTGCCAAGCACAGAGGTATCGGTGGTGCACAGTGACCTGCTCAGCCGAGATGGCGTCCTGCTGGCTCCAGAATCCAGCATGGGCACTGATTGGGAGCCAGCAGCAGGCACTGAGTGAGGACTGTGAAGTGCTGTCTGGTGCTAAAACCAGTCTCAGAGGAGGTTTTGGAGTAGAAGCAGCAACAGCACATCCTGGGACCATACTCAGAGGAGCTGTTTAATGCCCACCCGTGACAAAGTGGGACTGTTCTTAATGTTCCCTCTGAATACTGTAGGGGTGCCTCAGTTTCCCCCATGCATTTCTTAAGTCTCTAGGTGGTAGGATAAGGGGGTGTAATTGTTGCAGAGCAAAGGGCCAGTGTACATAAATGGCCGACACTCTGTCTCCTGGCAACTGATGGCCTGGGCCCTTCCCCCCGCAAGGTGATAGCTAAAGGTGTTGGAGAACAAAGGAATGAGGTGACCTCCTGGCCCGGGAAAGGGACAAAGCCCAAAGGAGGAGGGGGTGGAGAGTGAATCAGTTGGGGGCTGGCTGGGGATGTGGAGTGAAGTGCAGATGTGGTTGTCTGGCTCATTGTCCCCCAAAATGGACCCGGCTGTGGGGTCCTGTTCTCTGTACCTACAAGCTCTGTTTTAGACCTGTCATCTAATAAACCTCTGTTTTAGACCTGTCATGCTGTCATCTAATAAACCTCTGTTTTACTGGCTGGCTAAGAGTCACGTCTGACTGTGAAGTTGGGGTGCAGGACCCTCTGGCTTCCCCAGGACCCCGCCTGGGTGGACTCACCATGGGAAGTGCATGGAGGGGCAGAGGATGCTGAATGCTCCAAGGTCGGATTCCGGAAGGCGGAAGCCGTGTGAGCTTCTTGCCCTGAAGACAGTCTGCTCACAGAGAGGAGACTTCACCAGAGTCCTGACTGGCTTTGTAGGGAGCAGTTCCAGAGCATCGCCTGGGGACTCCGTGACACCAACCCCTGGTGAACAGCTGGCTGCAGAGACTGCAGCAGACAAGAAAGTGATCGGAGCTGCCCCTGAGCTCAGTAAGTTTCTGGCTCCATTTTAATGTTTATTAATACAGTAATGGGAGGGATTTCCATTCTATGAACCAATTCAAAATTGGAGGCCCCACCTAGCAGCGTGCATCCACTAATGCCAGATTGTGTGCCACCAGCAGCCTGGCTCCTCTCACTCCCCATTAAAATGGTGACCAGGAAATGAAAACAGTAAAAATGCCTTGAATGGGAATTTTAATTTGAGATGGCATAGATTTTTGTTAGAGCATTCCTGTTTCTTAAAAATAATAACCTTACGTTGCCATGCCTGTAAGTACACTGTGCTGTAACCACTCAATAGTGTAACACGCCACATGACAACAGTGAGTCGAGGTGAGGGGAGGTGGAAATGTTTTCCATTTACAATCTCGTCCATTTCAGTTAAAGGCAGTCCATAGGTGACAAAATCGTTTCTGGACAAAATTCAAACCGCAGTTGAATTTGGCACAACGTGGTGTGGGGGAGGAAAGGGAGTAAGGAAGATGGCTGTGGAGTTCCATGTGTTTGCATGTAACCATAAGTCTCAGCCATGTGGAAGCTAATGCATCATCCCATTGATTCCATCAAGAATTGTGACCCAATTCTGGGGGCTCAGAACTGCAAACTTTTCCATATTGAAGCAAGAACTCTAGATCAGTGCTACTCAAAGTGGTGGTCTGTGGACCGGTGCCGGTCCGCGAGCCATTGGCTGCCGGTCTGCGCACACATTGGAAAAAAAAATTGCCAGTCCCCCACATCAGATAACTTGAGAAGCACTGCTCTAGATAGATAGTCACATTACGAAGAATGGCAGATTTTCCAGGACCAGCTCAATAGTTGACCAGCTCACTCTACTCATAGATGTGCTGTTCAGTCATTATACATTTGAATACTTTGATTGCATCCACTACAGGTTTCCCAACAGCAACTTGGAATAACATCTCCCTTTGGCAATTGGGCACAACAAGAACTTTTATGTCTTCCAAAATGCAGAAGTCCTGAAATGATAGAAAAAGCTTTTGTAGCACAGCCCCCTGCAAACAAGTAATTTTGCAATTTTTAGAAAACAAAAAACCGTTTGAATTTTAAACTTACCACTGTCTCTGCACTTCTCTCACTGCTATTAACCAGGCTGGGTTCAGAGAGCGTCTGTGATCTGAAGCATCCCTCTCACAGTGTACAGAAGTTCAGTTTGGAAAAGTAACAATTTATAACCTTGAAATTCAACAGGTATTTATTCTGTGCTCCTCCACTGAGCTCTTTAAGACAATAACCTTGCCTTTGTCTTGTCCTATTCCTGGCTCCTCGACCTCTACTGGCTGCCCACACTGCAGCAGCAGAAGGCTGGGACAACATACCTTCACAGATCATTCCTTACATCAATCCATACGGTGCATTAACGCCCCCCCCCAACTCACACACACCCCGCATTTGATAAGTGATCAAGTTATTCACAAAGGACTTTGCAATCAACCTCCCACAAGCACATTCATAAAGGTACTATTCCCCCTCTTCCATTGGGTCATGCAAGTCCATGATGTGGGAGCATCAAGCATCCCTGACCTCAAGCATCAAGCTCCACTTGTGGTAGGTGCCCTTTCTGGCTGTACCAGAACCAGCAAGTTCAGCAGCCCCTTGCTGTCACAGGTCCATTCAGGGGAAAATGGCTCACCTCTGGCTTCACAAACATTGGAAAGAGCACAAAAAGCCACAGTAATGCGTACAGTATTGATGCTACTGGACTACAAACAGGTCTGTAGACATCTCTAACGGGATTTCAATCTGCCAAAAGCACACTAAACTACTGAGAGTGTAATTAAAGCACCTTTTTCCAGGGCCTCTTAAATCAGGATACAGTTTAAATAAGCCAAGGTAAAAGGGTGTATTGTGGGATCCCCCACAATAATGGTGGGTATAGTATCTCTATTTATGCCAATTTCATTTGGTAGGAATAGTATCAGAGCCTGTCCATGAATTCAGATTCCCAATCAGCAAAAAACCCTGGCATCATGAACTTTCCCAGTGCAACCCATGCTGACATTCATAAATCGCCCTCTGTAGTCCATGAGGGCCTACATAACAATGGAGTTGTACCCTTTGCAGTTTATGTACTCATGTGGTCCTTGAAGAGGGCAAACCATGGGCACGAGTCACATCAGTGGGCCTGGTGCAGTTTGGAAATCCCCATTCTCTGAAAGTCAGCAATTATACTGAAGTAGCAGAGAGGTTATGTTGAAAAGGAGATGCTTCATTAAGCATTTATTGGCTTATTGCAAAAAAATTTTTTTACATCTACTGTGACAAAGTTCCTCCTCTGTCTTGGTGGGTCCTGCGCTTATTGGCGGATTTTCTCGCTTCAGAGGTTCACGGCAGCCCTCAGTTTGGCCACTTTCATGGCTCAAATCTGCCGTTCACTCAGTTAGCCTCATCACTGGCCAGCATGGGTAAAGGAAGAAGAACAATCCCCGCAACCTCTGCTGATCCACCTAGTGGATCGGGGAACAGGCCAGAGACCTTCCCCTCTGGTGGAACCCACAGTCCAGGTCAACGCCTCCGGTATCAAGTAGGGAGTTGGGGGGATGGAGGGATGGGGGGAACCTGGGCCCGCCCTCTACTCCGGGTTCCAGCCCAGGGCCCTGTGGAATGCAGCTGTCTATAGTGGCTCCTGTAACAGCTGCGTGACAGCTACAACTCCCTGGGCTACTTCCCCATGGCCTCCTCCCAACACCTTCTTTATTCTCACCACAGGACCTTCCTCCTGATGTCTGATAACGCTTGTACTTCTCAGTCTTCCAGTAGTATGCCTTCTCACTCTCAGCTTCTTGCGCCTCTTGCTCCCAGCTCCTCGCACGCACACCACAAACTGAAGCGAGCTCCTTTTTAAATCCAGGTGCCCTGATTAGCCTGCCTTAATTGATTTTAGCAGCTTCTGATTGGCTGCAGGTGTCCTAATCCGCCTGTCTGCCTTAATTGTTTCCAGAAAGTTCCTGATTGTTCTGGAACCTTCCCTGTTACCTTACACAGGGAAAAGGGACCTACTTAACCTGGGGCTAATATATCTGCCTTCTATCACTCTCCTGCAGCCATCTGGCCCGACCCTGTCACACTACCCATAAATTAAATATGTAATCGTTTCCCTAACCACTTTCTTAGGTTGGGTGTATTTAATAGATAAGCAGCTGGTGTGATGAGGCCACTGCATAACCTGGTGACCAGCACTGTCTTTTTATTTCCTTGTGCTTCCCCCCATCTGTTTGTTGTATCCCCATCGGTTGTCTCTTGTCTTACACTTATATTGTAAGCTGTTTGGGGCAGGAACCATCTATTTGTTATGTGTTTGTACAATACCTAGCACAATCCATTCCCCCACTCATGACTGCGGCTTCTCAGTGCTACTGAAATACAAACAAATAATATGTAAGTCTGAACATGTTTGTGCATACACTATGTAAATTGCAGACGTCGGGAAAACTTATTTCATGTGTTATTTGCTCGTTATAAGAGGAAAACTAATCAATTTGAGTTGGTCAATGTTAAGGGACTAGTGGATGGGGGTGGAGAACAGTTCTAATTAGAACAGCAATGTCGTTTTTACTTCTTATTAATATACCAAAAAATTAACACCATGCTATATTGAATGGAAAGTGTGTGAAATGTCACTTATTTGATGACGATTTTGCCTTTCATTAGAATGTTACTGAAAGACTCCACTAAGATTTTGTAGGAAATACATGCCCACATTCAATTAATTACTTTGAACAGAACAGCACTTAAAGCAGGACATCTTATCAAGATGTAGGAGTAAGAGGATACTACTTGTTTAGGGTGAGATTGAGTTAAATATAAGATCAATGAAAAGAATAGCATTAGAGCTGCTGAGCTCTGGAATAATAACACTGCTACCCCATTAGCAACAATATCAATGTCAGCACCCAAGATTTCCAACAGGTGAATCTCAGCCCAGAAGCAGTCTGCTTATCATTTGGTTGCTTTGCCAGCCACTGCACTGGGAGATGGCTGCTTTAAATAAATAAATAAATAAATAAATAAATAAATAAATACATAAAAATTACTAAATTGAGTTTGCTACTGTTTGACTGACGTCACTTCAAATGATTTTTCCAGCATGGCAACATTAAGGAAACTAACACATACTGAACAGCGCACTGTAAACAAAACCAGAGTCAAATTCTAAGCAGGGCACCACAACCAAATCTGCAGCTTTCCTGCTCTCCCTGAGCCAATTCAAATACTGGATTTCAAGGTATATTTGCTAGTCACCTTGGCATACCCATCAGAGAGGCCTGGTTAAGCTTCAGATGAACTTTATGGTGGGACAATCTACACTCACTAAAAGACTTAAGAGTGGCAATTCTGCAACAGAAAAGCTTCAAAAACAGACTCCAACGAGAAACTGCTGAGCTTGAATTAATATACAAACTAGATACCATTAACTTGGGTTTGAATAGAGACTGGGAGTGGCTGGGTCATTACACATATTGAATCTATTTCTCCATGTTAAGTATCCTCACACCTTCTTGTTAACTGTCTAAATGGGCCATCTTGATTATCACTACAAAAGTTTTTTTCTCCATAAAACCTTATGTTCTAATAAATTTGTTAGTTTCTAAGGTGCCACAAGTACTCCTGTTCTTATTATGGAATAGTAATTCATCCAAGAAGCACATGGATGTGAAAAATAAGTGTATGCTGGTAAGAAAGTCTGGAATAAAGATATAAGGAAATCATAAGTGAATATGAACATGTTTATACAGGTAGCACTAAATCTAAGCATGGGGACAAATGGGTGGGGGAGAAGGGGAGGAAATATCCTTGATATTGATAAATTCCTGATTCAGGATGTACACACTCTTTTCTCCTCGCCCTGATCTCTAGAATAACCACTCTAATAACAACATAAATTTGCAGGTGGCAAAACATCTGACAAACACTCTCATTCTACAGCACTTTATCTATTCATGATCCTCCTTCCTGACTACGGCCAGTCCCAGTAACACTGGAAAACCAAGAAGATGATTATAATTGCTGGTGCTTCTCAAACCTAACAAAATACTTGGGTGACCACATATAGCTAGCCTGATTCAGTTATTTCAGAAGCAGAATGCATTGACTCAAAGTAGGAGAAACCACCACAGGTAGGAAAGCCAGGCAGAATTTTAAATGCATGATTGTGTTAATATCAACCAAAGTATTTTTTAAAATGCTGGATTCAATTTAGCCATTGCATCCAAATAGATATGACAGTAATTTATAATACAGTAGATGGAAAGGACAAAAAGAGAACAATCCGAGACAGTTCAACAATTACTTCTGTACACAGAAATGGATCTTAACCTTGTTGTAGCATCACAAAATACAAAACAATGTTTCCTCTTCAATTTACGTTACCCCTGAATTCTCACACAGCAGTATGTACATAGCTGTGCTTTAAGGTCAAGGAATGTGCACATTATTTAGTATATGGTCCAGGCCAGAAAGGACTCTACCAGCATATAGTTCAAAGCAGTTCACACTTGACAGAGAAAGGATGACCCGACTCCAAATGGTTATTCCTGAGCCCTGGTCTACACTAGGACTTTAGGTCGAATTTAGCAGCGTTAAATCGATGTAAACCTGCACCCGTCCACACGATGAAGCCCTTTATTTCGACTTAAAGGGCTCTTAAAATCGATTTCCTTACTCCACCCCTGACAAGTGGATTAGCGCTTAAATCGGCCTTGCCAGCTCGAATTTGGGGCACTGTGGACACAATTCGACGGTATTGGCCTCCGGGAGCTATCCCAGAGTGCTCCATTGTGACCGCTCTGGACAGCACTCTCAACTCAGATGCACTGGCCAGGTAGACAGGAAAAGAACTGCGAACTTTTGAATCTCATTTCCTGTTTGGCCAGCATGGCAAGCTGCAGGTGACCATGCAGAGCTCATCAGAAGAGGTGACCATGATGGAGTCCCAGAATCGCAAAAGAGCTCCAGCATGGACTGAACGGGAGGTACGGGATCTGATCGCTGTATGGGGAGAGAAATCCGTGCTATCAGAACTCCGTTCCAGTTTTCGAAATGCCAAAACCTTTGTCAAAATCTCCCAGGACATGAAGGACAGAGGCCATAACAGGGACCCGAAGCAGTGCCGCGTGAAACTTAAGGAGCTGAGGCAAGCCTACCAGAAAACCAGAGAGGCGAACGGCCGCTCCGGGTCAGAGCCCCAAACATGCCGCTTCTATGATGAGCTGCATGCCATTTTAGGGGGTTCAGCCACCACTACCCCAGTCGTGTTGTTTGACTCCTTCAATGGAGATGGAGGCAACATGGAAGCAGGTTTTGGGGACGAAGAAGAAGATGATGATGACAAGGTTGTAGATAGCTCACAGCAAGCAAGCGGAGAAACCGGTTTTCCCGACAGCCAGGAACTGTTTCTCACCCTGGACCTGGAGCCAGTACCCCCTGAACCCACCCAAGGCTGCCTCCTGGACCCAGCAGGCAGAGAAGGGACCTCCGGTGAGTGTACCTTTTAAAATACTATACATGGTTTAAAAGCAAGCATGTGAAAGGATTACTTTGCCCTGGCATTCGCGGCTCTCCTGGATATACTCCCAAAGCCTTTGCAAAAGGTTTCTGGGGAGGGCAGCCTTATTGCGTCCTTCATGGTAGGACACTTTACCACTCCAGGCCAGTAACATGTACTCGGGAATCATTGTACAACAAAGCATTGCAGTGTATGTTTGCTGGCATTCAAACAACATCCGTTCTTTATCTCTCTGTGTTATCCTCAGAAGAGTGAGATATAATTCATGGTCACCTGGTTGAAACAGAGTGCTTTTCTTCAGGGGACGCTCAGAGGAGCCCGTTCCTGCTGGGCTGTTTGCCTGTGGCTAAACAGAAATGTTCCCCGCTGTTAGCCACGGGGAAGGGGGAGGGTTGAGGGGGTAGCCACGCGGTGGGTGGAGGCAAAATGCGACCTTGTAACGAAAGCACATGTGCTATGTATGTAATGTTAACAGCAAGGTTTACCCTGAAAGAGTGCAGCCAGTGTTTTATAAAATGTGTCTTTTTAAATACCGCTGTCCCTTTTTTTTTCCTCCACCAGCTGCATGTGTTTCAATGATCACAGGATCTTCTCCTTCCCAGAGGCTAGTGAAGATTAGAAAGAAAAAAAAAACGCACTCGAGATGAAATGTTCTCCGAGCTCATGCTGTCCTCCCACACTGACAGAGCACAGACGAATGCGTGGAGGCAAATAATGTCAGAGTGCAGGAAAGCACAAAATGACCGGGAAGAGAGGTGGCGGGCTGAAGAGAGTAAGAGGCGGGCTGAAGAGAGTAAGTGGCGGGCTGAAGACAGGGCTGAAGCTCAAATGTGGCGGTAGCGTGATGAGAGGAGGCAGGATTCAATGCTGAGGCTGCTGGAGGACCAAACCAGTATGCTCCAGTGTATGATTGAGCTGCAGCAAAGGCAGCTGGAGCACAGACTGCCACTACAGCCCCTGTGTAACCAACCGCCCTCCTCCCCAAGTTCCATAGCCTCCACACCCAGACGCCCAAGAACGCGGTGGGGGGGCCACCGGCCAACCAGCCACTCCGCCACAGAGGATTGCCCAAAAAAAAGAAGGCTGGCATTCAATAAATTTTAAAGTTGTAAACTTTTAAAGTGCTGTGTGGCATTTTCCTTCCCTCCTCCACCACCCCTCCTGGGCTACCTTGGTAGTCATCCCCCTACTTGTGTGATGAATGAATAAAGAATGCATGAATGTGAAGCAACAATGACTTTATTGCCTCTGCAAGCGGTGATCGAAGGGAGGAGGGGAGGGTGGTTAGCTTACAGGGAAGTAGAGTGAACCAAGGGGCGGGGGGTTTCATCAAGGAGAAACAAACAGAACTTTCTCACCGTAGCCTGGCCAGTCATGAAACTGGTTTTCAAAGCTTCTCTGATGCGTACCGCACCCTCCTATGCTCTTCTAACCGCCCTGGTGTCTGGCTGCGCGTAACCAGCAGCCAGGCGATTTGCCTCAACCTCCCACCCCGCCATAAACGTCTCCCCCTTACTCTCACAGATATTGTGGAGCACACAGCAAACAGTAATAACAGTGGGAATATTGGTTTCGCTGAGGTCTAAGCGAGTCAGTAAACTGCGCCAGCGCGCCTTTAAACATCCAAATGCACATTCTACCACCATTCTGCACTTGCTCAGCCTGTAGTTGAACAGCTCCTGACTACTGTCCAGGCTGCCTGTGTACGGCTTCATGAGCCATGGCATTAAGGGGTAGGCTGGGTCCCCAAGCATAACTATAGGCATTTCAACATCCCCAACAGTTATTTTCTGGTCTGGGAATAAAGTCCCTTCCTACAGCTTTTGAAACAGACCAGAGTTCCTGAAGATGCGAGCGTCATGTACCTTTCCCGGCCATCCCACGTTGATGTTGGTGAAACGTCCCTTGTGATCCACCAGAGCTTGCAGCACTATTGAAAAGTACCCCTTGCGGTTTATGTACTCGCCGGCTTGGTGCTCCGGTGCCAAGATAGGGATATGGGTTCCGTCTATGGCCCCACCACAGTTAGGGAATCCCATTGCAGCAAAGCCATCCACTATGACCTGCACATTTCCCAGGGTCACTACCCTTGATATCAGCAGATCTTTGATTGCGTTGGCTACTTGCATCACAGCAGCCCCTACAGTAGATTTGCCCACTCCAAACTGATTCCCAACTGACCGGTAGCTGTCTGGCGTTACAAGATTCCACAGGGCTATTGCCACTCGCTTCTCAACTGTGAGGGCTGCTCTCATCTTGGTATTCATGCGCTTCAGGGCAGGGGAAAGCAAGTCACAAAGTTCCAGGAAAGTGCCCTTACGCATGCGAAAGTTTCGCAGCCACTGGGAATCGTCCCAGACCTGCAACACTATGCGGTCCCACCAGTCTGTGCTTGTTTCCCGAGCCCAGAATCGGCGTTCCACAGCATGAACCTGCCCCATTAGCACCATGATGCATGCATTGGCAGGGCCCATGCTTTCAGAGAAATCTGTGTCCATGTCCTGATCACTCACATGACCGCGCTGACATCGCCTCCTCGCCCGGTATCACTTTGCCAGGTTCTGGTGCTGCATATACTGCTGGATAATGCGTGTGGTGTTTAATGTGCTCCTAATTGCCAAAGTGAGCTGAGCGGCCTCCATGCTTGCCTTGGTATGGCGTCCGCACAGAAAAAAGGCGCGGAATGATTGTCTGCCGTTGCTCTGACGGAGGGAGGGGCGACTGACGACACGGCTTACAGGGTCGGCTTCAGGGAGCTAAAATCAACAAAGGGGGTGGCTTTACATCAAGGAGTATTTCAGGCAGGACTTCACGGAGGGTTCCAATAAGAAATGGTGCACCTAAGTTATTGTTCTTATTGGAACAAGGAGGTTAGTCTGGCCTCTGATTGATACATGGCTAGATTTACCTCGCTGCACCTTCTCTGTGAGTGACTGTAGTGTGACCTAGAGGAATGAGTCCCCTAGATGGGGGAGGAGGCAAATGAGTACAAAACAAATCTGGTCTATTTCTTGTTTTGACCCACTCCATCTATCTTTTACATCTTTGGCTGGCAGCAGACGGTGCAGAAGGACTGCATGCCATCCACATCTCATGGCTGCTCGGCAGAAGATGGTGCAGTAGGACTGCTAGCCATCCTCATCTCTTGCCTGCCCGGCAGAAGATGATGCAACAGGACTGCTAGCAATCCGTATCGCCTGCCTGCTCACCGTAAGTCGATTCAATAGGACTGATTGCAGGACTAAAGAGAATGACTTGGTCAAGTCACTCCAAATTTAGTCCCTGCGCCCACGTCTGCCCAGGCGCTCGTGGCCGACATGGCCAGGAGCACCTCGGACATGACGATGATGGCTACCAGTCGTACTGTACTGTCTGCTGCCAGAAGGCAATGGGTTGCTGCTACTGTGTAGCAATGCCGTACCGCATCTGCCAGCACCCAGGAGACATACGGTGACGGTTACCTGAGCGGGCTCCATGCTTGCCGTGGTATGGCGTCTGCACAGGTAACTCAGGAAAAAAGGCGCAAAACGATTGTCTGCCCTTGCTTTCACGGAGGGAGGGAGGGAATGGGGGCCTGGCAATATGTACCCAGAACCACCCGCGACAATGTTTTAGCCACATCAGAGTGCTCCATTGTGACTGCTTTGGACAGCACTCTCAACTCAGATGTACGATTGTTTGCCGTTGCTCTGACGCAGGGAGGGACGACTGACACCACGGCTTACAGAGTTGGCTTCAGGGAGCTAAAATCAACAAAGGGGGTGGCTTTACATCAAGGAGTATTTCAGGCAGGACTTCACGGAGGGTTCCAATAAGAAATGATGCACCTAAGTTATTTTTCTTATTGGAACAAGGAGGTTAGTCTGGCCTCTGATTGATACATGGCTAGATTTACCTCGCTGCACCTTCTCTGTGAGTGACTACAGTGTGACCTAGAGGAATGAGTCCCCTAGACAGGGGAGGGGGGGAAGCAAATGAGTACAAAACAAATCTGGTCTATTTCTTGTTTTGATCCACTCCATCTATCTTTTACATCTTTGGCTGGCAGCAGACGGTGCAGAAGGACTGCATGCCATCCACATCTCATGGCTGCTCGGCAGAAGATGGTACAGTACGACTGCTAGCCATCCTCATCTCTTGCCTGCCCGGCAGAAGATGGTACAATACGACTGCTAGCCATCCTCATCTCTTGCCTGCCCGGCAGAAGATGGTACAGTACGACAGCTAGCAATCCGTATCGCCTGCCTGCTCACCATAAGACGGTTCAATACGACTGACTGCAGGACTAAAGAGAATGACCTGGTCAAGTCACCAAAAATTTAGTCCCTGCGCCCACGTCTGCCCAGGTGCTCCCAGCCGACGTGGCCAGGAGCACCTCGGACATGACGATGATGGCTACCAGTCGTATTGCACCGTCTGCTGCCAGAAGGCAATGGGTTGCTGCTACTGTGTAGCAATGCCGTACCGCGTCTGCCAGCATCCAGGAGACATACGGTGACGGTTACCTGAGCGGGCTCCATGCTTGCCGTGGTATGGCGTCTGCACAGGTAACTCAGGAAAAAAGGCGCGAAATGATTGTCTGCCCTTGCTTTCACGGCGGGAGGGAGGGAATGGGGGCCTGACGATATGTACCCAGAACCACCCGCGACAGTGTTTTAGCCCCATCAGGCATTGGGATCTCAACCCAGAATTCCAATGGGCAGTGGAGACTGCGGGAACTGTGGGATAGCTACCCGCAGTGCAACGCTCCGGAAGTCGACTCTAGCCTCGGTGCTGTGGAAGCACTCCGCCGAGTTAATGCACTTAATGCACTTAGAGCATTTTCTGTGGGGACACACACACTCGAATATATAAAACCGATTTCTAAAAAAACGACTTCTATAAATTCAACCTTATTCCATAGTGTAGACATACCCTGAGTAGCAGAAGCCTTTTGGGGGCTGTGATTGGGTATCATACACCCCATATTTTATTCAAGAAGCAGTCTGGGTTTTCCCAGAGACAGAAGAATGATTTCATATGGGGTGACTATTTATTTCCCCCTTTGGTTTGCCAGACTGGCAGTCATGGAGGCAGAGCCCTCAGTAGAAAAGGTAAAGCACAGCTACCTACGGTGCAGCACAGAGTGTTTCAACCTGATTGTTTGGAAAGCATATGGAGAGCTTTGGATGGTAAGAGCTGTGTAAATGCAATGTATTACTATGTATTATTTAATTATTGTAAGGGAACCAGTGACAGTGCTGATAAGGCACTTCAGTCCAATTCAAACTTCAACCTCCCTGGTAAGACTGTGACAGGCTCCTTGGTTTGCAATCGTAATGTCTGTGACATAAATAGCTGACCACTAGCAATGGAATCAGAATCGTACAATCATTTCACAAAGACCCAAGAACAGTCAGACAGTGATAACATTTGGTTGTTATCACCATGTCTAGGCTACAGGGGTTATAGCAGCATAGCTATGGCACCATAGCTGAACCGGCATAACCCCTTAAGTGCAGATGCAGCCTACAGCAACGGAAGGAGTTTTTCCATTGATGTAGAGACACTGCCTCCCCTCAGTGAGGACAGCTAGGTTGACAAGAAGCATTCTTTCATCAACCTATCTGCGTCTGTAGCTGGGCATAGCTAGTTGCTCAGCGATGTGGATGTTTCGCACCCCTGAGTGCCATAGTTGTCAACTTAAATTTCAAGTCTGGACAAGGCTTTTCTTAGGATGGATTTCAACCAGTGAATCATTTAGAGGTGAAAAGCTTCATAGATCCTTGATCACTGAGCCTTCCAGAATTAGGCATTTTTATATCTGGTCATTAGAAGGGCACTTCTACTAACTGGGGGATACACTATGGATATTATAAAATGGTTTGATAGTATTAAAATTTCATTTTTAAATGCATGTACTGCAGAAAACAACGGTAGGCAGTGATGTAAATATAGAGATGTGGTTTCCCTACCAAGGCCATATGTGTATATCTAGAAGTAGAATGAAAACTGAACAGAAATGTCAGTGTAGAACCCACATAATAAATACTACTTTGATTAAGATCACATAACTTGAAAAAAAATAAGGTGTTTATAAGATGATACCTGTTTGCTGTTAGACATGATACTTACTTACCAGGCACCATTAAAAGAAACAGACCAGCTTAACAGCTCCCTTAATACTTTAAGTGTTCTCTTAACCCTTGGCAAAGACATTTAATCTCTCAGTGCCTGGTAATATTTCTGTAGGCTACCCAGCCCTTTATCTTTTGACATAGCTGAAATTTTTTATTAATATTACCCTCAATCATAAAGAATGCACTTGTTCCTCCTCATTTCCCATTCCCAAAGAAGAGGTGGAGATAAATTGCATACCTGTTAAAAACAACATGATTTAAAACTTTACGACAGAACAAGGCTCCTGTTGTACCATCTGGTTAATAAGCTGTCTGTTCGCTTATTAACAACTGTATAGATCTGATAGAATTTGGGGAAAAGGGCTGACAGCCCATCATATTTCTAATGGTAAGGTACATCCTGTCTTTCAGTTCATTTTGAATAAAACACAATTCCACATGCCAGCTTTGCAAGTGAGCTGCACAAAGAACAAAGACACTCCAAGGGAGGCTTGTAAAGATCCAAGGCTCTGCAGTGTCTAGAGAAATTTATCTATAACGAGGCACTGAAGCAGAGTCTCATTCTTCCCCCACCCCGTGATTTCTCCCCTCCCTCCTCCACTCCGTACCACCTTCTTTAGAGCAACACTGTCTGAAGGAAGGTTAGCAGAAGGTAATCAGTCTTCGAGGTTGGGAGGAGGAGTGGGGGATGCCTCATCTGAGTGGCTAAAGGGAGGAAGCTGATCTTAATGGATAGCATCTGTAACTGTTCTCCGGTTGGCTTTTTCAGACTCACTGAAGAACAAAAACAACTCTCAGCTTGATCTGAAAGAAAATGGAGGGGACGTAGGGGAAGAGAAAACCCTTAAGAGTTGTGTTTCACTGCAGTGTAAAGTAGTCTTTGAAAAGAGTTCTTGCAGCACAGAAGCTAAAAGTAACAAAGGTAGCTTTTAGTGCCCTTCCTGGATGTTTTATTACCTCCTCACCAGGGTCTCCATTAAAATCCTATTTAAGTTTAAGTTGCTGGCTGGTTGCAATGGTAAAGTGGCACCCCTGGGATGCTGCCCGATGTGATTAAAAAGCACACCGCAGAGTGTCACAAATTGCAGCTTTTTCGATTGAAAATACTTCTGGTCAAAAAAACCCTATGTTTAGATTGAAATCTAGTGTGTGTAAAAACAAACAAACAAAAAAACAAAACTTGTGTTATTGGGCTGGGGGAGGGCACAGCACAAAGTAGTGGGACCCCAGCTAAAGACTGGACAAGTGGTTTGTTTTGATAAAATACCATTTGCCCGCTGAAGAGCTTACCTGCCAAATAAGCAATAAAAGGGAATTTTCAACATCAAGGAAAGGCAGCCCTGATTCTCTCCGGTCTTGACTTTTACCTTCTTTTCCTGGATGTTGACTGCGACCTTCTGAGACTTGAGGAAAAACACCATAATATCTATTGATAATTATTTGTTACTTTTATTACAGTAACCGTGAGAGGCCTCAACTGGGCATTGTACAAACACTCCAGAAGGGAGAATCCCTCCCCAAAGAGCTCACAACCTAGTACAATGATCCTGCAAAGGCTTAAGCACAAGCTTAACTTTATGCATCAAGAGCAATGCCAGCATGTGTCTATCTTTGCAGAATTGGGGTTAAAATAGACGTATTCATCAAAGGGAGACTATGAGAAAAGATGTGTTAGCACAGATGGAGAACTCAGACACGGAGAGGTGAAGTGACTTGACCAAGGTTACACACGCAGTATGTGGCAGAGCGAGAAACTGAACCCAGAGCTCCCAAGTCCCAGTCCTGTGCCTTTATTATTTTATTTATAGTTTCACATTTTTAAAATACAGCCATATTCACAAAAACATCTTTTCTCTTAATTAAAGTTTAGTCAGCCCTGTTCATGAATTCTTGGCTGTGAAACACCTTGAACAGTATAGGTTGTACAACAAGTTTAACTTAAAAATGTTACAAAAATGTCCCCATTTTTAAAGTTGATCTAAATCAGCAGTTCTCAAACTATGATGCTGGCTTACCTAGGGAGGCACGGAAATGTGTCACAAGAAGCGCAAGCTGTGTGCCTTTAAAAAAAAAAAAAAAAAAAAAAAAGAGTGCTGGCTGTAAGCCCCAGGTGGCTGGGGCTTGTGCAGAATGGTTGTGCACATCTGGGAGGTGAGGATAAAGGGTACAGCCAGAGCCCCACCAACCTGGGATTGACAGCCTGCAACCCAGGCTCTCCGCCCCCTGTCCCAATCCCCCACCAGGAGGCTCAGGCTCTGCTCCCCAACACACACAAAATCCCTCACCTGGAGCCGGCCGGGCTCTGGATGTGACAGCAGCAGCGCAGAAGTAAGGATGGCAATGGGGCACTAAGTCTACTGTGAAAAGTGATATTGACAAATATCACTTTTCACATTGCCACCCTTACTTCTGTGCTGCTGCTGGCATAGCGCTGCCTTCAGAGCTAGGCACCTGGCCAACAGCGGCTGCTCTCTGCTTTGTCTTCAGAGCTGGGTGGCGGTGTATGTACTTGTGGGGGCAAGGGTGTGTGTGCGTGCGTAAAGGATTACAGACACAAAGGGGGGGGTGATCAAACAAGTTTGATCTAATTGATAAATACTATATTCAATTTCAAAATTTATTTTTTCTTTGTGGGGGTGGGAGGAAGGGAAGGGATAAGAATCCAGTACTGTTACCTAAATATATATATATATGGTACTTGATTCTCACAATACCTACTCTGTTATGTAGGTATTATTGTATACCCATTCACTGATGAATAAAATGGAGAACCCCAAGAAACAAAGTGAATGAGGGGCAGAACCAGAAACGAGACCCTTTATTCCAGAGTCCCCAAACCCTGTTACTGGCTCTTAATTAATATTCTCTGAATATACTACGGCCATGGTAACATTTACATAGGCCCCAAGCACAGATTTAAAGAGAGTTTCCTACACAGCTTTGAAAATCATCCCATTCTTCCTAAAATGTTTATCTAACCCTTGCCCTGCTCCTGGTGGCTCCTCACCAGCCCCATCCTTCAAGTTCCTGCTGGCTTTGTCCCTCACCCAAGTTTCTCTGCCCACTTGCATTTGAGGTTAGTAAAGGAAGCTGCCATCACTGTCTACCACACCCTAGAGTGGGTGGCTGCCTTATGTGTGCTAATCCCTTGGCTGGCTGCTCCAGGGGCCACCGCATGGGCTGGTGGAAAGGAAAAACATGAAAGCAGCTACACAAATATTCTGGCAGTGGAGGGAACTTCCTACAGTGACAGCTGAGATCTGGCAGCTTTCCTCCACCAGTTGTAGTCCTACCCTTCCCCTCCACCATTCCCTGCTGTTCCTCCTCTGCCACAAAACTTGGTGAACTGGGCAACAAAATGGCAGATTAAATTCAATGTTGATAAGTGCAAAGTAATGCTCACTGGAAAAAAGAATCTCAACTATATACACAAAATGAGGGATACTAAATTAGCTGTTTCCACTCCAGAAAGAGATCTCAGAGTCATTATAGCTAGTTCTCTGAAAACATCTGCTCAACGAGCAGTGGTAGTCAGAAAAGCTAACAGAATGTTAGGAACCATTAGGAAAGGGACAGATAATAAGACAGAAATGATTATAATGCCACTATATAAATCCATGGTATGACCACACCTTGAATACTGCATGCTGTTCTGGTCACCCATCTTTAAAAAGCTATATTAGAATTGGAAAGGGTACAAAGAAGGACAAAAAATGATTAGGGGTATGGAGAAATTTCAAAGATTAGGATTGTTCAGTTTAGAAAAGAGACAACTAAGTGGGGGGAGGGATATGATAGAAGTCTATAAAATCATGAATTGTGTGGAGAAAGAGAATTAGGAAGTTTTATTTACCCCTTCACATAACACAAGAACCAGAGGTCAACTGATGAAATTAAAAGGCAGCAGGTTTAAAACAAACAAAAGGAAGTACTTCTTCACACAACACACAGTCACTCACAGCCTGGAGACATTGTAAAGGCCAAAAGTGAAACTAAGTTAAAAAGAGAAGTATTTAAATTCGTTGAGGATAATTCCATCAATGGCTATTAATCAGAATGGTCAGAGATGCAATCCCATATTCCGGCTGTCCCTAAACCTCTGACTTCCAGAAGTTGGGACTGGATGACAAGGGATGGATCACTCCAAATTGCCCTGTTTTGTTCATTCTCTCTGAAGCATCTGGCACCAGGAGACTGGACACTGGGCTCGACGGTCTATTGGTCTGACCTAGTACGCCATTCTTATGTTATGTTCTTTCACCACAGGCAGTCAGCTGTAGAGGGAGCCTCAGTCTTTCTGCATTTACCTCCGTGGCAACAGTTGCTTTCACAGGGCTCCCTGGACTGGTAGGTCCCCATACGCCACAAACCCTACTAGAGTAGGGTTTATTCTCCTGTATCTAACTTGTACAATTTTTCCTAATATTACAGCGCTGATTCAGCATAGAACCAAAGTATGTGAAACATGTGGTCAACGTTAAGCATGCATTTAACTCCCATTCAAGTCACATGCTTAAAAGCTTTGCTGAATACAGCAAAGGTTACTCTTGTGCTTCAAGTTAAGCATGTCCTTAAGTCCTTTTCTGAAATAGGGCCTATCCTGGAGATTTTCTCACCATCTCATGACTTTTGGGAAGCATGCTTTTTTTCTCAAAATCCATTCACTGGTTATAGCACCTCAGATATCTATAATGAATAAGCTCTGGGTGTTGTGATACAGCATGGCCAGAGGGCAGCACGAGAGTGTTAGAAGGGAGCCTTATTCCCTGTAGAGGGGAGAAAGTTTGCTATAGATTAATTAAAGCACCTGAAGCCAATTAAAGCACCTGAAGCCAGTCACCTGATAAACCCCCCCTGCTTCAATCAGACAAGGGAAGGAATTGAAGCAGAGTGGATTGGTGTTGGAGCAGAGAGCAGTTTGGAGGGAAGCAGAGGAGAGTTTGGAGAAGTGCTGCGGTGGGCTAAGAAGTCCAAGACCCTAGGTAAAGGGACATCTGGTTTGTGAAGAGGGATGGCAGGAAGACCCACAAGCTGAAGGGCAGGACAAAGAAGTAGCCCAGGGGAAGGAACCGCTAGTTCAAGTGGTTTACCGCTGTCCCTAGGGCCCCTGGCCTGGGACCCGGAGTAGAGGGCGGGCCCGGGTCCCTCCCTCTCCACTCCCCTCCTCTAGGACACTAGTGGGGCAGTTAATACCCCAGTTCAGGGGCGAGAAACGGTGCCCTGAACCCTCCCTAAGAAGAGAAAGCGCAAGACCCATCAAAGTAGTGCTGGCAATTTGCCACAGTGTGCAAAATGTGTTTCTAGAAAAAAATCTACACTACACCAGTTCCTCGCTGGTCAGACACAATCACCATATTTGTTTAAAACACAGACAGTACTTGCTTTGTAATACAGATTTGAGCATGGCTCCTTTATTCATAACCATAAGTAATACACAAGGGACTAAAAATGTAAAGTCATTTTTATCATTGGGCATTATTTTCCAACACATTGCTCTACTCAAAATTGCAGTTTATTCTCTTCCTTAAAAACAGAATAAATGGTGATACAGCAGAAAGGAAAATACATCAGCTCTCCCTTAGGTACTTGTGTTTATTTTTCAAATGTAAGCTTTGTAGCAGAGAGCTGATTTGGGGAAACACACGGCATCTGAACACTTTGAGCTGAATAAATGTAGAAATAAGAATCAGCAAATTTGGTTTTGGAATTTAAATTAATGGTAAGTCTCGAAAAATGTTAATTCCACTTCTAAAAGCCTGGTAAAGCAAACAGGCTTACCAAAAGCCTGGTAAAACCTTCAAGGAGCATGTCATGGTGGGGGAGGGTTTTCTTGGAGTTATACTTTCCCTTCAAATCCACTGGGACCTGCAAGACTCAGACTTCAATCAGAACACTATTAAATAAAACTCATGTTATATCACACTAAGCTGAAGGTTCTAGAGTGGCTACAAAATCATCAGTGAAATACGATAAAATGGCTTTAGCTCTCATTTTCTAGACACTCCTGGAAAGCCACAAGGCATCTCAATGTTGTCCTGTCCCTGTTCTCTCACCAAGCTCCCATTTGCTTGAATGAGAAAATAGGCAAAAGTTCTAATATCAATAATCCCACTCCACATATATTTATTGCTAGTCTCTTGGACACTAGAAACCCGAAATATGAATGCTGCACTGCTTCCAAGAACAATCCATTTCTTTTCTTAAACATTAAAAAAAAACCCAAACAAACAAACAAAAAACGCAAAGGGACTCTCTGGTCAGGCGGCTAACGTCTGAAAGGCAGGTTTTTTGATTAAATTGAAATTTTGAAAAGCCTAGTATCAATGAAAACTCTTTAATAAGCATTTTTTAAAATCTGTGATGATAGTTCTTACTTCACTTTCAGAATTTGCTAATGATATAAAATTTTGCTAGTGTAGAAGAACCAGCAAGATAAACTGTTAAATGTCTCTCTGTTAAAAACTGGAAGTCAAATCCTAGTGAGGAAAATAGAAAGGAGCATGAACTCTGGCAAGTGAAGCGTAAAAGTATACTAAAACAGACCAAGAAAGAATTTTAGGAGCAACTAGTTAAGGACACACAAACTAACAGTACACTTTTTTAAGAACATCAGATGCAGAAAGCCTGCCGAACAAGTCAGTGGGGCCACTGATGGACCGAGGTGCTAAAGGAACATCCAAGGAAGTCAAGACCTTTGCAGAGAACCTAAATGAATTATCTGGATCAGGTCTTCAATGCAGAAGATGAGGGGGCGATCCCCACACCTAAGGCATTCTTTTTCTATGACAAATCTGAGAAACTGTCTCAGACTGAGCTGTCAATACAGGAGATTTTGGAACAAACTGATACATACACCAGGAACAGATGGATTTCATCCAAGAGTTCTCAATGAACTCAAATGAGAAACTGCAGAACTACTAGCTGTGGTATGTAACCTATCACTTAAATCAGACTCTGTACCAGATGACTGGAGGATAGCTACTGTAACACCGATTTTTAGAAAGACTCCTGAGGTAATCCGGGCAATTACAGGCCGGTAAACCTAACTTCAGTACTGGCAAATTGGTTGATGAATATGATATGCTGGAACAGTCAACATGGCTTTTGTAAAGGGAAATCATGCCTCACCAATCTAACAGACTTCCTTGAGGGAGTCAACAATTATGAGGACAAGAGTGATCCAGTGGATATAGTATACTTGAACTTTCAGAACGCTTTGACAAGATCTCTCACCAAAGGCTCTTAAGCAAAGTAAAAAGTCATGGGCTAAGAGGGAAGGTCCTCTCATGGATCAGTAACTGGTTACAAGATAGGGAACAAAAATAAATGGTCAGTTTTCACAATGGAAAGAGGTAAATAGCAGGGATCTCCAAGGATCTGTACTGGTACTAGTGCTGCTCAACATATTCATAAATGATCTGAAAAAGGGGTGAAAAGCAAGGTGGCAAAGTTTGCAGATGATAACTATCTTGAATAATTTTGTAAGTCCAAAGCTGACTGCAAAGAGTTACAGGGGATCTAACTACACGGGTGACTGGGCAACAAAATGGCAGATGAAATTTAGTGTTGATAAGGACAAAGTAACACATGTTGGAAAAAGAATCCTAACTATACATACAAAATGATGAGTTCTAAATTAGCTGTGCCACTCAAAAAAGAGATCTAGAGTTATCATGGATAGTTGCCTGAAAGCATCTGCTCAATGTGTAGCAGCAGTCAAAAATGCTAACAGAATGTTTGGGACCATTAGGAAAGGGATAGATAATAAGACAGAAAATATCATAATGTCACTGTATAAGTCCATGGTACTCCCACACTTTGAATACAGCACACAACTCTCATCACCTCATCTAAATACATATATAATTTATTATATATTAGAATTGGAAAAGATGCATAAAAATGATTTTGGGGTATGGAACAACTTCCATAAGAGGAGAAATTAATAACACCGGGATTTTTCTTGCTTGGAAAAAGAGACAACTAATGGCGATGATGATAGAGGTCTATAAAATCATGACTGATGTGGAGAAAGTGAATAAGGAAATGTTATTTTCTCC
Organism: Natator depressus; assembly: GCF_965152275.1. NCBI lineage: Eukaryota > Metazoa > Chordata > Testudines > Cheloniidae > Natator > Natator depressus. The sequence goes on along the minus strand of NC_134240.1, from coordinate 65,971,813 downwards.
TTCACAGACCACAAGAACTGGGGGTCACCCAGTCAAATTAAAAGGTGGCAGTTTAAAACAAACAAAAGGAAGTAATTCTTCTCACAATGCACAGTCAACCTGTGGATCTCGTTGCCGGGGGGTGTTGTGAAGACCAGAAGTATAAGTGGGTTCATAAAAGAACTTGCTAAGTTCATGGAGGATCAGTCCATCAATTGCTATTAGCCAAGATGGTCAGAGATGCAATGTGCACACGCTCCAGGTGTTTCTAAACCTCTGAATTCCAGAAGCTCGGACTGGATGACAGGAGATGGATCACTCAAAATTGCCCTGTTCTGTTCATTCGCTCTAAAGTATCAGGCACCGGCCACTGTCAGAACAGGATACTTGGCTACACAGACCACTGCTATGACCCACTATAGCCATTCTTATGTACTTATAACTAACTGAAGAGAAAGTGGAATGAAGAAACCTAGTATCAGTCTCCAAGCTGGAAATTAAGGCATGCACCATTAAAGTCAATAGGAAACACAGAATGATACTTTAAAGCCAGAAGGGACCACCAAATGATATAGTCTGACTTGCTGTATATCACAAGCCACCTACACATTAAATCCAACAATCAAAAGCTTTGTCCTTTATGTCCAAGTTCAGGATCATGGATTTTAGCATTGATTTTTTTTTAAATCAATGAGGGGCTCTGATCTTTCAAGGAACTCTGTACAGTGGGACCCTGGGCCTGTGCAGAGCTCAGTGTTAGATCAGGGCCTACAATAGTATTAGTAACACAGGTGAGGAAATTTCCTAGCTTGAACCAGTCCATGTTCCTGAAGAAAAACCAGATTGCTAGTGCAAAACTGGAATTCCTTAATCAGATAATGGATATGGTCATCATGTTTTTATACATAAACATAAATAAAACAAGGTCAGTGGAGAAAGAACCAACAGCCAACCCTGCACCATCCTATCTACTTGCCAGCAGTAAACTGGGGCCACTGTTCTGGGCGAAGACAAACCTAGGACCTGGATTCTTCCCAGAAGACGAGCATGCAACTCTCAACGATTTCAGTGGGAATTGCATGCACAAATCTCCAGAGGGTGATCAGGCCACTTAGGCTCAATTAACTCTGACTAGCTGGTACAATTCAAATGAGCGCAATCAGAATTTAGGTCAAACACGCAGAAAGTACCAAATACATAGTATCATCATCTTTTATTATTTTTTAGTAGTAATGGGGTTAAAGATTAAAAGAAAATACTTTCTCGAATAACAGAGCAGAATGCAGCTTTGCATCTTGTGCTTATATATAGCTGGCTCTCACATTCTGTTACTGCATCTGCAGTAGACATTTCTTAGAAATTTCCCACCACTGTCTTTGGTGCAGCTCCACTGGTGGTACAAACAGTAAAAGAACCAGGGCAGATTGCCTGGTGATACTTTAGCCATCTACTCAAAGCCAGTGGCTAAAATGCAAGCGTGCCAAGAGCACCCTTGCTTCCACTGGTGCAGCTGTATCAGATACAGCAAGAGAGGAGATCTTTAAGAAGAAAAACCCAGGGTAGTGAAGACCCAAATTGATTAGTTTCTCATCCCCAAACCACTTTAAAATCTAGTACATTTTACATATTGTTGAAAGTTTCCTGTTTTTCAAAAGCAAAACATGCATCAGCTTTTTTTGACATCATTAGTAGTGACTAGCAAACCTCAAAATTCTCAGAGGTTTTGGCTTGTATTGACAGCTGACATACCTACCCAACATCTTTGATCTAAAAATCCTGAGAGAGTTCCAGTTCTTCCTGGTTCCAAACTGGTCCGAAAAATTTCAACAATAGACCTTTCTGTGGCATTTCTCTTTCTTATTCCAAACAAAATCATTAAGTTCAGAGGCATGTTAAAAATGTTGCAAAAGTTTATCTATACCTTTTCCAAGCTTCTAAAAAAGGTTCAGTAACATTTTTGGATTAAGACTTCCTTTTAGAGTAGGACATACACATGATTATTAGGTGCTGTTGAAACAGAAAAAAAATTACCCCAAAGGACTTACAGTCTAAGTTTAAGACAAAAGACAACCAATGGATCCAAACATGGGGGAGTACGAGGAAACTGTGGTACAGTACTGGTTAGCATGATAGGTACAGGTCGTGCCAGCAGCCTAGTTGTCATCACATACAAATGTGACCCATAACAACTACAAGGTATGTTCAATGCAATAGTTTATTCTATTGAGCAAATGGGACGTCCATGTAACAGCCTTTTAGGACCAGTTAATGCATTAAAACCCTTCTACAGCAAAGGTCAGAATCTCAACAGTGTCAGCAACTACTCTGCATCATTTACAATGTAGATATGTTTATGTCCATACTTTCCCAATGGAGTTACTCAAGCCCATAGCTGATCTGTCCCTTTAATTTTCAGTTAACCTTGTAACAATGCAGGCGCCCTGAAAGCAATCAGGCCTTGCTATTCATTGATTTCAGTGGGAAGTAGATTTTGCACAAGGATGCATTATAATCTCAAGGTTGAAAAAGACTTATATAATGAAACTTTGATAAAAATCGACTCCTAAGAGTAGTTACAAGAGAAATCAAAGGCTCCAACTATTTGACGCAGCAAATAGGCTTCAAATTATGTTCAATTTAACACCTGCTGGGGCCAAACATTGGATGTGTGTCTCCATTAATTTCTACAGAGCAGCATCTGCTTACACTCCGACTAAGTCTGGAGCCCTATATTAAGGGATGACCTAATGATCCATTCTGGCACTAAAATCTATGAAACATTACATCTATAAGAATAACTACATTTTGTTTTACAAATGGCTAAATGTTTGGGAAAATTGTTTTTAACAGTGCGACTATTCTTGTTTCTGATTACTCTACATTCGCATGTTGTATACTGATGGTGGCCAGTTAGTAGCCTATTGAAATGATTCCTGGTCTCAGTTTGGTTGTGTCCTCAGTGAAAGGCTTCATCACACTGGAATCCTTCAAAGATAGTCTCAGGCCAACGACTCAATGGACAAGGCTGTTAGATATCTTCTCCCCTTTAAGGATTCTCTTCACTACAAAACACAACCCAAATTCGAGGGGCCAAGTTTAAACGTGTAGCTTGAACAGTGTCACGGCTGGGTTGTGTTCCCAGTCAGGCACAGAGCCTTAGACACAACCAAAGCTTTAGCTCAGTTATGTAATATGGATATACGTTCACCATGACATAGCCGTGTCAGGGAACAACTATGTTGTAACTGGGTTCCCCCAGTTTTATTGTACTGCAGACAAACCTGCAGGGGGGGAGTCTATCCCAAAAGAGCACTGGGGCACATTGCCAAGACTGTGGAAAGAAGCGGATATTAGTTCTGCTGCATCTGTTCTGTGGACAAACAGCTGACTTCACTCTCCAAGCCTGTTGAGCCGGTACTTTTTCACAAGCATGTAATTCATTCAAAAAATATTCACCCTCCTTCCGCAAGGCTAGAGATGCTAACTTATGTTATGTTATTTCCGCAGCCTGGTTACAGAAAACATTTACTGCTTACATAAAAGCTCTGAAGAAAATCTTAGAAGAAATAAGGTAGTTGTGTTTTCCATTACAACAAGGACCTGTCACAACAGGCAAACTGATCATAGTTTAACATCAGTGTTATCATTATAACCATTAGGGTGTGGTCTATCTACATCAAACCATATTGTAATATGGTCAGGGACAATCCAAAAAGATGAGGGATAGGAGAAAGGACGTACTATTGTCCCCCTTTTAGACAAGAAGAAACTGAGGTGCAGTAGGATTAAGTACAGTGCCCACAGTCAGACAAGAAGTTTGTGGCAGGGCCAAGAATTGAATCCAGGTTTCCTGAATGCCTGAACCACAAAACCATCATTCTCCCTGCCATCCCATAGGACGGTCAGTCTACCAAGGTAAACTTTTCATATCTCTCCAGTTTGATCACAGGTCTCCACTTCTGGAGAAGTGTTGTATCAAATGCTCTAATCTGATGGTCACGGGAAATTGGAAGTGAGGAGACTGAAGTTTATTAGTAAACCAATTAGCACCTCGCTAGCACCATGTTCATATTTAATTGTATTTGGAAGTAATTATCAGCATAGGCCTTTGCCAATATCCTCAGCACTGTTAGCAAAACCATGCCCAGGGAGATAAATTGAACAGTTTAACCACTTGACTATTACTTTTTATGCCTGCCGTACACTGGTCCTCTGCACATTTTAAATGTTTTTTATTGCTGTATCCAGTGATTGATCTTTTTAAAACATTGATAAATAAAATATAAACTTGATGCAGAAATTACTGCTTGAGGTTCTGTGATCTGAGTTATGCAGGAGGTCAGACTAGATGATCACAATGCTCCCTGCTGGCCTTAAAGATCTATGAATTGATGAAAATCAGACTTTCCTCCCACTATCAAAACACACACAAACTTTCTAAAGCTACCTCCGAGGCCTCACCTGCACTAGCAATTTGCACTGGTTACATCTATCGGTGCTAGCTCCCAGGGCAACTGAACCAATCTAAACCTTTAACGGAAACAGGTAAGGCTACAGTTTGCCCCATCCAGCTCGCCTGCTTATCCAGCAGGGATGAGCTTCACTGAAGTGCAAAACGCCATTTATAGCAGCTTTGCCCGTCTGCACTAGGGGGTTTCCACGAGGAGCTCCTATCACTGTCTGAAATCTCCAATGCCGACAAGGCCTCAGAAGCAGATTTCCCACAGTGAGGGAGGAAACCGTTCATTCCCCTGTAGCGTGAGCCCTCAAGATCCCAGGAGAAGACTGATCTGTCCTATCTACCCAGCACTCTGCATTGTTAAAAGGGCCAGCTGAATTCCCTGTGCATGCAGTATGCTCCGAAGACTGTACGGGCTAGTTGCGACCGTAGTTTGGTATGGCAGTAATAGCAGTCATCATCTGAAAAAAGTTACTGAATTGCACTGATGGGAGGGACTGTTTGATTTTATCATGATGTTAGCAATAGTTGATATTTACTTAAGTCACAGCTCCTGCAGACAAGTGATTCTTAGACAGAAATCTCAACCTTTATTAAAAAAAAAAGTTACTAACCCACACAATTGTGGAGAAAGGCTTAAATATATGATCCAAGCAAATTGTAAAGGCTCAAAAACCAGAAGGCAAATAAAAGGAAACCCAAATGAATTTTATCTCATGATTTTTAAAGCAATCTTATGATATTTTGGCATCTGACACATGCATGATATTTGAATGGTTGGTATTGGTAACTCTGGGATTATTAATTTTATTTTAAAAAGAGACATATTACAGCATCTAATTGATACTAGAAGTTCTAAGTGTTTTAGTCAAGTTCTTCAAGCTTTTCTGTAGGGGAAGAGGTCAGAGAAGGTACAAGCAGCTAAGATTTTTTCCCCCAATGAAACATCTTTGATGCTAATGCTGCAAAACACAGGGCTATATTTCCACATGAGCCACACACATGGCAAATCAAGCTCTATGTGAGGCAAGAGAGCAATCTTCTAATAATGGCTGGTTGTACTGGTAAAACATTTTGACATGACCTATTATGCAACAGGATATTTTTCTACACAGGCCATGGGCTAAATAAGAACAGCTCAGCAGCTTCACAGCATCACAACGTAAGTAAGTGGCCTGGACACAAGTCAATCATCTGGAGAGGCAATTTCCCTGTGAAGATTCTTCTCCGGCATCAACAGAGGCAACAATTATCAGCTCAAAAAGGGAAAGTGTTTGGAACCAGAGCTTGATCATGTATAATAATCCAGTTACTACGCATAAGTAACAAAAGCCAGGCTCATGATGACGTTTATATGAATGCAGGTAAAGTTATGACTGGCTGGCTGCCTTCCACTAAGAATGCATGCATTGTGCCTCCAAGTCTAATCACCAGCCAAAGAGGAAACTGCCAGTAAAAACTGCTACATTAGTAGAAAACACTAGTGATATTTATTTTTGTACGTACTTGTGCAAAACTTTTGGAAGATCACTCAATTATTCCATTTATTTAATGCAATCAAGTGGCTATGGAAATTTCTTTAAAAATAACATAAGCAGATTCCTCTCTGGCAAAAATCAAATCAGGAAAGCAGCAGTATGTAGGAGACTCTGTGTAGCTACTTTCTGCAGCAAAGTGGGGATCTAGGTTGACACAGCAGCCTTGAACTCCATACAAGTCAGAGAACTGCAAAGGTATATGGCCAATCAGAGGGGAAGGTCTTCTGAGCATCCCTTGACAATCTAAGCAGCAGTTTTTAAAACTTAAAAAAAAAAAGCAGTCGCTATAGACCAGAAGATACTGGGAAGCAGATGATCATTTCCAAGAATGAAGTGTTCAAGCGTGTGACACAAAAGGGCCCCCTTATTATTGTCTATATTACAGTAGCACTGAGAGGACCCAACTGAGACTGAGGCCATGATATACTAGAACCTGTACGAAAAAAAAAACAAGACAGTTTCTTCCCCAGAGAACTTACATTCTCACTAGGCAAGACAGAGAGGGGAAGTGACTTTCTTGCAGTCACACAGCAGGCCAATGACAGAAGCAAGAACAGGAGGAGAGGTTACTCACCTTGTGCAGTAACTGGAGTTCTTTGCTATGTGCATCCCTTGGGGTGCTCCACTCCAGATGTGCATGAACTCCATGTGCCTTTGATCAGAAATGGTTTTTGTAGCAATGCCCGTTCAGCCCGCGCATACGCCGTACACATCCTTGTGTCCTGTACCAAGGATATAAAGGGCTGCACTGGAGAACTTCCCTCAGTTTCTTCTCCACCACAAAGACCCGGAGAGGAAACTCCAAAGCAGAGAGGAAGCGGGGTAGGTCCTGAAGCGTCCTTAGGGACACACTTCTCAAAGGACTCCAGTTACTACAGAAGGTAAGTAACCTCTTCCCGTCTTCTTTCAATAATATCCCTATGCGTGTGCCACTTCAGGTCACTTCCTAACGGTATCTCTTGTTAGGAGGAGGGGGCTTCAGAACAGGATCCAACACTCCAGAAAGGACTGATGTGATCTAGAGACAGCTATCAGAGCATAGTGTTTGGAAAAGGTGTGCACTTATGCCCACGTTGCAAGTTTTAGCAATTAGAACATCCTTTCTCCCAACTGGGTATCATCTGCAAATTTTATAAGCATTCTCTCTACTCCATTATCCAAGTCATTAATGAAAATACTGAACTGCACCAGACTCAGGACTGACCACTGTGGGACCCCACTAGATATACCCCTCAGTCTAACAGCAAACCATTGATTCTACTCTTTCAGTATGGTTTTTCAACCAGTTCTGCGCCCATCTTATAGTAATTTCATCTAAACCATATTTTCCTAGTTTGCTTATCGGAATGTCATGTGGAACTCTGTCAAAAGCCTTACTAAAATCAAGGTATATCACATCTACTGCTTCCCCCCATCCAGTAGGTCAGTAATCCAATCAAAGAGATGCATAAAGAAGGACCCTTGTTCAAGGGATGAGGAAGGCATCTCAAAAAGAATGAGGAACCAGACCTCCTCTTGAACAGAACCTTTTGCGCTTCCTGTTGATGGCAGTTGGGAAAAGATCCACATGTTGAAACCTCCATGTCAGGAATATCTATCTGAGGATCTGAGTGTTCAATTCCCACTCATAGTCCAGAGAAAAATGTCTGCTCAGAATATTGCTCATGGTATTCTGTATGTTTGGAAGATAAGAAGCTGAAATGAGAATGTGATTGGCTATTCACCAGTTCCACAGTTTTATTGCTTCCGCAACAGAGAAGGGAACTTTGACGAGCTGCCTGTACCAGAGACATCTGCTGCCCCAGCAGTAGCCTTTCTGGAACATGAAGTCTCCAATTTGACTGTGACACAGGCTTCTTTGAGGTAGGTTCTCTGTGAGGAGATAAAGAACTCCTCTTCTTGGAAGCTCTGTGAGAATTATCAGAGCTCTTACCCAGTGAAAGTCTATGTTCTGAGGTTAGTGGGGCACTGTGTTTGCTTGGAGGTCAATGTCCAAGGGTGGTATCCAGGCCTGGACCTCAGTCAGGTCACAGGGAGCATTCCACCATGAGAAGCATAAGTTTAATCTCCCAGTTCTTACAGGATCTGCTTTTAAAAGCTGAGCAGATCTTGCTCTTTGCTGGGATGTGGTATCACCCACACAGCAGACCCAGTGGGAATGTCCATGGCTGACGAGGTAGCTTCCAGGCAGTCAAGACAGCATCTGAATCACAGAAATCCCAGGATACCAGTATGAGATTGCTCCTGAACAAAACCCCTCCGAATGGGGCAGGGTGGGTGGGGGGCGAGAAATGGAAATGGAGTCCCTCAAAATAAAATCAAAGTTAAATCAAGGTAAACTAAACTACACTGACTAAAAATCAAATTTTAAAATTAGAATTTGAGGCTATAGCTATGAAGTAGAAGGCGGTCACTGCCAGACGCTCCACTGTAAGCTATAAGGCAGTTGAAAAGGAACTGAGGGCAGTTCACCTGTGCCACCTTACATGTAATCAGTGTGGAGCACAATGATGCATAGGACCCATGTGCAGGCTGAATGGGCACTGCTACCAAAAATCTCCGATCAAAGGTGCATGCTCATCTGAAGTGGAGCACCCCAGGGACGCTCCTCAAAAAAGAACTCCTGTCTCCTGACTCTGAGGCCAGCACCCTATCTACTAAACCACATTGCTTCACTGAAGCTTGAAGAAGGAGTGAGCAAAGCGCTAATTCTGGCTGGGAAGGAAGGTGGGTGAGCATCCCCCCGATGTTAAATCATGCTAAATTGTGCCCTCACTGCTGCTAAAATATAAATGCTTCCAATGAAGCCATGAAGTTAACATCTCTGAGGTGATGTGGAAGGGCTGGAGGTAAGGTTCTTGAATTTGTGTTATTGCAAGATGAATGTGAAAGTTCCTGAATTACATCCATAAGGTTACTTTCAAATGGACAAAAGAAACTTTTAATTAAAGCTTATGACCCTAAAATCATAAAATCTGAAAAATTCTTCCTCTTGAGATGTTTATTGCTGCTAATCTTCTATGAGCAACATTTTAGGGAGAACTAAAGTAATAAGAAGCATAAGCAGAAGTACTATCCTCCTTCCCTGCTTGCCTTTGTTTACCATTTAAATTGTCACCCACACACTTTTTTATACAGAACACTGTGGGGTGTTATACACCAGCACAGAAATTCAGCAAATGAGGTTCCTGTCCCCAGCAGGATAAGGTTATGCCTGGCGTTCTCGCTCTTTAAGTCATATAAATTTATTTGGGGGAACAGAAAAGAGAGGTCTGATAACAGTCACTGTGCTAATCTGACTTTCGCCTAATGGACTGGGCGAGGTGAGAATAGAAAACACATAGGAATTAGCTGATTTCATACAAAGTCATTTTTAGTCACATGAATTCCCATTTTATTTGGTTCCTTACCAATATGTATAGCCTACATATTTCATTTAGAATCTGACAAGGTTTAAATAACCCAAAGATCCAGAATCATATAGGTTTCAATTCCTTGAGCAATGAGAGTTGTGCATGAGCATCAGAGTTGAATTCATCCCTCAGAGTATAACAACTTTTCACTTTTAAAGTGCTTTAATAAACACTACATCTCACAATAACTTGGTAAAGTATTACCCTACCCATTTTATAAATGGGAAACTGAGGCACAATTTAATCAACTTGCCCAGACACGTCAGTGGCAACTTTTGCATCTTCTCCCAAAGATTTAGTATATGTAGGTTAGACACACCCATCCAATAGAGAATTTTGATCCATTGATTAGGATGCTCCCCTGGGACTTGGGAGACCTTGATTCAACTCCCTGCGCCAGAGCAGATTTCCTGCGTGACCCGTGGGCAAGTCAGTTTCTCTGTGCCTCAGTTCATCATCTGTAAAATGGGGATAATACCACGTTCCTACTTCACAGGGTAGCATAAGTACATTAAATACTGCAAGGCCTAGGCACTTGTACGTTGTAGCTTGGGGGGGAAATAACACTTTGTGCAAAGAGCAACTTTTATCCTAAAAGCACTTCATAAACTTGGGTTTTTACAGATGGGGAAAACTGAGACACCAAAAAGCTAGCCACTGCAGAGCAAGAAACATGATCATTGCCTCCTAACCCCTACAACTGACACACTGCTGCTTTTGCAGCCCTGAACACATGTACCCAGAAAGTCCAATATATCTGTATCTATTTAGATATAGATACAGATATACAAACACACACGTGCGTATGTTCTGCTTTAGTAAACCCCTAGCATTACTGCCTTCCTATAAAATTGCGTGATGAAACACATGCCACCAGGGCAGGAAAGAGTCACAAAGCAACTTAATTCAGATTGCGTCTCCAACCATTTCCAGGTATTGCTTGTCAAGGTACCTCAGTAATAATCTTTGGGTAGCTCATATAGACAGCACAGGAGCCCCTTCCAGGTTTCAATTAGTTCTTACTATCTGAAAGTCTTCACTTTTTTGAGTGTGTGTGCATGCACGTGCAGTGAAATGCTTTGCCATTAAGCAAAATGGAGGATTAGAAGTAATTACTATTAATGGAGTAAATGTTTGTATAATGAAATCATGCTTGTATCTGCAAACAAAGCAAGACAATGAGGATAGCCTTCCCCATTACAGATTTGCTACTGTGTAGCCTCAACTATTACAGAAAAACAATTTAGAGTGAAAGATTATTCTCCGGCTCTTGATCTGGTGTTGTGTTTACGGGGAACAAAAAGGGTCAATATTATCCCAAGTGACATACTTAGCATGTTCAGAACTTCCTTTCTTATTCTGCTGCCTATTTCTTTCCCTCCCTGCCACCTTCTAAAAAAGAGAGCTTGTGGAATACTTTAGTATTTTTAAAGGTCTATTTATTCCCATCACAGAACAATTTTCAAGCTGATGAAGTACGGTGTTCAATACCTAGTACAGCCTGTTTCAATGTGATCCCAAATTTCTCATTTTACAGACCACTTTATAAGAGTAAGACCCTCTTCTGAGACACTTCTCCTTCCAGTCCCAATCTTCCAGTATTTAGTTCTCAAAATATTCCATTCTATGGGCCACCTAAAAGAGATCTATGGCCTAGTGTGTGTTCAAATTTTACAAGAGGGCTATATTTTCAAGAGCCAGATTCTGCCTCTGATGTACATAGGTGCGATTTGCATTGAAATCCAATGGGAGTTGTGAGGACAGAATTCAGCCAGAATTAAAATTCAAAGAGAGTTTGGATGATAGAAATTTCCTGGGAAACTTTTGCAATTGAAGCTGTGTTGGAGAATTTTATTCAGATGGGTTTACATGCAAGTTAAGTTCTGAGTTGCCTTGTGCACATGAGAGCATGATTTTTCACAAATAATTATACTAATTGCACAGTTATTCATACAATTGCCATGACATATCATAAAATATTAGGTCACTTATTTCATGACATGAGTGACATGATTTATCCTGAGTTAGTGAGTGTATACCGAGCTATAGCTACAGAAATAGATATTACTCCCAGCCATATTATACCAAAAATATGATTAGGACATGAGGAAAATCAGATTTTGATGTTATTGATTATTGTGCACCTCTCTAGATTGTAGATCTCAAAACTAAAGAAAAACACCTGGTTCTCACTTCTCTGATCATAAACTGCATGACAGAGTCACGCCTAATTTTTGAATCAGTGATTACTTACATTACTATTAACACTTTTAGATAGTTAAAACAGACATTTAGAAGTCTAGTTTAGTTCGCATGGTTTATGTCAGTTACTTGTCGCACTTATCTTGGCAGTGAAACTAGACTGGTTTGTTTATATTCAGCTTAATGCGCTGGCCCAATGCTGTTGTTTTTGGAATCCAAACTCTGTAAGTAGATATTTAATGGTATCTCTGGGGCCCTCTCCTCCACAGCCCATGCAACAGGAAGGAGCACTGGGACTCCCACCCTCCACTGTGGCCAGGGCTCTTTCCCTTCTTCTTTCCATCGTCCTCTGCTCCATTTCTCTGCCTCCTTTTCCTAAGAAGCATATGAGAAGGGTATGACACTGAGGAACTGTCCAGGAAGGGAGACATGACACACACTGGGAAGAGATCATGGGCAGAGGTACGGGTGATGCTTAGAGTATGGGCCTAAAATGGGAGATTAGCACCATTTTCCCCATAACGTGAACCCCTTTTTCTTATATATACACATTCCTATGGAATGCATGACAATATCCACATGCACGTAAATGGGGATTTGCCCTCATGTGTCAGAGGTCATAGCCCAGAGAAATCACTGAAGATTACCCTTCCATGAACGACACGTCCTTACTGACCCAGTTCATGTTCAATCACACCGTATTTCCTCAGAGGCCACACCTTCAGTTATTCACAGGTGAGTACTGCCCCCAAAATGGCATCAATGCAATTACTGAGCAAGCAGCTGCACCAGACCCTCATAAGGGAAGAATTATGTCAATCTTGTTTGCTATGTAGAATGTAACGCTGTGCTTTTCATTAAAGACCTTCCCTTCCAGAGTGGAGTGACAGCAGTTTGTACTTATAGTAGCAGGCTCTGTTATGGAATTAGTTAGTAGGTTTAAGATAACAATCTGTATTATTTAGGCAACTGCACCTGTGGACTGGTCAGTGTTGAAGTTAAACTGTTTTTGGTTGTTTTTTTTTTTTGACGGAAGGAACACAGTCAAGGAGATGTAGATGCTATAACCTTCCAAAGAGTCCCTAGCAGAGCTCAGGGAGAAGTGAACAGGGGGATACAGTGCAATAAGAGGAGAAATAAAAAGATAAAAGGAAAAAAGGAGTTTCACTTTCTTATCTTTATAATGTTAAACAAACTTTAAAAACAGACATACAGTATCATGTAAAGGAAAGTCAGACACTATCCTTCTAAGTCTAAATCAATATTGCTACCCTTGGCGTTTTAAAATGTGTTCTTAATGATCTTTAAAGCCTAAGGCTCAACTGACTTTTTTTTTTTTTTTTTTTTTAAACAGTCAATTTTCTGATCCTTGGAAAGATTGGTTATGTACAGTATTGTATCTTTCATCCACGGCTCCCAGTTACTGCATCTCACTGTTAGTTAACCTATTGTTTGGTCCCTTGTGTGTTGATAATTTCTATCCTTTCCTCTGTGCATGTGCGGGTAGAACGGTCAAAATATTGTATTTTAACTATACAAAGAACACTCTTCTGCTAAATCACATTTATGTCTCAATTGAGTGGCAGAACTAACCACCATTTTTATCTTATAATCAAATATTTCACTTGTATTTTAAAAAACTGAAAGGCATTTTTGAGCAAAACACTCCCTCCTTCATCCCTCCCTCCCTCTTACCTCCTAAAGAGCCAAAAATACATAGAATCTACAGACATATTAAGACATTAAGGTTTTACGCTTCTCCTTGCATACGTGCGGGCAACACTCCACTCATGCCTTTAACTGATAAAGTAATACAGCTGTCAGAATAATGGTTCAGCCTGTAATAAATTTCTTCATATAATATTTGCCCTGGGAAAAAGTACAACATACCTCAGGCTGCAATTCAACGTCTTCCAACACATGTAAGAGAATGGGAAGAGGGGGGATGGACATTGTGTTAAAATGCTTGATTTATCCTCTAAACTATTGTAAACAATTTTTTCCTCTCAAGGAATCCCAGAGATGCACCTACACTTAATTATACTGACAGCATCCCTGTAGGTTTTATTTATTGGGAATGGTGTGATTGGAGAGAGTAGAATTTCCTAATGCTTTCATTTAAGGATAGTCAATAGTAATATTACACAAAGTGCACAAAATTAAGGACTGATCCTTTTCATGGCAGGTCCAAGATACCACCCTATCACCCTTACTGGTGAAGATGGGTCTATGCCACAAAATTCTCCAAAGTCCAGGGGCATTTATGTCTGAGGCTTTGGTTCAAACCCATCCTTCGTAATTAATAGTTAAGTTTTAACCGCCAACCTAACACACATGCTCTCAGATGTTGAATGGAATGGTAATATGTGGTCACTTTATCAAAATTAGATTTGTGCTGTTGCTTAAATCTGGATTTGTTCAATAGCACATGCAGAACAGCAGCAGTCTGTATCTGATATCACCGCTGATATCCCAGGTGTACAACCTCAAGCAGGCCAGACAACATGGCAGCTGGCTCCCTGAGTCCCTTATAAGAGAAGCCAGCCAGCTATCCCCAACTGTGGGAGAGGAGACTGCCAGCTGCCCCAAATTCTCCCACCACCAAGAGAAGCCTGCAAGCAGACTGTCTCCTGTTCCCCATTACAACTTGGCATATACATGTTACTGTACTAGTCGTTAGGCACTGAAGTGCCTATGAGACCTATGAGATTAAGGACTTCAGGGTATTTAAAGAGATACAGATATACTAATGGTTTGTCCAGAGACATTACAAGTCAATTTTACAGCTAAAAACAGCTCCTATGGCTGTGTACATTACCTTCTAGCTTTGGCCAATACTGGATATATCACAACCTCAAGAATAATTTCTACAGATGAACATTTTTTTACTGCTATTGTCTTCTGAATTATTCACCATTTCCTCGGTCAAATTATTTGTGGCAAATACATGCTTTGACAAATTTAGCTGATATTTTGCTGACTGTTCATGAAAGGATCTTGAGTTCTATGAATACATTTGTTATTCATCAAAGAACAAATTTCAGCCCATGTGTTATGAACAAATTTCAGCCCATGTGTTATTTGTGACCTGTTCACCTCTACTATATGCTATTCATGGTATTTTTGCTGCTCTCTGATCTGGCAATCAACTAAGGAAGAACAGCAAATAACATGCTTCCAATTTGAATGTTCAGGAGAATAATTTGTGCTAAAATTTGTGGATCTTTCACATTCACTAACATTTTCACGAAAAACACAGTTTTTGCCCAAACACTTGATTACTCTATCTGAATGTCTGTAAAATTCCTCTGTCCTTTTATTTTTCCAAGTACTTTCTGTCAGGGTTTGAACACTGGCAAAAGGTATGTAAATTTTTATTAATCCATCAGTGATAGCAGTGGTGGTGCGTTCTAGTTTTTCGTTCTGACTGCAAAGCAAAATTAAAAGCTGCATTTTGCAAATTTACGCATTATACATTGCACTGGCAGCTGGTGGACTGCTGCTGAGACAGACCGTCTTTTCCTTTTCAGTCCCCTGTGACCGAGATGGAAGAATTACAGGACAGCAATAGCAGCTGCTACTGCCACCCCACAAGCAGCAAGCCAAGGTCCCGGGAGTGGGGGACAAGGAGGACAAAAAGGAAGAAGGCAGTGCCAATGCTGGCAACACAAAACATTGCATCTTGCTCACAAAAGAAACAACAGTGGAACTGGTTTTGGCTTCCCCTCAGCTGACACAGGGGCTCTTGCAGTGCTATTGACTTTGAAAACCCTGAAAATTTTGATCAGAGCTTTTAGGAATCAATGGCATTGTTCTCTCCTCTAGATGATTGAAGCAGCTTGTTTTGGGGCCCTCGGTCATTCATAGCCGAGAGGTGCCAATTCTGGTTGGACGTATTCCTGGAGGTCTCATCACATCACATAATCTTTAATTAAAGGTTAACCTTTAATTCCTGGGGACTCCAGGACAATCCTGGAGGGTTGGCAACCGTAGCATAGCCCCCTATTAAAAATACAGCATAGCATAAGGAGCTACCCTTTGTTTAAGATAGGACAATTCAATGGAGTGCCATTGAGTAGTGATGACATGAAAACCACATTAGGTACATCATGTCAGCAACCGCTCCCCCACTCCAATGATAGGTAAGCCCCACCACTCCTGCCATGAAATAATGGCTAAGCCATACCACTCCCTCCCTGCAATATTGGCTAAGCCCTTTCAGCCATACCATTCCTCTCCTGTAGTAATGGTTAAGCCATCTTGCCGCCACCCCTTGCCCCCAAAAAAACCTCATGCCCATGTTTGGTCATCGTTGCAGTGCCTTGGCACAGGGAGACAGCACCTGCCTGTGCTGCTCAATGCACTGAACACCAACAGCATCTGGCAGAGACAAACAGCAACCTGCACAAACACAGTGACCAAGCAATGTCGGCAAGCTCCCTGTGCCCACAGTACAGACCCAAGTTTTAGCCCAGAGCATTCACAGATCTTAATGGATCTGCCAGAGGCTACAGCTATCCATTCACAAACTCTGAGCCATCCCCACTTCAGGCAGCTGCAGAAAGAGACCTCCTGGAACACTCGAGCGTTGTCAAGCGATTAAAAAAAAAAAAAGGAGAGAGTGAAGAACACATTTTTCTAAGGTCATTTTCACTATAGCACAACTGCTCTAGTGATTCATATATTCACAGAGATATGATTACAACTTATATTACACAGGACAAACACGGTCACCCTTGCCCAAAGTCGAAAAACAATGTTCCTAAGTACTCTCTACAAATAAGTAAATACACAAATCCTGTTCTATGAACTGGAGACTGCTTCATTCCCACATTTTTGAGGACAAGGAAAAAAAATATCTTGACTAACCCCAAGAGAGTCAAATTCTAGGAAACATTAGGTTATTGCTTTCTTTTTACATACTAGGATTCTATGCAGGATCTGTGTAGCCAGATGAGCATAAAAAACAGATTCAAATTATCTAAATAATTTTTGCCTGCATAGAAGAACTGATTTGCTGTTTAGGTGTTGATTTTGTGTCCTTATCTTTTAATTGTAAGAGCTCTTTTTCCCAGAATGTTTGGTCATTCAAAAAAATAAAAACGTCAAATCCTCTATGAATGAATCCTATACACATAAACTAAAGGATACTTAAGGTCACAAAGTAGCAGCCGTGTTAGTCTGTATCCGCAAAAAGAAAAGGAGGACTTGTGGCCACAAGTCCTCCTTTTCTTTTTAAGGTCACAAGAAACCACTGGCGGTTGAAACTGTTTTTATCAGTTTTGTTGTGTGTCAGAACCCCTACAAGATAAGCGCAGAATTTGGAATACAAAAAACAGGCAACATTATAAACGGATACAGGCCTCTCTCAATGCTCCAACTCCATGTTCATTTTGGGAAGCTAAGCCAACGATTATTATCTGCTGAAACAGCTTTTGAAATATCATCAATTTCCTGAAGAATGTATCAGTTTATTGAGCAGAGTTTTTCAGACTCCTAGTATCTCATTCGATAGGATTATGCCTCGCAATTTTTTATGAACCGTATTTAAAATATTGATATGCCTGCACAAGACACTTATTTCCCCAACAATCTAACCACTGTTATCTGCTGTTAAGACTGTCAGGGGCTCACCCTGTTAAAAAGGTAAAAAAATAAAATAAAACCTGTCATCCGGTCGTCTGAGCGTATTAGATGAAATCCTGTCCTGTATCTAAATCCAAAGAATATCTAGTCAAAACACTTGTTCATGTGTCAGAGACTCAGCCTATTGTCGTTAGTTTTTAAATATACATATGGAAGCACTCTCAATAGCATTAAGTCATTTTTTTCTGTCATAAACCCTTCAGAGCTCCTTCTGCACATACAGGGCTTTACTAAATACACCTACAAGCCTTTGTCCAGCAGCAAAAATTTCAGCCTCATGTCCGCACAGTGTTCATTATGAAACGTCTTTCAGATTTAGTTCTATGGTGGCACTGGAAGTCTGCAACTCAAAGTAGGTACCATTTGATGCCTGTTGTAGGGCCACTCTGAAACAAATTGTTCATCTCAGTCCAGCTTCAAGTGGACACGTGACCACATCACAAACTAGTGACACAAATGGCAGGAACCAGCATCCTTTCTGGCAGGCTCCGCAGAGGAGCCAAGAACTGAATCACCCTGTTACTCGTAGCGGGGTCTCTCACGATCAGGACTGAAGCACAATGAAAGGACACAACTGGGAATACTGTTCCCCATAGTATCAGAGTAAGACATTCTGCTAGTCAGCCCAGTTTTAAAGATTGGGAAACAAAGTTCAAGTACAATAAAAACTTTTGTGCTCCTGAGGATGCAGACACACTAAATTGCCATGGATATCCTAACCTGGCCTCACTTGCATTTTTCTCGGCTCTCCTGAAAACATGGGGAACTTAATGTGTTTGGTACCTCATTCTTACAATTAGCATTTTCAGAAACAGAACACCTGTGCTCACATTCTTAGCACGAAGCTTCAGGAAGATAATGGGTTGTGTGCGTGCATGCAAGCGAGAGAGAATTACAAAAAGCATTCAAATAAAATCAATTGTAAGACTGAAAAAAGTTTTAAAACAATAGAATCTCAGTGACAAAATGAAGTTATTCTAATAACAGGAAACACCTTTAGGTGCTTCTCACATTATAGCAGTGATGATGGTAACTTATGGTATTTCATCCATGCTATAAACACAGACACAGACACAGACATGGAAGACTGAGGCACGTCAAAACAAAACAAACAAAAAACAATAAACCAAAGGTTGGATTATACTACAGGTATATGCTCGGTCATGACACAACCCAGACTCAAGTCTCCTTTCTTCAGACAATCCTAATGGCTTCATTTAACAAAATAGGTCAGTTTGGTTAATTCTCTGGGGACACAGAATCATAGAAGTGTAGGACTGGAAGGGACCGCAATAGGTCATCTAGTCCAGCCCCCTGCACTCAAGGCAGGACTAAGTATTAATTAGACCATTCCTGACGGATGTTTGTCTAACCTGTTCTTAAAAACCTCCAGTGAGGGAGATTCCATAACCTCCCTAGGCAATTTGTTCCAGTTCTTAACTACCCTGACAGGAAGTTTTTCTTAACATCCAACCGAAACCTCCCTTACTGCAAATTAAGCTCATTGCTTCTTGTACTTTACTCGGAGGTTAAGGAGAACAATTTTTCACCCTCCTCCTTGTAAGTACCTTTTACATACTTGAAAACTGTTATCATATCCCCCCTCGGTCTTCTCCAGCCTAAACAAACCCAAATTTTCAATTTTTCCTCATAGTTCATGTTTTCTAGACCTTTAATCATTTTTGTTGCTCTTCTCTGGATTTTCTCCAATTTGTCCACATCTTCCTTGAAATGTGGTGCCCAAAACTGGAAACAATACTCCAGCTGAGGCCTTATCAGTACAGAATAGAGCAGAAGACTTACTTCTCGTGTCTTGCTTACAACACTCCTGCTGTATCCCAGAATGTTTGGGTGGGTGTGTGTGTGTGTGTGTGTGTGTTTGTTTTTTTTAAACAACAGTGTTAAATGGGTGACTCGTATTTAGCTTCTGATCCACTATGACCCCCAGATCCCTTTCCGCAGTACTCCCTCCTAGGCAGCCATTGCCCATTTTGTATATGTGTAATTGATTGTTCCTTCCTAAGTGGAATAGTTGCCGAGTCTCCAGGAATTAAAGATTAATCTTTAATTAAAGATTACGTCATATGATGAAACCTCCAGGAACACATTCAACCAAATCTGGCAAACCTATGCATTTGTCCTTATTGAAGTTCATCCCATTTACTTCATACCATTTCTCCAGATCATTTTGAATTTTAATCCTACCCTCCAAAGCACTTGCAACCCCTCCCAGCTTGGTATCTTCTGCAAACTTTAAAAGTGTACTCTCCATGCCATTATCTAAATCATTGATGAAGATATTGAACAGAACCAGACCCAGAACTGATCCCTGCGAGACCCCACTCAACATGCCCTTTCAGCATGCCCGTGAACCACTAATAACTACTCTCTGGGAACGGTTTTCCAACCAGTTATGCACTCACCTTATAGTAGCTCCATCTAGATGTATTTCCCTAGTCTGTGTATAAGCTCACAAAGGCAGCAGGACAGAAACCAAGCTAATCACTGGTGAACCACTGTCTCTAACAAGTCATAATTTGTTATTACCTTAACACCACTCACACTGAGCAACTAAGGATAAACATTCAAAGATAACTCCAAGGAGGCTCCTTACTTCTAAAAAGCTCTGAGGGTTAACCCATAAGGCTGTCCCCTGAGTAAAGCACCCTCCTCCTTCAAGTATGAGCTGAAAAGTTAACTTGGGAACAGTGCAGCCAATAAACTTTGTTAACATTCAGACTCATTTAAGAGGACTATCGGTCTTCTTGTTGCACACAACTTCCATTCACACTAATGGGTATGACATGGTTGTATTAATGGGGGAATTTATGCCTCTTACAGTTCAATACCTTTTTGAGAAGCTCAGTGGGAAAATGAGTATATACAGGGCTAACCTAGCCATATTTTTGAAAAATTGAAAACTAGATCCTCAGTCTTAAGTGTTTATAACTTTTAAATGGAGACCTTAATTTGTGATGTTATAGCAGTGGCCAGAATCTGAAGTGGGGCAGCCTCTGATCATTCCAGACAAGTCAACTGGCACGATGTGAACCACACTACCCATTGGAAGCTCTCCAGAGAAAAGCTGCATTGAGGTTTGTACTTAAAGCTGGATTCAAATCCCTCTATTTCATATTTTAATGATCAAGTTCAGTCTCCAAACATAGCACAATAATTTTGCAAAGGATGTATGACATCTGCATGTGATTTTTGTGGTAATATTGCTACTAACTTTTGCCAAGGAAATATTTTAAGTGATCTCTTTTTGAACAATTTCCCTGAGACTCTAAAAATGTTGGGGGGCCCTCTTGCAAAGAATCACAGTCCCTCCAAACTTCTCTCACACACATATCCGTACTTTAATGAGATCCCAGACATGGGCCACTTTTCAAACATTTAACTTAATCATAAGAAGATGGAGTCTGAAACGCTAGATTTTAGCTTCTATTTTAACATCTAGCACCTTTAAATATAATTTCCCCAAATGCTAATAATTCTCCTATGTATCCATCACTATGCAAATTGGGTATAATATGTTAATATAAATGCATCAACAAGACTTCACATCACAGAACATTGCAGACATATGTAGACTTGCGCACACCACCTACCCACCCTTCAAGTCCAGAAACTTATAAATTATAAAAATGCCAATACAAACACTATTCTGTGTAATTATCATCCAATTACAGAAGGAATCAAAGGTAATTAGTTGCAGTCCAAGTGCAAGAACACTTATCCATAATTTGAGTAGCATTTATTGCTACCAGTAACCTAATATTTTTAGCTGTTTGTATTAAGCCACAACTGCAGAATGGACCTAGGATAAACTGCTATATTTTGCGGGAGGGGGGAAGAAGTAGAGGGGCAGTATTTGCTGTAGATGTTCCTCTTCCTCAAAGAATAGGCTTAATTTGTACTTGACAACGTACTTTTCCCAGGAATAAGACCCTTCATCTCTGGAAGCTGCATGTGGTGTAAGATACAAGAGAATAAAAACATGCATATCTAGCAGCCTTTATAATGTACCACCAATACGAATTTGCATTATTATTACTATAACTTGAACTCTCACACTATCCAGTCAGCAGCGTACTAGGTGCTGTACGAATTTATAATTCAAGACTATCCTCTCATTGTTCCACCAGTATTCTGATGATGTCATTTCCGCTGGCCCCAAAATCTGCCTATAAACATAATGTAACACTTTTACCAGTGTTCCTCTCACCAGGACAATAGTTGGAAAAATTCCATCACATTATGTTGTCATGGGTTGCTGCCTGGCAACAGATATGAAGACATATGACAACATGATATAATTCCCAGTTTCTTACATAAACCTCTATATATTGCCTGGAAAAAGCTTTAATTATATAAACATATGATCTTAAATTATTTAGCAACTTCACTTAGAAACACTTTCCTTTTTTTTTTTTCTTTTTTGCCTAAGAGCCTTACAGATAAAATGTTAGAAATCTCTTGGATGCCAGCAGAGCAATGCACTATCCACTGATCTGTAAATAAAGATAAACTAAACTGACAGCATAGTCAACAAATTTCACCAAGCCAGCACAGGGCATGTGTGCTACCCTCTCCGTATCTACATAAAGAAGCATCCAATTGACTCTGTAATAAGTAGCAAAGCCTGTTAAATATGTATAATCTTATATAGACATTTGCGTTTGTTATCAGTGGTGCTATGCTCACTACCTCCCTAACACTCATAAGGGCTTAATGAGCTGTAGGTGTAGCTGGTTTAGTTTATTGCACTCAAGCTTCATTTAAAATCTAGTTTTAACAGTCAGACAAGGGAATTTAAGCACAGTGTGGCAAGTTTCCAGACCAAATACTAGGCCAACACTGTTTCAAAATTAGTCTATCCAAACAACCCATGATGGGTGAAATTGCATGTCACCGAATGCCAAAGGAGTTTGTATTCCAGATATCTGCCTCCAGTGAACTAGGGGGAGAAATAATTTTCAATTATTTACCATCAGAGGGACTGGCAAGATTATTTCCTGCTTTGACAGAAATTTTCAGTGGCTGGATCATCCGAACCCTAAGTACAAAATGTGAAAACAGGAGTTCGTCCTGCCACAGATATGCTGTAAGGGCAACTGAACTGGCATGGTGACGTTCAGCAAGTAAAAGCAAGCATTAAACGCCTGGGGCGGAACAGGGTTAAGGTTTCTGCCCAGCCTGAAGTGTGTGCTACTTCTATTTCCCTGAGGTGTGCCTGTGCCCTTCAGGCAGGAGCAGGGTTAACAGAAGGTCCCCAACTTTATTTCAGGCTTGTGCAGGGGTTCTCAAACTTCATTGCACTGTGACCCCCTTCTGACAACAAAAATTACTACACGACCCCAGGAGTGGGGACCGAAGCCTGAGTCCATCCAACCCCTGCTGCCCTGGTTGGGATGGGGCCAAAGCCAAAGGGCTTCAGCCCTAGGCCAGGGGCCTGTGACCTGAGCCCCGCTGTCCAGGGCTGAAGCCCTTGGACTTCGGCTTTGGCCCTGGGCAGTGGGGCTCAGGCTTTAGCCCCGGGTGGCAGGGCTCAGGCTTTGGCTTCAACCCCAGGAAGTCTAAGCCAGCCCTGGTGACCCCATTAAAAGGGGGTCGTGACCCACTTTGGGGTTCCAACCCCACAGTTTGAGAACCGCTGGGCTAGTGTAACATCATGTTACACTTAACCCACTTAAAAATCCACTTAAAAAATATCAGCCAATCTAATAGCAGTTTCTGGTCACCCATTTGCATTTTGAAACAAACACAGGAAATATTTATTAATCCAATAAAGGGAACAACATCAGATTATTATGTATTTTGCCCTATTTTTTCCTAAGGGATCACTATGCTGACACCTTTCTTACATTTAAGTTTTACAATGAATGTGTTAAGTTCTCTATTTTTACTCAAAAATGACAGCTGGTGATTAATCACCAGCCTCCTAGGTCACCAGCCTCCTAGACCATCCCCACATGAGATCTGTCTATCTAGGGAAATTTCTGAAAAAACACCCACTGACTTTCACTTCAAAAATCCATCCAACGTGAGAGCAACATGGAGCAGGAAGCTAAGGTCATGCTGCCCATTTTAAAATGAAGGCTGATTACTTTTAAACCATCTCCAAAACTGTGAAATGACCATCTGCTCTGATTTGGGTGGAAATTACCTCTGTGCAGAGGGCCAGGACTAAATCTATTTATCACTTAAGTCCTACTTAACTTCTGTTACAAGTGTTTACGTGATGCATAAACCATTCATGATACTCTGACATGGGTGAATTTAATCCATTTGTAAACCCAAATCATTAACGTGATCAAACCCAAGGTTTCCCACTCACACACAAAAACAAACACAACATATTTAATTTCTTTAGATTTGTACAAATCCTAATAAAGGACACCTATCCATATGTTCTAGGTGGGGGAATATAAGTTTTGCAATGTATCCTAAAAATCAAAAGATTCACGCTATTTTGGACAGAGAAGGGGGTGGGAGAATGCATTCAAAAGTCAGAGCCCTCACACACAACACCCTGCCCACATCCCCTTGTCTTTACATCATATTCAATTCTAGCAACACTGAACAGCTGTTATTAGTTTCAAATATAGGTTTATACTAAGATACCACCATCTCCATTACATTTGGAGAATGCAGTGTCTCAGACATTCAGGTGTGCTAGCTGCTGGTAAATGCTGACTTTCTAATGGTGATCATTATATAGTATCACAGCTTACACTGTATTCTGTTCTTGCTGCAGCAAAACATTAGCAAAAACTACAGGTGCTTGGCAAGAATCACACATTTGACAGGTCATGCAAATTTGCCATGTTCTGTTGCAGAGGTTAAGCCACGTAATGGGCTTGGGTGGCAAGATCTTGCCATCACATTAAAAAATATGAACTTTTTAAATGTTACCTTATCTCATTCTTCTAATTTATTATTGCAACTTGCTTTAGGCTGCAACCTTCTCAGCCACCAGCATCCTATGCACTGCTTATAGGATTGACAAGTGGCCATCAGCACCGCTCCTGACATTTAAAAAAATTTCCAATCACATGGAATGTAGCAAGAGGGAAACAGAGTTGCCATACTGTACAGAATCTATCTACTTAGGCCAGAGGTGGGCAAACTACGGCCCGCGGGACTGTCCTGCCCGGCCCTTGAGCCCCCGCCCCCTCCGCTGTTCCCCCACCCCCGCAGCCTCAGCTCACCATGCCACCAGCGCTCTGGGCAGCATGGCTGGCTCCTGCCGGGCAGCGTGGCAGCACAGTTGCTAGTCCTGCTGCTCTGAGCAGCATGGTAAGGGGGCTGGGGGTTGGATAAGGGGCAGGGAGTCTCGGGGGGGGGCAGTCAGGGAACAGGGGGAGTTGGATAGCCATGGGAGTCCCGGGGGGGCCTTTCAGGGGGCAGGGGTGTGGATAGGAGTCGGGGCAGTCAGGGGATGGGGTGTGTGGACAGGGGGTGGTGTTCCGGGAGGGGACAGTCAGCGGACAAGGAGTGGGGTGGGGGGGTGGATGGGTCGGGAGTTTTGAGGGGAGCAGTCAGGGGGCAGGAAGTGGGAGAGGACAGAGGCCAGGCTGTTTGGGGAAGCACAGCCCTCCATATACAGTTTCGCAGCCACAGTGTGGCCCTCGGGCCAAAAGTTTGCCCACCCCTGACTGAGGCCAAGGTAAATAAGTAGCTCAATTTTCAAAACTGCTGAGCACCTAACATGTCTCACTGAAGTCAATAGGGGATTCTGGGGCTCAGCATTTTGAAAAATCAACACACCGATTAAGTTGTCTAAATATGAATTTAGAGGGAGATTTTCAAAGGCATGAAGGGAAGCTAGATGCCCAGTTCCCATTGTGCTTTCAATATGCAATGGGGGCCTAATTGCCCTTTGTGCCTTTCAAAATCTCCTCATAAGGAAGCCAAATTTAGCCTTGTATGTTTGAAAGTCCTGGCCTTTGTTCTGAACCTTGACAATATCTGGTGCTTTATAGGAAGACCAAATCTTTAATTATGCACCTAGTCACTGACTGCTTAGATTAGATCAGAGAAACTCTCAATAAATGTAGAATTATCACTTGACCTCAACAGAGAAAATCTTTAAGCAGATATTCTTAGTAAAACTGGTCTGGATCTGAAAATCTCTCAAATCCAGGTTTTCCCAATTATGTCATCTAGCAGCTGAAATGTCTATCTAAATGGCCATGTTTCTTATTTCCCGTGTCGTTCGTGCGTGTGTGTGCGCGCACGCGCGTTACTTAGAGGTACAAGTAGCAGACAGATGATCTTCTGGGCTGAGGCAGAGGAAGCGCTTTGGTCCGTTAGGTGTAATTGTTTTTATAAAACCTCTAATCTATGTATTTGGAGAGGCAAAGTAAACACAGTTTATACAACTCACCCTTGACATTCTGCCAAATATCCTCAATCCTATAAAATGCCTCCTAATGACCTGAATGTAATACTGTGGTGTTATAGTGTCATTTAACTACTTTAGGGTTCTTTTAGTAGCAGCACTATCTGCAGACTTAATATGAAACGTACAGGATTATGCTGCCACTAAAATATTATTCAATGCTGCTGAAATTTCAAATTAATTCCATGAGACAAATCATTATTCAGTTCTGTCTTTAGCACAGATACAATCCCCCAAGTTAGTTTAATAAAAGCAATTTTACAACTAATTAAGGTTGATATTGTCTTTTTGAGGATAGTGGCTAAATGGAAAAATTACTTTTTAAACAGCAAGTGAGTTAGTACCAGCGATGCATTAAGGTTTGTGTGCGACACAGAAAAACTTTGGAGGAAAGAAATAATTTGAGGACCATTGAATCGAGTTACAGAAGAGTTGGTATGAAATGTGCTGAGGAAGCATTTTGTTATTTCATTAAAAAACTAGACTGGTCTAGCTTTCACTAAATGTTTCAAAATTTTCTCTCTCTCTCTCTCTCTCTCTCTCTCACACACACACACACACACACTTGCATGCACATTCTCTCGCATACACACATCTTCTCTACGCTGGCAACCCCCCACTGCTAGTAACATTGGGAAATTTCCCAAGAATTACCAGCCACGTATGTAGGGACAGAGTCTCAACTGACGTAAATACATGTAGTTGCTGCTAAACCTCCTGAACTAGGCCAATTCATGGCAACTGAGGATGTGGCTTGCAGGCTTTGTTGTGATATGGTTTTCCAAAGCTGAATACACAAACTCTGGCTTTTCAGTTTTGTTTTGACATAAGTCCTGTTTCTAGATGAGTACTGCATACCTTTAACTTTTTTCATAAGTACTGGCACTGAGGGATACTAGTCTAGTACTCTCCTATTACCAATGTATAATTCAGCGGTCAACATTTGCTAACAGACAAGCAAGGGCATTCGTTACAGAAAGTAGTCGGGGCAGAGGGTTGAGATCAAGAGCAAACCTTTTCCCCTGTGGAATTCTGTGGGTTTCTAAACTTGTATTTTAGGTTAATTTCTCTTCTCATTCCCCAGTTAGACATTAGGCTACTCACCTCCCTCATAATGAAGCAGCTTAAATATGAGATAAAATACCCTGGACAAATTAAAGAAAAAGAGTGTATTTTGGTAGTATTCTAAAGAACAGGAGAAAATGCACTGAAGCCAAAGACGGGGAATGAAAACCATTTGTGGTGGCAAGCCTACATCTGGAATAATCAGGCCTTTTCCTCTTTAATACTGCTACCTGCCTCCTCATTCATTAGTACTGTCCTAGTCCACTCACTCACCTGGACATAATATTTTCCCCTCCCCATACACACAGTTTTCTACTATTGGCAGACCCTTTCATGTCCTGATCTCCTGTGTAACTGCTCCCGACTATTTTGAGCCTGTTTCTTTTCTATTGCCTGCCAGTGCATAGACACTGAAGTGCTCCAAATGCTACTACTGCATGATTGATAAGAGAAAAGCTTGCTGAGGCTTACTAGTGCCTCTACAGACAGCATATGGAAGAAACAGGGACCACTGGCACTCTGGGGATTTCAGGGGAGCTGCAAGAGCTAAGGCAGCAGATAAACAGCTGTGGGTATAGGGATGGGAAGGAGGAGATGGCTCTGGGGACTAGTAATGGAAATAAGGAGCATTTCACCTCTAGGTCATCAGTTCAAACCAGGTCCAGGATGCTAATGTTTGAAAGGCATTACCATATGACAGATGTTCGATGGGCTCAGGCCAGCTCCTAGTGGGCAGAAATCAATATGACCAAACAAAGAAAAACTACACCCTATTTAGCAGCCCTACTGGTCGTCTCAGCAGAGAGACCAAAGGTGGAATGAGTATGCAGAATGAAATATCTCATATCACACTGGAATGGAGGTGCATACAGAAAGAATTATAATGCCCCTATGGAAATCAATGGTGCAGCCACACCTACTGTACTCTGTGCAGTATTGGTCACCCTGTTGCAAACAGAATATTGCAGAATTGAGGGGGTGGGGGTGTCAGAGAAAGAAAACAAAAATTAATAGGGCCTGTGGGTCTCCCAGAGCCTCATGGGCTCGTGTTTTGAGACTGTACCAGAACAGAAGTAGGCAGAAGGAATAA
Source organism: Natator depressus (assembly GCF_965152275.1). Taxonomy (NCBI): domain Eukaryota; kingdom Metazoa; phylum Chordata; order Testudines; family Cheloniidae; genus Natator; species Natator depressus. The sequence goes on along the minus strand of NC_134240.1, from coordinate 65,944,014 downwards.
TATAATGGAGCCCTCCTAAAACGTATGGCCCTGAACTGTGTTTTGGGATGTGTCTAGGGCCTATCAAATTCATGGCCATGAAAAATGTGTCATGAACCGTGAAATCTGATCTCCCCTGTGAAATCAGGGCAGAGCTAAAGGTGCCCCCATCAGGGCTGCTACCATGCCTTGAGCTCCAGCTGCTAGTCCTGACGGGGCTAGGGAGGTATGGGACTTCCTCTTCTCCTGCAGAGGCTGCTCTGCATCCCTGTCCCACTTCCTGCCCCATCACTCAGGTCACTGCACAGGGAGAAGCCACGAAGCTTCATGCAGCAAGGGGGGGTAGGGGAGGTTCCCAGCAGGGGCGGGGGGGGGGGGGGGGGGTCTGACCTGGCCCTGGGAGCGGACCCTGCAGGAGAAGAGGAAGTCCCATCCCTCCCCAGCCCAGCTGGGATGAGCAGCTGGAGCCCACCCTATGGCAAAAGCCCCCGGCTGGGGCACCCCAGTCAATGGCACAAGAATGGGGGAGTGGCGTCATCCAGGGGACCATGTCACCCACTTTTTAACATGGGCTTAGTTAAGAATGAAATACGAATGAAATAAGAATGAAATACGCGCCCCCCCCCCACCCCAAACTGCAAGCCTCAGTCAAACGCAGAGTGGCACTGGCATGGGCTACAGTTCGTGGCAGAGGAACTGATAACAGTGATCAGCTCTATGCCTGCCCAAGGTAGCAGTTTGGGGCGGGGGGGGGGGGGGCAACACCTCCCGTCCCCCAAACTACACCCATGTTAAAAAGTCAGGAGCATGGCCCCCAGCCCTCCTCGGTTCTGGCACCAGTGGGACCCCCCCTCACTTCTACAAAGGCTCTGGTGCCCTTGCCTCCAGCCTTGCACCTCCCTGGCTCCAGGCCCTGCACTCAGGGGTCAAAAGGGCCTTGGGCATTCTCGGGGTGGGGGAGGAACCGCGGTACTCCCTTGACCACAAGGCCTTTAGCAGTCGCCCACCTGTAAGGCTGGTCCTGCCCGCCACCCCCGTCCAATACCAATACCTCACATCTGCACTGGCCATTGCTCTCCGACTGCCCAGCTCTGAAGGCAGCGCCTCAGTCAGCAGCAGTGCAAAAGCAAAGGTGGCAACACCATGACTCCCCTACAATAGCCTTGTGAGCCCTCACAGAACCCTCTTTTGGGTCAGGACCCCCATTGTTATAACATGGCGAGATTTCAAATGTAAATAGCTGAAACCATGAAACAGATTATTTTTAAAATCCTATGACCATGAAATTGACAAAAAATGGACCATGAATTTGGGAGGTCCTAAATATATCCCATCATCTTTGCAACTCTCCAACTCACGGAAAGCTTGATTCTCCAGAGCACTCCTTATAGCCCAACGCCACATTATTCAGCAGGAAGAGCAGACTGCCTGCAGGGATAGGAGCTTGGCTTAGCAACTTGGCTAATCTGGCAGCTAAAGAGCAGGTAACATTTCAGAGAAATGGGGCTTCAGACATATTTGAAAAGATTTGGCCTGACTTATTGGAAATCCTTGGTTAATTTCTGGCTCATGGAAATCAAGATGTCATTCTCCTTTCCCATCCCTGCCCCATTCCTTCTTTTCCTTTCTCTTCCTTTCCAATACCTTAACTTTTTTATTCTTTTTGCCTGTTTTTGTTTTGTTAATGTGTAATAAGACAGAGGAACTCTCTGCCACATGATGTCATGCTTCAGGAATCAAACCGATCTTTAAGTAACTATTAGGGAGTACTAGACACCTAACATAGGAGGCAGATTATCCGACATCTGCCTAACGCAACATTTCTTGCATATTGTCCGAAGCATTTGGTTATATTGGACATTAGATGGACAATAGGTCCAATCCAGTCTAGTCCAGCAACTTTCAAAACTGTTGCGTCCACACGCACACCTCTTCTTACCTCATTTGTAAAGTACAATTTTTAATGTTAGTTTTTATTTTTGGCTTTATACTGCATATGTTTCAGGGTAGAAACCAGTAAGAGGCAATTGCCTTCTGCAAATAAACCATCAAGACGACATGATCTTTTCTTGTTACCATTTTTAAGCCGCATTTTATTTATGTTCATTTAGGAGATTTCAAAAAAGGGATTTTTTTGTATGTGGGGACGTTTGATGTCTCTCTAACTCAAAAAGTGTCCTTTGAAAATCCTGTGGGGTAAAATAGACATTTTCAACAAATAGCTGATCTACTTTGAGTTGAAATCAATTATATTCATATGTTAAATTACATTCACATGTTAAATCAGTTACGTACATTCACCAACCTTGTCTCTCTTCCATTCACATGTGTAGCCATATTACATAGCACTTTGTATGTGTAAGTGTATATTATATAAATAGAAAAACTGCAATTTACATATCTTTATGACATTAACCAGCATTTACATGAACAGATAATTAATGTGCACTTCAAATGATTTCCCGCTTCCCTCCCATTTGTACATATTATTGTAATAAATCTAGAGGAAATTTAAGAATACAAACTAGATTAAAGTGACTAAAAAAAGATTAAAGGTAAAAAAAAAAGATTAAAGTAAGGTTAACAGACATCTCTAGATATACACAAGGGAAGGAAATTCAGAGTTAAGATTGAACTCGCAATGTGCCTGTGTATCAAAGCTTATATGATATAAAGGTGGTGTGAACAGAAGTACATTTCAGCATCCAGAATCTAGTCCATGTGTTTGTATTATGCTTTTAATGCATAATTTAATTTTGTTTATCTTTGTTTAATTTTATAGAAACATATGCCACACAAGTCATACTACCCAATTATCCCTTCGACATGCATTTCTCTAAAACATGCCAATTGCTAGAACAGCTTATGAAAGCCCCCTAGGACAATAGATTTCTGATAGCTGGAAGAACACTCTGAACAGAAAAAAAGATTAAGAAAAAAAGTAAAAATGTAGCCAGTTAGCCAATAAACTGTTTTTATATAGCAGAAAAAAATAAAGACGTGGGCAGTATCTTATTTCTTTTGGAAATATTTCTCTGCACACAAAGAAAAAAATGCACACTAACACCCTTTAAAAGGGCATGAAAATATGCTTGGATCTTCTCCATAGCAAAATAAAATGTTTTCTAGTATAGGATACAGCAATAACCATCCTGAAAGGTTACATGATGATAAGAGTATTTGAAAAATTGCTCTTATTCAGTCTTCTTTAAAGCAGAGCAGATAAAAAAAAAACCCAAACAGAAACAAAAAACCCCACAAGAAGCCCTATTTTCAGAGGAAGATACACCAAACTAAGGGCCTGTCTACACTGAGTTTTTCTTTTTGCACCTGCGTAGCACAAATCCCTGATGTGGAAGTGCTACACAGTATAATTTATCCCAGCCAGTATGGAATCAGCACATAGCGGGTCTACATTAGGGGGTTTACCCTGGTGCAGTTATGTCGGTATAACTTTGACAGTTCTAAGAACGCAGGGTCAAAAATAGAACCTATTCTGCTCACTTTGCGTTACAGTGAAGCTCCATCTTTCCCAATTGCTGTGAAATTCAATGAGGAAAGTATAGCTCGTGCAAAGTTAGTTTCAACTGTGAATCCCTTTGGTCTACCGTATACAAGATTTCCTTACAAAGGCTTAGAGGGCTTAAGATGACTTTGGATGGCTAAGTCTGTGCATGAAAAATAGCCTCCGAAAAATAAACTTCCGTTAAACGAAAGTGAGCTGCAGAAACTCCCTTTGGTGTTCCCACTAAGACACAGCTCTCAGACAATGGCAAGATAAACTAAGAGACAAGGGAAAGCACTGAGACATTTTACCTCCAGGAAATGAAACTCATACAAATGTTTGCACTATCTAAAAAGTCATGTTATTGTCTTTTTTTCCAGTTGGGCATTTAAGAGGGTGTTACATGTGACAGCACAACAGCTCAAGTATAAGGTTAATAAAGGTTTATTCAGTTCTATCTGATACAAAGTTAGTTGCGTATTTCTCTATATTTCTCTGTGTTCACTTAGAAAAACCTAGTATATGCAGATAATTCTGAATTGAAAACACATTTCTCCTCTGTATCAAGCTTTTCTTTTGAAGGAAATATATACCTAAAGTTCTGGCACACTTATATTTAACCTGGTTAAGACAGGATTTGTTTCACATGTAAAAGACTAGAGTTATTTAAGGAGTCATTTTACCTGTAGATTGTTTTTCTGTCACTTGGCTTCTCTAGTCACAGACCGATGGGTATTCCCGTTCTAGTCTATGCCAGTCCAACAGAGGCAACCAATAACCTTCATATGATTTTTATGCCTCAGGACGCAGTAGTTTTCTCTGGATTCCTCAACTGAAAATCCTTAGGGGTATGAAGGAAAACTATGGTGCACACTTCGAAACCCTAAATGAAACTCCACTAGGGTCAGGTGAGTAGTCTTGCAACAGGTAAGACCCAGAAAAAAAAAACAGAACATTAAAAAACCTACCCATTTTTAGATTCAGTGCAGGCATCAACCCAAACTTATGGGTTTCAAACACTGAAGCAAGATAGGCTAAGGAACCAGATGTGCTAACACTGCTGCCCAAGGTAGCGCTTGCTGCAGCCTGTCTAAATTTACAAAATTTAATGAACTCAAGAGAACACTTCCAAAACAGTCACTGTGTACAAAGGGAATACAGCCCAGGTGCAAACTGCTCTTCAGGTTACAGGAACTACATAGCTTTCTGACCTGCAAACCTGCCTGTTGTTGGCTTCTATTTCTTAGGTCATGACAAACCTACAGACACTGTCTCTTTCTTGAGATGTCTCAGAGGACAAACTAGGCATGACTTTTACAGGCCAATCAAGAGCTTTGGAGTAAAACTTAATATTAATTCACTGAGATTGCCTTGTACGCCATGTTCCCCTTCCAAAGAGGAATTGTAGTCCCTTCCCAGGCAAGGAGACTTCCCTTTCTTCATTTCAAGCTCCACTCAGGAAAAGCAGAGCAGAACCAGTTAGTGGTGGGCTATAAAATATGGCATACAGTTTCTTTACCCTCACAACCATGGTACAGCTGCTAGAGCAGTGCTTCTCAAGCTATCTGATGTGGGGGACCGGCAATTTTTTTTTTCCAATGTGCGCGCAGACCGGCACCGGTCCGCAGACCACCACTTTGAGTAGCACTGTGCTAGAGGTTAAAGCCTTGATAAGTAAGTGTAACAAGCCCTATAGTTTCCTCTAAACCAGGCTAAAGTACCCAACAGAAGCCGAAAAGTCACTGAATATAACCCGCAGCCTGCGCTGAGTGTGGAGAGAACTCTTCTGATCTAAAGGCATTCCTGGACCATTTCCATTTCCTGAACATGTCAATTGCTTTTCAGGGACCAATCTACAGGAACAGCTAAACACATCTGCTGTGGTGACCTCTTGATGGTAGAGGGGAGGAGAGATAAGAAACATCTGTTTATCAAGGAAGAGTATTTGACCCAAGCCCTCTTCTATGCCTGTAGATCTTTCCAAACACCCACAGATCTGACCAGCATACTGTGGCTAAAAATAGCCTCTCAGAAGGCCAGAGTGACATGTGGGATTTTCTAACTGTTCTCTAACACTGAATACATACATGATTATTTGAGTCTCTTTTTTGATCACTGATCTTTAACAGTGATGTTATCACATGATCCCTTAACGCTCGCCTTAACAATTCAACTCATCCAATGGTGCACGCTGCAGGAAGACCTAATGAGACCCTATTTGCTGAGGTAGAATTATAAAGGTAGAGCTGTGAGCTGTACTTCCATTTGGTCTTGGGGAAAATAATGGAAGAGAAAACGAATAGCATGACACCCATTTCCAGTTCCAAAACCCAGAACTGCTGTTACTTCCCACCCACACTTCCTGCAGCCTTGAGACCCAAGGTTTGGTACATTTACTTCTCCCTATACAGGTTACTGGCTCCTGCCTTTCATGTAATATTTTCCTCCTGTGAGCTTTGCTTTTTTTTTTTTTTTCTTAATCTCTTCCATTCATTTCCTCCCTCACAGCTCCTACTTCTTCTTCTCCTTTGCTACTCTCCTTCTTTCTTTCTCGTCCATTATTGTCCTTTTTTTTGTTTTGTTTTCTCACCTGCCCACCTGCAGATTGCCTCTCCCTCTCTTCCCCATTTACAGCTCTTCTCCACTCAGTATCCTTTATTCCCTTCTGTCAGACTTTCCCAACGGACCCTGGACACAGTCACAGGAGTTCAATGCTAATAGCTGAGACAGACAGGTGGCACCTGGTGTGACCAATATCCCAGAATTTATTGGAACAGAAAAATATTCCAGTTTCAATAAAGCCACTGAGACTTGCAGACCAAGATAGTCTCATTCAACAGAAATATCCATTCACTGCTGAAGAAAAGCTGAACAGAGAAGGATGGTTTGTGGTTAATGTGCTGGTCTGGGGTGCAGGAGCTCTGGGCTCGATTCTAGACTCGCCTATAGACTTCCTCTTTGACCTCACGCAAATCACTTAATCTCTTCTTGCCTCAGTTCCACGACCATGACATGGGGGTAATGCTACTTCTTTTCTCTGTCTTGCCTCTTCTGAGTGTATGATCGCCAGGACAAGGGCTGAGTCTTACTATGTGTAGCATCTAGCACCATGTGTCCCAGACCTCTCCTGGGACCTCTAGAAGTTACCATGTTATAATTTAATGGAGCATGTCAAAAGCATTTTTGTTTATGAAAAATGGCCCTCCATTTTTAAAGGTGAGTATTTTCACAGAATTGTTCAAAATGTTCTAATTTCAATGAAAACTGAAAAAGTTACAGTTTTTTTCAAATCTATTTTTTTCCCCAAACAAAAAAACCCTGACAATTTCAGCAATATTTTTAATCAAGTTTTTTCATGCATTATACTTACCATTATCCAAACAGCACTAATGAGAGAGTAAAATATGACGGAGAGTTTTCAGAGAAGTCCAGAGAACTCCTTTTTAACAGAAGGCAGATTACTTCCTCTACAAGAAGGCTGTGTTTGCTATTCTTGGGGCAAATGGCTCTTCCCTGGCTAGACGCATCTAACTGTATGAAATTTTGTAATGCTGTTTCAACACAGTCCTTGAGAGCGGGTATATTTTTGAAGTTTAAACAATGCCACGATGTTATATAGTGCGATTACAATGGGACCAGTATGTTCGCCTCTAATTTCATCACTCATCACTAATCTCACTCATGCATAAAGCTGTATTGATATGGCTATACAGCTTCCACAAATCATTGAATCATAGAATATCAGGGTTGGAAGGGACCTCAGGAGGTCATCTAGTCCAACCCCCTGCTCAAACCAGGACCAATCCCCAACTAAATCATCCCAGCCAGGGCTTTGTCAAGCCTGACCTTAAAAATATCTAAGGAAGGAGATTCCACCATCTCCCTAGGTAACGCATTCCAGTGTTTCACCACCCTCATAGTGAAAAAGTTTTTCCTAATATCCAACCTAAACCTCCCCCACTGCAACTTGAGACCATTACTCCATGTTCTGTCATCAGCTACCACTGAGAACAGTTTAGATCCATCCTCTTTGGAACCCTCTTTCAGGTAGTTGAAAGCAGCTATCAAATCCCCCCTCATTCTTCTCTTCCACAGACTAAACAGTCCCAGTTCCCTCAGCCTCTCCTCATAAGTCATGCGTTCCAGTCCCCTAATCATTTTTGTTGCCCTCCGCAGGACTCTTTCCAATTTTTCCACTTCCTTCTTGTGGTGTGGGGCCCAAAACTGGACACAGTACTCCAGATGAGGCCTCACCGATGTCAAATAGAGGGGAACGATCACGTCCCTCGATCTGCTGGCAATGCCCCGACATATACATCCCAAAATGCCATTGGCCTTCTTGGCAACAAGGGCACACTGTTGACTCATATCCAGCTTCTCATCCACTGTAACCCCTAGGTCCTTTTCTGCAGAACTGCTGCCTAGCCATTTGGTCCCTAGTCTGTAGCGGTGCATGGGATCCTTCCGTCCTAAGTGCAGGACTCTGCACTTGTCCTTGTTGAACCTCATCAGATTTCTTTTGGACCAATCCTCTAATTTGTCTAGGGCCCTCTGTATCCTATCCCTACCCTCCAGAGTATCTACCTCTCCTCCCAGTTTAGTGTCACTCGAGTGGAATGTCCCCATCTTGTCCAAGATTGAGGCCCTCACACTTCATCCTCCAGCCCAGTCTGGATTGGTGTTTACAGAATCTCAGAAGGAATGTGTGCTCTTCTTACAATGAGAAAGAGCAGGTTTGCATAATCTTAACTGCAGGATCCCAGGAGCCAGAACTAATTCAAAGCTCTCCTAATTTGACTTGGGGATTCTACACTGTGATAGCAAGACTTAGGGAATGGCTCTTCTCTATAACCTTGTTTGAGTGATCATCTTTTGTTTCGATTACTCCAGTTTGCAAGATGACAGCTATCAAGACAGATTCCAGAATGCCTTTTAAAATGACACATGTCAAAAGTGAACTGTTAAGAGCATCTAAACAGAGGGGTTTGCGTTAATATTTAGCTTCCCAAGAATCAAATTTCAATAACAACTGATTTATTCTCTCACACAAGTGCAACAACAAAAACATTGCCTGACACTGCTTTTCTGATTTTTCTTTAAAAACATGAACTTTAAGGCACACTTGTATAGTTTATAACAGAAACTCCTCATCATTTGAGCTCTTAGCACTCCCAGATTGTAATGTCCTTCTGCTGGAAAAAAATAAAAAACCTGCTCTTTCTCTGTGTTTATGAAGCCTCCGGAAATACCATAGCAAACATTCCTGCTCTACAGCAGTGAAACCATGTGATCTGAAGGCACAGCCAAGAACTTCTTTCCCCTGAGTTTCTTCATGGAATGGAAAAAGGAAATTTTTCCTTTGAAGCCAGAATCCATGGCCAGGGCAGCATACACGAGGTTGTTTTTAAAGATTATTTGGCTGAATTCTCTAACCCATGGCTGGACACATCATATTATTTTGTACTGAAAGGGTCAAGTCTTTAGACATATATTCAGATGTAGGGCACAAACCCGAACGTACCTTTTAGGAGACTGCTACAAAAATATTCCCAGGGTATTCTAAAGCAAGGTTTATCATTCTTGTTCTGTGCTATTCTATTTCTTGGTATAAATAATTAAGACGTCTCCCCCCCAGCAATGAAGACTTGATTCATTGGTCTCCCCCTTTTTTTTTTTTTGGGTCTTCCCATTTTTCAGTTTGGTTTTTGTTAGTACTGTTAATGAATGGATTTGCCCATTCAAGTTCTGCTAAGTGTGACCAAAGATGACTTGAAGCATAAGCCTGAATAATAGCCTTCCATTTTTATCAGTATTTGTAAGTAATCATTCATGATGTAGGAGGAAGAGGGGGGTCATAAAATGCTAGTTCTATACCAGTGAATATTTGTTTTCTTGGTTTAAAAGGAAAAAAAACAAAACAAAAAAGGAAGGCAGCACTGCAGTAAAAAAGTACAGCAAATGGCAGGCACACATCACTAACTGGTTCTAGTGGCCATGTCAGAAATGTTTCTAATTATCAGAGGCAAAACTGGGATGGCATTTTCTGCTGGAAGCAAGATTTACACTATACCCTCCTTCCCCCCCTCTTGGTGTATAAATATTGGTCAAACAGTTTTTTCTCATTTGGTTCTTGAAATAAGCAGGTGGGTGGGAGCAGGGGTGTTTGGAGGTGAGGCTGGGAAGAAACACTGATGAAGAAATGCTTCAGATCAACAGTCTGCACCTCACCAAGATGTATCACTGAAATGCTGGGGAGAAATATTGGTAGTAATAGACAAGGGAAGTCAATTCAATCATTAATGCCAATCCCTCTCAAAGTGGGCTCTCAAATTATGATCCCTGGACCATTGGCTGGTGAGCTGCAGAAAGCTGGATGGTCACGTGGTACTAACACCTCCTCCTTATTTCCAGCTGCTAATTTGCATTAAAAACAACTGAAAATACATTAAACATTTCCCTAAAGTTACTTCCCCACCTACGCAGTGCCACATAGACATCCTTGAGAGTTGAAGTGGAAATGGTCCCCATGATAGCAAGTGAGAGGGCAGTTGATTCATAAGACAAAACATGAACCACGCTGCAAAAACACTTGAAATCCACTAAGGTACTCTGGAACTATGCCAAAGGCAGAGACACAACAACCTATCATCTTATGGGTTTTAAATACTATAAAAAATAGATTGAACCAAACAAAGAGAGTAGAACAAGTTTGAAGGAAATAACTAAATATGACAAAAACAAATAAACAAAAAAATACTTGTTGTGTACTTTTCATTTCTCACTACTCCTGGATATAAACACTAAACACTACTTCATTGAAACTACTGTTGAATTTCTACTAAGGGACTGCTAGTTTGTTTATTATAAGTGCATGTTTACTGGGAGCGTGCAGAATATGCTGTTGCTCTATTTTACAGCTGGAAAGGCCAGTGCACACGTAATTTGTTTGTACTGTATATTAGTATCAACAGAATTAAACCAAGGTAGCCAATGGATGTTTATACCAAGGGCTTTGCTTGCAGTGTTTTGTCATTGTCATCAATTGAACTGCTTCTCAAAAGAGCTGATGAACCTTGATAGCAACCAGATGAGTAGTTAAAGCATAAACCATGATGCACTGGCTGGAAAAGACAAGAGGCCCATAGGTATTTTACCAACTGAGAATAAAAATCTTCCTACCTGAGTTCCACAAGTGCCTTCTTCCTCTCAGGATCTGATGACTATTTTCTCAGTGCCTTCACATAACACGATCCATTTTCCTACAATGAAATATAGATGCATTACCCACACATCCTCATCGGTACAACGAAGCATTTAAGCTGCTAAAGCAGATCTACAAAAACTCATGGAACTTTAAAAGTTCTAAAAAGCAAGATGTGGGGGCAAAGGATTAAGATTTGGGACCCCAGCTTCTATAACCAGCAATTCCACTGATTCGTTGTGGGACTAGGGTGAACCACTTTATCAGTCTGAACCTCAAAGTCTGCCCATCTGTAAAATGAAGATGAGAAGCTGTTAGTGAATTCTACTAAAGTGAGTATCCAGATTTATTAACCTGAAAGGTAAATATTTTTTCTTCAGTTAAATGCCATGCTGAACTCTCTTTCATTCTCTTAATGGAGACTCTTTGCTGAATGTTATGAACTATCGTTTAAAAAAAAAAAAAAGCCAACCCTGAACTTTGTTTAGGTGGAGGAGACAAAATAACAAAATACCACAAAACACCACCCTGTCTGAAGCAAAACAAAGCAAATTTACAGATTACTTTGGCATGGCCCCTTGACTTCTAGGAAATGCTGTTTAAATCATAAAAGAAATACTGTAAGGAGGGACAGGGGAATGTTTACTGGCACATGGGTTCTGTTACATGCTGTCTCAGCAGTCAAGCAAGATATCCTTATAGGCTCCTGTTAATAGGCACTAAAACTCAGAGAATACTGGGCAGAAAAAATGAAGAATGTTTACACACAAACACAGTTTGTAATCCTTTTTATTAATTTTCAACTAACTTTTACACAATGATTTTTTGTTTGCAAGAACGTTCATGAAAAGCCAGTCTTCCGAAGCAGAAAATACCCCACGTGATTTCAGTGCCCAGTCCATCAGCAACCGCTAATGATCAATTATCAGGAGTTGAAACCAGAGAGTTAGGAAACAACTCAGACGCTGCAAAATACCCAGATTCAGGGTTAGATGACAAATGTAGAATAATGAAAAAATGTAAGTTATGATTACTTCCTATTTGGATTGCAGGAGTATTTAGTTTGTTAATGGATAATTCACAAAAAGTAAAAAAGCTAAAAATGAAATTATTTGCTAAGAACAGCATCCTCAACTGAAAGAAGTATATTTTCATAAAGACACAATCTGCCTCAAAAACGGATTTGGCTGTATTTCTTGTCCAGGTAAAAAATAACCATTTTAGGAAGCCTGCATTTTGACAGACACGATTGGTGAAAAATTGATCTTTTAGTTTCAATACAATAAGCTCTTCAAAACTCCATTATGTACTTGTTCCCTTCCACAGATACCTTCCCTCTCCCCCCACAATTTTAACTTCTTTCCACTAGAGCTTAAACTTTTGTTCCACCCAGTAGAGGAGTCAGGAGTCCTGGGTTCTATTTCAGGTTCTGCCACTGACACACTATGTGATTCTGGGTAAGTCACTTCACCTCTCTGGTCCTCAGTTTCCCCATCTGTAAAATGGGAATGATGCTACTGACCTTCCTTTTTAAAGTGCTTTCAGACCTATGGCTGAAAAGCATTAAGCATTATTAATGATCCCACATTATGGATTCTCCATCGCTTTTTTAAAAAATTGGCCCAAACCCATCTCTTCCATGCTACCCGTATCCTATACCCCCACTGACACTCGCTATCACCAGTCCATTGGTTCAGTATCACAAACTTCTCTCAGTCCTTCTGTCACTTTCATGTAAGTACTGCACTTCCAGTGAGGCAGTTGTATAAGCAGTGCACTGTGAAGAGGAACTGTGTTATACGAACATGGACAATCTCTCCTAACAAAGCTTCCAGTTTGCATATCAGCACTGTCAATGCAATCATGGCTTGCAGAAGACAGTGTATGTCTGCTGCTCCTGTAGAGCCAGCAGAGGGAGCACAATAACCAGTTTGTGGGACCCAAAGAGACTTTTTTTTTTTTTAAATAAAGTTTCTTGACTATGAAATGCTCAATCATTAAAATCCAAGGCATTTGGTATTAGATTATTTCTAGTACCAAAGGCATGTGTGGTGCATTACAAGTTATAAAAGACTAAAATCTCTGCTCTGAGGCGATGACGGTCTAAGATCAATATGTGAAAGGACAACCAACACATTACATACAGACTAGGAAAGTTGTGGGGGTGATGGAAAGACAACAGAGTTGTCTGCCAATTCTTGTGATTTTATCACAAGTCTGACAATATGTCGTGTTTTTCTTTAAGCCTCAGCTCCCGGAATCCTGTGATTACAAGAAAATCTCTTTTAAAACGGAAACAGAAAGGCAGTTGTCCAATTTCTAGCCCCCATCGTCGTGCAGAAAAGTTCAGAAACGTGACCTGAGTGCACACCCCAAAGGCTCGAAAAACACAAGACAAATAAAAAGAACCCAAAACACGGGGTGGGGTGACAGCGCGTGGTTTATAAGTATGATGACTTTTAAGCCAATCATAATGTTGGGCGCCCGACTCATGGTTTTTGAACACTTGGGGCTGGTAATTAGCAATTCTGCAAGAGTAAACAATGGGAAAGGAAAATATAGCTTGAGAGTGCATAGGACACACACAGAGCAAACCATGCACGATGGCCAGTTTAACATATTTCTCATTTAAATGCATGTCCTCGGTGGCTTATTGTCAGGCCTTATGGAGCAGGGTTTTTTTAAGGAGGGATTAGAACAAAGCCTGTTCCAAGCACAAAAGGGCAGCAAGGAAGAAGGTCTGAAGGCAAGAGTGGGAGAAGGATACACAGTGAGCTCTTAAACAGGAGGGGCTTGTGAAGGGAAAAAAAGAAAGAGGTGAGCAGAGAGAAATAAGCAGTGATTTAGCCGGAGAAGAGTTGAGCAAAAGCTTGGAAGGCCAAGGGAAGCCAGTGAAAGGGTACAAATAGGGAAGTGACACAATCCAGTGTTAAAAGAAAAGGAGGACTTGTGGCACCTTAGAGACTAACAAATTTATTTGAGCATAAGCTTTCGTGAGCTACAGCTCACTTCATCGGATGCATTCAGTGGAAAATACAGTGGGGAGATTTATATACAGAGAGAACATGAAACAATGGGTGTTACCATACACACTGTAAGGAGAGTGATCAGGTAAGGTGAGCTATTACCAGCAAGGGGGGTGGGGGGAACCAGTGTTGGATCTTAAAATCTGAAACTACTGATGCAGCTCACAAGAAAAGAAGACTTTCCCTTCCTTCTCACATACAGTGGTCTGACAACACAGCTACCAGCCTTTTGACACAGGATGGTCAAGACTTCTTCTCAGAGCCAAGCAACTCTGCTCCATAGTCATCCAAAGAGGTCACTGCTGAGGAACACAAGATATTCCTCCTCAGCCAGAAGAACAATCACATCCCCTCCCCCGCCCCGGGCAAACCAAAATGGCCTCAGTTAGCCCCCAAACCTGCAAAAACTTACACATGTGCCTTAAGCACACAACCACAGTCTCATTGAGACCTAAATTACTGTGGGTGCAACTAAAAATTTCATTCTGGTTTTAGAGTTATTACCGATTCCACTAATATTCTCATTAAAATGGATGATACCATTCAAATCAGGAATACCCCTAATACCAGAATGAACTGTTTAATGTGCCAGAAGCTTTGCCTCCTCATTCATAAACACCGTATCTGGTATTATGGTTGTATCCCACACCGGAAGCATTCAACAGACACACTTCCTAAATAAGATTGTTAACTCACAAGTGTACGATGGTATTCAGGAAAACAAACAAATATGTACAAAATAGCGTCTTTAAACATCAAATATAACCTTCATTATGCAGACTGTGTTATAAGTTAGTTAACTGAGCCCTCTATAGGCTTGCAAAGTTTTTGCAATTTTATTGCTGCAAAATTTGGTGTAGCAATTTATATTCAGCATCATTTAAACTCTCTACATATTTCTTAGGCCCTTACAGAGCTCCCACCTAAAAAGGGGGAAATGTCTGCTAGTTTTATAGTGAAGAAAAGCCTAAGAACCTAGTGGTACAGATTTTAAGTGCCATACTGGTAAAGAAATAATGGATATAGATCAAAGAGCCCTGTCACAGCATAGATGTAATAAGACCATTTATTTGATTTAACTAACCTCGTTAACTCTTCTTTCAAAATGCACATGGGTGCTTTCCTGTATAGCAGCGCATCATCAGTCTGTGCTCTCTCCAAAGCACAAGCACTGCTCCCTTTGTGTACCCCCTGTACAACACCTTAAAAACAGGACAGGCTTAGATACCCCCCATTCATCAGCCAAGAGAACCGGCTGGCTGCACAGGGGCCACAGGCTGTCTCTTTCCCTGTAGTTGTGGGCAGACCCTGCTGCATGCTTGTGAGCTTCAGGGAGGCAACCTGTTTTCCCTGAGCTCCCACTAAGGGCAGTGATAGCTCTATATCCATTATTTCTTTACCATTATTTCTCCTCCCAGCAGAGGGCTGGTGCCCTAAAGGCATAAATGAACCCTTCGTCAACAGCCATGTGCTACATAATTTCTCTTCCAACAGGAGCACAGGGTTCTGTAGGTGCAGATTACACAATGAGGCAGTGATTATGAAGCTGCCTTAGCTGTACACTTGTGTGGCTTATCCATGCTATCAAATTTGCACTTTTTATGTTTACACTGTAACATATTACTTAAAAACAGCTTACTATGTACTTTTCTCCTAAATGACTATAACCGACTGCCTAGTGGGTGCAGTACTAACAGATTACAGCTGGTCAGGAATGGATTTTTTTCCCTTGTGAAAAACTGATGCATTTTTAAATTTTGTCAACATTGTCAGGTTTTCAGTGGTTTAAAACTGGAAATTTTTGGTTTTCAATGGCTGAAAAATGTTCCATTTTGTAACAAAACCCTGTTTTTGTTTAAAAGTAAGTGGGCAATTTTTAAAATATTTTTTTTTCATTTTGTCAAAAACAATTTCCATCACAAAATAATGAGGGTAAATTTTCAACTAGCTCTGTACAAGATGCTACACCTATGTATAGAAGTTTATACATTGGATTGTATTATTTGAGAGACAGCATCTAATCACAGACGGTACTGTACTGCGTATACATGCAGGCTTAACTTTGTAATTTCCTGACTTCTAAGCGCCTAACAGTGCAACCTTAACATTCTGTTAGTTTTTTATGAAAGCGTATAAATCCTCAGACTTCTCCATGTGTCTTAAGTAGTCTCCTCCAGCCCATCAAAATACCCAGGCTCTGCTGCAGTACAGCCACTCCCAGCCAGTTCTGCAATGATCCCCGTATTAGCGAGGCAGGCTTTTCAAATCTGTTCCCTGACCCCCTGCTGTTTGAGGACCTGGAGGCCAATGTTCTAAGACCGTGACCCATGCAGCCTGGCTTTGCAGTTCAGTCAGATCAAAATGCCATGTCCAAATTACCCCTCCGAGAACCACCAACCTGAAAGGGCTACCACCCGGTCAGGTGCAGTGCATGTGAAGCACCGTTTGTGTGGAGAGCACTCTAATACTGACTATCACTAGAGCAGGTTCAGCATTTTTCAATGGCACAGGTCCAAGAAGAGAAACAAAGAAAGACATCCCAAAATAGCCGATAGCATGGTGGTTAGGATACTCGTGGGATGTGGGGGACTCAGGTTCAAGTCCCTGTTGAGAACCAGGCAGAGCAAGAACTTGCATTTGTTTCCCCCCACATCCCAGGGGAGCGCCCTCATCACTGGGCTATTGGCTATTCTCTCTCTCTCAAAAAAAAATTCTTTTGTTTTTGGAAAGGTGTCAGTTGCATGTAGAACAGGGAAATTTCAGAAATTCTGTGAAAATTTTCACATGGTGGCAAAAATGTTTCCTACCCATCTCTAGTCATTACAAAACATTACTTGGCTGGAGCTGAACCACTGAAATGGGAGAGCCTGCACTGTATCCTGTTACCAGAAGCACCAGCCATCCACCCCCACCGTAAGCATTCTTAGTCTATTTCATATTTCTAATTTAACTGAACTCTTCCCCGCCCCCACAACTGTAGCTAAACACACAAACTATCACCCAGTCTATCAGAGCAATAGAAGTGGTTTGTAGGCACAAAGGTTCTGCTTCTGTCATTAGAGGATCAGATTCTTCTTTACGTATGGCCACTTGCCCAGGGAACACATTTGCAGAGAAGCAGAAGTTACTGATTTTTTTGGTGCATGTGTTGGATACCAAATAACCTGTAGGAAGAAAGGAATCCCTTAAAACTACACTTAAAGGAAAGACTAATGATATAGATGAGTCACCAGGTAGCTCAGCAGCTATTACTGCTAAGAGAAAAGGTTTCAGCAGGATAACAAGGAAAGAAAGCAGTATGTATGAACAAGACTTACATACAATATCAAATACAGGGAGGAGGTAGGGAGGAGAGAAAATGTCTTCAGTACTCCTAAAGTAGATTATTGCCGCATCCAGCAGTGAGCCTCCCACCCAAATATGTGCTATAAAATTAATTCTCAAATGACAGTATCGCTACTGGGTGCATAAACACTGAGACAAGATTAGACATGCTTGTTTTTAACCATTCATTTCTCTCTCCAGTGAAACGCTAACAGCATAACTTTACTATCGAAATTATTACCCTTCAGAATGTATGCTTTTAACTTATACATAGCAATTATGTGTTCCTAGGTTATTAATGTAATGTGGCAAAAAAAAATCCAAAATGTTTCAAAAAGGACAAATTAACTTGGTGAGAGTCCAGAAACAATCCATCATGCACAATTCATAGGATGATTCTGTAATCTGGACAGAAACTGAGTTGACACGAAAGCCATTTTAATTGTGGATTAAATGAAATTTAAAGATATAAAATACCAACATCTAATAAATTTAACACTTTATTTGCTGGGTCTAGTAAATCTATCATAGTAGTTCTGGCCACACATGGATAGATTTTTAAAGAGCCTCTGGGATCTCCACTCAAGGACCACAGAGCAAAACAGTGTGGACTCTCCAAAGAGTTTAATATATAAGTGCACTTAGCCAATGTGTTTTACTATAGCTGACTGAAAAAGAGAAGTATATTTCATTAAAACTATTGAAAAAAGAAACATTCGTTTTTTTCAGAAATGACTGAAATAAATGATTTCTCATTTTTTTAAAACAATTTGCTAATCAATGGAAAAATTTGCTTCATTTTGGTCAGGAAAAAAAACTCTCCCACTCTGAAGGGGGAAGGGGGAAGAGCGGAGAACTGGAGGGAAGGGGTGCAAAAGTGAGAGAAAACAAGAAACTAAACCAAAAAGGAAACTAAGTGTTTTGGAAAACTGCCAAATTTTTATTCAAAAAAGTGAAACACTGAAAAAAAAAATCAAAATATTTTCACAAAATATTGCTGTTTTGGTTAAATTGAATTTTTCAACAATTTATGCATGTGCGGAAATACTTCAGCCAGCACAAGGGCTTTAGTTTTGCATCAGATAAGAACAGGATTCTTTATTTAGGTGAATTATTTATCGGGAATTTATTTGAAGGACCAAAAAGTTCTGTTTTAGTTCAGTCTCTCTCAAATAATGATATGACTAGGTTTCGTCATTTTGCAAAGTTTAAACTCCTTCATTCTTGTAGGGAAAAAAAAAAAAAAAAGAATGGAGAATGTTAGGTGGTAAGCTAAAGGCCTGCATTAGCAAAAACAAGGCCTACCTGCCAGAAGAAAATCATAATTCTGATAACTCAATTTTGCCGCCAACCAATATATATTATTATAAGTCTATATATCATCCACTAACCTCATTGGTTAGCAGATATGTAAAAGCCTTGACATATCAAACTGTATCCTGAAGCTGGGTATTTCACACAAGAACATCCAAACATTGCTTGCATGTATACGTGCACAGCCAAACCTTTTCCTTCTCATTTTTCTGTGAGGCATCTGCAACTTTGGCTCACCACAGCAGAAAGTATTCTAAATTACAATACTGTATCCATCTCCTTCTGTTGGCTGTATCACTATACACAGCACAGAGCAGTAGAAGGTTTGATTTTGCAGCCCTTACTCATATAAGTACTCCCATTATTTCTGGGAACAAAGGAGCAAAAGCTGCAGCATCACAACCTAAAGGAGATACAAGCACATTATCTAGTTTGATTCTACAGTTCCAAGCCCTTTACTCTGCATTAATGTCACATAAATCCAGCACTGAAGAAAACAACTAGTCACACAACCATGCCCCAAAGGAAAAACCTTCATATACAGGGGTTTGTTGGCTAGAAGCAGAAGGCTTGAGGGTTTTTTTCCCCCATTGCCTTCCAATTTGTTCAGTTACAACAAATGATGGTCAAGAACTCTCCTCACTGATTTAATCAAATAAGCAGTTATGCAAGTACTCCCAAACCGGTAGCCCTAGATCTTGGGTTTCTGATCATCTTGGAGAGCTTTAAACTAGGATCCAGGTCCTGCCCTCATGACAAACCCTGTCAGCAGGCCCACGCTGAAATTCTAAACTATCAACAACACAGAGAAGCAGTTAAAAGCAGGAAACACTGCAAAATCTCTGTCCAATGTGCAGAACTGACTTGAAAGACAATAATTCCAAAACAAGCTGAAGTTTGCCTCAGGATCTTTGAGGTTTTACTACAGGCTCTTCCTAAACTCTGCCACTGATGAGGATGGCAAAATTCAGTTAAACTGTTGTGGCATTTAAGGGCAAAAGCTACCTCCTTGCATCCCATTTCTCACACCCACCTAAACAGTTAATCTATATCATTGTCTATTCCCTCCACAACACAAAGGGCCTGATCCTGAAAAGTGACGAGAATTTGTCACTCTCACTGAAGTCCATGGACGTTGTTAGTCCTTAGGACCTCTCAGATCAGCGGCTGTGGCAGCAGAAGATGCAGCTCAGCTAAGGTATATTTCCACAAAATGAATATTCCCTATCCAGGGGATTCCTCCCCACCCCCACTCACACTCCCTGAGCAAACAAACATATAAAGGGGATCGGGAGGGATGAGTGAGAGAAAGGAAACAAGCAAAACAAGACCCAAGCATTAAATATTTACATTAGAATGAAATGTTTCATTAATTACATACAGAATCAATTTGCAGCTATTTTCCTTAAATTTCTCAGTCAAACCCACAGATTTGCAACACTTTGAACTGTGCTGCACCAGTAATTGTGGATGAATATTTTAAATCAGTCTTGAATCACTGTATTGCATTCACCAAATGAACTAATAAGTTGCTCATGTGTGGACTACTAATGTCTTTTTTCTTTCCTAGACAGATGGAGTGCAGTCCTGAAATCAGTTGCATTTGCTATTGGGAATCTTCAGAAAAAGACAAAGAAATTCTTAATTTTTCTGTTTTATTAAAAAATACAACTCTCTAGCCTGTGTGTTAAAAAAGGAAATTATAACAGATTAAGAAAAGCTCAAACAATTTGCAAAGATAGGACACAAGTGTTAGAGTGATATAATTCATCAGAACATTGCAATCTTCAGAGAGAGGCAATTGTGAAATACTATTATAATCTATCTAAGGGACGGACATTATTGCCAACTATGGCGTACATATCCCAATATTTCTATTTATAGCCAGACAGTTAAAATGACATACACTGGCACACCAGTTTCCCAAATCTGACAAATATGTTCCAAGCAGTTTACCAAAAGAACAGGATAGTAAATTGTGCCTATTTTTGAGGTGGTTTCAGACACAATAATCTAAATCCCCAAATTTAAAGCAATTTTAAAATTCCCTATGGATTAACCTCCCATTCTTAACTAGAATTAGGATACCCACCCATGCTCCACAGACATTAAATGTAAGTGTGAACAATACAGAAAACTTAAGGAATGCTTTGCTCCCCTCTTTGCAAACACAGTCTTAACTGTAATGCAAAATAATACAGTAGAAAAAACAGCATATGACCCTCTGCGTAATTAATGCCACTTCTATTGACTTGATACATTATGCAGGATATTACGCTCCAAAAAGGAACTTCCTTTAAAATAAGGGACAGGTGAATACCCTTACATCACATCTGTAGAAGGGTGATATTTGCTTTTTTTCACTAGGTGTCTATAATGCTCTCATTGCTATAATATGAGAACCACACACATTCTAAAAGAAACACACAGGGGGCCAGATCCTGGGGAAGTTTTGAGCCAGTCCCTCATTCAAAGACCTAAACCCATCAGACCTGAACCCTTGAAAAGAGACACATACACACACCCTGTGAAAAGTTTTTTTTTTCCTTAAAGTGATACAGAGTCACAATAGCAGCTCCCATATTACAAATCATCCCCCATCAGTACTACCTCCCTAGCAACCAGAGTAGGAGATGAGGCCAAGTATCCCTGTACCCGGATAATCTGTAGGTGCTGCAAAAAGCCACTGTAGATTAGGGAAGCCTTTGAGCTGCTCTAATTTATACCAGGGGTTGGCCCAGCCACAGGTGCACAGGGACAGAGACATGGTTTAATACCATATTAATCGCCCTCCTCCAAAGCTGTGCTGACTGCTCCTTGATTGCATCTGAGGATCTGGACCAGGATCTCAGTTTCTCTCTCTCTCTCTCCAAACAGCAAATTATAAAAAACGTAAACTAAATACACACACCGTGTTGTGTGAAGCCTGCATGTGTTTTACAAATCCAGAGCAGCAGCCTGAAAACCTTTAATGCTCCCAGCCCCAAAGTTCACGAGAAACTTCTGAATTCACAGTTATATCTTTATTTTCACATTGGGTTAGCAAACCTCATTTTCAAGAGAGGGATATAAAACCTAAATTTAGAGTTTAAGCCAACTTAACAGTATCTTTTTAACAAGATGAAGATAGGTGCACAGTCCCTCTATTGATTGGATATCACTAAATCTGTATGCTTTGTGGCTTACAGATCATTGGGTTTTCATGATGAATCTAAATCAACCTAATATTTGATTTCACTAAGTAAGTGATCATAAGGCTCAGGTGTTACTTAGTAACCAAGAACTCAAGGATAGAGATACCAATCTTCCATCTGTCTTTTGTTTTTTCTATAAAACCTCAACTGACAACCCATCTTAGCCACTGTAACAAGTACATTATTCTTTAGTACCAAGGAAATCAAACCTAAAGTGAGAGTGTAAAAGTTGAGACAAGTCCTGTTAACACGGCCAAGCTTTAAAGAAGGTACCTCGTCATTTAAAAGTTACTGCATATCCTTTCACTGCTGAATTAAACTAAGACTGCTGTCTCAGTTGCATTAAATTATTAGCTAATTATCCCTGACTAAGGACAACAGAGTGTTTGTGCTGGCAAGCTGTGAAAAGAACACTTCAGCAAAGAAGATCAATGGCATTTTTGTCTGGCTCACAATAAGAAAACTGCTGGCTCGGGTTATGAGTTTAAGCCATCTTTCATTTGGCAGACAAGACAGCCCTAGTGACAGATCAATACAGTAACTTTATGATAGGCTGCTGCTCCTGCAGATGGCAGAATCATAAACAGGCATCATATTAAAGCCATGAGCAGTGTATTACTTGGACAAAAACTACCTGACCTTTTGTAATACTTACACATTTTTTTCTTTTTATGTAGCGAAGAGATATAACTAGTATGATTTGTATCCAACGCAGCACAGTGACATCCCTCCAAGATCAGATGTCCTTTAAGGGGCGGGAGGAGGGGGAAATTTACTTGTTAGTAATTCATGACTTACTAGGGACAAACTGGGATTTTTTGAAGTAGCAGATAGGTATGTTGCTCTGGTCAATTTCACAACTCTTTGAGTGGCTGCATATTTTACTGTCTAAAACCCCCAATGTGATGTAAACGCTGCTGGGTAGCAGTGTGTTGGGAAATCAATTTTTTTGGTTGTGTGCGTGTGTCTTGTCCCTGAGTTATTTGATCTGATCTGGAGTCACTGATGAATCTGTTTATTCGTCTATTTTTAAAATATTACCAAGGTTCCCCAGAGTGCTAGAGGGACACTCTTTCATTGTTGTTCAGTCAAAATTTGACTAAAGAAATTTTCACATGGTCATTTTATTCTTTACCGCTCCATAAGTACAAAGCATTTGTATGTTAGTTACGCTCAACATCAATACTGGGGTTTTACTAGGTATGTTGCTGCTTTTTCAAAAAGATGACTGAAAGCAAAAGAAGGAATTCATAATTCTATTGCATAAATGATTAGCTCTGAAACCAGACAGCTAGAACATGAAAGATAAGACTTTAATAAACTCTTTAGACCAGATTTTCAGCTGGTACAAAGTGCTGTCACTCCTCTGAGGTCAATAGCGCTACACCCATTTACACAAATTGATCATCTGGCTTTTTGTTGATAGTAAATTTTTTACCATAAGTATGGCGTCAACACGGTAAATGGTTGACGCCATTTGGTAAATAATCCCTACATACAGATGGCTTTCCTTTGCCTCCATTCCTGGGACTGTCTTCTTTTAATAACAGCAGCATCTGCCCAAGAGGGAAACATTCTAAAAAAGCACACGGCCATTGGGAGCTTTCATCAGTTCTTTTTGGTCTCTGCAAGCGATTACAATTAAACTCAATACAAGGGTGGGGGGAAGGGAAGCTATTAACGTGCATGATGCAATAATTGAGCTGGCTGCTTCTTCACATATGGCACTGTGGTGCGAACAGAGCCAATTCTATACTACATCCTGGACACCTGAAAATGAATTATTAATTTGATCACTTATTTTACCTCAAACCTGAGAGAAAACAGCACTGTTTTTCCCCAGATAAAATTATTTAACGATCATCTCTTAAACTGTTAACTTTATGAAAACATAGGAGAGATAAGGCACTGTTTTTCTAAAAATAACTCCAGTGGCTAAATCACCCAAAACTCTACTTAGTCCAAAAACTAAATCATCAAGGTCTTCTGTAAAACACTATAGGGATCAGGTTTCATTAAGGCAGGGACGCCCCATATTTAACGTACTTCAAAAACAAATCCAATTTTGTTATGCTAAAGGGAGGGGGAGAAAGGTTTGAACAAAGTTTCACGTTTATAATCTCACTTCTTTGCAGTCTAAATTTTCCATGGTGCTGTCAGAGTACACAAGGGTTCTTTATACCCTGCTGCAATTAGACATTCTGGCTGCCAAGCCTGCCAACCACCGACATTTGGTTTCAACCCAGAGACTCTGCCAGTCTACCGCAAAATTACTGACACATGACATTGAACTGGCACAAACACACACAACTGTGGCCCAGAATGCTGGTTCACAGGACACTAAATACACTTGGACAAGATGCCTTCATGTTTCCATATAAACAAGACGTTTTGAACTAGCAAGTTTTGTTTGTTTGTTTGATATTCATCTTCTAGGTCTCTCAGAATCTAGGTTTTTGTATGTAACTGGTATACACATTTGAAAAAAATATAGATTATAGCATTTAGAAATAAAGACGGATACAGTGTATCAATAATATGGTTTGGCTTTTAAAAGAATCAAAAATGTTTCACTGATACCAAAAAGCCTCAGAAACTTAAGTCATATTGAGGCAAGAAGTGTTCTTGCACTAAGAGCTCCAAACACATGAACCACTGCATCAGCCCTTCCCCATCCTTCCCAGCTGACTGAAGCCTCAAGCTTAGATCGGCATCTCACTGCCCACGATCCCCAAGCTACGAATGGGGTCTGAAGGAAGGCCCAGCCATGCAGTTCACACTGCTCCAAATCTCCAGGGTACCTGACTACCTCAGAGGAGAGCATTCACAAGGGAAGCCTACTGTACTCGCCTGGCATACCGTCAAGATCAGTAAATGGCAATACTGCAAAGGCATAAAGAAACCACACGATCAAACAAAAATATGAGGCTACATTGCCACTTCCTCCTACCACTCCCCTCATCATGTGCCCTCTGCAGCAACACCTCAGTGTTTTATCTGTTAGGACAATGATACATAAGAATTCAAGATCATTTTCTTCTGAGGCACCAGTGACTTGGAAAAAGGTCATTTTTGACAGAGTGCCATTCCCTCTCCCCTTTTCCCACTTGATCCTTCCTAAATACATTGTAACCACTGACTTTAACATTCCACTCATGTGAATCATCCCACCAGGTTTCAGTAATACCAACTAGACTGAAACTATGCTCATAAATGAGCAATTCCAATTCCTCTTGTTTGTTACTTAGGTTCCTAGCAGATGAAGAAATTCTTGAATTGCCTTTTTCATATCCTTTTGGTTCCTTGATTCATGTAGTTCTCAACATCTTGATGTTGTACTGAGTGTTCATATCTTCCCTCTTTTTACCCTCCCTTTTGGTTCTTAATTTAATCCCCTCCTGACTACTGTTGCCAGCCTACTCCCAAAGAAATTGGTCACCCTTGTATTGAGGTGGATGCCATCCAAACTAGTCAACCCTTTCCCAACAGAAGATGGGCCAGGGTTCTGCAAAACCAAAACCCTCCACCCTATAGCATTTACCTAACAAGCAGTTCACATCCACAATCTACCACCTTCTGTCTTCCTTTGCTTGTGGGACAGGAAGTATGTCAGAAGATTGCTTCGACATTCTTTTTCTTCAGCATACTTCTGAATTCCCTGAAGCCATCTATTGTCTATGAGATATCCTGCAACACAGTGTCATTACTGCCGATATGAACCATCACCAATGGATCCTTGGCCCTCAACTTCAGAAGCCTATACAATCTTGGAGTGACATCTCTTGTCTTGGCTCCAAGAAGGCAGCACACTGTCCTGTAATCTGCCTGTTCCTTGCAAAATGTTCTTTCAGTTCTTCTGAATACTGAATCTCCAACAAGGATTGTCTGTCTTCCTCAGACAGCTGGATAACTCTTTGCACACAAACTTGATTTTCTTACAGATTGGCCTAACCTGCCATCCACACGTGTGCCTTGTGTATCTCTCCGTTCCCTTAGACCGACTTGATCTTGAAAGGAATCTTCCAAAGTTTCCACGTTGATACCCTGGTATAGATTTGAAAATTCTGTCTGTGTGGAATTCCTCCTGTTCCTCTTCTCTTTGGTAGCCTCCCCCCCCTCACCTGTCTCCCTCTGTGTAGAATGCCGCCATGACCTGCTGCCTCCAGTGGAGGCCATCTGATCTTATCACTTATTTCCCCCAAAATCTCATTGAAATCAGGGCAAAGACTCCCACTAATTTCAGACCAGGCTTTTAAATGTTCATAATATTTAAGATCTGAAGCTAAACAGGAATCTCCTTCACATCAAGGAGGAGAAATAATTAGTACATTTTCTCCATTTCCTCTTTTAAAATATTGTGTCAGCATTAACTACTGTATTTAACAAAATACATTTTGAGGAAGCTTCTCCCCTTCTTTTCAGAGCTACGAAATAATAATAAAAAAAAGAGAGATTTTTAATACATATAAAACAAGTACAAATTAAGTACACAAAACAAATAGCAGGCTAAACAGTTTAATCCTCAGAGGGCAGATAAAGACCATAAATCATGGCTTTCATACGGATGAGATGTGGGTCTATTCTTTATCAGTGGAGATAAATGCTCCCTTCCTCAATCTGTAATATGTTATTCTTACATAACTATGGGGTACATTTCCAGGTCAGTCTGTGGGAGATTTAGATACACAATGTTAATCCCAGGGCTGAAAACTGAAGCGGCACGAGCACATTTTCTAAGTGGCACACAATGTTTTTGCCACAAGTAGTAACTTCCATTAACCAGGACACCATCAAGATAAATATCATGTATTACTAACCTCCTCAGGGCCTGATCCTGCCAACATTTAAATACATATAAAACAAACGCAAACAGAATTGTCTACTAGTAGGTATTGGCAGGATCAGGCCGTAAATAAGGATTTTATATATGTTAAACTTACATTCAAGCGAACATTTTTTAAAATTCTAATGACGTGTTCATCATCTGTGCTGCATTTCACTCAGACTGCACAATGACACTAATCGGATCAGTTTCTCCCCAATTTCACCACTTGGTTCTCACATAATTACAATGTTGTTCATATCTGATAGGAACATTTACACTGAAGTATACCTTTAATTTTCAGAAGTGACTAGTGCCTTTCAGTGCCCAAACTGAGACATACTGAAGACGCCTGGCTTTCAGAAAATACAGGGCGCAGTCTGCTTTTGAAAATCAGGCTCCTTGATGGCGTCACAAGCTGGGCACCTAAGAACTGAGACACTCAAAACTGGTCATTTTCAGACGTGCAGACCTATACTTCTGACATTAAAATAAACAACATTCTTTTATCACACAAAACCTAAATATTGGGCATTTATTTGCACAGGGATTCTGTTAATTTATATATGCCACGATGAAAGCCAGATACATCATGTGAATCAACACGGTCCTAAGCTATTTAATAACGTCCCTTTAAAATGAATGGGAGTCACGCAACTAAATACACTGTACAAGTCTGAAATTATGTTCTTATGTCCACTTTTCCCCAAGGTAAAGCACTAAAATAATCACCATTGTTGTTACATTTGCTGACAATGACGCTCACAAGGTGATAACATTTTGATCTCACTTGATTAAATTCTTGTTAATAGATCCTAATAGAAATACAAGTAAATCCTCTTTCTTATCACTCACTCTCATTAACTTCAGCAGTCACTGTAACTTAACCTGTCAAGGGCCTTAGAGCATACATTGAGCGCCACTGAAGGGGAACTCCTACTGCCTTACATGCTTCATATCATTCTCAATGAATTAGGATACCTTTAAGTGAAGTGCCCCCAAGTATCCAGATAAAGTGGGGTGCAGTGTTCCAGGAGGAGATAATCCTATTAATTACTGTTTAAGCACTGACAGTGTGCTCAACACTGTACAAGAGAGAAAAAAATCCATCCAGGCCCTCTACCAAAGAGCTTGCAATATAAATAAGACAGACTCAAGAATAGACAAGATGCACTGGGAAGCCCATAAAAGAGAATAAATAGGATTATTATTATTGATTTACTTCTTGTTGGCATCATGAAAGAACTGAGTCTTTAGGAGGGATTTGAGCAAAGTGAGGCCATAGTGACTCGACTTATTTGGAAGTGCATTCCATGCATAGAGGTTGATGTGGACAAAAAGAACGAACACTGTTGTGGGAAAAGTGGATGAATGGGGCATCAAGACTTGCACTGCCAAAAAGAAAGCCTTCTGGCAAGTACAAGTGCAATGCATTCAGAGTGTCCAAGAAAGGTATTGGAGAGTGAAAGAAAAGTGCAAACCACATTGAATGGCTGCTGTTTATGCTTAAGCCACCCCTTAGAAAATAAGACATCCTGACATCAGAAATCAGACTGGCCCATAAATGAGACAACTGTGCTGAAATCTGGTTTAACTGCACAGGTCAGGGAAGCTCATCAGACAGCTGGTCTGCTATGAAAGTGTAACAAGACACCCGCAGCTCTCTGCTCCTCTGGCGTAATTGCACAATTTTGCCCTTTGTAATAAAAAACTTACCACCTATACAGTGCTACAGAGACATAACTAATCCTCACAGATCCCACTGAGAGGCAGGTGAATACATATTATCACCCCCATTTTACTGATGGGATATATATATAATAAAAGGAACACATTCCTGACTGGCATAATGTGATGCAATTCCATAGACCTGCATTCACAGCAGCACTAAACTTGGCATGAAGAAGTTGAGTGATTCGTCCAGATCCACAGAGATGTTTAGAATGTATTCCTGGCTCCCAGATCTGTGCTCAAGCCATTAGACCAGTGGTGGGCAGCTCCCATTGGCCGGGAATGGCGAACCACAATCACTGGGAGCTGCAGGAAGCCATGCCTGTGGGCGGCCAACGTCAGCAAAATATCTTGTGACTTGCAATCAGATTACCCTGACGGGCTGCAGGTTGCCCACCACTGCATTAGACCACGTTGCCCACCTGGAAAATACCTTTAATAAAAAATAAGTCACAATGAAGCATATAAAAAGTTGTTTAGGCTAAAATAAAGATAGAACTTCGCTCATTATCCTCACAATGGAAAGAAATTTGATCTTCCCCAGCTCCACTTATTAAAGGTCTATCCTGTAAACAACTATTTATTATTATTACTAGACGATCTCCAAGTCACAGCCTCTGACAAAGACCACAGTAGGGGGAAATAGGGAAACATACAAGTGACATGCAAAGGGGGTACTAGGCTACATTAGCTAATTGGTAGTGTTCTTGCTACACTGTATTTCTTCACTTTTCTTTTCCTTGGTTAACGTTGAACTATATTGATTATCCCCAAATGCCCAGGACTGTGCTATGATCACCTGGTTAGTTCCTTATTGGCAATGCACTAGGTCTGGATGGAGCGGAGGGTAGCTGCTTGGCAGACTATCTTAGGAGGAGTATCAGAGGGGTAGCTGTGTTAGTCTGGATCTATAAAAGTGGCAAAGAGTCCTGTGGCACCTTATAGACTAACAGATGTATTGGAGCATAAGCTTTTATGGATGAATACCCACTTCATCGGATGCTTAGGAGGGACATTCCACGATTGGAGCAGTATAGAAGCAGATGCAGAGGTTCTTGTTAAAGCAGGGGATCATAAAAAGTGCTTTGAGGCTGGCATTGGGAAAGGGACAAAGATGGTGAAGCCAGGACTCATCCTCAGCCATGAGCACTGTGCCTGAGAGTAAGTGTGTGCAGGATTGTGCCCTTGATTTGTAAGTTCTTCTCACCATGGTGTGTATCTTACTGTGTGCCTGTGAAGCGCTCCAAGTTTAAAGTGATTTTTATTATCAATAATGCTTCCTTTTCAAACCTGAACAGTCAGCATGTAAGGAGACTGTCATCTGAAAAAAACAAGTTTATAATTTTTGTATTCATGGGTTTAAAAAAAAAAAAACCTAGCTATTTCAATACCGGCAACCTCAAATGTTCATGAATAATGAAATCAAGCCTCCTCCCAAATTCATATTATTACAAAATAATACATTTGGGCTTCTTTTTATTTGCCTTAGTTTTTGAGCCTTTAGGATGTATTGGGGTCATATTTTTAAGCTTTTCTCTGCAACCAGACTGGTTAGAAACTTTGGCGTTTTTTAAATGACACCTGATATTCTCTTATAGTCACATGACTCCAGGAACTGGGGCTTTAAGTAAAACAAAGCATCACAAGACTCATGATAAAATCACTAATGTTGGCAACACAGCAGTCCAGCTCTATTTCCCAGTCTCTCTTCAACCAACGCTGATGGCAACTGGGGCTTGATTATGTATTGTAAAACCTTTCCTGATACGGTTTTATTGCACTGTTTTTGTGATCAACAAGACAACATCTGCAAAACAGTTTTGAATCACAGCTTGAAGTTCTAGATAGATTCATATAAAGAGACTCCAGTATATTCGATGGTTGCTAGCCCATACTGCTACATCTTCACTGCCTGTGATAGCTAGATTAAAGCTAGCATGGGTATACCTAGCCGAGCTGCAATCACACCTTCACTTGCAGTGTAGACATACCCTTAATCATGTTTACTTTCAGCCCAGTGATTTAGGAAGGGGAAGCAATGGCATTTCCTTTATCATCAAAGGTTTCCTCTCAAATCATTTTAAATTTTGGTGGAAAGAGGAGAGAATGGGAGTTTTGCTCCAAAATTTCAGTGTTTCCTATTAACCACCAGTCCTCCGAGGAAAAGTTGTGGCTAGAGCTGAGATTGAGGTAAGGATTCCTATGTTCTGGTCCCAGCACTGCCACTGGCTTGCTGAGTAAGTGGGTCATCAGCACCTATGTCTCTCAGCTTACTCATGCATAACATTGACAATGCCACCTAGCCTGCAGGGAAATCATGATATTTGCATGTTGCTTGCAAGAAGCTTTGAGATTCTCTGTTGAAAGACACGATAAGGGGTTCTTATAGTGTAATCTAGTGCCACATTTCTGCCTATTCTTTGCTTGAGGATTCCAGCTAGACTGACGTCTTCTTTGATTGTTAACCAGTTTACTGTATCTATATGTCAAAAATACATTTTCCTTCTCCCTTCGTAGAGACCACAGGATAAAATACACTTGCTGCAACTAAATTTAGCAAAGATATGAAGGTAAATTATCTGACACCATACATACCAAAACCAGCATTAAAGCAAAAATAACTGTTTTGGGTAATCAATCCAGCCTGTTCACTAAACTAGCTGGCTAACAGCCAGAAGTTAGCAGTCTGAAGGGGATTTATACAATCACTTCCCCCAACCACCCAAAAAAACAACAAAAAACCACACACCACTTTTCCAGAAGAGCATTCACAATTCACCAATTCCTTCTCAATCAAAAGGAATGAGCAGAAATGCTTCTGTTCATTTTAGAATTCAGACACAGTTCTTGTGATCAGTCTCCTCTCATGTTTACCCCCCTTTTAGGTTTCTGAGTTACAATTTACCCGTGAGTTTTTATGGATTATGTAAACAGTTATTAATAACATATGGTTTCAACTAGTACAGGAAAATCCTGGATGAAGCAGTTTGCCAAATGACCTTTTTTTTCCCCATTACATTCAAGATTAAGTCTTCTAATGAGAATATCTACTCTTTAAATTACATTATTCACTAATAAAGAAGAGACCTATTCAAATCTTTTTTTTTTTATTTTAAAGCAGCCAGGTTCATACAAAACTACGATGGATTAGATGGCTGCTTTAGAGAACACCTAAACAAATTAATACCAAAGTACATGAAAAATGGATGCACAGATTATAAGGCCAGAAAGGCTTACTGTGATCATCTAATCCAGCGTCCTAGGTGACACAATCCACAGAATTTCACCCAGTATTTATGAATCAAGCCCATGACTTGTTGCTGAACAAGAGAATGGTAGGGTCACTTTATATTAAGTTTCCATTGTATATTAAGTTTCCACTTTATATTAAGTTCTGTATAACTTTATAAAATATCTACTATCATTTATTAAAATATCTACTAACCATTTCTTAGTTTTTATTAACTATTTATTTACTATTTTATTAACTATTTATAAATGGCATCTGAATATAAATGTAACAATATAAATTGTAGAAATGCCATCTTATATGCTACTATCCAAAGGATCCCATGTGCTAGACCTAGCTACTGTCCAAGGGGGCTCTACCTACTGGTTAAAGGGAACCAATGCCCCCATGTTGCCAACCCCAGGGGTGATTTAGGGGTGATTTTGACAAAACCTGACATTGCAGCAGGGCTCCCAGGTTATGGAGATACCCAACCCAGGTACAGATTGAAATGTTAGGGTGTGGAAATTATGGCCCACTCTCCAGAACCAACTGAGGCATAATACAGCCTGCTTTGCACAACAGAGCTCTTGAGGCAAGAAGTTCTTGCGCATTCAGGGTGTCTTCCCTTTTTATCATACCCGTGGCTGGGGGGGGGGGGGGGGGGGGCACATGAGGACACAAAAGACAAGTCACATAACCTGTCTGCCTCAGTTTTCCCAATTGCAAAACTGGGACAAAACTCACCTACTTCTGAAAATGTTCAAAGTGCTTTGCACACATTAATTAAGATGAAAATACACTTTACTTCTAGGCTCTGCGCTACTGCCCTCTACTTCACAGAACTCTCAGCAGCTGGGAGCTTCCTATCCAACTGGATATAAAAGAGACACCGCTCTCTTGACAGCTCTGTGTGACCCACATCTCCCCCTTGAGCCAGCTGATGTAGTATCTAAATGTCAAAGAGTTTATCAGTACATAATTGAAATGCTGTGGGGGGTGGCAGGAAGCGTATTAGTGAAATTATGAGGCAAAATTTATGATATATAAAAAGTGCAGCTTATTCAGACTAAATTTATTATAGACCATTTGAGATGAAACATCAAGTATGCATGAAATCTTAACACTAGCATAATCCAAAAGGGAGAAGAAGAGAACAGAAGTCACTGCACGCTTTTAAAGAAGAATCTAATTCTGCAGCTTACCAGGCAAAACCATAACTAGCTTCAAGTTTATATTTGTCCTATCCAGGTATCTATAACATATAAATAAAGTATAAAAATGAAGCTCTGGAAATTAATGGGTGGAAACTATAGGAACAAGATGGCAAAGAGTGGATATCAAATGTATTTTCTGTTATAGTCTATGGGGGTAAAAGCATAATGATTCACAAGAGATCAGGACTGGGACTCTGTCTTATGTGTTTGTACAGTGTCAAGAAAAAAACAGATGGCTGATCGCCGTTGGGATTTCCAGGCATTTCTATAATAAAAAATAATGTCTGTTTCCACATCAGAGGTATGTACTTCAAGTTGTTTTCAAGTGAAGTTTTTTGGTCCATTCCACGAGTGGTGCTGAGAAGCTCTGGAGGCTGCTGTCTTAGCCCTCCTCTACTTGAGGTTATGATCTGCCACAGATCTGCCATACCTGCCACATCTCTGAAGGCAGGTATGTAAAGGGAGGAGAATAAGGGACAGAAATCTGATTAGTCTTCAGTCATGCAAATGGCTTCAGTAGGTGGAGAATCAGGAGCACAAGAAACACAGCTGTGATCACCAGTGGGCCAGAAACTGAGCTAGATTCTCAGACCTAGAGAAGGGTCCCTTTAGGGTGTGACCTCAGGGTCTAGGAATGTCACTCTAGTCAGTATCATAAATACTACAATCTAGTTCTTGGCACACATTCCACCCAGCTCCTCTCTTAGCTCACTATTTGCACCAGATGAATACACTACAATTTTAAATACTGGTTTACATGGAACTAGATCAAAGCAGCCAATATAAATTGACCAGGTCACTGAGGCATTTTAAATGATATCCTTTTTGAATGCTTTATTTTCCAGATTAAGCAACAATCAAGTACATTGGCATGGCAAACCAGAGCAGTCTTTGGTGCCAGTTAATTAAGGAGTCTAAAGAGGAGGTGACACAAGAGAAACAGAACTGACTGTTGTGTTAAAAATCCATACACTCCACTATGGCCAGCCAAAGCCTGCACATCAAACTGTAATAGTTCCAACCATCAATATGATTGCATCAACAGCACTCATGTTAACAACTCCTTCAGAACTCAATGGTATAAGAAGTCTCACCACCTCCAGTGAGTTTTGTTTATTTATTCGCTTTAATAGTAGTACTGGGAAAAATAATTACCCCACAAAGTTATATTAAAATTAAGGGCCTTAATCTGAAGAAAGCAACATGTAGGACATATGAGAATACACTGCAAAAACCTATGCACAATGGGGTGAGTCGGGGCAGAGGTTAACTGAACTGTGATTCCCCCTGTTTTTACAGAAAGGTTTTGTTTTTTTTTTTTTACAAAACCCAGTATGAAAACAAATATCATTAAATGTAAACACACAAAGCAGGTTCGTTTTGGTTACATTTAAAAGTCCTCTACAGCGTTGGAAAATATGAAACTGCCACCACAGAATTAATACTAAAGAACAGTAAATAATAAATGTAGGATTCCACAAAACAGTAAATGTACAGTAAATTGCTGCTAAATAGTAATTAGCAATTATTTTAGTAAAAAATAACTAAATTTTCCAAAGTAACTACTGATTTTAGGTGCCCAGCCTCTGAGACCAATTCTGGAATCGCTGCCATCTCGCCATAATACCACCTGCCTTCATGGAGCTGTAGTGAGGCTTAATGTTTGCATAGCAAACTGCAAGCCCTGGAAAGAATATACTATGAAAGTATTACGGGGGTGGGGAGGAGAACAATATTTCAGCAGAAAACAGCGCTCTTTGGAGTTAAATTTAGAACCTTAATACCACTTTATTACACAACATGAATGCAGGGTCTGCCTGGGTTTAATAACTATACTAATTATTGGCTACGGGTATGAAACTTTATATCAAGATCAGCTAACAGTGTAGAACTGCAAGGAACAAGTTGTTTCATACTTTAACACACTGGTTTGAGCAAGTATTCTTCAAGCAAATACAAAAATCCAAAATCACATTGGCCAGTGGCCATCAGATAGAAAACACAATGAAGAAAGTTATGGTTGAGCAGTTACACAAGTTTGGGGTTTTTGTTGTTGTTGTTATTTCTTTTTTGGGGGGTAGGGTGGGGTGGCGGTGTTAGTTAAAAAGAAATCCATACCTCTTGAGCAGTTTTCTCTGCTGGAGGTTTCCTAATTCACCCGCAGGCAAATCATGCTTTCTTTGAATTTTTACTGTGAAATTAACTGCTCATAATTTTATCATGGCGTTTTTCTTAAAGCCCCAGCATCTGGATTCAGGTCATTATTTGAAAATTGCAGCTTTCACATGTTTTAAAAAATAAGATTTTAACTCTCACTGTTGTTAAGAAAAGCTTAAAAAGGGTAAAGGGTCAAAAACCAGAAGGCTAATATAAAGGACCCCAATACGTGTTTTCTTTAAAATCTCAATTTTCAAGGGTCTGACTTACGATTTTTGAATGCTTGGGGTTGCTGATACTATTAACCAGAGAAGGCTGAACCCATTTACATAGTACAGGAGTGGTTAACTATGGTACTGTTCTAAAATGCCTACATGGAGTAAAGTGTCAGTCCACTGTTTAACTTGAGGCTTTACTGACATTACAACAGCAGATTCTACCATGTTCCTAACTTAAGGATCACAGTCAAACAGACAGCTTATAACTACTCTTCTAATTTTAAATGCTTATATATGAGAACGTATCTTTTTTGATGCTCTCCCTCAAGCATGACAACCCTCCCTCTTACCCCACATACACAGATACTATGATTTGTGCTAAAGAGACAGAAATAGCAGTTTGACAGAGGCCCAAGTGCATGATCCGACACGTGCAGCTGTCTAAATAGCACCACTCTTGGCTTCACTGTGTGCTAATGGCATTCCTTCCGCTTGGTCTCCTCTCTCCACTTTTCACCGGAGCTTAAAAAGTCAGCCACTTCCAACTCCACCAGGACTGAAGTGCTTACTTAACAAATAGGAAAAATAGTCACACAACTGGGTAAGATTTCATTCACTTTGGAAGAGATTCAAAAAATCTTTGGTCATATGGCAGCAACCCGACTGTCTGATTTCTATAGCTTTATGGAGTAACTGTTTGACGGTGGGTTTTTATTTTCTTTCCATCCATAAGGTGTCTTTAGAAAAATAGCCATTCATATTATCTATATTTGAATGAAAAATGCAGAGATGTGAAAATAATGGCAGAGAGATCGTTAGCTGTCTGGCTGTCATTTTCTGAGTCAATTTTTTATAGTAAAAACAAGACTTCTGCTTTTGTATGTGCATGCTTTTCTTAGGTGTCCCTTTGAAATTCTACATAGTCTGGAACAGTTTTAAAAAAAATTAACATGAACTATTCCAGCTAATTTGCTAACCTAGCAGAGATATGTCATGACTTTGTCGCTGTTTAGGCAGACACTTTACCTAGATATAGAGTGGCAGGGAAGAGAATAAGTTCCAGCATTCCTCTTCTCATATTTTCAGACATATCCCATCATTGGCGGACTTGAAATCCTGACACAATGTGGTGGCCCAACATTCCTATCACTTAGCTTCCCTCCCCAAGCAGCAGCGCAACTGATGAGCTTCGAGAGCTAAAAATATCAGCCAAAAAATTTCTCTTCTCCAAAGGATTAGGTGTCCCAGAGAGAAAACCCACTGGATGACAGTGAAATCCAGGTAACACACAATTGTATGTAGGCCTTGGGAAGCATCTAAAACTTGTAAAATTGAGATATCATAAAAAATGAATTTTGGGTTGGATGTGAATTTCAGACAATACAGATATCTGGGGTTTGGGGGAAAAAATAAAAAAGGCTTTATTTGTGATGTTGTAGTCATGGCTGAGTATTCACTAGACATGGGCTTTGCAGGAACAAATTATGAGAAACTACCAGCATTCTTTACCAACCAACAAGAGAGAACCCTTTCAAAGAGATGACAAGAATCTCAAATGTCACTTCAAGAGATTGCTAGCAGAATATGGACCTCTTATGCCTCTATCACCAGATGGAATCCAGCCTTGATAGCAAACAAAAGTTATCCAATCCTATTTGGTGACCTCAGCGCAGTCCCTACTGAGCTAGTATTCACATCACATAAACCCCCATCTCACTTAACAATCGTACACACCCAACTTCAGTGAGAGGGAAACTTGCACCATATGTGTTCTGTGAATACAAAGGAGGCTTTAGTCTCCAGGGCTGTCAATCTGGGACTTTTCACCAGCACTCAATTCACTAAAATGGAAACCATTCCTTCAAAGAAAATTAATCCTAGTTATCAAAAGAGATTGAGGAGACAGAGAACATCACTATTACAAAATAAAGTGATGGAATAACATCTCTAAAATGCTTCCAGAGTCCATAGAACTCTGATAGATTTATAGATTACAGGGTGATTAAAAAACCTGACGAGTCTTAAATGTTAACTAGCGTACCTAGATACTGTTAAAGGTTGAGCTGGTCTAGCTTTAGCAATTAAAAAAAAAAGTCTTCCTTGTGTTTGCCAGTCTGAGCACAGAGCACTAGATTTCTGCTTGGCTCCACCCACAGAAGAGTTTATACCATTGATGAGGAAATTAACAGGTGTAGTATTGGGTTTGAGTTAGTGACGGTTTCGCACACCTGGAGGACGGGGGAGGTGAAGTTTGAGGGAAATATCAAACATCTGCACAAATCAATGAGTTCAATTTAATTACCTGCCAACAGAAAGATTAAATAGGGTGCAACAGGTGATGTTGAATCTTCCTAACCGATTCCACTCTTTGAGGGGATTGCTCATCAAATTGAACTTTTTTTAAATGATGTAAAATCAAACATCACCCACGAGATATTGTTACAGTTCCCATCTCAAACTGAGTATATTGTATATAGAAATGTGGGGGGGTTGTAGGGAGCCTTGGTTTCCTCATCTCCCTCCAGTGCTCTAGTTCCGCTGTAAATGAGGTCTGATGGACTAGCATTGGAATAGTAGCTCCAACTCAGGATGAAAGATATACAGGCATACTATTGGTAGGATTCTAAAACAACTCATCACACTGGTATAGCTCCCATTAACCTGAAATGGGAGAAGAGGTAGGCCAACACTTTGAAAGACCACCCCATATCTAAGAACAAATTTATGAGTATACAAGTGACCTCCACAGAATAGATAACTCGTGGTAACCTCTCTCTGATACAAAGACAGAGATCCACATTAAGCACACGTAAAGTATGTCCAGTACCACTCTTGATTCAAAAACATGCCAAGTAGACACAGGGACTTTATATGTTCCATTCTATGCATCAGATGAAGTGGGCTGTAGCCCACGAAAGTTTATGCTCTAATAAATTTGTTAGTCTCTAAGGTGCCACAAGTACTCCTGTTCTTTTTATAGGGACTTTGGTGTAAGATAGTTGAGCTTACATCCTGGGTAGATAATCTGGGTAGATAATCTTTGGTCTCTTCCCTCCCCTTCCATTCTCATGTACTGTTGCAGGAGACTGAACCAGAAGGCAGACACAAGAGTGTAAGTTTCATTCCACCAATCCATCATCTTACTTTAATACTTAAAATATTTTTAAATGTTAGGATGTACTGCCCAGTCTGATGAAGTAAAAAGGGGAAGGTGATATCCGCATTTTCAAGAAAGCAAAAAGAAAGCCAAACCCTAAATTGTGCCATGTAACCTGGGAGTTAATTTCATAAATTTGCCTTGAAAATATGATGAATAAAAGCAGACTACAACATTAAATAGCAATTCGTGTTTCACACTACATTGTTAGAGCAAAGATTTTCAAATATCACTCATGATTTTGGGTGTCCAAACTGAAACACCCTAAATGCGCCTGATTTCCACAAAGTGCCTATAACTCAGCTTCTGAAAATCAAAGCCCTTTAAATCATCTCCAGTTGGGGACCCAAATTCTGAGGCACACACAGTCACTTTTTAAAATCTTGGGCTAGATGGAAGAAGAATGCTAAAGCATACCCTCCACTGCATGTTTTTGCTGAATATATTTATTAAAAGGTCACTGAAGAAACTAAACAAGTTATATTCTTGTTTCCTGGAAGAGGCTTCCTTCCTATCATGAGTGCAAACAAAAAAACAACTGTGACCATTTCAGGTTCATTTTTACTCAATACGGATGTTTCAAAAATGCAACTTGACAAGTTCTATCGGCACCAAAGTGATTTGTAATTTGACGGGTTGCCAAAGAAAGATCCATTTATCCATCAGAGCCTTGTGCTGGGCAAGTGTTTGCTGGGACAATTGTTATCCATGTCAGAAAGCCTCAACCCTAATCATTAAATGCATTAAGTGCTAAAATGCATCTGATATTTCAAATGAAATCCAAGTGCTGTTGACATAAAAGGCTCACTGAACAAGAGCAAACAAACAAAAGATGGCCATATGAAAAGGGCACAAAAGATGTCCTTGGAATAGCACCATTACACCTGTTCAATCAATTGTATTTCTTTGCTAATCAATAGATTAAATACAATATTTCCAATATCAGTTTTGTGTAACTTTTCCTCCTTCTATCATGCATGCATGGAAGGAAATCATACTCATCCAGTCTAAAAGTGAAGAGTACATTCCATGTCAGGTCAAAAAGTAAAAAGGGAGGGAAAAGAAGAAAAAAAACCACACCCTGCACAATGTTAAATACCTAACAGGAAATGACAAATCAAATTGGAATTACTGTAGTAAAAACATAATTAAAAACTTGATTGAAGTTAAACAGAATTTACATAACACTGCAAATTAACTTTACTCTGAAAGTCTTCACTGAGAAAGCAATAAAAAGGCATTTCATTAGTAATCTATATTTAAACAATACACACAATAGAGCTGTTCTAATGAGAAACATAGGGTTTTTAATAACAGCCGTTTCCAATGGCTGCCAAGAGACATTGCTATCACTAAGACTGCTGTGTATTAGCAAACAAGCTTTGGGGATATCATTTATGGATTATAGCCACAAGAAACCAATGGACAGATAAATGCAGGTTCTTTCTGTACAGCTATTATAAATGAACTGAGTTGAAAACAGGAGTACAAAACCCTAAACTTAATACACTGGGTGAAATCCTGGTTCCATCTTAGTCAATCGTAACTGAGACTTCAATAGAGCCAAGATTCTACCAATTTTTCTTAAACATAAGCCTTCAGGAAACCACATTTCTATTGGCTACACGTTACACTTCACTGTAAGTTCTTTGGGCAGTGATGTCGTTTTGTTATATGCATAGACAAGTATATTCCACAAGGAGGCCAGAAAACAAATATTAAATGGAAATAATACCATTTTTATAAAGTGCATCTAATCCCTGCACAATGTTTAGCTAATGTGAATTTTTCTCAGTTCAACAGGACTCATCACCAAATGAAATAACCAAAATGCCAACAGGATGAGGAAGAAAAGAAATGTACTACAACTACCCAATGAAAACCAACTTGAAAAACATGGTGCAGGACATTAATTCATCTTATATTTCATTTGATTTTGTGGGTTTAGTTCATTTTAACTTTTGTCTTATTCTTTACAATGGAGGAACACTGGGTCAACTTTTATTTAGGCAGCTCCGACAATTCTTTAATGCTGTTCATTTTGGCAGTTTACAACAATAGTTTTATTTCATTTTTCTGAAAAAAGTACTGATTTTCAATGCTTTTAAGTGCCTAAAGATGGAGATAGGTACTTTTGTAAATCTCACAAGGTGCCTAAGTGTTTAATTTGCATTTTGGGCTCTTTATCTTTAGACACCTAAAAACTAAAAAAATTGTCCCTGAGCTACCAGGCAACAGGTACTATAAAAAAAAAAAAAAAGAATCCCAATCAATACATCAAAAAGCCAAGACAATAAAAAACATCTTGTGTAGATTTCAAGGGTTTTGGATCCAGACCATGCATTTTTATGCCCTCTGTAAAATGCCTGGCATGCCTTTCAGTTATCCAATATACATATACATACTACAACAATGAAGTAATAACAATGGGCTCCATGGCATTATATAACAATGATCCAGACATGGGCAGAATTCAGCTGCCCGGCAGAGGCATGAGGAAATAGATGACCACTTCATCATCATAGCTGTAACAGACACTGAGGTTAAAATGGAGGCCTAGAGTGAGAAGAAAGAAGGGAACTCACCTTCTTTGTTCCACTTGTTTTTACGTGTTATTGAAATATCCTTACTCCAGGTAAAGCATGCCAATTATTTTTAAAAATAGAACTTCTACTATTGCACCCATTACTTTCTGCCACCATTGGCATTTCACTTCATGGTCATGCCAGCTTCTACTCTTCTCTAAAAAATTAGCAACTAACGTCAGAAAACTACAAATTCTCCCAATTTACTTTTTAAACAAGAAATGGAAGCTAAAAACCCAGCATAGCCACAGGGTTAAGCGCCAATTAATCTTATAGCCTTGCAATTAGTTCCATTTAGTAGAGCAACCTAAGAGGGAAAGGAAAATTTGTTTTAAATAGTCATCCAGCAACTTCACCTTCCCATTGACAGCCAGGACACTTCCACAAGGAAAAAAAACACCCTACATTTGGAGAGGTTCAACAACCATGAGAACGACTGTCTATCTTCTCCCCAACCTGCTTAAATATTCATCCAAAAAATTAGCCCTCGTTATTTTTCATTTTCAGGATCTTCTTGGTTCTTAGGCCTATTGCCATCTGACAGCAGTGAGCTAAGCTGGTGGTAAACTGGGATTGCTGCAGCTACTGTGCATAACATGTTCCTGTTAACTTGTTCCAATTTTGTCTATGTCTTCCACCTGCGGTACTTTGCCATAATTCTGGATGGCGAGATCTGTGAGGCTGGGATGGTCTAATTTATAAGCATCTAGTATAATGGGGCCTAGGATCCTGGACTGGGGCCTCTGGGCACTACTGTAAGACAAAATACCCAACAATGAAATGAGAAAGGTTGTTCCTGGGGGATTTATGGTACACACATGCATATTTAGTACATAACTGCAAATATGGAATGACACAGTCCCTGCCTTGAAAAGCTTCTACATTCTATGTTCTTGACAGGCCAAAACAAGAGAGGATGACAAACAGCGGAGATGGAATCAGGTTAGGAAGAACAAGGAGTTATGTTAGAAGGTTCATGTCACTGCTCAAAATATAGTCACATCCACATCAACGGAGGTGCTCCCCCCTGTTCACTGACATTAGTGGATGTAAGTGACTCACTTATTGTGGTCACCCCAGAGGAAGTGCTTTCATAACAGACTTAAATGATGAGAGTGCAGTGGTTGGCAGATAAAGGTTGGAAGGGCATTTCATTTATTGGAGGCTGGATAGCCATCTGTCTTGGATGGTTTAGACACAGCAAACCCTGCATCTTGGCAGGGAGTTAGACTAGATGACCCTTGCTGTCCCTTCTCACCTATGATTCATATAGAGTAGCATGAACAATGGCATGGAGATACTTGTAGTAGAAACAGATTAAGGTATCAAGGCTCATGTTGCTGGCAGAGCAGAGGGAGTAAAGACAACACAGTCAGACTAGGTGAAATACATAGGAAAGTGTCAAAGTGACATAAGACCTTTAAAGCAAGGGCAAGCCCTTTAAATCAGAGGTGATGGAGAAAACAGAGCCAGTGGAGTTATTCAAAGATGATGATAATGTGGCCGGATCAGTAGGCAATTTTACAAGCTGCATTTTGTATGGCTGAGAGGGGATGATGTGGATGTCTGAAACACCAAAGATCAGGAGGTTGCAGTAATCAAGATATAAGATGATCAGTGCATGGATGAAAGATGGTCTGGACAGAGCTACAGAGTAAAAAAATAAAATCTCATTAGAAAGCGCTGTGGCAAAGTGTATTCACAGATGGCACAGCTGGAAGACTTGTTCAGTTTAACAGATTGGGATGCAGGTAGGGACTACCAGGTTGATGCTCCACCCAGATAATACCTAAGTAGTTCTTATAAATGGTGAGATAGCAACTGGAAAGGTTGGAGATTATAGTCTCATTCCTGATATCAAGAGCTTGTCCATTTGTTATAAGAACTCTCTGTTTATGGGTCTTGTTGGATTTCCATATGCTGTTGGATGACCAGATAGGATCACTTGCCAGGAGTGTCACCGGCAGTTGCCAAAGAGGCTGAAACATTTCCCTTTGAATGAAGACCATGCTTTTGTGACTCAACGTTGGATTATTGCAATGTATTCCACATGGGATTATATGTTTGGACTATTCAGAAGCTTCAGCAAGTGCAGAGAAGGGTTGCACTACGTGATACTCCGCATGGAACACATTACACCAGTGCTCTGTGAACGGTATGGGCTACTGTTACAGATTGATTGATGTAATTCATAGCACATGTCAATATTAAGAACGAAAAAACTGCATGGGAGATTTACCAAAAGTGGCACTGCCAACCAAAGTAGTCTGTGAACGGTTGTATCTGAGATATCTTATCAAGTCTTTGAAAGGCAGCTACTCATCACTGTCTAGGGTTTTCTCTTCACAATGGACAATCTCCTAGAAGGTAGAGAATGAAACTGTTTTACTAATGTCTATTGTGTGTCTCTGTCTCCAGAAAAGAGTTTGGAAAAACTTGTTCCATTTAAAAAATGTAATAAGCATGTCCAGGGGGGAAATTGAGGTTTTGTTGGTATCTGGACAG
Source organism: Natator depressus (assembly GCF_965152275.1). Taxonomy (NCBI): domain Eukaryota; kingdom Metazoa; phylum Chordata; order Testudines; family Cheloniidae; genus Natator; species Natator depressus. The sequence continues at coordinate 65,900,850 of NC_134240.1, read as the reverse complement.
TAATTGATGCTGACAGTCAGGCCAGACTAGTGAGAGAGGGGATTGCTTTCAAGAGATGTAAGCAATTCACTTTTTTCCTCACTCGAAGATAAGACAACCTTATACTGCTTATGAGAAGTGTAAATCTAGAGATATTAAGCAAACTATTTATTTTGTTTTAATTCCACCTCCTCTCAAATAAATCTTACTTTTGCTAAGATTACTATTGAATGGGTAATTTCATGTAATTGCCCCCAGTGAGAAAAGAGAGTACTCCATCTCCTCTAAAGAGATGCCGAGGAGCAGGGTCAGCTTGAAAGGATTAAATTTTTATCAGTAAATATTCGTAAATGTCGATTTCACCATGCACACACAAACCTACAAAAAATATTTTGATCGATAATAGTAATTTGCACAAAGACAAATGCTCCTTGAGATTATATTAGAGTTTAAGGATATTTACTTTGTATATTTTGACAATTTATGTTTTAACGTTTATAAACCTTTAACTTCTTGAATCTCAATATCTGTTAATAAATAATTATTGTCTGACTCCCCCATAATTTCCAGAAACTGTGAAAATTTAAACTTGAAAAAATATTTTAAAATACTTAACAATAAAAATTGATAGCTATAAAAATTATAAAAAAAATAAAAATTGAATTCTGCCAAGTCTACCTATAACCCACCCCCTTGGGTCTCAATCAAGGCATATAGACAAACGTGTCCTCTCCCAGCGGTTTGGTTTGCCATCAGTCTGCAACAGGAGAACACAAGGGGAAAACCCAAAAACACCAAGAGATTTTGCAGTGGTGTTAGTCACAGCTCCCTGCTGATTTCCATGTCACGATTAAGGTGTTGGTTTTATCCAACAAAACCTTAAACAGTTTGGGCTCTGTCCATTGTAAAGGCCTCCTCTTTTCATGGCAGTTGTGATCAATGCTAAAGTAATCAAGCTCTTACTCCCTTTGTGTAAATGAGAGGGGGATGAGGATACTGCTCTCTTCAAATGGGCCTTGGCTCTGGAAATTAATTTCCTTTTTGATCCATCAGAGCCTTTTTTGATAACTTTTAGGGCCCATTTGTCCTTCCAGTCTTTCCTGGGAGATGTGATTTTAAAGAGTTGACTGCTGGCTTTGAGTCAATATGTAAATGTTTTTGCCCAATTACTGTTTTACAATATCGGACACAATGCTTGACAGAGTTATGAGCCCATTTAAAATTATTTAAAGGAAGAAAGATACAAACTTCCCAACATCATTTGTTTAATAATATTGCCCACCTCTCAAATCTTCTCCTTTTCCCAGACCCTAATGTACTCTAGACCCACTGGTTATTACAATTAATCATGTCCTACAGGAAAGCACACAACATGTTCATTAATAGAACATGTACACTTTAAGAAGTGGCAATAAACCAATAACTACAGACTGACTCTTGTTCCTCTAGGACAGCGGTCCCCAAACCTTAGAGGATCGCACCCCCGCTTACTCCAGCAGGGCCGCAGCTCGGGGGGCGGACGGGGAGGTGGACAGGTGTAAAGGGCTGCAGCTGGGGATGGGTCTGGGTCTGGGAGCGGGGCCATGGCCAGAGGCAAGGCTGGCACGGGGCCGTGGGTGGATCTATGCCGAGGCTGGGGATGAAGCCAGGTGCAGGAGCAAGGGGGTGCACCCCACACTTTGGGGATCTCTGCTCTAGAAGATGACACTTCAGAAGATTATTCCAACAACTACCCCACAACGCCCCACCAACTCAAAAAGCAATCACATTCTGCTAAATATGATGTGGAGCCAAAACTAACTTGTGGTTCTTGCCATCCGTGTGTACCTTGTACAGAAAAGTCACTCCTCTCAGCCTTTCCTGCTCTTGCCCACTGAAAAATTAAGAGCTTAAAGCAGCACAAAGTTATGTTTTATTCTAAAAGGGCCTATGGCGAAATAAAAAAAAATTGTCTGGAGAAGGGATGTTTGAGGAAAGGCCCAGTAACTACTGAGAGTGCTTAAATCATAGAACTGACGGACTGAAAAGAGAAGCTCTAGACAAGTGGTTTCCAATCACTGCTACACAGATACTTAGGCTTCTTCTGATTAGTGCTCTATGCTTTCCCATCCCCACCTTAATGATCTGCTTCTGTGCTAGGTCACCCCAGCGCCATCTTCCAGTTCAGCTGTTTATACTCTTCCCCACAATGGCACATGGGATTCCCACAGTCATGGTATGGAACAGTCCAAGCTCATTTGTGGGTGACATAACTGAATGGAAGGTGGTGGGCACTGGCTGAGAAAGTTGAGCAGAAAAGCTATGAACCAATGCTCAGTGTAGTATGTCATGAGGTACTTGTACTGCTACTGATTTTGCCACTGGACAAAAGTTATATAGGGGAGTGTTTTCAAAAGGCACAAAGGCACCAAATTCCCACTGAAAATCTATGGCAGCCAGGGGCCTAAAGCCTACCTGTGTCTTTGAAAATCTCCCCCTTTGTGACTTGCAATTCTCTGCAGAGAATTGTAACAGCTTTTCAGTAGCAATTAAAGTGCCTTTCTCTCTTCAAGGAGAATTCTACAGGATAGATGAGGAAGAGGACCAACGCTTCAGAAAAACAAACCAACCAACCATGTGGTGGCTGGAACCCTACAGTTTCCATCTTTTATTTGGATTTCTGAATGATAAAATGTACAAGGTACATGTTCATTAAAAACTCCACAAAGTATGTAAGTAACACATGTTTCGGACTGACCAATGTCACGTCCAAAGGTGTTTTCTGGAGCAGAAAGCTTGCTTTCATACCATGGTGATGGGAAACCTTAGAAAAAGACAGATTACATTGGAAAATCCACCCAGGTTTTGTCTCCCTGACACAGGGAGGGAGCATGCATGGCACTCTTCGAAAAATTGTACAAGCACCAGTGACTCAAGTGGCCAGGTTATATGTTTCTGCTTTGCCTTGGGTAATGTTTCTTGAAAATCTTTGCACACAATAACCTGTTTATTACACACTAGTTTTTATGTAGAATTGAATAAATTAAGGATTTTTCACCCAGCTGAGATTTACTCAAATTAACTTCTCTGTTTCTCTCCATTTCCCATTTCATAAAATGGGCTCCTTTTGGAGGAGAAAATGAAACAAGCTATAATATAGGTCAGGTGAGAAGTAAAACAAGTGGTACAATAAACCTAACACAAATCTGTGTCTTGGTAAGAAGATAATCCCAGAAGGTCTGCTTGTTACTCTAAGAGCTGATTTCTCCAATTGGCTGGGGTAGGTATTGTCCCTAGACCCACTCTGGAATGATGATCTCAGGAGAAAGGAATCATCACCATCAGTTCCAAGAAGAGGATCAACACACCAGAAAGCATGCTCCTCTCAGTGCTTTTCCTTTTATACTGTGATATATTTATACCCAGGAGAATGCTGCTCACGTGCAGCATCTGCTCTGGCCAGGGAGGCCCCTGCTGTTACCCAGTTTTACAACTGAGGCACAGGGAAGTCTTATGCTGGCTAAAATCCTCCCACATATTCTATAATCACAAGAAAACACATGAGCCAAGGAGGGTTGGGTTGTTTTAAAAAGTGTTCCTCAAATCCTGATTAAGCACCCGTCACATAATACATACATAATCAATAATAAATGCTTTTCATCCCTAGATCTCTCAGTGGTTTACCAAGAAGATCTGTATCATTATCCCCATCTTATAGCTAGGGCAAAAAAGTGACTTGACCAAGTTTACCCAGCAAACCAGTGGCAGGAGCTGGAACCCAAAGCCGATGCCCAGCACTCTATCCATTACAAGACACTGCCTCTCTTACCAACGTACATTTATATGGTGATCTGTCCATAGAGGAGCCTTGCAAAATTCTATTTGTCTAGTAATACATAATTAGTCATTTACATAATCATCATGTTCCCCCACCTTGGGTGGGCAAGCAGATTTTGTCCCTGGGCGTTCATTATAATTTTACAAGGCAGCCGTAGAGTAGGCTTCCAGGATTTTACAAACAATGGTGCTTTATTTTAGCTCATCGCTTTTCCAGCCTCTGCCCCCTCACTCCGTGTTTTAGACAGTAATCTCCTTAAGGTGCAGCCCATGTGTCTCCTATGTTCTATAAAGTGCTGTGTACATTTATGGCAAATATAAAGGTTTAATTAAATACATGACAATGAAAACAAGATGAGAAAGGGGTGCTGCCCTCATGCTGGGTGCAGCCCAGCTCCTCAGGACATGGAAAAGAAATGCTCCAATAAGAAATGCTGGAACACTGGTCTAGTGGTTAAACATTGGATTGAGAAAAAGGAGACCAATGGTGCATTCTTGGGCCTGTCACTGACCAGCTGTGTGACCTTGGTCAAATCAATGGATCTCTCTGTTCCTGTTTCTACTCCCAGCTTTTGTGTGACTTGTCTATTTGCACTGAGAGTCTTTTTGAACAGAGACTGTCTCTTACTACGTCTGTACAGTGCCTAGTAAACACAATGGGGGGCTCCCAATCAGTGTTCCCTCAAATTTTTTACATCATCACCTTCATATTGGTGGGGGTGGAGCTGAGGTGTTCGGAGTATGGAAGGGGCTCAGGGTTGGGGCAGAGGGTGGGGATGCAGGCTCTGGCTGGGGATGAGGAGATTGGGGTGCAGGAGGAGGCTCAGGGCTGAGGTGTGGAGGGATGAGGGCTCCAGCTAGGGGCGAAGGCTCTCTGGCGTGGGGTCAGGGATGAGGGGTTCAGGGTGAGGGAAAGGGCTCAGGGCTGGGGTGCAGATGATGGGTTTGGGAAGCAGACTGCCCAGGGGCTGCAGTGGGGAAAGAGGACTCCCCCAGCTGTCTCTCGCACCAGCAGCTCAGGGCTGGGGGAGAGGCACTTCTCCCCGGCTGCAGCAGCTCCAGCGGACCTGGTCCAGGCTGAGGGAGGGGCTCCTCTCCCCAGGCCGCAGCAAGTCCAGGGCAGCTCCACGCTGAGGCCGGCAGGGAGGGACGCCTCTCCCTGCCACGGCCAGGGCTGGATTAACTCTCCTGTGGGCCTGGGTTTATTAGATTTTGTGGGGCCCCTGTATACAAGTCTTTTTTCTAATTTAAAACAAAATTATCACAATTATGGCATCGAGGCTATTAATTCTATACTAAACTTGCCTTTTAATTAACATAAAGCCATTCTGTGTTTACATTTCAGTCTTAAAACATGTAGAATATAGTTAAGTTAATTCAAAATAGTCTACTTCATACCTTAGAACAGCTGTTATATTAGTTTCTTTCTGGGAGGGAGTTTGGGTGCAGGAGGGGACTCCAGGCTGGGGCAGAGTGTTGGGGTGCAGCAGAGGGTGAGGGATGCGGGCTCTGGGAGGGAGTTTGGTGCAGGAGGGAATTCTGACCTGGGGCAGGGGTTTGGGGTGCAGGATGGGGTGCGAGGTGTAGGCTCCGGCCGGGAGGCGCTTACCACAGGCGGCTCCCAGGCAGCGGTGCAACATGGCTCAGGCAGGCTGCCTGCCTGCCTGCCATAGCCCCACACCGCTCCCGGAAGCAGCCGGCTGCTGACACGTTTCTGCACACCCCTTGGGGGAGCAGGACAGTATGTCTCCGTGTGCTGCCCGTGCCCGCAAGCGCCTGGCCAATGGGAGCTGCAGGGATGGTACTGGGGGCGGAGAAAGCACACAGACCCTCCTTCTGCCTTCACCACCCCCACCAGGGGCCGTACAGACGTGCCAGCAGCCAGCCGCTTCCGGTGTGGGGCCATGGCATGCAAGCAGCCTTGCTGTGCCACTGGACTTTTAGCAGCCCCGAGATCACGATCGACTGGCAGAGACTCCAGGATCGACCAGTCTATTGCAATCAACAGGTTGGTGACCACTGAATTGTACATAATTATGGATTTATTTTTGTGGGGCCGCCCCTTAGCCCAAGGTCCTGTGCTGCAGCCCCTAAAGCCCCTGCATTAATCTGGTCCTGACAGCTCTGTGCTGGGGCCAGCAGGGAGGAGCGCCTCTTCCCACCGCAGCCCTGAGCCCCTGCGTGGGGCTTAATAGGCAGTTGCGTTGCCGCACATCTTAGAGGGAACTTAGCTCCCATCTCAATTGGGGATAAGACAATAATAATAATACTATGTAACAACCTTGCCTCTGTTCTTATCACCAAAGACCGAGTTTGAGAAGGGCAGCTACAGCAGAAAGCAGAAATACAGATTAGATGGAAGAGCACCAGTGACTGGACAGGCACTCTTTTGACAGTAGCACGGAGAGTGGGAGAGAGCCTCTGTTGTCTCAAACAGCCCCAGGTGGGGCTATACAAAACACTATACAGTTGCCAAGTATTATTGGTAGGAGTAACATGAACTGTCACCTGATTGGAAGTAAAGGAGAAGTGTAACCACTGCTTCTGTAGAGTTCTCCTTTTGGGGCCCAGAGGAGATGAAGACATTCCACATCCCATTTGCAGCAGCCAATGACTACACGCACATCCCACCAGGCATTTCATATGGAATATCTGCAATTCACTTTCTCTCACTGGCACCTGAGGAGGGACTGATAACTACAGTGTGCCGCACTGCAATTTGCCAAATTTGGGGGGTTTTGAAAAAAAAAAATTAAGCCAAAAAATAGGTGGGTGGGTTGAGCTGGAAGGTTTGACCAGCTATTGAGTTGGTCAGAATTTTTTGATTTCCGAAAAAATAAATAAATAAATAAATAAATTCAAAACAATAACAAAACTTAAAAAAATTTCATGACACCCCCCCCCCAGCCAATCATTTCTAATTGTTAATTATTTCTGTTTGAGTAAAGCCTAGAGCCCCCAGTCAAGACTGGGAGTCCATTGTGCAATGCACTGCGCAAGCACATAAAAAGAAACAATCCTTACTCCAAAGAGTTTATAATCCAAACAGAAAGGACAAGGGTGGGAAGGGAAGGAGAGGCACAGAAAGGTGAAGTAATTTGCCTACAGTTACAGAAGGTCAGTGGCATTGCCAAGAACAAAACCCAGATCACCTTAGCTCCCAACCCAGTGCCTTTAAATTGTCACAGTACTAGTGTCCCCGTTCATGTACATTTTGCTTATTTCAGGAGCAGGGTACGAGCCATTAAAGCTTTCCATAAATATTTAATGTTAAAGGAGTTTGTGAAAACAAAGTGTAATTTGGATGAAGCTGTTGCGTCCCCCATACTATCTTTCTGGGCAGAGGGGAAGGTTCTCAGAGAGCTGAAATCAGCAGACTGGCAGCTCTCTGACTTGGTGAAGGTAACGTAGCTGTATGTCAGCAGTGCCTGACAGCTTCCAGAGCCAATACCTCTGACAGATGGGCAGGACCATTTTAGACCTGGACTAGGAGAAGTGACAATGGAACCAAGGCGCCTAAGAGACTTAGACATGTTTTGAAAATGTTACCTGGTATAACTTCAGCCAGTGAGGGAAGAACATTTGCTAGAGTTGTTTCAGATGGTTCAGTCATGTCAGTATTAGGGGTGTTTGTGGAACGCAGGAGAATGTTTCTATGTGCTCATAGGGTCTCATAATTATTCAAAACACCTACATATTCTTGTTTAGATGGACCAACAGATACAGAGGTTAAGTGATGTGCTCAAGGGCACACAGCAAGTCAGTGCAGAACCAAGGTCTAATAACAGAACCCTGCCATCCTGACCCCAAGCCTCCTGCTCTGACTAGTAGAAAATATTTCCTTTAAAAAAATTAAAATTTACAATTCTAAATATTGAAAATACATCCTAGTACTAGCATAACTCTTTCAATGACTTACACTAATTGCCCTCATTTTTTCTCCTTATTACTATTACACATTTGTTCCCCATTTCAGAATGCTTGTGATTTTTTCCATAGATTCCTAACTCAAGACAATTTGCTTTTAAAATCCTGACTGTAATTAATCAATACAAATCATTAGCTAAAATCTAGCCAACCTAAACAAAGAGCATGAAATATTTACTTTACTACAATATCAACATATTAATAAGCAGACAATCTGGTGTAGGCTTTTGGGATTTTTCCTCTTTTTAGGCAAATTGTCAGGGAAAATTAAGTTTAAAAAACTGCAAGCTAGACAAACCAATATACCTCCAACCATGAAATTCCTACCTTTGAATTACATTCAACCATAGCATTTAAAAATATTGATTGTACCTAAATTCCCTCCTACACGAAAACGATTAAGAGAAGTTGGAGCGCTGAGAAAAATACTAGTTCCTCAAGAAAATGAAAGACAGCATGAATGGCAAGATCCTGACACCTTCACCCGAGCAGTCATTCACACTAGTAATCCCGTGTTAATGAGACCCTCTGATAAATAAGGTTTGCAAGTTTGGATTCAAAACAAACCTCTAAGGACAGGTCTACATGGCAATTAGACACAGGGGGCTGGGCAGTGCCAGCTGACTTGGGCTTGTGGGGCTCAGGCTCGAGGGCTCTTTAATTGCAGTGTAGCCCTTTGGGCTGGGGCCGAACTCAGGGACCCTCCCAACTCGCAGGGTCCTAGAGCCTGGGCTCCAGCCGCAACCTCGACACTGCAATTAAACATCCTCTTAGCCCAAGCCCTAAAAGCCCAAGTCAGCTGGCATGGCCCCAGCCTCGGGTTTTTAGTTGCAGCGTGGACATCCTGTGAGCCCCATACTTACTCCTGAGCGCTGATATGAATACAACAGAATATCATGCTTCCTGCCCCATTTATTTTATATGTAAGGTGCGTGGTGGGGAAGGGGGAGGGGGGGAAGAGCAGGGAGAGCGTTGTATGAAATCCTGCTCCTTCATTAGGATCTATTATCGTAATTTATCTGTGGGATGCGGTCACGCAATTCCCATTACAGCTGATGTGACCTATGCACAGAGGGGGGAAAAACAGACATGGGAGCATGCAAGTGATGCCACACCGGGCAATTCTAACTCTCAGGGGATGACGTTTCTGATGGCTATTGGCAGATGCCCTTGGCTCTTCATCAAGGCTCCCATCATTATTAACACATTGCTTGATCTCTTTAACATGCTCAATCATTGCCCAGATTTTAACTAATGCCAGGTCTACCATGGGAAGAGCTGGGGGGTGTGGGGTAAACGTGGTAGTTGGATCAGCCAATGTGGTGAAGGACCAGACTCCTGTGATACCAAAACCCCTTGGAAAAGGGTCCCCTGTTCTTTACAAACAACTTTCACCTCAGACCTGACAAACTCACGACAGCAGACACACGTCTTTCAGGATATTTATCCATAAAGGGTAACATGTAAGGTAGCTACAGAAAGCTCATAACTTGTCAAGATTCATAATCATTGTGAGATGTCTGTACGAATAACATTTAAGGAATAATGTCTTTCAATATAAAGTGTACTTTATGGACTTTGAAGTAACTGCAAACAATCAAAACCACTTGAAGGTAAAAAAGGAACTTTGCAAGACAGGGGTTCACCTTCTGTTAATGGGAACATAAGGCTGTTTTCAGTATAACACAGAGGGGGGAGAAGGCCACTGAATCCTTTCACTGAGGAGCCATCTTGAGGAGCAAGGTGTTCTCAGAAAAAATTGTATCCTAGTTCTTGAGAAACCAGCCAGCTCTGTATCAGAATGAACTTGATGGGGAAAACCTACTTTATTAGATAGGAAAGGTAACTATTAATAAAGTATAGATGCAGGTTCGCCTTTTGATTTTGTTTTGTATTGTAAACATTTGTTTCCATCACTCTCTCCTGTTTCTAGTTAAATCTTTATTGTTTCTTAAATAAACTGACTTTTGTTTTATAAATAAGTGCTCACAAGCACTGTGTGGTTCACAGGAGTGGTGGTCTAAAGTAAAACCAGTAAACTAGGGTATGCTGCACCTCGGGGAGCAGAGGATCTGGGATCTCTGTGAGTAGCCAGTATCAAGGGCTAGATAGCACGAGGGAACGATTCAAAGGCACTTGGGGATGGGGGTGCTCCTATTCTTAACCTGCAAGGCGAAGGTAGGGCTGGCATAGCCCAGAGGAGAGTGCGTGAGTAGCTGAAAGGCTGGTGGTGTCAGGGATCTGACATCCAGTCAGACACAGGCAAGACTCCCTCATGCTGGGGGGAGAGGGTAACAAGGTGACCCACAGTCCTGGCTGCCCCAAGAACTGTCGCAGTCCCCATTTTATTAGGAGGTCATGGAGTTAATTGGTAGGATAGCCTGGAATAGAATTCAAGTCACCTAATTCCCCATCCTGTGCTATTATTCAGGTTGAACATCACTGCTTCCCTCCTTTAAGGCTCACCTCTGCCAAGTGCTGAGTACCTCCTGCAAGGTGCCATGTGCTCTCAACATCCATTGACTTCCAGAGCAGCAGTCAGGTCACACAGGCATTGTTCAGTACCTTGCAGAGCCAGGCACCTCATTAGTATCTGAGCCAATCCACTCTCTCTCTATCTTGCTGGCACTCGTATCACAATTCACATTACTACTGCTTGGCACTTAAAATAGCACTTCATATTTTCAAAGCTCTGTACAAGCATTAACTTGAAACTAGCTCCATGTATGTACTAATATCAAAATCAGGACCAGCCCTCACTCAGCACAGCTAGTAACAACATAGAGTTTCCTCTGCAATCCAGAGGAATAGATATTTAGCAGAAATAGAAGTCCTAGACAGACTTTGCATAAAGATAGGTCTGATCAGTGGCAGAGAAGATTAGAGAGTTCCCGCCATGTGTCAATAATTACAAAAGAACAAAAGGCATCTGAAGTAAACATTGCTTCCAGGAAATTGGCAAGTACCAAGTGTGGTGTCCCTGAACTCTCAAAATCCCCAAAATTTTCTTTTCCTTTTTATACTAGATCTGAGCAGCCAGAGACAAAACATAGCATCCACACTCTCCTGTGTGCAAGTGAGCTACTTAGAAGGGGAATCAAAATGGATGTGGAAACATAACCCAGGCACTTTTGTAACTTCTTCAAAAAGAGAAAGTTTTACCTTTGCACTGTTCAGCGTTTAGGAATAAACTATGTGTCTGGTCTGAGTCACTGGTCGGACACTGCTGGCAAGACGTGTAATTTGACGACAAATGGATCTTGTAGAGCAAATTGCTCGCACTCTCTCTGCAAAAAAAAAAAAAAAATTAAGAGGAAAAGCAGATTTTTCACACAAAGTAAAAAAATGAGCCTTTGCTTGAGAAAAGTGACAGAAAAAGCTAGAGTTGTTCTCTCAAAAGAGAGAGATCTGTTTGGAAGTAGATTACACATCATCTTCTTATGCAGGTAATCTATGTTTTCATTGAGCAACTCAATTGTGCTGCAAGCACTTTTGCATGAATTGAAAGAAACTTTGATTTATCCAACTTGCCAGGTTTTGTTTAAGAAAAACAAAGCCATATCTTGCCTGTGAAGATGATAGTCACTATGACAGGGAAAGGCCAGTATTTTAGCCAAATATACAAAGCCCTTGCTGTCTGTCTTTCTCTCCTCCCCTTTCCCCCCCCTCCCCCAATCACCAGCCCAGCTTCAGAATGATCTCACATAGCATTGGTTGCAGCAGCCACTTCCAGCGCTGCACTTTGACCTGCTGTAAAGTTCTTTACTAGCTATGAATTACTTAGTAGATTCCTTACTGAGACTGTGTCTGCGCACACACGTGTGTGCACACACATCTGTATTTCCACTTTACACAAGACTTGCAAAATAAAAAAATCACTGAGTGATGTGGCAAAGGCTGCTTTTAAATTAACTCTCCCCCCGAAAAGCTTACAGAAAATAATTTAAACTCAACAGTCCTTAGAAATCATGTGTATGAGTTAGTGCATGTTTGTTAATTCAAAACTTCTTCTACACAGTCTAATATTTAATGTTGATTTCATATACAGAGGCCTCCATTAAAATCTGTACAGTTTTACTTTTCACAAGATTGATGCTGCCAGAGTATTTCCTGTACTTGGTATAAGGAATACCACTGCAATGTTAATTACCTGCAAACAGCAACTGCACAGTTTTTAATGGGGAGCACTGTCAGTCATACAAGGTTTTAACCAATTCATGCATACCCGGGTCACTTATATATCATTTATGTAGAACACCCTTTTTCTGCACCAACCCAGACTAAATTAGATCCATTCAACACTGAGGTTAATAATTACTAGTTATGGGGGAGAAAAAGAAGCAGAGAACTGGACTAAAGGTCACAAAATGATGTTGCACCTGGCTAGTGTGGTGACACAGAAATCATATAGTTTCCCCTAAAACTAGAAATAGTCCACAAAGCCCTGACTGACAATGCTATATGCTCGTAACGTTGTTTCAGACTACTGAAATCAAGACAGAGGATGTAGCGTCTAATGCCTTCCAGTTGAACAGAGGGGGCTGGGGGGACTTTTAATTAATTGAAGCCCGGATTCTCCATCTATGGTCTGAAGGCCATTCTCTCATGAGCCACAACTGACTGAGAACACCACCGGAGAAGAAGGAGTTTGGTAATTAGGAGGGCAGATAGGCCAGAGAGGGTTGCTCTCTGATGAACTGATCCACAGAATGACAGGTTTCAGAGTAGCAGCCGTGTTAGTCTGTATCCGCAAAAAGAAAAGGAGTACTTGTGGCACCTTAGAGACTAACCAATTTATTTGAGCATAAGCTTTCGTGAGCTACAGCTCACTTCACTCGGAATGCATCTGATGAAGTGAGCTGTAGCTCACAAAAGCTTATGCTCAAATAAATTGGTTAGTCTCTAAGGTGCCACAAGTACTCCTTTTCTTTTTAGTCTCTAAGGTGTCACAAGTACTCCTTTTCTTGATCCACAGAAGAGGAGGATGACGACAATTTCCCTTTCCTATTACCTAGAACGTTCACAAATATTTTAGTTGTGTGATGAAAAAGCCAAGCAGGAGGCGGGACCAGGAGAGTCAATGGTTTGGGAGTGCTTTAAAGAAAAAATAGGCCTACACCCACTGCTAGAACTCTACTGCTCCCTAAACTTTGGATGTTCCTACATGGAGGTATTTCAGAATTTGAGTTTTGCATCTTTGCCCTCTCTCCCAAAGGCAAAACCCAAATCCTGCCACTCCTGAATTCTGGGTGACAGAACAAAAAAAAGCATCCTCTACTGAATCAAGCACATATCTCTTTTAAAAGCCTTTACAAAATGCAAACATCCATAAAATCAGGAGATGCACAACAACTAACATTGATCTTAATCTCCACTGGAGGTCAGAGGAAACACCCTCAGTTTTAATTTACAACGAGTGAAGCAAACCAGAATGTTACACCAGCAGAGCTCCTCATTTTAAATCGGCCATGCTATTGCTGTTTGCATTAGAATTGAAAGAAAAAGGCATTGAGACATATCGGAATGAGCATGGGGTGGAAGCTAGAAGTTCCCTATCTCAAAGGCCTGCTTCTTCAGTAGACGTGACCAAGTCAATCAACCTCTCTGCCTCAGTCTTCCCCTATATAAAATGGGAGTGATAATCTTTACCACATCGGGACATTGGGAGGAATAATTAACAAACATCTGCAAAGTACTTTTAAAAAATGTCAAGCACTACATAAATGCTAAGTATTTCACATTATAATTATTTAAAATGCTAAATGGTTTAATTTTAATAGGGGAGAACGTACAACTACAAAGAAATTTGAAATTTCTTTTTTTCCACTTGCACAACGGTCAAAGAAAATCCTAGCCAGAGTCAAGTAAAGCCTCTCTTACTGCTCTACCAACCAGGATGGAGGAGATGACACACGCGCATGTGCAGTGAGAGGTGGTGGCAAGGGGAGGGGGGAATGAGGAGAAGGAACGTTGCTTTCCAAGGACCAGATTGGTTTACCACACTGAGCTGAGTCCTGGACCGCACAGCTGCAAGTTATAAATGTCCAGGGAGGCAAACATGAGTGGCATCCCTTCCAGCCTGCCAAAATTCCAAGCAATTAGAACAGCTAGCACTTTCAGCTCTTTTGCAGGTTGCCTAGATGGAGCCTCAAGAGCAGGGAAGAATGGAGGGAGGGAGCGTTGTTTTAAGAAAATATGTTAAATCAATTTTATTTTTTATTTCCACTGCTGAATATTACTTGGCTCTCTCCACGGCCTTTATGCATGTTTGCCTTACGCAGTAATGCATTTGCCAGAAATCAATATCCTCTTATCCTCACTAACTAGTAGCCAGTGTCATCACCTTTGCAGCTGCCCAGTGCAGTCGGAACAGGAGAACTGGTTTCTTACTTGTCTTATTTCAGACAACTCATAATGTTCAACTTAGACACCAGAGATAAATACTCCTATTGCAGCTGGTTGCCAACAGCTTTTAAATCAAATTCTGTGTCTTTCAAATGCACTTTTCCACTGAGTAAATATGGAGGGGCCATTCCAGGACCTCATTTTAAAAAAATAGCTCATGACCAGAATATGGGGAATTTTAAATTGACCCACCGGGATGGAAAGTGAAGGGTTCTTACCCTTAGGAGATGTGGGAGGAAGGAAGGGACAAAGCAAGATATTTCAAGTGCTCCCATAGAGTGCAAATGATAGGAACAACAATTATTATTTGTACAGTAGCAATGCCTAGAGGCCCTGATTGTGCTACGCACAATATATACCTGTAACAGTGGGCAGTCCCTAGAGATAACAGCTCACAATCTGAATGGACAAGAGAAATGGTGAAAGGGGACATGGAGGCACAAAAAGGTGAAATGGTCCCAAGGTCAGTGATAAAGCCATCAATCAAACCTAGTTGTCCCATGTCCCAATCCCATGTCCTAATCACCAAACCATCCCACTCCCTCAGTCATTCATGGTCCCTCAGCTCCAGCATTTCTGACCACTAATGCAAAAATCAGAGAAAGTCATAGAAATGGGGGTTACAAATTTTATAAAAGCCTATAACTTTTTTCCTCGGCTACAAATCTTCCCAACACACGAACAAATGCTTTCTAGATCAAATTTGTAATAGAATGGTATATTCCCTTTGTATTTTAATCTTGCCTATGCTCTGCATTTTCTGTCTTGTAAAAAAGTGTTAATAACAAGCTATCATTCTAATTCTCTGCAACTCCATGCGCTGGGTATGTCTACGCGAAGGAAGCATAGCTCCATCGTGTAGTGAAGACACAGCCATCAGTATAGGAGCACCACCTTCCCAAGTGACAGCAGCTAGGTCAGTGGAAGCATTCTTCCAGTGACCTAGCTGTGTCTACACTGGGGGTTAGGCTGGCATAGCTACTTTACTCAGGGATGTGGATTTTTCACACCTGACTGAAACAGCTAAGTCAACCTTAATTTTCAGTGTAGACTAGACCTCTATTTAAAGTTTATCCTCCCAGAGCATTGAAGATGGAGTTATTCCAACACCCATCAGCTGGGTAGCATCTCAAAGCAATCCCAGACCATTGGGACAACAGTCTGACTCAAGATAAGCTGGGGAGACTTTACCACAGAGCAGTTCAACCCTGGGTGCCTTTTTGAGTGCCTTCAGGCTCCACCATTTGACAATCACTGCATGGAAATGGTATCTATGTGCCAAGGAGAAAAGTTGTGGCGCTACCTCAGACACAGCCGCCAGTCCTCTTTTGGAAAGGATAATGCAGAAATACAGCTGTCTGAAAAGCATATGGGATTCTACAATGGAAAATAACAACCTTTAACGATCAGGCAGAAAAAAATCCCAAAATTCCAGACAACCTAATATCTTGCTTCCGGGAAGCATGTGCCACACATCTTGGTATATGCCCCTTGGATTAGTCCAATCAGTGATAGAAAGCCTGTATTGTTAAAAAGTGGGAAGTGAGGGCTATTTCCTCATCAGCACCGCTAGATAAACGAATTCTCACCCGAAACACCAGTGACCCAGCCACATAAACACTGCCCAATTTAGGGTCAAAATAGCAAGTAGCCAGGAGGCTGAGAGGGAGCTAGTGGATATTTGGGGGGAGGCTGTATAAAACGCAACTCACTTAACACACAGTTGTGTGAAGACTGCATGAGTGCCAGCATGCAATGCTTGATGTTGCCACACACTGCATTATAGAACTGTGTTTGACACACACACAGTACAGTACAGGCTACATGGAACCCACACCCACTCAGGATGGTGCTCTGTCTCCCTTTAGTCGTGGCTGGGCCACATATACAAGTTGATGACCCTGCTGCAGCCGTGGTGAAAGGAGCCCTGTCATTTAGCTCAAGCCACAGAGACTCACGCTTTCAGATCCTAAAGTTCCTAGTTTTCATTCCTGCTGCTGACATCAGTCGGGGTGCAGCGAATTGGCCACCCCAATAGAACATAAAACCCTCAAGACATTATAAGCTAGTCTGTTTATATGCTTGCCTCCTTACACTCATCTCTTGGAATTGAACTAATCAGTTGTAACCTTTATATCAGTATTTCATCATACAGATGCTGGAAAGGAAACGTCAGAATGCTGCTGTTGGAAATGCCCCCTACATTTTCCTCCCAAAAGGATTTAGTATTGCAGTCTAATACTTTCTTCTAAATGGGCAAGTGCCAATTTCGACTCTGTTAAGACCAGTACATTTTATATTTGTAATGCTTGGTTGCTAAAAAGAAAAACAATAGGCTTGTTCATGAAACACCAAGGTTGGTAGTACAAAATAGTGAAGCAAGAAGTTGCTTATACCAAAGCTGGATCCGTCATTCTGGTTTTATATTATACCTCTTCAAAACCATAAAGCTGCCTCTATGGGGAGAGATCCATCATTCAAACAATAGCTTGAAATAAACCACAATCTGATGACTGTCATAGCCCCTTTGACACCGCTGCCTACCATCTCCCAGCGTTTATACACTAATCAGTTTAGTCTTCCCACTTGGATGCGTGTGAGGCAGCTGTTTCTAATGGCTTGTATTTTCTTAAAGCCTCATAGAGCAGACAGCCAGGGCTCTACAGTTTCCTCTGCTCTCTCGGCACAGACTGCCCCAAAGGAGGAACAAAACAACAAGAAAGAGGGCATGGAAAAAAACCCATTCATTTTCATGCTTCCTGAATCATGGAAAATCTCAGCTCATTTCTAGTTAATGCTCAATTGTTCTTTTCCAGCGTATTAAAGAAAAGCCTTTCTACAAATTTGACAGTTATCTATTACTAAAGTTAAAATTCTATCGCAGGTCTCTTCACAAATAGCAAAGAGTTTTCTTTTCTTTTTTAATTAATATATTCAATTTTTAAAAGATCTTGCCAGCAGCTGAACTTGATGCACTTGAAGTATATGTGTCACTCTTATTTGTAACTTTGTTTTATAAATAAATTATATAAATAGGCTTCTTTGATTGCTCAGAGCATCCAGCATTAAGTACTGGGGCATAGCTTTAGGCATAATTGTACTACTGAATTCATCAGCTGCCTAATTATCATTCATTTTGCATCTATTTCTGCTAATTAAAAAGAGAAAAACTCTTAACAACTTTTACATAAATACGGTATTTGTTCTCTGTAAAGACATGAGGTTAATTTACCAGTGATTAACAGATTATCTAATTTTATAGCTGTCATTCTGCAGAGGCCAGTACCCCACAGCCTTGGCAAAAGAAAGCAAAAAAGGAGAACTGAAGTTCTTTCTCTTGCTATAACCCCCCATTATATCCTACCTAATCTTAAAAAGAAAAGGAGTACTTGTGGCACCTTAGAGACTAACAAATTTATTTGAGCATAAGCTTTCGTGAGCTACAGCTCACTTCATCGGATGCACACGAAAGCTTATGCTCAAATAAATTTGTTCATCTCTAAGGTGCCACAAGTACTCCTTTTCTTTTTGCGGATACAGACTAACACGGCTGCTACTCTGATACCTAATCTTAGTCACGCTCATTTGCTGCATCATTTCCAACTTTGGATTGTAAGTGGACCATCACCAGGGACTGACCCCAGGGGCTGTCCCAGAGCTAACAGCATGAACCTCCACACCCTGAGCAAAAGACGATTCACATTGAATTCAATGGCTCTTGGATCAAGCCCTAAGGGTCTACATAGCAATTAAACAACCACAGCTGGTCTAGACCATCTGATTCAGGCTCAGGCTGCGGGGTTGTAAAATTGCTGTGCAGATGTTGAGATTTCATGAGCTCTGGGACCCCACAAGAGGGGAGCGTCTCAGAGCCCACGCTCCAGCCCGAGCCTGAACGTCTACACAGCAATTGTTAGCCCTACACTCTGAACCTCAGTTAGATGACCTGGGCCAGCCGTGTCACGCCATGGTCTTTAATTCCATTGTAGATGTACCCTAAGTGGCCTAGCTGGGAGCTGTAGTAATCTCCCCTGTGGATCAGTAAGAGAGCAGGACACAAACACACTGGGTTCTTTGGAGCAAGGTCTCGCTCTTTCTTTATGTATGTCTACATGGAAAAAGAGAGTGTGTTCTTGACTTGCATTAGCTAACGCATTTTAAAACACCAGTGAAGACACATCACTGCCCGATAGGGCAGCCTGGGCTTGCTTGAATTGGAATTGCTAACTCGAGCTTAAGGACAAGCTGCTGTATCTTCACTGATATTTTAATCCAAGTTATTTAACGTGGATTAAGATAACCTGAGTTAAATTTCCAATTTCAGGAAATCATGGAGAGGGTCAGACAATAATTATTTAATAACAGTAGACACATTCAAAAAGTGAAAGCTTTATAACTGTTAAACACAAATTGTCAACATCACATGTCAGAAGATGTAAAATAAATATCCTTCAAACCAAAAACTCTAATACATTCTCAAGAAGCATTTTTCTTGGTTTGCCTCTCTGTAAATTGTGATGATGTTCATCAATAGAAATATCTTTTTCATTGGTTTGTGTGAAATCGACATTGGCCAACATTTACGGTTAAATGTCTACTTCTTCCAAGCCTGTATATAGATAACAAAGAGTAGCAGCATTCCCATTTTCCCCAGGGGCTGTCCATGATCCTACCTAGCCACTCCAGGCAATGGGAGCTCCAGCCAACCTCACTGGTCTTGGATGGGGACCCAGCAGCACCTTTCCCTGCTGTTCAGTAATCCTCTCCCCACCTCCTCTGATTACTACCCTAGGGCTTGTCTACACTTGCAATTTACAGCGCTGCAACTTTCTCACTCAGGGGAGTGAAAAAACTCCCCCCTGAGTGCAGCAAGTTTCAGAGCTGTAAAGTGCCCGTGTACACAGTGCCCCAGCGCTGGGAGCTACGCCCCTCGTGGAAGTGCCCCAGCGCTGTGCCGTGACCACACAAGGCACGTTAGCATTGCCAGTGTAGACTAGCTCTTAGCTGCAGCAGCAAGAGCTGCCTGCCTTCCTAAGGGTTGCCTCTCAGCTGTGCTCAATGGGATGCTCTGACTGAAGCTGAGAAGCAGCTGCTAGCACTTACTTTAGGCTGAGAAGGCTGCAAAGCCTGCACTTCATGCTGGCATAGAGGTCTGTCCCAGTTTGAAGGAGGGGAGAGAGAAATGGAGCAAGAGCACAAAGTGGTCAGCAGTGAGGGTGAATGACCGGGATGAATAGCCAATGTAACAAGACAATTCTGACACAAACAACCCAGAGATCTGGGGGCAGATGGAAGACTATGCGCATTCAGGTGAATTTTAGTTCTCTCTTTCTTTCTGCCTTTTCCTATCACCATTCTAAGGAAAAAAATAACTTAAAACGCACTCAAGTGCACACAACCCCTTACAATGGTTGGTGGTGAAGACCCCCATGCCTTCCACCCAGCACCTCAGCTAACTTGGCAGACTGTCCCTTTCAAAAGACGGCTGTCAGCATTTAAAGCCAATTCCTCCTCTGAGCAGAGGATGCACGTAACCTGATGGAAGTGGAGGGAAAAAGGAGAGCTGTCTCAGGTACATACCAAATCCCTCTAGTCGGCATATGAGCTACCCAAACAAAGGGATCAATACCCAGCCAGCCTCCACCAAAATACAGGTCTTTAAGATTGGCTGAAGGGCATTTAAAGTAGGGAGCCATGCATCAGGATGAAATGAAAAGTGCAGTTAATCCAGGAGGGATGAAGTTAAATTCCAAAACTACAATTCATTGGTACACCCCCCAAAATAATGTTTAAGGGCCAGATCCTGAGCTGGGGTAAGACAGTGTAGCTCCATTGACTTCAGCTTGCACTAGCTGACAATCTGGCCCTTATTCTTTAAAGGCAGACAATGCCAACAAAAGTTCAGGCAAGAACAAACAAGGTTGATCCCACCAACTCAGGTTTTGTGGGCAAGCTGCATTTTAGCTCCCCATAAATCTTCTGTTGGTGCATTAATTATAAATATTACCACTCCAGAACTCCTCCCCTCCCTGCAGGTAGTAGCTGGGTAGCCAAGTTGCTCAGTTCAAGAAACATGGGTAGAAGTTTTAATTAAGATTAGACACTACTACTTAGGGTTAGTCACTCTGTACATCAGAAAAAAGGGGAGGGAGTGTAGACATTCATATATTGACTTTTGAAGGATTCTAGTGGGGATAGATAGTATTTAATTTTTTTATCTGAACTGAAATTTAAAAAAAAAAATTCCATGAATACCCATTAGAAGAAAAAGAATCCCACCAGACCACAGAGATGTGTAGACTACTATACTATTAACAAACTGTACATGCAAGAGCTAACTGAGTATTCAGGAAGATGTAAAAGATTCATTTCACAACTAGCAGGACAGCCAGTTGTGGGCTAGAAGTCACCAGCCATACATACAGAGTGTTAGATTGAATCATTTCATCTGTTAATAGGTAGCTAAACATTTGGGTTGGCTCTTTTTATTTGCCTGAAGTCTGAGCATCCTGTGAGTAGCTATACACAGGAATAAAATGGAAAATGTTGTCAGAGGAAAAATGAATACTCTTCACCAGTATCTGGAGTTCTACTGATTCAGAATAATCCACCCTATTAACTGTGGTGTGTTCATTGTTTGGGTTTGGTTTTAGGGTGGGTTATTTTTTATGTTTCTCTTGAAAAATTAAGAATAAGCTTAAAAATAACAAGATTAAAATTAATAAAAACTGGGTTACATTGTTTGATCTAAGCTAGTCCCTTATATTATAAAACCAAACAAATGAATTGGCTAAGTATTTCTTTACCTCTGAATTTTATTGAAGGAGTTCATGGTATTAAAATGACAAACTAGATCATAGAGTTCAAAAGGCAACATATACTTTATATAAAAATAAAATGTTATCTTCATGCCTATGGTGTACTAAGAGGGCTAGAATAAATTTAGATAAGATGTCTACCAATGGAAATGGGATTTGTGATTACAAAGCCAAATAATGCGACCCAGTTCTGCAGAGACTTACACACGTACAAGTAACTGTACGCACTGTGAGTAGTCCCATCAAAGTCAGTGGATCTAGTCATAGGGGCAGATCCTCAGCTAGTGTAAACTGTCCCAGCTCTACTCAAGTCAATGGAACTGTAACAACTGAAAACAGCTGAGGATCTGGCCTAGAGTGCATAAACCTGAGCAGGATCAGAGCTAAGGGTATATATTTGGAAAGGCGATTTGTTATCCCCATGTTTAACCCTACCACTGAAAACTAGCTCACTTTACTAGTCAATGAAACTACAAGCCAAATGAATGTACATAAGCCCATCAAAGCTAAAGAAAGTGGCCTCGTAATTAGGAATTTAATTAAAATATGGAACAAAGCAGTAGGCTCTCTAAAAGAAGTCAGTTTTTTAGACAATATAAAATATAGAAATTATTTCAATGCACCTTCAAATGAACATTGTTAACTGATAGGAAATAATACCTTGTCAGTTAGATATAATTAATACAGTACTAAAATTATTTCAAAAGCCAAAATTAGAAGAGTTAAATTTAGCATTTCATCAATATTTACAGATGAGACAGCGCAAATATTTTGGACCAGATTTATTTACAAGTTTGGAGAGCTCTGTATTCCACCATACAGAAATCTTGTCCATAATTCTGATGATTAAAAAAGCTCTACAATATTTACCAAAACGTAAACTAGCAATGGCTTCAACATCCATTTTATGGATGAAAGAGTAATGACTAAAACCTTAATTGAAGATATACTGCCTACAGTTCTCAGATCAATTAAATATCCTCTACAGATACTACTCTAGAATGATTAGTACACTTTCCTAGATTCTTTTTTCATATCTACAAATGTAAAGTGACATTGGACAATTTATTTTATATGCTGTGTTCTTGTGTTTCATTAAGAAAATTTTCACGTATGTTGTGAACGTGCTATACACAGTTACTCAAGTGGTCAGACCTTCATGCCCAACTGTATGTATGTCTGGAATCTATGTAACCATGCTAGAATGAAGAACATAAGGAGAAGTTTTGTCACATGGTTTCATAGGTAGCCAATGAAGCAGCAACATTGACAGTTCTGTGGTAGAATTCTTGAGCAGTATTGTCTAGTGGATAAAGCAATGGCCTATGACTCAGGAGACCTGGACTCTAGTCCCAGCTCAGCCACTGGCCTGCTGAGTGACCCTGGGCAAGTAACTTCACCTCTGGGTCTCAATTTCCCCATCTGTACAATGGGAATACGATGGTTGCCTCCTTTGTAAATGGCTTTTGAGATCTACTAATGGCAAGTGCTATTTTAAAGAGTTATGTATTATTAGCAGTAATCTCATTGTGCCTCAGTTCCTGCAAAATGGGGGAAATATAATCCACTCTCTCTCACTCATCTCTTTAGACTGTAAACTCTTTGGAGCACTGACTGCCTCTTAGTACATATGTGTACAGGCCCTAGTATAATGGTGTCCTGACCTCAGCTGGGGCCTTAAGATGCTACTGGAATACAAACAAACACCAAATGCAAAATTGCTGTCCTTTGGAAATATGGCAGATTGCCTAATATGCTTTCTTGATTTAGTTAAAATATTTACTATTTCTAACTGGAAATTATGTGACAAGGCATAAGGTTAAACATATTTTACTCATCTGGCACCCATAGATAGCCACTTAATTTAAAGATTATATGGTGTAATTGTGACTTTACTCAATGACAAGAACAACAGAAAGGAAATTTTGGACACAACTAGCAGGACTTTTGGTTTCTGTCACTTCCGTGTGTGTGTGTAAATGATAAAATTATATGAATGAATGTATTACAAATAATTGACAATTATAGGAGGTACACACATTTATTACTGGCTTTATTATAACTGCATATAATCTGTGCAGGGAGGGGGACTAGATGATCTTTTGAGGTCCTTTCCAGCCCTACATTTCTATGATTCTGTAGCAAATATAAATTGAGATATTTCAATTTATATGTAATTAATCAGAAGTAATAATATTCATGAGCATTTTATTACAATGTTCTTTAATGGACAGAGATCATATTTAATATAACATAATTTGAAATTGAATAATAGTATTGTTAGAACTTATTATGAATGGTGAACAGAACAATTTCTGCCTCAGGAATTATTTCAGTCACATTTTATGTCATAAGATATTCATACACCCCTTTTTGTATTTTTATTACTAAGTTCAATCTATAACATTTTTTAAACAGCCAGGCAAAACCAGAAGCTTGTCAGTGACACAATAAAATACATTCAATGTTGAGTAGTCCTTTTCTCACTAAATTTTGCAGATTACAGAGAAAGGGAGGGGGAGAGAGAGGCACAAACATCTGGAACATCTTCCCCCTTTCTATTAATCAAGAAACCTTCTTAAAACCCTCTTCTTCCACCTCATCCTTCATCTCTCAAATCCAGTCTGCCCCCACTTTCCCCCTCATCTTTTATTCCTTGTATTGTAGCTACCTGAGTTAGTCTGTAAGCTTCTCCGGGTAATAAAGGGGTTTCTTTTGAGTTTGTATAATCTAAATTTGAGAATCTGGCTCATTGAAGTCAATGGCAAAACTCCATTGACTTCAACGGGGCCAGGATTTCACCCGAAGTTCTCTGTAAATAGTCACGCTCTCTCCTCTCTTCTCATTATTTACAAGTGGCAAAGCCATTCCTGGGTTACGCATGTCTTTCCAACAGGGGTAACAGAAACCCCCAAAACTTTATAGTAACCCCCCACAGCCCAGTCATCTATATTGTTAAAATCACTGTCTCCCGCTGAGTTTTCCCATTTGAAGTCTGTTAGGTAGTGGAACAGTTGGGGCGGGGGGCTGACGCTGCTGAGCAACATTTGCATTTGCAGCACTAACTCTGTTTTTAGAATCATTTGTAATTTAAGCAACTGTTTGTGAAAGAAAAGAACCATCACAAATGCTTATACCCATAGACTGGTATGTGGAGAGCAAGTACACGCCCACTCCTACACATTCAGTGGGGGGAAGCACAGAGGAGCAATCAGAAAGATGCCAAAGTTGCAAGGGTTAATATATCTGCTCTTTATTTATATACACTGAGAACCAGCAACACTCTTGGCAACATATAGAGTCAGTCTGTGAAAGGCACAGGCATCCATAACCTCTCTTTATATTCCCCTTTTCAATGCACATTCATGTTTTAATCATTTTGTTTTTAAATTAAGTTCACTCTCAAATATCCCCCCAGCCCCAAAGCCCTCTCCCCCACCACACACACACATTCAGCCCTTTATTGCCTGGTTAATATCGTTCATACACGAGGGCAGGCCTGGGAAGCATAATTACATACTACCTGGCTGTATATGAACACTCCCAGTGATAGGGGGTTCATTGCCAAATCTAATTTGTGAAGAGCACAATTTGCAGCAGATGGATAGAAAAGGCCCCCGCATGGGGTTGCCTTTCATTCTGCCCACTGGCCTCAGCAAGAAGCCATTCACTGCCTCTTCCCAAGGCTAATGATGCAGAGCATTCTGCGCAAGACTGAAATAATCCTCGTCCAAAGATTCCAGCATTAGCCTTCCCTTGCAAAAGGAGCACAGTCATATTATAAGACAGAGAATGGCCGTAACTATCACAGCTATCATCTAAGGAGATTCAGTGTATAGTATATTAGTCACCTTGCATTCCTTTGCAGCCTCTAATAGCTCTCTTTAGGCATGTCTACACTGCAATTAAAAAACGCTGACTGTCCCGTGCCAGCTTATTTGGGCTCATGGGGCTCAGGCTAAGGGATTGTTTAATTGCAGTGTAGAAATTCAGGGACAGGAGCCCAGGCTCCAGCCCAAGCCGGAAGGTCTACACTGCAATTAAACAACGCCTTAGTCAGAGCCCCATGAGCTAGAGTCAGCTGGCACAGGCCAGCCATGGGTTTTTAACTTTAAACAAGTCACAGAATGTCTGATGTATGGATACAGTCAGTTCCCCACTGTGTATGTATACACTGAGTGCCCTTACAATTGTATTATTTTAAAAGATTATATGGAAGTTTTGCTAGAACTTTCAAAATGGCCCAGCTTTTGCTTCCAATGGATATTTATTTATTCACTTGTGGGATTTTTTGAACCACCACAACCAATTCAAATATTGTACTACTGCCCTTTGTGTCATGCTTCCTTTTGACCTCTTAGCTTTTTCCTGCCAATACGCTTGGAACAACCGTGTTCCAAATACTTTCCCATTCCTTTAAATGAGTCCTTTAAAAAAAAAAAAAATCAGCACATATCCTTTGCAAACACACAATGAAATCACTGACATGTCTGATCCATTGTCCTGTGTATTTTTTTTCTGCATTCTATTATAAGGAACTTGGGGCAGAAATTTGATCTTTACATGCCTTATAAGTCACTGCATACACTTTTTTTCAATTTTAGAATTGCAGAAAAGGGTCGGCAGGCAAAATTCTCCCACCAGTTCCTCTTATTAATTCTCACTGTTCATACCATGTAAAAGCGGCAAAGAGTCCTGTGGCACCTGACGAGGTGGGTCTTTACCCACGAAAGCTTATGCTCCAATACGTCTGTTAGTCTATAAGGTACAACAGGACTCTTTGCCGCTTTTACAGATCCAGACTAACATGGCTACCCCTCTGATACTGTTCATACCATGGTTTCTCTACATAAAGAGAAGCCAGATGGGATTCCTGCTTTCCCTCTCTGTGCAGCACACCTTTTGGCGTTTCATTTATACAATGATTGTTAAAAGAGAAAGCAGAGGAAAACATGTATGGCTCTTGTTTTGACATAAAATTGCCAGGTGGGCCAAATGCACATTTGCTGTGAATCGCCATTTGCTTTTCATAAGTTCAAGCTTCATGATGCTAGACATCAGGGAAACACTTTCATTTCGTAAGTGAGCGGCTTTGTCTGGAAGTATCATTAGCAAAAAGAAACCTATGTTTCCGCTTCACTTTGTCTCATTATCCAAAATACCATGTTCCTTTTTTATTAAAGTAAGACGCATTGGCACTCCCAGCAGTCATCCTGCTGCACTCTGCCAACTGATTTTTAAGGCTCATGGGGTACCAACAAATATTTAAGCAAACATGGCAACCCCCTTGGGTAGTCATATTAAGAAGTCCTATATTTACTTCTGTATTTCAAGCAGCAGAGTAGTTCCCTGCACAATATGCAATACTCCATAACTTGTTGCAGATGAGAGGTAGTCTATTCTTAGAACTCCTGGTACTGGTATACTGTGGTTAAGCAATGTAAGCTGGAAAGGTCTCAGTAGCAGGATTCTCTATTGCAGTGTAAGGATGGTTCATTTCAGATTGTCATCCCCAGTGTGTAAAAAAAATTTCAGAGACTGGAAATTAAAAGGTATCTTATATGGATGATTGGTAAGACACAGTAAGCAATGGCCAACAGCAGCATAGCAGTGCTGTCAGAATCTGCACAGCAGTCCCACTGCTACTATAT
This sequence comes from Natator depressus, assembly GCF_965152275.1. Taxonomy (NCBI): domain Eukaryota; kingdom Metazoa; phylum Chordata; order Testudines; family Cheloniidae; genus Natator; species Natator depressus. The sequence goes on along the minus strand of NC_134240.1, from coordinate 65,874,254 downwards.
TAAAGTACTGGAGTGTTTAGACAAAGAAAGAAAAGGAGTACTTGTGGCACCTTAGAGACTAACAAATTTATCTGAGCATAAGCTTTCGTGAGCTACAGCTCAAATAAATTGGTTAGTCTCTAAGATGCCACAAGTACTCCTTTTCTTTTTGCGAATACAGATTAACACAACTGCTACTCTGAAACTAGACAAAGAAAGTAGTAGGAGGGAAACGGTAGGGAAGGTAGGAAATTTACCAGAATCAGATTTTCAATCAAGCTAACTACGCCTGCCGTGTACGCACAAAGCCTAAGCTGATACACTTTGCATAAGGGAAGCAGAAAAAGGAGAAAATCAGAACACAAAACAAAAGCACCCAATGAAGATCAAGTAAGAGTCAGTGCAAGTTCACACACAATTGGGAGAATTTTCCTCTTCCTAGTGTTGTTTTTATGTTTTCCTGGAAGCTGAATTTGCCAAGAAACAGTTATGAAAATGTTGTGGGGAGGGGAAGAGTCAGCCTCACACACCAATTACTCTGACTCTGAGTTTACAAAATGTAAACAGTGAGGTCAGATTGTCAGAGCAAGTACAGGATGCTCACATTCCAATCAGCCGGGCTGCTGAGGATTTGGTTCTCTTTGGTGAAAGATTCAGGTCTGATGAAGTTCACGCCCTGGTTAATAGGGCAAAGCTAACCTCAGCTACAATATTCTCTTAGTAAGACAGAGAGTGTCTCTTCCACCTGTCCCCATGAAAGCTCACATTCCCTTGTGAGTGTCATTTTATTTCTATCAGGATCCCAGCTTGTTCCCACTCAGTGCCTAGCCTTGATGTGCGCATGTGTGTGTGCGGGGGTGGGGGGGTGAGGAGCAGGGGTGTTGAGAAGAGGGCAGGGAGAAAGTGAGGTGGGGATTAGTCGTGGTTTCTCCAAGCTTCCACAAAACGCATCTCTCCAGAGTTATCCCAGTGCTATTCATCAACTGTTTTTCAGGGCTTTGAAAAATCAATGAGATTTGTGCTGCAAACTGATCATTATGACAGGAAAAACTCTGCAATGAAATTGATTTGCTTAAATATAATAATTTAACAGTGAGTTGTAGGAGGGGAAAACCCTCAAGATCTCAGACAAAAAGTGAGATAAGCAAGAAACCTCCTTGCTATGCTAACTAAACGGAGGTTGTTTTTTTTAAAAAAAATAGGCTTGAGAGTTGTTAAAATGGAGATTCCCCATTCCAGCTAACACAATGCAGAAAAAGGATAGCCAGGGCAGCCGAATCACAACATGCCATTGGCTGGGCAAACAAATGAATCAAAAGATTTTAAATGTAGGGTCAACTAAGATTTTAATGCCAGATACATTAGTGCATTTATAAATTACACGCAGCAGCAACAATTAAAGACTGTGAGCTATTCCAGTATAATACAATTCCAATCCAGTGGATAGAGCTCTGGACTCAGAGTCAAGAAATCTGGTTTCTATTCTTGGTTCTTCCACTATACACTTCATCTCTGTAGGCCTGTATCTCCTTTCCCATTCTGTATTATTTGTATTACCGTACAAATGCTCCTACCTAAGTCAAAATTCACTGCTCCTGTTTCTTCTGCTTCTCTTGTTTCCTTCAAATTTTAGCTTCATCCAAGACCTAAATCACAATACTTCATTATGATGTGAAAACCTCTTATTTCTCAAATCTAATCATATACTTTCTTACTTCTTAAAAGTAAACAAAGATGGTTTTGTCAATCTGGACAATGCTTACAATATTGATTCCAAAAATGAGGTGATTTTTTTAAAAACTTGACTATCATTTAATATTCAATTAATGATTATTCTAAAAGTAATCTGAACTATTACTGTTTGAGATTAATATTATAGCTCCAAGATGAGTACATTTCTCTGTTCTTCAAGATGTTTGGTGACTTTACTTTTTTACACGATATGTGGGTATGAACTATTGATATTATAATCTTTCAAAATTCCATCCTTTGCTATCAGTTGTTGTCGGAATTGGAATAAGTGATTTATAATAAGGTATCCAAGTTACATAACCAAGGTGACATCCTAAGAGCAAAGTGCACACTGCTTACTAATTATTATGGTTTCAAAAGCCGGATGATACAATGGTTAGGATGTTAGCCTTGAGCTGGAACACCCAATTGCCAGCTCTGCCACATATTTGCTTTGTGACCTTGGGCAAATCACTTAGGCTTGTCTACACTGGGAACTTTCATCGACAGAAGAGTTCTTCTGTCAAGTGGCTACCACCTCTCAGGAAGGTGGATTACTTGCACCGACAGAAGAACCCCTCCCATCAGCATAGGGAGTGTGCTGCTGTAGAGGTTTAAATATAGACATTGTATACCCACTGTATCGCAGTTCTCCCACTATAAAATGGGGATAACAGCACTTCCCGACCTCATAGGGGCGTTGTGAGGATTACTATATTAAAAGATTCTGAGGCACTCAGATGGAATTGAGGGCCACAGAAAGTATCTAGGGCAGACAGACACTACATCTTATTGACCAGTTTGGTGCTACCACAACAACAGTAACAGACTGCTCCCACCCTATATCCCCTCCCTCACCCCAGTCCCACCTCCCTCCTTTACCTTCTACAATGTGCAAAAAGTAAGTGCCTCTCCCGAGTTTCCTGATGCCTTTGCTACTCCAATACTCAATCACCACATCTGGATGCCTCCAGCAAGGAGTGGTGAAAAGCCTTTATATATTCAGCTTGGAGAATCCTCCTTAAAACCACAGATGACTTCTCTTGTGGTTGCTAAAGTCCACTTGGTAATAAGCAGCTAATTTCTGTGGTTGAAGCCCATATTGCTGCTCCACAGAAGTCCAACACAGACCCATCTCACTAATGCCCACGGGATCCAACAGCCAGCCATACTTTCAATGGAATAACTGTTCACTCAAATACATGGAAGTCTCTCCTTGCCATTACAGGACTAGCTTCACTGACTCTTTAATCTACTGAGAATTAATAATCAAAGATCTCTGAAGCCTCGATGTCTCTCTGTGTGGTGTGTGTGTTTTCTTTTTTTCTTTCTTTGTCCTCTCTGAGCAATACAAAGTCTTCAATTTCCTGACCAGAAGAATGTCAGACCAGACATACAAGGATGGTCTACAATGGACACAGGAAGTGTTAGTGAAACAATATGTACACTGGCACATGTGTACACAACCCCTCTGCCCCCTCCCACCACCACCACCAAAACAAAGACAAAGAGAAAAAACACCCTATGCGCTCATTGGGCAAGAAATCCAGGAACAGAAAGAAATTACAAGAGTTTTGCTCAGAAACTTAAATGAAGACAAAAAGGAAACACTAAACAGAGCTCCCTACTCCCCAAAAGTGACCAGCTTTCCTGCCCGATATAATGCAATGTCCAAGACCATACTCCTTCAACAAATAACGCTGGCTCTGATGGTGCCCTGGCAGCTGTGCTCTTCACCCAAATCTGGTCTAACTCTGGTTTACCTTTTGTGAAAGGAGATTATTCTAAATGAAAAACCCTGAACAGGATAGCTCCTCTGGGTGATTGATTCCCACCTTGAAAGATGACACTTCAGCATGATAATTTCCAAACACACAACCAAATTCCAAAGTCACAGGACAAAGAATCACTATCCTGCTTGCTCTTCCATACACCACTCTTCAAAACATATATAAAAGCAAGAGAGTCAATTGCAAAGATGGGAGCCTACGGAAGACTTCACCAGAATCCCCCACAAGGTCACTAGAATACCCTTCTTGAAAGCAACGGAACTCTTTGTTAGGTACGACTGTAGTTCAACTCCCGGCTGATTTCATTTGGCTGACTGTCAATACCGTACCCCTTCTGCCAAGTATATTGGTCACAGAAGTTTTGCTCATCACTTCTGAGCCAATAATTCTTGTCTCCCCTGTGATACATGCTATCCAAAGCTGGCAGAGAATTCATAGTAAACAGCTTCACTAACTTTCCTCACTCATGCTAACGATGGACATAGGTCTCTAGCCATTCTAACCAATGAAGCATGTTTAGTCTCCTTCTGTGCTCTCAGAGAGTTTTCAGGCCCCAAAATATTATGTTATTCCATTTGGGAGAGATTTTTCAAATGTACCCATGAAAGTTAGGCACCTAACTCACTGAAGGAGAAGGAGAATTAAGTACACAATTCCCATTTGTGCTTTTGAAAAATCTCCCCTTTCCTTAATTGGAAAGAACATCATCACCTCCTACTCCATTCTGTGTATTTTCTTTTTAATAGGAAAAAATAATTTTCAGAAGTCACAGCAATTGGGATTTCATATTTACAATCACAATAGGGCAAATTAATTCACCGTGTTATTTCCCTCAAGTAGGCAGAAGCCAGAGGCATGATGGAGCAGTCTTATCACAGCAGCAAAACATGCCTAGCTAAATGACTACTCCAGCAGCTGCAGCCCATCTATTTGTTTTATTTGGCCTTTTGAACATCTGCATAACTTGCATGCTTCAAATACTGGGTTACTGTTTTCCTTCTCTCCAGAAGAAAAAAAAGGGGGGGGGGGAGGAGGGGGCGCAAAAAAAAGCACAACCTTGGTGTTTACCTGGCTTTCAGATTCACAATATGTGGGTGAAACCCAACACTCAAACTAACACCATAATATGCTTTAGAAGCTTTGTTTCCTTATATAGAACCAATGTATGGTGTTTCATCCTGGCTCAGGTTACATCCATCAATTACAAAGTTACTAGAAAGAATGGTTTTAGAGTAGCAGCCGTGTTAGTCTGTATTCACAAAAAGAAAAGGAGGACTTGTGGCACTTTAGAGACTAACCAATTTATTTGAGCATAAGCTTTCGTGAGCTACAGCTCACTTCACTCGGAATGCATCTGATGAAGTGAGCTGTAGCTCACAAAAACTTATGCTCAAATAAATTGGTTAGTCTCTAAGGTGCCACTAGTACTCCTTTTCTTTTTACTAGAAAGAATATCCACATAACTAGATTCTTTCCAATTTAAAGACTACCAATCATTATTATTCAGCCCCTTAGCTTACTTGATAACATATTTGTAGTAAATAAAGACCTTACGACAGATATATTATTTAGAACTATTGAACCCATGTTATCACTTAAAGATCAGATCAAATGAAGTCACCTAAATTAGTTTCTTCCTTCCCGCCAGCCAGTCCTCCACGTTCGCTGTACTACCTTTTCCATTCTGTCTGGTGCACTAAGATTTTAAATGTAGGGTCAACTAAGATTTTAATGCCAGATACATTAAAAAAAATAACTGGGGGGAAAGGAGGAAGAAGGAGACCAAAAGTGAAAATTCATGTATCCTGCACTGGCAAAAGAGGATGACATCAACTGCACAGTGAAAAGTTTGTGTGGTCTAGAGTTTTGTCACGGAACCAGTCCTTGAGTTATGGTACCCACACCTCTTGTCACATCCTGAATCTGGCACCCTAGGCACTGCCTAAAGCTGCCTCTGCATAGAAATCAGTGTTGCGTTAGCGAGCACTGCCTAGTTGCCTTAAAACTGGGTCACCATGAAAGATACTACTACATGCTGAAGTAAGGTGGAATTTAATGAGGGACGAGTTGTAGTGGCCAGTCTATGGGTCAGATTCTCAGCTGACAAACTAAACTGAAGTTAATGAAGTCATACCAATTTACACCAGCTGGTTATCTTGCCCTGTAACCAAGTGATGCACAGCTTTTAGAGTCCCTGAGATGGACTAGCAAATGCACCATAAGCAAAAAGCCTTAGGCTGGGCAATGTTGGCAGTGGGGGAAGGATCAGAGGCATACCGTAGAAATAAAGATGCTAAACTAAAATCATTTGTCATTTTTTTTTTAAAAAGGTTTGGTCTTGTTTAAACTGGTTATAAAATTAAAGCGCTCATACAAAATACGTTTCCCAGTATAATCTCCTCAAATTGATCTGTTTAGGAATAGTGACTATTACAGTGGTTGCAGCTTTTTCTATACCATCACCCGCCCTCCCGCCCTTCCCATTTGGGCATAAATGCAGGGTGGTCTTGAGCCACCGGATCTTTGAAAGGGGCTGTGGCATCCAGGGTCAGAACCCACAGGCTACTGAACTGGGATTAAGAAATGTAACTGAGATCAGTTAGACTATAAAACTGATATGAATTATATTAAAATATCGTATCAAAAGTTATTTAGCTCACGTGCAAACACACCCATTTTAAACTGAATCATTTGTTTTGGATTTATTTCCAAACAAAGCAAGGAAAAGTGAGCCCAAATTCTTCCGAAATTAAAAACAATGTATTACTACTCATTTCCCAAGTATCACTTCAATCAACCAATCTAGGAAAAAATGAAAAAGCAATCAGGTGGGAACGTATCAAAATAAAATATTATTCCTGTTTCTTTTCATCTGGCAAAAAGGTAATGATTTCGTAAATGTATTTTTTTTCTTACAGCCCAAGGGGACTATCATGGAATTTAAGTGAAACCATCTCTGGATATTACTGAAAACTATCCACAATTGTACATTCTATTTTGGTTCCATTCACTCACAAATGAACATTTTTCTATAATGGCTGTTGAGACAATCCCTACTACCTTCCAGAAAAAAACATTGGTATTAAGTGTATTTTAATCAGGCACTTAAAGCATACTACAGACGCCCACCACTATATCACAAGTACGAATCAGTTGGATAGATTCACTCTTGGTGAAATTTACATGAATGTCAAAAACATCTGAAAGTAAGTATCAGTCTCAAGATGTCACTGAGCTTGCATCAAAAATCAGTAAAGTAAAACCTACAAATAACCCTAAAATAAGTCTTCTGGGCACATGGTCCACCACTCTGCCTGGAGTTTCCTATATTTCTAAAATAAGAAATCAGCAGCAATTCTCACTCTTTTTGGCGGGGGGGGGGGGGGGGGGGACGGGACAGAGCAGGGCAGAAGAAGCGGGAGGGGGAAGAAAAAGCAGAGGGAAATTTAACTTTACAGGCAATCAATTCATACCATCTGCAAAGCAAGTGAAATTCAAAATTTCTAAATGGGCTACTTCCTTCAAAATGAAAATGGTAATTTTTCCCCCATTAGCAAAATCTGGACCTCAGTGCTGTCTGTTAAACATATTCAGACATTAGCATTTTGACTTATGGTATACTCAACAAACCTCCACTCAGTAACACTTAGGGAATTAAATAGGCACTTTAAATAAATTTTAATTATTTTAATTATAATTTTAATTAAATAGACACATCAATACATGTCAAGTTGTGCTTTTCTGCTTCTATAGACTTTCCTCGCTTTTTGCAATGCACCATAACTGCGGACCTTATCTTTCTGATTTCTTGTTATAAGAATATATATATGGCTAATTGTAACTATTTATATTCCGCTATGTCCCCTGTTCTATCTATCTACTATAACATCATAAATGGAAATATTTTGGAAGGTTCCATCTAATAGCGATATATTTCATTCAATAATTTTTAGCTAAGATCAAGTGTAATATCAGATAGGGACTTCAGCTGATGAACTATATCCTGTACATATACAGAGATGGATTTGATTATCTAACAGGTCTGTTTAATCTCCAGCCATGTTATAAGTTTGATTAAACTGTGTTCCTGGTTGCAGACTTTCACTAAATGAAATTTATAAAGGATTTTTAGTGTTCCAGTCCAAATGAGTGTAATATTTGTGTGTGTGTGTGAGAGTGAGAGTATGTGTGTGTGAGAAAGAGAGAGAGAGAATTTGAAATAAAATATAGGATAATACTGACAACCCCTCATTAAACAGACTCACTCTGCATTCTACAAGAGAACTATGTTCTTATCTGCAATCACATTAAAAATTGCATGTCACAGAATTAAAATCAGTGTGTAGTCCATAAATAGAAAAACAAAATCAAAACAGCACACATGTCATGAGCACTATTTTACTATTCTGCTATCAACCCACACTAGAAATTACCATCAAATCCATTCGATGGCAGAATTAGGCCCATAGTTTGTAAACATCTGTCCCTTTAGAGGGTGGAGGCCTGACATGATGACGGTTGTTACTGGTGGTTACACTTTTAACAGATTTATCATTTGGCACAAGTTGTGGAGCTGCTGCTTTTTGGCTCTAAGGTCTGGTCTACACTGGGGGGGGGGATCGATCTAAGATACGCAACTTCAGCTACAAGAATAGCGTAGCTGAAGTCTACGTATCTTAGACTGACTTAGAATCACTTACTTCGTGTCTTCGCGGTGCGGGATCGACAGCTGCCGTTGACTCCGCTTCCGCCTCTCGCCCTGGTGGAGTTCCGGAGCCGACAGCAGAGCGATTGGGGATCGATTTATCGGGTCTACAGTAGACGTGATAAATCGATCCCCGATCCCGCCGATCCAGCGGGTAGTGTAGACATGGCCTAAGGGACTTTGTTTCCAATTTCAGGGACATATTGCATGCAAATTAATGAAGACTGAAAACCCTGGTGCAGTGGTGTGATCACATTTCTCTTGAGAGTGGGGTAAGGTGGAGATGCATCTAACCAGGTATTTGTACAGTGCCCTACCACCATAGTTATCGGCGCACTGGTCTCATTCAGATACCTTTAGTCTTGCATTCTATGCTTTCTATGAGTTTCTTCATTATCAGCCAAATTTTGCTACAACAGATAGAGCTACGTGTGTTAGATACTGACTAGAAGGATTAAATAGCCATGGAATAGATGAACTAATAGAAGGGGGATGTGTTCTATTTTAAATGCAATCCAAACAAAATCATCTCAGCTATTGTAAATTTCAGCCAGTTATACCACCTCTAAAATATAAGGGGTGCAGGAAAGGGAATAATTATCAAGAAAGTCACGTCAACTCCTGGCAAGAAACTTTTTATCCCATTTAACTAGAAGGACTTACAACATTTCTGATCTACATTGTCACATTTGACACTAGCCAGCTTGAAGGACAATATTATTATATTTTGTATCTATGAATATTATTTAATCTAATGATTAAATAAATTTCACAATATAAATAATTTTGGCTCTCTAACAGAATTCCATTTGTAACCCTAAGTAGTGTAAAATACAAGAGTTAATTGCCTGTGCAAATAATTCAGGGTAGTGTTTACGTAATCAACAGTACATTAAGTACCAGAGTTGTGCTCGCTGATAGGTGAAAGAACAAGTTTGAAAGGCAACTGCATTGCCAATTAGCTTTCAACAAATATGTACACAAGCTGTGCTTGCAGGCTTATACTTAGCTTCCTCATTCTCTGTAGGATGCCAGCTTTTAGAATAGCTGATTCTTCCATTCTGAAACCCTTAGTTAGCATAGGAGAACTTGAACAAAAGTGTGTGGCAAATTTTGGTCAACCAGAGGTCTAAAATGTCAGATTTTAAACTTCAAGTCTGAAGCATGGTTTCTGGTCATGAATACTGAAGCCAAGGTCCGAACGGGACAAAACCCCAAACCAGAGAAACTTGTGCCTTCAGGTTATCTTAATATCAGGGTCAGTCCAAAGAGGAAGACTAAAAATTGCCTATCCATCCAATGCCTTTCTATCCCTAGAGAAGAATACACAGATACCCCACTTCCTGTACGGCCTCCTACAGTCCTCAGATCTTCTGTGTCTTCCAGGTATCTCCATTCAAAGCACTATATCCCACCAGTGGCCAACTGGCTGGGCCAGATGTTTTTCTTAAAAAACACACCACAAGACTTTCATGGATGGCAAGAGACATTTCATTGCCAAGGTGATGGTCCATATTCCTTCTACCCTTTTCCCACATTCCTAACTCCCCCCACTCATTAGGGGGCCCCTCAGGGATAGCTCATGGAGGTTGGTTGGGTGGAGAAAGGGTAAAAGGAGAACACCCTTCAGATTGTACAACTCCCTATCAGAGCAGTGGAACAGGATCTAAACATCATCAATAAGCCTAATGAAGGAAGTCCACGTATAGAAAAATGTAGCAATTTCTCTCCCAGGCCAAGTACCTCGGATGCTGTGGGTGTGGGCAGAGATGCAAGATATAAATAGCCCAGGTGTCCTTCAACAGAACAGTTTCCTTTGAAGGAGGATTCATGCTCACAGAGATTTATATTTGGATCCAAAACTGCCCCCAAACTCCGCCCAATAGAACTATTAGACTTCATGGAAGGACTACCTTACTACTTGTTTCTAAACATGTCCAATTGTAATCACAGACTAATCAGGAAAGAGGTTGTCTTCCATAAGGATGTCATTTCTCTGCATTTTAGAATATGTGCCTTTTTCCACATGGCACTACAAATGCCATCACTGGGAAAAAATGCAGAACAACCGGTTCTACCCAAACATTTCAACTGCACTGTATTTTATAGTGAATACGGTTCTCCAACACCCGAATTTGCTTATTAAGGGACTGAAGGTATTCCATTCATGATTCAAAAAAATGCACTTCTGTTTGGCCATGTTTACAGATTGTAAATCCAGTATATCAAATTGGGGAAACAGGGAAACCCAGCCATATACCTAAGCAAGTCCACACACAAACAGATCTTTAAACTCTTAAGGGCTGAATCAAGTTTTAAAAGCTCTGTGTTACACTAGCAAATCTTTAACAGCCAGGAATGGTGACAGTGAGTAAACAAAGGATTTTTCTAGTAATTCATTAGCTGGGTTATGTGACTAACCCACAGATTAACAACAGTCTATTTTACCCACCCCCCTCCTTCCCCACAGAGCCTCTGTGTGTGTGTGGGGGGGGGGGGGGTTGGGGGAAGGGAGAAACATTATAACAGGCTCTTGAAGCCGAATCATTCACACACTGCTATTTCCACTGGGGATGTAAGATGAAGGTGACAGCTTATGTCCCACACACGCTATACTTGCCACAGGAAAATTTATTTAAAATACAACTAACTGCTTTGATGCCCTCTTCCAGATAAGAAAGAGGCTTAGCAGTACATCCATAGTTGCTCATGATTTAAACACACACACACAGAGCTTGCTTTTTCCAGTGAAAACCTTGAAATACACAAAATTCTACTAACCAATAGAAAGAAAAATTACACACATCAGCAGTATATGCCGCTCCCTCTCCACAAGGCACTGGCGATATTAAGAACGTTTTCTCCTGCAAAATATTCTTTACTGTGCTCTCAATCCTCTTTGCAAAAAGGGGACTTTCTACTGAGGCATGTGCAATATGCAATAAAAGGCTCTGAAATGGGCCATCAGCTCTAGATCTAATGGTAGCAATTTGCTACTACTGTGCAAGGGTTCAGGGTTTGATTTGCAGAGTAGGGAGCTTGCTCTCATGACTGGGAAGTTCATAGAAACAAACAGATTGAACCAAGGGAGAGAATGGATAGGATTAAATAATAGGATCTCTGCCTCTCTTGCAGTGACCCCCACTGGTTTATCAGGAATGACACAAACTCAGAGACAAGAGACTATAACCAAAACAGAAATTGTGGGAAGAAATATTTTATATTATCTTTATACAAAATTAAACTGTAGACAGAACTGGTTTCCCTGGGATCACCATTCTCCCAAACTTCTTTGCACTTTTTGTTTTGCCCTTTTATAGCAGTAATTTGAAAAAAAAAAAAAAAGAGATAAATAATCTCCACTTTTATTTTTAACATCAATCTGAAAGTCAAGATTGAGTCCTACGCAGATCTGCCTGCCACTGGGGTCGTTGGGTTTTTCTTTTATTTTTTGGTGTGCACTTACACTCACTCATGGATGGCTAAAATGTATACCATTTTGTTAAAATTGGTCTCTGTATTGTACCAGTTTGAGAGTCACTTCAAAGCCAATTCCTAAAATGGAACAAAACCATTGAGACAAGTACTGCACAGGTGTTTTAAGATAAGTAAAAATGATGTGCTGTCTTTACTAAATTATATTGAAACCACGCAGCTCATCAATATTATAGATTAATACTGGCCTTTGCTCTTCTGTTCACGTATTTCTCCAGATATATTTAATGGCTATTATCACACTTTCATCTGAATTTCAATTTATCAGCTTTCAAATTTTCTCCTATCACCCCTTTCTCATAGTGTCCATAATCCGTGGAGAAGAGATTGCTGATGGTGTTATCACAGGCAAACAGAATGAAGTTAATGGTAACAGGCACTCCTTGCTAGGTAATTATTATAGGAGAAAGAATGCAAATGAGACCTAATCTGTCTCTCACAATGGTAGAGGCCTTGGATTTGCATTAAACCTTTTGCAGCACTCTGCTAGATAGGAGACTTTACAGATAACAATGCATCTGGAACACAGACTGCTTCCTTGGCTCATTGCTGTTTATTAAATTGTGCCCAAGCAGGTACAGTTGTCCCTGAATGCCCTTCCCCGCATCGCACTGCAATATTCCCCCCTACACACAGACCTTTCGTGCAAGAAGCTAACTGTGCATGCCATTTCTGACCGATTCATGTTCACAGGGCATAAGAAGAAAACATTGTCTAGTAATTCTAGCAGGGGACTGGAAGTAAGGAAATCGGGGTTCCATTCCCAGTTATGCCGTTTACTTGCCATGAGACCCTGGGCAAGTCATTTAAGCTTTCTGGGTCTCAGTTTGCTCATCTATAAAAAAGGCAGAAGGAACATTCACAGGTGCCCAGGGCCCTCCTGGGCCTGAGAATGATATCCACCAAAAAGCTCCCAAGACTTCCTGGAAGGGCTCACAACCAGCTCAATGGAATGCAGACTATGGGCCCTGTAGGAAGGGGGTACTGCCTGTCTTCTCTGGCTGTTAATTGGTTTCATGAAAACAATATCTTGCCCCTTGTTTCACAAGAATGATCCTCCAGACCCTTCAAGGAGGATTCCCCCCACATCCCCAGTAACCAACTTTGGTTACTGCGTACAGCTGTCCCAGGGTCTTCTGCTGGAGTTTTCCTCGGAAGGAATGGGAATAGTTAGACATGCTGAACCCCTCACCAAGGACCCTACTAAACAGAGAGACAATTCTCTTGCGAACAGTCAGGGGCAGCTACACAGTGCGGGTGTCCCAGTCCCATTATTGTCAACCTCAAGAGAACAAATCTCTTGTTAGTCCCTGCCCTCCCCACCCCCAACATCATGAGTTTTTTTTTAAAAATTATAGGGTGTGTTTTTTTATCTGTTCTTTTGATTTTTGAATTCCACCTGCCCCTTCCCAGCAGCAGTGTATGACTGACAGCTAGTGTTGCCAATCCACCGTTATTAGGTAAAATGATTTTGGTCCCTGCCGCAGGAGCACCCCTTCACAACATCTGCCCATCCCCTGACCAGCAACTAATGCTGCCTCCCAACCAATCCTGTCCCCCCAGTCCCTGCATCAATTCTACCTCTCAGCTTCAACTTGGCTGCTCCTGGGGTTCTTCCCCCTTGTCCCAGGCCTGATGTGGGGCCTGGAGTCGTGTTCCCTGCCGCCCCCCGGGTTCGGTGCTGCAGGGGGGAATGGGGAAGAGAAGAGAAACTCTTCTGACCTCACTGTTCACAGGAGGGGTAGAGGTAGCAGAATCCCTGAGCTACTGGGCTCTTAGCTCCCTCTCTCAAGAATGCTTTTGGGTTGCTGAGGGGAAGGGGAAGAGACAGAGCTCTTCCTATAGCAGCTCTGATTGGTAGGAGGCACGCAAGGGGGGCAATCAGAAGGGGTTCCCTTTTCCCCCACAGGCAGGGCTCACAGTCCAATAGAAGGCTCTCTCCTGATACGTGGCCCCCCTTTTCCTGTGTATCATGTGACCAGTAGTAGTATTACCTCCACCTACTGGAGACAGCAAAAAGTTTGGTGAGCTAGCAAATCCCTGCCATACAGGGGGGATGACTTTCTCAAGATGAGACAGAACACTGAATCTACATGCTGGCAGAGAGGAACTCGACCTAAACCGATATAGGACAATGAAGAATGGAATAACCATGGCATCATAAAAAAAGCAACCAGTATATATTTTGAGGACAAGTAGAGGCAGAAGGGATGGCAATCAAATTATAAACACTGATATTCTGTACTGGGTGTTGCTTCAAAAGCCAACATAAGCAACAATTCAATATTAGGTCACCACCTAATGTCGATATTTCACCTAAAGGGCCCACAAAAACAGTACATGTTTATTCTTTAGTTTGTATCTATAAAACTTGCAATATGGAAATTATTATTATACTTTTTAAAATTTAGATTTATAAACAGGCAGGGGACATGCACTGCAAACCTCAGATTAAAATATTTTTTGAAATATAAGTTGCTCACTCCCAAGTCACTGGTATACAGTATTGCCTTTAAGAAAGACACATGGAAAATACATTACCAGCAACCATTCAAATATAGCATACCCTATTGCACATTATTTATATTAACAAAATAAGAAACTTAAATTTTTGCTAATACTAGAAATTTAATTTAATATACAGTCCTCAAATAAAGGACATATCAGATATTAAACTGATAAGAACAGATTTAAAATTTTTATTAAAGTTAATGTTTAAAATCAAATTTACACAAGAGGGAAGGTACTGTACATCTGGGGTCAGGCTTGGGTTAAGGGGGATTGCAAGTATCAGTTACAAGGTTCACGAGGTACATGCATATCACATAACCAGCATAGATCCAGATTGGGGAGTGGGAATTTTTAAAGCGTCAGTGGATAAATGGGCTCAGGTACGCCACCCATGAAATGTATTAAGAGTCCATGTCAGTACTGGTGCAGAGAATAAGTACATGGGTGGGGTGCGTCTCTCGGTTCATCAGGGAAGGAAGTGGGTTATTTCCCTGGTCAGCGTTCTCGGTTACTCGACCTGATACTGGCGGTGTCCTGTGATGTGTTCCATGTAGATGTCTCTGGACCACCTGATGGTGTCGGACACCATCAGCTGTCTCATGAGCTGGCGGTAGTGCTGACAGACTCCGCACGCTCTCAGTACCAGCTCGTTGTGGGGGTCCCATGCACCCAGCGCTCCCACGACCAGGGCGTGGATCTTGACCTCGTAGCCCTGGGCTTTCAGGGTGTCGGCCAGCAGGGTGTACTTCAACGCCTTCTGTGTGCGGGCGTCATGGAAGGCCAGTGACCTGTTCTCAAATGGCACCGTGACGTCTACCATGAGGACCTTCTTCTTTTCTGCGTCAGTCACGACAATGTTGGGTCGCAGTCGGTTGTCTGTCCCGGGAATGGCAGAGTCGACAGTGATCTTCCCCAGGGACGGCAGGATGGCTTTCACCAGCCAGTTCTGGATGGCATTGTGGCGGTGCCACCAGGCTCCGGAGTGCTGTTTGCATCCACACAGGACATGGGGCAGGATCTTGTTGGCGTAGCCGCACTTCCTGCAGTGATTGTCCCGGTTGCCGTGGTGGATGGCTCCTTTGAGGGGAACAGTTGAGTCGGGCCCAGTGGACGAACCGCCAGTCGGCGAACCTGGTGATGCTGCCCCCAGGGAGGAAGTGGTTCCTAGCGTCCCACTTGCTGGACACCTCAAACACCTTGCCCTGGTCCGCTTCCACTTGAGGTTCTCGGCATAGTGGCAGCGGATGGAGTCTTTCAGGGTCCTTCCAGAATCGTTCCGGCGGTCGGGGTGATGATGGTGTGGTCCGGGATCTTTATGCACGGCACCAGTATTCCCAGCTCCTGGCGCTCCTCGCACCACTCCCAGCAGCAGCTGATCCTCTTTTCTAGGCATCTTGAGGTGTTGCGGGTGTGGGACCAGAGAGGACAGGTCTCCCCCTCTCTCCCAAATTCAGCCTCCAGGGAGCCACTGAGGTAAGTGGCGACATCCTGCTCGGAGGTGGCCCTGGCGATGCGTTTTCTGACCACATCCCGTACGGCTTCCTCCACGATGCTCCTCACTGTCAGGTCCGGGCATGTCAGTAGGTGGAAGGCCTGGGTGATCACCGCCACATCGCACAGGTGGCCCATCCAAGGTACACTGACGCTGCCCTGCCTGTGGGAAATGTAGATGATGTCAGTGCTGGCCCTCTGGGGAAGGTAGAGCCATTTCCTCACCAGCTGCCTGATGGTGCTATCAGCCTTGTTCAGGGGGACCTTGGCCACGGCTGATCCCCTGAGGACGAAGGAGATGTGGGGGATCAGGAAGGTATTGAGGGCATTGATCTTTTGCCACGGGGGAGTCGATTTGGGCCACATCCTGCAAGATCTCTGCAATGGTGTCTTCGGGGGTCTGTCGGACGCGGACTCCTGTGAGTGTGCCCAGGTGTTGCTATACTTCTCTCTCCTCGAGGGAGGCCATGGGCTTGCCCTGGATCAGGAACCGTGACGCCCGGACCAGAGCCCTGGCGCTGCCTTCGACATGGAGGGAGGCCCACTTTTTGGGGTTGAAGCGAAGGCCCATCCACTCGGCGGCTTCTCTGGCAATGTCGAGCATCCGCTGGAAGCTTACCGAGCTGTCTGCGACAAGGACCATATCGTCCGCATAGGCCAGGATGTTGATTCTCTTGCTGTGCAGGTCGAAGCCAGCTGAGCCGCCGGAGACGGCTCGGATGAGTGGTTCCATGGCCAGGTTGAAGATGATGGGGCTGAGGGGGCAGCCCTCTTTCATGTCGCAGCGGATGGGGATGGTGTCCGTCTCTCCGTCCGTAGTGCGGGTGGTGGTGGTGCAATCCTTGCAGAGATCCTGGAGGATCTGGATGAAGGTTTCTGGAATCCCGAACTCTCCCAGGGTGGCGAATATGTGGTGGTGGGGTATGGACGCAAAGGCATTGGCTAGGTCGAGCCATGCTATGGCGCTCTGCCTCCTGGACTTCCTGGCTGCCTGCATGGCCATCTAAAGAAGGAAGCTGTGCTCGTAACATCCCTCGCAGGACATGAAGCCCTTCTGTGCTGAGCTGACCACGCCCTCGCCCACGAACCAGTCCATGATCCTTGCCGCGAGGCAGCTGGCATACAGCTTGCAGATGGTGGAGCAGAGGGAGATGGGCCTCCAGATGCCGGGGTCATCTTGTTCACCTTTTTTGCGGATGAGCACCCTATTTCACATTATTTATATTAACAAAATAAGAAACGTAAATTCTTGATAACACTAGAAATTTAATTTAATATACAGTCTTCAAATAAAGGACATATCAGATATTAAACTGATAAGAACAGATACTACACTTGATCTTAGCTCAGTTGTTCTAGTTTCCTGTACAGTAAGAATAAATTAGAGCTGGCACCTGTGTAGGACTATGACTGTCCACTGAATGCATCCGATGAAGTGAGCTGTAGCTCACGAAAGCTTATGCTCAAATAAATTGGTTAGTCTCTAAGGTGCCACAAGTACTCCTTTTCTTTTTGCGGATACAGACTACCACGGCTGCTACTCTGAAACCTCTCACACAAAATGCAATTCCTGAGTTACTGACTCCAGCTTCTCCTGAGTAGCACCTTCTCATTTCCCTGGTTCAGCTGTGCTTTCAAGGCTCTCCCTGGCCTTTCCCCTACCATTGTAGCTAGCTTTTTGAGAGTTTGTCTCACGATAGTGGAATTCTTTAGTTCGGTGGACTCATCCTTTCACTTAAGCCTGCAATATCACTTATACCCTTGAACCACTAGGGACCTCAGTTTCTCCTTTGTTGCTAGGGGATTCATACTTGAGTGACTGTAGGCAGCTTAGTCTTTTAAATAAATTTTCTTTTACTTGCTTATGTCTTACTATCAAGCCACTCAAATCCATTGGATACATTTCTCTAGTTCACACAAGCGTATTAACTTATTCTACAAAACTTTGCATGTAAAGCAACTCAGGAACAAATTAATAGCATGAGTTGTGCATTAAAAGCCCTGTTAAGTCAACTTTTATGCCAGCCTGAAATATAAACATTTAAAACAATGTAGGATAGCTCACAGTAAATTTGCTAATGCCACCAAGAATACACTTTTCCTTTGTAAGGGGGAAAGGTTCCCATTTGTTATAACTGAAATGACTTTTCAGTAGATGGCAAAGCTTCTCAGCCATTTGCCTACTGTAATTTGCATTGCCATTCATATCCCAGAACACTCTCTTACAGTTTCCACAGCATTTCAGGAGACACCACTGGAAGGAGCCCAATGGTTGAGAGGCACTGCTGATGGCAGACGATCATTTGGAAGAGACTAAGCAAATCTACTTCAGTTTAATAGCCAAACACACACTGACTCATGACCCTCTGAGTCTAGATAAATAGCTGGTAACTCCCTTGTGGATTACTACCCAGAGGTTGTGAACTCCCCTAGATTATGTAGGCAATCATGTGTTGGACCAGTTTGGGATACATCAACATTAACTAAGCAATACCAAATTGTTTACTTTCACATATTCTACTTACATTTGTGAAGCTGTGCAGTTTTTTTGTGAAAGCCCACTTACCTCCAAAGGCAAAATAAGTATCTGAATTATCAGGGCCAGTAATTATTGGCCTCTGGCATACAGCAAAAATGTACAAGGAACAATTTATCTCTTTTTAATTTAATTCCAGTCCCCTATTTCCCAGCAATTGCACATGGCCACACATTCTAAACACACACACACCTAACTCACCGTGCAACAAAAGAGGCTAGTAATCTCCAAAGCCAGTGCCTCGCTACAGGCCCAATCAAACGCACATGTGGAGGAGACCAAATATTTTGCATTTTGCTTACTGCTAATAATGCTGCTTCACTTCATTAAAAGCAGCTTATCATTTTATCTACTCTCTCTGATTAATTAACCACTGGTTAAAATGAATGAACACTTGATTTCAGGATGCTATTAATGTGTCACTGGTGAGCCACTGCTTACATATTTCCATTATTTTCTTTTTATTCCCTGATCATTCACACCACAGTAACATTGTTTTTCAGACCTCTCTGCTTACTGTCCCTCCCCCTCAAATACGCCACAAAAATGCTTTTTCTTTTTCCCTTGGGGGGGGGGGTGGGGGAGACAGGAGCTGTAACCTAAAACTTTCAGGAAAATGCAATTTAATGGTCTGCATTTTAGAATAATTTCCATACTGACCACAAGAATAGAAATAAAAGAATGGGAGCAAAGACCAGGCTGGTGAGGGCAGGTCAAAAGATACCATTAACACATGCAAATCATTTAGCTATCAGGAGTAGGATATAGTTTTACATGGTAATCACAAACAGTAGCTCCATTAAGAAAACCTACATTTGGAAAGAAGGAAAGAATTCCCATCCTGAGCCAAATTCCATGTGCTGTATATGAATAGAGACCTGCTACCGTATATACCTGCAAAGTTCACCATGGCACGTGACCCCTGTGTCTAGATTTCTAAGAGGGAAAAAAATAAATGAAATCACACCATCACAATTAAACTAAGTATTTAAGAACTGCAATAATCCCATTCAAACTTCTGTCTGACAAACAGGACTTCCTGTCACACCTCCAAACCCAATTTTACTCTTAGCTACAAATCAGATCTACATTTTCTTTCCCCTCAATTGATTATATTTATACAACAAAATGCCAAAGAGGAGAGGGCAAAATGCCCTCTTCCTCTTCATTGAAAGGTTAAGCATTCCTTCCCCACACATAAGGCCCACAGTACATTTGACCACCAAAGGGAAATCAGCCCCCTTCCAAAACCTAAATAATAATGGTCTCATGATTTCGGGGACGAAAGCGGGAGGAAATTCTTCTGATCTCCACCAAAAATTAGATATGAAATATTTTAAAGATCACGACTACTCAGGTAAGTAATCCACCCCACCAAACAGACCAGGATTTTTTAATATTTTGTTTCATTACCACCTAGAGGTCTCTTCCAAGATTGGGGCTCCAGAGTGTTGGCAGCCAAACAGGAGTAAGAGAGTCCCTGCCTGAACAAGCTTACAGTCCAAACAGACAAGACAAAGGGTGAGAACGGAAGGACTGAGAAGTACAAGTGATTTGCCCAACATTACATAGCAATTTAGTAACCGAGCTGGGAATAGAAAACTCTGGCCTCCCAATTCCCAGTCCAGTACTTTATCCATAAGACCACACAACCTATTGGGTTAGTTTATGATTTTTGAATCATACATTACAATTCCCCTTTGACTTGGTATTTGTGAATGGGCAAGTTATTGAAATGTACAAGAATCTCACACACTTGTATATACAGAACCGAAGAATGGAGCAATGTGTACACGCACCAGAGCTTCCTTAACAGCAGGGAACAATTCTGCACTAGAGGGGGAAAAACCCTTTTCATTGCTAATTTCCACAAATGGGATTAAGCCTGACTGGGCCTTAAACTTTCCCATTAGAAGTAATGTGGAACATAGGCAAAAGTAATGACAAAAACTGTCATACACACATGTATACATATACGAACATATAGACACACACACATACACTTTTCCTCCCAGTCACTGATTACAGATTAGTTCCACGGGCACACTTTAAAAACTCCCTTCTGTGGATTGTTAGGTTGCACTCTCACAACTCTGCTGCAGTCATCGCAAAGCATATTAGTCACAGCTCCTCTTAGTGAGAAGACAATGTACAAGAGAAAAGACTTTAAATGTATAGCTCTGCGGGAAACTCTTTTCCTGGCCTGGGAAATTTTAAAAATTTAGGGGGGAAACATCCCATTCTAAATCGGACAAAAATTTGAAATCTTGAAAATTTTCGAGAACCAGCAATGTGAAAAAATTGATTTGGATAATTTCAAAATATTTTGTTATTATTTGGACTTCTTTTTTTACTGTAATTAGTTAAATTGCAAAAACAAAGTCATTTCAAACAAAAAAACATTTTTTATCTTAAATTTTTTTTAAAGTATCCAAATTGTCAAAACAGCCCATTAGAACAATTTCAAAACATTCCTCTTCTCCCCTCAAGTTTCTTCTAAATGACACATTCATCAAAATCTATCCTTTCCCATTAACAGTTTTGGATTTGATGAACTGCCGTTTTCTGACAAAATGCATTTTCAAAAAATTCCTAACCAGCTCCTTTTAAATGTAAAGTCTGAAAATATTTGTTATTTTTACTTCTTTATTTCAAAGTCTACTTAGTTAAGATTCATAAAACAAATGTAAGAGACACAGATCTATTCCACTAACTCTGAGCTATGTACTTTATGATGCTGATGGCCAGCCATCATATGTCATGCAAGTAAAAAACTTAGCTCATCTGACAAATTGTCTTCCTCCACATTCTGTGTTCATTTTCTTCTCTTCACTCCAAGTTTTCTCTATCTATGACCTGTCCCCAACTCCACAGACGACAGAGGGGTCTCCTCTTCTTTTATATCAGGGGTGGGCAAACCTTTTGGCCCGAGTGCCACATTGGGGAATAGAAACTGTATGGCAGGTGTGGGAGGGGATGAGGGCTCTGTTTGGGGGTGTAGGCTCTGTGGTGGGGCTGCAGATGAGGAGTTTGGGGTGTAGAACGGTGCTCTGGGTTGGGACCAAGGGGTTCGGAGAGCGGGAGGGGGATCAGGGCTCGGGCAGGGGGTTAGGGCATGGGGAGAAGCTCAGGGGTGCAGGCTCCGAGCAGAGCTTACCTCAAGTGGCTCCCGGAAGCAGTGGCATGTCCCTTCTCTGGCTCCAATGTGGAGGCATGGCCAGGCAGCTCTGCATGCTGCTCCATCCGGAGGCACTGTCCATGCAGCTCCCATTGGAGCTCCCTTTGGAGCACTTAGGAGCCAGAGGGGGGCCATGGCGCAGCTTCCGGGAACCACGTGGTGTGGCCCTGACCCTGCGCCCTGGCTGGGGCAGCCCCCCAACCCAGCGCCCCGGCCGGAACAGGTATGAGCCGTGTGGTGTAGCCCCGACCCTGCGCCCCAGCCGGAGCGGGGCCGAGCTACATGGTCCGGCCCCTGAGAACCAGCGCCCCAGCCGGAGCACCGGAGCGGAGCCGAGCCGCGTGGTGCGGCCCCTGACCCCGCTCCCCAGCAGGAGCTCACGGGCTGGGTTAGAACGGGTTGCGGGCCATATCCAGCCCACGGGCTGTAGTTTTCCCACCCCAGTCTTATATGGTATACCAAGACTTAGCAGAATTTGACTTTTTTGAATATAATTTTACATTATCAATTTTTATTTCAAGTGTTTTTTCCGATTTTAATTTTCAAAGCTGTGCAAAATTACGGGGGAGGAGGTCAGCCAATAGTTATTTAATGACAGTGGACACTGATGAGATTCAAAATGTTAAAGCTTTGTAACAATTAAAATGTCACAACAGATGGTCAGCATCACATGTCAAAATATACAAAGTAAATATCCTTAATAGGTTAAAAAAAATTCTCAGGCAGCATTTTTTTTTTTACTTTGACGATCTGTAAATTTTGATTACTATTGATAGAAATATTTTTTCATTGGTTTGTGTGTGGAAAGTGAAATTGACGTTTACTGATATTTACCAATAAAAATCTAATCCTTCCAAGCACAGGCATAACTCAGCGCTTAAAGAGAGCTCTTCAGGCAAAGAGAAAATGCAAGCCTCTAGGAAGTGCTCCTCCTCCCATCCAAGGAGTGCTGCTGAACTATTACAGGTTTCAGAGTAACAGCCGTGTTAGTCTGTATTCGCAAAAAGAAAAGGAGTACTTGTGGCACCTTAGAGACTAACCAATTTATTTGAGCATGAGCTTTCGTGAGCTACAGCTCACTAGCTCACGAAAGCTCATGCTCAAATAAATTGGTTAGTCTCTAAGGTGCCACAAGTACTCCTTTTCTTTTTTTGAACTATTACAGGGTCAATGTGTAGAAAGGCCCCAATTCAGCAAATAGTTTAAGCATGTGCTTAAGTCCATCCCTATTCATCAAAGTACTTAAGCACACGCATGTGCTTAAAATATAGCATAACTTAAAGTTAAGCAATGCACTTAAGTGCTTTGCTCAGTGGTGATGCACTGTTTAATCAGGATTTAAGGCCTGTGAGAAGATTAGGTCTCCAGAGACTGGAACTCCTGGAAACACAAACTGTTAATTCATTCTCACTCATAAGTCTGACTCCTGGCTGGGTGCTGGATAGCTTCATAGCTTTGACACTGGATATGTTTCCTGTATTAGAAATCCTAACTCAAAACCGACCTTAAAAGCTTGTTGTTGTTTTTTTTTTAAAGACATTTAAGCAAATATCCTGCTGAAACACTGCTCAAAGTCTTGAAAACTGTTAACTTGATTTATGTGTGAAAAGAGAAATACAAACAGAGTAAGCTTACCACCGATAGATAAGCTATTACAGACACCGCTTAACATACCACAGCGTCACCCACCTGAAATATGTTAGCTAGAAGCTGTATCACCTTTTCTCTGGAGATGGGTCACGAGAGAGGGAAAAAAAATAAAATAAAGAGATGACTTTGCTGCAATCTTGAAAGCACTTTTTTCTTCTCATTATTCTAAGTGTGTCAATTATGAACAGGATCTCAACTTTGTATATGATTTATACTTTCTAGGAGCGAAACATCTTTGCCCAAGTTTAATTGAAGAAAGGACAAAAAAGGTAACTCCACATATAGCAATGAAACAGCAAATGTTTGGCTACTTAACAATCAGACATTCCCTCCTCCCACGCTCACCCTCAAAAAATACTTAAAAGTCCAGCAAGAATACCTTCCCCCTCCCCCCCAAAAGGTTTCAACCCAACAAACTTGGAAGAATTTCCTTTTGCTTCATTTCCCAAATATCACTACCATGTCCCACCTCTTCTCCTAAAGCTTTTCACCCGAAGGGATATACACTGGGTGATAGCATTTGATAGCAGACTCTGCTGCTTAAATACCATACATAAGCAGACAGTTAGAAGCACATGCTGCACTAAGGCACTGTAAAGGAGCTTAACAATGTACATTTCTTGGAGTCTGACACATGGAAGCAGTTGGAAAAGGACAACATCCAAAACCAGCATGATCTCCCGAGACCTCTGACATGTTGGCCAGGTGAAGAATAAAGAAAAGAGGGGCATATAGGGACATGGGGCTTATGCCTGAGCTCCCAGCGTAAGCAACAGCTGAGGAGGGGGGAAATATCTCTGACTTGTTACAGTAATGTGAGCCAGCAACAGAAACAGAAGGGGTTATCCAAGGAAAAACCCAGTACTATGCTGAGGTAACAGAGGCACAGACGGAGTATCCTGGCCTAAGAGAAATGGCAATAGTCCTGAAGCAGGGCCTTCACAGGAAGAGACTGGAAATATAGGGTACATGCAAAGTTTCCAGTGGAAAAATCTAATTGATTAAAACAAAACAAAACACAAACAGAAGGCTAATGAGCAGAGGCCCACCAAAAAAAAACCCTCCAACCCTGTGAGATTTGGGTTTACAGGTTTACATTAACCCAGTTCCTGCGAGTTTTGGGGTCTGAAAGAACCCTGAGACTGTAAGCAAGCTCAGCTGGAACTGCCAGGTTTTGCAGTGGCTTTCGCCCAGAACTCCAGGTCAGACCAGGCTTGCAAATCTCAGTCAATTTGCTCCAAGTTCTGGGTTTGAAATGAACATATCCCACAGCTCTAATAAAGAGTCTGTCTGGGGGAAAGTGAATTTAGGGATTGTAAGGTGGCTTCTGCTAGTCTTCCTTCCCTATCAACTCCTCCTTTCTTACCCGTATGGCTAATTCAGGGAATACATGCCTGAAGCAGTCAGGAGATTCCCATGATTTAGTCTGGCAGCCATGGAGAAAGGTTATCAGCCATTTTTAAATGATTTAGAGAGCCAAGCCAGCTGGGTAGCTGGTGCCATTTTTAAAAGGTGAGAAACGGAGGAGTGAAACTTACCTTTCTACAGTAATAAGGATTAGTGGTCTGGGAGTCTGGCACTCCTCCCTCATTAAAAGATAGGAGACAAAGTGATAGACAGGTAATTACCTAGAAGGAGCCCGAGGGAAATTCCAGGAGACTCCATTAGAATGCTTCAACTGGTCTGTATGTTTCTGCTTGTCTCTTAGTATCAATTGAAGCGCCCCAGAAAAGTAACCCGAAAGGTCCATTGCTTTGTTTCAGAAGGTAATCAGTCACCCAGTAGGGGCCCTTCTAATAAAGGATTTGCTTTCTTCCCCACCGTCCGCAGCACGGTGGCAAGCATGGGACAGAGCTGCTCCAGGCAGATTTGCCTACCTGCAGTTTGTCATTTGGTCAGCAAGTTATACCCTGCAGTATCTGCACTTAGTCTGAGGTTTTACATTTTGCACCAAACATAGTCTATGGGACTATGGATGCCCCTGAATCACAGAGCTAATGATTCATTTAGGAATCAGTTATCGTAGGATACAGAGAGCTAAAGACTTAACAATGGGCTTTCCAAAGGAGCCTAAAGGAATTAGGTGTTCAAATCAACTTGGCTCTCAATGGAACTTGGGCACTTAACTCCCTTAGCATCCCCTGAAAGTTGCAGCAGGAAGTAACAACATTTAAAAACATGTTCTAAAATAGGTTCATCTAAAATGCTTGTAAGGATAGAAACTGTTTTGCAACCATTAACTTGCAGGGCACTGGGGACATGGACTATAAACCATATTCCATATAAACCATATTCCAAGAAGTGGAAAGATAGGTGAGGATTACATGAGGTCACACCACCATTTATGGCCATGGAATTTATTACATAGAGGCTCACACATACCATATTCTGGCACTTCTGCCTGGAACTAGAAGCATTTAAATACATGAAAAACAAGTTCAGTTGGAAGGAAGCACAGCCTAGTAGATAGGGCACTGGATTTGGGCTCAGGAAACCCGGGTTCAATTGTCAACTCTGCCACCAGTCTCCTGGGTGACCTTCGGCAAGTCACATCCACCCATGCCTCACTTTCCTCATATGTAAAAAAGGGATAATGATACTGATTCCCTTTGTAAACCGCTTTGACATCTACTGATAAAAATTGCTATGTAAGATCTAGGTCGGGGTGGGCAAACTATGGCCTGCGGGCCAGATCCAGCCCCTCAGGGCTTTGGATCTGGCCCATGGGATTGCCACCCCCGTGGCGCCGCATCACTCCAGGAAGCGGTCACACCATGTCTCTGCAGCCCCTGAGGGTGGGGGTCGCGTGGGGGAGCAGAGCGCTCCACATGCTGCTCTTGCCTGTGGGTACCTCCTCCAAAGCTCCCATTGGCCAGGAATGGGTTGCCGCGGCCAATGGAGCTTCAGGGGAGGTACCCACAGGCGAGGGGAACACGTGGAACCTTCTGCACCACAGCAACTCCCAGGGGCCGCACAGGGACGTGGTGCCGGCCACTTCCCGGAGTGGCGTGGTGTGGCATGACACGGGCTGGGACAGGCATGCATGGAGACTTCCCTGGCCCCGGTGCAGGCTGCTGCCACCCCGGAGCCGCTCTAGGTAAGCGGCGCTGGGCCGGAGCCTGAACCCCTCCTGCACCCCGCACCTCAACTCCCTGCCCTGAGCCCCCTGCCACATCCCGAACCCTTCCTGCGCCCCAACTCCCTGCCCTGAGCCCCCTGCCACATCCCACACTCCTCCTGCACCCCAAACCCCTTCCCTGAGCCCCCTCATACACCCCTCCTCTGCCCCAACCCCTTGCCCTGAGCCCCTTCCTGCACACCGCACCCCCTCCCACACTCCGTCCCTGCACCCAAACCGCCTGCCCCAGCCCTGCAAGCCATTTCCCCACCCAGATGTGGCCCTCAGGCCAAAAAGTTTGCCCACCCCTGATCTAGGTATTACAATTATTACCCAATCTTTTCCAAATCTCAAGGAAAGATGTGATTCAAATGTAGAGTTATTCAAATGCAGGTGATTTTACCTGAACCAGTATTTTGCCCAATGGGAGACCTTTCTCCCCTGGAGACATAATGGATGATGGAGCAAGAGATTATAAATGACCAAAGAGGACCTGGGGTGGAGGGCGAGGGCCAAGGAGCTAAGCTAATGCAGAGAAGTCATCATTCCACCAATGCACTGAGCATCTTTTAAAAAAAATATGTTTCTACTAACATTTTAAGCAAACCTTTTCCTCCGGTTGCTCAAAACTAGCTCTCTGTCCTACACATAGAAATAGGCACAGGACAGGACTGTATGCATGAATGAACATACACAGAAGCCTCTCTTTGCATGAGTACATTGAAGAGGATGGAAAACCATCCTGATCAACTTGGAGATGATCTAAGAAAATAAAAATTCCACACTGACAAGCTTATTCTAAGCTTCCCCTCCTTTCCCACCTGCTCCAAAAGATGTTTAACAGGCAAGACACCTAAAGCGGGCAGATAACAATTACCTTTTACCTCTCTGAAGAGGCCGCCGCCAATTAGCACATTCCTGGAGCTTCTAATTCAGGCAAGAAAAAAAAAAGGGTGGGGGGGAGTGAGCTGGGATTGATGTCTCTGTCTGTAACACACAGTATTTCCTAAGAGAGAGAAAAAACAGAAAAGGGGAAGGTAAATATCAGCTTTCTCATCCTTTGAAGGTGCAGCAGATTACAACAACTCCTCAGCATAGCTATAGTCCCTCCCCACTTCTCCAGCCCCAAAATAGCCATCTGTGGCTGTACTGATTTGCTTGCCATGCCAAGGTCCAGAATGTGTAGGCCAAGTCAACTGCTAATAATTATTAAAAAAAAGAGCATGGATTGAGCTGAACTGTCAGATATCTTATCCAAACCAAACGTTTGTGGGGGCATGGGGAGGGGGGTGGTGTTGTGTTCTAAAGAGCAAGATAGTGATCCTAAAAATAACCTACAACAGGATAATTGCAAGGGAGATGCCAAAATATATCCGAGTATTCATTCAAATGAATTTGCCTCAGTCACGTTCAGGTCCATTTCTGTAAAACATTCACATTAGCTGCTTTTTCTGGCAAAACAACAGTAGCGGATTTTAAAGTCACACGCCCAAGTGTTCACACACGTGCGTGCACACACACACAGACTTTTAAAATCACACATACAAATGCTTGTGTGCTCATCCCATCAAAGAACATTAATACCAACACGTGATGCATCTGAATAACCACTGCACCAATTATAAATATTTTTATTTTTTATTTTCATTCCAGTGTATACAAACACCCAGGAACTCCAAATCCAGGTTATGTTCTTTGACAAATACTTTAAAATACAATCCAAAAAGATGAGGAACAACCAATAACCAACCCTTCTCCAGACTGAAGAAGCCAGTTCACAAAACAGAAACTTTCCCAACTCGGCTCCCATAAAAGCTTAATCCCTCCCCTCAGAGGGTCTCTGGCCCCATCTGCCACAACTTGATGTCCAAGGAAGGTCATCTAAGGCTTTGTCTACACTAGCATTTTTGTTGGTCAGGGGTGTGAAGAAACAGCCCCCTGATGCACACAAGTTTCCCCAAGAAAGGCGCTGGCGTAGACAGCACTATGTCAGCAGGAGACGCTCTCCTGCCGACACAGGGCTTGGCTACACGTGCGAGAGAGAGTGCATTAAAGGAGCCCTGGGCGCACTAGCTCACTACCCGTCCACACTGGCAAGGCATGTAGAGCGCTCCTGGTACTCCACCTCGGCAAGAGGAATAACGTTTGGTGCGCCCCCACTGAAGCGCCAGAGCGCCAATGTGGACACCCTGGTCTGTTAATGCGCTCTGATCAGCCTCCAGAAGTGTCCCACAATGCCTATTCTAGCCACTCTGGTCATCACTTTGAACTCTACTGCCCTGCCCTCAGGTGACCAACCATCAGACCCACCCTTTAAATTCTCTGATAATTTTGAAAATCCCCTTCCTGTTTGCTCAGCCAGGTGTGGAGTGCTCTTAGCGAATCTTTCCAGGTGACCATGCCTCCACGCGCCAGGCGATCCCCAGTATGGAGCAATGGTGAGGTGCTGGACTTCATCAGTGTTTGTGGGGAGGAAACTGTCCAGTCCCAGCCGTGCTCCAGCCGTAGGAATTATGATACCTTCGGGCAGATATCAAGGGACATGATGGAAAGGGGCCATGACCGGGACGCATTGTAGTGCAGGGTTAAAGTGAAGGAGCTGCGGAATGCCTACCACAAAGCCCACGAGACAAACAGCTGCTCCGGTGCTGCCCCTGAGACCTGCCATTTCTACAAAGAGCTGACGCGATACTTGGGGGTGACCCCACTTCCACTCCAAGTACCACCAGGGACACTTCAGAGCCCAGTTCAACAAGGCAAGAGGAGGAGCAAAGCAGGAGTGAGGGTGCTGAGGCTGAGGAAGACACCCCGGAATCCCTAGATGCATGCAGCCAGGAGCTGTTCTCAAGCCAGGAGGAAGGTAGCCAGTCGCAGCAGCCAGTGCTTGGGGAAGGACAAACACCAGAGCAGGTGCCCGGTAAGCAGCTTTTATTTTGGGAAGGAAGTTATTTGGTGTGGGCTCTCTGGGCGAGGAGGGTTAGGGCTGCATGCATGCCTACATGCGGAATAGGGCGTTGATGTGCTCTCTCACATCGCAATAATCGGCCTCAGTGATCTCTTCAAAGGTCTCATCCAGAACTTGGGCAATGCACTTGTGCGGGTTTCTCAGGAGAGCCACTGTGGTCCTTGTCCCACTAAAGCTAACTTGTCTGCGCCACAGTACCATGAGGGGCGGGGGGACCATTGCTGCACACAGACAAGCTGCATATGGGCCAGGGTGGAAGCCGCATTTCAGTAGAAGTCCCTCCCTTGCTTCCCAGGTCACCCTCAGCAGCAAGGTATCTTCCAGGACAAACTCCTATGGAAAATGTGGGGACAGTGTTCAGTACAGGGGCCCCCTGCAGTTGTTGGCTCTCCTCAAGGCACAGAAACCCAGAGGACAGTACAGCCATGAAACAATCAATCACACTTGACCCTGTGCTTACTCACCATTTTGGGGCTCCCGTGGGTTGTGTGCGCTTGCTTTGGGATGGGCAAATTATGCTATTGATTAGACTGTGCTTGCCCTTTACAGATGCAACCTTGAGATCTCAGCCGTCCATGTTATCACCAGCCAAAAGACTCCAAAGAATCAGAAAGAGGCCATGTAGAAGCAAGGAAGACATATTGCGTGAAGTAATGCAGCATTCAAGTAATGAAAATCAAAAACTGCAGGAGTGGCGGGACAGTGAAAGGAGGATCCGCCAGCAGAATGAGGAGCGCCGGCACAAAAGCGCGGTGCTCGGGCAGCAAAGCACGGATCAGCTGATAAGCATAATGGAGTGCAAAGCAGACTCTATCCAGGCGCTTGTAGCCATGCAGGCGAAGCACTACCATGCCCGCGCCCCCCTGCAGCCCTTGTCCCAAAACTCTTTCCCTTGTGCCCCCATGTCACCTCCAACCCACTTTCCCTTGTGCCCCCATATCACCTCCAACCCACTTTCCTTTGTGCCCCCATATCACCTCCAACCCACTTTCCCCAACATCCGGGTTCCAATGTTCCCTCTAATTTTTGACAGGCCGTGTGCAAAAAAAATTTCTTCTGTGCAAATTGTTGTACTTCTGTGCAAATTTTTGTGTGCGCGGTGTTTTGCCATGTATGCGGGGTTTAGGATCTGTGTGTGCGCATATGCGCACAGCTTAGAGGGAACAGTGGTTCTTACCACCACCAGCTGCCTCCAACACCTGTAGCTTCACCACCCAGCCCTAAAAAGTAGGACCATTACACACTGCACTCAACCCCCATCACCATGCAGTATAGCCATCCTGAAGTGCAGCACTCATTGCACAACACTCCAAACAGGAAGGCTGAGCATGATAACAGGACATATGCAAATCTGTGATTGTACCGTTCCCCACCCCACCCCCTTGCCCTGTTTCCCAAGCAGTTGTGTTTCTTTTCAATAAATGGAATTTTTGGCTTTGAAAACATTCTTTATGATTGCATAAGTAAAAGATACCTTAGCCCAGGAAAGAAACAGGCACTGCAAGTCAGCATAGCAAATACAGATTCCTACTAACATTGGAACCACTGCACTTCACTCCCGTGCAGGGCACCAGACATTACTGGTGACTTTCAGCTTCAAATTGCTCCCTCAAAGCATCCCTAATCCTTGCAGCTCCACGCTGGGCCCCTCTAATAGCCCTGATCTCTGACTGTTCAGATTCAGCCTCCAGGTGTTGAACCTCCGAGTTCCATGCCTGAGTGAATCGTTCACCCTTCCCTTCACAAATGTTTTGGAGGGTACAGCACACGGATATAACTGCAGAGATGCTGTCATCGGCCAGGTCCAGCTTCCCATACAGAGAGCACCAGCGGCCCTTTAAACGGCCAAAAGCACACTCCACAGTCATTCTGCACTGGCTCAGCCTGTTGTTGAACCTCTCCTTGCTGCTGTCAAGGCTCCCTGTGTAGGGTTTCATGAGCCATGGCATTAAAGTGTCAGCAGGGTCTCCAAGGATCACAATGGGCATTTCGACTTCCCCTACGGTGATCTTCTGGTCTGGGAAAAAAGTCCCGGCTTGCAGCTTCCTGAACAGGCCAAAAGATGCATGCGTCATGCACCTTTCCGTGCCAGCCTGCGTTAATGTCAATGAAAAGCCTACGGTGATCCACAAGCGCCTGGAGAACCACAGAGAAATAGCCCTTCCGATTAGCGTACTCGGAAGCTAGGTGGACTGGTGCCAGAATTGGAATATGAGAGCCATCTATCGCCCCTCCACAGTTACTGAAACCCATTTGTGCAAAGCCATCCACAATGTCAGGCACGTTACCCAGAGTCACGGGTCTTCTGAGCAGGATGCAATTAATGGCCCTGCAAACTTGCATCAACACGATTTCAACGGTCTACTTTCCCACTCCAAACTGGTTAGCGACCGAACAGTAGCTGTCTGGAGTTGCCAGCTTCCAGACTGCAATAGCCACCTGCTTCTCCACCATCAGGGTAGCTCTCAATCTCGTATTCTTGAGCCGCAGGGTGGGGGCCATGAAAGTGGCTTTTCTCATCCGAAAGTTCTGCAGCCACTGTTCATCATCCCAGACTTGCATGACGATGTGATCCCACCACTCAGTGCTTGTTTCCCGAGCCCAAAAGCAGCGTTCCACAGTGGTGAGCATGTCTGTGAATGCCACAAACAAACTCGTGTCATTTGCATTACTTGAGTCGATATCGTCGGAGCCCTCGCTGTCACTTCGGATCATAAGGAATAACTCAACTGCCAAACGTGACATGCTGGCGAGACTCGTCAGTATACTCCCCAGCAGTTCAGACTCCATTCCCGCAGACCAAAAGGGAAGACAGAGCGCGCACTACAAAAAACGTTGAAAGATGGTGCCAAATGTGGACGGAAGCACAGGGATTGCTGCGATGCGAACCAATGCATCATGGGGCGTTGGGACAGGACCCAGAATGCCCCACACCCCCGCCTCCTTCCCACAAGCCACAGTGCCAGAATGGGAAGAGGTGCTCTGTGGGATAGCTGCCCATAATGCACCGCTCCCAATGCCGCTGCAAGTGTCGCAAATGTGGCCACGCCAGTGCGCTTGCAGCTGTCAGTGTGGACAGACTGCAGCGCTTTCCCTGCTGCGCTCTACGAAGGCTGGTTTAACTCAAAGCGCTCTACATCTGCAAATATAGCCATGCCCATAGCTACCACCGCTCATTGTGGGTGGTTTAATTATGCAGGTGGGAGAGCTCTCTCCCGCTGGCATAGAGCTGCTACACAGGAGACCTTACAGCTGCGTAGCTGCAGTGGTACAGCTGTGCCACTGTAAGATCTGTAGCGTAGACATAGCCGTAGGCAGGCTAAGCATAACCGTTCGCTGAAAGAGAAACTTAAAACAAGGAACCCAATGCTCAGCCTCCGTCTCCACCACCTAATAAGCTTCTCAGAGTTTCACTCATTTCTGTTATCCCAGCCAGGACTCTTGCCCTCCCTCCACATACCACTGTCAGAAAGAGAGGTGTTTACAGCCTGTCCCATTCCTTCCCCCACAGCTACCACCAATGTTAGGGAGTACTCTAAGGTGTCTCAGATTTCATGGTCCTCTTTCTCTCACTGGTGGCTAGCCTCAAATGAAAGGCAAACAAGTTGAGGGCGGGTGGGGGAGGGGAAGGGAAATTAAAGAGATACATATGAAATAAATTTGCCTGATTAATATATTTGAGGAAATGGCCAACTGCTCCCTGCCCTTCTCTGACCGAGGGTTTATTTAAAGAATTTTCCCTGGAAAATCTGAGTATGAATTGTCTGAACACAGAAGAAACTAAGATTACCCTTTTCCCCAACAAGAAAAAACAAATGCATCTAATACCGAACAAAGAAAAAAGAAAAGGAGTACTTGTGGCACCTTAGAGACTAACCAGTTTATTTGAGCATGAGCTTTCGTGAGCTACAGCTCACTTCATCGGATGCATAGCATATCGTGGAAACTGCAGAAGACATTATATACACACAGAGACCATGAAACAAAACTTCCTCCCACCCCACTGTCCTTCTGCTAACAGCTTATCTAAAGTGATCATCAAGGAAGGCCATTTCCAGCACAAATCCAGGTTTTCTCACCCTTCCCCCCCCCCCCCACACACACAGACACACATACAAACTCACTCTCCTGCTGGTAATAGCCCATCCCTCTTTGAAACCTCTCTTTATAATGCGCATGATAATCAAGGTGGGTCATTTCCAGCACTAATCCAGGTTTTCTCACCACCCCCCCCCCCCCCCACACACACACCCCCCTCCAAAAACCACACACACAAACTCACTCTCCTGCTGGCAATAGCTCATCTTACAATGTGCACAGCAATAATCCAAGTTTAACCAGAACGTCTTGGGGGGGGGGGGGGGGTTGTAGGAAATACCTAATAATACCGAACAGTGGCTAACTGTGCCACTTGATTCTCATCTCTCTGAAGAAGTCATTTTTATCTGATGCTGGGGAACCTAACAGGGAGAAAAGGGAAGGCAACCTCATCATAAGGAAATCTGTTCTTAAAACCATTCAATGCACAGTACAGTTTCTTCAATTCCAAAAGGCCACAGCTTCTGCATCTGCCAGGGGGACTAAACCCCCACTCTTCACCCTTTTCTACCTTCGAGGCAGACTTAAAGGTGCAAGGATAATTTTGACCAGCTTCCCCTCTAGATACGTGGTGGCCTAAAAAAGAATTCACTAAGTAACAACGGTAGTGTAAATAAACAATGAAAACCTCAACAAAGATCCTGGAGGAAAAGACACAGAGACTGCACGCGACAGGAGAGAGAGAGATAAAGAACAAACAAGATCAGTGGCACAAAATGTCTCCTGTTGTGCCCTGCTACATCTGCCCATTGAAGTACCCAGACAAAATAAACCAGTGATCCAGAATCATAGATCCTGAGATACAAAAGCATCATCTAAACCTCCCCAACGGCAGACTCTCCCACATAGTAGAAAAGCACAATTATATACAGTTTCCCGATTTGCATCTCTTCTACACATCAGGTACCATGGCTGTTTGCACTAAATTGCCTTGAACCAATTTCAGACAATAAGTACAGTACTCAAAATGTGACACTTTTTCATGCAAAGGGGAGTAGGCTTAGAGCCCTGATTGTGGAGAACCGAAAAGAAATGACCCTCAATGAACTGGTTGTGACACATGTACTTCCTGAGGCAATGCACTAATCAATATTTACTGACAGACTCACCACAGACCATGTCGGGAAAGACAGCAAAACAAATACACACACACACACTTATTTTGCATTCATCAGTGATACAAATCAAATACATCCTTCTTTCCTTTTTCATTATTAAATCAAAGACACGCTTTAGGCAGCATTATGATGAAAAGTCTGTGCGGATGATAAAAAAAAAAAAAACACAGACACCAGTCAGGTGGAGCCAGTTAGGAGTTGCTATACTAGTTAAATGTCATCATATGTTTTAAATACATATTATATATCAAAATCATACACAGTTTCACTCTTCTAAAACAGAACAGGAACATGACCCTTGGTCTTCCACATACCGGGTAAGTATCCTAACCACTCAGCTATTGGCTATTCTAGATTTTTTTGGGGTGGGGTGGGGGGGAAGACACAGGGAGGAGGCATCTCTTGCTTTCACAATTCCATCCTGGTCCAATTCCATCCTGATCCAAATGGTTTCCTGATGAATGGTTTCCCTAAACTCATCCTTTTGCAGGAAAAGCTTTGGATCAGAATTTTCAACAAAAAACAGTTTTCTCAAACATTTTCCGACCAGTTCTAGTCACAAGCCCCACTGAGGGCCACAATCAGGACTCAACAAGCACTGCTCTTACAGAGATATCTATAGTCCTCTTCCCACCACCACCATGAACAAAAAGAGAAATGGGACCTATGGAAAAGCAAAACATCTGCAAAGCTCTCTCGTTATCCTCCTTTGCCATAATGCTTACAAAAAACTTGACGCAGAGAAAAAAGGGAGTTCTGTGTAGTATTTCTTTTTATAAACATCATATTCCCCCTCAGGTTATCTGTGTGGTATTAACTTGCCTGCATGCCAGGAGTCCAGGCAGCTGGCAAGGGAGGCACAGCCAAACCAAGAAATCCCAAAAGTCATAAAATACATTTTTCATATTCTTTTTTATTTCATTGATAAAATATATACAGATTTAAGGACAAATTGTCACTGGGCTTAAATGTCATAACTCACTCTTTCCAGCGGCGAAACACAATGCCAAAAACTCTGAAGAACGTAGTGCCACGTGAGACTCAAATCTTGGCATACCTAATAGTGCCTCAAGAAGTTGCCTTGTTACCATAGCAATTTACAACGCCCAGGAGTCACTTTATAATGGTGTTGCTGTGGTAACCACTGCTTGGTGAGGCCATGGCAGCTTTGTAGCAGCCTGGGCCGCAGGAGGGTTGCGGGCATGGGGCCTACACCCTGCGCCTTTTTGGCCCCATGTGTGCGCGTGAGGAGCTGCCATTAAGCCCTGTGCCTGCCTTATGCTTGGCCCCCGACCCTCCCATGCTGGGCTGGGTAGTGGCTCCAGCTCCTGGGTTCACCTGCTGCTTCTTCACTGTAAATAAGGACAGCTTTTAGTAGCTATTCAATTAAACATTGGGAAGCTTATTTTGTGATTTATGCCTCACCAGTCAAAAACCTCAGGAGCAACCAGTAGCCAGGAGTTAAATCAAAAGGAGGCTGTAAAAGGAAATGAAACCATGGCAAAGACAAGGGTCTTTGAGGGAACAATTTGGAGAACACGCCTTCTGGCTCCACCCATCCCAGAATGGATGACTCTTCCCAAGGGTCAGCCAAGGGAGTCTGCTGCACCCAGAGAAGTTGCTTCTCCATCCCAGTTAGATGAGCTGAGAGGAACTTACACCTTAAACTTTCTTTGCTAGCTGTTGTAAATATGACCCAAGAGGCCTTTTATCTTTTGCTCTTCACGCTTTGTACCTTAGAGGAATGAATAAATGATGCTTTGTTTTGATGATGCTGTTTGTGTCACCACATACTTAAGACATGCCTGCACGACAACAGCCACACTGGTACAGCTACGGTGTCGTACCGCCATAGTACAGACGCTTCCTCCGTTGATAGAAGGGGTTTTCCTGATGCAGTAGTTAACCCACTTCTCTGAGCGGTGATGCTTAGGTTGAAAGAAGAATTGTTCCATGAACCTAGCTAGATCTACAGTGTGGGTTAGGTTGAACTAATTAGGCTGCACAGGGCGCAACATTTTTCACAGCCCTGAATGATGTAGATCTAGACATTAGACTACGCCTTATTACGGTCACAGGCGCCTGAAGGTAAACTATTACAGGTGGCAAAGCCAAGTCGGGCTTGTGTTATTAACTCGGTTGGAAACTGGGTGGCTGCAGCCCAGATATCCTGTCAGAGGGGCTGGACTAGTGAGGTGCAGGAAGGCAGGCTTGTCACCTCAGAGCTACATTCCACAGGGACTAAAGCGGTCTAAGGCACAGTTCACCCTGCAGCCATGAAACGTGACTCCCCCATGTGTGTCTGCAACTATTATCACTGGTCTTCTACTTCCAGTGTGAACTCGGGGGGGGGGGGGGGGGTGCGGACGGACGACACCATCTTCTTGTTCTGTTTGTACAGCGCCTACCACAGTGCAGTCCTGGTCCATGACTGCTCCTATGGGCTATAGTAGTACAAATATTAATAAAAAGGGGAAGCCTAACCAAATGACCTGTATTATATCAAGAGGCTTCATAAAATCCCTGGCAAGACCGAAAGGATAATTTGCTTACAAAAATGTCAAGCATTTTTATATACACACAAACTACAGCATAGTCTGAGAATATAGAAATGGAGAACGGAGGACATTCAGTACTGATATGGAAACGTCAATATTCACTGTAATCAACAGTAACTGATCCTAATTGAAGGGAAGATCCACATATTCACAACACAAGCTTTCTCACAAGAGCTGTTGATAAATTCATCAAGGATTTATTCCAATAATTTATCAAACTTTTAATAAAAATAAGCCTACAGTCAATGCAGCTTGAGCTGCAGTTTCATTAGATCTCAGCCGAGGCAAGATAATTTTAGGTAAATACTAAGGCTATGGGAGAACTGTTCTACTGCAGGCGCCATACATATCCCACCCATTTCTTATCATTCAAAAATCTCATCATGCCTGCAAGAGTAGGAGTATCAACCTTGGTTGTTCTGCCAATATCCATTCCAGAGAGCTATACCATTCTGCCTACCTAAGCTGTCCAAATGACAATTCAGAGGGAAGTTATTCCTCGTCATTACCTGACATATATTGCATTACTGGTCCAGACTGATCACTTGTTCCCCCCCCCCCGCCCACTCACACACACACACACACACACACACACACACACACACACACACAGCCTCGGTGCCAGGGCTTTGGGTGGAGAAGAGATGATTTGAGTAACTGTTCTCTTAAAGGTGATTTGGTTTATAATCTGTTTTTGTTTCTTGATTATTTTAGACAAAGCCCAAAAGTTTATTATTTCTGTTACAGTAGTACCTAGAGAAATCAACTAAAATCAGAGCCCCATTGTATTAAGTGCTGAACATAAACATAGTAAGAGATTATATATATATTCAGTTTCTCCTCCCTTGGTGTTCACACCTCAACTGCTAGAAGAGGGCCTCATCCTCCCTGAACTAACCTCATTATCCCTAGCCTGATTCTTGCTTGCATATTTATACCTGCCTCTGGACATTTCCACTACATGCATCTGATGAAGTGGGCAGTCACCCACGAAAGCTTATGCTCCAATATGTCTGTTAGTCTATAATGTGCCACAAGACTCTTTGCTGCTTTCATAGTAGGAGACAGTCCTTGATCAAGGGGTGCTGACTCCGTGGGTGCTCGGGGGCTGGAGCACCCTCGGAAAAAAAAATAGTGGGTGCTCAGCACCCACCAGCAGCCCCGCCGATCAGCTCTTTCCCCTTCCTCCCAGCACCTCTGGCCCGCCTCGATCAGCTGTTCTGCAGTATGCAGAAGGCGGTGGGGGGTGGGGGGGGCGGAGGGAAAGGAGCGGGGGCAGGAAGAGGCAGGGGCGAAGTGGGGGTGGGGTTTGGGGTGGAGCAGGGATCGAGTACCCCCTGGTAACACAGAAAGTTCGCGCCTCTGGACAAAACCAAAAGTTTCTAACTGTAAAAATCAAGAAAAAGAAAAAAAGACACTAGGAGGGAGGGGACACAAAAACAGATGATGAAATGGCAAAAAGTGCATGAACTTTTCCCCAAATGCATACCCTTACAAGTTGGAGTTCAGTGTTCCTTACAACATTATTTCATGTTTCTGGGAGATCTGTAAATTCAATAATAATGTCTCTAGTCTCTGTCACTATTCCCCACATCCACCGCCAGTCACAAAGAGCAGCAGCCATTTCACAAAGCACCAGCCAGTTAAGCATCTTACTATGAAACCATACACAGCTCTGCGCTGTATGCAGAGTTGGCTCCATAGGCCAGTTGTCTCCAGCCACTGTTCTCTCCAACTTCTATGGCTGTCTACACTGCAGACATATTTCTTTATGTTATAAGGCTAGTACACATTTCACATGTCTCTGATGAAGGGATCTTCACCTTTCTGGAGCATGTTCCCTCACTGCTCATTACACAGATGCTGTATTTATTTTGAAATCACTGTCCTAGTCTCTCCTTGCTTTCTAAAGCCTACAGTTTGGAACAGGTGTTTGCAAACATAAAAGCTTCACTATAAATATCTGTGCAAACAGAAAAGTTGCAAAAACATTTATGGAAATGAAAACAAAGGGTAGGAGCATGGTCAGATGAGTCAGGAGGATTTCATTAATAATGTTTTCCCATAATCTGACCAACTCCAGTGAACACACAGGTTTGCCCGTTAGTAGAAATCTATAAGACACTTTAAACTTCATCTGTATGAAAGGTACTAAATAAAAAGTATTATATATTTATAATAACAATGGCTTGGATTGAGTAAGTTCTGAGTGTAGTAAATATCCTTTTACTATTTTATTTCGGGCATTTGAAGAAGCAAGAGTGCTTTTTACGAGGGCTGGGCAGTAAATTGTTTTCCTGTCCTGGGAACAAATGTTCAAGATGACAAAGATTTTTCCCATCCCGAATGGGGATGAAAAGTCAAATCAACAACTTCCACAAACCAAAAATTCAAACAAAAAT
The DNA here is from genome assembly GCF_965152275.1 of Natator depressus. NCBI lineage: Eukaryota > Metazoa > Chordata > Testudines > Cheloniidae > Natator > Natator depressus. The sequence goes on along the minus strand of NC_134240.1, from coordinate 65,834,929 downwards.
TTGGTTTACATCTCTCAACTATTCTTTTTAATTTTAATAATTAAATGTTTCAAACCTAAAACGGAACTTTTCATTTTGAAAGCATCAAAACAGAACATTGCCATTTCAACTTTCTTCAAAACTGGAAATTTGTTAACACTGCAGAAAGTTTCAATTTTGTTCAATCAGCATTTTTTGACGGAAAAACATTTCATTAAAAGATTCCCAACCAGCTCTACTGCTTACATCGTTATAGGTTTATTTTGGTCATTTTCATGTTATACCTATATATACTTCCCCCAAATACACCCTAAGAACTATTGTTTCTTTCTTAAATGTTTTCTAACCTGGAAAAAGACAAGAAAACCATTTGTCAATGTGAAACAAAGTTTAATACTTATAATCATATTTATACACACACACACTTATATAACAAACATTAAAATTTACCATGCCAGGCACTAAGTTTACTCGCACAGCCTTTAACCACAATAACCTACAATAAGAAGAAAGCAAATTATATTGACTATTTCATCAATCTAACATACACCCAGGGCAAGTAGGATTTTGCAGTGTGTTTATATTTTATACACAAGGCCTGGAGGACCAAATCTAGCAACGTGCCAAGTGCCTTCCATGCCAAAAGATGACAATGGATGAAGACGCTCATCATTTTATAGGACTGGTGCCTTCCAGAGAAGCAGAGACCCAGTTATATCAGTCCAAATATCTATTTTCCCTTCTCTTTAATTCAGGGTTCCCACATTTCTAAGTGCTGGTAACTGGACCCCATGGGCCTCACCGCCTTCCTTGCCTCTTGCCCCAAGGTCCCGCCGCCATCGCTCATTCCTCTCTCCCACTCCCTCCGTCGCTCGCTGGATTGTCTCAAGGAGCCTCTCTGCAAGAAGGAGGTGGTCCTGGCTCAGATGGGGCAGGTGCAGGTTAATGACCTGGTGCCTCCCACTGCCCCGCAGTCACCAGACTTTTGGTTTGGGTGCCATTTAGGGTTGCCAGGTCCCCTTTTCAACTGGACTTTCCAGTCAATAACTGGGAACCTGGCAACCCTAAATGGCACCCCGGACACAGAAGCCAAAAACGGGACAGGTGGCAACCCTACTTTAATGCTTGATGCAGTTTTCGGTACCAGGCTGAGGCAAATGATCCCTTCTCTTTAATTCAGGGTTCCCACATTTCTAAGTGCTGGTAACTGGACCCCATGGGCCTCACCGCCTTCCTTGCCTCTTGCCCCAAGGTCCCGCCGCCATCGCTCATTCCTCTCTCCCACTCCCTCCGTCGCTCGCTGGATTGTCTCAAGGAGCCTCTCTGCAAGAAGGAGGTGGTCCTGGCTCAGATGGGGCAGGTGCAGGTTAATGACCTGGTGCCTCCCACTGCCCCGCAGTCACCAGACTTTTGGTTTGGGTGCCATTTAGGGTTGCCAGGTCCCCTTTTCAACTGGACTTTCCAGTCAATAACTGGGAACCTGGCAACCCTAAATGGCACCCCGGACACAGAAGCCAAAAACGGGACAGGTGGCAACCCTACTTTAATGCTTGATGCAGTTTTCGGTACCAGGCTGAGGCAAATGATCCCAGGAGTTACATCTAGAAGTAATTCCCTCTCTTTTTTTTTTTTTTTTTTTTGTAAATGAATTTGATTATTGGATGCAGATAAAACATATCAAATAACATTTCTGTGTCACTTGAGCCCTGGGTTAGAATATAAAAGGCAGGAATGTCAGGCACATGGATACACTCTCTCAAGTGGCGTTCTCTTGGGGACCCCTGTTAGTTACACCATGTCAGGCTCCTGTGCTTTCCATTATCGACGGGCAGCATGCTAACATGACAGCAGACACAGGTTCTTATTTAGCTTTGAAACGGTTTTCAGCAATTCAGAAAACCAGCTATCTTGCTACAACAGAACTAAAGGATACTGAAAAACCAGAACCATTTGTTTCAAGAGAAATGCCTCTACCTCATATCCCCAGATTTTTTTTTAAATTAAAAAGGGAAAACCTCTAGCTCCTCAAAACAACATTTGTAAAGCTTGAATCATTTAACCTGTGAAACCCAAGCCTATAAAATGGGTGCTATTTCTTAAAAACATACAGTAAGTGCATTAAATTATTGATAGCCATTAAACAGGGAAAAAATTAAACAGCTCTCAGCTTTTATCAATCATTAATGCAGTTTCCAGAGCATCTCACTGGGTAGCTATCACGTAGCACAGTGCAAAGACTACAAATCCTGAAGGCATGAATTTGTTTGCTGTGGATGGAGAAGAAAAAAAAGTTCTGCTGGGAGGGGCTGAAACAGATAGGGAAAAGGGAGATTTTTGTCATTAGCAATACAGGGGACTGGATGATTTCATAGAGTGGTGACAGGCTATCCACCTCCCCTCATTTAAGGTCCAATGCGTAAGGTGGCAAGCACCCTCCACTCTTATTCGCTCAGTGGGTGCTGAAGGCACTTAGTATCATCCAGGAAGCATTCATGAACTCAGAGGATCGGGCCCTTTGCTCTCTAGTTCAAATCTAATCTATCTCAGTAGCAACCAGGGGTGGAATCCTGAGTCCACTGACTTCAGTGAGGCCAAGATTTCACCACACACTGATAACTAGCTGGCAGCCAATGTAAAATGGGTTGTTCACAAAGCCAAGCCACCCCCACCAACAGCAACCAGTAGTCTCAGCACAAAAGCCAAGGGTTAATCAGAATGGAGACAGATCTCTTTCCCATATATGAGCCCTCCATGGTCAAGGCTGCGGACTACAGCTGAATGGAAAAAACTTCAAGGGATCCACCATCCATTAGAGAATGTAGGTGGGTCTAAGATGAAATGCTATGCAAAACTGTGTTCCTTTCACTAACATTTTGTTTGAGGGGGAAACAAAAACAAAAACATTGTTCCAAAAATATTGGTTTGGAAATGACTTAATAAAAACCACATTTTGATCAACCCAAAAGGAACTTTTTTCTCTGAATTGTCTTCTGGATAATTTTTAAATTTTCAGGTTTCATTCCTAATCAGAACAAAGAAAAATGTCTAAATCTTTCATGAAATGCAATTTCCATCATCTGCACAGCTCTAGTTGTGATATACTGGCCAGGCAGTGATGTTAAGCCTATAATGCCAAGGCCCATGGTGTAAATAAAAAGGAAGACTTCAATATTCCACTGTCAGCCTGCATTCTTTCAACCAGCACAAAATCCACTGAAGTTCTTTTTTTAAAAAATTCAGTAAATTAAAGCAATTAAGAACCACATACAGGCTAGATCCACTAATGTGCATTATTATTTGTGAGCCTCTGTTCCCATTATCCAGAACCCAAGTAGAAATTACTGCCAGGAGAGATTCCTGATGATCAGAATGCGGCATTGCATGTCAGTGTAAAAACTGAAGTAGAACATTTCTCTCCATGTAAAAAAGATAATTTAGATGTTACAATAGAACTATGCTTAAACACACACAATTTAAGTCTATTTGCTCCCAAACCTAAATCCTAAGGAGTTTTTCATTGAAAGCAATTAAAAAAAGCAGAGTCAAGCAATGAAATGGTGCCAAATATTTGATATCCAACTAGCCAGGAAAAGCTGCTGTCATAACAAAACATTTGTACAATGTTTGTTTACAATCAAAAACCGTCATCAAAACCCCCCCACCAAACACATTTTTTTTTTCAAATCATCGGTGCAGGCACACAAACTTCTTTAAAATTTCTCTTTCCAAACCAACTTATAACTCATACGATAATGAGTCTCGTGGAAGGTAAATACAATAATACTGGTAAAATGAAAAGGTATGACAATGTTGAATTAGTGATTTTATGTTGCATCACAAGCACTCATTTACAATCAATTTCAGTACAATATTTCATCCTCATCTCTACACTTAACTACAAGAGTAATAACTCAGATTATTAACATAACAAGGTGACAACCGCAAGCTTTCACACTGAGCCAGGCACCAGTGTCAACCTCAAAGTATTGTGCTAGCCTATCCTCAGGCCATAAGCAGTATACCACAGTGCTAGCTAACTGCAAAGATAAGGAGGATAAAAATCAGGGTGGGTCCAACAATTCACTGTGCTTGTAACCGTTCCATGGTATGCATGCCAACAACACTGCAGTTAAATCACACACAAGCTGAGCAATCAAGCTGAACAAGGGACATTATAGGTAGCTATATTCCTGCCATCCCAGGCCTTGCCTCCTAGACCTATGTGTTGAAATCAACAGGGCTTGCCTGTCTAGAGAGGTATCTTTTGTCCTGTGCCACCTTTGCAGCTCATGAAGTCATTTGTTTAAAATGGACAGTCCCTGAAGCTATGGCACTATTTACACCTCCATGTCTATGTGCTTCAGGTGTGTGAAGTTAGACATTCTGCATTACTCTTCTTTGGATACAATACATTTAATTTACTGGAAGCAGAGGAGCCAATTATTAAACAAGTCCTGGGGTCCTCAGGAGGACGGGGGAACACCTCATGTTCCTACCATGAGCCAATACGATAGACAGCACAGTATTCCATGCACCTTCCCATACATCACCCATTACTTTGATCCATAACAGGAGACAGCTTTCTGTTCCCATTAATTTATAGCATTCTATATGTAACCCATCATAGCTCGTCTGCATTTAAGTTTCACTGAGAACGCATGGTTCAACGTTATTATTTGAATGCATCTGACTCATTAGGATAAGCTTCTTGCACCTATTTTTTTCTCAGTTCCATGTGCTTAGGTTTATCAGATTTGTTATATATCTTTAAAGTTACGACAAGAAGTACCATAATTGATCTCCATCTCCTCTGTTCACTCTGATGCTTTTGTCTTGTATATGGTACTGTTTAAATGCCGTTATCTATCGCTGGCATTTAAGTGCCTTAAAAACTGCTTTAATATTCCAACATGACTCCAAATAAGTGATACTGATCTGCACAGGTATGCCATGGGGAAGCCTACAGACCTCATACCAGTTCATCTACAGGAGATGGTGCATTTAGTATATGGTGAGTTTTCCATCATAATGTTTTCTGAATGGAAATTGCAATTTCTGGAAAATTTAGGTTTTCCCCACAGGAAAATTTTCCATTTGGAAAATCAAAAAAATTTTGTTTTGGGTTAGTACAACAATGAACTGTAGCTACTTGAGCTGCCGTATAATGCCTCCTGGGAGCTGTAGTTAGGGTACCTCATGCCTCCATTTTTCTCTATAGGCCGAGTTCCTCTAGAGGAGAATAGGGGCATGAGACAGCTCAGTGGATAGAGAACAGATGAATGTCGAACCAAAGTAAAACATTTCTTGATCTGAGAACATTAATACAATCTGTTTCAATGGGAAAAGGCTACATGAAATGTTTAGACATTTCCTAATACATATTTTTCAGAACTTTCCATTCCACAAAAGAAACGGATACTTTGCACTTTCACCCCAATTCAGGTCAAAAACAACATTTCGAAATATCAGTTTCCTGTCGTACAGAAATTCCAATTTTCAACCAGCTATAGTGCTAAGGTTAAATATATTATCACTGGAGCCCACTCTCCTTCTTTCACAGAATACACATTCAAAGAGACCAAAGCTTCTCTCCATTCTGTGAAGCCCACAGCACAGTGCTGGAACCCAACAACTGTAGGTTTATCTGGAATTTCTATTCCTATGCTATATTTGAGATTTCCCCTAGTATTCCTCTTTCATGTCTTAAAGCAGCTCTCATGGAGAGGAGACACAGCCAAAGGTCACAAAAAGTTCAATTCTCCAAGAAAAACATAATATGAAAATGATCTACAGCATCGACAGTTACCTCGCCTATGATAAATGGGAAGGGTGCTCTGTGAACCAATAAATAAAGGCAATGAAGTCCTCATGCTTTAGGGTATAAGCAAATTAGACAGAATTCATACCCTGTTCCACTGTGACATTGCACAGTTAGCTGCGCTATCGTGGGTCCACATCTGACATTGGCCTCTTTCAGAGAGAGTGTACCCATTTACCTTTGGACTTCTCTCATATGGCTGTACCAAAAAAACTTTGGTGTTCCAGAAACTGTTACTACATTTTTAAAAGCGTTGGTTTTCCAGAAACTGATCCCTTGACAAGAAAGTCTTGGAATAATGAGGCCACTCATTAGAGCAAACAATTGCCAACCGATTGCTAATTTGATACTTAGAGTAAGGTGTCCTTTTCATTTGTCATTTGTTGATAAATAAAACTGGTCTGAACACCTGGAGGAAATTACAAGCATAAGAGACAAAATGTAATTATCTGTAAACAAAGATCATTTGGCAAGAGCATCCCCACTAGCAAGGACTTCTAATGGCATTGTCACTTCAAACCATTGCATGTGCAACAGAGGAGAGCTGTTTAAAATCTATGGGTCAGTTCTGGTTTTGCAATATCATAATCAGGGCAATTCTGCTCCGGATCCTATTTTACCCGAGACTCTCTTAAAAGTCACAGGGTGGTGCTGGCAAAGAGAGAAGAGGATCCTGCCAGTGGGTCCAGTTGCATTTCTTTGCGATATATAGGGAAATTCACCTCAACCAGATCTCTCAATTTTCTGATCATTTCAACAGTCTGGAGATGTTAAAAATGTGGTGACCTTAAAAGCTGAGGGGATACACCCTAGCCTGCTCATTATCCTAAGTGTGTTAAAACAAATTACCACCTTCAGAGAAAGTACTATGACTAACAATGACAGGTTTCAGAGTAGCAGCCACCTTAGTCTGTATCTGCAAAAAGAAAAGGAGTACTTGTGGCACCTTAGAGACTAACAAATTTACTATGCATCTGATGAAGTGAGCTGTAGCTCACGAAAGCTTATGCTCAAATAAATTTGTTAGTCTTGAAGGTGCCACAAGTACTCCTTTTCTTTTTATGACTAACAGTGCTTCACTTATATACCTTCCCCCTCATCCTTTCTACATTACACAGGTAATTTGAAGCGCTCACTGTGTTAAAATACTTGGTTCTATTCTGTGACAAAGACCTGTACGTTTACCTAACAGTCATGTGTTCCTTGAAGTTTCAATGTTTCTATAAAATACTGTTGGCCCTTTTTCTAATACTAGGATTCCTTTCTGACACCAGCATCACGTCCTGCCGAACAGCAGCAGATGGCCAGGGCCTTGCTGGCTGGCTGGCTGGCTGGCTTCCCAATGGAGGAGAAATTATCAGTTCATAGTCTGAGTATATTCTTAATGTAACTTATTTTATTGTTACATATGCACCAGCCCTGGAACAGCAGCAATCCCTACAGCACGCAGGTAATCCCATCTCTCAGGAATCTCACCCCAACACCAATGCCTGGTTCCCAAAGTGTAACTCAGCCTCAAGAACGGACTCTAATTAGAGACCAGGCAGAGAGCAAACTCTCCTGTTCCCACTGCTCCTCCTTCCAGTAACTACAGCCTCTGCACAGAAATTTGCATTACCCAAAGCACCACCACTCTGGATTGTCTTCCTGGTGCATGCACAAAAAACAGTGCCACCCGGTGATGCCTGCCATAACTCACTTTTATGAATTAAGTTGTTTTCAATTTTTCTAAATTGGAAATATTTTCACATTATCCTATTTAAGCTAAAAACTTTGCTGCGATCACTGATTTTAAAATGAGGAAATAATTGGAGCGGGGATAAATTTCAAGTAAGGAATATTCAGATGGAATTTGGCAATTTTGGATTTGGATACATATTTGTAAATGTTGGGGGGGAATCACTTGGCACGTTGTATTACTTATGTTAGCACGTCCCCTTAGAGCCCTAGAGATTGATGATAACCAAAATTTCCATTAGAGATAAAACAGGTGAATGGTTTTCATTTTGTGAAATTGCATCCAAAAGAATAATTCTGACCTCCGTGTTCACTTATAATATTTATATTGGGATTTTATGGCTTTCCAAAAGCTTCATATGGAGGAATATGAAACCTGAAATATAGAAATATTCCTAGCAATTTAATATTTTTAAAAGGTTACTAGCATTATTATTTGATAAATAATTTAACACAAATTAAATTTGTGATCAACTGAAAGCAACAGAACTAGTGTTTCAAGGAGATTAGCCCTGCTGGGGTTTCTCATACTATCGGGAAAGGCTGCAGCGAGGAGAGGAAGTTAGGGACCAAAAGAGAAATAGCCAGCTCTCAGTAGATTAATAAAATCCAGGGGTAGGCTACATACAACAAGCATTGCAAAGCAAGGCCCTGATGCTGTAAATAAAATCATGCGGCTGGATCCTGATTTCAGTGGGGCTTTGTGTGGTTTTATTTGCAGGATTGGGGCCCAAGGGCCTGCTCCTGCATCTCTTACCCATGGGTTAGTCCTTACTTTTTTGCTTCAATGGGAATACTCATGCAAATATGAGCTGCAGGATTGTGCCCTTGGAGTCTGAGCAAATCCAAAACCAAACCCATTGAATTTCTCTGAAGCATGCATGTTTTTTTCCAGCCAGCCACCGCAGCTCTTCTGCTCTAGCCTTTCCCCTATATACTTTCTCATCGTTCCCCTCTCCTGGTAGTAGCAACAATTGAGTGCTATAGGTTGACAGGGCTCTGCGGTTTGCTGCATTTTTACTAGTGTCAATTAGGCCTGCTCTTAGCAGTGTTAGATAACATGATGTTAAAAGGGCCCCAGTGGTCACAGGAGCCCCTCTACTCTAGCACTCTGATAGTGGCAGTAACAATGGGGAAATTTTTCAGGGGAAAAAAGACTAGTGTAGATACAGAGTAAGGTGTTCAAAAGCACTTGAGACTTGAAAACCTAAATTCCAAGTCATTTAGGCATTTTTGAAAGTTTCACCAGTAGCCCATATTTCCTGTCTGCCTTTTTTTCCCCCTTTCACTCTTTTAAAACCTGCCAGAATAAGGTATTAGGACAAACTCTTTACCCTTCATTTAATCAACAGTCATTGCTTGCTAAAACTCTCTTTTTTTTTTCTTTTTTCTTTTTTTTCTTTTAAAGCGTGCATTTTAACAGCCACTCTGAGGGAGAATTTCCCATCACGGTGTGGTGTGTATGTAAAGCTTCAGAGCAGATTGTTCCATGACAATAGATTTGCGAAGCAAGATAGGGTGACCAGACAGCTAATGTGAAAAATCAGGATGGGGGTGGGGGGTAATAGAAAAGACCCCAAAATCAGGACTGTCCCTATAAAATCGGGACATCTGGTCACCCTAAAGCAAGAATGGAGGGATTATTTGATTCGTTCCTAGTCAAGTGGCCAATTCCTTCAGCAATCAATACTAATAAACGGGCTGGTACCTTGCAAGAGAAATCAGACAGTATTTGAATCCTTCCTTTGGCAGGGAGCAGCTCTCTGAGTAAACCTTAACCTTCTATACAGATACTTCACTGCAATTTCAGAAAAATGATTTTACTTAGGACTGTTTAAAAAAAAAAAAAAAAAGAATCCAAGCAGAACAACTAACTATACTATGCCTATGGAAAGTATTTCTTGCTCAGCACCTCCAATCTATATTTTTATGTTAAAACATATGGCCAACTAATGGCATCTATTTCTAACTGGCAATTTGGTTTCGCAAATGAAACCTTGAGGTGACTGCAGAGGGAAAAATTCTGGAAATGTACTATTTAAAAACATGTACCTTATATTAGAAATACTAGGGATTTTAATCTCTTCTATGGTTTTCCTGGGGAGTCAGATGTGGACAGTACAGCTCTGTCAGTTCATAAGGGAAGGAGAGTGTTGAATCTTCAGCAACTGCTTCACCTCCCCTCACCCCCACCCCAATGTTTGTAGGGTGATTGAGTTAAACTGGTCTTTTAAAATACCCAAATAAACCCAACCATAGTTTTAAAGTAAAAACTGCCATCTCTCATGTAAATAGATTTCATTTCCTTGTGATCATGCTATGTTATCATAACCCCATTAGTGATCCACTATGCCAAAGAATCTCCCAGGTTAGGCAATACCTAGTTCTCTAATTTTTTTTAAAGCAGGAAATTTAAAAGAATAAAGATTTGCAAGTTGTTCCTTATGTAATTAAGAAGTGAAGAGAGGCACAAATCCATTTTTCCCCTTTACAGGTCACTTACAAAACTGTCGCAATTATTAAGTTATCCTTCACATAGCTAAAATCATAATGACTGAACCACACTGGAAGAGTCATACAATTGGGAGGCAGGCTGTCTACGCAGCATTCTCTCCTCCTTACTTACCGCCCCTAATCCAGTGAACACATTACTTTCATGAGTACAAATACATAGCCATCCCTTGAGAAGGGCGAATCGGGGCAACCGCTCCAGACCCTGCAGGCCGGTGCAATTGGCCAGCGAATCACTTCTCTCCTCCCCAACCCTCCACTCCAGGCCCCATGCTTTGGGGGGCACCACAGGCCATTGCAATTGGCCAGTGTGGTCGGTCCCGGAAGAGACCAATCCGTCACTTCCACCCTGGGCCCTGCGCCGCCTTAGGGACAGCCCTGACCATATACCATCATGTACGTAATTACTAGAGGACATTACTTTGGATAACAGGGCTTTTTAGCTAATTGAGATCATATTGCATGGCCAAATGAAGTAAAAAGCACTAAAATTTGGGATTATTAAAAAAAGTTTAAAGAAAAAAGGACAGTTTGGTTTTACTAAAAAAGTCAAAAGCATTTCAGGCACACGTTTAAGTCGAGGCTCTAAACACTAGTGTTCAGCTTCTGTTCTTTACAATGCACCATCACTAAGCTGATAGTACTCATAATATTCAAATTTCATACCCTATTCTTCTTCAGCCATACAGAATACTAACCTCATTCCCACCAGTCTCCCTACAACGCTTGTTATGCTGTAATACAAATAGTCTCTAAAACAAAGTATCAAATCTCTTAATTATGTATAATGAAATTTAAAATATAGCTATGGAACATCTCTCTTTATTTGCATGCACTCTCCATATAGTCAGACTTGTTTATGTAGAGTAGAGTAAACATTTTAGAGGAGACTGAGTTACAGTTCTTCCACCAGGCAACAATGATTAAAACTTGAATATTTCATACTGGTGGATCACATCACCAAGTCTCTAGGGACTTGAGCAATTTGAATTGGCATAAACTAATGTTTCCCCTATCTGCTGCAGCTTGTATAAGGAGTTGTGTTCCAGCCCTGCCAATCATCTCCTTGAACACAGACATCCTCTGCAGCTTGATAGCCGAACCCTCCCCTCACCAGTGCTGGGAAGGCTGTGTTTTCACAAACAGAAATTGCTGTCGTCTCACAACCAAGGCATAAGCACTTTGAACCTTTCACCTGAGCCCCCTGCGCACTTCCTCAAAGCTTTTCCAGCTTCAGCTCCACAATGCAAGGACAGAGAGAAAGAAGCCATAGCTGAAATCCCCTGCCTCCTTTCAGTTTTACCTTCTTAAATCACTGAATACACAATTTAGACAATTTCAATACCGGAAACAAGGTTTAGCTTCGCTCCTCTCTAAAACACCCACCTGCTAGGTTTTTCGTGGGAGAAGGCTCCACTTAACAAGCCCCTAGAAATGTAACACTGATCTCAAAACACTAGTCTATTCCCCAGCTGAAATAGGTTTACCTCACCAGAAAGGGAGGAAGCAAGATGCCATGCACAGATTAGAGGGGTTGAGCAATAGGTAATGACTAGAGAGCTGTGTCAAACGGTGGTTACAGCAACTTTTTCTTTTTTGGTGTGTGTGGGTTCACACACTGAAGTTTCGCTTTGAGTTTACTGTTTGAGTGAACCTGAACTTCAACCAAAATTCAGCTGAGAAAACCAGTTGGGTTTGAGACACAAACCTTTTCTTTGTAGCACCCACAGAGAAGGAATTCTTCTGAAGGGTAGGAGAAATCCTGGCAAACCTAGGCCTAATTTCAGGTTAATAACCAAACCATCTGAGTTTGAGTTGTTTTGGGGTTTTACTTAAAAAAAGATGCAGACAACTGAGCATTTAGACTAACTAGAGCTAACAGATGTTAAATCAGACACTGCTAAAGTGAGTTAATTCCTTCTTCCCCTCCCAAAATATGACATCTGGCCTGTGAGGCTTGGCCAGGAAAAAACACCTTGCAGAATCAGACCAGATCTATTGTATTTACACAGTTAACCAGTCGTCACACCACACACCTTGCTTCTATATGGGCTACAGTAGCAGAGACACACACTGCAAAAGTATCTACATTGGACTTTCTGAAAGTCTCCCACAGCTCCTCATAGACAGGGTCCAGCATTTTTGCCACTGTCAGTTAACCCTGCTCAGAGCTAGCATAAGCAACACAGTGTTAAAAATTCTGGCAGGCACCTCTCCCCGGTGAGTGCTCTCCCCTTTATTACTATCAGTAGAACTACACTGATAGGAGACTTAAAATAAAGGAAGCAAGTCTATGCAGAGACCGAGCCAGAGATCCAAAATGCAGTGATGATGAGGTGGAATGCAAACATGCAGGTATATAATATAGACAGGGCACTTACCAGTATGGCACTGTGTGGCATGCAGGCACTCCAGTAAGCGGTCTCTTGGGACCCAATCCAGCTGCCATTGAAATCAAAGGAAGTCTTTCCATTGACTTCAATGGGAGCTGGATCAAGCCCTGGAAACTCCAAATTCAGTATGCAAACTGCCAGGAGTTTAATTTTATTAAATCTACACAAAAGAAAAGGGGTACCTGCGATTAAAACCACCAGAAAACACCTAGCGAGAGAGTTAGAAGCCTTGCACTTTTACACCAATTCCCAGTACCACAAATGCAAACTGCTGTCCATTATGCCACTGATTCCAAACCCTCCCCTACACACACACACACACACACACAGCCATCTTGACTGCTCCAACTCCACCAGAGCCACGTAAGGGGAAGAATCTGGGACACCCCAAATAACTTTCCCAGGAGGCTTAGCTCCACAAAAGAACTTTATTTTCATTCCTTCACTACTTTTGAGCCCATCTTCAGATCATGCTTTTGAACAGATTCTTCTCTTTTGACATCTTTTCAGAAGGTGAAAAAAAACGCAACAACCTAAAGCAGTACCACTCTTGGGAGAACTTTAGAAACCTAAATAAAACAAAAATCCTCAACAGGCGCATGTAACCCAAGTCCTGCACCTACACTTTTCCTTTTCCCAAGGGCTAGTCTTTGAGTGGGTTTATAATAGCATTGGATAACAAGAGTAAGAGGCACTATTCTAAAACATGGTTAGGGACTTTGTTCATCCATTAACCATACCAGATCGCTCCTCAGGCATCCCTAAAGCAGATTATTTTAATTATTATATATATTGCAGTATTGCCCACATATCTCAACTGAGACCAGGGCCCCACTGGACTGGGCACTAAAAAAACCATGGTGTATAAAGAGATTTGTTTCCTTTAATTTCAAAATCAGATTTTTATTTTATGTTTTACACATTGCTAGTTCCTTTGTTTCTATTTTACAGTATTAAATTGTTAAAGTGGAGGTTTTGTTCTTGTTTCTCTAATCAATCCTGATTATTAGCAGAATTTCTGATTTTACAGTTTCTACTAAGAAGTTTCACACTCAACATGTTAATCTATGCTGGAAAGGGCAAGTGCAATGCCTCATTAGCATCCTTACTGCAAGAAGATCATAAACTCTAAACTCATAAGCAAAAAGCCTGGACTATATTTGCAACCGACACCACCTTCCAGTATATTGAACTGCCACATGTCAAAAAGGCTGAAATTCGACAACCAAGCCAAACTCTTCCATCACGGTTTCCATCTGGAGGTCAATGGGACTGGTGCTCAAATCAGTTTGGGCCTGTGTACAAAAAAGTGCACAATAACTTCACAAGTTTATTGAAAATCTAAATAGCTTTTCATTGTTAATGCTAAAGCATTTCTGTTTTGGATTGATAAAGACGGTATGCCACTAAATTTTTAATAAACATACAATTTTAGCCTCTGATGCTGCTAACACTTATGCGCATGTTTCACTTTGCTAACAAGGATAGCCCTGTTGACTTCAATGGGACTACACATGATTAAATTCATGTATCAGTTGAACAGTGAAATCCTTCCAGTGATTACATTGATTTCAAGTGTGTACATGATCAGGACAATAGATTTTAGTATTTTCTTGTGCCTATTGCAGTTGTGTAAAATTCAAGTAAGATACCACAAAAGTAGTGGCATTTCAAAAAACCCTAGCGTTTATATTTTAATTAATTGTAACTGTTAATCTAAAGTGGCAATAGCACAAATTCATTTTACAAAAGCCACACCCTGATTTAAACCATTTTTTAAAAAATTAAGATTAGGTCATGGTTTAAATGGCCTTAATTCAATTTGCTCTACCCTGGTACAAACACATGAAGACACAAGACATCCCTGCCTTGATGAGTTTTCAATTTAAACAGATCAAGGGTGGGAGAGGAAACTGAGGCACAGAGAGGCGACAGTGACTCGCAATGGTCACACAGGAAGTCAGTGGCAGAGCCAGGAATAGAACACTGATCTGGGACCACTGCCCTATCCAACAACTAGGCCACGCTGCCTCCTTTGTAACATTGTAAGCACCCATGTTTTCAGCATTGGTAAGTACCACCATTAATGAGCTCGGTCAGCATTCCAAAGTCAGCAGAAAGAAGGTTTTCACCCTTATACTTCTTCATTAAATTCTATTACTTCATATTTTCCACAGGGTTTTTTTGAACCCTCCTATCAGTATAATTCTACAGGATTTTAGGGTAAGTTTGTGGAGCTTTATTTTCACAGTGCCAGTGTAGAGGGTAAAATGGGTACTGACTTAATTTTTCCCTTTTACAACAAACCCGTTTCTGGGGCCTGATCCAAAGTCAGTTAGTATAAATGGAAAGACTCAGACTGCCTTCTGTGGGCTTTAGATCAGGACCATTCTTTCACTGGCCTTGGAACGCACCACACTATTAGCCCTTTTTTAATATCCACCAGAAGACTTTTGTTGTCCAAAAACTCTGGTGCATTTTAAAATTTTAACAAGCCCTGAAACCATATAAATAAAAATTACATGTACCTATCTTTTTTGGGTAGAGCCAATGTCTTCTCTCTGTACAGCGCTGAACATTCCCGCATCAGTGCTCAACAGATGTTATGCCAAACTCTCCTACTCTACCACTTCCACCATTAAATCAGTATCTGTGCAAAATATCACCACTGATTATTTTCTTGGAATAGAGTGTGGGAAATATAGAAAAATATCTAATCTAATAAAAATAGAATAACCAATGATTTAATAGAAAGAAATTCTATATAGATGTTCTCATAAAAAATACCGCAGATTTTCTACTTACCTATTGTGGTTTTAGCAAGTCACCAGAGCCCCTTAATGGAATTGTTCTGCATACAGAAAAGGAATTAACAACTCAAAAGGAACAACAAAAATTAGTTGTTTTTACTCTGTGCGTGCACATATTTGGGGAGGGGGGGAAGAGAGTGAAGGGGGAAGATACCAAAATGTCAGTCATTTAAAAAAAAACCAAATTATGTTGCCAAAAAGCCCAATAGTTCTTTGAAGGAAAACAAAAATAATCTCAATTTTTACTAAAATATTTGAAGACGAGACTTACCATTTTTCAATCATCCCTACTAAGTAAGCCAACCTAGGTTGGATGTGGATTACTTTAGCTGGACATTCACTATTGTGATTAAAGAGCTTGTTGGACAAAAGATACTTCGACATTTGGTTATTATTTATACCATACTCAGACAAAGTACACTTCCCTGCCAAAAAAAATAAACAAAAAACAAACCAACACACCTGTCCAGTTTTTTTTAATATTAACATTTGAAAGGCATGCCTGGTTTGTTAAATATAAGAGATTTCACTCAATTTAAGAAAATGACTAGAAATGATGTGTCATGGGCAGAATAAAGATGCTCACTCTGCAATATGGAAACAACCTGTTTAAAAGAGAGCTCTGATGATTATATTCCTGTGTAATATTTCTCTAAACCAGGGGTCGGCAACCTTTCAGAAGTGGTGTGCCGAGTCTTCATTTATTCACTCTAATTTAAGGTTTGGCATGCCAGTAATACATTTTAATGTTTTTAGAAGGTCTCTTTCTATAAGTCTACATGCAACAATAGTTTAGTTATATTTTATAAAGTAAATAAGGTTTTTAAAATGTTTAAGAAGCTTCATTTAAAATTAAAATGCAGAGCCCCCCGGACCGGTGGCCAGGACCCAGGCAGTGTGAGTGCCACGGAAAATCAGCTTGCGTGCCATAGGTTGCCTACCCCTGCTCTAAACACAAGCTTACTGTTGCAATGATATGATGTAAGAAAAGGAGTACTTGTGGCACCTTAGAGACTAACCAGTTTATTTGAGCATGAGCTTTCGTGAGCTACAGCTCACTTCATCGGATGCATGCTATGCATCCGATGAAGTGAGCTGTAGCTCACGAAAGCTCATGCTCAAATAAACTGGTTAGTCTCTAAGGTGCCACAAGTACTCCTTTTCTTTTTTCTTTTTACGAATACAGACTAACACGGCTGTTACTCTGAAACCAATGATATGATGATTGTACTGTCTCTGATATTTACATAGCAAGAATTTATAAACCTATTGAAACTTCCTAAATAAATAGTTAAAAAAGCTTGTTGGATTATATTTTCAAAATAATTTATAAGTGAAAACTAATGCACATATGCCTATTTCCAGTCAAGATTTTAAGCAAGTGCTCAATTCCTAGCGTGTGAGTCGTCCTCCTGAAGTCAAGGGGGCTGCGTGTGTGATTCAAGTTAAGCATGTGCTTACATGCTTTGCTTGAATGGAACTACAGCTCCTAACTGTATCTTCTTAAAAAAATTAGTCTCAGATCGTGCCACTGCACAGGGGGAAGGGAAAATCCACCCACAAAGTGACCAGGAAATTCCAGTGTTCCCTTCATCGACTTTCCACCAGATGGTTTCATCAGAACAGTGGGGAAGACAGAAAGTTTGCTTTCCAGCTTACAATAAACTCAAAAAACAAAACAAAAACCTAAAAAACTAGATTGCCATTTATCAGAACAACAAACTCTTTAAATAGTCTCCATTTCAAACCAACACCATTTTATATAAAACTAAAGCCTTCAAAGTAACAAATGATATAAATTAACTTTAAGATGCGCATTCAGTTAACAGCTTTAACTTCATTACAAACATTTCTGCAGCGTTCACCAAGTAGCCACAACTGTACCATGACAGCTAGTCTGCAGCTGTCTAAGCCTCTGTTGAAATGTGCCCACATCTTAGTGCTGCATTTGGCTACGCTAACACAATTAATGGTCCCATTTCCCTCCTCTTCTCCCATTCATTCTTTGAGGCAAAACTGTTCCAACTACAAAACCAAAAAAATAATCATTTATTTTTAATAAGATGTAGAGCTACTGCAGATAAGAAGAAAATAAAGCTTTCACATGCAGAATCGTCACATGCTGGTCGTTTTAAAATATGCAAAATAAATTTTGAAAGGGCTGCCAATCACGTGTTAAACCCCCAGACTTTTTCTGAAGGGCAATCACACAAATAACCTGGAGCAAAAATTACAGTTAACAGGCCCACTGAAACATAGAATAGCTATTTTTATGGTGCCATTAGAAAAAGCCTCCCATACGGCATCTTTAACAATGATCATGCTCTGTATTATCAGTAACTGATTAACTGAAGATCCCTCATAGTAATTTTTTAAAAAGATATTTAATGTCAAACCAACCCTCTGAACATTGAACACAACTGCATCAATAAACACAACCCTGATGTCCAGAGGAGGGGAGAGTCTCCAAGCTGTACAAGGACAGGATTAGTCTCTCTAGCAGAGTGGTTCTCAACCTTTCCAGACTACTGTACCCCTTTCAGAAGTCTGATTTGTCTTGCATACCCCCAAGTTTCACCTCACTTAAAAACTTCTTGCTTAAAAATCAGACATAAAAATACACAAGTGTCACAGCACACTATTACTGAAACATTGCTTACTGTCTCATTTTGTCTGTATGAAAGTTTAGTTTGTACTGACTTCGCTAGCGCTTTTTAAGCGGCATGTTGTAAAACTAGGCCAATATCTACATAAGCTGATGAAAGACATTTGCATACCCCCAGCGGTATGGGTACCCTGGTTGAGAACCACTGCTCCAGCATGTCTCACACCCCAAAGTGAGGCTGAATGATGTGCCCAAAACGAGACTTCTGCCCTTCCTCCCATACTCCCACACTACCAACCTCACGTCAGCCAACATGGAGGGTAGCAGTGGGAGCAAGCCAAGTGAGTTCAGCAGTCCATCCCTATTCAGCACAGCATGTACTCTTACAAGCTTTTCTGAATAGGGATGGAGTTAAGCTCGTGTTCAAATGCTTTGCTGAACTTGGGCCCTTACGTAGCTCCACGGGCCCTAACAAACCACTAAAGTAGCACACAATGGGTGGGTTAGTGGCCACATAGGATGGAGGAATGTGCACTGCAGCCTTTACCCTGGGATCTCACGTACATTTCACCTCTCCTACCCTCTCCCACTTCACCCACAGAAGTGAATTGCACCAACTGGTTGTTAAGTGTTTAAAGGGAGGTATTTTCAACCTTACGGGAAAAAAACATGATAAGATTCCATATCAAGGAGGACACTGGTCCTAAGGATTATTAGATCAAGACAACAATCTACCTTTTAAAACAATAAGCCATTTTAAAACTGCAATCCAAGGGACGCATTTCTTGAATAAGAACAAACCTCAACCTCAACTGACCCAAGTCAGCATGTTATAGTTGGGAAACCCACGTAAGGTCTCACAGTTCCATCAACAAAATTAATCTCATGAAACAAAGTGGAAACAAACCAAAGCAATGCTGGACTACAGTTGGATGTTAAACAGGTTTTATCATCTGTATGATTATAACAGAAATACACCCAACTGAAAACTCATTCCACAAAATACCCTTCGTTTATGGAAGAGCATGCACTATTTCACCAGTTGGGCAGTATCTGGAAGGCACACCCAAAAGCTGTCATAAGAACATAAGAAAGGCCATACAGGGTCCATCTAGCCCAGTATCCTGTCTTCCGACAGTGGCCAATGACAGGTGCTTCAGAGGGAATGAACAGAACAGATAGTCAACAAGTGACCCATCCCCTGGTGATCAACACAAATGAAGCAAATGAGATGCCAAAGCTATTCCTCCTCTTTGTCAAGTAGGATCATTTAGTGGCTGAACATTAAAGAAAAGCTAACACTATCTTCTGAGAGTAAAAAAAAAAAAATCTGAAAAAAATTAAGGCATAAACAAAGCAAAGCTGAGTCTCATCTTCCTCCTTCTGTTTTTTCTACTGGAGAAGTTTGGTCTTTAAAACAGCTCAGCCTCTTCACTTGTTACCATTCCTTTTGTCTTCCCCTATCAAGCAGATATGAAATCGGATGTAATTCAAAGCTAAATCAGTCTCTAATTAGTTTGGGATCTTACTGGCCTTGATCCTACACATTAATTCTAATTTTTAACACCATGTTAGATACTTCACCGGTGTCCCAAATTCTTCCTAATCTGGATCGGCTGTTTTCAGGAATTTTTAGTAAAAGAAAAAATGAGGAGGTATCAAAAAAAAAAAAAAAAAAGTTAAACAGATTTGCTTGTGACAATGCTCTAGAGAGCAGATAGATAAAAACAAGTGGTTTCATTTATTTAAGTGATAGGATTTATTTGTCTTCTGGAAAGAGTTACGGAAGATAATCTATTACCATATTAGCCCCTATGGAACCCTAACTCTATGTCTGCTTTTAACCCCCCAAAAGGAAAAAAAAACATTATTAAATAAATGGTTAGACACTGCATTTGAGAAAGGCAGAAATAAAACAGTTATTTTTTAAACCAGCAGCTTTTTTGGTGGAGCCAATTTATAACAGAGTAACTGAGAGCACAATTCTGCAGATTAGATGAGATATAGAGGATACATGAGTGAATGGGATAAAGGCTCTAACAGCAAGAATTATGCAAGCCACACCAAACACATGCCAATAAAACCTATAAACCACAGCAATCTGCATTCTCTATATTTAATCACATCTATCAAATTCTGCCCTCAGTTATTGCACTGTAAATTAACTCCAGATTTATACCAGCATATCTGAGGGTAATATTTGGCTATATATATTCTAAGATGTAACGTTCTCAACAGATTAGTGTCATCTCCATAGAGCAGAGAGTCAGTGTAACAGCAAAGCTCTTTGCCTCTGGGGAAAGTTTATGCCCTGGATCTGACCAGCGGAAGCCAGTTTAATATCCATGTCTTCATCAACACCATTACAATACCACCACATAGTTATCATGATCTTCATAAAAGGGGACCAAAGTTAAACAATATAGATAGTACAGACCAGAATTGAGAAGCACTGGCAGATATGTTACAGTGAAACTTGCCCAGAATCTGTCCTGGACTAGGCCTGGCTCAAATTAATGCTATTAGTTTCCCATTTTTGTGAGGATGACAATCACAAGTGGGTGAAAACTGGACTCAGCGATTAGAGCCCAGAGCCAAGAGTCAGTCAGTACTCCTGGGTTCTATTTGCAGTTCTGCCACCCACTCACCTGTAGCAATTTGTACAATACCTACTTCAGTGGTGGAGTGAGACTTAACAGTCTAAATCAGTGTAGCTCCATTGAAATCATGGTTCTACACCGATTTATACCATTATAAGATCCAGCCCTACACATTTTTAGAATAACGAACATAATGTACATGCTGAATTGCTGTTAACCAAAGCCTTAACTCTAACAAAACTGGGTTCTGCAGACCCCTACAAAAGGAGGAAGGGCGAATGGGTATATCTACTCAATTGAATTTGTTACTAGAAACAGGACTGCATGTTTTCCTTCACAGAACATTCACAACTCAGTGTACATTTTTAAAGAGTGCCAGAGGAATATATTTCTCCTTATCTAAAACACATCACGTCTAGAGAACGCCAACGACAGTTTGTGTTGAGTTTCTACAATAAACTAAGAGGGCTGTCAAGTTTGATGGCATATTAGTTTGTCACTTGTAACAGGCAAAGCTGTGTGAGCAGATTAGACAATGCTACATAATTTAATAATTTTATCATCTATTCTATCTGACATCACCAGCTATTCCTCATCACTCTCGCTGCCTATAGTAGCCTAAGTGCCAGATGCAGAACCTCCTTAGCCCTGACTAAAATAAATATGTTCCACACACGTACAGTTGCCTATTACAGAGAAAGTCCATTTAGCTTTACACACTGTCAGAATACAAGCTCTGTAATTTCTGGAAACTATCAAATCTATCAGGTCAGAGCAGCTCCTTTACACAGCTACTGTGGAACCAGCTCAACTCATGCAACTCTAATCACATTAAAATATATCACAGGTACTATAACACCCTAATCAAATTCATAGGAACAGAGCCTTAAATGCTCACCCTCTGCAGGAGAAGAATACAGGGACAAACAGGAAGGTCAAATGGTATGTAAAAAAAGTTAAAAACTCTATGGAATGAAAAGCATTTATTTGGCTGCAATTTGTTTCGAGAAAGCCAGCTACCTAAGAGATATCATTAGTAACATGTATATTCTATTACCCTGAACTAAGAAGAAATGGAAGTATCAACAAAAGGAGGATTAGAGTGGGCACCTACATTTGGGCCAGCAGGGACATCTGAAAAACAAGTAGCAAATCAGCCAAGTCACCTCGCATGAAGTTATCTGGTTTGCTTTATAGTTTTCTTTCTAAACACAGCTGCTAATTCTACAGCTCCAGGGAAAGTAGGAACAGATGAGTGGTGAACAGATATATGTATATATTTAGGACCACAGGAGGAGTCAAAGATACTTAGATTAAACTAGTTGGAACCAGAATTAGAGTCTTTTCTTCTACGAAATCCAGTTTCCAGTCTGATGATGTTTCTGTATCTCTGCTTTACCTCCCATGCCTCCAGTTTCACGCTGTAGGAGTAATAATCAAATCTCTCACCTTAAGTATTGGGCACTCACCATAATCTGGGAAACACACTATTTTATTTTTATTTGTCAACTATAGCAGCTCTCCTTACTTTAATAAAATACCTTTAAAAGGCGTGGGGGGGGGGAGGACAGCTTCTCGGATGTGCTTTTAATAGGCTTATAGTCCTGTATTTATTACACATTTGTAGAATTCTTGGGGTTGACCAGCACCCCAAACTCATAGGCCAGGAGCCTTTAGAAATTAGGTCAACTACCCAAGCTGCCATTCACAGAAGTAGCAATCTGTCAGTGATCAGAGTTTCAACTCTGCTTTAAGCCACCTGTGTGCCCACTCAACGCTGAAGACAACAGAGCTGTTCTAACTCGGATGAACCCTAATCACACCCCCTAAGGGGCACGTGTTTTAGAAGCCATTAAACAGCTCTGAGCCACTGGCAGATCCCTGCTTACACTGAGGTAATCTCCCTATACACCAGCTAGAACAGCTTTATATCCACAATCTGCCAGAGGTGCAATGCAAAGCAACTGCAGCACGGGAAGAATCCAGGCCTACAGATTTTTAGAATAATTTTTTACTAGATTCCAACTAATTTTCTATAGAACACTATCATTATTAAATTCTATAGGACTTCACTACATTGGATACCACTCATACCTTCACGAGGTGAGAGATTTGGTTATTACTCCTTCTACAGGAGTGATTGTAGGGGGAGATTGAAGTTTTATTCACACCTGGGCTCACTTGAGGCTTTATCCCTTTCTTTCTGAGGAATGTTATATTTTCCAAGGACTTTGGCATTTCCTGCCTTTTTATTATTATTTGCTGTTTGATTTAGAGGTTTACTTCACCCCATCAGAGTGTTTATCATCAAGGTGATCTTTTAGTAATGTGGTCTGTGAAGTTTGGCCACAAGTTTGTTTACACACAATTCAGAGAGTGCGATTCAAAGTATCTGAGGCTCCTCTTTTGAAGTTTTACCCTCAGCTAGGTTTACAATTTTGACAGAGCTTCACAGCACAGAAACAACATCACTTTCCCCTAATCCTGTCAGATTAGGGATCACTGACAATCTCATGCTGTAAAACAGAAGGGGAATGCCCTCCTTGAGGTTATTTTCAAAATGCAACAATACACCTGCCTTAAACGGCTTTCAAGTAGTTTTAACAGCAAACACTTTTAGGCCAACTTTGTCTCAAAGCCACCCAAAAGTCCCCACCGCCGCAATACACAGTTATAAACTTTTCCCTCTGGTGGCAAGGACCCCATTTTTGTTTATGGAGACCTCTTTGTGTTATTGGATAAAAAGGGGGAACAAGGCTTTAATGAAAGTATGAATCAGAGCAGTCCCTAAGGGGAGCAAATCCACCTGGCTGCGTGTTCCTTACAGGCTGTAAATGGATATTAGCTCTCTTATCAGTATTTGCTTTAAGCAAACTAGTTTGTTTATTTTTCCTTAAAGTTGCAGATATTTGCACCACTTTCCATCCATTTAGTCTCTGCAACGTACCCATTTGATTTTTGAAGTAATCGCAAGAGGAGCAGGTGGTCTAGAATGATTTATTTAAAAGATAAATCAGAAATTATCAGTATTAGACGGTTCAAAGCTTGAATGGAAAGGAAAAAAATTCAGAGGCCAAATAAAGAGGAGCCAATCCATCAATCGGCTCTTTGGGTGCCTCTCCTAGACAAGGTGGCTAATTAGGATACTAAATAACTGACTTGCTGTTCTATGTGTGTCACTGGTAGTTCTTAGCTGACAATTCGGCTTCCAATTTCCATCAAAAGTCTTTTTACTGATAACAGATACCTAATCGTTGCCAATTATAGCGTTACGTTCCTAATGCTATGGTACTGGTATAATCAAACAACATATTGAAAACACAAAGCTGGTTCTTCCTTTAAACAACGTTCCCAACACTTAATATTTAAAAAAAGCACAGTTAGCATTTCAGCCACCAACAGAAATGGAAAGGAAGACCACAGATGTAGTGAGCACAAGAGACAGAAAGGACAAAAATTGATAAAAACTTCCTCACATGGCTGACACCCCATATATCAAAACCCTAAATCTCATTCTCTGCTTGCCTCCAATTTCCATCAAAGCCTGCCAGCTGCACATTTATTGAGAAGTTTGTGATCTGACAGCCACTGTATTACCAACATTAATGATGCATCAGTCTCTAGAATTACTGGGGAAACAGTCCAATTGATTTTATTATTATACAGAGTTCCTCACATTTCATTTCAGGCAGCTTCCTACCACAATTTTTAGCAATAACTAAAAATGCGACACAGCTGACACACAATACACTGAGGCTAAATATGGTTAGCATAGCTTCATTCCACCCCATTCTCTCGCCAGGAGAGCATGGAATCATTCATACACCACTGTGTTACCTATGTGTTATTGTTCCATATCTGAATCACTTATACGCTGTAATATGACAAATGGCACACACTAACATTCATTCATTTGGCCAAGAAAGCCAAAAATAGGCCCATGATGGCTTCCTGCACCAAGGAAGCCAGTTTTACTACAGATGACGGCTATTGGTATGAGATAAAAATTATGGAAAATGAAAAAAGGCATACATAATGGTTGAAGTTAACCTGCCACGGTGGAAGAATTGCATTTGCCCCATTTTGCCTCTCTATATTCTATAAAGAAGGCCTTAAAGATTGTCTTCAAATTAGAAATTCGGGTCTTGTCTGCCCTTTTCTCCATGGACAACTATTCATGAATGGTGAACAAATGGCATGACAACACCACAAACCCCAAGAAAGGGTAATGTGACATGTCAGACCATTAAAAGCTATTTTAGTTAATAACTATTTTATTCAACATTCTGATCAACATTTGGAAGGTTAGATCTCGTTGTGAAAGTTCCAACACCCATTCCTGTTGAATTATGAGCTCTGAAATCTCCCAGTCCAGTTCTCTGGTCCTCCAAGGGGCCCTCTAACAAAAACACCTAAGATAGGACTTGCTATTCCTAATACTTCTCAGGTTAAAAAAGACACACATGAAGTATTTTTGTGAGCAACACTTTTCAGGATTTCAGCTCTCCTAAAAAAAGGAAAGAAACCTAAACAGCACTAATAATTTTCCTCCCCCATTCTGCAGCTCTGCTTTAAGCTAGTTCTGATTTTCAGTATTCAAAAGGCAAAAATATCTCTCAATATAAAGACACTCTCCTTCCTTCCCCAGACCTGAAGAATATCTGTGTAGCTCAAAAATTTGTATTTTCCACCAACAGAAGCTATCTTTTATTGGGCTATTTACCTCACCTACCTTGTCTCTCTCTACATATATGTAATTAATACTGGTTTACTCATACTTATATGTATTTGTAATTACTTATATGTAATTAATACTGGTTTTCAACAGTAAGGGACAATCTACAACATGACAGTAAAAAGTGTGCATATGTTAAGTGGAATAAACAAGACAAAAGCAAAATGACACTCTTTCCCACTTTACAATACAAATGTCATTTACGTGACAAAAGTAGGCCGAAAACTCTGACTGCATTGAGTACAATTAAAAATTGAATCCAAAGAATTCATGTCACATATGCTTTCAAACAAACCATTGCAATTTTGTGACGAATGATACCATTATCTGTTACACTAACTCCAGCTATCTGGTTCCACAGAAACCCCTCCCAGCTCTGCAGCAGGATCTCAAATTACAACCATTGTATATTGGAAACAGAAAACTCTCATTGGCCAACTCACTGAGAAGGCAGGAAGCTGTTTTCAGCTGGTTGTGGAAACACTGGCTTTATGCAAATTAACTCTAAGGAATGTCACACCCATTGTTTCTCTTAATTTAATATTTATGAATGGGAGATACATGAGAGATACATGCAATTAGATGGTTTCTAGATTGAGAAATGAATGCTGCAGTATATTTAGTCTCTATCTTCCCCCTCCACAAGGCTCGCCTTATCCTCTCCCCAAGCACACGGCTATGAAGGTGAATAGATTTGGGTTGAGGTCTTGTCTCTGTTAAATTCTCTTCTTGAATTTGAGCATATACCTTTGAGTAAGGGCAGCTGAATTACTTGTTTACTCTGAAGCTATTAACATATTTAGCAAACATTCCCCTAGATTCATACTACTACTTCAAATCATACAACCATACCCTATAGCATTCACTTTTGGGACAGGTATAATGACAAAAATTTTTCCCCTCATAGATACAATGAAGGTTCTTTGGCTGATGTTCACTGCTAACTGGGGAAAGTTTTCAAAAGGAGATTGAGTTTTCCTATTGCATGGGATTTTTATTCCCTTGTATTCACTCCCATTAAACAGAGTAATTTAATATGCTGGAACTCCCTACAGAGAAAGCAGTCTGTATACAGGAATGCATGGGGAATATTTCACCTCTTTTCAGAAAAGAAAAAAACAAGAAGGCCCTGAAAGCAGAATTTCCCAGTATTGTTTCCATGGTACTAAATATGCATTTGAGCCACCATATTTGGATAAAACTAAATGTACCTCTGAGGATCTGGGCCCATCTTACATTTTAAAATCACTTAATACACCGATTGTCTAAAAAACTTCACAATAGTTGTTTTGCAATACTTGTAACAGCCTGAAAGTGTGCAACTCTAATGGATACTCCACTCAATTGGGAACAAACAGGTCAGCAGACACCCAACGTGCATTTACAGGTTTATTCTTGACTTACTGAGTACAACTATCTCTAGGCACTAACACTGAAAGCCTGAAAAAACAAGTAACTTAAGCATTTCAATTACAATCGGTTACCTAATTGTGTCCAATGTGTTTAAGAGGGCACACTGGATGTATAGTCTATCCTCAAATTCTATATTTAGTATCAAGAATCAAAGTGACACGCTTTGCTTATGCTATTTATTTGTACACACTGCTGACTCTGTGTGGCTTTTAGATTTAGTGGTTTTCCAAAATGCAAATTGACTTATTCTATAGGTCAAACACTAGCATGTGCAAGCTGATAAACATCACCCTAAACTGAGACTTTTTTCTCCCCATACAGCTTGCATGGAGACAGACATAGTAACTAATGTTTTGGACTATTTAAAAAAAAAAAAAAAAGAAAGACTGCTTAAGTGTAAAGTACTTAATAGTCATAAAATCTCTTTAGCATCTGATTAGTTTTCTGGTGCCCCCACATGCTTGATTTACTGCATTTTTACCAGGTCCAACAGGAAGCTATGTAACACACCTTTATTATGTATTTGCCATACACTCACCTTACCATCTAGGAAATGGATGTATCCTACTGGAAGTTTGAAAGGGGAAGTTTATTTGCCAGAGAAACTGACTGAAATGCGGTTCTGTGCTTTGCTTTCAACTCAACCACCAAGTTCACTTTAAAGTTAACATATTAAAAGCAAGTTACACCAGGATAATCTGGTCTGATAAGCTATCATTACATATTATAATAATAATAGGCCTCTCGGGAAGGAACAGGAAGGATATATAAATGGAAAATGAGCCCTAAGAGACTTCATAAACCAATAAAAGCCTTAGACTTACATCCTTAAAGTTACAAGTTCAAATGCTGTCATGACAACCATATGCAGATAATCTGATGTCACATAAATGACATCACATTAATGACATCTTATGTCAAATAACTGACATAAGAGAAAAAAGCTAAATAACTAGACTCTGGTCTTTGAAAGATGCAAGAAAATGTTTATCTTGTGAGAGTAGTCGCACTGAATTCTACTGAACCAGTCACATAAATAATGTTACACATACATTTAAAGCATTTACAGAATTCATGTACTAAGAGCATTTTCTCCCCTTTTAAATTATACTCCTTATAATTTAAGCTTTAAAGGGACACTAAGTTGAAAGTACAACTATTTTAACAAGGTGTCTTGGATTGTTAAAACTAAAAGTTCTTTTTTGCACTTCTTTAAGTTCAGGCAATGGAAAAACAAGCAAGTCAGTTTCATATTGGTTTATAATGTTTCTTTACTTGGTTTTAAAAATACCACACACAAAAAACAAACCTTTCCATTGGAATTTTTAAAACTCCACACCAGCATTAGGCCCTACTGTGACGGTGCCCCCATAAGGCTTTATGGAAATATGCTTATGAATGTATATATATGACATAAGTGGAATATGTTTGATGCTACATATGCATGTAACATATCTCTGTAGAGGTTATGAGCTACTGAATCTATTAATCCTATTTGTATGCATGTATCATTTTTGTATTCAAAGTTATGAATATTGGCTGTATACCTGTCTGATTCTAAGTAGGTTTTAGTGAAGCAGTTGGTCAGCTTCCTGAGAAAAGACTATTCTCAGTAAGTGCCCAATCAAGAAGCCCTTAAGCCAACAATGAACTTGGAGACGCCAATCTACATCTGAGCTTTCCCAGGAATGTGGCTTGGCTGGTAAGGAACTCAGTCATGCATGGACATGTGACTTGCCCAGGTGACTCCAAAACTCCATTTTGTACCTGGACTTTGCATAGGAGAGAGGAAGGGGTCTCCACTCATAAGAGAAAGTCTATTTAAACCCCTGGGAGGCCCCTCCATTTTGTGTTCAGCTGACTAAAGAGATAGCCTCTTCACCCCCAAGGATACCTGAAAGAAACTGGAACAAACTACAGTAATTACAGCGGGTGTGACTGCTTGCTGGACCCAGACTAGAAGGAGGCTAGTCTGTAAAAGAGGCTTATTGGAACATCTCTGAGGGTGAGATTTTATCTGTATTCAGCTGCTTACTGTATTAGCATAGATTTGCGGGTTTTATTTTATTTTGCTTGGTAATTCATTTTGTTCTGTCTGTTACTACTTGGAACCACTTAAATCTTACTTTCTGTATTTAATAAAATCACTTTTTACTTATTAATTAACCCAGAGTATGTATTAATACTTGGGGGGGCAAACAGCTGTGAATCTCTCTCTATCAGTGTTATAGAGGGCAAACAATTTATGAGTTCACCCTGTATAAGCTTTATACAGGGTAAAACGGATTTATTTTGGGTTTGGACCCCACTGGGAGTTGGGCATCTGAGCGTTAAAGACAGGAACACTTCTGTAAGCTGCTTTCAGTTAAGCCTACAGCTGTTAGGAGACGTGGTTCAGACCTAGGTCTGGGTTTGCAGCAGGCTAGCGGGTTGGGCTCAAACCAGGCAGGGCACTGAAGTCCTAAGCTGCCAGGGCAGGAAAGCAGGAGCAGAAGTAGTCTGGGCACATCAGGTGGCAGCTCCCAGGGGGTTTCTGTGATCCAACCCGTCACACCTACATTAGTAAAATCTGTTATCAATAGGATGACTAGCATTAGCTAATTGTGCATATGCTTAAATGTTTACAGGATCAGGCCCTTACTTACCACTACATTAAAGAAATAAGCTTCAGGAAAAAAAGTGAACATAGCCTACCTTATTTTTGCTCCTCAGGCACCACAGTTGTTATTAGGGATGGCATTCAGAAGCACGCATGATTTATTTTTATTATTAAAGACCTAGTTTTGACCTCCGACCTATTTATACCCATTCTATGAAATTATTTCCTTTCAGAAAGCCTAAAATGTGAATAGAACACTGCACAAACTGTGTTCCATTCCTAACAATTTACATTCACCCCAAGTCACACGTTTGTTGTTATATTCACTTTTCCAACCCAGTGATGATAGACTTCACTAAAACATCTCAAACTAGCCCCAGATAATCCCCTCAGATGGAAAGGTGGTCAGTGAATAGCTTGCCACACTGTATAACACAAAGTAAGTTTCATTAGCGTCTACTAAAAATAGAACTGGACCATATATAAAAGAAAAACCCATAATTATTACTCTTTATTTGAGAGTAAGGAGCCTTTATCCTATACTGTCATGTCTTCTCGGGGGGAAGAGAATTAGCTAGAACAGTTTCATATTTTGAACTCCTCAGCAGTACTAAATAAGACCTAAGAGTGTTGGCAAAGTTAACCACAGTCCTGGGACCTGATCCAAGTCTCCCATGACAATAGGAAAAACATTAGAACTATAACATTCAAAATATTATTTAACTTTTAAAATCTTTGCACAGTTCAAAGTCTCCTTTGTTCCAGCTTTGCCTTTGAAAATGTCAGTTACATTCTGGAGACAAATTATTTCCTCCTAATTGTGTACAATATTATCTGAGTAGTCATAAGAACCACCATACTGGTTTAACCCAATTACCCACCTAGCCCCATATCCTATCTTCCAACACTGGCCAATGCCAAATGCTTCAGAAGGAATGAGAACAATAAGCAATCTGTCAAGAGATCCATTCCCCGTCATTCAATCCCAGCTTTTGGCAGTCAGAGGCTTAGGGACACCCAGGGCATGGGGTTGCGTCCCTGACTGTCTTGGCTAATAGCCATTGAAGGACCTATGCTCCATGAACTTCTCATTCTTTTTTAACCCAGTTATAGTTTTGGCCTTCACAACGTTCCCTGGCAATGAGTTCCACAGGTTGACTGTGTGCTGTCTGAAGTACTTCCTCATGTTTGTTTTAAACCTGCTGTTTTAAACCTATTAATTTCATTGGGTGACCCCTGGTTCATGTTTTATGTGAAGGAGTAAAATAACACTTCCTTATTCACCTCCACACCATTCATGATTTTCTGTGATTATATCAGGTTCCCCCCTTAGTTGTCTCTTTTCTAAAATGAGCGGTCCCAGTATTATTTTTAATCTCTCTTCAGATGGAAGCTGTTCCATACTAGGGATGTAAATATCATTTTTAGAAGTATCCATTTAAACTATTTAAATTATATTGGTTAACCGTTTAATCGTTAACAAGACTTGGGAGGAGGGGCCCACCTTGCTGTCTCTCCTCAGAGGTGGAGTTCAGTGGGTTGGGGCATCATTTACATGTGTATGGCTGGGCACTGCGCGCCTTGCTCTGATCCCACCCCTTGCTCTCCCAATTACTAGGCACTGCACTAGTTTGGCGGATCGTTGCCAGGAGAGCAGCGGTGCCAGGGAAGATCCAAATGTTCTGGCAGAGCCAGTAGTTCCCGGGCAGACCCACTGCTGCAGCCAGCTGCAAGAGAAGCAGAGCCGGGGCAGGGGGGAAATGGAGCTGTTGTGGGGCTGCCCCCAGCGGTGTCCTCTCTGCCGGGCACGGACTGATGCAGCGGTGCCCCAAGCTGCAAGAGCGCTGCAACCTCCAGCGCTCCCCAGGTATTGCTGCGGCATTTTTAATGTGCACATTAGATATTACAGTGTCATGAAATCATTTACCAATCTGTTTTAAACATTAACGGTAAGATTAATACTTATGGGTTAACTATTTAACTGTTTAATATTTTACATCCCTAATCCATACCGCTATTCATTTTGGTTGCCCTTCTTTGTACTTTTTCTAATTCTAATATATCTTTTTCAAGATGGGGCGAAGAGTCAGGATTTCTAATAAGAGCACTAGACACTCAACAGAACTGGGGGAGGGGGAAAAGGGAGGGAAGAGAAGGTGCTTAAAATGATTGCAGAATTCTTAAAAGCTGGTAAAAGGTTTAATCCTGTATAATGATTTACAAAGTGACAAGTAAAATAGATTTACTGTGACAGTTTGAAAGGAGACCAACATAAATAAAATTACCACTCACGTGGTCACAACCTCTCAACCACCCTTTTTACAGCTAAAAGCATATACAAAAGGAAGTGCTCGACCAACCTATATAATGATTCTCTCCCCCCACAGACAACACACACAATCCAGATCAACAGGGGGAAGAGAAAGGAAAGCCCAATAAAGCATGAAAGCTGTATTAAGTAATTGCTTTTTAAACTAACGGGGGGTGGGGGGTATCAAAACACTGAACAGCTTGTTGATCACAAAAATGCTGCAATTTAAAACTAAAAGATATTTATATACCAGAAATAGGCAACCGGCGGCACACGAGCTGATTTTCAGTGGCACTCACACTGCCCAGGTCCTGGCCACCGGTCTGGGGGGCTCTGCATTTTAATTTAATTTTAAATGAAGCTTCTTAAACATTTTAAAAACCTTATTTACTTTACATACAACAACAGTTTAGTTATATATTATTGACTTATAGAAAGAGACCTTCTAAAAACGTTAAAATGTATTTACTGGCACGCGAAACCTTAAATTAGAGCGAAGACTCGGCACACCACTTCTGAAAGGTTGCCGACCCCTGCTATATACTATATTCCTAAGTAAAAACTATCAATGCCCCTCCCCCCAAAAACTTAATACTTAATGGGATTTGAAGATAAAAATCCATTCAATTGAACTTGAACATCACTGTAATAGTTTTACTGCACAAAAGAGGCAAAACATAGCACACAATATTCATAGATTAAGTGTCCTAAATGCTTCCCTGGACAGTAAGTGCAATACAGCCACAACACAGCTCAGATCCTCTGGCATTGTTTGCACTGCTTTTACCATCGAATGCCAGCTACCAAGGATTCAATGTTTGCATTCGGTACCCTGGGCAAAAAACACATACAAGGTCTTACACTGTCTATTCCTGCCACTCTAATCCACAGAATAGAGCCAACCTCTTTCACTGAAACACAACAAAAACATAAAACTTTACCAACTTGTATAAATACAGTTCTCCCTCACACTGTACTTCTAATGTGCAAGTCACATTTCAGTTTCTTTGTCAAGGCTGTTGTCTCTCAAACTGTGTTTACACAAGCACCAAGGGCTGAGTTTTCTTCCACTGAAGCAAACTCATTCAGCTTCCAGCTGTGCAGCAAAAAAAAGCATTTAAAACACACTGGCTAGAGACCAGCTGCTCTTCTCTGCCTGCATTGAATTTCTGTCAGCTGCACTCGGCTTCACAACCTTAATCCACACACAGAGCAGATCGCAGGGCCCCAGAAGGACCTGATCTTCAGCCACAGAGCAAGGGGATGCTGTAGCTTTGGCAATGCCATTTCTCCTCCAATTAATCCCTCTGCCTTGCACAGATCACGAGGAACTGAATCTGCACTTAAGAGGCTCTCTCTCCTTCCCCTCCCCCCATACCTATCCCTTTTCCAGCCTCCTCCCCCATCTTTCACCCCCTCGGCTCCCCTAGCTCTAGGGCACATCGCAGCCGGCTGCGGGAACCCAGCTGATGCTAATCGTGTTTCCATCAGCGGTCCCAGACTCCCCCTCTCTGGGGGTGGGAGGGCGGAAGAGGAGAGACACACATGTTTCAGCCCCTTTGCCAATTACATCAAGCCCCAGACTCTTGCTGTAGCTGCTAGCACTAGCAGCCCATCCGTGGGTCCAAAGCCACACAAGCCAAGCAGGTCTCCCATCCTCCCCTCTTTTCTGGTGGGGCATCATCATGGAAAGAACACCCCCGCCCAGGTGCTGGAACTAAGGGTGCTGCAGCACCCCTGGGGTTTGAAGTGGTTTTCATCATTTATAGTTTACAGGGTTTATAGTTTGGTTCAATGGCTCTCAGCACCCCCACTGTACAAATTGTTCCAGCACCCCTGCCACACCCCTCCCGCCCAGATGAATTCTCCCCTGGATGCACGCTCCTTTTATACCTCCTCCTTCAGCGGCTTCTCAAAACTAGTGTCTAGCATCTGTTTCCTTTATGTGAATGTACAGAATCAACATGGATAATGCCCACTTCCCCCACAAACCATCTCAGAGACTGTAAACAGGTCAATAACTGCCAAGGGCATCTTCCTTGCAAAAGAAAAATAAAAGTGTGAACATTAAAATAATTATGTATATGAGAATCTTAAACAGCATCTTGGTGTTTACAGCAACCCTGGGCTTGAGGACACATTGGAAGTCATCTGATTCAACCACATGACTGAGTAAAATTACTCTTCATTAAGCAGGTTTTGGGAAAATTCACTCTGATTTCACAACTTGCAAGGAAACACACACAAACACACACAGAGTTCTCTGCAGAATTCCCATTATTTAACATAGTCTCTAAATACAAAGCACTGATTTGAACTGAAAGCCTGCCACCATTCCCTCCTCTCCCTCTCCCCCACAACCCAACTCTCCCCATCAGCTCTGCTGGACCACACAGTGCTGCATCTCTGTGCGGGATAAGCATAGGTAAATCGAAACACCTGTATTTATCCAACAGAATTTCCCCCTCTCCCTCCTGCGAAGAGCATGCATCTCCATCTGAGTCTTAACTACTGTCCACAGACCTGTAAAGTCCAAGCAGAAATGCCTAATGAGAATCCGATTTGGCATCCAAGTGTTCTCCCACCATCCCTCTCCCTGAAGGGCAGTTTCCTACATAGCACACTGGTTGATGTTATAATTTGCTTGCCAATCCTCCAAGGAAGGAAGCAGAGTGGGGGAACTAAAATCAGTGTCACATCAACACATGGCTGCTGGACTCTCGGGTTTCCATGTGCTGACAGCTTTTCTCAAAACACATAATAGCACCTAAGAACTACCCACAGAAGCAGTTACCACACAAGCCTTTCTCTGAAACCCAGGGCACCTGAGTATCCTTAGTTCTACTGACTGAATTGAGATTATTCATAAAGAGTTATTTTACAATAATACCTTGAGGCCCCAACAGAGATTGATGCTCCATTGTGCTTGGTTCTGTACAAAAAATGAAGGAAGGCAATCCCTGCTCCAAACAGACAAGTCAGACAGAGAATGGGACTGCTATTTTCCTTTTTACAGATGGGACACCAATTTCCAGAGAGTTTAAGTGATTCACCCATGTCTGTAGTGCAGGACAGAATTGAACCCGGACAACCGGAATCCCAATTCAGTCAGTGCCTTAATCCCGAGACGCTCTTTTCTCACTCCATCCAGTAGAAATCTTTTATAGGACTGGGTCCATTGTTTCCAGAAAAAGAGTATATATACACATATTTCTTTAACTGTGTAAATATATACGGCTCAAATCCTCCAAGGACTTACGCATGGTGCTTAATTTTACAAAGTGAGTAATCCCAACTCCCATTGTGGGATCAGGGCCTGGTAATATATTGTGCATTTGACAGCGCTCTGTAGAGTCAGTTTCGTCATTTCATATGTCAGTTTCCTCTGTTTATGTCTTATACATACCAACAGGGGAAAGAAACACTTTTGTTTTTTTTTTAAAAGGGGAAAGTATGACTATAAAGCCATGCAAATTGGTAGGGTAACTCAGCTGTAAATGAAATACTTGAAACAATTTTTTTTAACTGACTAGATTTCAGATTGGTATCTCTTTAATACTGTAAATGAGTTATTAATGGCACAGGTAAAAAAATTATTAATTTTAATTATGAGTGCCACTTTCAATGAATTTCCTACTTTGTGTTATTCAAACAACAATACAGTGAACCCTCAAAAGTAAGATTTAGTAATAATTACAGATTTTAGCATCTACATATTACATTCCCTTTGATAGGAAAAACGTTTTCATATAAAAAGGGGTTCTGATGACATTCTGAGAGTTTAAAGATGAAGTCCTCTGCTTAAATATTTTAAACAATATGATTTGACTTAATTCAATCTGTATTTTTCAACAGATAGATATCTGAAAAGTGTTAATCAAATGTGTGTGTAATCAAGGGTGCTGGAACAATTTTTATAGTTGGGGTGCTGAGAGCCATTGAACCAAATTGTAAACTTTGTATATGATGGAAACCACTTCAAGCCAGAGGGTACAACAGCACCCCCAGCACCTCTACTTCCAGCACTTATATGAGTAACGTACAAATCTCTAAGGCGGATCCTTTTGAAATAGAGGGGTTTCAACATGAAATTTTGTCCTGAGAATTATTATTAAAGCAACCATTCATGAAAGGAAAAATGACAAATTCTATGCACAAAGAAAATGTTTGCGCTACATTTTCAAAGGTGACTAGTGATTTCGGGAGACTCTTTTTGGGTGTCCAACTTGAGTTACCTTAAAGGGGCCTGATTTTCACATGGGAAGTGCTTAGGACATACTAGATTTGGGCCACTTTTACAGAATCTCATTTAATGGACCCAAAAAACTAGTAACCCGGGAAAATGTGCAGAATTGGTCAGAAAAATGTTGTCCAAACCAACTTTTGATGGAAAATTATGGGGAAAATTACACGAAGATGTGTATGATTTTTGTGTTTTTTGTTTTCCAACCAGCTGCAATTAGTAAAAAAAATTTTAAAAAAAATTACTTAAGTTTGAGAAGCATGCATAATTCAAGGCTCTATGAGAGGTATGGGAGGCTTTCCCGACAGCAGCTACAGAGAATGTGTGACAGGATCATTCTTCTGGGTTGTTTTATAATAAAGGCTGAAAAGAGAGGACAGTTATTCTGTTTGCAGCACTATTCTAGTGAAAAATTTTACACAACACAGAGATGAGCCCTAGCCCTGATCCTGAAATGCTTGTACACATGCTTAACTTTGTTATTAATGTATTGTTATTTGTTATTTGTATTACTACAGCGCCTAGCACTCCCAATCATGGAGCAGGACTGCATTGTGCTAGGTGCTGTACAAACACAACATAAACTAGTTCTATTGACTTCACTGAGACTACTCAGAGTGCCCAATGTTCAGCACGTGCATAAGCGTTTGCAGGACCAAGTCCCTAGTTTGTGTACATTTGTTCCATCTATTTGTTCTTTAGGAAGTTGAAGACATTTATTCAATTTATTTCTATTCTCCATTTAACATATGCTTTGTGCCTCCCATTATGCACATCAGTGGAGGAAGAGCCCCTTAAATCTCTCTCTCTCACACACACCTCCACACACACACGTTTTATATAATCAAGAGAAATATTTCATTCCCAAGGATTCTAAAGCACATGACAGATATATTACCTAAGCACCCACAGAGTAATCCTAATGACTTTATCCATCAATACTGAACTGATGCAACCACCTCTAGGGCAAAACCTGGCAGCTGCTTAAGAACGCACAGAAGCAGTGCGTAGACTACACAACAGTATTAAAAATCAGGGAGCAAAGAATATTGCACTCGGTGTTTCTTAGGGAACTTAAACAAGCAGATAAATTAATATCAATTGGATATTAGAACTAATTTCTAGGTTGACACTAGAGATTATTATTTATTATGTGTATTACTAAAGTGCCTAGGAGCCCCAGTAAGGGACCAGGACCCCATTATGCTAGGAACTGTACAATGTGCAAAATACCAAAACCTCAAACTCCTCCTGTAGTACTTCAGCCCCCCTCCCTGCCAATCTAAGCTTTAAAGCTTCAAAAATTGAACAGGGAGTTGGTCAAGCAAGCAGCTAAGGGATTCGGCCACTTGGCCTACTTGACAGCTAGTCCCTCCCAAGAAGCAGCTGACTGTACTGTACTGGTTTTGTATGCATGAGTGAGCAAGGTTGATAACTAGCGGCTGGCCCGCAAAGAGGCTATGAGAGCTGCTGGTACTGCAGTTCTCCTTTAGTTCAGTGAGTAGGGGCCTGTGTTTCTGGAGCATGAGAACCAGGGTTCTAGTCCCAGCTGTTCATTTATTGTAACAGAGGATTTATTCCGTAACTATACCTAGGGCCCAGCCAAATTCACAGTCATGAAAAATGTGTCATGGACCGTGAAATCTTATCTCTTGTGTACTTTTACCCTATATTACATATTCAAACTGGGGTCCTGACCCAAAAGGGGGTCGCAATGCTATACTAAAGGGCTCATGGGTATTGCCCCCCCCTTACTTCTACGCTGCCTTCAGAGCTGGGCACCCGGCCAGCAGCCACTGCTGTCAAGGCAGCGCAGAAGTAAAGGTGGTAATACTGCGACTGCGACCCTGCTCCAATATTGTTGTGATCCCCTTTTGGGTCAAGACTCCCAGTTTGAGAAACACCATTAAGTCTCAAGGGCTT
Source organism: Natator depressus (assembly GCF_965152275.1). NCBI lineage: Eukaryota > Metazoa > Chordata > Testudines > Cheloniidae > Natator > Natator depressus. The sequence continues at coordinate 65,797,252 of NC_134240.1, read as the reverse complement.
TTACATGTTAATATTTTGCTGTTTTAAAATACATATTCATGCTTTGTTACAACACCGTGAAATTTAAGATTTAAATATCTGAACCCATGAAATTCAATATTTTTAAAATGCTATGACCATGAAATTTACAAAAATGGACCGTGAATTTGATAGGGCCCTAGCTATATCCCACCTCAAAGGTGTCAGGACATGGGCTTCAAGGTCATACCCCTGTCTCTCACCAAATTTCTCAGGGAAAAAGGTCCCAGGAAAGGGGAGACTAATAAATTGCCAGTTTTATAGCAAAACTCAATGTGTTTAGTAAGATTCACATGAAGATTTTGGATCTGTGGAAATATGAACTTCGTCTGAACCAGAGGAACTGAACTGGTTGTTCTAGAGAAAACTAAATGACTAAATCTGTGTTAACTAAATCTACACTTGCCAGAATTGTCATGGAATCTTAAATGGCCATGAATGCTCAGGACCTTGGCTCTATGGCTCATCTAAGGGTATGTCTACACTTAAAATGCTGCAGCTGTGCCGCTGTAACGCTTCTGGCCATGTCTACACTACCACTTACGTTAGCAAAACTTATGGGAATATTCCAACCCCTGAGCAATATAAGTTACGCCGGCATAAGCATTAGTGTGTACAGTGCTATGTTGGCCAGAGAGGTTCTCCCCCCAGCATAGCTACCATTGCTCGTTGGGGGCGGATTAATTATGTCGACAGGAGAGCTCTGACCTGTCGGCATAGAGCAACTACATGAGAGATCTTACAGCAGTGCAGCTGCATCAGTAAAGCTGAGTCACTGTAAGCTCTTTAGTGTAGACAAAGCCTCAGTGTAGACACTAACTATGGCAACAGGAGGGGTTCCATCGACCTAGCGCTGTTTACATTGGGGGATAGGTCAGTATAGCTACATCTCTCAGGGATGTGAAAAATCCACACCCCTGAGAAACAAGTTCCTAGTGCAGACCAGGCCTTAGGCTCAGTATCTTATAGAACCATAGTGTAGCATTTGTTGAGTACTGACAAAGGGAAGAATGACACATACTGAAGAACCAAACACAATTTGCCCTGCAGCACCAGTTGGAGGAAAGAGGGGGTTCTTTGGAGATTTCTCCTTTGTACTGGCCAGGCTAACCCAGTCTACTTTCAGAGGCATGATCGGATCACAGCCTGAAGTGGTATGCTTCAGGCAGAGTGTTTCCAGCATCGTTTCAGTACTCCGAATCACTTCACTGAAGATCAAAAGGGTTTCGGCCTTCTAAGTTCATAAACTGGACCAAGGGCTTCGAACGGGAATTGGCTACAGTCAGTAAGTCTCACTGACTGGCAGGGTTAAGTTCTTTGTCTGTGTTTGTTTTGTTCTTGGTTTTTCTTGGTCCCTGATGATTTCCATTGGCAGCAACGGCTTCTTAGAACAGATTTACTGTGACTTTTACTTACTCCCTAATAATAATGATGCTACCAACCAAGTTGAAATGTTACCCTTTTTTAGAGCTTTATACCAAAGTGATGTTAGGAAAAGATGACCTCTGTTTGTCAAGGCTTACATGGGCCATTTACACATGAATGACTACATAGTAGATATGTAAGTTTCTTACCCTGTCAGCTTTAGAAGAGAAAAATATGTTAAAGAAAGTGTTTCTTCCCTAGAAAATCCATCACACTGGATTTGAAGACCTCCAAATTTACCTTCTTCAGAGATCTGACAATATTCCTTTGATTTTTGCTTTGGGAGTGGTGTGATGTGGTTACAGGCTAACTTTTGCTATTTCTAGACTTTTTTTTTTTTTAAGTGCATCTTGGGATCTGTAGTTTTGAGCACACATGATTCTGTCTGCTTTAAAAGCTGTCTGTTTAAAAGAAACATTTCTCTTAGGATATAGTGTTTGTCTTTATAATTTTTTTTTTCCAGTAGCGTAGTGCAATCTGGCACCTTTCATATGATTGCCTTAACAGACCTGGAGTCCAGTGACTTGAAGCCACAGAGCAGGTATAGCAAAATTTAAGTATCCTCACATCTGCTTAATTATTGTACCTGTACCCTCTTTGGAGATATGGACTGAGTGGTCAGGAGAATGCATCTAAAGGTAGTTCACTCCGGCTATGTCTACACTGCGTACTCCACAGCAGCTGGGCTGCTGTAGCACTGTAATGCAAACATTTATTACAGAGACAGAATGGGTTTTTCTGTCACTTTCGTTAATCCACACCTCCAAGAGGCAGTAGCTAGGTTGACAGCAGAATTCTTCCATCGACCTTGTGATGTCTACACTAGTGCTTAAGTCATCTTAACTTCATCTCTCAGGTAGGCAGCCCATTCATCCAGTTTTAAGCTAAACAGTTTTGGTTTTGTATGGTTTGTCCCTGTCTGGTACTGATATGTAACCGGACATGGTTTTATCTGGTATCATCATGGACACACTGAGGATTCCATTTTGCAAAGCGCAGGCTCCACCCTTGCTGCCACGACCTGGGTGACGCTCTCTTCAAAATGGCATCCTTATATGGCGCGACCTTGCACTCACCATGCATGTGAAGTAACACAGACTGTGGTAGGCTCATGCCATCCTGGAAGTTTGTGCAACTGAGATGATGTCCTGTATTCTAGAGATGCATCAGTGGCCATCCTACTCTTGGGGGCAGTGAATTTTTCATACCCCTAAATGACATTGCTTGGTCGACTTGTGTTTTAGGTTTAAACCAGGCCTAAGAGCTTTGTGACACCTGTTAGCAATCCTAGTGTAGACAAAGGCAACTGTTGTTGATACACCTCTCAGCTGGTTGAGGTAAATCTTAGGGGTTGGGAGCCTACTATTTCCCTCAGACAGCTAACATGTTAAATCTACAATTTGCCTTGTCTACATTAGGATTTTAACAGGTGTTACTTAATATGTGTTAGCACTTTTTTCCTAGTGAAGTCAAGGCCCCTAGGTGTGAATACAGATCATTAGTCTGCTGAAATCTCTATCAAGATTATTGGTAAGTGATAATTGTAATGATTTTTTTTTTTTTTTTTTTTTTTTTTTTACACTGTGGACATATAGGTCTCAGAATTAGACCAAGATCAAGCTCATTGTAAATAGGTACTAAAATGAGACAGCACTAAAGTAACACTGATCTGAGCTAAAATTAAACCTATGATGTGGCAAAATGAAAGCAAATTAATGGACAACAAATCAGGAGATTTAGATTTAATTTAAATATAAACATCTGTATGTTAAAGTCATGTTCTGGCACTTTAATCCAGTATGAATATAACCTAATTAAAGATTATTTTATATGGGACATGCATTTTGATACTCCAGTTTGTGGGGTTCAAAAGAGACATTCTAGTCACTTAATTCTTTGACAGACAACTGTTTTACACCATCATTACACACACAAACACACAAAATAGTTTTAGGTTTTTTTAACAGTAGAATACACGCTGGCTTTCTATAGGATGCATATTGCCATCTCATTTACCTACATGGCTGCATTTTCATCTTTTTCTACCAAGGCAAAAAACCAAAAACCACTCACGTGTGCATTATCTCTCCTCTTCCCCCCCAGTCCCACCCCCACAAGCTAACAAAGTAAATTGGTTTTAAAACAGTGGAAAACAATCCATTCTCTTCAGCTGTCAAGAACTGTTCTCCAAAGTCTCTTAGGAAATTAAGTAAAATAACTTCTCTGATGGAAAGGCATTAGGATTTTCCTCATAGAAACAGAAAGCTCACACCTGAATATGCCTCGGATGAAAATGAAAGTCCATAGTACAGAATGTATATGACACCCTGCAAAACAGTTACCACACCAAGTCAAACTACCAGAACTCTATTGATTACATGACCGTGACTGGCAACGCAGCAGGGAAGTCATCCACATATAAGGGCTAGAGGTGTATTCTGAGTACTTATCAGAAGCCAGTGCAATAATTCTTACCTGGAAAGTGCTGTTTGCAGCTGCTCGTTGATTTGTCAGCACACATACTGCTCTCTCCTCATGATTTATGATGTTCTAGCACTGAGACTTCTATTATTGTCCTCATTTATTGCCTGCAGCTGTCATTCTTACCAGCAATTCTACAGTTGGTTTGTAGGTGAAGTACCTAAGGTATTTAGAGCGTACACCTAGAGGTGCAATTTTAATCAAACCGATTCACAAGCTGCATTTAGATGTTGGAACAACGAACAGAGCACAGCAATTAAAGTGGACTTGACCGACAGAGATAAAGTCGTATCTCTCTCTCTCTCTCACACACACACACAAGCAATTAAATACCTCCAACAGTATTTGTATCTAGCAGCACTATGGATTTATGTGCATTTGTTAAATAAAAGGTAAAAATTTCTACAGCTCAGACTCTCAGAGCCCCTGACAAATATTTAAAAATGCAATATATATGTTATAAAGGTTACAAATCCAGCATTTTCACTTCACCCTCTCTCTTCTCCCACTCTCGCCCAAAATGACCAAGCAAAAGGTAAACAAACAAAAAACAACCCCACTCACCATTTACTATTCCCTCACTATTCTTCCCCCTTTCAAATGGATGGACTTTCCAACATGTCCTATAAGTCAACAGATTCAGGCTATTTCAGACTAACGGGTGTGGGGGCTGAGCTACGTTATTTCCCCATATAGAGATCCTCCCATCTGAGGAAGAATTTTCTACACATCTAGAATTTGAGTTTCAAAAGGTACCAAGCCTCCACAGCTGCCACTTAAGTCAGTGGGAGCTGCAGGTGTTTTGTACTTTTGAAAATTAAGCCCCCAGTTTCGTAAATAATTGTTCATAAACAAACATTTCAGAGACAGCAAACTGAGGCAAAGTGTGAGATAGTGGACTCAAGCAATAATGAAAATCTCTTTTTTTTTTTTCTTTTTTTCTTTTTAAATGAAAGCAAAGGACATTTCTAGCCCTGATGGTTGTGGAGAAAAACTTGTAGGCATGAATTCTAAAGGAACGAAAACCAGAAGGCAAATAAAAAGAACCCCAAGTGAATTATTATTTACAACCTTATGATTTTGGGCGGCCTGGCTCATAATGGATGAATGTTGGACGTCATCAGTTCTGGATTCTTGACACCTAGTTGTCTGCTTTAATCACTAGACAACACCGTTCCTGTCGTACATTCACTCTTTCAAACACTATGCAAACTACACAACCTAAAACTACAACACGCAAGTCAAAAATGTTAATCATCAAGTTACAGAAGGAGGGTGCCTGAAGGCTACCATTTCTGTAGTCAAGCATTATTTACATTTTAAAAGAGGATAAAAAACACAAAAACCAAATTACAAATGACAAATTAAGGCTCTTGACCTAAACCTCTAAAAGCAAAAAGAAAAACCATGCTTCGGCTCATACCATCATATTAAGGTATTGTAGGACAGCTGGAGTGTAAAACCATGTAGTATTCAGATATTGATCAGTCACATTTGTGCAATCCTATTATCACCCTTAGAAAAGTTTGGTCTGATCATATCAGTGTGTATTTCCAGAAGTGTACAGAATTGAACCTGTCGAATAATGGCCCCTAAAAAAACAATTAGTTTCTACACAGTAGTCTACTTTCCAGGTTAAAAAACAAAATCAGCTTTCAAATAGGTTTCAGAGTAGCAGCCGTGTTAGTCTGAATTTGCAAAAAGAAAAGGAGTATTTGTGGCACCTTTGAGACTAACCAATTTATTTGAGCATAACCTTTCGTGAGCTACAGGCATCCAATGAAGTGAGCTGTAGCTCACGAAAGCTTATGCTCAGATAAATTGGTTAGTCTCTAAGGTGCCACAAGTACTCCTTTTCTTTTAGCTTTTAAATAGTATGCTAAATAGAGAACCACATGCTGTTCAAAGTTGTATGATGCTCAAACTATTTTTTAGGCTCACCATTCCGACATTTACATCTGTATTAAACCCCTCATCCTCCAGCTAACAACATTTAGGAAAAAAGTTCAGTCTAAAATTAAACCTGCAGTTTTTTAGGGATAAAAGTAGCCACCTAAAAGCTAGCCTAGCTTTTAATCGATATACTGTATTCTTTACAAATGGAATTTCTCTCACATGCACTTTCGCTCCCTTTTCCTCCATCTCTGTGTGTAACTGGAAGACACTCTTTCTCTCTATCCTTCTCGATAGATGTTACAACACACAAATATACAAGGACACACAAATTTAAAGGCTGCTTTCAGGCTGAGGCTGTCCCTGCGAGCTTTCAGCTTGGAGCAAATGTTTCTAGTTAAATTAAGAAAATCACAAATACTTAGTCTCTCTCACACACGCTCTTAAGAACAGTGGGAGCCACAACTGAAAAGGGGAGTTTGTTCCAATTGCCTAAAATTCACCTGATGTTGTCCTGATCCACTGATGTGGCAGAAAGACACAGGTGGAGAACTCCAACTGTTGAACTGAACTCTTGAAGTTCCTCATCCTAGTCACTCAAAAATAGCAATGAAAAGCTAATAACATTTGAAGCATCCCTCATTCGTTAAATTTTCTTAACATTGGGGCAGGAGGATTTAAGCATTATCAACATGGAAAAAAAAAACACATCTCGGAACATTTTCAAACCTGATCCACTTACAAGTATTGTTTAAGCCAGGGGTCAGCAACCTTTCAGAAGTGGTGTGCCGAGTCTTCATTTATTCACTTTAATTTAAGGTTGCGCGTGCCAGTAATACATTTTAATGTTTTTTAGAAGGGCTCTCTCTGTAAGTCTATATATTATATAACTAAACTATTGTCGTATGTAAAGTAAACAAGGTTTTCAAAACGTTTAAGAAGCTTCATTTAAAATTAAATTAAATTAAAATTACACCGCCGGACCACTCAGCCCACTGCCAGCCTGGGGTTCCGTTCACCTAGGCCGGCAGCAGGCTGGGCAGGGCCTGCAGCCGGGACCCCAGCTGGCAAGGGGCCGACAGCCAGAAACCCAGACCGGCAGCGGGCTGAGCGAGGCTGGCAGCCAGGACCCCAGACCGGCAGTGGGCTGAGCAGCTCAGCCCGCTGCCGGTCTGGGGTTCCGTCCACCAGCTCCTGCCAGCCAGGGTCCTGGCTGCTGGCCCCGCTCAGCCCGCTTCCGGTCTGGGATCCTGGCCCTGCCCACATAGAGTGGGTACCTACCTTCTCCCTGGTTCTAGCCCATTCTCTTCCCCTCTCTCTTCACTGAGCTGAGGGTGGGAGTGCACTGAGCACAGGGCTGGGGGTGAAGGAGCAGGCTGGGGGTTGGAGTGTAGGGTCTGGCCAGGAGCTAGAATGAGGGAGGGGGCTCAGGGTTGGGGCAGGAGGTTTGGGTGTGGAGTGCTTACCTGGGCAGTGCCCATTTGGTGTGAGGGGTGCAGGTAGGAATGGGGAGGGGGGCAGGAGCTCCTGTTTGGTGCTCAGGGTGGGGGTGAGAATGTGAGGGGTGCAAGAGTCAGGGCATGGGGTGTGGGTATGCGTGGGGGGTGCTGGAGTCAGGGCTGGGTCATGGGGGGTTGCAGGGGTCAGGGCAGAGGGCTGGGTGTGTGTGAGGGGGGTGTAGGGGTCAGGACAGAGGGCTGGGGGTGTGGGCTAGGGTTCTGGGGGTGCTCCCAGCCCCCTGCCCAGAGCAGCTCACGGCAGGGGGCTGGAGGGGATATGCCCTGATTCCACCCCCCTTCCCCAATGCCCCGTCCCCACATCTTCTCCGCCTCCTCCCCGAAGCAGCAAGCACACTGCGGCTCCACTTCTCACCCCTCCCTTGCAAGGGCCATCAGCGGATCGGCAGCAGTGAAGGAGAGGAGATGGGGCAGGAACCCCGCACACTGGGGGAAGAGGCGGGGGAAGGGGGACCTCGCCTGCCCTGCAGCAGCAGCCAGCAGGAGCAAGCTTCTTCACCCTGCCACCATGGGCCCGGGTGGGCAGGATTTTTAATGGCACGCTGCTGCCTGCCGGAGTCCCGGCCTGGGTTCGGCAGCGGGCTGAGCGGGGCCGGCGGCTGGGACCCGGCAGGCAGCAGCGTGCCATTAAAAATCAGCTTGCGTGCCGTCTTCGGCACGCATGCCGTAGGTTGCCGACCCCTGGTTTAAGCCATAATTTGTTTTTAAGACATAAATCACAAATCTGAACTTACTTCCTGGCATGAAACCTTTAGGGCACAATCCTGAGAACATTTAAGCACATATCTTTACTAACCCAAGCATCTAGGTGTACTTAGAGCAACTTAAGTTGCTCATCCGCATGTGTGGGCAAGGGCAGGCCAATATACATTAATTGTAAGTGTTGAGACCCAGATTTTTAAAAGTATGTAGACACTCCTGTGCTCAGTGTCACAACTCTATGTGATATAGAAGACTAAATCTCATTTTCAAAAGGGATTTAGGCACCTGGGGGCTACATTCAATCAACATTTAGGCTCCTAAATCAGTTAGGCATTGCAATGTTCAGCACAGCAACACCTTAATACCTTAAGAAAATTGGACCTTAGACCCCTTAGGGTTTTAAAGTAAATGGAAAGGGTATGGTAGTTATATCAGGGAGTGTGTTTGTATCTCAAACTAAAAATATTACACATTCACAAAACAAGCCATATCTATCTTCAAACACAGCAGTTGCCAGAGAACACCTGCCTTTTCAGTGTTGTTTATTAGGGTTTTGTATTTATTTAAGAAAGAAGCCAAGCAATCTTTTAAAAGGGATTGGCATATGTGTAGCTCATCTTTAGCCTCCTTTGAAAATGTTTCCGTATCCACATTGGAAGTGAGGAAAGAAACTTGGCTCCAAATTCTTTGCTTCTTCCATAAAAAAAAAAGTCAGATCACTGTCCTGCCTTACCAATTTCTGCCATAAAATAAAGTGAGAATTCACGAGAGCCTGGGGGAATAAACAGAAAAATATAAGTATTTTAAAATATATTTAATGCGCCAGGAGATATGAACTATGTTTCATCATGTTGTGACTTAATACACTGGGAAACTACTAGGACAAGATGCTGGCAATATTACAAATATTTTTATTTTTCTCTATTGAAAGACAGTTTCAGACAACGGGGAGCTAAAAATGACATGCCAGGCCTCTGTTTTTCTTTGTTTAAACGAAGTTCAGTGAGGTACAAAGTACTAAACTATACAGCAGTCTCAGAAATACTTGAAATTCTTCTGCAAAGAAATATCAGAAATTTTGACCGCGCTTTCATGACAGGACTATTCCCAAAATAGGAACTGGACACAACAATTTCACAAACCGTTATAACGAAATTTATGCACTGAGAAAATAATTTTCATATTCTTTCAAGACATGTCACATCATAATAAAGTCAATAAGGATTGGAGTGGGCAAATTACTTGGAATCTATCAGGGTGTTTTCATTTTTTGCATTTAAGTGTGAAAGGAATCTAGTGAAACAATTACATGAAGCCATGATCAAAAACCTATTGTTAAGCATCTCACTTCGCCTTAGTAATGAACTGTTGCAAATGGAACAAAATTAGTATATATTCATGTGATTTTTTTCCCCTCCTTACTTCAATGATAAATACATTCACCTAGGGTTGCGAAGCATCCAGTTTTTGACCAGAACACCCAGTCAAAAAGGGGCCCTGGCAGCTCCAGTCAGCACCGCCAACTGGGCCATTAAAAGTCTGGTCAGCAGCGCAGCAGGAGCCTGGGTCTAAGGCAGGCTCCGTGCCTGCCCTAGCTCCGCGCAGCTCCCAGGAGCAGCCGGCAGGTCCCTGCAGCTCCTAGATGCATGAGCGGCCAAGGAGGCTCTGCACGCTGCCCCCGTCCCAAGGGCCGGCTCCACAGCTCCCATTGGTCGGGACCCACGACCAATGGGAGCTGCGGGGGCAATGCCTGTGAGCACAGGGACAGCGCACAGAGCCTCCCTGGCTGCCTATGCATCCAGGGGCGGCCAGCCACTTTCTGGGAGCCGTGATAAGCGTCGCCTGGACCCCATATCCGCTCCCCAACCCCCTACCCCAGCCCTCTCCTGCACCCCCAATTTCTGGCCCCACCCAGAGCCCGCACCCCCAGCCCATAGCCCAGACCCCCCCCCGCACCTCAACCCCCTGAGCCAGCCCAGTGAAAGTGAGTGAGGGTACGGGAGAGCGAGCAACAAAGGGAGGGATGATGGAGGAAGTGGCCTCGGAGAAGCTGCAAGGGCAGGGCCTCAGGGAAGGAGTGGGGCATAGAGTGGGGCAAGGGTGTTCTGTTTTGTACGATTAGAAAGTTGGCAACCCCACATTCACCTAACGGCACTGAGTAGAGCCAGGCAGGGTACTACGAGATACAGCGCAAGCTTGTGGGACAGCTGTACTACATGAATCAGTGTTGTTGTTGCATCTAACAGATCTAATATCAGTTAAAATAGGCAAGGAACCCCTATGGCCTAAGATAGCACTGAACCCAGATATCCAAAGATTAAAGATAATGTATTAACACACTGCTCCAATCAGTCAACTTACATTCTAGTGCAACCCATGGAAATATGTCCAATCTTCAACACAGATGCTTAACATCTCTGTGTTTTAGTTAAGGGAACTACAATAGTAAAACCAAATTGAGCACATTAAATATTTTGTTGCAGACCTCTTCTTATTCCTGAGCACAAAGAGGTATTTTCTGGCAAGGCAGGCTGAGAGAGAAGTGGAGGGGGAAAGTTGTAAGAGCCAGTGGATCTGTACATATTTTGGCAGATTTACTTAGTAAATTGTTCTGGATAAACATTTAAGACACGTTATTTACTGTTGTTGAATCTGCCCTTAAATGGCAACTGTAAGAGCATGGATAAATAGACTAAGATGTCATCTATCCAGACTACAGTTCCTACAGAGCAGTTTACTTTCATACCCTCTGCTTTTAATCTGTGTCAATGATATTACCAAATCAGTGCCACTCCCACTTATTTAAATCAATGCCAGATAAGGTCCTAGTTTTTTAGCTTCCTAAATAAATGCTTCTGAGCAAATTTTTCTCCATCTTCTACAGCAGAACAAATTATCACAATAAAGCTGCAACATACGAGGGCTCTTGCCTTTTCTGGTCCTGATCCTGGAATTCGACCATCTGCATGCACAATTTCCTTTAAAGTGAATCGGAATCCTGCATAGAGGACTTCCAGGTTGATGAAACCAAAAGATCCAGAGTTTAAAGCACAAAACATACATAATGCAAAACTGCATACACAATACTATGCGCACGCACACAGGGAATATATGATGGTGTGTGGTCTGATTTACAGATTTTATCGGCAGGTGGTTAAGATGTCCTCATTATTATCAAATGGCTTTGCAACTGGTCAGTTATGTAGGTCAATTCAAACCAGTGCCAGTAAAAGCTACACACCACACCACTGTGTATTCTGACAGTCCTGACAGAAAAATATTTATTAGTATTTCAGGGAGTTTCAAAAGAAAGTTACTAGAATTACTATTATACCCCTCTGCCTGTCAAACCAGTGGTCTGAGTTAAAAGAGGCCTGATTTTCTGAAATACCGAGAGCCCACATCTATTTTAATCAACTGCAAGCTCTCTGGGGCAAGGACTGTCTTTTACTATGTGTTTGCAGAGTGGCTATCATAACGCAGTCCCAATCCCCAATTTCAATTTTAATACAAAACACAAATAATAATCCTAAAAATAGGTGCCTATCACCTCGGAAAATGTAATCCTGTAAGTCCTAGCACACAGACCTGACATGGAAATTACAATTCAAAGTCACCAGCACAGGATTTTAAAAAATATTAGGCTTGTGTCTGCCTCATGCTTCTTTATGAAGTATAAACAAAGTCTGAATGGGTTTTTCTTTGCTTGCACTTATACCTTAGACGCTAGGTTCCCTGTAAACTGCAAGGCCACGCAGCAGGCTATTTAGGGCCACACATGTCCCATGGCCCGGCCCGACCCAGCCCCTCTGGAGCTGCTGGAGAGAGGAGCCCCTCCCCCAGCCCAGTCCGGCCAGAGCTGCCATAGTGGGGAGAAGTGCCCCTCCCGCCCCACCGCACCCCCGGCCCAGGTGCTGCTGTGGGGAGAGAGAACTGGGGGAAGTCCTCTCTTCCCGCCATAGCCCCAGGGCAGCCTGCATCCCAAAACCCTCATCCCCAGCCCCACCCCCAGAGCCTGCACCCCCAGCTGGAGCCCTCACCCCCTCCGCACTCCAACCCTCTGCCCCAGCCCTAAGCCCCTCCTCCCTAGCCCCACCCTGGAGCCCGCACCCCAAGCTGGAGCCCTCACCCCTCTCCATGCCCCAATCCTCTGCCCCAGCCCTGAGCCCCTTCGCACACTCCAAACCCCTCAACCTCACCCAGCCACATGAATTTTGTTATGTGCACCAATATGGAGATGATGTGTCACACATCACCTCTATATTGGTGCACATAACACAATTCATTCCGTACATGGGTCGGAAAAATTAGAGGGAACACTGCTTAGAAGTATCAGATATGATTTTGCTAGAAGACTTCTTGTAGGCCTCGGATGACTGAAGTGAGCTCTTACACTATAACTGAAAGATGTGGGTGTGAGATATTTAACAAAGATGTCATTTCTCCCAACTGTTCATTGTGCATTAGAGCTTTGTGTGTGTTAACAAAAAACAAAAGTTTAAAAAAGTTTGACCAAATATTTCTTCCCCATTCAGTCTCTTGATTTTCAATACTCCTTACACAGGTCATTTGAAGAACCACCACAAGCAGTTTTAAAAGCTTGTCAGATAAGAGGGCTATTGGGGAGGAGCAGCAGAAAAGATGAATTGGGTAGGAGTGCACAAAGATGCAGATTTTATTATGGTGGAGCAGCAGGGAGTCCACAGTTAAGTTGCATTAGAGTTTTCAGTAACTGTATACTCTATCTGCACCCAGCGTTCACAAACAAGGAACTACTTCGCAGTGCCTCAGTTTCCATAAAATGGGGATAATACCTACATAGCAGTGCCATCATGAGGTGTACTTAAAGTTTATAAAGTTCTTTAATAAAGTTGGATTGAAGAGATATAATAATCAAAGAAGCATTGTCAGGAGAAAGTTCACTAAACCAGGTTCCTTTTAGAAGGAGCATTGCAATCTTAGATACAAATTGTTAAATCAAATGTAAAAGTGCATCAACCTGCAGCAGAACAAAAAGAGGAAGCTTTCTTTGAAAGTGCTTGGGGGAGGCACAGGGTTGCTGCAAGGACAGCCAGAGTAAGCTGTGCACCTGTTGTAAACAAATTAACTCCTGTGATCCTATTGTTGGGAAAAGAGTTATAAGAGCATTAAACAAACATAGAAATTGTAGGAAGGACACAAAGAAATCAGGTAGACCTTATGACAGTCACATCATTCTTCTTTCCCTCTGCAAACTGCAGCAGAAGAAACCCTCTCTCTCATTTATAATTTGTTCTATTAAGAACGTAATGCCACTGAGGAAGTCTCAAAATTATTTTTAATGTTTTTTTCCCCCTTGGGAAGAGGAAAAGACAGCCAGATGGGATTTCTGTTGACCTATGAACACTTTCCCGCTTTTAACAGTGATGGCTCTTTACTGTCACACACTTCTTACCCTGGTAGCCAGCATTCTCATACTGCCTCTTAACCAGAAACACACTCTACGCAAATTTTTCTTATAGATAAGCATTCCAATTTGTGGTCACTAAGGCGGCCAAAATCTTATGAGCAACTACAATCCTGTGGAATCCTTAAGGTTTGTGTTGAGACCATGCTGTGTGTGATACTTAATTGAAAACATTACAGCTCTTGAAAAAAGAGCCTGTTCCAGACTATAAAGGCTTTGTTTTGCTTTAACATTATTAAATTTGGAGGCAGAAAAGGCGAGCTCTTAAAAACCTCACTGTGAGAAAGGAATCTTCTCATTAAACCCAACTTAAGTCACTGTCCAAAAGCTTCCTTAACACAGTTAAGGTTGCCTGACAGTGCCTCATTCCTTTCCAGAACGTTGAGTGCACCTATCCTGAAACCTCAGGAAACCAGGGAATACATAGTCAAGGTACACACCAATCCCTCCCCACAACCTCAGTTCTGCCCCCTGGAGCTGGCAAGAGCCACTGGTGATAAAGCGTAAGTATGTTTCAGCCAGGGCTGCACTTATAATAGGAAGACACTAGGAATAACTAAGTGAATATGCTATTTTAAGTGGTTGGCTGTGTCCCACAGAACTGTATTCTCTCATTTGTCTGCACGCTGCTCCAACAGCTCTTCAGTGTGGTATTAGCAGTTGTATTGACTGGTGCAGGGATACTTGCTCACACTGTGATATGAGGAGAGGTGCATCTGCACCCAAATGGATCCGGGGCCCCTCCTTTCTGTGTTGAGTTATGTCGGTTGTGTGGGCAGAAGAGCACAATGGTCTGTTGTTGCCATAGGGATTTGTAGCAAGCTGCAAGCATACATGATAATACATTACAGGAAAGAGGTAAGTTCGGGTGATGTTCCAGGTAACATCTGCCAACTCTGAGGTGGTTTGTGCTGAACGGGTGAAATGCTAGGGTATAGGCCCGGCACGGCTAGCTGGTGTTCACTAAACCCACCCTAAATATAACTTTTGCCTTAATGAGGACACAGTATCACATTTTCTACTGCTGTACTCAGCTCCTATCCCTGGAGTGTTCCATATCATCTGGAAGGACAGAGTGCTGCAATATTATCTGTCGGGGTGGGCTGGGGTGTCATTCAAAAGAGGGCAGAGTTAAGGGTGCAGGGCACAACTGGCAGTACTTTAACTCTGTAGTTCCTCTTTTTCATAGATTAAAGTATAGGTGCATTCGACTTCCTGATGGGGTAAGAGGCACTCTGGTCAACCTCAACCCTGCATTAACCCATTTCTGGGCAGTGAATTACCCTTGTTTTTTCAGGAAATGGTAGCAGTGAGGGGGCCATGATGGGAGGGCAGAAGGAGATCACCTGGGGAACACCTCACTGCTACTCAAACACTTTGTATCTGTAATATCCTGGAACTGGCCTGGCTACAAGAACACTGTATACCTCACTGCCATTCATCTACCTGCTCTGCCCTCTTCCTGGCTCCTTCATGCCTCCTGCTATAGCAGGAGGTGCCATGAGGATGCCAAACTGAAATCAACTGCAAGTGTGTGGTACCAGACTGGGGAGGATCAGAGACATCATTTGAGCTTCAAATATGTGTGTCTGTTTGGTGGGGCATTAAGAACTGTAAAATTTTGAATCATGTGATTTT
This sequence comes from Natator depressus, assembly GCF_965152275.1. Taxonomy (NCBI): domain Eukaryota; kingdom Metazoa; phylum Chordata; order Testudines; family Cheloniidae; genus Natator; species Natator depressus. Next base: position 65,782,132 of record NC_134240.1, on the reverse strand, counting down.
TAGGAGGCGGGGTGGGGACTGTATTTCAGGAACACCTTGCTCAAAAGATCTCAGATCTGGACCTTTAACCCTCCCTGGATTCTCATGAGGCACACAATTTTCAAGACAATCCAAGTAAGGATGTGGATTTCAAAGCACTTAGAAAAACCAGCTGTTAAACAGTAAGCTAGTCTCAACCTTATAAATCTCCTCACTGTATTTTCCACTGAATGCATCCGATGAAGTGAGCTGTAGCTCATGAAAGCTCATGCTCAAATAAATTGGTTAATCTCTAAGGTGCCACAAGTCCTCCTTTTCTTTTTGCGAATACAGACTAACATGGCTGTTACTCTGAAACCTGTCAAATAAATTGGTTAGACTCTAAGGTGCCACTAGTACTCCTAACCTTAACTATAGTAGCACTATCACCCAGTCATGACCTATTAACAGAGGAAGGCAGAAAGCTCAGGCTGACTGTATTTGAGGAGGGTGGGTGTTTAAACAAGGAAAAGAGAAGAGACGCTTACACTTTAAAAACTGCTGGCTAAGGCGCAGAAGGTGTACATTTCAGAGCACGCTGAAAAGCTCTTCTGTTCTCAGAGGGTAACAGGAGCACAGCCATGAGACAAGCAGATATTTATCAGAGGAATTGTTTTTTCCTACTAAATGGCCAATTGAAGCCCTTACCATTCTGTCGTATATCTGTGTCACTGTAGCCCCAATAAATAAACTGCTCTGATTAGTTATGAGACTATCTGGAAACCCCTAGGAGACTGATAACACTGGCTTTGTCAGCCAGTCAATCATCATACTCTGCAGTCTCACAGACATGCACAAACAAATAAACCCCAATGCGCTTCTCCATTTATTTCACCCCTCCAAGTCCCCTCTGCCAACAAGTGTGTTAATCTGTTAAGCAAAAGGTCCTTACAAAACAAGGGCAGATAATATTTCACCAGGTACAGAAAACTGTAACAAGATCAGGGCACAATTTATCTACACTGTATGCATTTGTGTATTAAGCAGATAGACCGGTTAGTACCCCTCAATTAATACCATCCTGGTCCAGATTGACTTATGCTTTTGAAATAACTCGCCAGGAGACTGTTTACACACACAGCTCCTTCCCCTCTCCCCCTCTCACCCCCCATTACCTCCTCCAGTGATTTCTTACACATGGTTTACAATAGCAGAGGCAAGAAGCAGTTTCAAGAGGCCAGACACAGTGATTAGAAAATTACCATGTTGATTTCATATCACACTGTATGGAAGGTATATAATGTCTGCTGGCTTCATTCTCATGCTAATTTTCAATAGATACATTTATTAATGTCTAGTTTGGTATTGCTCCCAGTTCCTACCTTACGTTAAGCTTTCAGGAAGTAGTGGCTGCTGTGGAGAGTAGTAAGATAAAAACATGTGCCCTTCACAATCAACAAAAATCTGAGCATCCAGTTGAGTCTGCACCCACAATATACATGGAAGCTGGGCCAGCCAAAGTTAGTTCTACCTCGCCACGACCTTAGCACGGTAAAGAAGGCTCAGAGCAACCAAGAATGCCTCTGATCTTGCACTCAATACAGTACTGAGAAACTGAAATATGGTTCTATTGCAAAGGAGATAGTAACAGTTCTGCCAGCAGGGCAGGGAGCCACAGAATAGTTTATGAGTGGTGTATGAAAAAAGAGAGAGAGAGAGAGAGAGAGAGAAAATTCAAGGCTGCATATATCTGGAGAAGGACGTCTTAGTATTATGACATCTGTTTTATAAATCGACTCTCCACCATCCGCTGACATATAAACATTTAGTCAGGAGAAAATCAAATAGCAAGCTCCTTACACAGACAAACAGTGAACAGTAGGGGCAATCCAAATCCACAGATTTATGGTACTTCCACAGATATCTGTAGTGCCATGAATAGTAAAGGGATTTTATATTTAAAAAAAAATCCTACCTAGATTGAACCAATAGGCTCACCTTTACTTTGTGAAGCAATTCACTGCATCTTTGTAGAGTCAAAGAGACACAGTATCAACAAAAGGATAAATTTCTCATATTCATTTTAATGAAGTGTTAACTGGATAGTTTAGATGTGACCACTTGAATTCTAACATTATTAAATAACAAAACACCCAGCCTGAATTATTGAACTATCATTACAAAGGCCATATGGATCTATTTTGTTTTTAGCCCTTTACAGCCACCTTTAAAAAGTAAGCTATCATCCCCTCACCTCAGAAACAATTGGAGCCAGCTGTTCCAGAATTGAATGATAGGAATATAAGCTACTGTTTTTACCCCATATGCAGGTTTGAAAGGTATAATTATCTCAGCTGATGCGAACATAAGACAGCTTGAAACAAATGAACATTTCTGAGTTACGCAGAGGGGTATGTTCCTTGCAGATTTGGGTTGTTCCCTCTGATTAAAGTTAATTTATATTACCATGGGCTGGATAATTCAGCTAGGCAGACTACAGACCTACACAAGACAGTTTTCTCTCCTCCACTCGAAAAGTACTGTCTACAATATTTTTCCTCCTTCTCTCCTTGGGAGAAAGTTGTACCACTGTGCTCATATAATCAGAGCCCAACATTTGCAAGGAGTAAAAACCACTCCATTTTCAATGCATCTCAACCTATTAGAAACAAAGCATCACATGACCAAGCCTAAGACCATCTCTATCTACTCTCATAATACACTACTGCCTCCAACAGTCAAACTAGGATGATCCATTATACCTCCTCACCTGGACATTTCTCTTGCAACCTACAACCCCTTTAAAAACCTTCTAAAATTAACCAACCTAAATGCAGATTGTTCTATAAAATCCAATGTAAACAAAAAAAAAATGCTACATAAGAAGTTTTTGCTTTGGGGGAAGAGAGAGGAATAAAATCAATATGACAAAGTAACACTTGGATTTGCAAACCTTTTGTTTTTAAACCAAAAAGACACCCATTTGAAGAATAAATTATTCCTAGCTCCACTAACACTGCCTAGCCTTATGTCAGCAGAGAAGTTCAGATCCACACAAAGATCAGTGAAACAACAAAATGCTCCTACCATATTGAACTACTGGATACACCCCATGCATATTTGCTTTGTACTACATCTTGATGAAATATGCTTCCTCTTTAAAAAACAAACCAACATCTTAAATGGATAAAGAAGTCTTGTCAGCACAGTAGCTGATGAGTGCAATCATAAACCAATTCTCAACTCTGCAGCAATATTCTCTCCATGTCTCTACAGTAATACTGTATAGGATTTCAAAGAAATTGGCATAACTAGGAGGAAACAAATTAGTCAATTGCACAGTGGTCGGATTCACTACCACAGGCACCAATTGCAGTCCTAGGTATGTATAAAACAGATTTTACAGGTAGAACAATAACTAGATTACTCTCTGCACTGTTTGATTCCCCAAGTTGTTATGCCATGGCGGCCAAAAACTAGTGGATCCTGGGCCACCCTTATGTTCACTCCTCAAGACACACTGTACTCCGGGTAACTTGGAAATACACGGCGCCTGTTGCCTCCAAATGCTAGGGCACATGTTAGCAAGAGAGAAGGCAAAACAAAAAACCAAATTAACAAACTTGTCAGTTTTTCCGGTTTACAGTGAGAAACCAAGCTTTCCTGGCAGATAACACACATGTCAAGTTGCTAGGGACCAGCCAACTTTGAATCAACTGTAGTGTCACTGATGTAATTACCATCCATGAGTTTGGAACCTATAAAAAGTGGAAGAGATATAGGGAAAAGGGCAGGCAACTCCCAAGAAAAGTTATGAATGGAAACATATGGTACCTAGAATTCCATCACTTCAACTCCTTGTAAACCTTTCTGAGTATTAAAAAAAAAAGTCCTTTAAGTAACAAGAAAAAATAACTATTATCTTTTGTGTGATACAATATTTTGGAAAACAAAGTTCTACACCACACTCATATCCAGTTTTCATGATTTCAGACGCTACAAAACATGCACTGTATAGATGTCCGGCAACATGGTTCTTTCCCCAACAAAGTTTTAACTGTGCCTTTGCCATAGACTCAATTTTTGAAATCATTACATTTTATTTAAGGTGTTGTGGACCTTAGCCACTGTAAACAATGAAAGCATCCATTCATGTTGACATGCATGAGACAGACAAATGAAATACTAAATTCACTGGCTCTGTTTTTTATTTTTAAATGAAAATAAAATCTCCTTTAAGCTTAGCCTACAAAGTAGACAAGAACTACTTTTAATATAGGGCAAAACCACAGATCCAGCAATTAAATCCTGAGCAATTTTTTATTTTGTTCTTCTTTTTACATCCTAAAAAGGCAGTTCTAGAATTTCAGTTCTCTTGTTCCTTAAAACAATTTTTATTTTTTTTAAAAATATACAGGCTAGATACTTCAAAATTCATATCATTTTTGCACTCAGGAGGAAAACATTGTAGTCTCTTTCCTTAGCCTCAGAATTTTGAAGAAACTAAAAATGTAATGATTTTTAACAAAAGCAAAATTGTGTCCTCTAATTCGGGGTGTTAACATTATTTTAAGTCATTTTTTTCCACAATCTCATTTTAATAAATGGCCTTTTATCTCCCCAACTCCCACCCGAACTCAGAAGAAAACAGTGTCACCAAATGCACTCAACCAGCCTCAAAGTCACACGTGCTCTATTGCAGATCTTGCTTTCAATGTGTCTTTTGTTTGATGGCTGGTGTTTCAACATCCTCGACTTGAACAGAAAAAGGTCAGCGCAAGTCTTCTGGCATTCATAAACCTGAATCAGGCCCCGCCAAGAGAAGATTGATGCCATAGTAAACTTCCCTCGATCAAAAGAAGGGGGTGCAAGTTTGAGGCAGAGACCAACTCTGTTGTCTGCTAGATTAAGCCTAATTCTCCCAAAGACTGTCAGTAGTTCTAAGTGTATAATTTTGCTGAACCTCTTTGTCAAACTTTTCCTCGGTTGCCTGTATATTAATTTCGGGTTAGAACTTTTGCCACAATGCAAAATTATTGCACAAGTATTATAGCTGGAATAGTCTTTCATTAGCAAGAGCCCTGCCTAATCATTTATCATGGGGCTTTTTTTTTTTTTTTTTACCTTTGCATCCATATCCTATACCCACCCCCCATTCTCCTGTCTGGAGAGGAGGAGACTACATCATTAACCTTCCAATTTACAAGGCCAAGTTCCATATTGCAGCTATAGAGAAGCTGTTGCTAAAGATTCCTTAAAAGCTCTGGCACTTCAAGGCAGTTGGAACTACTCAACCAGAGGCCAGAGCCAAAGCTTTGCCAAAGCATTAATGGGCTTTTGCCCTTTTAAATTTTATAAGCCTGTCGCCTTTCTGATGCACACAGTTCTATTCAGGGTTCTAAATGGCCATTTCATATTTAAAAGAAAGCTTGCATAGGTAGCACCCTAAAACTACCCCAGGTCATTCATCTCCCACCGACTCTCTTACTGTCTCTTAGGAAACCTTTGATAGAGCATTTGTTCAGGCTGCCAAGTTAAATCCTCCTCCCTCATGTCAATGCATTGAAAAAAGCAGTCAGAATACCAGCTTCACTCAGGCCTGCTGAAGTAAATGGAGAAAACCAATTCGTCTGTCACTACACAGAGCCATTAAGCCGTTTGCAGATTATTAACTGAAGCAAAAAGAATATACACTCTGCACAATCAGACAGTAATGCAGGGCTATTGCTTAAAATTATCTTCAGTCTCAATAAATTACCTATATGTGGTAGTTTCTAATTCTCAGTCCAGCCGCCTGGACCAGTTAGTAAGACCCACAATCAGAGCAATTTGTTATGTTTTCGCCATTATACAAGTCAGTTTTATTAAGCATATGAATGAGGTCTGCAGTTACAGAAGGAACTTAACTCAAAAAACTAGTCTTATGCTTCCCACCACAGACTCCAAAGTAGGATTGAAATTAAACTATACACGTGTAAAACAAAAGTTTGCAGTGTAGAAAAATGGGTATAGTAACAACTTCCCCGTTCCTCCTTTTACATCTCCACTTTCCCACCCCCACCACAAAATCAACCTGGAGAACCCCATCCCAGATGATTAGAGCAAGGAATACAGCATGACTAGATGGCTCCTATTTTTATGTTTACATTCCTTAAGTGTCTTTTAACTGGCTGCCATTCTCCCTTTTACTGCAGCTAGCTCAACCAGTCTCCCGTGAAAACGATTCCCTCCTTTTTCTTTTCACAATGGCAAGAAAGCAGGAGCTGGGTTCTTTCAATCGGCCCCTCTCCCCCCCTCTCCCCCCAGCTTCCTGGACAGATGTACACAGGAGAGAGAGAGAGAGACTACTCCTGCCTTGTGATTGAGAGAGGCCCCAGTCCCAACTGGCTTTCAAAACCCAGACACAAGGAATTTACACTCAGGCAAGCTTCCCAAAGCCCGGAAAACATGCCCGATCCCCCCTCCACACACACAAGCTTTCTCCCTCCCCCCCGAAAAAATACTTTGTTATTGCAACCTTCCTCTCCCCACCCCTTACCCCCAAAGATTCTTCAGTGCCAGCTCGATTGACTACGAGCCTGTCGGTGCACAACCGGAGCAGTCAGGAAAGGTAAACTGGCCAGAAAACAGAAGCTATCCGGATTATTTTAAAATCTCCTTTGTTTTTATGGCACAAGATCGCTCGCTCTCTTTCTCTCAGGCATGCCTAATTCGCCTCATTGTTTCAGCTTTTAAAACTTAGATCTACAACACGAAAGATCTTCCCCCCTTCTGCTATAATTTTCAAGGATTCCTCCTTTTACAGTCACTTCACACAAGACACCTATTTCCCCAACACTAGCCCCTTCCCTCCCCAGCTCAGAGGGGTTGGGGGAGTGATCAGAGCCCCACATCCATAATATAAAACACTCTGGCTCCGTAATCTCTATTCGCTACAATCACAAAAAGGCAAGGAATTTCCTTTTCCGCTGGATCTCCTGTTTTCTTTTTCTGTCTCATTCCCCCTTCTCCTCTCCTCCTTTTCCAGACACACAGATACAACCTGTCCCTTTAAGAAGTCTTCACACATTTTCTTGTCTTACAAAAAACAAATGTTCTCTCTCTCTCTATATATATATATATATATATTTCCTTAGCTTGGTTACTCCATTGTTTCGCCTCATTCAAGACACAATCCTTGCCCGGTCACAAACACAGGGAGGTGTGAACGTAAGACTGAAATAGACACGAAACTTACCTAGATTGCACAGCAGGCTTGCAGTAAGAAATATAATAAGGAAGCAGGCAGCAAAAATCCTCTTTCCCCAGCTGATTGGCAGCTCTGTTCAGGTGCTTTTAAAATATTTTTCATTTAAAAGCGGTTTCTCTCTCCTGCTCCCCCCCTATACAGACAGTGAAAAGGAGCTCAATGTTAGTGGGTGAGTAAGTGAATCAACTAGCAGAGAGCACAGCAAGTTGAAGTGTCAAATTACATTGGCTATTCTATTACCAAAGGGCCATGCTTTGTGGCTGTTGGCAAAATCTGTCCCAGATTCCTATCTGAAAGGGAGCTGCCTCCTGTAGGGATGTTCTGTCCCTCGCTCTCTATTCTCGCCCCCTCTCTTCCCTCCCCGCATCCCATAAAGTTAAAGTTAAAAATGAAAATATTGTTTTACACGATTTAAAAAAAACCCCACAAACTTCCTCTTAATCCTAGTGAATAGCGTGCAGTGCAAACCATCCCAGATTAGAGAGTGAACGCATGGGACTATCCTCCCCTCTGCGTTTTGATATTGCTGAAGAGGGGGGATCCCCACTCTGGAATTTATGTAATTAAAAGCGTGCAGTGCTGCCCCAGTTTATGTTCTCCTCAACGGGGATTTTTGCCCGGGTTTGGAGAAAGACTGGGTGGAGGAGACAGACTACTCAATGGCTGGTTGCAAGGTTCAAGCTCTTTTGCCTTTTTGATGCGTTTCACTTTACATTAGCTCTGTGGGTTTTTATTTTTAAGGCGAGCAGCACTAACGATTCAGGAAGGAAGGGATAAAGGAACCGATAGAGAGGAGCGCTGGATTCCCCTCCTAGCCCCACGGAGAAAAGACTCTCTGTTCTGGTGGGGAAGGAGAGAAGCTTTTCGAGGGTTAGCAAGAGAATAGAATCGTTCCTTAGGAGAGCTTTCTGACTGCCAGTAGCAGCCCCAACCAACACAATCTCCAGCCCGAAGAGGAGTGGCGGTATCACTACACGCACAAGCTTCTCCCAAGAAGGACGGCTTAGGGAAGAGGGAGGGGAAAACAGAAAAAAAGAGGAGGGGCTGTTTTTTATTTTAAATGCAACCACTCCGGAGGCGGGTGTCCAATTGTCCCTCAAAGTTTGATCGTGTTCCTTGCCATCAGTTCAATGAGTTGTCCTCCCCACTTTTTGACCATGTCACTGCAAATCTCGGGGCCTTAAGATGGGCTCTCAGACCTTACTGCTAGGCGGATCAATCCAATAGCAAAAATAATAGAGGGTGAGTTGTTTTGTTGTTGTTTTTTTAAAAAGAGCAAATCCAGCGTGATTTCCAATAAGAAAAGACAAGGACAATTTCTTGTTATTAGCAGCACCAATCCTCTAAATACAACTCCCCCGACTTCTCTTCCCCCTGATAAAACACTTCCAGGACAATCAATATTTTATGATGAGTTGTTAATAAGCCTAATATATTCATTCCGGTTCCAACGGGGTTTGTTAGATTATGCAATTAAGATAAGCAATTTAAACAGGGCCATAGAGCTCTTCATCGGCTCGGATTTATTTTGTTGTTGGAGGAGGAGAAAGAGATCTAGTATTTAAAGGATGCCGGGTTACTAGAAGGGGGAGGGACTATGTTTTTATCAAACTGCACTCTATTCACATTGCACTATTTACTGTGGAAACACTTTTGCACTTATGCCGCCTAACGACTGCAATTGTTTCCCTAACCCATTTAAGTGGTGCTTATTTATGGGGGTGTTTTGTCTGTAAGGAGAAGGGCGAGTAGGAATTCAGGGTTGATTGGTAGGGGAGGGGTCATACCCTTAACTGCTACCTTCTCTTCTCCAGCCTGCTTCCTAATACATAAATCCCGCATCAAACCAAAATTTAACCTCCTCCTGTTCTTGTTGCTGTTATTAACTCTCAAAAAGTGCAGCCCCATCTTCTCCCGCCCCCACTAAAAATCCGTCTAACCTAGTGTTCTTCTCCCTGCTTTTCATTCCACTTTAACTAATGCTGTCAGGACCTGATCCAAAGTGCATCATTGAGGTCAGTGGAAGCCTGGGCATTAACTTCGGGGGGCTTTTGATCAGTCCCTGAGTGGTTTTTTTCTTGTTTCCCCAAAGTAACCTCACCTGAGCTCCTCAGTGCTTTTCCCACGTTCCTCTCCCAAATGTACCCCACCGAAGGAAAGGTCTTAGTGCTTTCCCCTGATCCCAACCCAGTGTGCTTTCTGCCTCCCCTTACCCCTCTGACCGTGTTTGCAGCAGACCAACCAGACGGCGTAGAGAGCCTTTAATGCACAGAGCGAGCCCCTTCGGCCAGGGACTGTGTCTCCTGACGCGCCTGCAAAGCGCCAGCCACATGCAGCTGTGTAAATAATAAATCCCCGCCAGCAGGTCCCCTCTATAGCTAGGGAAACTTGGAAAAGAAATACGGGGCGCAGAGCTCGGCGCTATTGCAACGTACAACAGGCGGGGAGATCCGGAGGGCCCCAGCGGGGGGGGAACGAGCGGCATGTTGCTAGAGGCCCGCGCTGTCGTAACGGGGAGCAGCGTGCGTGGAGGAAGCTCCAGTCCAGGTGCTGCGGGGCCACTCCGGGCGCCGCGTTTTGCAGGCAGCCGCCGTGTCAGCCGGAGAGCGCTGAATAACAAAGACAAGTTTGAGAGCAGCGGCAGCCGCAGCCGCGGCGGCAGGGCTGGCGGAGTGACGTCAGGGAACAATGCCAGTGCCAGCCGCGCTGACACACGCACCGCGCCGCTGCTGCTCCCCCCTCGGCCCCACCGCCACACGCAGCGCGGGGCTCTCTGCTGCTCCGCGCCTTAAAGGGGCCGCGCCCCGCTGCCGGACCAGCCCCGCTGTGCCTGGCTGCCACTCACACCGGGGTGCGGGAACCGACCCGGCTTGGGGCTGTTTGGCGCCTTGATCTTATTTGCTCAAGGCAGCTGCTGGCGCTGCATAGGCCTGGAGGCGGACACAGTTCTTGCCCCCAACGGGTCCGCTCCTGCAGGCTCTTACTCACCAGCATAAGCCATACCTGTGAGCGGGGGGGGGGTGCAGCGTCGGGCCCCACCTCGGCCACCAGCCTAGACTCCAGACACCACACACCAGATGGCCCTAGATTATTTGATTGTTGAAAAAAAAACATTGCAGTAGTTCCATTAATTGCCATGGTGCTCATTCCACAGGGTGCTTGCTGTGAAGCTCCTTTTTTCCACGTTGCTCTGCTGGGTCAGTAACAGAAAGGGAGGATGATGCATCTTGTGGTCAGAGCATCTGAGTAGGACCTAGAAGATCTAGGCTCTTATTCTGTGTCACTCTCTCCATGTGCGTGACCTTGGGCTTGGCACTCAGGAACCCCCTGAGATAACCCACTACCTTCGGACCCCTTAAGCACCTATTCAGCTTCACCTGGCGGTGTCGTTGCTTACTGACTTCCAAGGGCAAAATTTCCAAGCATAAAAGTGTGCGCAGCAGTAGATTTAAATTTTGAAATGGGTCCTCTGAGTTTGGGTGCCGCAGTTGCTGGGTGCCATTTTGGAACACCCAGGGCCTGAGTGTCAGAGGTGCTCAGTGCATAGAACTGATCCAAAGCCCCATGAAGTCAAGAGAAATATTTCAATTGACTTCAGTGGGTTTTGCATCAGCAACCTGCAGTTCTCATAGGCATCAGTTGGGGGGTACTCAGCCCCAGAGGGCCAGATTTTTAAAAGGCATTTAGTAGGGTTGCCAACTTTCTAATTGCACAAAACTCAACACTCCTGCCCCTGCTCTGTCCATTCTCTAAGGCCCTGCCAACGCCCACTACATCCCCCCACCTCACTCACTTTCACCAGGCTGGGCAGAGGGTTAGAGTGTGGGCTCTGGGGTAGAGCATCTGAAAATTTGGGGCACCACTGGGAGAGCAAATAAGAGCGGGTCAGCTTCCGCACACCCAGCACACACTGCAGTCTCCTAGGCAGGGGCCATATTCACAGAGCCTAGTGTGCCGGCGGCACATTCTGCGTGAGGGAGAAGGTACGGGGGTCTCTGTGGGGAACTGTGACTCTCCGCTGCTGTGAGGCTGGCCGGAGGGCTCGGTATCCTTTGCTGCCTCGTCACTCCCCCGCCCTGGGCTACAAGTCTGGGTTGCCACAGTGTCTGCTGTGTATGAAGCTCAGTGTGGGTCAACAATGGGGGGGATTCTTCTGGGGGTCTTCGGGCGGGAGTGGTGGCTGTGTCCCAAGTCAGGCATAGGGGCACCAGTTTAATAATACTGCGTAGGGCCTCATAAATCCTAAGGACGGCCCAGGTTGCGGTTCCCAGCCAATGGGAGCTGTGGAGCTGGCACTTGGGGCGGGAGCCGTGCTCGGAGCCTCCCTGGCTGCCCATGAGTCTAGAGGCTGCGGGGACTTGGCAGCCGCTTCCAGGAGCCGCGTGGAGCTAGGGCAGGTAGGGAGCCTGCCTTAGCCTCAGGCCCCCGCTGCACAACTCACCGGACTTTTAACAGCCTGGTCAACAGTGCTGACCGGAGCCACCCGGATCCCTTTTCGACTGGGCATTCCGGTCCAAAACCGGACACCTAGCAACCCTAGTATTTAGGCGTGTAGATTGTAAGATGTTTGGGGGGCAAGGATTATCTTGGGTCCCCTTAGCACAATGGGGACCTGGTCCATTACATGGGCTGCTGGATTATTATTATTTGTATTACCACAGCAATAATACACAAACAAAAAGTAACACCACTACTAAGGATCTTCAAAACATGCAGCTTCCTAACTCCCATTTATTTCAAGGCACTTTTGAAAATCCCCCCAGATTCCTACTGCCTTTAATAATCTGGTCCTTAGTGGCTCCAGCTGGGCTCCCAAAAAGAGTGATGCTCACTTTTAAAAATGTAGTCCTTAACCAACTTATGCTTCTGTTTCCTTATCTGGAAAATAGGAATAATCATCATATATTACCTGCCATGAGGTGTTTTACTTGTGACATCATCTGAAAAAGATGGAAGGCTCCCTAGAAGGAAAAAAAGGAGTGTAATTTTATTTATTATGCTAGAGGTGCAAAAATGTCAGTGTTATAGTGTGTTTGCTTCATGTTTGTAAAGAGCCACATAAAGTCTCATAAGAAGAGTACTAATAGCTTCAGTGGATTTTCATTGAATGGCTGTAGGGACAAAATGTGTATTAAAGTTGGATAGGGTGGTTATTTTATATCAATTAGGATTAGACAGGCTGTTTGTGCAGCCTTTTAAAAATGTACAGTAGTTTGCAAGTGCTAACCATTACCAATAAAATTAAAATATTTTAAATAACATGTTTTTAATTTGGGAAAAACAAGGGTTTCACTTCCTACCACATTAGAAGGGTCCCTGCCACAGAAACAGGGTTAATACTGAGCTGGATCTCTTGGAGGGTGAGAATGCCTGTTTGCAGAAAGCCCCATATGATTTTGGGACAGCCTGAGGACAAGACCATCAGCCCCAATGTGTCTTACCTTCCTTTACATATGATGGCCCCTTTGCCTCTCATTACCCTTCCTTTGAGATCCACATAAACCCCAATAATTTTACCCAGCAGTCCAGAGATTAAAAAGATGGATACTGTTTAGTCAATGCAGCCCATAAATCATTCTGCTCCCGAGCCTGCGTTTGATGCCCATTATTGAAACGTGGGCTGCATAAACCCAGCCTTCTAAGTAACTAATGATGACATTGTACCCATGCAGTCATTTCATTATAATCACACAGATGATATGTCATTAGCATCACACCTTAATAGTGGATTAATTAGCAATTAATTTCCTCTTCTTATTAAATGATCAGCTTGCTAAGGAGTCAAAACTTTTGTTGTAACAGTTCACAAAGGCAAAGGCCAGAACTAGGTTTAATGTTTCACATTCTAAAAATTAATGGTTTAGAACTGTGCTGGTTGAAGGCAAAAGTATTATAAAATTAAAACTTAAATGTCTGTCTGGGATGGAAAAAATGTTTACAAGGCCATATTCTAACCTCTATACTTAAACATCATTTCCACTGATGTCAACGGGATAGAAAATGGAAATTGGAAGCTGTGTTATTGGTATGTTGTGTAGTAACTGGTTTAATTCTTAAAGATTCTTTGGGACGTTGCCACCAAAGAACCCCTGTATCACTGCATTGGGTGGGGTTTTTAATCAACCGTACCACCTTGTGCTGTGATCCCGCAGTTTTTACCAGTTAAGCAGATGTGGACTGGATTTGTAGGGGGCTGGGAAAAGTCAAGGTGTTGCAAGAAGTGTTAGTGTTGATTTAGCAGGTGTTGTTCTACCCTCCCAGACTGTACTAAATATCAATTGTCCCCGTACAGCGTTAGGGCCATGGTCATGCTAGGGGTGCCATGTGCAGAGACATAAAACGGAGGTCCTGGCCCCTTGTAGTCACTGGAGATCAAACTCTTTTGTAAGATTAAGGGTGTAAACCAGAGGTGGGCAAACTACCGCCTGTGAGCGACATCCGGCCCGCGGGACCATCCTGCCCGGCCCTTGAGTTCCTGGCTGTGGAAGCTAGCCCCCGGGCCTTCCCCTGCTGTCTCCCCTCCCCCGCAGCCTCAGCCTGCCAGGCAGCGCAGCAGCAGCGTGGCTGGCTCCAGCATGGTAAGGGGGCGGGGAGCGTGGGAGTCCCGGCGGGGCCTGTCAGGGGGCGGGGGTGTGGATAGGGGTCGGGGAAGTCAGGGGACAGGGAGCAGGGGGGGCTGGATAAGGGTGGGGGTCCCGGGAGGGGGCAGTCAGGGAACAAGGAGCAGATGGGGTTGGATGGGTCGAGAGTTTTGAGGGGGGCAGGAAGTGTGAGGGGGCGGAGGCCAGGCTGTTTGGGGAGGCACAGCCTTCCCTACGCAGCCCTCCGTACAGTTTCGCAACCCCAATGTGGCCCTCAGGCCAAAAAGTTTGCCCATCCCTAGTGTACACCATAGTGCTTGGCCAAAAGCCAGCTGTTACATTCTGCCTAATACCCACCTGAGAATGCACTGGGGCAAGATATCATCCTTTACTTCCTCCCCAACTGTTGCTGTGTTTAACACTAGCCATGTTCATCCCAAAGGGGGTTTTAGAGGTCCATTTGTAAGGTATATTTGGAGATTATTTTAAGTTTGTGAAGTTCTTTGGGATGAGAGGTGTTATATAAATGCAAGATAAGAGATAAAGCGGAGAGTCTGAACTGGTCTGATCTGTGCTCAGCATAACTGAGGGAGCTGCAAAGGTGGCTTTACAACAGGGTATATTCTCTACCTCACATCCCTCTGATTCTGGGGCCAGCTTGGGGGACTGGGTCAGTCCTAAGCATGAAGCAGAGCAGCCCCAAAACTGCTCAAATTTACATCCAGCTGCCCAAGGGACAATTCTGGTAGTTGAGGTTTACCCAGGCACAGGGATATCGGGGGGCTCAGGAGAAGGGACAATGTAAGAACCACTACAGTGGCCTCATGTCATCTGGAGATTTCCAGTGCAGGGATCAGCTTCCTTTCCAACTTGTTAGCACTGCCAGAGCAAGACAAAACAGCATTTGCAGGGCCAAGGCTTAGGCCCAGTGTTTTGGTTGGGTGGTTTTTACATTGGAGGCTGCATTTAGCAAGCGAGTACTCTTGACAATTAAAGACTCACAGCAGTGGCTATAACCAGCCTTCACATGGAAACTGTGCAGACTTCAACAAATGCACCTCAATCCTGGCTTAACGTTATAATGCTGAAGTACTAAAACCTCTCCTAAGAAGAGAGAGTTGTTCTGAATTATGTTGCACTATGTGGTAGTCCTGTCCACAGGGACTAGACTGAATCTGCTAAACTCATTTCTCTTCTATAACCCAAGGCAGATTTGAATTCCATTCTGCAGGGGATCGAGTACTAAACCAGGGCATCACCTCACCCTCTACAGATGTAGTTTAAATTATTAGTTTTTGATGCTTCCATAATTCACATTGTAATGAAAATGAAATTGATCATGATTACATGCAGGAACCTAGGTCACCATGATAATCTCAGAACACCACTCCCTGTTTGATTCCTTTGCTCTATAACTATCACTGATCATCATTTCTCATTGTCCAGCATGGTTTTAAGTCAGGATTGCTTTATTTTCTTGCTCTTCGCTTATTATTCTGGACCATAGATTCTAAGGCCAAAATGGACCACTGTAATCATCTTGTCAGACCTCTTATGTAACAGGCCATAGAACTCCCCCCAAATTATTCCTGGTTGAATTAGAGCAGGTCTTTGAGACAAACATCTAATCTTGATTCAAAAATTAACAGTAATGGAGATTCCACCAGAAGTGGGGCACCATTATGCTAGGTGCTGTACAGACACATATGAAGATCTTTGCCCCGAAGAGCAGTGCATTGTTCTTACCGTTCAATCTAGATTCCAGGGAACAAAAATCTCATCATGTATCAACATCTCTCATATGTGTTTCTCTATTCATTACCAGCCACTTATAGAGGTTCTCCTGCAGATACTCAGTCATGTAAATAGTCCCACTAAGGTTCAACTAACATTGCCTCAGAGAAAGGATGTGGACTCAGAACCTGATTCTGATCTCATCCCAATGTAAATCAGGCCTAATACCATTGAAAGACAATGAAATTCCACTAGTTTGAAACTAATCTAAGGGTACGTCTACACTGCAGCTACTGGCATAAAGTTGTCAGCTGGGGAGATGTAACCGTGCTAACTCTGATGGAGCTAGCGTGCTAAAGACAGAAGCATCGTTGCAAAGATGGACAGGTTAGCTGTCCCGAGCATGATCCCATCTGAAACCTAAGGCAAGCACTCAGGTGACGAGGTGGTTATTGCAGCTCATGCCGCTGCAGCAATACTGTTATTTTTAACTCAATCAGAGCTTGGATGGGTATATTTACTCAGGCTGGAAATTGCACCTTAAGTGTACACATACATTAAGCGAGACCAGACTCAGGCCCTGTGTGTTTCACTATGGCCATGAGGTGTACAGTTCCTGCCGTGACGAATGTCTGTATTTTATCTTTGTCTCAATAATGTAGAAAATGGGGCTTATTTGGATTTTTCAGGGAGAGATTAAATTGCAGTGCAACAAACATTAAGTAAATTTGCAGTTATGCAGTTGGAGTCCTAGAGGAAAAAAAACAAACAAGTTTGTCGAGAAAAATACATTGAAAATGATTACAAGACATTAGGAGAAGAGAGGTTGAAGTTCCCTCCCCCCCTTTCCCTTCTGAAGCTTTTAAGACATTTGTATATTCTCAGGAGATCGTGTCCTCCTTTTGTTCTTTTTAAATCTATACTACCTGACAGTCAATCTTCAGCAACAAAAACAAGGGACCACATTTCTTCAAGAGGGCTCCAAGGGTACAGGGAAGGTGGAATCTGTTGATCAAAACAGCCAGCAGACACCAGGCCCAGTCCAGCCCGGCTTGCACACATAAATTAAACTTCTGCATCTTCCCCTAACCTTGGTCTTTCTGAAGTTGGCGTTTAAATCCCAGTGCCACACATTGCTCCACATAGATGGATCCCTGCACCCACAGGGAACCACATTGGCTTCACAGGTGCCTGTGTAGAGCAGTTTGCAGGACTGGGGCCTAAATGGCCAATCTTGCAAACAAACACTTATGTATGCGCTTAACTTTTAGACATGAGTAGTTCAATTGAACTAATAGAGACTGCTCATGTACTTAAAGTTAAACATGTGTGTGGGAGGGGATTAGGGTCTCAGTTTGGATCATGCTTATGGTTGCCAGCCCTCCAGGATTGTACTGGAGTCTCCAGGAATTAAAGAGTAATCTTTAATTAACAATTATGTCATGATGAAACCTCAAGGAATACATCCAACCAAAATTGGCAACCCTCCTCATGCTACATTAGATGAGAAAATTTGATAAGTTTGGCAATAAAAATAAACTTTTATAAAACAAATTCAAAACTAGGATGTGGCAAGAAAGCATTGAAATCCAGGATTTGAATGTTGAAGATTTAGGAGTTCCATTAAAAAAAATGTCAAAAATTAAGCCTGAGTAAATAGGAAAATAAGGCAAGTCATTAGCATATGAGGAGGGGCCTGGCCTACCTGCACTGGGTAAATGCAGTGTGACTGGCTCACTCCTAGGCTCAAAACAACCCTCTGCTGCATCCCCAGTCAGGTGTAAAAGACAAAATAATTTTATTTGGTTGCTGCCCCTTTCAGGCAGGGCACTGCCTACAGCGATGTTATTGAGCTACAACAAGCAAGTCACTGGTAGCAAATCAAACAATAGTCCTGTATCAGGCTACCTTCCCGCAGAAAGACTCTGGCAGCAGCAATGGCCTCTACTTAGTTTTTGGCCCTTGCCAGACTTTCTTCCACAGAATGAGACCCAAGAGTCTGTCCTCCCTCGAAACCAGTTCCTAAATGTGCTGGACTCTCCCCCTTTTAACTCCTTCCTCTAAGACAGACACCTATTGCAGATTTAGCAGGGGGTGTCCCACAGCGGCTCATTAACCCTTTTCTGGCCAGTGTGGGATTTGTAGATCCCATCATGTGCAGCATCATAAACATTTTATTAGTGTGTCCAAGATGTACATTTAAAAAGACATCCACAGTAGTCATTGTTATAGTGCTTAGGATCCTTTATTTTAAAAAGATCTCAACACACACTGTCAGCAATTTGGCCAAACCAAAGTTTCAGATCCAAACACCTTCTCAGTTTCAAGGAAATTTAAATCTAGATTTGGTTCTCGTTAAATCCCTTCACTGGCCCCAAAATCTTGGATCCAAACACACCTGAACAGTAGGGAAATTTGGATGCAGACTTGAAATGAGAGATTTGGGCCCCACTGGTACTATTTCACTTATTGTTTCAATAACACTTCACAACTTTGTAGGACAGGAAGTGAAGGAAAATACCTGATGCGATTGAAACTCAGGCGAATGTAGGCAAGCAGAATATAATTATACATATTGGAATCTGACCAGGATACTATGCCTAACAAGCCTGCTCTTACAAGAAGAGCCAAAAAATCTTTAATGACCACAAGTGTCAGGACCTTGTTTTTAATCTCCTCCAAATGATGCAATCAGGTACCGCCCACAGAACCAGACATGCATACAGCTTCCTTGAAATCATTCTAGTTACTATGGACCCGATCCTCAAAGCTCTTTAGGCACCTGAATCAATGGGAGTAAGGCACCTAAATCTCTTTGAGGAGTTGGGCATGTATATGAGGTGCCTGTGATGTATGTTCTCACTTTTGAGAGGGTGCGTTGCGTCTGTCTCTGTGACACCTACTGTCTAGCTGGAAAAGGAAGCAGAGCTGATTTTCAATGGAGAAAGGGAATGAGATTTAAGAGGAAACAGACAAACATTTTTGCTTTGCAAGTGGCTATAAGTCTGAGAAGTTCTTTGCCTCTGCTCTGGATCCTGATGTATGACCTGGACCAGGCAAAAAGGCAAATTACAGGAAAGAAGCCAGATGTTGGTTGTGGGAGGTGGTTGTTGTGAGAATGAAATAGGAGATGGGAACTCCCCGGACGCTGGGGGTGTTTAGATCAGGTTTTGGTCAAACCTAACCCCTACCCGCCATGACATAATGGGATATCAGACTACACAAAAGTGAACCAACGTTAGTGAAGCCTAATAGCGAATGAGGATAGCCCCATTTAAAACAGCCCCAAGATACATCGTATCAGTGACAAGGCTAATTGTGCTAAATAAAATGCAACCTTGTCAGTGAGGGAAACTTGTTTATGACTTGCTTTCCTATGGGTATCTAGCATCCTTTACATTTTTCATTGCCTGTATTTTGTGCCACAAGGGAGATGGTAAGTCAAATTTGTAGGAAAAAAAATACTTCACAAAATCTGAACAAACAAGTTTTTCTGAGGCATTAGGTTTTATGTAATAGCTGCTTAATGCAGATGAAGCACAAAGTCTGACTTCCATTGAATCTAAAACTGTAACAATTAGCTTCCCTTAATCTTCAGTGCTTCAACAGATACTAATGGTTTTCTGTTCGCAGGCCAAACAAAAATGCCGACTTTCAAGTGTGACAAAACTCTTTTGAATGACACGTGTTTGGGGGGGGATGGGACGTTTCACATAAAAGCATTAAGGTTTAAATAGTTTCTTGGAGTTCAGATAGCATAAAAAATAGGTTCCTTTCTTTATGAAGATCAGATAGGCTGTGTAAGTCAGCTAGGGTGAGAGTGAGTGATGAAGTGCTGTAGGGCAGTGAGCTCCTTTTCAAATTTTTTTCCAAGCTTCCAAGATGAGAATGAGATGAAGCCTGCAGAGGTTTAATTTTAGTGACACTGGTTTCCTTCTGGACAAGTTACACTAGATGGGGATTGAAAATAGGGTTTACAATGGGAAACTAACTTCAGCCCTACCTCTGGAGTAACTAACATTGCTATACATTTCTTACAGAGCCATACACATTTATAAAGGAGATTAACAATTTCTAGCACTTATGTCCAAGTTAAGATGTCGATCTAGAAATTCAGACCTGGCATTTTAAGATACTTGTTTAAGAGCAGAACAACTAAGTTATTTAAGCACTTCTTAGAGTAATTAGACTGCATACGAGGGGTGAAATCCTGGTACCACTGAAGTCAATGGAAGTTTTGCCCTCGACTTCGCAAGAAGCCAGGATTCTATCCTAAATCTATTTCACTTATTGAAGAATCCTTCTCATGCTGGAAACATAACTGGGAACTCTTTCTTCTGTTTTCAGAATGTACCAAAGATCTCAACAAAACAGTATATTTGACAGACAGCTCATGCTGGTGGGGACTGATTACTTTTGGTGTCTTCAAGTTCCAACTATTTTGAACCAGGAAAGAGACATGGAATTTTAAACACTGTATCTGAGCACAGACAATTTCTGCTGCTAAAGTTTAATAAGGATTGTTAGTACACCATTGTAGCTGGTAATTGTATAGGTACACATGGTAATTGCATGTATTTGCATAATTATGCAAATGCACCATAATTGAAGCTCCAAGGTTTTCATGGTAAATTTTTGAGACACACATGGATTTGTCATGGCAAAAATGTCAGAAGTCATGTAAACTGTGGGAAAAATAAAGAAAAACCAGGGATTCGGGCCCCTTCAAAATTGAAGATAGCAAAGCTCTGTTTAATTGCCAATTAAAAAACAACAACGTGCCTCATGTTCCTTTGGGTGCCTGGATGCTGCTACTCTTTAAAAAATGTCCTTTCTGAGTTAGCCTATTTTCCATTTTGTTTAAACTTTTTATGTTTTAAATATTGGGGGGCAAAACTTAACCTTTGGCCCTTTTCCTCTGCTGAGTGTCCCAGTTCTTCGCTGTTTGTTTAGGGAAAGGCAGGAAGAGGAATTTTCATTGCTTTTTATTACTACATTCAACCCCCATATTCCCAATAGCCACCCATCTCTTCCTAAAGACCTGATCCAAGTCCACTGAAGAAGTCAATGGAAGGATTCTCATTTACTTCAATGGGTTTCATTCAGACCTTATACCAGAACACCAGCAGGATGTGCTGGCTTTTGGATGTTGTGTAAAAACCGGAGGTTCATCTCACTTGTGATTATTACAGATATCAAGGTACTTTTTTCAAGAGTAGACGTTTTAAACTTTGGTGTCCTGGCCACATTCCAACTCCTTTTTCCTACCTAATTTCTAGAGATGGGCTTGGAGCAAAACTCTAAAGACAAACAGCCCCAAAGACCGGGGGAATGTGTGTCCAAATTTATTGGGCTTTCCTCCTATAATGGGCCAAACCCAGGCAATAGATCTGCCTCCTAGCTTCATGGGGGTTGAGTTCCAGTTTTGTAGCAGAGGCCTGTATCCTTTAGACTCCAAAATATTGCAACACTAGTAACACAAAAAGATGCTTTTCACTTACCCTCCTCCAAACACTGTTGCATGGCAGTGCTGGGACAATTGCTGCAGAGATTCACCTCAGAGGTCAGTAAATAGCAGATGAAATGATCCTCTGGGGCTCGATGGAGCCTTCAGGCTCAACCCTGAGCACAGGGTGACATGTAACTGCTCCATCCCAGAAAGGAATTGGGACTCAGCGAATGGTAATTCCTCCCCTAATCAACTGATATAGGAGGAATGTACATCACTGCAGCTCTTGAAAGGGTGAAGGTTCAGGCCCAGATGAGAGAAATTTGGGCCCCTGTGCACTATGGAAATCGCCCCCCCCCTTCCTTAAACTAGACAGAGCACGTGATATACAAGACATACAATCACCACCCTAGGCAAAACTTCAATATGCGACCCCACCCCACTCCTACCCCCTAGAATAGAGTTCCTCAAATGGGGGCGGGAGAGAGGGCACAGTCCTGGGACAGCATGTTGGACTTTCACAGGGGTTGTGGCAAGTCTTCTGGACAGTTTGGTGGTTGGGTGGGGGGGATTGCCAATCACCAGGTCACAGTGCCACTTGGGTTTGACCCTTCATGATGGTGGGGTGGCCAGTCCAAATTTGAGTGAGTTGTTATGACCAGGCATATGGGGTAGCAGCATCACTTAGTTTTTTTCCTCCATTTGTCAGGCCGCCTTGAGATGGGGGCCCTCTGCAAGTGCACACTGCTTAATCTAGGCTGGTGCAGCTTCCTTCCCGCTCCCTCGCCCCCACATCTGGCTAGCGAGCATGGAGGTACACAGGCAAGGCTCTACCTACTCCATACCCTCGTACTACTTTTTTGCACCCTCTTGGTGAGAGGGGCAGAGAGTACCTGGAATACAGAGACTGTGTTGTGCACCAAGCCTGGGCCCAACATCCAAAGGCTGTATGGAGCCTTACTGTGCTACTTGGCCTACTAAGAGAAGGACTACATAGCCCTATCTGAGTAGTCTGGACAACTTTGAGATCCATCTGCATGAAAAATGCTCAAAATATGCAATTGTGATCAACCCTCAAGTGTACTGGATGTTTCACCCTTAAACGAACTCCTTAGTTGTTATGAGCTTGACCATCTTGAGGCCAAAATTCTATTCTCCTTTTCCCCCACTGTAAAGTAAGTCCACTGAATTCAACAAGTACTCCAGATTTACACCAGTCAAAGTAGAGCAGACTTCTCCACCCCACCCCCACCCATTCTGTCGCTATGTAAAAAAAATATTTATCTTTGGTCTCTCTTTTCCTGCATCTGAAGTGTGCCTACCAATTAGCATAGCACCATTGGGATTGCCATGTTTTTCAGGTAAACATGTCCATAAGTAGGTCCTTCTCAAACTAATCAGCTCTGTTCTCTCCTCTTAGAGAGTTAGAAGTCTGTTAGAGACAGAATTGGGCCCATCATGTGGATCGTGATCATGTATGTGGGGTTGAGGTTCGCCTCTACACAGGTTGGTTGTCCCATGTGGCACTGGGAAGGGAATTTACCCCAGATTTGGAATAAAGTTTTGATTCGAGCTGCTGCATTACTTTAATGTCACAAGGAATTAATGACCTCCTTCCAGGTAGAGAATTTGAATAGGTTTGTTTAGACTGAACTAAAGGACCAGGAGAAACTAAGGCCTAGATTCTAACATCCTCACTACCACTGACTAATAATTCACTCCATAAATAATCCCATTAATATCAGTGGAACTACTCACAGAATAAGCTACTATTAGGTGTGAGTAAAAGCATCTGTCTGGCTCTAGGTAAGTAGTAGTGATTACTTACTAGAACTGTGCAAAGCAGAAAAAGAATTCACGAGAACTTTAGCAAATTTAAAAACATTTCTCATGCCACTGCATTTTGCAGTTGTCTCATTTTTTATTTTCCACATTTTCTGTGTTTTATTTAAACAAAAACAATCATAAATTTTCAAAAAAATTAGAATTAGAAATTTTTGAAATGAGTTCAAATAAAAAAAAATCCACTATGTGATACATCTGAACAAACACTACCGGCAATGTTGAAAGAAAAAAACCCAGTAATTTCTAGCAATAATGGGATTACCTTTAAGCAAAGTGAGCTCTTTGGGACAGCGACTATCTTCTATGCTGTGTTTGTACAGCACCTACCACACTGGACTCCATTCCTGGTTGGGGCCTAGGCACTACCATAATATGATAATATTTGACCTGGTTTAAGTGTAGCAGAATATAACCCAAAGTATATTTGCTAAATTCAATAATTTCCTATTTTTTCCTTTAACTTTAAAAAATTAATGGCAGGTTTTCATACAAATACAGTTTTTGTTTAAAAGGAAAAGTTATTCAAACAAAATTCTGACCAGCCCTGTTAATTTCCGGCACTTGATTCACAACTGAGTTCACCTGTTACTTCAGCTGAGTTCTACAAGAAATTGCTTCATTGCTAGAATTCAGAGGAAGTATGGTTTGTGGTTAAGGCACAAGACTTGGACTCAGGAGACCTGGTCTCTGTGTGTAGGTCTTCAACAGATTTCCTGTGTGACCTTGGACAAGTCACTTCAGTTTCCCCATCTTGAAAGTGAGGATAATTATAGCTTCATAACAGAGGCACGGCAAGGCTCAGCTAATTAGCATCAGCACTAGAGAAGGAGAGAGTGTTTTTTTGTTTTTCCTCTAGTGTGGTCTGCAAGATCTCATAGATGTCTATTTGTGGGTGCAGCTTTGGTGATGCTAAAGGCATGGTCCAAAGGCATGGCTATGCCTATCTGATGAACTGCAACCAAAGGAGGCCCACAGGGCCTGATCTTCCAGTGCCTTGTGTAAGGGGACTGTTGCCCCTTACTAACATTCAGTGGGGGTGTTTTAGTTGGCTAGCTCCCAGTACTAAAAGGGGAAGACTGACAGTCCCCAGGAACAATGGGGAGAGGCCAATGCTCCAGGTCAGCCTGAATGACAGGGCAGGCAGACTAATCAGGGAGTCAGGAGGCCAGGGAGCTCCCGTCCTCCGTGTGAGCTGGATTTGCCTGGGTCAGACAGAGTGGGGGCTGAGGTAAGGAGGAAGCAGGGGCCCAAGCTAAGCTGGGGAGCAGAGCTGCGCCAGATCCAGAGAGAACAGACCCTGTCCTGGGAGCAGAGCTGTAGCCCCAAAGCCAGAGGCACAGCCCAGAGAGAGCAGACCCTGCCCTGGGAGCAGAGCTGCAGCTACCAGAGCCAGAGGGGCCAGAAAAGCAGCCCACAAAGCAGGTCAGTGCTGGGAGCAGAGTCACAGAAGCAGCCTGCAGAGCAGACCTGTCCTGGGAGCAGAGCCACAGCAACCAGGGCCAGAGGGGCCAAAGAAGCAGCCCAAGGAGCTGGAGGCAGAGCAGCAGCAGCTTGATGTGCTTGGTGCAGTGAGCAGGTTGGGAGAGCCAGGGGGACCCTGGGCAGCGGGCCCAGCACAGGGAGATGCCTCAGCCAAGAGGCTCTGCAGGCCAGGCTTGGATCGTAACCCCGACAGGGTGGGGGCAACCCTGGGAAGAAGGGTCCTACCACTTAGAGCCTGTGGCCACCACCAGAGCAGGTGACCAACCCACAGCATCCCTGCAGCACAGCCAGGGCCTGAGAAGGCGGCCTGGGACTTACAAGGAACAGACTGTGAAGTGCCCGGACATTCCAGAGACACTGTTTGTGATGTTCCCTGCCACAGAGCCGGTTGATGCGTTTCCTTTAACCTTTCCCATTTTTCCTTATTCTTTTTAAAATTACTTGTTGATTAAATAACTTGCATTTACTTTAACTTGTATGTAATGGTCAGTGGGTCAGAGAAGTGCCCAGTGCAGAGAGAGTATGCCGGAGTGGGGACACCCTAGCCCTTGTCCTAGGTGACCACAGCAGGGTTGGGGGTCGAGCCCCCCAGGAATCCTGGGCCCAGCCTTGTTGGGGTTACGAGGACTCTGCCACACAGGAGAGTGGAAGGGGAGTCCTCAAGGGCAGGGAGGCCACTGGGTAAAGGAAGTGGGAGCGAGGACTCAGATCCTTTCGCTAGCCCACTTCACCGGGGTAGCGCAGAAGCCAGGAAAGTTCCCCACAATAGCGGGACTATTCCCCCGCTGTGGCAAGTGGGTGTAAAATACTACCACTGCATTGGGGAACAAGATACAAGTTGGAAGATAATCTGTCTGGGACCCTGGAAGTGTTGGGAAGAGACTATCCCACAGGTTTGGTGAAGTCCCAGAAATCTGATGAATCCAGACCTCATTCAGCCTTAAGCCATTCCTACTCCTATCATAGTCCTACATTAGTAATAATACCCAGTGTTTACCTATTACTTTCCATCTCCCAAGCTACTTTACAAAGAGACTATCACCACGCCCCTTTTACAGATTGAGAAACAGAGGTGAGGGGACTTGCCCAAGGTCAGCCAGCAGGCCAGTAGCAGAGCTGGAAAAAGAACCCAGGTCTCCTAAGTCAGAGTCCAGTGCTCCATGCACAAGGCCACACTGCTTCTTGCTTTGCAAACTTATTTTTGTTTCATAGATCTCCAGGCAGTGGATGTATTGTCAGTCCTGGCCTAATTTATAACATTTTAGTTTCTGCTCAGCTACCTGATTTTCAGCAGTGTTTCTCAGCCACATCACGTACTGATCTTTGCTCTTTCAAACTGGGCACTCAAAAACGGAGGCATCTTCAGTTAGTGGCCATTTAAAAATTTAGTCCCTGATTGATGAAACTCAACTGGCCCATCTGAACAATGGAAATAATAATGCTTATGGTTATCACACATGGCCTTTGTGGAAATAATTTCTTGCTTTGAGAACTTTGCATAAAAAGTGCTATAGTGACAGGTTGTTCAATGCTCAAAGAGAGAATATTTGAACAGTGGCTGCTCAGCACCTCTGCTGCTCAGGCATTAGATGTCTCAAGTTGAGTAACCAAAATTAGCGAAAACTTAAAAATATAGGCCAAACTGGTTTGCGCAAACTCATTCAGCAAGAAAATGGCCGAGGAAGGAATAGAACTCGGGAGTCATGATGACTAGGCTCTTGTTCTAACTACTAGACAACACTTCCTCCCACTTCCCCAATAGCTTCAATACCTACATTAAAGAAAGGTTTCAGAGTAACAGCCGTGTTAGTCTGTATTCGCAAAAAGAAAAGGAGTACTTGTGGCACCTTAGAGACTAACCAGTTTATTTGAGCATAAGCTTTCGTGAGCTACAGCTCACTTCGATGAAGCTGTAGCTCACGAAAGCTTATGCTCAAATAAATTGGTTAGTCTCTAACGTGCCACAAGTACTCCTTTTCTTTCTACCTACATTAAAGTTACTGCAATTTAAATGGAGGTGAAACTATGCATAGTCTTCTCCGATCTGCTGCAAAACTGATATTATTCTTCCTTTGAGTAGCCTGCGCAGCAAATTCACCTGTTCTCTTTTGAAACAAAGTTAGGTGGTGATTTCCTATCTGATGCATCACAATATATCTGTCCAAATGAGAGAGTACCTACCTGACCAATGTATTTTTGCCCACTGATCTCTGCTTGTATGGAAGAAGAGAAGTGATGCTATTGTTCGAAACTAAACTGTACTTGTTCCACTTTCCCTCACATTTCAAAAAATTTCAGAGCAGAGAAAACCATCTCTTCATCTTTCTCTTCTGCTTTTAGGGTTCATTCTATTCATTCATTTTTAAAAGCTATTTTGCCATGTACATTCTGACAGCACCCATTTTGTTTCCTGTGATTGTTAACAATTCAGTTTTGTACAGAGGCACTTTAATTGATGGCTTCCTGGCTTTCGATGGTGTTCTTTTGTACCAACCTTACTTCTCCACATTTCCGTTCTGAGAATTTTTCTTTTGGCAACTGGCATACTGAATGCCTGTCAAAGGCAATAACACTCTCCCCCACATGGAGAAGTCGATTTAAGAGCACTGGCTATTGCCTAGACTTGCCTCTCACAAACCTAAAAACCCCCAAAGCCCATCTGAACCGATATGTGGCATGTTTAGCTATTGTGTATGACCAATGCCTTTGTTTTCTGCGTAGTGCATCTTCATATATGTAATCCTTCTGCCAGGTGGAGCCAGCAGCAACTAGGGCCAGGTTCATTATCTAGGGGTTCCTTTTCAACAATACAGCACAAAACCGGCTCAAGTCCCCACCCAGTAACCTGGGAAAATTACATACCACCCCTGGGCACCTCCGAGAGGCAATACTTCCCCACTTGCAAGCACAGAGTCTGAGTTAGAAAAGAAACTTTTAATGAAAGGAGAGAAGTCACCCAACATTAATTAGGGAAAATGCCACAAGTAGGATTCATAAACATAAAACTGTGAGCAGGACACCGATGCCACGGTGCGGGAGGCAGAGTCTTCTGCCTCATCCTCTTGAGTTCTACAACCAAAAGTTCCTTTACTGTGCCCTCCTTTGCTCCCTCACCATCCCCCACTCACAGTGGTTGTCCTTGGTCAATAAGGACCCAGGTTTCAGAGGTGCATGTCTGTGAGTTCACCTCCCACCCAGGGAAGAAAGCACCTTGCTTGTTCCACCAGCTGAGCCCTTGCTCTGGCTGGCTGCCCCCCAGCCGCTTGTTGCTCACCACCTGGCAGCCCCACCAGCCAGTCCACTGCTTGCCACTTTTGCCAGCCACCTGTCTGTTACTGTCTACTGCCACCTGCCTCTTTGCTGTGACCTCTGTAGATCAGTCTTAGTTATTTTTAGCTCTCAGCAGGCTGGGCAGAAACACTGCCCCACCCCAAGTGATTTCAGATCTTATTAAATACTTGAAATAACAAAAGGCTCCTAATCAAGCCTATTTAGCTCTATCTTTGAACAGTGGGGAGGAACAGGTTAAACCACTTAGGGAGAGTCCACACCTCCTGGCTAGAACACCAGTCCCCACTCCTCGTTTTCACAGGGGTCTGACATTCAAGCCTCTGGCTTAGCGAGTTCGTTTCAGCTCAGGGCAACCCCTCAATCAGGAGAAGCTCAGCATGGATCTGCTCCCTTTTAGTCATACAATGAAGATAACATTTCACTACCCCATTCAGTACTAAAGTGATTTGTAACCCAGCACCAGCCAAAGCTGATCACTTGGAGCTACACAGCTCTTGTCTGCTAGATATCTATGCAGAGTAGGTGTGTTCATGTAAATAGAGTTTGCTCCTGAAGTCTCTCCCCCTTCCCAACTAGCTGTCAGAGGAGAGTTCATTCAGACCCTGATTGCATATAGCTAGGACTCTGCAGGGAACTATACACAAATGACTACCAAGCACAGATTGCAGATAAGGAGATGCATACTCTGTGCTCTTTAAGGGAGATTTGGCTTTTGTCCTTTGTGTATAGAAACACATACTATTTAAAATAAAGTTTACTGACTTCTGTCATGCTAGCCTCACAAGGCTACAATATGCTTTCATAGCAAGCGGTAGTGAGCTCACTGATAACACTACAGATACTGTGCTCAAATCCTCCAGCCCACACCAGCAACATAAATGGACTGCAATGCTGGCTTCAACAGCCAGCTGATGATTCCTCTGTGTTGGCCAGTTCTAGGCCATCCCCTTGCATTCCTCAGCATAGAGATCATGGCTGGAGAACTGCTGTACTCAAGAAATCCTGAACTAGTGGCATACAGACCAACTGCAATTAGGCATAACTCAGAGCAGCCCTGAGACTGCTGTAGGGTGTGTTGGAGGCTGAAATGGCTACAGTAGAGTCACACAACAGTTGAGAAGGGGGCGTGCAAAAGTGGAGTAAAGTCACCCTCCCAGCCAGGCACTACACTGAGCACAGCTTAGCCAGACTCAAGGGTGAAAGACAGGGACAAGAAAGGCAGGGTTGTTATGCCATCATAAAAAGCCACCACAACAGTAGTGTGATGGGATATACCACTCATGGCTAGTTTGGCTTCTCCTCCTGGCTGCTCTGGGGAGTAGCTCATCAGGTCAGTGCTCCTTTCCACAGTTACATGCCATCAGTCTGTCACTCTCACTTCAGGAACCGCAGCACCCTTTTCATGACTCAACCCTCCAGCTAGGTCACTCAGTATCCTCCCTTCCAGCATATATCGAAGTCTTTCGTTCAACAGTCAGAGCCACTGTTCCAATTCACTGCCTCAGGTGCCATTCCTTTAGTGGCTGGTAGGGGAACCCAGGCCCACCCTCTACTCCAGGTTCCAGTTCAGGGCCCCTCTAGTCAGCAGTCAAGGTCTGGTCCACCCCATATCTTGCTGCATTTCCCTGAGCCCTTTCCTAACTTTCTGGCTCTCCCTTCCTTCTCTGGGTCTGTCAGTTTTATCACTCCCTTCCTCCAAGGAGAAACTACAGGTTACATATCTCCACAGCCGCCATACTCTCTTTTCAGGGAGTGACTGCAGCCTTTCCCAGCAGTCTTTTTTGTTGCCAGCTTCCTGGCTTTGTAGGTTCTACCTATTCCTGCACAGTGGAATGTGCTTGCAATCAATTCTCTGCTCCCTGGCTCTTCCTCCAGGTGCAGCCTGTGGAGTTAATAGATCTACCTGGCCATCTTATCCCCTTCCAGTCCTGTATGGACACCCCATCAGAAGTAGACACAAGTTACCTGGCAGTCTTATAATGCCAGACATATTACAGAGGCTAAAGAGTGAAGGTGCATGGAGACTGAACTGTCCTATCACTTCAGAAAGCCTTTGTCAAAGTCCCTCACCAAAGGCTCTTACGTAAATTAAGTTGTCAGGAGATAAGAGGGAAGATCCTCTCATGGATTGAAAACTGGTTAAAAGAAAGGGAACAAAGGGTAGGAATAAATGGTAAATTTTCAAAATGGAGAGGGGTAACTTAGTGGTGTTCCCCAAGGGTCAGTCCTAGAACCAATCCTATGCAACTTATTCATAAATGATCTGGAGAAAGGGGTAAACAGTGAGGTGGCAAAGTTTGCAGAGGATACTAAACTGCTCAACATAGTTAAGACCAAAGCAGACTGTGAAGAACTCCAAAAAGATCTCACAAGTCTAAGTGATTGGGCAACAAAATGGCAAATGAATTTTAATGTGGATAAATGTAAAGTAATGCACATAGGAAAAAATAACCCCAACTATACATACAATATGATGGGGGCTAATTTAGCCACAACAAATCAGGAGAAAGATCTTGGAGTCATGGTGGATAGTTCTCTGAAGACGTCCACGCAGTGTGCAGCGGCAGTCAAAAAAGCAAACGGGATGTTCGGAATCATTAAAAAAGGGATAGAGAATAAGATGGACAATATCTTATTGCCCTTATATAAATCCGTGATACACCCATATCTTGAATACTGTGTACAGATGTGGTCCCCTCATCTCAAAAAAGATATTCTGGCATTAGAAAAGGTTCAGAAAAGGGCAACTAAAATGATTAGGGGTTTGGAACGGGTCCCATTTGAGGAGAGATTAAAGAGGCTAGGACTTTTCAGCTTGGAAAAGAGAAGACTAAGGGGGGATATGATAGAGGTCTATAAAATCATGAGTGGTGTGGAGAAAGTGAATAAGGAAAAATTATTTACTTGTTTCCATAATATAAGAACTAGGGGGCACCAAATGAAATTAATGGGCAGCAGGTTTAAAACAAAAGGAAGTTCTTCTTCACACAGCACACAGTCAACCTTTGGAACTCCTTGCCTGAGGAGGTTGTGAAGGCTAGGACTATAAAAGGGTTTAAAAGAGAACTGGATAAATTCATGGAGGTTAAGTCCATTAATGGCTATTAGCCAGGATGGGTAATGAATGGTATCCCTAGCCTCTGTTTGTCAGAGGGTGGAGATGAATGGCAGGAGAGAGATCATTGATCATTACCTGTTAGGTTCACTCCCTCTGGGACACCTGGCATTGGCCACTGTCGGTAGACAGGATACTTTGGTCTGACCCAGTATGGCCATTCTTATGTTCTTTACAGGTTAGCCAGCACACGGGGGAACTTGCACTGCTGCAGTCCATGCCATTTCCATTCCACTATTGCCAGCTCTCATATTTGGGGTTTCTCCAGAAGCCCCAGCTCCTGGAGTCATGTGATTATGTGATTTAAGGGGGGGGGAAGAGCAGAGAGGGTTTCTGGCCCTCAAGTGAACAGAAAAAAGCCAGAAGGCTTGATCCCAAAAGGCTCAAAAAACAGAAGGCAAATAAAGATGTTGTTCCTGTGACAGTGGCAGACAATTGCCAACTCATGCCAAGGTTCCCAGGCCTCAACTGAATACTGACAAATACACCTCTGAAATCAGTCTGGCTCATCTGAATTGTTAAAATAGGCATTAGAATTATAAGAATGTGTTGAGCATTTAGACTGTAATACATGCAGCAACTGACAAGCATTCCATAATCTCACATTTAACATTTGTAGCCCATAATATAAGGTAATATTTGAACATTTGCATTGTAAGCCTCTGTAACTGTGTAACTCACCAGACAGGAAAGAGAGCAATTAACTAGTAGATAAAGTGCTGATCACCAACGGAAGGTGTTTCATCTCGCCGACAAGGAAGTCCCAGCAACACCAGTAGGACCCGAGTGGAACGTTAAAGAGGACAAAAGACTTTGTTGTTTAATTCCTCCTATCCCCTATGAAGATGAGTCTTTCAAGGAACTGTTCCCATCAGCTGAGTTTGCAGCTTACATCGGAAGGGGTGAAGAGAGGAATTGTATCGTTATGATGGTTGGATTGGTGGGGACGGGACAAGATTTTTTAGGCATAAGAAAGATCCCCAGTGCTTAGCCTGGGTTAGCCCTAGAGGACATGTAGAGCTTGTTTATCATAGCAGCTTTTAGTAGTTTGGAAACTTAAGATTGTAACTCATTTGTATATGTAGCGGGGTGGTCACCCACTCCTGCCTGGAAGGGCTTAAAACAGCCTGGGGAGAAGGCTGTGGCAGGGAATGAAAAGTGGGGCTGATTGGGAGAAGCAGCCTCAGCTGGGGGCCATGCCACAATCAGGCTGCAGCTGGCTTAATCAGGGCCCAGCTGGCCCTTATAAGAGGGCAGTGGGCCAGGAGCATAGACTCTCCTCTAGCTGTTGGGAGAGATAGGCCTGGTTGCTGGGGAGTGCACTAGGGTACCTGAGGTGAAGCAGGGCTGAGGAAGGCTAGAGGAGCTGGGAGGCTACAGACTGGAAAAGCCCCAGGCTACCGGCCTGGCAGATGGCCTTAGACTGGGTACTGGGGTTGCAACAGGGCAGCCTAAGGGTAGGTAGAGGCAGCAGGTCCAAACCTATGATGATTGGCTTATACAGACTGCAGTTGGCCCCAGTGAAAGGTGGCTAGAGATGGTGACTGGCAGTAGTCCATTGGCTGAGACAAGGTGGGGGTAGAGGGTGGGAGGGTTCCCAGGGGAGGGGAGACCCAGATCTGTGGGGTATTGCCTGGAGGTGCAGCACCCCAGGTAAAAGGGCACCAGGGTCTGGGAGGAACATAGGGGCCAGCGATGGTGAGACACTAGCAGAGGGTGCTCTGGAGCTGGTAAAAAGAGCTAATTCCCAGACAGCCAGCAGGAGGCACCACAGGGTGAGTCTCTGCCCCATTACAGTATATTTACCTATTTTAGCCTAGTAAATAACTGTCTAACTTCCTTTTCCTATGAAGTAAATCTTTAGATAGTTTATTATAGGCTACAAGCTTGTCTTTGGTGTGAGATCTAAAGTGCAATTGATCTAGGGTAAGTGGCTGGTCTTTTGGGACTGGGACTAACCTGAATATTGCTGCGATCTTTGGTGTAACAGCCGTGTTAGTCTGTATTCGCAAAAAGAAAAGGAGTACTTGTGGCACCTTAGAGACTAACCAATTTATTTGAGCATAAGCTTTCGTGAGCTACAGCTCACTTCATCGGATGCATACTGTGGAAACTGCAGAAGACATTATATACACAGAGACCATGAAACAATACCTCTTCCCACCCCACTCTCCTGCTGGTAATAGCTTATCTAAAGCGATCACTCTCCTTACAAAGTGTATGATCATCAAGTTGGGCCATTTCCAGCACAAATCCAGGTTTTCTCACCCCCCCTACCCACCCAATAAGTGAGTTTGTGTGTGTATGGGGGTGGGGGGGTGAGACAACCTGGATTTGTGCTGGAAATGGCCCACCTTGATTTTCATACACATTGTAAGGAGAGTGGTCACTTTGGATAAGCTATTACCAGCAGGAGAGTGAGTTTGTGTGTGTGGTTTTTGGGGGGCGGGGTGGGGGTGTGTGTGAGAGAACCTGGATTTGTGCTGGAAATGGCCCAACTTGATTCTCATACACCTTGTAAGGAGAGTGATCACTTTAGATAAGCTATTACCAGCAGGAGAGTGGGGTGGGAGGAGGTATTGTTTCATGGTCTCTGTGTATATAATGTCTTCTGCAGTTTCCACAGTATGCATCCGATGAAGTGAGCTGTAGCTCACGAAAGCTTATGCTCAAATAAATTGGTTAGTCTCTAAGGTGCCACAAGTACTCCTTTTCTTTTTGCATCTATCACAAAGATACTCTGACCTGGGGGCAAGATGGATCAGAGTACCCAGGGGGACTGTCTGTGACTCTGTTAAGGCTGGTATAGTGCCTGAGGAGTTTACACTTGATGATTGGTTGGTGAAATCTAACAGCCAGTGTGGGGTTTATGCACCGGTTCTAGCAGTCTGCCCTGAGGTAAGTACTCATGCTCTTTGAGTGCCCTGTCCTCCCCAAAACTTTTTTTTTCCTCCTAACTCCTGATTTATGGGCCTTGACTCATGCTTTCTGAAATATGGACTGGCGAGCCTGCCCTTTCCTCAATAAGATGAATTCAACCTGAGGGCCTGGAAGACTTGACACTTTACCACAGCTGAAGTCATTTAGTGTGACTATATAACAAGACATGTAAGGGGGGGAAGGTTGGATACATATTTGTTTTAACTGGGAGAGTGCTAAGCCTCTCAGGCTGAATATAGTTAAGATATTTTGTAAACATCTTT
Organism: Natator depressus; assembly: GCF_965152275.1. Classification (NCBI taxonomy): domain Eukaryota; kingdom Metazoa; phylum Chordata; order Testudines; family Cheloniidae; genus Natator; species Natator depressus. Next base: position 65,748,225 of record NC_134240.1, on the reverse strand, counting down.
GTCTCTTGGGGAAAATGTATGCCAGGAAAGCTGGCAATTTGGCCCAATGGTATATATTCCAAGTATTGTAAAATGTACATAACAATAGGCTGCTTTCTTCCTCAGGAAAGCAGGAAGAGCAATTGTCATAAATATAAAAAGGGAAGGGTAAACCCCTTTAAAATCCCTCCTGGCCAGAGGAAATCTCCTCTCACCTGTAAAGGGTTAAGAAGCTAAAGGTAACCTCGCTGGCACCTGACCAAAATGACCAATGAGGAGACAAGATACTTTCAAAAGCTGGGAGGAGGGAGAGAAACAAAGGGTATGTGTGTCTGTCTATATTTTGTCTTTGCCGGAGATAGACCAGGAATGAAGCCTTAGAACTTTTAGTAAGTAATCTAGCTAGGTATGTGTTAGATTATGATTTCTTTAAATGGCTGAGAAAAGAATTGTGCTGAATAGAATAACTATTTCTGTCTGTGTATCTTTTTTGTAACTTAAGGTTTTTGCCTAGAGGGGTTCTCTGTTTTGAATCTAATTACCCTGTAAGGTATTTACCATCCTGATTTTACAGGGGGGGATTTCTTATTTCTAATTACTTCTATTTTTATTAAAAGTCTTCTTGTAAGAAAACTGAATGCTTTTTCATTGTTCTCAGATCCAGGGGTTTGGGTCTGTGGTCACCTATGCAAATTGGTGAGGCTTTTTATCCAACATTTCCCTGGAAAGGGGGGGGTGCAAGTGTTGGGAGGATTGTTCATTGTTCTTAAGATCCAAGGGTCTGGGTCTGTAGTCACCTAGGCAAATTGGTGAGGCTTTTTACCAAACCTTGTCCAGGAAGTGGGGTGCACGGTTTTTGGGAAGTATTTTTTGGGGAAAGACGTGTCCAAACAGCTCTTCCCCAGTAACCAGTATTTGTTTGGTGGTGGTAGCGGCCAATCCAAGGACAAAAGGGTGGAATATTTTGTACCTTGGGGAAGTTTTGACCTAAGCTGGTAAAGATAAGCTTAGGAGGTTTTTCATGCAGGTCCCCACATCTGTACCCTAGAGTTCAGAGTGGGGGAGGAACCTTGACAGCAATTCCATGGGGGAGAAAAGGGAGGACAGTCAAACTTTCTTCCATTTCTTAGTCCCTTTCCATTTTTGCTTCAGGAAATTAAGTCCCCAGTCCTGCATTGACCGCTTCACAGGCAGACATTGGCCCCCAGTAACTTAAATGGAACTCCCCCTTCCTTGGGAATCAGGGCTTGAGTCGCTTCTCCTCCCATTCTCTCCCTCCCCTTGTGTTTTGTTCAAGTGTTTTTATATTGTGTGAATGCAATTATAGTGGACATTTTTGGCAGACCCTTGCTTGCCTCCTGAAGATCGGCATTTGCTTTATAAATACATAGATTATTGGGCCCAATTCTACCAAAACTCTGCATATGGAGCACCTGTTAACAGCAGTGCCAGGATTGGGTCCATTATTGGTAATAGAAGAAAAATTACCAATTTGAGTTACACACAGAATTCCTGCAAACCCACAGTTGAGCCTTAAAAGGTACCCAGCAAAACTACGATGTTCCTATGGCAAAGAACTCAGAAATCCTGAATCCCAGTTTGAGCTCCAACCACTAGATCACATTTCCTCTTCCAAGATCAGACCACTAGCTTGTTGGAAAACAGAATTTCAACACCCAGGGCAATTCTGACACCTTGAAATCTGTTTGTGTTCTGAATTGGAATGAGAAGTGGACATGTAAAAATTTCCTGGCAAAAGTAACCACTGAAAAAAATCCATTTAGATAATATCCTAATTATAGAGATTTAAACGTTCAAAATGGAATGTAGCAAAATGAAAGTCCAAGTGTAGCATTCTTTCCTTATGGTAATGAGGGTTTCAATGATTCATTTAGATTTTCTTCTATTAACTGTGTGGAAATAAACACATTCCTGAAAAAATGATTAGATTAACAAAACTACATTTTTCTGAGCATAGATGTAAGCAGAGTCAGGATGGGCGCCACCCTGACATCTGGTGGTGAGGTGTGGCAAGTAGTGGAAAAGAACTTCAGGGGCTGATCTCAATTTGCATAGGCACACCCACCCCGCCTAGAATGAGGCCATAACTGCCCAAATGGTCACTTTGGCTGTTGTGGGATCCCCAGTGTCTTTGTTATTGGGGCAGGAAGAGTAAATTGTTATTACCCTGATTATGGGAACTGTGCTTGGAACTGTACTTGGCCTTTTGTTATGATGGAGGGACTCACCATCAACTGAGTAGCACTCGCTAGGCAAGGGACATGGGTTCCAAAACTCTGTGAAGGGGGAGAGACTTGAGACAGGTATTAGTACCTGGTGGTGTGGGCCCCTTTGTGAGGGCCTGAAGCACCAATTGCACCTCTGTCTCTCTCCACTGTGGAATATCAGAGCTAATTTTGGGTCTATTAAGAGTCTTGCTACAGGTACTGTGCTGCATTCACTTTGGCCTTATGGTGCACCAGCACTAAGGCCCCCACTACTATGAGCTGAAATCACTGAGAGCTGAAATCACTAAGAGCTGAAATCACTGAGCACTGTGTCAAGTAGTGGGGAGCCGGAAGATCTAGAGTGCAGTGGTGCTGTTCGTGAGACGGCGAGCTGTGCAGAGCGGAGCCGTTTGCGAGACGGCTAGCTGAGCAGAGCTGTTCGTGGGACGGCGAGCTGTGCAGAGTGGAGCCGTTCGTGAGACAGCGGTGTGTTCGCGAGACGGCGAGCTGAGCCGAGCTGTTTGTGAGACGGCGAGCTGTGCCGAGCGGAGCCGGTCATGGTGGAGCGGAGCCGTTCGTGAGACGGCGAGCTGTGCAGAGCGGAGCCGGTCGTGGTGGAGCGGAGCCGGTCGTGAGACAGCGTAGCAGAGCAGAGCCCTGTGGGGCAGCCAGCTTCAGGACACGTAAGGTACCCCTTACCTCTTTCCCCCACACACAGGCACATTTTAGCCAGACTGGGGAGTAACACTCTGCAGATGAACTTTTGAACTCCTGGGGCTGGACTTTTTGGATTTTGGGTGATTTGAGGATTGCTGGACTCAAGAGACATTTGGGTTCTGGGACTCAAGAACCCGAGGGAAAGGATGTGGCCCAATTTTCTGGGGTGGGTCTTTGCTCATGGTTTGGTTAATGAACACTAGTTGTGGTGTTTTCCCAATTTAATGCTGATGTCGTTTACCTCATGTTATTAAAGATTCTCTACTACACCGAGACTCCGTGCTTGCGAGAGGGGAAGTATTGCCTCTTCGAGGCACCCAGGGGGTGTGTAAGATTTTCCCAGGTCACTGGGTGGGGGCTAGAGCCAGTTTTGTATTTGCTTTGATGAGAGGGAACCCCTGTGTACTGAACCCGGCCCTTGCTGCTATCAACTTGGCCTGGCAGAAGGGTTACATAGATACTGTTGGGCCAAAACCAGCTTTATTTGGTACCACTCTGTACCCACGTTGTTTACTTTTGCACTAGGGGCAAGTGACTGCATAAGGGGGAAAGGAATAATATCTGGTGCTCTGGATTTATACCAGGAGAGCAGAAGAGGTCTTATGTATTTATCAACACTCATTTGCAAACTGTAGGGATTTCAAGATGTCCAACTTCCTAAATGTGTTAGGCACACTAGGAACATATGAAAAGCTGGAGTAGAAAAGCCAGCCTCACTACAAATAAATTCTTGTGCCTCTTTAATTACCCTTCTTCACCTATAGGTGGACTTTTCCACTCAAGCTGTTTCAGAAATGAGGATGTTAACCTGGGAAGAGATCTGTGTGTGTCTTTGCACAGCAGACGCTGGCTTGGTTATGTGGCTCGAGTTTGATTCTAATGATTTCCTCAGTTCGTTCTCCTATACCTCAGGGAAGGAAGAGGTGATCCTCCTGAAAATTCATATAATTGCTTTTATTTGATTTTTATAAAACCTCACTCACAAATAATATGATGGCTTTCTTTATTATCTTGTTCATCACTAGGGCATTTTAAAATTTTCTTTTATAACACAGAGTTTACTGAGCCAAAGGTCTAATTCAAGGATTTTAGCAGAGAGGGGGAGAACTGGGAGTTGGGTGGGGTGTTTTGTTTTTCATGCCAAATCTTTTGTAAAAGGGACACCTATCCTCACCCCCACTTTGTATAGCAATATGCTTGCTTCTTTGCAGGCCCCTACCAGCCACGCTATTTTGCCATTTACATAATGCTTTACACATATTAGGAGCCTGCTTTGCCTGTCTGCATAGGTAAGGGCTGCCTATATCACAGAGCCTCATCAGAGGTACTACTCCTCCCCTCCCTGACTCTGTGCAGACAGGACAGGTGTCCTTACTTTACCCAACTCTCTGCCAGCACACCAGGGGGGATGCATGATGTGCCAGGTATAGGTCTGTTGCAGAGGACATCCCAGCAGCGTGCAAGGGCCCGGCACCCGGAGGCAGGTTGTGACTGAATTACAGTCTGCTTCCCATGCAACTCAACAATAGGCTGCCCCTTTTACAGGGCTCATGGAAAAGCCATGGTTAGGCTCTAAGTAATTAATCCTTACAACAGCCCTCTGAGGTTGGTAAATACTATTATCCCCATTTTACATATGGGAAACTGAGACAGAAGCAAAGTAACTAGTCCAAGGTCACTCAACAAGTCAGTGGCAGAGCCAAGACTAAAAACACTCCATACTCCTATCATCAGACCATGACCTCTGCAAATTATCTAAGGCTACATCTACACTCTAGCACTTAAAGCAGCACAGCTGCACCGATGCTGCTGTAGTGCTTGTGGTGGAGATGCTCAAAGCAGACAGGCAAAAGCTCTCCTATTGGCTTAACTCCTGCCTGTGCAAGAACAGGGGTAGCTATGTTACTGTCCATACTGGTGCTTAGATTATGTAAATCTTATGTTGCTCAGGGGGGTGGATTATTCAACCCCCTAAGTGATGTAAATTATGCCGAAGTAACCTGTAGTATAGACAAGGTCTAAGATACCTTCCTCTTCACTTATGAAGCAGTCACCACACAATCTAGTTGTACAGAGATTATGAATTACCTCACCCACTTTGCATCTCTATCTAACTGAATAGATAGTGTAATTTTGGACCAACTTCTATTAGTGAGAGAGACAAGCTTTCTAGCCACACAGAGCTCTCCTTCAGCTCTGGGAAAGTTTGTGAGCTTTTGAGGGGGTAGTACAATTATTTTGGTGGCTTGACTATTTATTTGATATGCTTCATACCCCTTGTCACTGTTCCTTTCTCTTTACTCTTAACTTCCCAGGAATAAAGTACTTTGATCCTTATCTATGGGTTCTTGACTCCCTACAACAATAATTTGTAACATCCTAGATGTCATAGGGGTTGTCTTCTAGTTTATGCACCTGCTCACTAGGTGGAAGCACAGAGTGCAAGCAACTTAACGTCCATTAGTCACCAAGCCCTGAAGAGGGAGAAATACGGGAATATATTGCTCTTTAGAAGCAATGAAGTCTACGTATGAACAGTCAACAAACAACCCAAAGTTGGGTTCCCATTGACGTTACTCTGAGATCTCAGAATGACATTACTCATCAGATCCAGAATATGCAATAGAGAACCCTACATTGGATTGGGCAATAGAATTTTTCCATTCTTTTGGATGTTCCACCTCTAAAATGGGACTGACCATGAATTTTCTGTAATTTTGGTAAGTGCAGTTTCTCCAGTTGTTCCAGGTTACCATTCACAGAAGTAGGGGCAACACAGCAGTTTTCAACACACAAAAGGTTCTTGAGGGGCATGAACAAATGTTAGTGAGGAGTGAGTCTCAGAGGATTCAAATTTATATCCAAAATTTTTTCTCTGCAAACCTCAAACATCAAGTGTTTCAGAAGCAGGTTTTCACAGAGTATTTTAGCACCTCCACTGCTACCAAGAGTGGTGGAAGGTGAAAATTTTCCCCATTAATGTTCCTCTTCAGCCTAGGCCTGAACTTCAAAGTGTGTTCCACTTCGGTTAGGGTGAATGTCCATGTGCGTATCATTGAGGAAGAATAGTAAGAGGCCAACAGGGCTCCATTAGGAGCTCTTTAGTGACCTGGCAGTCAAAAAGGAACCCTACAAAAAGTGGAAGCGTGGATGAATTGCTAAGGAAGACTACAAAAGAGTAGCACTAGCATGTAGGAACAAATAAGAAAAGCTAAGGTGCAAGATGAGTTAAATCCAGCAAGGGACATAAAGGCAGGGAGATGAGGTTCTATAAATAGATTAGGAGCAGCAGAAAGACTAAGTGTAGGTCCTCTACTTAGTGGGGAAGGAGTGTTAATAACCGAGGACATCAAGATGGCTGAGGAGTTTAATACCTATTTTACATCAGTCTCTCCTAAAAAGGTTAATGGTGACCAGATACTCAACCCAATTAAATGCTAACAGTAAGGGGAAAGGAACACAAGCCAAAATAGGAAAAAAGAAACCAGGTAAAAGAATATTTAGGTAAGTATTCCAGTTGCCAGGGTACTTAAGGAACTAGCTGAAGCTATCTTGGAACTGTTAGCAATTATTTCTGAGAACTCATCTATTACAGGTGAGGCCTCAGAGGACTGGAGAAGGGCAGACAGGGGACCTATCTTTAAGAAGGTGAACTATAGACCAGTCAACCTGAAAGATACTGGAACAAGTTATTAATCAATTTGTAAGCACCTAGAGGATAAATAGGGTTTTAAGGAATAGCCAGAATGGATTTGTCAAGAACACATCAGGTCAAACCAATCCAATTTCTTTCTTTGGCAGGATTATGGGCCTAGTGGATAGGGGGAAGCACTAGACATGATATAGCTTGATTTTTAGTAAGGTTTTTGACACGGTCCCATGTGACATTCTCATAAGTAAACTAGGGAAATGTGGTCTAGATGAAGTCACTGTAAGGTGGCACAAGGGGTTGAAAGAGAGTACGCCAAGGGTAGTTATCAATGGTTCGCTGTCAAATCAGGAGTGTGTTGTTTCTCCTCAGGGGTACGAGGCACCTTCCCCGCCACTTGCCCTTAGTGCGAGAGTCTTGTCTGTGTATCATTTCTCTGAAAAACACCAGCCTCTGGCAGCGCGAGCACAGCCTTCCAAGCCTCCGCAGGCCTCACTCTGTCTGTGTGCATTAGACGCAGGGACGCACCAACCCGAGTCCTCTGAGCATCATTGTAGTGCTTAGCCCCTGTTCCACTGAACACTCGCAGAACTCCTAGATCTGCTATTGCCAAAGGCATAGTACACACCAGCTTGTAAGAGTCGGCTCAGGATCTCCACTTAACACACAGCGCTTCACTTTTTATTTTATATACAGTGAAAACAATTATTGAACAGAGATTCAAGTGACAGAGTTAGAATATTGGAAAGAAATGGTTACATAGAAAACAATCATAACATTTCTCTTCTAAAAAGTATGTAACTAACAAGACTTTCCCCTGTCTTCTGCAAGATAGCTTACCTAAAGTCCTTTCCCCATCATTTTCAACCAGTTTGTCTGAGACATCATCTCATAAGATGCCTAGGGTGACCAGATAGCAACTATGAAAAAACAGGACAGGGGATGGGGGGCAATAGGCGCCTATATAAGAAAGTCCCCAAAACCAGGACTGTCCCTATAAAAATGGGACATCTGGTCACCCTATCTAGTCCCCTGGCAGCTTGTCTTCACTGATTGAAGGAACCAGGCTGCACCTCTGTATCCCATAGTTATACCCGCAAAAGTTAATTGTCCTTACTTGTAAACAGGGTTCCTCCCTGCTGATTAACTTCTTCCTGTAAATTTATTCTTTGAAGATTTCACAATCCTTCCTTAGCACTTGGCTCAGACTGTAAATGGAGGCCCATTGTGAACCATACAATACTTAATTTACATGTAAACAGACAAACATTTCTTGCCTGAAACAAGAAACTGTACAACTAGATCAAAATGCCCAAATTTAAACTCACCAGTGAACTTCAGTTCTCTTAGCATGTTTTCACGTGGAAGCTGAACTTCATGTGGAAAGGGGAGTATGTAGTTTGTGCCAGTTTTCTGGTCTCTGTAAAAGGAAGGGAAGCAGGACACAGTCAATTCCCTTGTATTTAAAGAGGAACTCCACAAGAAAAAGATGCTATCCAATGGTTATGAATATTGTATGGAACACAGTAATATGTTCAGTACTACCCTCTGTTGGATGGATTCAGTACAGCTCAGTTGTGTCAGAGGCCCTCTACTGCTGCTAGCCAATGGAGATTCTTCTTTAACTTAAAGGAGTAGACCCAATGTTTTTAAGCAGAAAGATCAAAGAGTCAGCAGAAATAGAACTTTAAAGTTCTGAGTGTCCACTGCCTGTAGAATACTTGCAATCATGAAGTTCCTAGAGGCTCACAGATTTGTTAAAATAAGACAAGTGTGATTGATTGATGAAAGATTATGTTTGTACCAGAATGTAGAATATGTTACAGACTCTAGGGAATCTTTTTTGAGGCCTGTATGATTTGGGAATTTGATATCATGAGACCACAATCAGAAGGATTCCAGAGATGGGCATCCGTGGAGATAGCTTTAAAGAGTCATGAGCCCCATCTCCAGATCTCTTGAGATTACATCATGCAAGAATGAGCAGCTCCTGTTTGCAGCTGCCTCATCAGGACACAAGGCAGCAGTTGTTTATTATTTAAGGCCTTAAATATGAATAAATCTTGAGTAACTTCCTGGATAACAGGCAAGTAGCATAGTTGGTGGAGCACAGGTGCCAAGGGCACTCACAGATAAGGGTCCTTAAGTCATGAAGCCACTTTCAATAGCTATCTGCAACCTGTAATTTGCGTAGGAGGCATGAGTGATGGGTTGGATCACAGAAACCCATTGGGACCTGCCACCTAATGTGCTGAGACTACTTCTAAGCCTGATTTCCTTGGCAGCTTGGGACTTCAGTGCCCGGCTTGGTTTGAGCCAGACACACTAGCCTGTTCCAAACACAGACCCAGGTCTGAACCACATCCCCCAAAACCTGCAAGCTTAACTGAAAACAGCTTAAGAAGTGCTCCTGTCTCCAGCACTCAGATTCCCAATGGGGTCCAAGCCCCAAATAAATCAGTTTTACCCTGTATAAAGCTTATACAGGATAAACTCATAAATTGTTCACCCTCTATAACACCCATAGAGAGAGATGCACCGCCCCCACCCCCAGGTATAAATACATACTCTGGGTTAATTAATAAGTAAAAAGTGATTTTATTAAATAAAAAAAGTAATAACAGACAGAACAAAGTGAATTACCAAGCAAAATAAAATAAAATACCCAAGTCTAAGCCTAATACAGTAAGAAAACTAAATACAGATAAAATCTTGTCCTCAGAGATGTTTCTATCACAGACTGGACGCCTTCCTAGTCTGGGCACAATCCTTTTCCCTGGCACAATCCTTGTTCCAGCTCAGGTGGTAGCTTGGACATTTCTCATGACTGCAGCCCCCTTTGTTCTGTTCCACCCCCTTTTATATCTTTTGCACAAGGCGGGAATCCTTTGTTCCTCTCTGGGTTCCCACCTCTCCTTCTAAATGGAAAAGCACCACGTTAAAGATGGATTCCAGTTCCGGTGACATGATCACATGGCACTGTAAGACTTGATTACCCACTTGTCAGCACACAGGTATACAGGAAGACTTACAAGTAAACCGAGCCATGTATAGTCAATTGTCCTGGTTAATGGGAGCCATCAAAATTCCAAACCACCATTAATGGCCCACACTTTGCATAATTACAATAGGCCCTCAGAGTTAATTTCATATTTCTAGTTTCAGATCCAAGAATGATATGTTTATACAAATAGGATGAACACGCTCAGTAATGATACCTCACAAGAGACTTTTGCATGAAGCATATTCCAGTTACATTATATTCACACTCATTAGCATATTTTCATAAAATCATGTAGAGTGCAACGTCACAGCATGCTGCTTTAATACCTACAACCAGGCATTGATTTAAGATTGAAAGAGTAAAGACAAGGGACATTATTCTGGAAGGCACAAGGCAGCAGACAAAGAAGAGTTTCTTTATGTAGCACCAGCTACTCCAGCTTCATCCTCTTGGACTTCCCATGGGGAAAGGGGCAGTTATTTCATACCACATAGGTATGAAACTTGCTCTCAGTCCTCCTCCATCATATATATATTATCAGCGAAAGGAGAAACCCAGTGACACATTTCAATTACGGTAGTACCCAAAGGCCCCCTCTTGAGATTAACGCCCCCTAGTGCTGGGCACTTATAAACATCAAAGAGAGAGAACCCCTACCCAGAAGGGTTTATACTGTAAAGAACGAACTCAGTCTCTACCCATTGCTCCTCAGATTCATCAAGAAGACATCCACACCCTGGATCATGTTCCTGACATTACTTATTTGTTGGTGTACTGTTAGTAAAGAGAACTGAAAAATAGGACTGCTGCAACCAAAATCAGGTGGTAAAGAGAGGAGAAAAAATATAAAGAATGAAATGAAAGAACACGACTGGAAAACACTGGGATATTTCAAAGAACTTAGCTGGGGATATGTTTGTATTATCATACACAGGTGTTTGCTAGCAGACATCTCATGAGCCTCTTCTTGGTAATTTGCTTTCCCAGAGAAACACTTATTCTAGGACACCTTAGTCTTAAATAGCTTAGTGCTAAAGTAACCTTCAGAGAGACTTGGACTTTCACATCATGTAATGAATTCCCTTCCATCTAGAAAATAGCTGGGTATCTTTCAACTTGAGAACTGAATTGAATAGTCTCTACAAAGCAGACATTTCTTAAAAAAAAAATAAACCTATGGACAGTTTACAATTTATTGTCAATAACTTCTTAATTTCAAATCCAAGAGACCAATATATGAAGAGATGAAAACCCAAGTGCTGAGAATCTCTGTCTTATATAAAAGCGTTTCTTTGGGGATAAAAGGTAATGTTTCTTTGTAACAGACATTTGCTAAAAGTTAAAAAAAACTTTTGCCAATTTGTGTGTTTTAAATCCTTTAGAAACAGTAGCACTGAAATTTGATTAATACAGAAATCGTACATAAGATGAAGGCAAGGAAATCTCTTTGCTTTGAATCTAAGTGCTTGTCTACACTGGCAAGTTTTTTTGCCAAAAACTGGCTTTTGGCAACAAAACAGCGACAGCGGACACACTGCAATGTGAGTTTTTTCCAAAAAAACTCCTAGTTTTGGTGACAAAAAACTTCCACTCCTGCGAGAGACTTTTGTCTTTTCCCCTCCCTTTACTGTAGACAAACAGACTGTTCAAACTGTGCAGCCAAGCACTCTGCCTCAGTGCTCCACACCTGAGCAAACATTTCACCCTTAAATTCACACAGATTATGCAAAGTGCAGCACGCGGCTATGACCATGGGATTATTATCCTCGGTAAGGTCTAGCCTGCCATTTAAACACCTCCAGCGAGCTTTCAAATGGCCAAAGGCACATTCTACTACCATGGGGCACCTGCTCAGCCTGTTGTTAAAATGCTCCTTGCTGCTGTCCAGGTGCCCTGTGTAAGGTTTCATGAGCCAGGGCTGTAAGGAGTAAGCCAGGTCTCCCAAGATTACTATGGGCATTTCCACATCCCCCATTGTGAACCTGTGGTCTGGAAAGAAAGTCCCTGCCTGCAGCTTTCTGTACAGGCCACTGTTCCTGAAGTTGCGTGTGTTATGCACCTTTCCAGACCAGCCTGCACTGATGTCTGTGAAACTCCCCCGGTGATCCACAAGCACCTGCAACACCAATAGGAAGGGATACTTTTCCATGATGTATTCAGAGGCAAGGCAGTCTGGCACTAAAATTGGAGTGTGTGTGCCATCAATCGCCCTGCCACAGTTAGGGAAACCCATCTCTGCAAAGCCATCCACTATTTCATGCACATTTCCCAGAGTCACGGTCCTATGCAGCAGGATGTGATTTATTGCCCTGAACACTTAGAGTAATACATTCCCAACAGTGGACTTTTCTACTCCAAATTGATTCACGACTGACCGGTAGCAGTCTGGATTCACCAGCTTCCACACAGCGATTGCAACACACTTCTTTATTGAAAGGGCAGCTCTCAGTCTGGTTTCCTTGGGCTGCTGGTCGGGGGACAGCTCAGAACATAGCTCCATGAAGGTTGCTTTATGCATCCTAAAGTTCTGTAGCCACTGGTCGTCATCCCACACCTGCATGACAATGCGATCCCACCAATCAGTGCTTGTTTCCCTAGCCCAAAAGGGACGGTCTACCGTATGCAGCTGCTCTGTGAATGCAAAAAGCACTGATAAGTTGCTGCTGTCCATATCACACTCGGGTGCCTGCGATTCATCCTCTGCTGACTTTGCAAATAACTCTGTGAGCAGCTGTGCGGCCATGCGCGAAGTCCTCATGAGAGCTAACAGCGCATAGGAGAGACGTGCGGGATCCATCCTCTCTGGCAGGCGCTACTAAAGAATGACTGTTCGAAAAATGGTGCTAAAGGAAGCCAGAGACCTTCGGAGGGATGGGACACAAAGCGGTGCATGATGGTACATTTTGCACATCCCAGGATGCGCCGCACTCTGTTTCCACATTCCCACAACACCTAGAGACGGATGGTGTTGCCAGGCACTGTGGGATACATACCCACAGTCCATTGCTCTCGCTGTCAACAAAGGTTCCGTGAACGTGGACACGATCTGTCGACAGAGAGAGCAAATGTAGACACGCTTTGGTGACTTTGTTTTTGTTGAATTTTCCTTGGTGACAGTAGTTGCATCGAAAAAAACTTGCCAGTGTAGACAAGCCCTAAATGTTTTGTGTGTTAGCCTGATGTGATCTAATGGGTAAAGCTCTGGACCCCTAACTTGCTGCAAGGCCTTGGACAAGTCATTTCACCTCTCTGTGCCTCTATTTCCCCTCCAACTCTTTGTCTTGTCCATTTAGACTGCAAGCAATTTAAGGTAGGGACTGTTATTTACTGTGTGTTTGTACAGCATCTAGCACAGTGAGCCTGATTTTGGTTGGGACATCTAGGTACTACCGTAATAGACATAATAAACAGAATAGAATCACAGAATCATAGAAATGTAGAGCTCAAAGTGACCTTGAGAAATCATCTAGTCCAGCCCCTTGTGCTGAAGCAGGGCCAAGTAAACCTGGGCCTTCCCTGACAGGGGTTTAGTTTTGAGATGTAGGCTCTTTTCTCCAAAAATGCAGAGAAACAGTTTAGGATAACAAGTGAAGAATGATATCACACCCACTTGCTCTTGAAGGGGGAATTTAAGGAGGCGGAATGTAACTACCCAACCTGGAATTTAGCCAGGACATTGGGACTATCATCTGCCATGTGATGATCATCAATGACTATTGTAGAAAACTCTAGATTTAATACCACAAGGTAAATATTATCTCTGACCAGGGAGTATGCTCATTGCAGAACACATGGATGAAGTCATAATAGAACGTTATCTGAACTGAGATTGTGTGTGAGTATTATTCTTATGTAACCACACTCCAGCACCAACATTAATAATTTAATCACATCGTTGCATTCAAGCTCTGCCTACATTTAAGAATGGAGTTCTCTGACATTTATTTTTCTCGTGAGGATAGCATCATACTGCTAGAATTAGCACAGATGTATGAGCATGGTGGCCTGTTTTGGGTGCTATAGAGATGTAATGAGGCAATCAAAGCTTCCAAACAATGTAAGGTTTGAAAAATTGCTTGTGGATAACTCCAGAAATGAGGAGCTGGTCTTAAGATTTCATGGAGACCAGGCTGCTTGTCCCTTTAACAATTGCTGTATCATCCATCTTGTTTTCTGTCATTCCCCTAAGGACTGCCCCCAAAAGCAATAAAATTTCTCAGCACTTGTATAGTGCCTTTCATGCACTGAGCTTACAGTTGAACAAACAATAATGAATTGAGCCTCATAACACTCCTGAGTGGCAGGATAAAAGATATACAGCGATTACTACACCTACTACTGAAATGCAGGAGGTGTTTAACAGCACACAGCAACAATGGACATGAGAAATACTGTAGTCTTTTGAAACACTGAAAGGTGAAAGTAGGTGAGAATTCAATTACTGTGCTAACATTTAGCCAGGGCACTGAGCCTGAAACCCTAGCCTTATAAAAATGCCATGTGATATTGAGGGCACAGTTCATCAGAGCACTTAAGCATGTGTTTAAGACAGTGGTTCTCAACCCGCGGCCTGATCAGCACACAACTGTGACATCCCCAGGGCCATAGAGATAGTATATATATTGTGTGGATGTGGCCCACACGACACAGAGAGCAACATATGTGGCCAAGAATGGTAAATAGGTTGAGAACCACTGGCTTAAGACTTATACTTAAAAGCAATGTATACTTAAGCAAGCCTCTAAAGAATGTAGCCTTTTATATTCTACATGTGTGTCTGGCCCAATTAAGGAATGCATCAAAAGAGAGCCAGACCACCCAGACACTCATCTAATAACAAGGCAAGTCCAGCCAGGGCAGAAGTTGCTACCCCTGTTACCATCTCCTGAGAGTAAGCTACCAACAAAGTGGCTAGGACTTCATGAAGTCCTGAAGAAGGTACGCCCTCTCACCTATGAAATCTATGCTAGGCAGAGTAATGAAGCAGCTATCATAGAATGGGACCTTCCTAAAAGAGGAGAAGGAGAGAACTCCTATTACTGACAGCTAAAGCATATTTTTCTTTTGTCATTATCAGCAGAGCTGCCAATTTTGGTTATGAAAGTTGCTAGATTGAGTTTCAATAGGGAGAGACTAGAATTTGTATGGCAAACACCCTGAACTCTAAAATTGTTGGTTTCAGAGTAACAGCCGTGTAAGTCTGTATTCGCAAAAAGAAAAGGAGTACTTGTGGCACCTTAGAGACTAACCAATTTATTTGAGCATAAGCTTTTGTGAGCTACAGCTCACTTCATCAGATGCATTCCGAGTGAAGTGAGCTGTAGCTCACGAAAGCTTATGCTCAAATAAATTGGTTAGTCTCTAAGGTGCCACAAGTACTCCTTTTCTTTTTTCTAAAATTGTTCTCTCTCAGATTAGTATGTTTGAGCCCAAGGTTATGTACAATACTTCTTCTATTGACATTGATTGGAGGCTTGTGCATCCAAGAGCAAAAATTAGACTCCTAGGCTTTTAGTTACAGAGCTGCATTGTCTTACAATTCTTTCCCTGCTATCTTTCCCACTAGAGGCTTGCCACTCTAGCAAAAGTCTGATATGAAATTCACCAGTGCAGGTGCAACCTGGTGTTAAAAATTCCCCAAGTCCTGGCTATACTATACCTCCGACTGTTACAATTACCAATGGACCTTCACTGGTAGTGATTTCTACATTCAGTTTGTCAGTGTAAACACATCCTAGAAGTATCACTAGTTGTTCTCAATTCAAACGTGAGAGTTTAAAACTGTATTGGATTGTTCAGATCATGTCCAGAACAATAATTATGTACCTGATGTAAGTATTTGGTAATTAGAGCTGGTTTAAAAAGATGGATTTGTGTGCAAAAAACGTGTCCCTGTTATTCAGTGAAAATTTTCCCACCAGCTATAGTTATAATGTGATTTATCATTTGCCTCATTATTTTATCTCCCGGAATATATTACTGGAAAAAGAGGATATACCCCAATAGAACTTTCATGGAGAGTAATGTTAGCTAATAAAAGATAAGAGGGCTGTTGCTACTTTGAGGAGTTCATAATCAGTGCAAGTCATTTGACACCTACTTAAATGGGTATTTCAATCCTGTGTGGACAGAGGACTTGTCTACACGAGGAACCTGACCTGAGGAACCATAGCAATACAATTACAGTGCTATAGCCATGCAGGTATAACTCCACATGTGGACACTCCATTCTGGAATCGGTGACTTTCTTTGGTCTAGTTTATTGCTATAGGGCAATCTCCAGCTGGGTCAACCTCCAGCCACAGGCTGCAGCCTGATGGGAAACTGAGGCAGGTGTACCTCTTTATTCACTTATGCTAAGGAATACTGTCTCTTTCAGTGGCAAATTAAACCCTTTTATTCCTATAAAGAGCTACATTTTGCAGATCCCTCATAGTAACAACAACTCCTCTCAAAATCTCAAAGTAGAACAAAGTTACAACATAGCAGCTTTCTAATCCCATTCAAAGTCACTACTCCCAGGTCACTCACCCGAGAGTCACTAACCATTCCATCCTGGCACCTTTAGCCCCTGTGCCAGGAACCCTCTCTCCTACCTGAGAGTTCCAAGACCTATTTCTCTCCCTTGAGTCTTTTGCAGCCCCAAGTCATCTGCCATCAGAAAGTTCCATCCACTGTTTCACTTCCCTAGGCCTCCTTGCCTGTGAGTCCTACCTCTGCTTCTGGGGACCTCCCTCCAGAGTCAACTCCTTGCTTCCGGGCCTGGCTTACATGGACCAAGCTGGTTCTTCCCTTTCTTGCATGCTGGGATAGTGGTCTCTGTACAAGCCTTCCCATAACACAGCAGGATTCCTCAGCCTAGTCAGTCCTCCTAGCAACTCACAGTTACTGTTCTCCTTCAGATCTTTCCCTCAGGCAGTTATCTGCTGTTCCTTCTGTATCTCCTTTCTTCTCAGATAGCTGTCACCTACCCCTCATGACTCTTTCAGTCTCCTCTCAGGCAGGTTGCATGTTCTCCTTCCTGCCTTTTCCCTTTTCAGGCCCACGTGCTCTCTCAAGTCCAACTGGGAAGTGGCTGACGAGTCACAGGTACACTGGATCCTGCTCCATCTTAAAGGGAGAAGTCACCCTGTGATACTTATGCCACTTCAAGCATGAAGATAAATAAAAACAAAACAATTGAACAGAATAATTGAGATAAAAGAGAAGTCTTTAAACTCACTGTACCAAATTCCCCCTTGGTATAACTCAGAGTTAAATTAAGTTACATCAGGGATGAATTTGGCCCATGGTTAGTCTCTAAAAGGAGAGACATCAGGACATATAATCCCTGCTTTGAAGAGTTTACAAGGTAAGGGTTAGATTCTGACATGGACATGGCCCATGCAAGGATTTAAGGGGGAGTAAAAACTCCCTTATATTCCTGTGTGGGTCACTGGACTTTTGTTCTAGGTGTTCAGTAGTAAGTAGGCAGTAAAATCTGGAGCAGGTGAGTGAGGGAGAGGGTGGAACTTTTGCTCTAACTCTCAAATCAAATCCTGCTGTGTTGTGGGAAGGCTTGTACGGAAGCCCCTAGAAAAAAGGGGAAGAATCAGCTTGGTCAGCTGAAGCCAGGCCCAGAAGCAAGGGGTTGACTCTGGAGGGAGATTCCCTGGAGCAGGAGTAGGACTCAGAGACAAGGAGACCTAGGGAGTGTAACTCTTCAGGGAGCTCTCTGGCAGAAGGCCTGAGTGGAAGGCTGCAGGAGGAATCCAGGAGCAAGGGGCTGGTCCTAGAGGGAGGTTCCCTGGAGCAGGGGTAGGATTCAGAGGCAAGGATACCTGGGGGAGTACAGACAGGGAGCTTTACAGGGAGCTTTCTTGTGGCAGATGTGACATGAGGCTATAGAATACTCATGGGAGAGAAATGGGTCATGGAAATGGTGAAGAAACAGAAGTATGTGTTGGCCTGAACATCATTTTACAACAAAACCTCAAACTCCTGGAAGTCAAATGAAGTTTATCATATTTAAATCTCCAGTATTATCATCAGTGACCATATTATAAATTACCAGGTTCTGAAGCTCCTCTCATTTCCTGGTAGATAAACATGCTAGTTTTATAGAGATACTGAAAAAGTGGTACAGTAACTGACATTGCATACTCCAGCATTGACAAACAGTGGCATTCAACTGTATTCTCTACAACATGTGACACATGGAACACATGGAACACTAACTAGATGTTAGCATAAACCACTAGTGCTATTACATACATCTTATAGTGCCATTCACACGTAAAGTGAGGCATAATGGCTAGATGCAAATGAGATGCACTATCACATTCAAACGGAGGTGATGAGTAGAGTGACTTTTGAGCATAGACTGAAGCATGTGTCATGTGCTGAAGTTTGTGGCAAATAAATGAAATATAATCAAATAGAAAGGTGAAATTTAAGTTTGGTTTTAAAACCAAGATCCAAATCAGGGGCACAAATAGACTAGGGGAGGGAATTCTAAGGGAACATTTTATTTTGAATCAGCTTCCATTCTGTAAACCAAATTCAGTGACGTGTCCATTGCAGGTTATCGATCTGTGTTTGCTTTATTAATATAGGTATGTTCTCCATACATTGTCCGATTTGTGATAGCAGAAGACCCCAGTGTAGTGCTGTAACTCTAAACTAGCCAGGTGACTGAATAGAGGAAGAGGTTTCTAAAATTTAACCTCATTTTAACTTAGATAACAATAGAGCAATTCTATTTTCTGAATCTCTATTTACTGAGAGGAAAAATGCAAACAGATAAATGGAAATTTTCTGGTAGCAAATGTAAACTCTTAGGGCATGGCTACACTTGCAGATGTAGAGCTCTTTGAGTTAAACCAGCCTTCGTAGAGCACAGTAGGGAAAGCGCTGCAGTCTGTCCACACTGACAGCTTCAAGCGCACTGCCGTGGCCACATTTGCGGCACTTGCAGCAGCATTGGGCACGGTGCATTATGGGCAGTTATCCCAGCATGCAAGTGACTGCAACGTGCTTTTCAAATGGGGGAAGAGGGTGGAGTGTGACAGGGAGTGTGTTGTGTGTATGTGGGGGCACAGAGCGTGGGTTTTTTGGGGGGGCTGACAGCATGCTGTCTTGTGAGTTCAGACAGCAGCAGACCTGCCTCCCCCACTTCTCTCTCTCTCTCTCACACACACACACACAGCATTCCACACTAATGGATGCTTTGTCTCGGAGCAGATACGCAGCCAGCTGTCAGAAATGGAGCTTTCAAAGGGCATATCCGCATTCCTCAGTGATTCAAAAAACAATGACAAGAGTGGCCACTTGACTTAAGGGGATTATGGGACGCTTCTGGAGGTTGATCAGAGCCCAGTAATGCAACACCTCGTCCACACTGGCACCACGGCGCTCCAGTGGGGGCGCAGCAAACGTTATTCCACTCACCGAGGTGGAGTGCTCTAGCCATGGAGTCCGAGCGCTCTATGTGCCTTGCCAGTGTGGATGGTAGTGAGCTAGTGCGCCCGGGGCTCCTTTATTGCGCTGTAACTCACAAGTGTAGGCATGCCCTTAGGGTTCCATTTTATAAAGGCAATTGGAAGTCTGCACTGTGTAATGAATCTGTATTAGGGTCTGAAGTTACTGTGATTGCATATGAAGACAAACACCATGGATCTCTGCTTTATATCCACAGCTATCTGCAGACCATTTTTTGCGCAGCAGGGATCAGATGTGGCTACAGATTGTACGTCTGTGTGGGGCTCTATCCTTAACTGGCAGAAAGGGTGGACCAGCCCCTAATTTGTATAGACGACACCCTATTTCCTGCCTGCACTACCCACCTCTGTCCCAGCCCTGAGCAAAGGGATTTAGCGCACAGTTGCACTAACACTGAATTGCACCAGCTTGCACATTGCACTTCCATCTCACTTATTGTACTCGTCCCAGGTAGATATTTTGTCAACAACTAAGTCATTACACCACTCCTTACATGGTGAATGAATCAAGCCCTTGATACTATTTATGATGTTTTCCTCCCATCTCATCCTTCCCCCTGCAGAGTGTTATGCAAAGGATTCTAAAGCATCTTTATCAAAATGTAACTCTCACTTAAATTGAACTAGTGCAAACAGGTCTGACTTTGACTGATGAACTTCAATTTAACTTGAAATAGAACAGGGACTTGTTAGACCTACCTGAACCATGAGATCAAGTCAAGAGGCTAATCTGCCAGGCTCTTACTAAACCCACTGTATGCCTAATCCATTTTAAATTCCTGTAAGTAAATGGGTATTCTTCTACTATGCTCAGATCTGTGAATGTTTCCATTGGTAGATGCTGCTGGTATCTCAAAGACTTGGGGTTCTTGGAGCATTCCCTTTTAATGAGTAGGTCACAGATATTCATTGTGTTTTCATCAAGTTTGGTCCTTTTCTAAAGGTAAGTGATGACCCTACCCCCTTGAGAAAGAACAGTAATGTTAAGTGAACAGAGACTTCCCGTACACTGTATCTTATTATATTCTGATTACACCAGCAAAAACCTGATAACCTCTCTGCTAGTGAATGTGCTTTCCCAGATAAGAGCTCCTTCTTAACCTGCTATAGCACCCAATCTTTTGTGCAATGAGACCTTAAATTCAACTTTCTTTCCTGGTTCAGTCATAACAAAAACTGAGACAAGGTGGTTAGGGGAATATCTTTTATTGGACCAATTTATTGGTGAGAGGCAAGCTTTCAAGTTTACATAGAGCTTGTCTCAGGTCTGAGAAACATACTCAGCTGTTAAATTTTGCTTCCTTTTTCTTTGTATTGTGGAGTTTCAATTTTTCTATGCGTTATACATACCCAACACTGCATATAACAAAAGCTGTAGAGGGTCACCAACTTCTGCATAACAAGGTTTTCTTTCCAGGAGGTGTAAATTATTTATATATGGTTCATTAAATCAATGGGAGTTAGGCATCTAACTCACTTAGATGCTTTTGCAAATCCCACTGGGCACCTAAATACCTTTGTAAATCTGACTCCTAGCTTCCAGTTTGGTGCATAGACATCTTAATAGTAGCTCAGCTGATCTACACTTGGTAGAAACAGCCAGCCTCATTTTCCACATTGTTACAGCAGTTTTAGGATGATGTAACTCCAACAGGCCCTGTGGGGTGGTCCAGATAAGACAAGAAAGAAGTTATTTTCCGATTTTAAGATAATTTCTCTCTTCCGACAGCTTTCCTGGAAGGGTTAAAGATTTCTCACAAAGCATTTGGCTTCCCTGGTTCTGATGCTAAGAGACTAATAAACATGGAGAACAGAGCTGTGTAGCAGGGAGGTTCCCTGCTCCGGCCCCGACAGGGCTGAGGCCAGCCCTGGGAGAGGGCTGGGGCTGTGGGGAAAAGCCCAGGCTGATTACGGGACCAGCTGCAGCTGTGGCCAGCTCAGTCAGGCCCATCTGGCCCCTATGAGAGGTTGTGAGCCAGAAACCCAGTCAGTCTCCCTCTGCCTGTAGGGGGAGAAGGGCCTGGCAGCAAGGTACTGAGCAGGACACCTAGATTGGAGCAGGGCTGAGCAAGGGCTAGAGGAGCTGGGAGGTCTGGCCTAGAAAGCCTCAGGCTGCAGGCCTGACTACAGGCCGAATAGGTGCAGGGTTGCAGAGGGGCAGCCCATGGGTAGGCAGAGGCAGCAAGTTCAAACCCCCCTTGCCTGTGATGAGGGGCGTATACGCTGCAGTCTGCCCTGATACAAGGGGCTAAGCAGGGACTGGCAGTAGCCCAGACTAAGGTGAGGTGGGGTTAGAGAGTGGGGGTTCCCCTGGGTGGGGAAACCCAGAACCTGAGAGAGTGTGGGGTACTGCTGGGGGGCAGTACCCCAGAGAAAGGGGTACTGGGTCCTGGGAGGGACATGGGGGCTGGCAGTCAGGCGGATCACCGGCCTGCAGAGGGTGCTCCAGTGGCTGGACAAGCTAATTACTGATGACTACCAGCAGGAGGTGCCACAGGGGTGAGTGCAAACCCTTACAAGCTGATTGCAAACTTTTAAAACAAAGCTTTTGTGTGCACACACCAAAAAACCCACAAGTGTTGTTTCCTTTAGAATATTCAGAATATTGTACTATTAAACCAATCAGTTTTATGAAACAGCCCATCTGAAAAGAAATTTTTGTAGTTCAAGTTTTTCCTGAAGAAACTGCTCTCCACATTTTCAGCCAGCCTTGACACAGAGTTACTAGCCAGCAGAAAGGTCTGGAAAGTCTTAGGCTGTGAACGGAGGCCCCCAACCAGGTGGTAGTTTTTTTTGGGTCCCCTCCTCCTTTTGGGACACTAGTTCTCATAGGATGCTGGGAAAGAGGAGGACCTGCACTCTCCAGCCTCATTGTGGGCCGCAGGAAAGAAAGAAGACCATCCTTTCCTCATGCTATTACATTCCCATCATCTGGCTCTGTTAGAACATACAAACAATTTATTGCTATTCTAATTATGCATGTGCTATGATCAGAAGGTTGTTCACCTATGGAAGGTAAATTACATATGAACTCATGGCCGTGGGCCATAGAGTCTATACCTTAGAATGTGCTGATGCAAGCGAAGTCTTTGTGCTAACTGACCAGGTTTACACTTACAAATGGATTCTTCAGCATCCATGACAGTATCTGATCACGTGTGACCTATCAACATTTTCAGCTTGATATCTATGCCCTGAAATGGTGGTTCCTTAAACATTGCCTTATGTATGTGTCAGATTGCTGGCACTTAAAATTAAAAAGGTCAGAGAGCAGCTTTTAAAGTAAGCACTGGGGGAAAAGCAGACAGGTGCAGAGGAGCACGTGGTTCGGACAGCAACATCCCTTTAGGGGAGGATCTATAATGGAGATTCTTTACATCCTAGTAAGGAGGAGAGGATGGAAGACAATTAGAAATAGTCAAATGAAAAAGAGCCCCATTCAATTACATCCTGTAATGGCAGACAGCTAAAAGGAGACAAGTTTTTAAAGTACTTATATACCAATGCTAGAAGTTTAAGTAATAAGATGGGTGAACTAGAGTGCCTCGTATTAAAGAATATTGGTATAATAGGCATCACAGAAACTTGGTGTAATGAGGTTAATCAATGGGACACAGTAATACCAGGGTACAAAATATATCTGAAGAACAGAACAGGTCGTGCTGGTGGGGGAGTAGCACTATATTTGAAAGAAAGCATAGAATCAAATGAAGTAAAAATCTTAAATGAACCAAACAGTACCATAGAATCTCTATGGATAGTAATTCTATGCTCTAAGAATAATATAGCAGTAGGGATATATTACCGATCACCTGGCCACGATGGTGATAGCGACTGAAATGCTCAGGGAGATTAGAGAGGCTATTAAAGTTTTCAACTATCCCCATATTGACTGGGTACATGTCACCTCAGGACGGGATCCAGAGGAAGTTTGACACCTTAAATGACTGCTTCTTGGAGCAGCTAGTCCTGAAACTCAAGAGGAGAGGCAATTCTTGATCTAGTCCTAAATGGAACACAGGATCTGGCCCAAGAGGTGAAAATAGCTGGACTGCTTGGTAATAGTGACCATAATATTAAATTTAACATCCCTGTGGTGGGGAAACCACCACAGTAGCCCAACACTGCAGCATTTAATTTCAGAAAGGGGAACTACACAAAAATGAGGCTAGTCAAACAAATTAAAAGGTATAGCGCCAAAAGTGAAATCCCTGCAAGCTGCATGGAAACTTTTTAAAGACACCATAATAGAGGCTCAACTTAAATGTATACACCAAATTAAAAAACATAGTTAAGAGAACCAAAAAAGTGCCACCATGGCTGAACAACAAAGTAAAAAGCAGTGAGGCAAAAAGGCATCCTTTTAAAAAAATGGAAGTTAAATCTTAGTGAGGAAAATAGAAAAGAGCATAAACTCTGGCAAATGTAAAAATATAATTAGGAAGGCCAAAAAAGAATTTGAAGAACAGCTAGCCAAAGATGCAAAAAATAGCAAATTTTTTTAAGTTCATCAGAAGCAGAAGCCTGCTAAACAACTAGTGGGGCCACTGGAGGATCGAGATACTAAAGAAACACTCAGGGACAATAAGGCCATTGCAAAGAATTCATTCAGTTTCTCTGCATTGGTCTTCATGGCTGAGGATAGGAGGGAGATTCCTAAACCTGAGCCATTCTTTTTAGGTGACAAATCTTGAGGAACTGTCCCAGATTGAAATGTCATTAGAGGATGTTTTGAAACAAATTGATAAACTAAAACAGTCCAGAATACCATCTCGTCACGTGGACCAGATGGTATTCACCCAAGAGTTCTACAGGAACTCAAATGTGAAATTGCAGAACTAACAACTATAGTCTGTAACCTATCATTTAAATCAGCTTCTGTACCAAATGACTGGAGGATAGCTAACGTGACATTAATTTTTAAAAAGGGCTTCAGAGGTGATCTCAGCAATTACAGGCTGATAAGCCTGACTTCAGCAGTGGGCAAACTGGTTGAAACGATAGTAAAGAATAAAATTGTCAGACACCTAGATGAACATAACTTGTTGGGGAAGAGTTAACATGGTTTTTGTAAAGGGAAATCATGCTTCACCAATCTACTAGAATTCTTTCAGGGCGGTCAACAAGCATGTGAACAAGGGGGATCCAGCGGACATAGTGTACTTGGATTTTCAGAAAGCCTTTGACAAGGTCCCTCATCAAAAGCTCTCAAGCAAAGTAAGTTGTAATGGGATTAGAGGGAAGGTCCGCTCATGGACTGGTAACTGGTTAAAAGTTAAGAAACAAAGGGTAGGAATAAATGGTCAGTTTTGAGAATGGAGAGAGGTAAATAGTGGTCCCCCAGAGATCTGTACTGGGCCCAGTCCTATTCAACATATTCATATATGATCTGGAAAAAGGGGTAAACAGCAAGGTGGCAAAATTTGCAAGTGATACAAAGTTGCTCAAGATAGTTAAGTCCCAGGCAGACTGAGAACAGCTACAAAAGGATCTCTCAAAACTGGATGACTGGGCAATAAATTGACAGATGAAATTCAATGCTGATAAATGCAAAGTAATGCCCATTGGAAAACATAAGCCCAACTATAAAATAAAATGATGGGGTCTAAATTAGCTGTTACCACTCAAGAAGGAGATCTTTGAGTCATTGTGGATAGTTCTCTGAAAACATCCACTCCATGTGAAGCTGCAGTCAAAAAAGTAAACCAAATGTTTGGAATCATTAAGAAAGGGATAGATAAGACAGAAAATACCATTTTGTCTCTATAAATCCATGGTAAGCCTACATCTTGAATACTGCATGCAGATGTGGTCACCCCATCTCAAAAAAGATATATTGGAATTGGAAAAGGTTCAGAAAAGGGCAACAAAAATTATTGGGGTATAGAACGGCTGTCGAATGAGGAGAGGTTAATAAGACTGGGACTTGTCAGCTTGGAAGAGAGATGGGATATGATAGAGGTCTATAAAATCATGACTGGTGTTGGGAAAGTAAAGAGTGTTGTTTACTCCTTCTCATAAGACTAGGAATGAAATTAATAGGCAGCAGGTTTAAAACAAAGTATTTTTTTCACACAACACAGCCAGCCTGTAGAACTCCTTGCCAGAGGATGTTGTAAAGGCCAAGATTATAACAGGGTTCAAAAAAGAACTAGATAAGTTCACAGAGGATAGGTCCATCAATGGCTTTTAGCCAGGAATGGTGTTCCTAGCCTCCATTTGCCAGAAGCTGGGAATGGGTGACAAGGGATGGATCACTTGATGGTTACCTGTTCTGTTCATTCCCTCTGGGGCACCTGGCATTGGCCACTGTCGGAAAACAGGATACTGGGCTAGATGGACCTTTGGTCTTACCTAGAATGGCCATTCTTATGTCCTTAGGCCAACGTTGAGCCCTTTCAAAAATACCACTGAAATATGTGAAGTTATTTGTGCACATCACACACATACACCACTGTACAACCATGCTGTTAATGTCTTTTTTTACACAACAAGATCAGACAGCAGCATCCAATTCCATAACTATAGGCTAATTCTGTTTCCTCATGATTTCTAGATTTTATTTTGGTGCCTTTATAGTACATAGGGAAATTTCATTGCCCTGCTCTGAATTGCTGTTTTCACTGTCACTTGGAGTCTCTATTTAGTCAAATGTGTCTTTTTTCCCCCTTCAAAAAAGGTTCTTGAATTTACCTTCCTAGTAGCTGTACCTTAACTTCTTCTGCACAGCCATCCAACATGCCCCATGTGCCTGCTCTTTTATGACAGTATATCAGCTGAGCAGCCCAGCTAACTACAGTGAGAGCATCCTAACTTGCTTTGGAGTCTTTCCAGGGCAATACCTGCTTTTAAACTTGTTAGTTCCTCTGCCATCTTCCCGTAGCTATATCCATCACCTTTCTCAGTGTATTGCTGTGTATCAATAGCTACAGTTCTGGTGTGTTTCTTGTTCATTTCACCCCTACCTGAGTCTGTTCTGTGAAGCAGAGTAGGACCAGGAGCAGAGTTGGACCTATCCTTGGCCCTGATTTAGCAACATCCTTAAGTTTGAACATTAAACACAGGAGTAATCCATTGACTTCAGTAGGACTAAAGTTAGACATCAAGACCCTGCTGAATCAGGGTTCTTCTGCAGAGGGTTTGCAGATGCTACTAACACCCCGTAGCAATGGGGCGGGGGGGATCAAGGCACACTTCTGAATCTCCCATGTTTGTATAACTTTGTGCAGAGTCTGAGTTGTGCTGTGTATAGAGATCAGGATTTGGCCCTTTATGTCTGGTGGAGTGACTGCTTGTTAATAATTGGTAGACCTGCAGTCACAGTGAAGTGCTATAACCTTGAAATGCGACTGAAGTATTCAAGCAACTATGTTCCTAGAGTTCAACAATTTTTTAGTAGGTTCAATCATGCTCTCTGCCAAGTTTGTTCTCTTTCAGAGAAGCCAGGGATTTCTTCAGAAAAAGACACAGTATCCTCTGTTCAGCAGTCTGCTCTGGAAACCATGCTTGCAAAGGCTTGCTGGCAGCTTAGAAAAACACAGCAACTTCTTTATTCACTCAATATGCATCATGGCTCCGCCTTTGGATATAATAGTTTGAGAAGTTGGGGACTTCCCAAGTTTTAACCAGAAATAGAATCACAGAATCATAGAATATCAGGGTTGGAAGGGACCCCAGAAGGTCATCTAGTCCAACCCCCTGCTCGAAGCAGGACCAATTCCCAGTTAAATTATCCCAGCCAGGGCTTTGTCAAGCCTGACCTTAAAAACCTCTAAGGAAGGAGATTCTACCACCTCCCTAGGTAACGCATTCCAGTGTTTCACCACCCTCTTAGTGAAAAAGTTTTTCCTAATATCCAATCTAAACCTCCCCCATTGCAACTTGAGACCATTACTCCTCGTTCTGTCATCTGCTACCATTGAGAACAGTCTAGAGCCATCCTCTTTGGAACCCCCTTTCAGGTAGTTGAAAGCAGCTATCAAATCCCCCCTCATTCTTCTCTTCTGCAGACTAAACAATCCCAGCTCCCTCAGCCTCTCTTCATAAGTCATGTGCTCTAGACCCCTAATCATTTTTGTTGCCCTTCGCTGGACTCTCTCCAATTTATCCACATCCTTCTTGTAGTGTGGGGCCCAAAACTGGACACAGTACTCCAGATGAGGCCTCACCAGTGTCGAATAGAGGGGAACGATCACGTCCCTCGATCTGCTCGCTATGCCCCTACTTATACATCCCAAAATGCCATTGGCCTTCTTGGCAACAAGGGCACACTGTTGACTCATATCCAGCTTCTCATCCACTGTCACCCCTAGGTCCTTTTCCGCAGAACTGCTGCCTAGCCATTCGGTCCCTAGTCTGTAGCGGTGCATTGGATTCTTCCATCCTAAGTGCAGGACCCTGCACTTATCCTTATTGAACCTCATCAGATTTCTTTTGGCCCAATCCTCCAATTTGTCTAGGTCCTTCTGTATCCTATCTCTGCCCTCCAACGTATCTACCACTCCTCCCAGTTTAGTATCATCCGCAAATTTGCTAAGAGTGCAATCCACACCATCCTCCAGATCATTTATGAAGATATTGAACAAAACCGGCCCCAGGACCGACCCCTGGGGCACTCCACTTGACACCGGCTGCCAACTAGACATGGAGCCATTGATCACTACCCGTTGAGCCCGACAATCTAGCCAGCTTTCTACCCACCTTATAGTGCATTCATCCAGCCCATACTTCCTTAACTTGCTGACAAGAATACTGTGGGAGACCGTGTCAAAAGCTTTGCTAAAGTCAAGAAACAATACATCCACTGCTTTCCTTTCATCCACAGAACCAGTAATCTCATCATAAAAGGCGATTAGATTAGTCAGGCATGACCTTCCCTGATCACTTTCCTCTCATGTAAGTGCTTCAGGATTGATTCTTTGAGGACCCGCTCCATGATTTTTCCAGGGACTGAGGTGAGGAACTTAACAGTAAATAAGTTCCAGTTAATATATATGTGGGACTCTGGAGCTAATGTTCTGATAGTGTGGACAGCACCTCCACCAACAGATAGTTTACATTAATGTTAAAGTGGTTGTCTTGTTTATGTTGTATCTGATTGGGAGGTGGGGTGGTTTAGTAAGAAGTTATATTCTGCCTGGCATGATATTGTTACTTGTAGTGTACCAATAAATCTAAGATTTCTGAGCAAGTTTTATACTAAAGCCTTCCATAATCAGTGGTGCCAACTCTATTTTGTCTTGAGTCTCATGGTATTTGGTGTCCCCCCGCCCCACCCTAGAGTTTTAGCTCCTGGAAACATGATTAAGTGAAAATCTCTAGGATTTTATTTGTTTTTAAAATAAGTTTCTGGTCATCATGCTTCTGGTGAAAAACCTTGAAAAATTTGAGTAAAGCCTCAAGACTCAGATCCAAAGAAAGACAACGCAACATTAAAAAAAAGGACATGATTTTTTGGGACTTGACTCATGAGTTTTGATGGCTTGGTGCTGGCCATACTGCAACCTTTTCAGTCAGGCCCAAGCAGGTTTTGAGTCAGAGGATTTGGGACAAGTTTCACTGAAGCTGAAAATATAGATGAGTGCGCGTTGGCCCACTCTATCAAAGCTAGATGGCTATAGCTGGCAGAATGACAACAATCTGCTTTAGAGAAAGTTCTTCAATGATCATTCTGAAGGGGAAAAAATCAGATTATCCTGGAGGCTTCCAGAGCCTAAACAATGTAATGTTTGCTTATTGCTTAGTGGTGGTGAAGAACTGGATGAAAAATTGAGGGGAAAAAAATCAGTTTCCATCTGGCAGAGTTTAAAAGCAGATCCATTCTTCTCTTTATTCTTTTGCAAAGTTTAGTTGAAGTTGGTCAATTTTATTTCAAAACATCAAAGGGGTTATTGACTCTGTTTGCTGAAAAGCAGGTTCAGGTAAACAAGTTTAGATGACCTTTTCTACATTTATCCAAACTGTTCAGTGTTTTGGGAAAATTCTTATTTCTTAAAAACCCTCCCCGTCATTTCATGTGAAAGATTTTCAACCAGCTCTACTATGTTAGGGGCCTGAGCCACAGTCCATTGAACACTATGGAAAGACTTTCATTGACTTCAGTAGGTTCTTAAGTGGTTTAAGTGGGCAGGTCCAGGTAGAATGAGGTAGTTTAGAAAAAACACACCAAACAGCTTTGGGGCAATAGGTAACTGACCACTTGAATGGATTCTCAGGAGCTGGATTAAGTTCAACCCTGGAGATTATCTGTCCCTTAGATGTTTGAGGTAACAAGAACTCACACCTTACAAATATCTAATAGGTATGTGGTGCTGGTCCCTTTCTGTGGTCATACTGTTACAGTGGAAAAGGGAGATGTGATGTTTGAAACTTGTAATTCATACCTTTGTTGTGTACTGTGTCTAACATTTTAGTAACTGTGCAGCCATTTTGTTCTCCAGTACTGTACCCTGGTAGAATATTTACCGTACCCTGTCATGATACAATTTGTTCTTGTTTTTCTTAAATTTTAGTCTACAAGAATATTTTGCTACCAGTGTAGGAAAATTTAAGAGCAGTAGAGCTGGCTAAAATTTTTTTTATATATATCACACACACACACACAAATAGTCTCTCTATTTACAAAGATTTAAGACCAGCTCTGATTAACTGGTGAAGTTAGTTGGTTCTTGTTCATCAAGTACCTTGACTTCAAGAGGTTTCTCACAATGAATATGAGACAAGAAAAGAGACCTACAGATTTCCTCTAAAATTCAATGATTTAGGTTTTATATATAAGAAATGCAAACTTTGTCAGATGATACAAAAATCCTCCTTCAAACCTTTGCCCAAAACTCAGATGGAACACTGAGGTTCATAAAGAGTTTTCTAAGTCTCTTTGCATACAGATTATCAGAAGCAGTAATCTGCATATGACAAGAGAACCTGTTCTCCTAAAACCCAGTAGGGTGGGGGTGAACAGCCAAGCTTTGAGTGCTTTTCTTACACCAGTTGTAAGAATTTGGGCCTCTAGATTTTTATTACCTATTAATATGCTATTTTTCTGACTTAGCATAAAAAACCCAACCAGTTAATCATGCAAAAAAGGCTTACACTAAAGAATTACTTTAATCAATCCCATCCCCAACTTCTTGCTTTGTTCTTATTCCACCATTCATGATAAGGCTCTTCTGGCAAGAGGTATATTTTAACGCACTCATCAAGTGTAGAACCCAATCATTGCGTAATTAAGAAACAGGGCTTGTATTACAAGTCACCACATGACACAGGAGTGGCAAATATACAAGGGATATTTGAAGTCATTTATTGTGCAATTGGTAGTAACTAATATGGAGATTTTTTTCAAAGTGCTTGCAAGGTGTTTACAAGGGCTCGCTTTTAAATATTGGTGGTTGGAAGTTAATAAATGTAACAATTTAGGGGCCTTTTTTCCATTTGATTTAAATGAATTGCTCAAGGTTTTTCTGAACAGTTAATCGCTACTTTCCATTGTTTAAAAAAAAAAAGAGGCCCATAATATATTTATTGTGGACTATGAAATACATTACCTACCTGGTGTTATCCATCCATGGAGAAAGAAAGGGAAAGATAACTTCCTTCAAGTCTGCCCAGTAATGTGCCCTCCTCCAGGCTTTGCAGCCAAGTTTCTGTTCCTTATGGCTTAATTTCCTAATTCACTTAATGCAGATATATCAAAGTTCAAGTGTTTCATCCAAATGGTGTTAAGCTAAAGAGATCTAGTAGTGACGTGGAAGTAAGTAAAGCGACAATATATGGCACTCTAGTCCATATAATATGGAACACAGAAACATTAAGGACCAGGAGAAGAGCAACACCCTCTGTAAGCACTAGGCGGCAATATAGTACTGGAGGCAAAAATGGCACTTGTAGTTCATGAAGCTTTACAGTGAAACTAAACGGTCATTACTGTAGTCTAGATGGGAAAAAAGTGATATGTCTTCAGCAACTAGCCAAAAAAAAGAAGGTAAGTTGGCGGAAATGTGCACTTGGGAGAAGAGGCAATGGGTAAGGGAAGGCAAGTTCTTTAAGAGGCATTAAGTGTCACATTGGTGAACAGGGGAGTGAAATTAAACAAGCAAGAAGTTTGTGACATCACTTTTTAATAACAGGCATTGAAATCAATGGGAGCTGTGGGCTTTTAACATCACAGGATTTGGCCCAACAATAGACTAGTATTTAATAATACAATTTACAATACATTTACCCCACCAATGTGCCAACATACAATTAGAGGTGCTAATAAATTAGGAGTATTGTAATTTGCTATTAAAGCTGAGTGAATTTTCTTTCTTAAAGAATTCTTCCTAAGAAGAGTGGATCCTTTTAGAGACATCAGGGTCTCTGGTTCCAGTTCAATTGCTGAACTGCTTTTGCAATTTTCTATCTGGACTGATGGCAAATACTTTGTGTATTCAACATTTGGGCTGTGTTGGCTAGAGTTGCTGAAGAGGTCCTTCCTAGATAAGTTAGACTTCCTCAGTAAAATGCATTATCTGGGTACAGAGCTAAAATTTCAGTTTGTCTTGTCACAATAATATATAATGATTACATGTGTTTATGGTTCTAGCTATGATGGGTACAGTCAGATGTTTGTGCCAGGGCTCCGGTGAGGGGTTTTGGGGAGAATGCTGTCTATTGGGTTCAACAGCAAGCATCCCATCTTGCATAGGTATAGCCTATACCAAGTGCATAACATTTCCTGGTTTGTAATCCACAGCACAGTCACTTGACAAATTAACTGCATGTGCATATGTAATTCTAGTTGCAAAGAGTTAAAAAGAACAGTGTCAGTTTATCTGACCATACATACCAGGAAGCAGTTCAAAGGGGAGGCCTTCCTTGATTAGAAGTTTCAATTAAAAACAAAAGCTGGCTACTGAATCTGGGTGTTCACCTTCTAATATCACTGGAACGAGCATGAAGATCTAGCAGAGTAAAGAGGGAAATCTTAGGAAGGAAATAGCGTTCTGGGAATGATTAGCTGACAACACTGAACATGTTTTGCCCTGAGCTGCATGGACAGCCGAATTGCGGTCAGCAGTGTATCTGCCAGCTGGTCTCTACATTGTGTACACAGTAACTTTTTAGTTAAGAATGCCCTAGAGAGGTAACATGCACTGTGGTGTAACTATGGCCAGTGAAGGAATTTGCTAGACCTTCTGAGGTTCTTTATATGGCACTTAACCTTTAATGGCACTTTTATTTTTGAATACTCTGCTTGATATTAAAAAGAGATCAGTTGAATCAACATCCCCAAACTCTAGGGTGGGAGTGGGTGTTTTGAAATCCAAATTTAGATCCCAAGATCTACCTCTACAATGAGCCAAAACAAAACCTCAGATCCAGACACCCCTGAATCTCAGAAGATTCTCAGACCCCGGCAGAGTGTTCTGAACAAAGGCCACATATTTGGACTTTCAATTCGGGCTATAAATTGTTCTCTCTTCTAGAGAAGAGTGTCTTATTCTGCCCATCACAAAGCCCTACCTATGGCAGGCAACAGCAATAATGATGCAGTGAAATTAAAGCAGTAAGAATGCCCCATATTGTTTCAATGTCTGTACCAGTTGCAGTTCTAGTTACAGTTATGTTCTGCGAGGGCAGGAAAAAAGTGACTATGCTGTAAGTGTAA
The DNA here is from genome assembly GCF_965152275.1 of Natator depressus. Classification (NCBI taxonomy): domain Eukaryota; kingdom Metazoa; phylum Chordata; order Testudines; family Cheloniidae; genus Natator; species Natator depressus. Next base: position 65,715,518 of record NC_134240.1, on the reverse strand, counting down.
TTATTCAGCCAAGAGATGCTTCTAATTTTTCATCCCGGATAAGCTATGCAATGTGATTAAATTAGATTTCTTATATTGTTCACTGACTTTTGGTAAATTACACCTTTGATTTCTGGTCCAATGGAAAGGTGCTAATTACCTTTTTAAGTGCTCATTTAATGTTCTGCAGTGACATAAACCATTCGTGCAGCAGAGTGCATGCTGGAACCTTCGAGAGGTTTCCCTCTGGCTGCTTTCTTTCATCAACTCTTCACTTTTTTCTTCAGACCCTTCAAGGTCCCCCCACAAGTACTAATTCTTCTGCAAATGAACAAATCTACAACATTGTTTGCTACAACTAGCTGTATTTTAACCAAGTAAAAAAACTGTATCCTGTCTAGAAGTCTGTCACTGCCCATCTCAGATTGTGATTATTCTGCTTGCAGGAGACTAATAAACCCCATGCTCTCAGTGCAGCCACCTCCTCTCACTGCAAGGAGATATGGCTTTCTTCAAGGAAACCCTTCACTCCAGCCTTGCACAGCCTTCTGCAAATTATGAATGCAATTTATACTTTCTGCAATTTATGAATACTTCCCCCACTCTGGTGCTGCCTTATCTGAGTCACTGGTACTAGAAGGTTGAGATATTTACATGAGCAAATCCCACTGAAGTTGTTGTAACCACCTGGCCCAGTCCCCCATCTTGACAGTCACCAGTCTATTGCAGGTGTATCCAATTGCTGGGTTTCAACTTCCATGTGCTTCCAAGCCAACTGGATCCAGGCAGAGTCTAATCACTGTTTCTAGCTGTGGGTCTCTAGGGCACACTCCCAGGCTGAGACCACTTGTATGAGCCCTTCCTGGGAACATGGGACTGTGTAGTCCAGCTGCCGCAGACCCCGTAACCAGTGCCTCAGGCCTCCTAAACCCCCTCATAGTTCATACATTCTCTCTCAGCATCCCACCTATGCTGGGGCACTCTGGATTCTCATTTAACCTTCTGGGGACAAAATAGCTGGCAAGCAAGGAACAAGCTGTGCAAAGGAATTTCTTAATCACATTTATTCTTAAAGGCACTACAGAGTAACAGATGTTTGCAAACAGAAAGTCTGAGACACACCCCTCCTTAGTCTGACTTCACCTCAGATCTCACCACACCTAACTTCGTAGGTCCACTGCCCCTCTCAAACCATCTGTTATCAACAGACAGGCACTCAGATACCACAGAATATGGTTTGAGGAGGAAGTTTGGGATATACACCGTAACTCTCAAACTGCCATTGCAAGACAAGGACACTTCACCAGAGAAGTAGATCACATTATGAAATGGGCCACCAAAATACCGCAAGAGACCATGCTTCAGGTTCAGAAATAAAACCCCCTCAAACCCCACATCCCTAGTTGTCACCTACCTACAGTGCATCAAACAACTATAACCCATACTCAATGGGGACCACATCCCGAAAGAAATCTTTCCTAAACCCCTTCTTCTGGCCTTCAAACAAGCCCCCAGCCTCTCCAAGGTAGTAATCAGAAGCAAGCTCCCCACAGCCCAGGACAGACCAACTCAAAGCAGCACCAGACCCGGTCACAACATCAGATGCAAAATCTGTAGACATCTCCACTGCTACAATGATCAACACCCCCCACAACACAACTTTCAAGATCCATGGGTCTGACATATGCCAATCACAACATGTGGTGTAACTCATCCAGTGCACTAAATGTCCCTATAGCAACTATGTGGGTGAAACCAGACAATCACTACACCCTTGAATGAACTGACACAGGAAAATGATAAAAGACAAAACCACCACTTGACTTGTGGGTGAAGACTTCTCACAAAGTGATCACTCTGTATCTGAACTCTCAATCCTCATCCTCAAAGGAAACCTGCATAACACTTCTAAAAGATGAGCCAGGGAGTTTAAATTCATAACTTTGCTAGATACTAAAAATCATGCATTGAACAGACACTGGATTTATGGCATATTACACCGCTATAAAACCTACTAACACCCTCCCTAGTCTCCCCCCACTTTCTTTCCTCCCTATGACTAGAGGGATGTTAATGGGCCACTTCACCTTGATCCTTTGAAATATGTTTACCATAAGCGGTTAACGCAATCTGTTCCACATTGTATTTAGCTGTGACGTGAAGCAATTTCCCAGATCTGTAGAACTCTGTGTAAGCTCCAAAGCTTTTCTCTCTCGCCAACAGAAGGTGGTCCAAAGATGATATTGCCTCACCCACCTTGTCTCTCTAGTATCCTGGGACTGACATCTACAACGCCACTGCATATTCACTCCTTCTGTGAGTCTGAGATCTTGTCAGCATTTCAGACTAGGCAGAGTCCCTCCTGCCTCCTCTCTCCAGCCTATTCTTCTTGCACATGGTGATGGAAAACTCCTCACTGCCCCTCCCCCGGCTTTCTCGCATACCCAAACTGAAACACTACAGTTCCTCCAGCCTTTGTGGTGCCCCTGTGCAGAAAATCCATTGTTCCATGAGGTTGGGCCTGCACCTGAAAATGTGACAGTCCAAGTTTGACTGAAAAGTCATCACAAAGCATTCAGTTACATGTCAAAACACCTTTTGTGGGCAGGATGGCTGTCTGGAATACGTAACAGCATTGCTGTGGGTGAGGTTAGACTTGGGTTGCCAACCCTCCAGGATTGGCCTGGCGTCTGCAGGAATTTAAGATTAATCTTTAATTAAAGATTAAGTCACATGATATCTCCAGGAATTCATGCAACCACAGTTGGCAACCCTAGGTTAGACATGAGTTCATCACATAATACAAAATGGTTACAGTACAAAACTAAAGGTCACAATTTGTCCCAGACATATTGCTCTCTGTCACAGTTGTGTTTTTAAATCTTCTAGGTGATTCTGGGTTCCATGGGTCACAACTGAGAATACCAAATTCAGGACAAATTGCTAAGAAATAGGGCAGACACCCCCCAAAAAAAAACTGGTGGTTATTCTCCCATAAGATATACCAAACCAGCAACAAAAGTAAACTTGTCTCACCATACTTGCTAACAAGAAATCAGAAAAGCAGCCTCCTTAGGCATTCCAGTCCTTATATCACCACCAAAAACACTAGACTTAATGATGAGTGGTTATTTAAAACCAATTTCATCAAATAAAAGGTTCTTCTGATCCCAAAGGACCAGCCATACAACCAGGTCAATATATCACTCAGATCTTACCCAATAATCACGCTGTTGCCAATCCTTTAGTATCTAAAATCTAAAGCTTTATTGAAAAAAAGAAAGTTAAAATTGGCTAAAGGAATCAAATATATAGAATAATTGCAAAGTTCTTGGATCAGGCTTGTAGCAGTGATGGAATAAACTGCTTGCTTAAGTCAAGTCTCTGGTTGCTTCCAAATCATTGGAAAGTCCTCAGTCCCTTGGTTAGAATGCTCCCATTAGTATAAATTCATTGTTCAGAGGTTTGAGCAGGAAAGAGGCAAAATGGAGGGGTTACCAGGGCCTTTTATAGCTTCTGCCAATTGAAGGAAATCCCGTTGTTCTCACTGTGGAAAATTACAAGGACCAAGATGGGATTTGGAGTCACATGGGCACGTCACATGTCCATGCATGATTTCACTTAGTCACAGCAGATGCCATTACCTATACTCCAGATAGAACGTTCACAGGAAAGTCCATTAAGTGTAGACAGGCATCGCCCATGGTCCATTGTGAATTAAGTGCTCCTTGATGAGCTATTTAATTTGAATAGTCCCTTCAAGATGTGCAGGCTAAATATGTTGTGGGTGTTACCACAGGAGCAAACATATTTGAAATATAGGTAAAGAGCCAATACTCAACTTCCAATACAAAAATGATACATGTATACAAATACCATAATCATAACCTTTCCATAGACACCTTACTTGACATACTTTGTACAAGATTTGTTGCAATTATATAACAGTGATCTACATGGTCACATTTTATCACATAACATCACACCAAATTAAATTTGTTTAGTGAGTTAATAAAACAATTTTTTCCCTAACAGCCAGCCTTGCAAATGCACCCTGGAGTCTTGTTGGGATCAGGTATAACTAGCAATAATAATCTGGGAGTCCAAATGACCTGTTCATTGACAACTATACACCCCATTACCCTTTAGTGGGATTGATGGGTATTGCCGAGGATAGGATTTGGCGACAATGAAATTGCACAGGTGTTATTGTGGACAATTGGCATACAGAATCTTTAGTACTAGTATTGTGTGAGAAGTGAACATCCCAGTTAAGAAAAAAAGCTACTTATAAACTGCAGAAATCAGAGGTGGAATGATTGACACACAAAGCCCAGCGCTCCCAATGCCATTTTAAAAGTCTTTTTTTCCAAAGCAAAACCACACCCAAAGTTGATAAAATGCATAGTTACACCATGAGTGGACTGGACCCCCATTGTTTTACAGTAGATTTTCCTTCTTTTAAACATATTTCGGGCTTTGTTTCTCAGCACAGTTGTCAGACATGAACATGTGGGCTCTGCTCACAAGGAAGGTGCACAGCCATTCTCTTGTGAACAGCTCTGAAAAGTAAGGCATGCATAAGTCAAACATAGCAATAGTTCAGTAGAGCTGACTGGTGTGTACCAATGTCACTTCAATTAGAGTGCCCTTTAAAATTAGACCAGCTTATTTTTTGTTATCACTTCCAAAGGAGATTAAATATGTCCAAATTTGAACTGGAAGAATTATTTTAGTCACACTGAAACGCATCCCTTCCACTATGCAAAATCCCAGGACTGTGAAGCTGTTACATGAGACCAGGATTTTGTTCCTGATCTCCTCCCCACAAAGCCCCACTTTCTAAAGTGTCTAGTCCCTTGTTAGTAGCCAGAGCAAATATTCCGATGGGCAATAACAAAGGCCATTAGAAAAAGAAAATCAGAGCCCTTTAATGTATCTGTTATTCCGCTTGAGGTCAGGCCCAGCCAGCATGCTTGTTTTTATGTTTTTCCTCATGATAGTTTTTATGGAGTAGAGCCTAGTTGCTCACATGCCCTCACACAGAAACCCCTGCTAAGTGAGGTGAAAGAAAATTCTTTGGCATCTCTTTGGCAGTTTTCCACTTAGTATTATGTAATGCCTAGATGCCTCAAACAGGAGGCCAGGCACTGGGCAAACACACAAGAAGAAACAGTCCATTGGCCCATTGAGCTTAGAGTTTAAAAAAAAAAAACAAAAAAAAACCAAAAACGAAGCAGGGTAGATAAAGGGTGGAAGGAAAGAGAGGTAAAATGACTTGTCAAAATTCCCAGAGCAGTCAGAGGAGGGAATTGAACCTAGGTCTCCCAAGTCAAAGTCTTGCACCCTATCCATTAGGCCAATCCACTGCTCCAGTTATCCTTATCCCATTGGTATAATTGGTCAGGGGAGCTATAGAATTTGGTGGGCATGCCCACATGGATCTTGTGGATTCATGCAGGAGGGAACCCACAGCAATAGCTCTTACTCCACTCAACACCCACCCCCCTCTTCCGGTATTGCTTCCAGTTCAGATTTCCTTGTGGACATCTCCCGTCCTCTCCCACACTTGACCCTTAACTTCTGAAATCCCTACCCCCTTGTCATGAAAAGAGAAGGAGAACCATGAATGGGAAGTTCTCTCCATACATGGATCACTACAAGACGACCCAGACCTTAACTTCTCATTTTGGTACCTTTGGTAATAATGCAGCTGAGGATTTTTTCTTCTAGAGTGGGGAACAGCGTGGAAGAGTTATATTTCCAACACTGATCACTCCTTCGTACTTATTCACTTAAAAAAAGTGAGAGAGATGGGGTGGAATGGTTTCAGGAATAACTGTTCTCACTAAAAGTTTCATGCAATGCTTATCTATTCAATTGTGTCATTCAGTTTAAAGGGATACCATGAAGGCAATTCATTCTTTCAAAATAATAGTACTACTTCTCACCATGGTGTTGAGAGAGCTAATTCATTAAATACTCATCAAGTGTTTTGAGATATGAATGGGAGACACTATGGGCTCATTCCAGTTCTCACTATAGTCATTCCGCTTTATCTATTAATACTTTGCTTTATATAAAAGGCACAACAAAACATTTGAAATCTATGAGAGTCTCTCTCGTCATCAATGCAATTGGCTTTGGCCCCTTTAGATGGACAAAATATTACTAGTTTAGAATGTCTTTCCTCAGGTTACTAATACATTAGATTATTAAAAATGGAATTTTAAACATCAGAGCAAGTGCTCACATTAATTATGTTTCCTTCTTGCATTTCATTGAGCTTGGACAATGAAAATAGTCTGGTTTCAGTTTCCAGGTGCTGTGGTGTTTGGGTTCACAGCACTGCAGAGCAGTGGTTAACAAAATATTTACAATGAAATAAGTGAAGAGAATTTTGAATAGAAATGTATCCTTTTTCGTCTGAGGCTTTGGTCACATTTCAGCAAGCTATTTAAGCACAAGAGTAACTCTAAGATGCAAGTAGTCCCACGTGCTGCTTGAAGTTTCACGGGTACGTCAGTACCTTTCTGAATCAGAGCCTTAATACCAGAAGAGTGCATGCATGCACGTGAAAGCTCTACTGGTTTTCAGTGTGCTGCAGCCCTTGCAATCCTGTTGTAATGTAAACAGCTGGTAGCGACTGAAGTCTTGGCACAAACTAGGTAAAGCCATTGTAAGTAACATTAAATAAAGCAATTACAGAAATGGAAGCAGGTATTGCAACAAGCTCCTAATGTCTTGTGGTTAAAACTCTGGACTAGGACTCAGGAGAGCTGGGTTCATTCTCAGCTCTGCTGCAGCCTTCAAGTGTGACCTTGGGCAAGCCAATCTGTGTCTCAGTCCCCTAGCTATAAAACATGAATAATAATGCATCCTTTCTCCTACTACTGCATATTTAGATCAGAACAGGAATGGTCTCACTTTTTTTTCCTGCACTGCCTAGCACAATGATATCAGCTATACCTCTACATGCAACAGTGGAAGTAGGGGTGTAATTGAGTAAGGAAAAATGCACACGCTCAGCATTTTGCAAAACCTGGAAACATGAAGGGGTTACCTTACTGAGGTACAGCACTTGTCTCATACATTTTGTTTTCTTTCAGTGCCTCAGTTTTCCTCCAGCTGTCTAGCTGTTTGAAAATAGTCATTTTTACACTGGGAATGTAATATTTTAATAAAGTGTTAAGTGAGCTTTGGAGAATCATTAAATCTGTTTGTGGAAACATTATTTCTCCATATATTTATATTTTGTCCAGAAGCTGGGAATGATTAGTTCTGCAGTCAGGTCTCTTGTTACTTAAGATGAGCCTAACTAAACATGGTTTGCAGAACCCTTTGCTCTGATTTTTCCAGCAGCCATCTAAGGGTATATCTACATTGCAGCTGGGAGCATGTTTCCCAGCATGGATAGACAGACATGTGAGAGCTCTGCTTGAGCTTGCATGCTAAAAGTGGCATGTGGCTATGGTGGCACTGGAGATGGCTCCGGCTAGATAACCAACTACCTACCCAGGAGGTTGGATGGGATTGTACTTGGGTGTCTAGCCAGCATCACTGCAGCCACATTGCTCTGTTTTGTGTACTAGTTTATGTAGAGTTAGCTCGTGTCTGTCTACCCACCCTGGGACATATGCTTCCTGCTGCTGTGTAGCTATACCCTAAGACTGAAGGGTATTCCCTTTGGATTCTCATGCTAGAATGTCCTAACAAGGGCATTTCTCCCGAGCGAAGAATTTCATCTTGCCCCCACAGAGAGTGAAAACCCTCTGCAATGCTTCTGCTGGCCTGGGCAGAATTCAGCTGAGAAAAGGGAACTATCTGGAGTTTCCAGATGTCTGCGGAGAGTTGCTATTAGTCAGTGATGCTTCTAGGTTAGTTCTAATGGGCTTTGTGATAATTTATTCCAGCTGCACGGCTCACTTGGGAGTCAACTAGCCCTTCAGGGCCTGATGTGATGTCCACTGAAGTCAACAGGTAGGATCCTTTTGTCTTCACAGAGCACTGGATCAGGACCTGAAGTACTGTATATTCTTGAAATTAAATGTAGTTCTGGTGGACAGTGGTGGATTGGCAGTCATAGGGATGTTAGAGACCAGGTTCTGATACTGATTGCATGTGTCTCAAATCTGGAGTAGCTGCATTGTCTTTTGTGGGGTTACTCTGGCTTTACATCAGTATAACAGACTCAGAATCTGGACCATGCTGTAAGCTAGTCAGAAAGGCAGTGGTCTGTAAGTGCAGGTGGCGGCTTTATTTGCACTAATTTGTCATTTAGCAGGAATCTAATTCAGTCTTTGGGTGACAGGGGGCAACTGCAACTCAAGTAAGATTAATCATAGCAATCTCCCAAAGGGAAGTGTAACACTGGCAGGCCAAGTGCCAGCTCATGCCAAGGTCCACATGTCTCAGCTGGACACAGAGATACAGAGCTGGAATCTGTCCAGCTCACTTGTGGGTTAATATTGATAAAATAGGTATTGGAATGATAAGAAAGTGTTTAGTGTTTAAGCTCTACTGAATGCTTATGAGTTGCTGCCTGCATTAATTTTACTTGTAATATCTGTGTTCCATGCTGTAGTGTAATATTTGAGCAGTTGTATTGTGAGCCTCTGACCATATGAATCACCATTCGGGAGAGGGCTATTAATTAACATGAAGAGCTGCTCTTCGACAGAAATCATCACTCCCCTGCCAAAAGAGGAGACTCATCAATGCCAGACAGGCTATGGCCAGATCTTACAACTGGAAACTCCCGACGTCTGCTTTGAGGAATCATCAGCCAAAGGACTAAAGACTCTTGTTGCCATTCTGTTCTTCTCCCCATGAGGATGAGTCATGCAAGTGGATTCCTCCCATCAGCTGAGTTTGCAGCTCAGATCACTTGGTAGGAGGGGGATAAAAACCTCAAACAAAAGAAACTAGGTATTTCTAGGCTACTTGGACTCTGGTGGGACAAGGTGTGTCCAGGCATAAGAAAGATCCCCAGATGCTTAGCTTGGGTTAGCCCTAAGGGACAAAATTTGACCTTGCTGAGCATAGAAGCCTATACTACCTCCTTCATGTGTCTATGTTTGATCGCTTTAATCTTGTAAATAAACTCTTTTCCTATTTAATCAATCTTCATCTAGTTTACTATGTCATTGGCTACAAGCTTTGTCTTTGGTGCGAGACCTAAAGCGCAGTTGACCTGGGGTAAGTAATGGTCCTTTGGGATCAGGAGAAACCTGAATATTGCTGTGATTCTTGGTCTCGGGCCATCTGTCAGTGGTACACTCACCTCGTGGCAAGACAGACCAGAGTACCCAAGGGGACTGTCTGACTCCATGTTAAGGCTGGTATAGTGCCTGAGGAGTTTGCACTTGGTGAAGTTGATTGGTGAAATATAAGTTTAGAACTCATAACCAACTAGAAGTGTGTGCCCTCGTTTCTAAACAGTCTGCCCTGAGGTTGTTACTCATACTCTTGTATAACCTTTGGGAGTGTTACGGGAAGTAATGTCAATGGGTATTGCGCCTGATTACCCCAGAGCTGAATTTGGCCTGGAAGCATTTTGGATGGTGAATCATAAGCTAATGGTCCTCTCTTAGCTGTTTTTCCTTTTGGAGTGTAATTTATGCATTTTGCACACCCACTAAATGCCAAAATAGTGCAAGGTACACTGTTGCCACATATACCTTTTCTGATAATCTTATGCTGACGTGCATTTCTCACTGTTTACATGTCTGCTGAGTTTGGCCCAGAAACGTCAAATGAAATTCCACTTGCTAGCTCCTGGTTGCATTTGGCCCTATGTCTTGCCGTCTCTGATTCTAGTAAGAATTTGTGATGGTGAAATTGACTCAAAACAGAAACCACAATGGCTGTTTATAACAGTTGAATCAGAAGACTTAACTGCTAGAGATTATGTTGTGGCTTTGAAGCCACAGCCTTCGCTGAGTGGGAGAGGAAGGCTTAATCAGTAGCTAGAGTCCCCTATCATTCTGTCTAACCCAACCTGAATTCCTCCAGGGGTTCTGAGAAAGACACACGCTTGCATGAGATTTCCAATATGCTATACAGGGTGCAGTAAGGTGGGAGAAGTCTCCTTGCACACCCTCCCCTTTACACACCCATGCAAAACCAAGCCTTATGGATTTATTTTAGTGTGAGCAGTGCTTTGAGCTTCAGTGCTTACTGAGCCATATCCAATGAAAAGATTGTTATACCTGTACTGTACCTGTATTACTGCTCTGTGGTCCACAGCACTCACTCTAGGCTCACAGCTCCTCAGCTGTCACTTTTTGGGCAGAGACCTGCATATCTTCCCCTCCTGATGGTTTTTTTTCAGGCTGCACACTTCCCTGACTGCACTGTGAGTTCCCCAGGAAGTCTGACTGCCTAAGCAGGCCTGCTTAGGCATTCTCCTCAGAGGCTATAAACAGCATAATTGCACACAGTTAAAAGTTACCACACAGCCCTTTCTAAGCAAGCATATTAAGTCTCAAAGTGAAAGCGTTACAGAGAAAACATTAAAAATAAATTAAAAATCCTAAACACCTGCTAATAAGCTTATAAGGGATCACCCCCCCCCCCCAAACTCCATAAAGGGCTCTGGTAGAATTCAGTCTGTTAGACCCCAGCAAGGGGGTTTTCTGTGGTCACAAGTTCTTAACAGCCTTAGCTCAGAATAAGAACCCATATGCATAGGTTAGCCTTTCCTTTATGCAGCCTGGGGCTCTGATCTGCAGAGACCATGAATAGGTAATCAGCTAGACAACACTTCTCACCTCTGGGTGTAACTTCAAAAGGTTGAGTCTGGAGGTGGGAATTTGCAGTACTCTCCCCCCAGGTATTTCCTAGGAACTCCATTTACCTTTGTTGGTCCTGAAAGTTCCTTCTTGTCTGGCACATTGTTTAAAATAGTCCTTTGATGCTCCTAACACTTCCCAGGGTTTACATTGGCCACGTCTCCCCCACTAGAGAAGTTACATACAGTCTGACAATAATACATAAACTTTGCATTTCTAATACAATGACTCCAAAGCCAATTCAACTTAAGATCTCCCAAAGATACTGTAGGAAATGGCCATATTTGTCACAAATATGTCTCAGTCTTTAGCAGCATGACATGATTATTTTATTGCTCTGTTAGCAGGTGTTAGCTCCATACAAAGAGCTGCAGTTTAGCAACTACGGATGCTGATGCGGCTATTCAGATTTCATCCTAAAGAAAAAGGCAGGTCTCCCCATCCAAGGTGAGGTTACTGTGGCCTTAGGACTAAAGAAGCCTGGAGAGAAGGCTTAGGCTCGGGTGTATGTAGAGTTTAAATGATCTTTATGTTAATACACCAGACTCCGGGAGGGGATGGCGGTGACTAGTTCAGTCACCAAGACCCCCTTGGGACTGTCACCTAATGTGCTGGAATTACCTCTGAGCCTGTTTTCCCTGCCTTGTTGAGCCAGACACACTAGCCTGCTGCAACACAGACCCAGATCTGGTCCACACCCCCAAAGCTGCGGACTAACCAAAAACTGCTCAGCAGGTCCCTTATCTCCAGCACCTAGAAACCAGTTCCCAATGGGATCCAAACCCCAAATAAACTTGTTTTACTCCATATAAAATGGATAGAGATATGCACAGATGTTTGCTCCTCCAGGTATTAATCACTTACTCTGGGTTAATTAATAAATGAAAGTGATTTTATTAAGTATAACAAGTAGGATTTAAGTGGTTTCAAGTAATAACAGACAGAACAAAGTAAGCCACCAAGCAAAATAAAGCAAAACATGCAAGTCTAAGCCTAATACATTAAGAAACTGTTTACAGGTAAAATCTCACCCTCAGATGTTCCAATAAGCTTCTTTCACAGACTAGACTCCTGCCTAGTCCTGGACCCAATCCTTTCCCCGGTTCCGTCCTTGCTAGTTCCGGCTCAGGAGGTAACTAGGAGTTCTCTTGTGGCTGGCAGCCCCTTTGTTCTGGTCCACCCCATTTTATAGCAGCAAGGTGGGAATCTTTTGTCTCTCTGGGTCCCCACCCCTCCCAAATGGAAAAGGACCAGGTTTAAGATGGATTCCAGTACCATGTGACATGGTCACATGTCCTGTGAGACCTCATTCTTCATTACCCACGGGCTGGCCAGCATGTACACTGGAAGGCCTGCAATTCACAACCAATTGTCCTAACCAATGGGAGCCATCAAGATTCTAAGCCACCATTAATGGGCCACACTTTGCATAATTACAATAGAACCTCAGTTATATTTCATATTTCTAGCTTCAGATACAAGAACGATTCCTACATACAAATAGGATGAACACACTCAGTAGATTATAAGCTTTGTAATAACTTACAAGAGACCTTTTGCATAAAGCATATTCCAGTTACATTATATTCACATTGATAAGCATATTTCCATAAAACATTATGGAGCACAGCGTCACAATGGCATTTATTCTTTGCAGAAAGGCTGCAGTTTGTAGGAGCTGGGTGGGGATTCCACCAGCTGCTGAAGGCCAACAGGCTGATGTGCATGGCTGTATCTGCACATATGGCATCTCATGGAACCTGAAGAGAGCATGTTTTTGCAGGCTTTTGCCTAAAACACAAAGATTTACATTTGTTTCTCTCCCTGCATTCCAACTGTGTATACCTGGGATAGTTGTTTCCCGAGTTACTAATCCTTATGCTTCAGAGTCTGAATTACTACCTTGGATCAGGAAGGAATTTTTACCCTCATCGTATAATATCCTGCTAAGCAGGGGCTTTGTGGGATTTAGTCTTTATTCAGAGTGTCAGCCACTGGCCAGAGCCCAAGACAGTGGATCAGATCCTCAGCGGGCCTAACACAACACTGTTCCCCTGACTTCAATGGAGAGATGCTGATTTACGCCAACTCATGATCTGACCCAGAACCTACAGTTTATGCGCCTGGTCTAGCAGTTCCTCACCACCTCACATTCCAGCAGCATGAATGATCGTTTAGTAGGCACTTTGTTTCTTACTGCCGTGGCTTCAGCGCTCTGTTGGAATGGGCACAAAAGGGCAGAGGGCAACTGCAGAGCACAAAGATGACAAAATAAAATGGGGAGAACCTGTGGGTTGTTAGGATCTTAACAGAGCCCAATGACAAAATGCAATCAGACAGAAAGGACTTGGTTTCAGATGTAAAGTAAGCTACATAGGTGAAAGGGTTCTCTTTAAACTGTCAGCATTAATTTAAGCCAAACTTAATTAAAAAAATAAACCAAAACAGCTGGATCTAGGAAGTGGTTGATTGACCTCAGCACTGGCCATTTTCCTTTTCTCCTCTTAAACCATTGTTTGTCAGCTTCCACTTAAAGCAAACCAGAGCTGTCAGGCTAACCACAATCAAAACCAGTGGGTTTGCTTCCATCTATTATTTCTCTGCATATTTGACATGCATTAAGAAAAAGTACAAAGCATTACTGAAAAATCTTTCCTCCCCATGTAAAAAGGTGCTGTATTGTGCTGCTTAGGTGGAAATCCCAGCAAAACATTTTACACTAGCAAAATGTTCTCTTGTACCCCAGAGAACCTCAAACTGCTGTGCTTACTGAAAACGACCTGCCGATTATAGATGAGGGTCTGTGCAATCATTGTACCTGGGAAGCAGTATTGCCTGTGCTTAGGGTACAGGACTGTGATGCAGCAAATACAGGTTCTACTCCTGGCTCTACAAACTAACTTGGTGAGTGAACTTGGAGTTGCATCTGCTGTCTCTCTTTTCCCTCCCACCCCTTGTCTTGTCTAGAGAGAGTGTGAGCTGCTTAGGGCAAAGATTATCTCTTACTATTTACTTGTACAGTGCCTAGCACAGGAGGTCCCCAGTTGTTGTCTCAGCCTCTCTAGGCACAGCTGTAATACAAATAAATACTAAACTCAAATGAAACTTCCTTTGAGGTGAAACACGGCAACTGTATAGAAGTATACAATAGCATATATTCAACATGGATGCGGGGTGGGAGGACTTAGGCAGAACACAATTGCCCAAACAAATTTGGCCAGGACACTGGATTTAACATCCCACCTCTAGTGGAAAAAGCCATAGCCCCTGGTTTGATTTCTCACCTTAATCAGCGCTGATGATAACGAGAGAAACAGCCAGCTCTTCAAAAAGGTATTTAGGTGTCAATCTCATTGAAGTCGTTGGGAGTTGGTGTTTAAATACCTTCGAAGATCTGGGCCAAATTAAATTAATAACTGGTGTTATTCATCACATCAGTACTGTAAAGCCTACCCAAAAGATTAACGTAACACTGGTGTGGTTGGTGATGGCATTCAGTCTAAAATACTGCAGGGTCAATGCTTTCTCTACACCCACTCTCAAAGCATCTTTTCTCAAAGTATCTGGGCTACCTGTGGGAAAGCCAAATTGTGTTTCTTCAAAAAGACTGTCACGTGATCAGTGTCACTGCCACTCATTCAACCTCCTGGAGGGAACTCACTCTGGTACTGAAAAATAAACATGATCATGTTTATTTTCTGAGCTGTTTCTCAGAAGCTACTAAAGGATGGCAAACTGTTTACTTACTCGACTTCCTATTGTGGGACTTTCAACATTTCCCCCATATAGGTACAGAGTGCTGGTACAAGGAGCATTTATTAACACCTGAGTGGGTGACTGGATGGTTCAAGAAATTACTAACATAATACCTCTCACTCCTAGGTTACCAGTTTAAGTCCAAACAACGGAGTAGTGTCTAAAAGGTGTTATCCTATTGTTTGTAAGCAAACCAGTTCAGTTCAGTTCTGTCCCTAGTAAACAGTTGTGGACAAAACCCATTCTATTAACCTCAGTTGGATTATTAACATGCTTAATAATTTAGACATGTGCGTAAGTAACCTGCTAAATCAGAGCCCAAATCTAGACAGACTTTAGAAAACAACAATTATCTGTCAAAGTGGTTGTTCACATAGTGAAACAGTATCTGGTGCTGAGGGAGTGTCTGAAATCTATGTATGTATAGGATAATTTTGCAAAGTACAAAGCCAAAATTTTAGAAAACATGAACCTAAGATCAGATTCCTGAGTTCATATTTAACTTTAGACTCCTATTCATAGAGTCTTGCCTAAATGCTTTGATTCACTGGTTTTTGTTATTTTATTTGACCCGCATCTTGAATACCACAACAGTATTGAGAAAATGAAGTGTATGGCACAGGCGTTCTCAATGGCTAACTGTAGGGAAATCTGAGCAAATATAATGAATGAGGGTGATTTGTTATGAAATATTGCTATCCCTCCTTTAAATATTAGGAGGGCATTGTGTCAGTATTTGCATTAGAATAAGAAATGATTTGATGTTTAGTTAGTTGTATTTTGAAAAATATCTAATAAGTAACTAAGTAACTGTTGGCTTTTGTTTTAGTGGAAATTTGTTGATTTAGCTGGTTTCTGAAATGGCTCTGGTGAGCTGGCCTTATTTCCCTTTGGTACTTCAGAAGGAAGCCTAAAACTCTGGGGTTGATTCGGACCTCACTTACACCAGTGTAAGTTAAGCATAACAGCATTCTAAGTCAACAAGTGACACTGGGGAAAGTCAGATCAAAATTAGGCCCTCTCCCCCTGCCTGTGCAGAGCTGTATCTGCATCCAACATTCAAGCCAAACTGCCACATTTGACATTTGAAAAAGTTTGGTTAACTTTTTCCTCAGTGTTCATGGCCTTTACATTTCTAGATTCTGTCCAGCACCAGAAGCTCCAAATTGCCAGCATAAAGGCTATTCTTGCAGTGTTTTTGAATAATCAGATTTCTGGTGCAAGAGGTTCATATAACTGTAATAAGCATCTCCCACCCTTTGAGTGCTTATCAGAAGCAAATTGAATAAGGCACCATTATGTTCTAATACACAAAGAGTAACACATTCAACCTTGATGGCCTGTATTTCACTTTATGAGGGGGTGGGGGGAAAACCAGGAAAAACTAGCATAAGTTGTCCATGGGAGAGAGGCCACAGTGACTCATGAATCAGAATGACAAAATGGTGGCAGCCTCACAGCTACTTATGCATCAGACAGGAAAACTTACAATTAAAGAAAACAGATGTCGTCTTTTGCCACTGCTGTCTACATAAACCGCAGCTGAACTTTGGATCTGAACTTTGCTGCTGACTCCTATTTCTATAACCACCCAAGCTAAAACCTCCAATCCAAACAACCCCAACTGCTGGAAAAGCTTGGCTCTAACCTGGGCCCATCTCTGTTCTCAGCCTTTCAGTTTACTAGTCTCATACAGCAAGGGAGTAAGAGTTTTAGTCCTTTCAAATTTAAGAGTCCTCTCTCTCCCTTTCAATTTTGTCGTAATTAATGCATTTTGTATCTCAGTGACACTTGTCCCAGACAACTGTCATGGACTAACAGAATTATCAAATAGCTTTGAAGAGCTATAGTTTGATGTCTGGATAGTTTGACACATTTAAAAGGCTTTTTATTAACCTATGATTTAAAATTTGGAGGGAAGTTTATTTTAAAAAACAAATCCAGCCTAGAACCTGTGACAGTGCATCCATATAAAGTGTTCAATCTCTCCATTTTATTACATGCCCTTGTCTCCTACATTCCTGTTCTATATGCCCCTCTTTCTGCTTCAGCATTGTGGTTGTCCTGCTGCTTTTTCCTCTGACTAACAATGAAGAGATCAAGCCGAAGATACCGTAGAGATGAACTGAGAAATGCACAATATATGGTAATGAAAGATGGCCATGAGAGCACTTTGTACTGTATTAGTGAGATTTTCCTTCCTCACTACGCTGGCTGTGAACCACCTACAATGAGCCCAGGGAGAATTTCCCTAATGCAGGCACTGTGTCATCATAGGTGACCGTACACTGTCCTGCTTACAAGCTCCAGCAGAGGGGTTACACCAGGGAATGGAGGGGCACCAATCAGCCTCACCTCAGTCCCTGGAAAAATCATGGGGCAGGTCCTCAAGGAACCAATTCTGAAGCACTTAGAGGAAAGTGATCTGGAACAGTCAGCATGGATTCACTAAGGGCAAGTCATGCCTGACTAACCTACTTGCCTTCTATGACGAGATAACTGGCTCTGTGGGTGAGGGGAAAGCAGTGAATGTGTTATTCCTTGACTTTAGCAAAGCTTTTGATATGGTCTCCCACAGTGTTCTTGCTAGCAAGTTAAAGTATGGGCTGGATGAATGGACTATAACAGGGGTAGGCAACCTATGACACGCGTGCCAAAGGCAGCGCATGAGCTGATTTTCAGTGGCACTCACACTGCCCGGGGTCCTGGCCACCGGTCCGGGGGGCTCTGCATTTTACTTTAATTTTAAATGAAGCTTCTTAAACAATTTAAAAACCTTATTTACTTTAATATATAACTAAACTATTGTTGTATGTAAAGACTTATAGACACAGACCTTCTAAAAACATTAAAATGTATTACTGGCATGCAAAACCTTAAATTAGAGTGAATAAATGAAGACTCAGCACACCACTTCTGAAAGGTTGCTGACCCCTGCACTATAAGGTGGGGGGAAAGCTAGCTAGATCGGGCTCAACGGGTAGTGATTAATGGCTCCATGTCTAGTTGGCAGCCGGTATCAAGTGGACTGCCCCAGGGGTCGGTCCTGGGGCCAGTTTTGTTCAATATCTTCATTAATTATCTGGAGGATGGCGTGGATTGCCCCCTCAGCAAGTTTGGGGATGACACTAAACTGGGAGGAGTGGTAGATACGCTGGAGGATAGGATACAGAGGGACCTAGACAAATTAGAGGATTGGTCCAAAAGAAATCTGATGAGGTTCAACAAGGACAAGTGCAGAGTCCTGCACTTAGGATGGAAGAATCCCATGCACTGACTAAGGACAGAGTGGCTAGGCAGCAGTTCTGCAGAAAAGGACTAGGGGTTACAGTGGACGTGAAGCTGGATATGAGTCAACAGTGTGCCCTTATTTCCATGAAGGCTAATGGCATTTTGGGCTATATAAGTAGGAGCACTGCCAGCAGATTGAGGGACATGATCATTCCCCTCTATTCGGCATTGGTGAGGCCCCATCTGGAATACTATGTCCAGTTTGGGGCCCCACACTACAAGAAGGATGTGGAAAAATTGGGAAGAGCCCAGCAGAGGGCCACAAAAATGATTAGGGGGCTGGAGCACTTATGACTTATGAGGAGAGGCTGAGGGAACTGGGATTATTTAGTCTGCAGAAGAGAAGAATGAGGAGGGATTTGATAGCTGCTTTCAACTACCTGAAAGGGGGTTCCAAAGAGGATGGATCTAGACTGTTCTGAGTGGTAGCAGATGACAGAACAAGGAGTAATGGTCTCAAGTTGCAGTGGGAGAGGTTTAGGTTGAATATTAGGAAAAACTCTCTCACTAGGAGGGTGGTGAAGTACTGGAATGGGTTACCTAGGGAGGCGGTGGAATCTCCATCTGTAGAGGTTTTTAAGGCCCAGCTTGAAAAAACCCTGTCTGGGATGATTTAGTTGGGGTTGGTCCTGCTTTGAGGTCTCTTCCAACCCTGATATTCTATGATTTTGTACATGCTTTGAAAATGAAGAAGACCACATCAACAAAATACCTATCACCAATTTCCATTCTCAACTGGGAGAGCCACAGGTCTCCAGCGTTTGACTAGCTGCTTGGGTTGAAAAGGGGCAACATGATATAGGTATCTAAATATGCAGATGGCTCCTAGGGGGATTTTTAAGGAGTTAGATACCTAGACGCTGTTTAAAATGATAAAAGTCCTGTCTGCATCTTCAGGCACCTAAATACCTTTCAAAATCTTAATCTGAGCATCTTTTGCAGCAGGATTAAAATCAGTATTGCTAATATCCCTAGACCTGTCTGCATGAAACCTCTGAGGAAACCACCTAAAAATCTGCTAGTAAGCAAAGGGTAAATCTGACTGTAGGAAGTCATTCATGACCTCTTTTTGACCCTATAAGACAACAGTGACAGTGGAATTACTCCCTGATTGCAGACTCAGCTTCTTGCTGAAGAATGGAACAGTTTTCTTAGAGCTAAACATTTTCTAGATTTAAATAAAACAGATCAACCCCTCTCCCTCCGATTCAAAATGGACTCCACATACTGTCAGACTTCTCAGGTCAGTTCATATCTCATGATGAATCTAGGCGTATTTGCAGCATCCTCTTGACATACAATACACTGGATTGCTAATTGCTTTCTTCTACAGTGTGTGGGGGCAGCCATTTTTAATTGTTTTCATAATGACAAACAGAAGCGCAAGGGCCTGTCATTAGATTAGCAAGATGAATGTATCAACATTCAACTTCTATTCTAAAGACCCCAGTAAAAAAATAAGAGTTTTTCATTTTTGTATTGCATACTTTACACTGCATCAGTTTGCTTTTATCAATCTTTCATAAAAAGAATACAAAGTGTTTCCCACATGCTGCAAGTTAATAGTTATGGCACCCCAGAAAACAAGAGACTGCACTCCCATAATTAACATTCCCTAGCACAGAATCCAGGAGAACTTGCTGCAGAATTACAGCTTAAAATGCATTCTGACAGCAGTACCAACACCAGCATATAACTGCCATGGCCATCCTTCTCCAGTGCATGCCACATGCACTGTTAACACTGTCTGTTCCTCTAACCAGTATTGTCTCATGGTTTCCTTGTACTTCCCTGTCTGCCTCCGTATTATCTGTTGCCCTAGACTTAGACTGAAAGCTCTTTGGGTCAGGAACCAACTGTTTGTCCTGTGTTTGTTCAGCACCCAGCACAATGGGGTCCCGGTCCACCCCTGACGCTCTTAGCCAGTATGGAGTGGTTATTATAACAGCTTAGGAAAGGCTCTTTGAAACACAGAGAGAGGGAAAGACAGAAATTATGGCATATAACTGCAATTTCTATCTGAGTCTGGAAATTGAAGAGGGCCACCATTTTTTATTTGTGCCACAAATAGCATTTGGAGGCTATAACCAAAATAGCTATACATACACATGGTAAAGAGAGTCCTTACTCCTAAAAGCTTACAGGCTCAACAGAAAGACACAGAGGAAGCATTCTCCCTATCTTAGAGAGGGAGGACTAAGGCAGAGATAGCTGAAGCAATTGCCAAGGGGATATAGAAAATCTGTGGCAAAGGTAGGAATTGAACCCAGAGATCTCCAGTCTCAGAGTCATCTCCTCCTCTAAGAAATGGGTCCTACATACTTTTTTTTTAAGCTTACCCTTCAGTATTTTAAGTTCAGGACATCATCATTACCCCTGTTGATTAGTTCATTTTTAACATGGAATTAAAAAAAATTGAATATATTTACACATTTATTTATTTTTTGGTAAGTTATTGAGTTTTCTTCCTTTGTGCCAAATTCAGGAAGTTGAAACAAAACAAAAACACACCACCATTTTACCAGAAAGAGTGGGGCTGGGCTTTGATAGCATGTACACTAAAAGTTAGTGATTATGCTGCAAACTGACTTATCCAGGGCTTTTTGTACACAAACTGAAACCCTGAATGTGGAGAGTACATGGATCCAAAGCAAACTGTAGGAGGCTGTAATGACTCAGGAGAAGGAAAGAACCTCCCCCTAGCACAGCTACAACCAGCAAAAGCTTTGTTTCTAGAGATAATAACAAGAAAGCAAAATAAGTTATCATAAACAGACTAGACACTCCCTACCTTGAGGCTGAAACTAGCTTGACAACTGCAGACAAACTGACCAATCCTCCCCAACATACACTCAACCCCAGTGCTTTTAAAGCAACCAATTTATAGTCCTTATCCTAAGCACCTGTGCAGGTAAGGGAGTAGCTGAACTGAGATTAACCCCTTGTTTGCTGGTAATGCCCCTGCATCCTGTTACACAGACATGAATCGGAGCAGGAGATTGTGTCAGAACTGTACTCCTCTTTCTTCTCAGCGCAACTAATAAAAGGCATGCAAGACAATATCTGTTCATGTTTTGTGCAGAGATGGATGTAACATGGTCACGCAACCTAGGCAAAATCTATGCTATGAGCAAGGGGTGTGATGCCCCTGCTTGTGCACACATACTTGTGCTAGCTTGATGAGAGCTATCACAAGCATAAATAGTAGCGTGGCTGCAGTAGCACAGGTAACAATAGCTTAGCCCTGACAAGTACAAATACACCTGAACCCCGTGGGTACATGCTTGGCTCAGCTAAGCTGGGCCTCCACTGCTGTGACCCATGCTACCACGGCTACCCTGCAATTTATACTCAAGCTAGCTCAGTGACAGCTAGCATCTGTGTACATGAGCAGGGGAATCATACCCCTAGCTCATAACCTAGATGTAGCCACAGAACTGTCCCAGTCCTGATTTCTCTCTCTGGCCCCCGTTATCTTTCATTCCTGTGCAGCTCTTCACTTGCAGGATCTTGCAGTGGACATGCCAAAACAGAATGAATAAAAGGTTATTTATGGGTTGAGTGCATTCACAAAGTACCGGGAATCTTGCAAGAACCCCCATTAGCTTGAGATTTCTGAACCAATTCTGGAGAGCCAAATTCAGCAGGTTACTTCATTGGAGTCATGGCTGAATATGATTCAAAATTTTGCATAGTTCAGATAACCAGCCCAGCTTCTGGATGCTGAAACCAAAATCAAATGCTAAACCTTCTGGGATCTACAGTATTTTTCCTTTGCCCAATAGCCAAAGTGCTAATTCGCATGTGAATTCCAGCTATTGGTCTAACTCAGGACAACCACAATTTGACAAGTAGTTCAGATATTCTTTGTTTGGATTTATTTAGAGATGATCCCAAACTAAATTCCCAGATTCAAAGACCCTTGAATTTTGAGGCAAGGTCAGTGTCAGAGATGGAGCTGAACTTTGTGTCTCAAACCCATCTTTAGATTCACAAGATGAGTTATAATCAAAATATTTGTTCAATGCTGGGACCCCCAACCACCCTTTTAAAAAATGCCCTGCGAATAGGCTAGCGAGATCTAGATTTCAGATGTATGGAACAGATCATCCACTGGTATAAATCAAAGGGCTGTGCCACTTTCCACCAACTGCGAATCTGGCACTACGAGCATAAATTAGTTTACAGTCCTTACCGGATGGGTGTAAATATATTTGTCTCTATGTTTATATATTTAGATCAGGATTAAAGGTTTGAGTCCAAGAAGTTCTAAGCAACTGCACCTTGTGTTTGCAATCAATGAAAGCTGTGAGTGTTCAGCACAAGTCTGTGAAAGTTACAGTTCACAAAAAATGTCACTGATTCACTCGTTTGCGGGATTCCTGGATTACTAACCACAGCATAATGTAACACGTGTGTGTGTGTGAGAGAGAGAGAGGGCTGGGGGATAAAGGGAGAGGGCATCAGCAGCTTCTAAATATACCTGACATGCTATTGTGCAACTGCAATTTGCTTTGGGGTTTAAGGAACCATATCCCAATGGGCCAGGGCTGGATACAGCTATGTGGTTTGGTAGATTAAGACGTGCTGGATATCAGTCATGCAGACAGAGGGTTGTCATCCCGGTGGGGGTCTGGAGCAGGAGGATTGTTCTCCTAGGGAGGAGATAAGAGCAATAAAGCTGTTTTGCTCTTATTGTTCTGTGATTCAATGGTCAGGAGCTATTTCCACCACTGAAAGGTTCAGGTCAGACAAAAGCCTCTGGCAGTATTAGCCCGTGACTTCATGATGGATTCTGCCAATGTCCTTCACTTCAGATAGGTTTAAATTGAAACTATCCGGCAAAGAAAAAACATCAAGTCACAATTCAATAAAAGTACCAATCAGAACGCTCCCTCCTCCCCACCGGTTTTTTAATGAATGCATAGTTATAGGGTGACTAGGCTAGCTCACTTTTCTGGTGTCATTAACTGAGAGGAGAGCTAAAAAAGTGTCCCCACAGAAATCTTATTCATGTGTTTTATTATATGCTCTAGCACAGGCACCACTTTAGTTTAATGGTGTGTTGGATGATGGTACAAATTTATAGCCAAAGGTTTACCTCACAGACAGCTGGAATGAATAACAATAAATTAATTTAAAGTGCTACGAAAGTGCTCCCCATAGTATATGGTGCTTATGTGCTCAAGGCTAATAATTTATAAATGCACGTCTTTTATAATCCTGATCTAAAGTCTTGAAAGCAGCTAGTTAAAAAGCAGTCACATGACGTGAATTATTTTTATTCATATTTCAAATACATGATTAGGGTGGGCACCATGGTCATTAGCATTAGACGGCTTTCATTTATGACCCAAGGGCAACAAAGCCAATAACCACACACAGACACACTAGTCACAGCAATGACACAACAACCATTATGGCACTGGGGATGTAATATACCTATATTTTCCCACGTTCTATATGTTATCAATCCTCTTGGCTTACTACCTATTATTTCCTTATCTCATGTTCCCCTTCCTTTTCCTGAGGTATCATGTTCACCCCATCAAATACTCACATGGCCCCCAAAATAAAAATACATGCTACCTCAGATAGCCAGAAACAGTAATGATCTGCTGTGTAATATTAATTCTGTCAACAAAGGCTGAACATCAACAGTGCATAATGGAGTTGGGTGACCAGAGGATGCATTAATGGCAGCTCTGTTAACTTAAACACTGATCTAAAAATAACACACATACACAAGGTAAGCAAACCTTGCTTGGCTGAGAGAAACTACTTTAAGGTGTTTTGACATGCTTTGAGAGGGCAACACCATTTCTGGAACAACGTCAGAAATATTAGAGAAAAAAGTCTTGCCGACAGGCAAACAAATCTTTGCAGGAGAAAACTGAGGGACTAAAGCCAAGTCAGAAGTTTGCATTTTTTTTTTTTTTTTGGTGGAGGTGTTGGTGTTTTTCTAAAGTAACCAAATACTAATTGCAGTCTTTCAGTGACTTCTCTAGTGAAAGAGTATGTTGGCTAATGCTTGCCATTTTAAAAGAGCAGCTAACTGAGGTCTACATTCTGCTCCATTTACTGACATGGAGTAGCATCCTATTACACAACGTACTTCTCAAGTGTACCACACTTGAGGGAAGTCACCCATGTTAATCCCAAAATTACCTTCATTCCCCACATATTTGCCATTCCCTCACTCCTCCCGGGGAAAACCATTTATATGTGAAAGGTATAGTCATGAAACTGAGGTTAGAGACACTGACACTAAAAGAAGGGATCTGCATGAATTATTTTTGCGTCCTTCGTTTTGGGCCTTTGCCACATATATTTGCAGACCCATTTGGGCCCTGGCAGGTTGAGCTGTACGCTTCCAAAGGCAGTCCTGTTCGCTTTGGTGGTGCTGTCAGTGGAATAAACTGCTAGACAGTGTGTATAGGCAGGTTTCCTAAGCTGCCTATACACACTTTCTCCACTTTCCCTTGGCAGAAAGATAGCTTTCTTCACCAAATTATGAACTTTTGAACTTGGAACCTCTATTTATTTCCCAAAGCTTTGCAAAATCTTCTTGTCCCTTTCACAAAAGTGACACCTGCTTCCTTTGACAATACGATGTAACACCAGACATTTCCCCCCTCCCATATGTGCACCTTGGTATAGTCTGAACTCTTACCTCCAGCAAGCCACTCAAATGCAGAGGACAGTATAAATTAATCAGAACCATGTAATTATCTCCTAACTACTTTAAGAGCATGAATGGTCAGATAAAAGCATCAATTAATGAAAAAAAAAAAAAGAGAGAGAAATATATGAAACTTTAAAAAAGGCTAGGATTATACTACCTAAAGAGGTTTGAATTGGTAAACTAAAGCATTCTGCATGGAATAAACAGCTAATGTGTTTATGTGCAGCACTGAGGTGATAAGGGGATTCAGGGGACTGTTGTGCTGAACAGACTGCACTCCTGGAGCTTCCGTTTCCCTGGGACATATCACTTGCAAGTCACTACCCTTAGATGATAAATAAGCATTTCCCAGGGTGTCTTATACAGTCAGTGATCAGGGCAAACCAAATCCAAAATTATTCAGTGTCTAGAACAATGGGACAGTACCAATGCTGTTCTGAATTGAGTTTACCTGTGTTTCAGTCCATGCTCAATCAGAATTTTGGGTGGCCTTTCCTTTATAGTAATAGTGACATGTTTGCTCTCAACAATTCCTGCTCCTATGGGGTGGGAAAAAGAAAAAAAGAGAAGAGCGCACTCAGCTATGTTATGGATTATTTTTTTTAAAGCTAGAAAACATTTGCTGTACAGAAGCACCAGGAAGCATTAGCACTTCATCATTAACTGCAACACTGGAAGAAAAACTCCTGATAAGCAGATGTTTTGCAAGCAGCTCAGCTGGGCAATATGATGAGCATACGCACACGCGTGTGTGTGTGTGTGCGCGCAGAGAGAAAGGGTATGTGAGAGAAAGAGAATCACATGTGAAAGCAAAAGTGAACTACAATATTTTTGTATGTGTGTCTAAGTAAGAGAAGGCAAGAGGAGGAGCAAAAGAGAAAGAGAGAGAGCACACGGGTGAAAAGAGGAGGTAGGAATGACCAGCTAATAGAATGACTGGAATGGCAGCAGTGCAACATAAGAAAACTAGACAGCAGGGAAATCAGTTAAAGCCATATTGATTTGCTTTAGAGGTGAGAAAAAGCAGATGCACTCAGCTGCCAAGGAATGGCTTTTACAGGAGCTACAGCCTCTTGATGTTTTCTTTTTTTAATGACTTTCATTTCACTGAAAGACCACAATGTAAAAACAAACCCGCTCACACCCCTTGCTGTGTTTCCCCCCACCCCTTAGTAATAGGAGATGCAATCAAAGCATCCCCAGAAAAAGGAAGTGCATTCAGAAAGCCAACTGTGCCCTGAGGCAACAGAGGAAAGAAAGACAGGTAAAGAGAGCAAGAGAAGGGGAGAGAAGGTAATCAATGTCTCAAAAGCAGCTCCAGTGATTTCCGTTAGCACTGCTGTCATAATAAGCTGCAGAGCATTCAGCGCTGGGTCGTAGAAAAGAGGTACACATCAGATCCAAATCTTTTGCTCAAAGATGTCTTCTAATGAGAAATACTCTCAAAGCTTCATTTCATCATCGGTACATATGGCAGGAGGGTTCCTAAATCATTCCATTACTGGTTCCTATGGTACGAAGGAGGGTTCCTATGGTACGAAGGAGGGTTCCTAAATCATTCCATTACTGTTTAATTCTTGCATCCAAGTAGAGGCCCAGGCAGAAATATTAATTAGTTGAACACATTGGAGCATGTTCTGCTTTCAGCTACACTGCAGTCATGCCAGATTTATGCTGGTGTAGCTGAGTGCCAAATTAGCTCCACATTGTTTATTTTCAGCATGCATTTTTAACAAATATTTATTTTGATGACGAAAAGTAGCATTTGCATACATGGGGATGAAAGCAGACTCTTTCTTTACATCCGATGAAGTGAGCTGTAGCTCACGAAAGCTTATGCCCAAATAAATTGGTTAGTCTCTAAGGTGCCACAAGTACTCCTTTTCTTTCTTTACTGCAACAACTGGGGCCCAGTCCAGCAAAGCACTTAAGCAAACACACAACTTTAAGCATCTGAGCTAGCACACACAAGTCACTGAATCCCTTTAAAACTTGGCTGAACTGGGGCCTTGGAATCATTACATTAATGTGTCTGAAAACCTCCTAATCTTTAATATATTTGTCCTCACAACCCCCTGTGAGGTTGGGCAGTGCTATTATCCCCATTTCACAAAGGGGGAACTGAGACACAGAGAAACTAAATGACTTGTCCAAGATGTGGCTGTGGTACATCAGATAATTGAATCCAGCTCTCCCATGTCTCAGGCTAGCATTCTAACCACTAGGCCATCCTTCCTCTTCAAATTACAACCGTCCTTGAATGTAATCTCATGGGAAAGGGAATGCATGTGTGAACTGGGATTCTCACTAGCGCCCTCATTCCTGAATTTCATTTTAACACTGTTTTATTTGTGTGAATTATGAGTCAGATTTAGAGCTGGTCAAAAATTTGCCACCAACATCTGTTTTTCTACAGAAAATGACCTTTCAATTAAATGAAAAATATGTGCAAAAAGCTTCCATTTTCATCAATTTTTTTCAGGTTTTTGTTGAAAAACCCAAAAGATTTCCCCCCCCGACCCAGGTTTTTAGGTTTTTGATGAAAAGTCCCCTCCCCCGCCAAAAAAAAATTAGAAGAAAGTGAAAAAAAATGTTTCCATTATTTTCTTTTTACAGAAAAAAAACAAAACAAAAAAGGATTTCCAACCAACACTAATCAGAATCACCTCTTGGTTACACTGGGAGGTGTAAATCCAGAGTAACTCCATTGGCCTCAGCGATGTTACTCTGGATTTATACTGATGTAAATGAGATTAGAATCTGGCACCACATGCTTGGATCTTGTGATATGTATCTTTCCCTTCTGGATACATCTCAGAGAATCACTAGACTAGATGTTTTCAGGGTCAAGGCCATCATAGGTGGTTTATTTTAGCTACAGCTGGTCCGGAAGCTTTGAAATGTGAATTTTTGACGAAAATGAAAAAAATAGTCTGAATGTTTTTGTGGAAATCCACTCCCCCACTTTTTTCTTTTTTTTGGGACCAACTCTAATTTGACAGCCTGTGACCTGGATACTACTATCCTAGTTTTCATAAGGCTGGTGGTCCATGTCATCCTGGAGGACACTGAAATTCTTGAGGGGGCCATTTGGGATCGGGGGCAAAAATTGGGGATTGGTCCTGCTTTGAGCAGGAGGTTGGACTAGATGACCTCCTGAGGTCCCTTCCAACCCTGGTATTCTATGAAAGCATACTGAAATATCTTTTGGGCTGATGATGGATGGTAGTGTTTGCCTTACAAGATCATGTGTCACAATGTGTATCCTACAGACCAACATTAAAACGAACCTTCATAGATCCTTAGTTCATTCATGGGCCAACACCATCTCTCTTTCAGTCTCTTACCCTTTCTTGTGATTTTTTTTTTTTTTTTAAAAAACACCTTATATTTCAGAAATTGAAATGAGAACTCACAGTGTAGGGATAAATTCCCCACCTTCAGACAGCCATGAGCAACTCGCAGTGAAGTCAAACAAAATGTGTGCACGTGTACAGGAGGACAGACTAGCTCTGAGCCAAGTCTGTATATTAAAAATACCACTTCACTGTCTGACATATAAATGCATGGGAGTTCCCACACCTCTCTGAGTGGAGAATTTAGGTTGTTAGTGTGCATGTGCTGCTTTTTAATTTTAATTCACTCAGTTCAGAGGCCAGCTCATTTCTGCTAGAAATATCAGTTGAAACCACTATCAGAGTTGCACCACTTTTGGCTGACAGGTACAAACACGAGCCGGAATTCTTCAGCTTAACTTTTAGTTGTTTTTTTCATGTTGGATGCCAGTATTTTTAGAATTGATTGAGAGCTAATTGTAGACAATTCTGGTTTCCAAGGCAAATAAACAATCTATGAAAAACACCATGAGGCCAAATTCATCCGTGATGTAATTCCACTCGACTCAGTGAAGTCAAACTGGAGATGGTTTAGGAGTAAGATCTATTACACAGAGAATAACACAAATAGTATTAAATAAAAAAGTAACTTAAATCATGCCAGAGGCACAGTAGTTTAGTTAAACAATCCCAAGTGTTTGTTGTGAAAAAATTCCTTCTTTCTTCTCCAGTGTTCCAGAGAACCTAGCAAGCGGTTTATTTACATTTTTTTCAAAGAGTTTAAATAAATTCTCCCCATTAGATCAAAACTCAGATTTTCTTGTGAAGCTTTTTATCACAATAAATTTTCATAAAATACATGCTCATGGGATTTTGGGGTCACTTAGTGCAAAACTCCATGCTGGGTTTCTTTGAATCCTGAACCCTTGGCGACAGGAACATTTTGCCACTATGCATACAAACATGATTCCCATCTGAGGCAGAATTTGGCCCTTAATTTAACACAAATTGACCCTGATTTTGCTTCCATTGAAGTCAATGGGGGATTTCCCCCACACTACAATAAAACAGGCTTAAATCCATTATGTAAATCCTAATTCATAAAGCTGAGCAGGAACTGGAATTTCCATTGTGTGGGAAATTCTCCGATTTTGAAATTTGTTTTTGTTTCAATTCACAACATTTGACCAGCTCTGCTTATTAACATTGATATGACAATCGAGGTTTTTCATTCACAAATTTTCATGAAGAGCCCGGTTGTGATTTCCATCCTCACACTGATAGTACTTTACAGCATGAGCATTTCCACTGAAATCAACACAGATATTTTTGGAATATGGTGTTACTTAAGGTTTCACAATCTGTGTCTGCCATACAGTATTTATGATACATGTAGCTAAGAAAAGTAAAAGTGCAGTTACATATTAACAAAATAAATACAGATGGGTTATATCAAGTATTTCCAAATGATGGGATGGAATGCCATGCATTTGTTTTACAATATGGACACCAATTTTATAATTACAGGCCCAATCCTGAATTTGTCCTGGAAGCAATGCTTATTACTCTTAGGGCTTGTCTACACTGGCAATTTACAGCACTGCAACTTTCTCGCTCAGGGGTGTGAAAAAACACCTCCCCTGAGTGCAACAAGTTTCAGCGCTGTAAAGTGCCAGTGTAGACAGTGCACCAGCTCTTCAAGCCGCACTCCCAGCACTGGTAGCTATGCCCCTTGTGGAGCGCTTTAGCGTTGCCAGTGTAGACTAGCCCTTAGTAACCTCTGTCCCCTGCCCCCGATGTCAATGTGACTATTCTTACTACGCTGGGTAATATGTTTTGGCAGTATTGGAACATTAAGCTTCAATCCTGCATACATGCGCACACACTTTATCCACGTGAGTAATTCCATTGAAGCCAGTACGCCTGTAAGCTCTGTGGGCAAGGCCTGTGTCTAAGTCTGTCCCTGTTTTATACAACACAAAGTACACTGATGGCTATCAACAAAAGATAAAAATAGAATTTTTTACCAGTCTCTAAGCAATTTGTACATAAATCAATCACCTCTTCATTGCACATTTTTAAACAAGTAACGTGTGACAAAGTTCCTCCTCTACCTTGGGGGTCTTGTGCTTATTGGCGGATTTGCTCACCTTGGAGCTTCACGGCAGCCCTCAGTTTGGCCGTTTTCATGAACCCACAGTCCAGGTCGACTCCTCCTGTGTCTGACCAGGAGTTGGGAGGTTTGGGGGAAACCAGGTCCGCCCTCTACTCCGGGTTCCAGCCCAGGGCCCTGTGGAATGCAGCTGTCTAGAGTGCCTCCTGGAACAGCTGTGCAACAGCTACAACTCCCTGGGCTACTTCCCCATGGTCTTCTCCCAACCCCTTCTTTATTCTCAGCGTAGGACCTTCCTCCTGGTGTCTGATAATGCTTGTAACTTCTCAGTCCTCCAACAGTATACGTGCTCACTCCCAGCTCCTCACATGCGCACCACAAACTGAAGTGAGCTCCTTTTTAAACCCAGGTGTCCTGATTAGCTTGCCTTAATTGATTCTAGCAGCTTCTTGATTGGCTGCAGGTGTTCTAATCAGCCTGTCTGTCTTAATTGTTTCCAGAAGGTTCCTGATTGTTCTGGAACCTTCCCTGTTACCTTACCTAGGGAAAAGGGACCTACTTAATCTGGGGCTAATATATCTGCCTTCTATTACTCTCCTGTAGCCATCTGGCCTGACCCTGTCACAGATGTTTTGGAGTAATAATTAAGTTAGCCAAATGCGTGCATTAGAACTGGTCAAAAGTTTTAAAATTATGAAATGTTTGATAAAATTTCACAAACAGATCAGGGCATTTTTGACTTTTTCACAAAATGTTCCCTCCATTTTTAACCAATTACTGAGCTAGTAGATTTTTTTTCAATTTTAAAATTTCTGATTTAAGGCGAAAAATTAATTCTGGTTGGCAGTATTTTTCATGATCCCAACCACCCCCCCCCCTTTTTTTTTAACCAGCTCAAATGATCATGTTTGCTGAGATTAGTTTAGCAATACATCTAATATTGCCAGTCCTAAACTTTCACAAGTCAGGTCTCAACAAAAAGAGATTTGCTTCTAAATGATAAGATTTAAATATATAAATATTGGGTTCTTTTAAGTTGCCATCTGGTTTCTGAATCTTTTGGGGGGGGGGGTGCATTGAGATCATGTCCTCACAATTTCCTCCACAACCATGAGGACCAGAAACGTAGTTTCCATTTGATACAAGTGAGATTCTCACATATTCACATGACTCCAAGGAGCTGGGACATATATGCCAAATACCATAATACTAATGATAACATTGTGAGAGTTGGCAACACTGGAAAACACTACTTCATTCATGAAAGTCTAACACAGAATTGCAAATAGATACAGCCTGGTTTTGGGCTGTTGCTCCTTCATCCCTCTTAAGAAGACTTTGTCAAATAACTGTTAACCTAAATATCAGAGAAATTTTTAGCTGCTAGGATACATGTATTAGGTGCCTTGATACCATGATGATGTACGTGGTGCAAGTATATGAAGGGAAGACAAC
Organism: Natator depressus; assembly: GCF_965152275.1. Taxonomy (NCBI): domain Eukaryota; kingdom Metazoa; phylum Chordata; order Testudines; family Cheloniidae; genus Natator; species Natator depressus. Next base: position 65,684,111 of record NC_134240.1, on the reverse strand, counting down.
AGAATATTATTTCCAAGTTAGCTCTGTGCCTACAGTTGATTTACAGGCTGGCATTGCTGCAGTCATGCCATTGTGAGCATACTCAAGGAGCAGCTCGGTCCATTTTGTAACTAGCACTGGACTTCTACAGTCCAAACGTTGCCATTCTACAGGTCTGTTGACACACAGGCCTCTTTTCAGAGTCTGTCAGCCTTCATGTCAGTGTGAGGGAGGAGGTCTATTCATCATTCCACTCATCACTTTTCCTGATCTCCCCATCACCCCCTCACTTGTGTGCACAAAACTGCAATCACAAATGTAAAGTCTATTTCAAAGATGGCCCTTAATGCGTAGAACTTGGTAGGACCAGATGCAGCAGCCTGCAACCAGTCAAAACTGTTGATCCCAGTGCAAATTGAATATAGGTGAATAAAAACAGTAGAATTTGGATCATAGTGATTTGTATATATATTTTTATATAATAACTTGGGGATGAGGGGGGAGGGGCATATATTTAATTAATTAAATAAGTATTCCAGTTCACCCTTTAGTTCCAGTGGATCCTATTAGTCTCATTAGAACCAGAGCGATGTGACAGCATTAGGAACCTTGCTTACAGAAATGCTTTTGTCGATTCCATTCAAGACCCCAGCTACATTGTGTATTAGTTCAGCAATACTTCCTTCCTTCTTTTCTTCATTGTCCTGTTCCCATCAACGTACTCATGCCTCATTTTCCTTCTACTCTTTAATTTATTCTCCTGGTTCAGCCTTCAAGGTTTATAGATTCCGTTTTGATTGACAGTTGTGTATGTAAAGTTGATTTATTTTGTTGGCATGGCGCTGAGCCAAAGTACAGGCCCTCTGAATGGCCAAGCTGTTAAGAAACGAATTGTATGATGAACTGCAGTTAGAGTGGTGCCTTTACTGTTTGCTTCATCTAATCATATTTACTACCAACAATTTCTCTTCTTTGTGCCCCACCCACTTTCCATTATTTGAATTGGAAACATACTGGAGTTACACCAGGGATGAACTTGGCCTGTTGGTTTCATGTCCTTTACCATCAGTTTGTAGGTGCCTTCAGTTACCATGAATGTTTCCTTATTTTCTCATTTTGGCTTGGAAAGTTTTTTACCTGCCAAGATCTAAGCTCGGGGAGCTGTGTTTGTTCTGCCTGTGTTGATGAAATCACTAATCTCGCAATAAAGGGCAACCAGCTTTAAGTGATAATGATTTCATCATCTGTAACAGGAAAAACGCAATCTCTGAGAAAATTATGCAGGAAGATGACTGCAAAGGGATGGCGCCCCAGCTACAGCGATGGGCCAAATCAACACATTCCTCAGCTTCCCCTTGGACCCTGCCACCCAGTTTTGCCCAACCACTACAATAACCCGCTCAATGGGTGTGATGCTCTGTATCTCAGGGGAACACCCAGCAGCCCTATGTTCATCTTTATAAAATGATTGTGTGGTATCCAATGCAAAGTTTGTCATGTTGGGTGTCTTCGGAAGGCTCATGATGCACTGAGCATGGTTGTTGTAGTGATGTTATAGTAATTGTTACAGTGATGTTAACGGTTATAAGTTCATATAGATAGTTATAAAGCTGAAAATGTATCCTCATGGCTTAAAGCAAGCCCAGACAAAAACTCTCCAGAAGCAGAGGGCCAATTCACACCTCATCAGAGCATGGATGGGACAAACTCAGCCCAGCCTCACAGGAACAAAGGGCGCTGTCCTAGGCAGCAACAAAAGAATCTGTTAGACTCTCAGGGAGTCACCCCACTTCCTTTGGTCAGTTTGGAACTGCGATGAGGTAATGCTCACCTGACTCTGAAGGGGCAGCAAAGCCAAGAGGGAAGAAAGGACAGGATAAAAGGGAGAGACATTTGCCATGCTCTCGCTCTCTCTTCCACCTATATCTACAGACACCACCAAGGGACTGAAGTGTTGATTAAATGGGAGAGCCTGGCTGAAGAGCAACCACCCAGCCTGTGGTGAGAAGCATCTAAGTTTGTAAGAACATTGAAAGTGTTGAGATCAGCTTAGAATGCATTTTGCTTTTATTTCATTTGACCAAATCTGACTTGTTATGCTTTGACTTATAATCACTTAAAATCTATCTTTATGGTTAATAAATCTGTTTGTTTTTTCTACCTGAAGCAGTGCGTTTGGTTTGCAGCGTGTCAGAGGCTCCCCTTGGGATAACAAGCCTGTTACATATTTGTTAATTGATGAATTTATATAAGCTTGCAGTGTCCAGTGAGCATAACTGGACACTGCAAGATAGAGGTTCCTAGGGTTGTGTCTGGGACCGGAGATATTGGGTAGGTTAGTTCAGTTGCCAGTAGCTGGGAGCAGCTTTCGTGCCAGAGGCTGTGCGTGAACAGCCCAGGAATGGGGGTTCTCCCAGCAGAGCAGGGTAAGGCTGGCTCCCAAGTCAAGGACTGGAGTGACCTAGCAGATCACTGGTCCAGATACCACCAGAGGGGAACGTCACAATGGGGAATCTATACCTCTGGGGCTCTGTGCCCAGGGATGCTATTCTGTTATCACAGGGGTGGGCAAACTACAGCACAGGGGCCACATCCGGCCCTTCAGATGTTTTAATCTGGCCCTTGAGCTCCTGCTGGGGAGCGGGATCTGGGGCTTGCCCCACTCCAGCGCTCCAGCTGGGGCATGGGGTCAGGGGCTTGCCCATCTCCATGCGTGCCGTGGCTCCACAGGGCTCCTGGAAGCAGCGGCATGTCCCCCCTCTGGCTCCTATGCGTAGGGGCAGCCAGGGGATTCCACACACTGCCCCCGCCCCAAGTACCACCCCTGTAGCTCCCATTGGCCAGGAAACACGGCCAACAGGAGCTACAGGGGTGGCACCTGTGGATCGGTCAGCGCACAGAGCCGCTTGGCCATGCCTCCACGTAGGAGCCAGAGGCATGGCCATGCCGCTGCTTCCGGGAGCTGCTTGAGGTAAGCGCCACCGGATCCTGCACCCCTGACCCCCCTCCCACACCCCAACCCTCTTCCCAAGCCCTCATCCCTCTCCTGCCTTCCGAACCTCTCCTGCCTTCCGAACCTCTCCGTCCCAGCCCGTAGCACCGTCCTGCATCCCCAACCCCTTATCCTCAGCCCCACACCAGAGCTCACACCCCCAGCCTGAACCCTCCCCCCACACCCTAACCCTCTGCCCCAGCCCAGAGCTCCTTCCTGCACCCTGAACTCCCCATTTCTGGCCCCACCCCAATGCCCGCACCCCCAGCCGGAGCCCTCACCCCCTCCTGCACCCAAACCCCCCAATTTCATGAACATTCATGGCCCGCTGTACAATTTCCATACCCAGATGTGGCCCTTGGGCCAAAAAGTTTGCCCAAAAGTGTTATCATTTGTGATTTTTAACAGTTATGTGAAATTTCCTTTACCTGCAATTGATGAGCACATTTCCAGTCTTAGATAGGGTTTGCCCCAAATTTCACTCTGAGATTCAAGTTCATAGGGCTCAATCAAAACTAATGAGCTTCCTATCAAATCTGAATTTCACATAATTCCAGTGCAAAAATGCAGGATGGTCCTAGACTCACTCAAAAGCTTTTGTGGGAAATGTGCACTGAGTTCTGAGTCCCCCCCAGCTCCCAAATTTTGCATGATGGCTAATTTAATGATGAACATTTGGCACAGCTTGTATTAGAGATGGTTTTAAAAATCAGTCCAGTTGTTAAGTCATTTCAGTTCCCTTTAACTTGCACAAGCACATTTCAAATTTAACATGTAATTTAGAGCCAAATTCTCAGCTGGGGTAAATCAGCTCTCTCTCTTGCAGGAAATGGACCTACCCTGATTTACATTGGTCCTTAGGTCCAGATCCAAAGCCTATTGAAGTCCATGAAATACTCCCATTGACTTCACTGGGCTTTGACTCAGACCTGAAAGGCCTAAGAGGTTCCCCCCCTCTCTGTTGTCCTAGCCCATAACGATACATTGGAAGTGCTGCACTTAAGCAGCATCACTGAAGATTGAGAGATACAAACTGTCAAAAGCCACAAGCTTCAAAGCAGACTCTGGCCTTCAGGTGCCTATGAGAAAAAACAACAACCAGAGGGATGACAGCTTGAGTTAAATGCAGAACGTCAGCCTTAAATTTGTGTCATATTCTTAAAAGAAAACTCAATCCAAAACTTTTGTCAGCTAAGACCTTATTTCTGCTCTCTGTTTCTTCTGCAGGGATAGAATAACATCCAAAACAGCATTTGCCACTGTGTTAGGTGGTTGCCACTAGGAGCTGTGCAAAATATTCACATCAAACCCATCTCAAACTGAGCTTTGGGCTTACAGTTCTCTAGATTCATGAATTTCAGCCCATGCTTGAGAAAGTTCAGGAAACAGGTTGATTTCCCCCTACACGTTCCTCTCTTCCACCACACATGGAGATGGGAAGCTGGCAAACTTTCCTCTTCCCAGCAATAAGTTACAGGGTGACTTGGACAATGGAAGTACTTGTGAAACAAGGTACTTCTCCATGTGAGTAGAGTATGAGAATCCGACCCATTGAAAGCATCTGTGTAAGAAATATATCTGCAGTGGGGATTGTTGGGGAGGGTGGAAGAGAGGGCATAAGTAGAGGTTTCCTCTGAATTAACCAAACTCTAAGCTTCAGGTGAAGTTGCGGGTATTGGTTTCCTTTGAACCACTGCAAATTGAAGTGCAAGGACTGGTTTGTAATCCCCTTCATGAACTGAACCCTACAGGGTTCTCACTGCCCTAGCTGTGAGATTAACTCTTGGAGAGAGACAGACTGGATAAATAGGCCATCACCAGATATGTATAGCAGAAAACCAGGATGGGAAAAAGATCCATACTTGCCTGACAAGCTCAAGATAGCAGACTCAGGTTTCCTGGTGACTGGGGCTTGTCACGTCACTGTAAGCTACCCTGCAGGAATTTACCACCGCCCATGCCACTTTACTGAAGCAGCTTTGAAGAAATCTGATCAATATATTTGATTTTTCCTTCAAAGTTGGCACCAAAAGCCCAGAATGTGTGGACACAGAGCAGCTCATTTTCCACCACTGATTGCAATGCACTCTTCTCCAGCCCCCTGCATAGGATGAGCTGCACATACACTCCACCCCCCCAAAACACTTACTTGCGGGGAGAAGTCCTGATACTGCTCTCCTGCCCTCTTTCTGGGCTTCTGCAAAAAGCAGATTGTCATGGCTACAGCAGTTTCCCTCCCTCTTTGACATGAAGGGGACAAATTCATCCCGGATACAGTTCTCCTGAGATCCAAGAAATTAGCAGAGGTGCTTTTGTCCTGAAAAGTGACCCATAAACCATTACTCCAATTCCAGTGTCACCTGCTCTGAAGAGCAACAGGAACTAGTGCAAAGAATTTTGAGCTGCATCCAAAGATAAGTTGTGAGTAGCCAAATGTGGAGATCCAGGTGTGAAAAAGTTTGAGAAGCCCTGACCTAGAACCAGGCAAAATAGGAGTAGAAGCGTCCCCATTTTCTTTCCCCCTCCTTACTCCACACAAGCACAACACACTGCATCACAGCCTTGACCAATAACATGTTCCATTCCTTCTGATAACAGATTGCCAAAGTGGGGGCGGGGGTGATTTTGGTGATGTGGAAACACAAATGTCCATTGGCAGGGATACTGAGAGTTCTAAACTCATTTCCACATGTAGGAAGAGTGTGAACTATTGATTCCTTGGTTAGTTTGTTGGTTTTTTTTAAAAGAAGGAAGTGATTGCTAGAGGAAATAAAAACCGCAGCTGCCTAGGCTTACATTGCCTCCTCCTTAGAGTTTGGAAAGCTAATCGAGAAGTAAAGCCCTGGAAGCTCGTCAGAGCTACAGTGCTTGCACATCACACTCTGCCTTGTCTGTGGTTTTCTCTTTCTACCTTTTAAAACAAAATTCTCATTCCTCAGGAAGGACAGGGCAGTTCCTTTTTTTTGTTATGAGGGGATAGGGCAGGGAAAATCACCACAGAAGCCAACTCTTTGACTGTAGAGAAGTTGAGATCAAGGTGGCCAAGTGTCTACCATTATTCAGTCGCTGCTCTATCTGTGGGAACAGTGTATTCCTTTAAACTAATGAGTGGTGCCAGATTCAGTGTAGACAGGCCTTCATCGAAGGAAAATCCAGGCACTTCTTTTTGAACTAAAGTGTTCTCTTTCCCATGGTAACAGCAATTTATTTTTGCTCATAAGGAATCTCGACTTCTACTGACACTAGCACAATAATAATCTTTCTTCTCTTTTTCATTTTCTTTTTGACTTTCAAAGAATCCTTTTCACCCATTGTCACATGACCCTGCTCTTCCCGTGACGTATGTACAATGACCTCTCTTCTCCTGGATCCCATGCAGCCTAATCCTTTCCCTCCAGTATCATTTACACAAGAATCCTTTTCCTTCTGTGACACAAGCACAAAACTCCCTTTCCGCCACTGTCACTTGCAGAGTAATCCATTACTTCTAGTGTCACACAGAGAGTAACCCTTTGTGTTCTCTGTCGCTTACAAAACGATCTTCCTCTTGCACAATAATCTGTCTTTCCCTATGGCATGTCCCTAGGAATCTGTCCTTTACGTTAATTCTGTTTGCTGCAGCGAATCCACACTACGGTCCTTCTTTTCCTCTGTCATTTACATACTAGCCCTCATTCCATGAGCTAGTATCAGGTGGTGTGGGTAAGACAGCCCTTTGGAAAATGGGAAGTAGATCAGAAACACGTTTTCATAATTTTGAAAATTTTCAAGAAAAAAATCCAAAGTTTTCAGATATTTGGACAGAAAAATAACTGAAAATTTGAGCATTTTTGTGTTTTCCCCATTTCTCTTCTTTTTCCCTCCTTACGCTTGCATCCTTTTAACCTTTGTGTGGATATATTTGTACTGATGTAGAACCACCCTTGCAAATTTACAGAGGCTAGCTAAACCAACATAAGGCAGGTTTCAATCAGTTTATGCATGTCAACACACACAGTGGCACCAGTTTAACTAAACTGATTTAACATTGCAACTTCAGTTAAACCAGTGCAACTTTCTTGTGTAGACACGTCACAGCTATGTCTGCATTGCAATGATGGGTCACAGTTTCAGTTCATGGGTGTAGAAATACCCAAGGTAGCTTTAATTTAACTAGCTGAAATACTAGAGCAAAGAAGAGGAGCAGCATGGACTTTACTGCAGGCTGTACAAGCCTTCCTGGGACTGTGGGTAATTACTCGGGTAGCCAGCCTGCACTGATGCCCATCCTATTGCATCGTCACTGCTCCAATATCCAAGTTAGCTAGACTAAAGCTAACTTGAGTATGTCTACATGAGCTGAAATTGTACCCTGTTATTGCAGTGTAAATATACCCTTAATCTGTCCATCTCTAAAATGCAGATAATACCTTTCTGGATCCTATGGGAACCTGTGTTCATAAAATGCATTAAGATTCCTGGATGAAAGATGCATTAGAAGCTTACAGTATAATTATGGTGATCACCTCACCTTAGTACTATTCTTACCTGCATTACAAAAACATCACATGACTCTATATGAATTAATTCCTGGCCTGGAATAATGGAGGTGTAGGTGCAAGGAGAGGTCAAGCTTGTGAACTGGTGGGTAAATATATTTTCTCTGGTGTGTCTGTAACCCTGCATTACACATGCACCATAATTCTTTACCTCTGTTGTCCCTTGCATGGCAGTTTTTTTCCTTTCTCCACCCTTTATGTCACATGTGCATTAATTTTTTCTGACACAAGCTACATAAACTCCCCCTCCCATGCTTCTTCCCTGCTTCCCTACATATGCTGGCCTGGATTATGTAGTTAAAATTTTTTTATCGCTAATAAAAAAACCCCTAATAATTGATGCTGCTGCTATTGTTGCCTCCATTTACCATCAAACATATGACCCAGAACTGAATAATCAAATAGGTATTGTGTGTCAGCATTTCAATGCTGATCAAACCCATTAACTCAATAGCGGGTGTGACGGTGCCCCCCATAATGCTTTATGGAAATATGCTTATAAATATATATGACATAACTGGAATATGGTCTATGCTACATATGCCATGTAACATATCTATGTAAAGGTTATGATCTGCTGAATCTAATAATCCCATTTGTATGCATGTATCATTTTTTCTATTTGAAGTTATGAATATTGGCCATGTACTGGCTTGATTTCTAAATAACCTTAGTAGAGCATTTGGTCTGGAGAAAGGAATTCGCAAAGTTAAGTGCCCAATCAAGAAGCACTTAAGGAACAATGCATCTTGGAATGCTCCAATCCACATAAGAAGTCCTCCTGGAGACATTCAAGATGCCATGTGGGCAATGGCTTCTGCCTGTAAAAACTGTGAGTCATGCATGGACATGTGACTTGCTCAGGTGACTCCAGAACTCCATCTTGGAGCTGGACTTTGCATAGGAGAGAGGACGGGTCTCCACCCACAAGAGAAAGTCCATTTAAGCCCATGGGAGACCCCTCCATTTTGTCTTTAGCTGGCTAAGGAGATGGTCTCTCCACCCCCAAGGATACCTAAAAGAAACTGGAACAAAGGACAGTAACTACAGTGGGTGTGAGTGCTTGCTGGACCCAGACTAGCAGGAGACGAGTCTGTAAAAGAGAGCTTACTGGAACTGGTGAGGTTTTTATCTGTATTCAGTTTGATTAGACATAGACTTGCGTGTTTTATTTTATTTTGCTTGGTAATTCACTTTGTTCTGTCTGTTACTACCTGGAACCACTTAAATCCTACTTTCTGTATTTAATAAAATCACTTTTTACTTATTAATTAACCCAGAGTATGTATTAATACGTGGGGGGGGGGGGGCAACAGCTGTGCATATCCCTCTATCAGTGTTATAGAGGCTGAACAATTTATGAGTTTACCCTGTATAAAAACTTTACAGGGTCAAATGGATTTATTTAGGGTTTGGACCCCACTGGGAGTTGGGCAACTGGGTGTTAAAGACAGGAACACTTCTGTAAGCTGCTTTCAGTTAAGCCTACAGCTGTTAGGGGATGTGGTTCAGACCTGGGTCTGGGTTTGCAGCAGACTAGCGGGTCTGGCTCAAACCAGGCAGGGCACTGAAGTCCTAAGATGCCAGGGCAGGAAAGCAGGGACAGAAGTAGTCTTGGCACATCAGGTGACAGCCCTCAGGGGGTTTCTGTGATCCAACCCGTCACAGTAGGTCCTTCCACTAATAGACACAAGGCCCTTGAATTTCAAACAGTGCTGAGAGTGAACTGCCGCACACAAGGACTGAGTTGTGGGCCAGCCCCTTTAAAGAAAATCTGGAACGTTGTTTTGGCACTTAAGGTTTTGCACTGTGGTGCAAGCCGCTTCTGCTCTCCCTTCACTGTTTGGCCCCCCTTTCCTGTCCCCCCACAGAAATTTTAAAAGACATTCTACCTCAATAAAGTTTCGATCATATTTCATACTTTTTTTTTTTTTGGTACTTCTCTTCTCCTTTTCTTTCTCAACACTAAGGACATTTGCATGAAAGAGGATCTTTGTGGTTTATGGGCTTGTCTGCTCATGCTGCTTTTCCACACTTAAAGTCACCATAATACTCTCTGTAGCCCTATCCGTTCTACAAATAAAACTCTGTTAACTGTAACCAGCCTTGAACATGCTCATGAACATGGATACAGCTGAGATAACATGTGTCCATGCATCTGATTGGCAGCAATATTCCTGGCACAATTGTGTTGCCTTGTCCACGCCACCGAAGCTGTACAGCCAGTTATGGGAAGTTCTGGGGACATCTGGGCAGCTATCCCATACTGCCTCCGCTGCCGGAGTTGGAGGCAGAATTCTGTGGGTGCTTTTCACCTGGTGCCATGTTGCTTTGGGATTTCCTCCTGGACAGCTTCCGGGGAGGCCGGGTGGCAGGGTAACTCAAGCTAGGATTCCATTTTGAGCTCTCATTGAGCTAGTGTGAGTGTAAATAGCAGTTGAGCTGTGGCAGCATGGGTAGCAGCCGCAGAGGCACGACTCAGGACAAGTACAACCCCGCCTGAACCCGGTGGGTACATACTTGGCATAGCTCAGTCATACTTCTGCTGCCACTACCCGTGTCACTGTGGCTAGACCACTATTTATACTCACGCTAGCTTGATGGGCGCAGGGTAATCACATGCTAGCTCGTAGTATAGACATAGCTTCAGTGAAACGGACATGGATGGGGGCCCTTTCTGCACAAAAGAACAATTGTGTTAGAACCCATTTACAGCTTGACACACTCGTTTGAGATCAGGGGCAAAACACCATACCTACTTATGGAATATAAGGCCAGAAGGGATGATCATGATCTTCTAATCTGACCAGCTGCATAACACAGGCCACTGGATTTCACCCAGTGATTCCTGAGTCAAGTCCAACCCCTTCTGGTTGAAGTGGACTCAGCATCTCTTTTTCAGGAAGACATCCAAACCTAAATTGAAATTGATGGGAGAATTTTACCACATCCCTTGGTCATTTGTTCCAAAAGCTAGTCAGTTAATTCCCCACTGTTCTCATGGCTAGGAACCAGACTGTAATCTGGCTGCATGGGGACACAGACTGCATGTGGAGTCAGCAATGCTCAACGGGGGTATTTACATGAGTAATTGGGGTGGGATCAGGCTCTGTGCTAGGCACATTGATTCAGGAGCTATGGAATCTGAATCTTATACTGGAGAAGGAGTGACACTATTGCTTGGTACAGGTTGCTCAGTGTGTAAGAACTTGTATCCTACTGAATCATCTCCACTCTTGGTCTGTGAAACCGCAGACTGTTTCCTAACACTTAAATCTACTTACCTAGCAGTCTGGAGGGTTAGGAGATTGGACAAATATAAAGGCTTTATTGATAGTTACTTGGGCACACCTAAGAGGTGACATCACTGCTATCTGCTACTAGCTGTGTGATGAAGAGGGAAGATCACTACCACACATCAGCCAAAGGCTGAACTCACTCAAGCCAAGAGGAGTTTTGCTATTGACTTCAGTGAGACCAGGATTTGACCCTACATATTATTTACTCTTTAATATTCTTTATACATTTAAAAAACCCATGTAAACACAATCTGAGAAAATGAAATATAGGATCAAAAATGAGAAACCTAATATGAAAAAATCATGAACATATTTGGGATTCTGGACATATGTCCTCAGTCAATAACAAAAGCAGGGGAAAATTTTTAAATGAACTCACCTACATATGTATAGTCAAACTCCCTAGAATATAACTCCATTAACTTAAGTGGCATTATGCCAGCATGAAGTTTGGCTCATCGTTTAATTTTTAATTTCAAGACATATTCCAGGATACAGTGTATTAATATTTAGTTCAGATGTTACCACAAGAATATAATCACTGCCATAAAAAATCTTTTTAAACGAGTCTTTGAGAAACCTCAAGGACAAAATCCTGAACAAGAGATTAATTAAACCATTATTTTAAGCTCACAATGCCAGATAAGTAGGAGTTGACAGCCGATGTTCAAATTTCCTTCTGGTACCTTTGGGAGAAAATCAATTTTAGGCCCAGATCATCTTCTCAGCTGTTCACGGGCATAAGGCTGCACTAGAATGGAGCCCCATTTGCTGTGCATGGAGCTCAGTGCAGGAACAGAGCTTAGCTCAAGAAGTGTGGAAATATTTGCAAGTTTGGAGCCTTTGATTTTAGAAGTCTCTTGCATCACCCTAATTAAAAGACCTGTATTTTACATTTCCTAGAATAACTTGCAATTGAATGTGAATACATTCTGATTTTAATCAATCTCATTTCCTACTCTGATATTTAACACATCTATGTTACTCCTTAAAAAAAACCTACTTGTTTATTTCTCTCTCTCTCTCTCTTTGGCTTTGTCTACACTGGCAAGTGAAAGACAAAACGTTTATCATTCAGAGATGTTAAAAAAACAGACAAAAGTTTTGTCGAGGAAAAGCGCTGGCATGAAGAGCGCTTTGTCAGCAGGAATACTCTCCAGCTGACAAAGCTACCGCTGCTCATTGGGGGTAGAAGTTTTCAACAAACAGCAGCTACACTGTGTGCGTTTTAGCAGTACGGCTGTAGTGGCACAGCCGTGTCACTAAAAGCTGCGTACTGTAGACAAAGCCTTTGGGCAATAGATCGGTCCTGTCCCCTAGGAAGAAACAATAATTGTATACGGACTAGTATGTCAGAGGGGTACCTAGTGGTGTTCCCCAAGGGTCAGTCCTAGGACCAATCCTATTCAACTTATTCATAAATGATCTGGAGAAAGGGGTAAACAGTGAGGTGGCAAAGTTTGCAGAGGATACTAAGCTGCTCAACATAGTTAAGACTAAAAGCAGACTGTGCAGAACTTCAAAAAGATCTCACAAAACTTAAGTGATTGGGCAACAAAATGGCAAATGAAATTTAATGTGGATAAATGTAAAGTAATGCACATTGGAAAAAATAACCCCAACTATACATACAATATGTACTATACATACAGTATGATGGGGGCTAATTTAGCTAAAACTAATCAGGAGAAAGATCTTGGAGTCATGGTGGATAGTTCTCTGAAGACGTCCACGCAGTGTGCAGCGGCAGTCAAAAAAGCAAACGGGATGTTCGGAATCATTAAAAAAGGGATAGAGAATAAGACTGAGAATGTCTTATTGCCCTTATATAAATCCATGATACGCCCACATCTTGAATACTGTGTACAGATGTGGTCCCCTCATCTCAAAAAAGATATTCTGGCATTAGAAAAGGTTCAGAAAAGGGCAACTAAAATGATTAGGGGTTTGGAACGGGTCCCACTTGAGGAGAGATTAAAGAGGCTAGGACTTTTCAGCTTGGAAAAGAGGAGACTAAGGGGGGATATGATACTGGTTTATAAATCATGAGTGGTGTGGAGAAAGTGAATAAGAAAAAGTTACTTACTTGTTTCCATAATATAAGAACTAATGGTCACCAAATGAAATTAATGGGTAGCAGGTTTAAAACAAATGAAAGGAAGTTCTTCTTCACTCAGCGCACAGTCAACCTGTGGAACTCCTTGCCTGAGGAGGTTGTGAAGGCTAGGACTATAACAGGGTTTAAAAGAGAATTGGATAAATTCATGGAGGTTAAGTCCATTAATGGCTATTAGCCAGGATGGGTAAGGAATGGTATCCCTAGCCTCTGTTTGTCAGAGGGTGGAGATGGATGGCAGGAGAGAGATCACTGATCATTACCTGTTCGGTTCACTCCCTCTGGGGCACCTGACATTGACCACTGTCGGTAGACAGGATACTGGGCTGGATAGACCTTTGGTCTGAACTAGTATGGCCATTCTTATGTTCTTATGTGGAGAATCACCTTCTCTCCCAGAAACTATTCTAGAACCAGAAATCTTGGCTGTTTAATGATACATTTTAGGACCACATCCTCAGCCCTGCTAAATCCCCATTGTGCAGCTCTGGCCTTGCTTTAATGGTCCTTGGAATATATTTAAGGCATCACTCCTTAAACCTAGGGTGACCAGATAGCAACTGTGAAAACACAGGACAGGGGGGGTAATAGGCACCTATATAAGAAAAAGTCCCGAAAAATGGGACTGTCCCTTTAAAAACCGGTAGGGTGACCAGATGTCCTGATTTTACAGGGACAGTTCTGATATTTGGGGCTTTGTCTTATATAGGCACCTATTACCCTCCACCCCTTGTCCTGATTTTTCATGCTTGCTATCTGGACACCCTAAAAACGGCACATCTCATCACCCAACTTAAACCAGCCTCAGAGATAATGTAAAAAGGTGAAAGAGAGGACTAGAAATTCATGAAGATAGGGAAGGCTTTTTCCTTATGAGATGCTTCCAGAATTACACCTGAACTTGGCTTTAAAAAGAATTCCAATGATTTAGGCCCCAGATCTGCTAGCTTGGACCCCAAGACCTTTACAGAGTCAGTGAGACGCAGACTCTGATACAGGATGAAGGCCTCATTGTATTTGTTTCTAGTTTGGAACAATTTTGTCAAACTGCCTTCTCAGAAATGGAAACCCTATAATTAAAGAGGCAAAGGCTAAACCAACAGAGATTCACACAACACTCACCAGAACATATCAAGTTTACTCACTTGCTGCAAATTGATGAAAGGTGTTCTGAATATTTCTAATTGACCGAACAAGCATAGAAACATATTTGGCAAATGTAGCTGCTGTTCTTAATCTGTGTAGGTGCTTGTAGGGCTCCCATCACTATCCTCACAACACTCCTGTGAGCCTGGGGAGAATTGTCCCTATTTTATAGATGGGGATCAGAACTGCACAGAGGAACAGATCCACAAAGGTTTTTAGGGAACTCTCTTCAGGCACCAATTCCACCATTTTTGTGCCACTGATTTTTTTCCAAACCACACCTCAGCTGTCCTCTAGCTCCCTACTTGCCTACATTCCCACCGGTCAGCATTTGCAGAGCTGCCTGAGCCCTAACGCTTGACCCACATCTACTGAGCAGCTTGAAGCCCTAGATCAAGTGGAAGCTCTGGAGGCCCTGAAGCAGGGTTTTCTCAGACTAGATGGGGGAATGCCTTTCTCACCAGTGGGGCCCGATCCTGTAGCTGTACTCTGAGCACACCTCAGACCTGATACTGATCAGACCCTACAGCTGAAGGGCTAGATGCAGGACACCGATGGGTAGAAGTGCTGCACGGCAGCCCCACAAAAGACAGGTGGGGCACAGGGAAGTGCAGGAGGCGCATGAGAGATATGAAGCATGAGCTGAAGAGAGAGAAACACAGTTTTGGCTCCTAGTCCATGTGTTATTGCACCTAACCTGGCTTAGATGCTTAAATCCATGAGAGGGTTTGTGGCTGAGGATCTCAGACAGAGGGAAGTACCTATCTCTGCCTCATCAGCCAGGCACACCAGGTCAGCTGCTGAGCTCCAGCCTGAGTGGAAATGTCTACACTGCTATTTTTAGCCTTGGTCTGTTGACCTGGGCTCTGAGACTCACTACTATGGGTTTTTTTTCTTTGCAGAGTATATGTACCTTAAGGGTACGTCTACATTGCACACAAAGCCTGGGCTCTGACTCAGGTTTGAGCCCAAGCCCCCTGCTATTCACACACAAATCAATCTGACTTAGGTCAGCAAACACTCAGGATCCAGGTCCTAGCACCCTATTTGGGGTGGCGGAGTCAGAGCCCAAGTCCTACTGTAACTCAGGTCTAAGCCTGTCATTTTGCAACATGGATGGCGTTCAAGTCATAGACCTGAATCAGAAGGTCTGTAAAGTACAGTGTGGATATGTTAGCCTGGCCGTGAAACCCAAGTCAAGCAATTGTTAACCCAGCTTTACAATACAGTGTGAATGGTGAAGCATGGACTTGCAAACACTGAGTCCCACAGATCCAGATTTACAATACAGGGTGGACATACCCGCAGTAACTCACCCAATGCCACACACAGCAAATCTCTGACATAGAAAGGAATTGCATGCTGGTCTCCCAAGTCCCAGGCCAGGGCTGAGCATTTCTCTCTCAAAAATAGGTCAACATCACCAGACAAAGAGAGGATAGACAGCTACAGCAAGAATCACAAACTCTCACATACATGGATTCTCTTCAAGAATCTCACCAATCCTTAAAGAATGTCACCTGAGGCAGACTGCAGTGACAAAGCACCTCAGCTGAACAAAAGGGGACCCTGATGAAAAACCAGCACTTTCGACAGTGTGCTGCTTATTTCTCCAAATCACCCATTCTTATTAAAAACAAAGCAGCCTCAAATAATGCCCTAAAACAGCTGAAAGAACTAGAGACTGATTCCTAAAGGAAGCCTGGTTTCTATCCTCCCAACTGAAATAATGTAAACGGAAATCTTTTAGCTCCGGAGGTCCTTGGGTTTAATCCTTTGCCAAGATGACAGTTGTGGCACTTCCACGTCTGGTGATATCAAAGATGTTCTTTACAAGGTACTGCCAGCAGTGGGTGTTTCAGGACACAGGGATGCAATGGATGCTCTGCAGAACACAGGATCAATAGGAGGTGCCTTAACCTATGGAAAGGTGACTTATGGTTCTGCAGGACCAAAGACGAATAATGAGAGCCCCAGCATTCTACATCACATGTTCTAATGGAAGATTCGGAAAAAGAAGCAATAGTAGTTCCTGCATATTTCATAAAGGGAGAGTTACAATCTGGGAAAACGTTCTATAGGGTGGCATCCCTATAAACACAATCAGCAAACAGTGAAGGGCAGAGGCAGTGGAGTGGAATCATGGCACAGTTGCACATGCAAGTTAATCTGGTATCAAAATATTAAAGACTAAAATAAACTATCCCCAACCTTAAGGACTGTAGATAATATGCAGCAATAAAGTTTTTATCTGTGCTGAAGTGCATATTTTTTATGCAGCTAAAGCTATGTCACAGATGGTCTTCACTAGAATAGATTTTGCCTTTGCTAATCCTGTATTAATCTGCTGGTCGAGCTATGTCTGCATTATTACCATCAGGTTCCTTACTGAGAGGAGCTCTGACTCACTGATGGCACAGTCCCTTTGCATATTAGTTTCTTGTGTTTTGGTCCTAAATTCAAGCTAGCCTGATTGTGCCTGGGGTGCAATACACGCACAGCCCCGAGTTCATTTACCACTACAACAGTGCTCTACCAGGAGAGGGAGCTGGAAGTCTGATATTCTGTAGCCTTTTATGTTTTCTATTCACAAATCATGAAGGTGTTACTGTTGTCCAGTATAAATACTGTACAGGGCTTCCTCTCTGACTGGATACTCCGGAGCCAATGATTTTGCACATGAGATTGAACTGGGAGAGGAGAAACATATTGTAAAAAGGATTTCAGTTTGCTCTGGGATCCCAAAGCACTTTGCACATTGTGGATCAGATCCTGAGACCCTTAGTCATTTTTTCTGAGCCCTTCTCCAGGTCAACTCCAAGGAGAATTTGAGCTCAGGAAAAAGGGAATGTAGAGCTCAGAATTTGGTCTAATGCTGTGACACACATACAGGCCCACTGAAATGCAGTCAGCTCTGAGGCGGCAGGAAGCAACCAACAAACCCATGAATAGCAAGGCAAGCAATACCTAGGAGGAAGGGAAAATTTGGTTAAGGGCACCAGGTGGTATATGGATGTTGGACAACATCTATTTTAGCAGGAAAAACTCAACCTTCTCCTCCCCCCCACAGTGTATTTGTTTCATTCTGAACAGGCAATGAGCAGCCTTAGAAGATGATAGGTCTCAGTGTCCAGCATTAGAAGATGATAGGTCTAAGTGTCCAGACCTTGCAACGGCAGCAGAATTACCTGCCTCATATTTCTGTCCAACTTCTTTTTTATTTTGTTGGCCTCACATCAGGATATGCTGAAGAGATGTGCCAGCAAGGGAATAATCACAGCTCTGAGATGTTTAGCATGTAGAAAGAAGAGTTAAACCCAAGCTGGCATAGGTGCAAAGCCACTTATCTGAGTCCTGGCTGTAGTTGGACTACCAGTAAGAACACAGAAAATGAATCATTAAAAACTTGAAAAACAGCTGATGCTCTGATGCAGTGCTCCCCGTTCAAGTGTCTGAGAGTGCTGATAAAGGAGGGCATGCGAAGGGAAAATGTCGTATTGGTATCAAAGCCCCTTCAGTTTTATTTTTGTTTCACGTTACTTTAGCAGCTAGATTCTGGCCAAAGGATGGAGAATAACCTAATTCTTTTTTATTGTTGAAATGTGAGCATTTACCATTGTTTCCTTCTGTTGCACTGGGTGTTCAAGGTCATAATTTGGATATGATGGGACTCAGGGCTCTGAAGTGCTTTTGAAGTACTTGTAATATTTTGTACTAGAGCTGAAATTGGGAACAGAGCTAATCCCCATATAATCCTCCTAGAATGTTCACTTCATTGGGTGCTGTTGGGGAAAGTGGAAAACTTTGCCTGGCTTCATTCATTTCTAGGATGGAGGGATAGCTCATCAAAAGCTGCAATGCACTATTATCCAGTAAATACATAGGAACACAATAGGAGCAAACACCCATCTAGGCAATAAGTTGGTGTAACAGCTGGGTACATTCAGAACTTTTAGGTAGAGTTTGCAGTGTTCTGTACCATGCAGAGCTGTGAAGGCTTCTCAGTTTGGGTAGGGTAGGTTTTGCTGCGTCTGTTCACAGTCAGATACAATATGATCTGTACCTGCAGCTATCAGTTAGCTCTAGCCCCTATTTTCTACACGTCAGTTTTGGCTGCCCACTTTGAGGACACCAGCAGCTGCTGCAGAGCACTTGCTCACAGTTTTA
The DNA here is from genome assembly GCF_965152275.1 of Natator depressus. Classification (NCBI taxonomy): domain Eukaryota; kingdom Metazoa; phylum Chordata; order Testudines; family Cheloniidae; genus Natator; species Natator depressus. Next base: position 65,665,874 of record NC_134240.1, on the reverse strand, counting down.
AAAATGATTCTTTATTCTGGTTCCCACGAGGACAGAGATTGGGGTGGGGATTGTTTGGGAGGAAATGTTTGCTGGTAAAGGCTCATCCAAAATTTGCAGTTCTCATCATTATGGGAGCTTTCCTTTGCAACTCCCTCTTCTTTGCAAGGGTTCGATGACAAAGAATAGATGATGCTGAATCTTGCCGCTTCTGTGGTTATGGTTCCTCTTTGCCACACCAGCCAACAAGTTATTACATAAATAAATACCTCCGTGGCTGTAGCAGTATCAATCCCAGAGGCCATTTAGTAGTACTGGCACAACTCATTCCTGTTAAGGAGCCCATGCCAAATCCTTCAGAGATGAGTGGGAATCTCTTCAGGCTCTTGGAGATGGAAGTGTACTCAATGGAGAAAACACTGATACTAAGTCATATTTATCACCATGTCAGTTAAAACGTGTCGGCAGTTAACACCTTTTCTAACACAACATGTTTTCTGAGCCTGAAAGGAGGAGACAAGTTCCTTTTTTTCCCTTCTCTATTCCCTCCCCCCCGAGATATAACTCGTAATTCTGATTTACTTCTGAAATTGCACAACATACACAGTGAACGGCTGTCTGTGGAACGTCCGGGGATCAATTACCCTTTCATGTGTAAACTGATCTTAATGCATCTATCAGTCTCCAGGAGATGTGTCTCACTCTTGAGGACAGAGAAAACACAGGAAGCTGGGAATGGGAGGTACGCTCCTCCTAACTTGATTTCTAGGAGCATGTGTGAGGGGGTTAGGGGTGGTGGGGAGGTTACTTTTTTATAAACGACAACAAAATCACAGCCATCAAGGAAAAGATAAAATGTACCTTCCAATTGACTTCAATCATTTCCTTCATTTGCACACACCTTACTGTACCTCATTCTTTTGTTTGGGATGCAACTATCCAGTGGGAAGGACAGAAGGGTATTTTTCTAAAGGCCTTGTCTATACAGAAAAGTTGCACTATTTTAACTGTACCAGTTTGGATGCAGTTATACTTGTATAAACGTGCTTATAACAGTATAGCTTATTCTCATATGGGAAGGGCAATAAGCTGTGTACAGATCTAAGGCATCTTTCTCTCTCTATAACTGCTTCCACTCTTGTACTGGTATAAGTATATTGGTGATGAAAGTCACACCCCTAAGGAACAACGCCCGTATTAAAATTGTCCTTAGACCAAACCTAAGAAAACTATGGATTTCATTTTTGGTGGGAAGGGGGTTTATGGCTTGATTCTTCCCTGCCATTAAAAGTTTCATGCTTTGTGAAGACAAGGTATTTCACATGCTGATACACCGTGGTAAAGTGAAAACAAGGGGCAATGCAAAATTGATCAGTTCATTCATATTCAGCTATTAAAGGGACATACAATAGACAACAGGCTCTGTTTCACTCCTGTTAATTAGGGGCTGGTCTACACACAAATCCTGGCTTCAATGAAGTCAACAGAAGTTTTGCCATGGACTTCTATGGGGCCAGGATTCCACCTAGTTTTTGTACCACTGTAAATATATCAGTTTCAAAATCACTGTAATCAAAGTAATACGATCTCCAGTGTCGGTGCAATTACACTGGTTTAAAAGTGCTTATCTTGGTATAGCTTAATGAACTGATACAGTTATAATGGTAATTCTCAAATAACACAGCCCCAATGGTCCCAGTTCCAGGTTCTTAAGATTTCCGTCAGTTCCCTTTACAATGCCAGGTTTGCTTGTGCCTAAAATCTTCTGCTCCCTGAATGTTTCACAGAGCTTCCCAGTCCTATGTCCCTGGCTGCTTCTTGCTGTTTGAAAATAAATAGTAAAGAAATTCAGCTGGTGACTCTTTGACTGACTACTGAATTGTCCTTCATGTCCTTTTCCCCAGCTCCTGCTACATTTCTTTCACTCTCAAAGTGCCCAGGATATACTCTCTAGTTCATTTTTATTTAAGACAGATAAACTTTAACTAGACAAAGGGAGTTTATGTTTACAAACCCCAGAGAATGGTTTGTTATATTTGCATTATATTTAAGCCATGAAAAAAGGGTTACATTTTTTACTAATTCAAAGCAAAATTACCCTGCAATGCCACCTAGTGATAGAGAGAGGAGTGAACTAGCAGCAAGCTTCCTAAGCTGTCATAGTAAATTGGCACAGACAAAAAAAGTCAGCCCCAAAGCCACAAGAAACACACTGGGTAAGAATGCTAATTCTGTCAATTATTTTTTTTTAAATAGAGTAAGAACATTTCCAAGTTATATCAGTAGAATGGAAGTATAAACTTAACACACAAAATCTGTCTAAGCAAAACAAAAAACAAAAAAAACCCCTTGACCTTGTCCCATTAATAATGACCCTGATAATGAAGATAATTGACCAATATTAAATGTTCATTTCAAAAAGAAAAGGAGTACTTGTGGCACCTTAGAGACTAACCAATTTATTTGAGCATAAGCTTTCGTGAGCTACAGCTCACTTCATCGGATGCTCACGAAAGCTTATGCTCAAATAAATTGGTTAGTCTCTAAGGTGCCACAAGTACTCCTTTTCTTTTTGTGAATACAGACTAACACAGCTGCTACTCTGAAACCTGTTCATTACGAGACTCTTTATTACAAATGAAAGCTGATCTATGGTTCCTCTTATTTTTAACCTTGTTGGTTTCAGCAATGGAAGTTCCTTGCACTTCACTCATAGTTAGCTCCTCATCGCTACAGCCATTTTTGCCTCTTTATAATTGTGAGAGAGTTTAATGTGCTTGAACAGTATCAGACTGACAGCTACAGTGCTTGAAGAAAAACCTGACGTATTTCTCTGTATGCCCCTTTGCCTGGCCACATAGGACAACAGCGGCATTTCCATCCTTTCTGGAGAGAAGTGGTATCTACTTTTGCCCCTGCTCTGTACACTCACATCCTTTCCATTGCTGGGTGGGCCACTCAGATGTGATCTGAACAAGAGAGCACATTATCAGAATGCAAATCCAACTGGGTAACGAACAATTCCTGACCGCATAAACAGCACAAAGAAAAGGTGATTTAAAAGCTTACAGTGGTGAGTCTCAGAGTGTTGACAGCTTATAGAATTAATATGCAAAGACTCAGTAAATTTATTGGACTTATCTACGTTGTCTGCATTTTCTATCTAGAACTCACTGAAAAAGTCCTATTCCAACTTTCAAAGGCTCTTATGTAAAACCTAGGGCAGATTCGTTAGGGAGATCTTTTTTCTGTTCTAATTTTCCTTATCATGACTATACAGGGCATCTTTCCAGGAAATTACACTGAGCATTTAAAACTTCTCTTATGTGACAAGTGGAGGAGAAAACAATATTTTGGCAACTGCCAGGCTAGCTTTAACCCAGAATGCCTCTGACACTAGTGATACGGTCAGACTATTGTTCTTAAAGTTCATCAGCATGAAAATGAAAACATCTCCTTATAAGCTTCCTAATTCGAGCAACCGCTCAGAGGAAGGAGCTTCCTACAAATCCCTAATTAAATTCAGGAGGGCGAGAACATTTGTGTGTGTCTGGCATCCAACTTTACCTCCTAACTCTCTAAGACATTTTTTCAGTGTGATTTAAATGTAACTCTGAAAAAAATCCAGTAATCCAGCAACCTGGGAATCCAGCAAAAAAAGAGCATGTGTGTGTGTGTGAGAGAGAGAGATGGAGAATAAAAGTGGAAAAGGTCCAAAGAAAGTCTCAGAAATGTAGACACAATTATGCAATATGCATGATAAGGACAAAGAAATCTCCACATTCTGATTTTGATAAGTGTAGACACTAACTTGAGAAAATGAACCAGAGAGCAAAGCATTCAGGACCACGTTAGAATGGAGAAAACCTGCCAGCAATCTCGAACCCTTCTATTCTGCAAGGCTTTGCACGTGCCCCAGTGTCATAGTCCTGGCTGAGCTTCCTCTTCTGGATGCTCACCAGGCAGCTGTGTATAGATCCACACACTGGATCGGTATGCTTCTAAGTTCCCCTGGCAGTCTCTAGCCAGTCTCTGGTTCTGGCCTTGCAGGCACCTTTCCTAAGAATAGACTCTGCCTGGTAACATTTTTAGGGAATGGGGCCCCATGGTCCAGCTGTCCTGGGGCACCAGGACCAGTACTGGCCCTGCAAGTCACCCCAATCACTCACACGCACCCTCCCAAGAGCTTCACCCACATACAGTCCAGTTTATAGTTTAACCCTTCAGGGACAAGTATCAGCTGAAGCAAGTAAAAACACTTTGCAGAGGAATTTCTAACCCAATCACTCTTTACTCAGGCATATGAGACACACAGATCTAAGCAAAATAACAAACAAAAATGTAATTCCCGCCTCAAAGTCCTCACCATTCTTGAGTTTTCTTTGGGTTTTGGTTGGCGCCTTCAGGGATCCCCATGTATCATCTCCTGGGTCCTACTCCCCAAGTTCAGTCTTCTCTCTCCAATTATGGAGTCAGCTCTCACTCCTGCAGCAAGCTCTCTTTAGCTTGTTCAGGTCCAGCGTTGAAAGGGTCCCCAGCTAACAGAGTATGTCCCTTTGTCAGTGTTCCCTGAACCTCCCAGAATCTGTCTTTTTAGAAGTCAGTTCTAACACCTTGAGTCTTCCTTTTTTCTTCTTCCTGGGAATTTCCCACTGATCCAACCCCTCCTCCTGCAAGCAACCTGGGTAGAACTGATTCTTCTGTAGATTACAACAATCCCATTGTTCTAAAATCCTCCCATTTGAATGGAAGCTATTCAGGTTAAAGCCTCTCCACTGTTCCAGGCCTGGGAGACCAGACACCAACTTCAGTAGCAAATGACTGATTCAATATACATCGAGGCCTTCAGTGACACAGCAACTTCACAAAATCAACCAAAATTCACAAATTTCACGGAGACAGACTTCTCAAACTATCACATCCAGCAACATGATTACAGAACACCCACTGAGATCCAGGCAATGCAAGATTGTAAGTGGCCTGTGCAGCTACACTGAAGATGCTTTGGCCCTGGGGAGTATCTGTGTACCTAGTCCAATGTGTATGTGTGACTATCAGGGGCTCTAAATACTTAACTCACAAAAAGTTACTGGATGAAGCAGAAGCCTTCTTAGAGGAATTTGTCTCTTTCCAGGATTGCACTTCAAGGCCAAGTCCAAGTCTGTCTAGCTCAGGCCCAAAGCCCCTAAAATTCTCTGTTGTAAAGTTGTTCTGGGAATTGTCTTGGGAAAGATGGAATTAGTGTCTAGGAAGCTTTGAGTGACAGACTTAATAAATGACAGACTGTTCAAGAGTTCACTGTAGCATAAATTTCTAGTGGAAAGGAAGGAGGGAATCTTAGTTTCATTGCAATACTTAGGAAAATAGGAAATCTGGAATCTTGTGCTCTGGTTCAGAGCAGACAGGCATTAGGGAAAGAGTGTCCAGGAAGCCCTGAGAAATGTGCGCAGGGTAACCTAGGCTCTATTCTATATATGTTTTTATACCACATTGATCACTGTAGTAGTTGAATGCTTTCAGTGGTGTGTTATGCAACATGACTAAACATCTGTCACTTGTTTGTTCTCTCATTCTTTCCCTAGAGAGAGAACTGTGTTCAAGGGAGTATCTTGATTTGGTGGGGGTGTACGTTAATTAAATATATATATCTGTTGCTGTGTGTTTATATTAGAGAAAACAAGGTCAAAGAAATGTGCCTTGCACTTGTGATGGTCCTTAGTTCCTGGAGAAGTTCATTCTAGTCTTGGACTGCCCCCAGAGAAAGTTCTATCTCCGGCCTAGATGAGCTTCTCTCTTATTGTTGAGAGATCCATTATGCCAGAGGAGTGTAGTTGTTGACCATGGTCTTTGTCTCAGAGCTTTAAATGGACTTTCAGATATCTTGCGCACAGGGAATGGAGCACTGTGAAGGACTGAGACCTTGAACTTGATTCACAATACTATGGGAAGTCAGCACAGAGAGAAGAGGACAGGTTTGATATGTTTATGGTAGTCTGTTTTGCTGAGCAGATGTACTGCAGTTGGAGTTTCCTAAGTACTGAATTAGTTGGAGCTTCCTCAGTAAGTGTTGAAGACTTCATGCCCAGGTATACTGCATTGGTATAATTCAGACAAGAAGTGATAAACAGAATAACTGAAGCCAGGTCTTGGTCTGCCAGAATGGAATGGAGTTTCCTCGCCAACCAAAGATAGTAGAAATCATTACTTGCAGATGCTACTACGTGAGAGCTCATCATCAGCAAGGAATCGCAGATTACTCCTAGACAACATGCTGAACTGACCAATTGTGGGTGTGTACCTTTAACCAGTATGAGACATCTGCTTTGTCTCTTCCTTAGCTAGAACTATCCTGCTCCAGCCAATAGCTATAGAACCAGTCCTGGTTCACCCTTAACACTTATAATCAGAAGGAATTGTAGGGGCCTCCTTTTGTTAACTGGGTTTCCTGTCCTGCCCTGGGAAAAAATCCCCACCCCTTTTCTTCTTCATTATTGGGTTTTGTGCTGAATCAGGACTTTCTGGCTTATACAACAGAAGCATGTGGCTTGTTCCTTGGAAACAGTCAACTAGTAGGAGGATCCTTTACAAAAGGTTATGTGAGGTAATTCCGTCACAACTTCCTGTGATGAGAACAGAGCCAAAGGCTGCAATTGCTACATCTTTCAGCAAAGATGAACAGCAGTTTTTTTTCTTTAATTTCACTTTAGTTTTTCCAACCATTATGCAGACACAGATGTAACTGGTTGTACAGCAGGCTCTGGTGATGAAAGGAACTCGTATACAACAGGTCAGATTCATGCTTGCTCATGGAGAGGTATAAGTTACAACTCCCTGCATTAACCTGACCCACTGCAGCTTAGGAAGATGCACCGAAGAGGTAATGTCACCTACCCTACCTCATGGTCAGCATAGGGTAGCTTTAGTTTCTGCTGGGGCCCTGGCCAAGGAAGCTGCTCAGGGGGTAGAGTGGAGGAGGACATCTCTTGCTACTATAACTCTGACTTCTTCCAGGCTGGTGTTGGCTCCCTCCATACCACTTTGGAAGAGATGGAGGCCACTTTGCACAACCGCATCCTCCTCCCTCCCTGTCTTTCCACTGCCTGAAGTACTGCAGCTGTGGTTATGCCATCATAAACTATGCGGGATTTCAGCTCTCCAACTACTCCATCACAGAGAGCCCAAATACACATGCTCATCATAGTGGGCCATATTTGGTTCTCAATTACACGGGTAACTCCAAATCAAGGCAGTGAGGCTGCTCCAGATTTACACCCATTTAATTGATAGCAAAGATTGGCCCGATCTCTTAAGGCCCAATTCGCAGTATGTCTAAAAGTGTCCGAGCAACAGTCACATTTACATTTACGTATCGTTTTTCCCCAGGATACTTCTAGCCCAGGTGCCCCAAAAAGGTATTTTTTCTTGGAATCATGGTAGTTGATTCATGCTACCACCTAGCCCCATGGGTGACTGATAGCATAGTTTTCAGAGAGGAAAAAAATCCCTGTCCATAATGACCAGAGAAACTGCCAGCAATAGAGGTGATCAATATTGTGCAAAAGTCAACATTTGATGCAGTTTTCCATCCCAATATTGATGAAAAAATGTTCACAATTCCCACTCTCAACATGTTTTCAATCAACTTTAACTAGCAACAGCCATGTTTAAACATGGTTTCAACAGTACTGTGGCCGGGCCATCTATTTAATGATTTTTGACATCCAGACAGATTTCCAGAGATTTCCATCTTTACTTCTGTTGATCTATTTGCAGCTTTATTTCCCACTTCTAGGATTCCCTCATATTTTAATAGGTTCCAGAAGGTTCCATGGTGGCTTTTATTGCACTGTGAGGAATGGCACATGTCCTGGTAATGCTCCTCTCTACAAAGTTTTCCTGGAATGTTAACACCATATACCCTGATATATAGGAATGTACTGGAATTACTGTTAGATCTTCCTGGAAAAAAAAAGAAGTTTACAGTAATGACTGTAACAGGGTGGAAGAAAATCTGAGCTCTCTAAATTGTAACTCCAGCTGGGCATTTGGTTTTAATACATCTTGGGTGTTCCTCATGTCTATATTTGCTTCCCATGTCTGCACTTGCCTTCACCCTATGTCAGTGCCAGCCTGTATTCCATGTGAGTTGATAACTTTATGAATGGTGAATTTGCACTCTGAGCCATGAGTAAAAGCAACACATATACATCCCCACCCCCAATCAATTCAAATGTGTGAAGTCTTTTGCAGTGCAGCAGGGCTTTAATCATGTGGTTAATTTAAGAACTCAAAACTGACATTCTAAAAGCTTCTGCAATTATTCTTTACCCAAAAACTGTGATGTGTTTTCATAGCTTCTTGCTGTGTCTGACAGAGAGACGCCTCTCAGACTTTGTCTTCACCTTTTGAAAAGTTCAAATACGAAAATAAATAAAAGTGAATTAAAAATAAAAACTAGCCACCCTCAGCAATTCCTCTCTCCCACTCAAACTGGCCTAACCTGCTTCTGACTTACAGAAACCTTTCCTTATTGCATAAGATTCTTGCCATTGAGATAACACCTGGATTTCCTCCCGGTTCCAGGGCTTACGGGTTTTCTTTGTGCACCCAGAAAGGGCTGCCTCAGTGTCCTCAAAGATTTATTAGTCAAAGTTGAAGAGACACTAAGGAAGGAAGGCGATTTCCCACTGAACTAAAAGACAGTGAACATTAACAATTATAGTAGTAGTATAGTAATTCAACACGAGCAATGACTGCAGTACGAGTATAATAACTGAACACTAGTAACAATTGCAGTGGCAATAGACTGAATACTAGTTATGATTCTAGTGGTGCTAGTTTTGGCTTTGATCCTGCTGAGTATTCTGTCTCTGATCCAGCAAAGCCCTGAAGCATATGCTTTAAGCCTGTGAGTCATGCTTGAATTCAAGCATGTGCTTAAGTACTTTGCTGAAGCAGGGCCAGGTGCACCGTGTAGAACCATGTCCCCATTGTAATTTTAGTAGGGTAAAATTAATCTCAAAGCCTTCTGCACCAAGTAAGTCCCACACAGAGAATGCAAAGCGGGGTTCTACTGTTCAGCCTGCCACATGAGCGTGTATATAGTTGCATATAAGTGGACAGAATGCTATAAATTTACAGAACAATTTAGTGCTCTGAACAGTTTATAATCTAAGGGCCTGATTGTGCAAACATGATCAGAGCACTGCTAGCTACCATGAAGAGTCCCATTGAAAAGCTGTATAAATTTATAGCAAAATAAATAAGACCCTTAATAAATTAAGTTAATGGGTAGCAGGCATTGCATCGGATAATAAACGCTTGTAGGGTTGGGCTCTAAGGCAAATATAAGACAAAGACAAGACAAGACATGTTGCAAGTCCCTCATTAAAGGATAATGTGTATGCTCAGCATTCCAGCCTATATGTTTATATACGCTACACTTTAATCTTGCAAAACATCACAGCCTACATTTTCAAAAGTGACTAATGATTTTAGGTGGCTCCGTTCTCGGGTGCCCAACTTAACACACCTTAACGAGCATCTGATTTTCAGCAAGTTCTGACCACCCACTGTTTGAAAATCAGGCCCATTTTGAAGTGTTTCAAGTTGAGCATCTAAAAATTCAAAAAGTTAGTCACTTCTGAAAGTGAAGGCTCCATCTTTACAGGCTCAGTTATACAAAATCAATGAAATACAGACTTGAACAGAGGAGGTCCTTACGCTGCCTTTCCCTCCTCCCCTCCCCCCCAAAAAAGGAAGAATGGGGTGTGTGTGTGTGTGTGTGTGTGTTTGTGTGAGTATAAGCAGTATTGCCATGATTAAGCCTTTAGCAACCAAGAGTCAGTCCCCTAAAAATGATTAGCCTGGCTTAAAAATAGTGAGATTTTAAAGAATATAGACTCATGTTAGGGGATATCCTGGGCCCAGGTACTGAAGATGTGTTCAGGATGGGCCCGGGAGCCAGGGCTGGCCCACAACATTTTGGCACCTGAGGCAGGGCGCTCAAATGATGCCCCCATGCCTCCTTGGCTTGGGCCAAAACTTTGACAGTTCTCAATTCTGCCTTCTTCCTTTTCTATTCCTCTCATGGTACTGCTCTGCTACCTACCCCAATAAAGAACTAACAACTTAAAATGCCTTGTTCAAAAATTTTAAGTAACACTTACTTTTCAAACGCCTGAATAGCAAATGTAACTTTTCTTGTCTGCATAGTAAACACTGGCATTTTTATCTGTTTGAATAATCAAAGTGGTGCTTTCCATGCCTTCTTGGTTGCAAAGATTTGAACTGCTTCCTGCTGAAGGTCCACAGTCTGGGCCAGCTCATGCTCTATTGAGATGGTTGCAAGGCCGACCAGCCTCTCCTGTGTCATTGTGGAGCGTAGATGTGTTTTTATTAACTTCAGCTTGGGTTCTTGGGTTTTTATTAACTTCAGCATGTTGGGTTCTACAGGAACAAAAGACTGGAAAAATCTGGCCAGAAATCTGGCATGCCATGAGAAGCAGCAAATCACCAGAGAGCATTCCATAGGTGTAAAGAGCTTGAGATGAGACTAAGGTTAAAGGCCACCATAGATGATCAGCATCAAGAGAAGTTTGCACAGTCTCTCTTTACTGGCAAAATATTCTGAAAAGGCTCATTGCCATTGTGAGAATGCTTGCTACCCAAAACCTAGCACTGCGTGGCACTTCAGATCAGCGGTATGTGCCAAACAATGGAAACTTCCTTAAAATTGTGGAGCTGATAGCTGAGTTTGATGCTGTACTCCAGGAGCACCAAAGAGGAGTCACCACCCAAGAAATGAACAAACACCACTACTTTGGAAAAACAATTCAAAATGATATCATACAGTTACTAGCAACAAAAGTCAAACAAAAGATTGTGGCAGATCTGAAGTCAGCAAGATATTACTCTGTTATTCTGGACTGCACATCTGACATCAGCCGTACGGAACAAATGACTTTAATGGTGCGTTTTGTAACAACAACAGAACTAGTGAAAATGTCCCTGCAATGGTGACTGTCAGAGAGCATTTTCTAGAATTTATTGACATTGATGATACTACAGGAGCTGGTATGACAAATGTGCTTCTTAAAAAGCTGGAAGATACGGGAATTGCGATAGCTGACATGAGAGGTCAGGGCTACGATAATGGTGCCAACACGAGAGGAAAGAACAGAGGAGTGCAGACACGGATCTGAGAGTTAAACCCTCGAGCTTTTTTGTCCCATGCAGTTCTCATTCATTGAACTTGGTGGTCAGTAATGCAGCATCAGCTTCTAGTGAGGCTGCTGAATTTTTTAATGCAATTCAAAGCATTTATGTATTTTTCTCTGCATCAACTCATCGATGGCAAATTTTGAAGCAACATCTGGGAACATCCTCTCTGACACTGAAACCACTGAGTGCCACATGATGGGAAAGTCAAGTGGAGGCGATAAAGCCTATCAAACACCAGACTGGGAACATAGATGATGCCACAGTTGCCATTATGGAGGACAATGTTATGACAGGAACTGTTTGTGGGAGTTCAGTGGCAGGGGGAAATGGAATCAGCAGAAACATACATAACTTCAAATTTCTGTGTGTCTTAGTGTTGTGGCATGACGTACTGTTTGAAATAAATGTTGTAAGCAAGAGACTCCAAGGTGTTGACCTTGATATATCTGGAGCAATGGAACAACTGGACAAAGCAAAGTCCTACCTACAGTCTTACCGGTCAGATGAGGGATTTCAAAAACGTTCTGAAGAGTGCACAGAAGTTGGCAGAGGAACTTCACACTGAAGCCATTTTCCCACCCATTCAAGAATACAAGACTCACCGAAGAACACGACATTTTGATTACGAGGCCTGGGATAATCCCATAAGAGACTCCAAACAACAATTCAAAGTTGAATTCTTTAACCAGGTGCTAAATTGTGCAATACAGTCAGTTGAAGGTACTTGCAGCTCAAGGAACACAGCAGTATATTTGGCATGTTGTATGATATTCCAGAACTCCTCACTATACCCGAAGAAGACTTACACCAGCAATGGAGGGCACTAGAGACAGTGCTGATACATGATGACATGTGTGATATTGATGCGAGTGATTTAGGCGATGAACTGAAAGCCCTTTCAAGATACATTTCAGCAGGATCAACTCCAAAGGCTGTTCTGGAATATATGTGTACACATAAGATGACCACCCTCTTTCCAAATGCTTTTGTTGCTCTGCGCATACTTCTAACACTTCCTGTAACAGTTGCCAGTGGAGAACGCAGCTTCTCCAAGCTGAAGTTAATAAAAACACATCTACGCTCCACAATGACACAGGAGAGGCTGCTCGGTCTTGCAACCATCTCAATAGAGCATGAGCTGGCCCAGACTGTGGACCTTCAGCAGGAAGCTGTTCAAATCTTTGCAACCAAGAAAGCACGGAAACCACCACTTTGATTATTCTAACAAATAAAAATGCCAGAGTTTACTATGCAGACAAGAAAAGTTACATTTGCTGTTCAGGCGTTTGAAAATTAAGTGTTACTTAAAATTTTTGAACAAGGCATTTTAAGTTGTTAGTTCTCCTTTATTGGGGTAGGTAGCAGAGCAGTACCATGAGAGGAGTAGAACAGGAAGAAGGCAGAATTGAGACCTTTCGAAGTTTTGGCCCAAGTGAGAGGGTATGGGGGCGTCATTTGAGCTCTCCACCTCAGGTGCCAAAATGTTGAGGGCTGGCCCTGGCAAGAGCAGGAAGCGGAAAGACCTGGAAGTGCGTCTGCTAAATGTGTTGGCAGGCTAAAATGCTTCTGCATAGGGGTTTGGGAAGGACAGACAAGTTCTCCCATGATGCACCACAAACCAAGCCCTAGAGTGGCTCCAGGCAGCGAGGCACTAAGAACCCTGGAATGCACCACCCAGAAATCCTAGCTCCAAACACATGTCAAAGCAGTACCAGTGTGGACACAGCCATGCAGGTATGAGATGTGTGTAGATCTTGCAGTATGGATGCTCAAAGGTGACAGGCATGGGTTTGCAAGCCCAGGAGCAAGTAGTACCCTTTGCTACACTATGCCCCAAAGGCCTGATTTTTAAAGAGGCCTTAATCAGACCTCTGTTTCTGCACGTACCTGCATCTTTGTCCCTACAAGATGCTGGATGAGAGGCTAGGTTTTAAAGGCGATGGAAATTAGCATGATGTGTGTTGTGAGCTGTAGTTTAACCTTAGAGAAACACTGTTGTATGGTACAGTTTTTTTGATTAAGGTGGAGATTTTCAAATGAGTCTAAGGGATTTGGGCACCCAATTCCCTTGGACTCATGTGAGAATCTCAGTCTATAGCTTTCAAAGTGCTGCTGCTGGAATAAATCAACAAAGTTTCCCAGCCTCTGCGCCGCAAACTATCTGACATGTCTTCTCTGTAATTGTATTTGTTATCTAATCACATTTCATGACAGGTATTCAAGAGGGGACACATCTAAGGAAAGAGTGGATTTGTAACATGTCTATTATTCATAGTATATGGGCACTGTCATAAATATAAAGGAAAGGGTAAACCCCTTTAAAATCCCTCCTGGCCAGAGGAAAAATCCTCTCACCTATAAAGGGTTAAGAAGCTAAAGGTAACCTCGCTGGCACCTGACCAAAATGACCAATGAGGAGACAAGATACTTTCAAAAGCTGGGAGGAGGGAGAGAAACAAAGGGTCTGTGTCTGTCTGTATGCTGTTTTTGCCGGGGATAGAACAGGAATGGAGTCTTAGAACTTTTAGAAAGTAATCTAGCTAGGTATGTGTTAGATTATGATTTCTTTAAATGGCTGAGAAAAGAACTGTGCTGAATAGAATGACTATTCCTGTCTGTGTGTCTTTTTTGTAACTTAAGGTTTTGCCTAGAGGGATTCTCTATGTTTTGAATCTAATTACCCTGTAAGGTATCTACCATCCTGATTTTACAGAGGGGATTCCTTTACTTCTATTAAAAGTCTTCTTGTAAGAAAACTGAATGCTTTTTCATTGTTCTCAAATCCAAGGGTTTGGGTCTGTGGTCACCTATGCAAATTGGTGAGGATTTTTACCAAACCTTCCCCAGGAAGTGGGGTGCAAGGGTTTGGAGGATTTTGGGGGGAAAGACGTGTCCAAACTACGTTTCCCAGTAAACCCAGTTAAAGTTTGGTGGTGGCAGTGGAGATCCAGGGTCAAAGGATAAAATTAATTTGTACCTTGGGGAAGTTTTAACCTAAGCTGGTGAAAGTAAGCTTAGGAGGTTTTCATGCAGGTCCCCACATCTGTACCTTAGAGTTTAGAGTGGGGAAGGAACCTTGACAGGCACATTAATGGTAACAAGATCTGAAACATGACTCAAGGAATATTGTAATATATTTCAAGTTAAATGCATTTTATAGGGTTTTAAAAATCATTTTCATTAGTTTCTGTGATACAAAATATTGTTGGTTTTGTGAATCACAATACTGTCAGATAGACAGCACTGTAACATATAACAATCGCAGTATGTATCTGCAATACAACCTCATCTGGGTTCACCAGACATTGGTCACTCTTCTGGGAATGCACAAGGAAAGAAATATCTTTTTTCCTTTTAAATCTGTATTACAGAATTATACAATTCTCTAGTGGAGCCTCTAGTCAGTTTCATGCACCTCTTTGTTTCCTGGCTCCAGGGGGACATAAAAAGAGCAGCTAACAAAAAAAGAAATATAACGAGGAGGGTAGGGCCTCTTAAAATATTCATTGTCTGGGGAAAGAGGGAGGGAAGGGACTCATCTGACCCTGACCATCCAGCTTTTAACAGTAAAAAAGAATTTCAAGCCTTTCTGTTGAAGATTTACAGTGTAAAAGGATCATTGGAATTATCCATAGAGGCATAAGTCATAAGATCACCACAGAGGCATAAAGGAGTATAAAATTCCCTTCCTTCTCCCCCAACACACCACAGTTGCTTTTGCATTTCTAGAAACATTATGTGAATTGTTTTTGGAATTGCATTCTTGTTAGTATCTAAGGAATTCCTGGCTGAACACACATAACCTCTCTCCAGATTTCTCCTATTTCTCTTATATGAGCCTTGCTTCTAAAGCCCCTGTTTTCAGCCAGTTCTGTGCCCTTTTTAACAAAGGAACCCATTACAAAGAGTCTGTCAATAGTGTAATTAACACATTGAAGTGATGGTTTCTTTTGAACCTATATATACCTAGCAGGTTTTCTCATTTTGAGAAAAGTAAATATTGTGGGCAGGTGTTGCAGTCCTTGAGCTCCTGAAAAGTTGCCAATGGTGGCCAAGTTTGGATGCCTCTGTACGGTGCTAGTATTATTTGCTGTACTGTAGCATCACTTGCAAACTCCAAACAGGATAAGAGCCCAGTTGTGCTGGGTACTGTACACACTGACATGCTTTAAATGATGTTGTCATAAATATAAAGGGAAGGGTAAACACCGTTAAATCCCTGCTGGCCAGAGGAAAAACCCTTTCACCTGTAAAGGGTTAAGAAGCTAGGATAACCTCACTGGCACCTGACCAAAATGACCAATGAGGAGACAAGATACTTTCAAAGCTGGACGGGGGGGGAGAAACAAAGGTTCTCTCTGTCTGTTTGATGCTTTTGCCGGGAACAGAAAAGGAATGGAGTCTTCGAACTTAGTAAGCAATCTAGATAGATATGCGTTAGATTCTGTTTTGTTTAAATGGCTGATAAAATAAGTTGTGCTGAATGGAATGTATATTCCTGTTCTTGTGTCTTTTTGTAACTTAAGGTTTTGCCTAGAGGGATTCTTTATGTTTTGAATCTGATTACCCTGTAAGGTATTTACCATCCTGATTTTACAGAGGTGATTCTTTTTACTTCAATTAAAATTCTTCTTTTAAGAACCTGGTTGCTTTTGCATTGTTCTTAAGATCCAAGGGTTTGGGTCTGTGTTCACCTATGCAAATTGGTGAGAATTTTTTTATCAAGCCTTCGCCAGGAAAGGGGGTGTAGGGTTTGGGAGGATTTTGGGGGGGGGGGGGGGA
The DNA here is from genome assembly GCF_965152275.1 of Natator depressus. Lineage (NCBI taxonomy): Eukaryota > Metazoa > Chordata > Testudines > Cheloniidae > Natator > Natator depressus. The sequence continues at coordinate 65,649,890 of NC_134240.1, read as the reverse complement.
GACGTTTCCAAGCGGGCTCTTTCCCTGTTATATATTTGTTAGATGCTTGGTGGTGGCAGCAATAAAGTCCAAGGGCAAAAGGTAAAATAGTTTGTACCTTGGGGAAGTTTTAACCTAAGCTGGTAAAAATAAGCTTAGGGGGTTTTTCATGCAGGTCCCCACATCTGTACCCTAGAGTTCAGAGTGGGGAAGGAACCTTGACAGATGTCAATACATGTGTCAACACTTCCAACTTTATCATAGAACAGCAATAATTTATAACTCCTCAATCATTGATAGGACAAGGACTTCCCCCTGTCACAACTGACTTTTCTTAGAACTCTTTGGGGGCAAGGCTGGCCGTCTATACACAGAAAATTTGTTTTAATCAAAGGCTACTTGAATATTGAGGAAACTATTGCAAAGACGCCTAAAACTCTGCAGCATCTGAACATCAAATTCCAGTGCCAAAGATAGATTTATACAGGATTATTTTTGTGGTGAAAACAGTTTACTGCAGTTCATCTCTTGTTGGAAAAAACACCCTCGGCATGTTTGCCAATACATCAGGTGGAAAGGGATTCTGAAGTGGTTTTGGAACTCAGGACTGTTCCACAAGCCCTGCTTAAAGACATGGAATTCCCTGAAAAATTAGATTCACCTTGCAAATCCTTAGTTTACACCTGGATTAAAATCATTAATCTCTTTCAGACAGATCACCAATGCCACTGGCCTGCGACAGCTTTTGAGTACTACCATCCTGGTCTTGATTCAAACCAAAAGGCAAAATATTTCTATTAATTAAAACATTATTTGTCACCATTGTGTGAGTGCAACAATGCCCTGAACGCTGTTGCCCCCTCGGCTTTTCTGCTAACTTTATCTCTTATTATCTTCATGGAGAAAATTTGCTCATTTCCTTAAATCTCGCTATTAAATATACATATTTTTGGGTTCTTCGGTTCCCTTTGTCATATCAATATGAAAGCCTAACCTGAGGATTGCTTCTTTGATCACTTAGGACAATTCATTAGTGAATAGAAGGCTGCAGTAGGGCAACTGTTTCCGTGTGTAACAAAAGATGTTGCATAACCTTAAATTGACCTCAGAAGGTTAACAGAAGAACCAGCAAATAATACAACACAGCATTATTATAACTTGATACTCATTCACTTTTATTCTTAAAATGCATCCATTTAAATCCTACCATGGCAGATAGGTCCAAAGGGCTCTGCCATATTGCTCTGCCATGGATTTTTCACTCATCAGTGTATGAATGTAATTTTCTTTTCTTGCCCAGTGTCTGCTAATATCTCATCGTACTACTCTTTGGAGAGTTTGTCAGGTTTAGTTTCTCTTTCAGGTTGTTACAATTTTGACTCTTGAGTATCATAGTGATTTTTTTTTTTTTTTTAACAGTTTCAGGATCAGTCATTTTCGTTTCTGGTTCCACCATACAGCGACAGTTTTGGAACATGCTACATTAGGACACAATGGAATATTCTGTCATGCTTTTCTCATGCAAGTTATTGCAAAATGCTTTAGGAGAAAGCTGCCAAGTTCTGGCAGTGCAGTAATGGCGTCGGCAAACTGAGGCAGATCCTGCATCTCCCACTTTGTTACAGAACACCTCACATGCAGCATACCCACTGCACGATCTGAGTGGATCGCACAGAGGTTTTCTCCATCCCTGCATGGTTCAGAACCCAGCTCCCTGCATTAATGCTGAAGAGTAGGGTATTTGAAGAGGGCCTGAGGCGAGGTCAGAAGTTCTGCTGCTACCTGAAATTTCCTGTATTCTCCAAACCCCTGGAGACAGCAAGGAAGCAATTGGTGTAGAACCTACTCTGCTCCTATTTCATAGCCTTGGTCCAGTAACCAGCCAAGTTATTTGGCCTCAGCATTGGCCATAGGATTTGGGCCATTAAGCAGAAATTCTGGCTTCAACTGCATAGAGCTTCCACTTTACTGAGAGCTCATTTGTGCCTTCAAGTCATGACTAAGTTGCACAGCCCCAGGGGGAGCACCAGGAAGAATTATCTCCTAGCATACTTTGAAACATGCCTGTTACAACATCCCTCCCGAGGGTGCAACATGCTTCTGCCCAGCAACCTCTACTGCCTCCCGAGAAGGGAGGTTGGAGCCATGGTGGTCCCTCCTCTTTCCCTCTCACACCTCTTTTGGGGTATGTTGATTCCTTGGGGATCCACAGAGGGAGCAGCCCCTGTGCTCCAGGTCTGACTCCTGCGCGATGCAGCTGGGCACAGTGTATATGCAAGAGAGGATGCTGGCTAAGACACTGATGTAGTCTCCTACTCTATGCAGCAAGTGCTTGGGCATCTGTAAGAATCATCTGGGCAGCTATCTGAGCCAAGGGGTGTGGCTTCTGACTCGATGGCACCCCTCGTGACAGCCACTTTAGTGAAAGTTGGACAAACTGAATTCTATTTGCCATCTCCACGTAACATTGACACATCTCTGATCTCCTACTGATCAAGTTTTCTGAAGTCTACGGCTTGTGTTTGTCAAAGTAATAGAGGAGGAAAATGTGACCCATATTTAGAGCTGGTCAAAACTTGATATTTTAACCAAAAAAGAGAAAAAAAATGTAACATTTTAAATTCTGATTTGTTGGTCAAAATTCTAATTTTTGACCTAAATAATAAAACAGGTTAACATTTTTTTTGTGAAAATTATATACTATTCTCTACCAGCTCTGCTTATAGTAAAAAGATAATCTGGAGGGGAGGAAAAAAGATGGGAATCACCCACCATTCCAGGTCTAAGAAAGGAAAATAGAAAAGTAGCCGCCACTATTTACATCAGACCTACACAAAAACAAAGTTGTGTGTGCTTGTGGCCATGCAGAGGCAAGGTAAACTAACAAACCCTGGTCCCCGAACAGTGTCTGGCCTTTGCTGATCATGCTGACGAACAACTAAAATAGCAAACAAAAACCCCACATTAATTATCAAGCTCCAACAGGAACATAAGGCTGAAGGGAAGCATGGGGAAAATTCATATTTGCCAAATGGACTGGGGCAAAATTGAAACTGACCTTTGTTTTCAAACTTTTGAAAGGGTGTGACTAAAAAGAGATAGAGGGAAATAACTACCAGGGAATCCAACTACATTAAAAATGTTTCTCCCTCCCCTGCCTGAAAAGCAAACTTCCTAGGTAACTCCTGCTTGTCTATAACAATTTGCCATGGGATTGTAACTGAATTTAAGAGTTTGATGCCCATGTAATAGAAAGCTGTCACAGGTTGATAAATGCCCAGGATTAATGATTAGACGTTATCTCCTTTGCCTGACGGAAGATGATGTAATGACAGTTTTTCACTGTACAGGGAGGTCACCAAAAGGTGTTTTCTGCCTATGGTAAATTTACCGTGTGACCATGACAAGGCTCATAGAGGAACATCAGCTACCTTGCAGCCTGATAGTACATTTATCACACAGGAAGATTGTGTTTTCTGCTGACCTTCACTCAACCTCACCTCCATGCCCTCCGCATTGGCTCATGATACTGTATCCCTCTCCCCGATGCAGCAGAACTGCACTGGTTGTTCCATGTGAAAGGCCCTCCCCACCTAAGGGATTGTAGGCTGGGGCAGGAGTTGTATTTTGCCACACATAAATCCAACTTCTTGCACATACAAAACTGACAGGTTTAAAAAAAAAAATGCCAACATTTTTAGAGAATGTTTTTTTAAAAAATTTGACCCTATGTGTTAAAAAAAAATAAATAGGGATTTTTAAATCACAGCAGCAGCACTCTGCTTCTTCTGTGCTCTAACATTATGTCTAGTGCTACTCACTGCTTAATTTCAAAACCAACTCCCACTCTCAAAACAATAACATCTAATATACAAGATGACTATTTGTTAGAATGGACTGTTTTTAACAGGCCATATTTCTCTCTCTATAGCCCATAATTTACCTCACACACTCCCCACTACTTGAGCTAGGATTTCTTTTAGATCTGGAGAAGTAGTAATGGAATATGACACTAATACGCAAACAGCTCTGTTAATACTTACAGCTCATAGCAAAGGTCTGGTCAGTATTTCCTTAGTTTCCTTGAAACAGTCTTTTCTAATTCAATAAATAAAAACTAGACATCCTTCTCAGACAGAAGTGCACCTTGCATTGTTAGGTAATCACCAAAGGAAAGATTATTTTTCCCTCTTCATTGTTTTCATCTCTATTTTTTTACATGGGTATAAATGTGCCATAAATAGAAAAATATGCCAAGTATTAAAAGGTTGGAAGGTTGAAACAGACCATTTTTAAATGAATGTTTACAACAAATGAAAAGAAAAAAGATGTATCTATGGGATTAAGGTAATTTGAAATGTGGTTGCTTAAGGACTTGGATTATGGTTCCATTCACACTGGTTTAACATTCTATTGTCTTCCTTCTGATTTGCACAAGTGTAAGTGAACTCAGAATCAGGTCCTGGTTTTCTTCTGATTGATTAAAGGGTCATTATCTCGCATTTTATCTCTAACTTCACTTTGGATTGCTTCGCTGGCCCATAGCAGTTGACACAAGTCTGCTATTATTATCATTTAAAAAATGATAACGCTTATTCTCAGCCTTTTAAATGTAGTTTTCATTTCCAGACTTTGCCTGCCTCTTGGTTGTAGGTATTGTCTGTGCATCACGCTACTGATTACATGCCCAGAGCAGCTTGCAGGCGGTGTCCCGGCTGGTAGGATGGGAGATTGTCACATGTAACTCACAGAATTCCCCGTTCAGCTTCTCTCCCCTGAAGATCAGATTGTGAGAAGGGTATTCTAAAAATGATCTGGTGTGGGGGAAGATGTTTTCTGGGGAAGTGCTTAGCGATGTGAAGAGTAGGCTGTATAAATAGCATTAGCGAAATTCCACTATGAACCTGACCTGGTGTTTACAAAGTTTGCCTGTAACCTGACCAAACCTTGGTTTGCAGGGTCCAGGTTCTAGAATAATTGTTTATACTGCTCATGCTCCAATTCCCACTGCAGTGGAAAATAAACATGAAAGAACGAACAAAGAACCAGATTGGGAAATCATTTCCAATAGATATAGTAACCTTAAAAGCAGCTTCCTTGGATTAAATGTATTTGATATGCTAATTCCAGGCTATTTTGCACTTGAACTGAGCTGTCATGAGACCATGGCTAAAAGTTCCATGTCAACAGAACAGACATCCACGAGCATCACTGACCTCAGCTGAGCAATGTTGTTATAAAACCATCACAGTAAGGTATAAGCATATTAGTTACCGTTATTATTGGCTAAATTCAGATAGTGTGTTTATTGCTGTGGGGCACATGGAGAATGACATGGATCTTGTCCAGAGGAATTCCTACTACAGAAAATAAAACCCTTCATCACAAAATATTTTATCAGAACAAAAAAGGAGTAATTTTTATAAAGACTGACCTACCAAGGCAGATTACATATGTAAATAGGCCTCAACATTTGCCCTCCACTAAGATCAGATGTGGGTTTTTTCTCAGGTGAAATGGGATAATTGGCAAAAAGTCATTTTTATTTATTTATTTATCATTTAGATTATGTTAACACTTAATGCCTGCAGTCAGGATTGGGGCTATTCCACTAGGTGCTGTACAAGCACAGATGATCTCCATCCCCATAGAGTTTACAATCTAATTTAAGACAAGACAAAACAAGCAATTTTAACAAATTATAGAAGGAAGACAGCAACAATGGAGATCACTGCAGACCCAAATAGAGGAAACCATTTCATTTTCTAGAGTGAACATACAGCTTTCAGATGCTTGTAAATCCTGTTTGCTAAAATTGATAAAGCTAAAAATTCAACCCAACCCAAAACAAATCTCAAGAATGTTTATTTTCTTAACCAACATAGGCAGGTAAATCATGATTCCTAAGAGAAGGAACTCACTTTTATGCTAGACCTTATTTTGGAAACGAAGCGCCTGAGTTTAATAGTAATCGTAATAACAAGAGATGAAAATGCTGCTACCTATTCTCCATAAACGTGTTAGGTCGTTGCTGGAAATATCGGTTGCTCTGTCTGTACGCACGCGCACGCGTTTGTATTATATGGCACCATTTAACACCCAACAACTATCACAGTTTAGCATGTGGATCTTCAAAAGAAGAAATTATACCACGTGCAGTAGTAATTGACTTAGCTATGTAATTTTGCACAGAGCAGCCAGCATCACTTAGATTCTAAATACATCCTGATCTTGTTGTATCATCTGGAATCAATACTTATGATAAAAGCAAAGCAAAACGAGTCATTGGAGAAAAAGGTACATACTAACAATCAGAAATGTTTTAAATTTTGAAACTGTGTAAGTGAAGAGTGAGAACAACAATTTGTCAGAAGGTAACTGGCAACATTTTCAAGAGATTTAATTTGTGTGTGTCAACTCCTTAGAGTAATTCCAGTCTGTTACATTGACACAAGGTTCTAAGCTATTTTATTTGACTTGTGAGTTTTCTGAGGCATTAGCCTATCCCAGGTAAGTTAAATGTTCTCACATGGAGATATTGGCTAACGGAGATATTCGTTACGTGTCACAAAAGTAATCTGAGCAGATATTCTCTGTAGCAGTAGACAGGCTATTTTAATGCCACACATAATAGAAAGCTTTATGAGCTCTTAGAGGCCAGGGAGGCAATGAAACGTTCAAGGTAGAAAGCTGGAATCATCGTTCACCTTGAATTTATTTCAGGTTTAGTCATTTTCCCCATGTTTCAATCTGTCTCTTCCCGTCTTTCAAGACCACCAATGAAACATAGAATTAGTGCACATGAATAGTTTGATGTAACCATACACCATATGTGAAAGCAAAGGTCAATAGGAAAAACCAACTTGACACAAATACACCCGTCTTTGCAACTTAAATGCCATATATTCCATAGTTCTGATCTAGTGTTATGTTAGTGTGATATTCACCAGCTTAATCCTTCTATCCCAATGATCTGCTCAGACTTTTTCTCATGCAATTTCATGTTGCACTGCCATACTGCACTTTAGATGTTTTATTTAGTCATTTTCAATATAGTTTTGGAAGGTTTTATAGATTAGAAGAATGAGATCTTTGTCAACTCAGTGAGTCCACATTTTTGTGGGGAAAAAATCCTCTTTAAATATATTATTGTGTGATTTCTAATATTCTCTCCCCGCCCCCCAAGAACTAAGAGCTGGTGAAAGGCAGAAGAGTGACAGTGTTGGAGACATAAGACCTCTGTTCATCCCATGTAAGCATCCCCACACTGCGGCCAATATACCTTACTCTTTACACAGAGCACATAGGCACAGATATCCTTACACACCTGTAGTTGTAAAATGTTGGTTTAATTTCCACGCCCATTTTACCTTAAGCTTCACAGCTGAACCTGCCAACAAGGAAACTGCCATGACCCCAACCATTCCTCTATGACAATTGCAGTTCCTGCAGTGTTTGCTGGTGGTGTATTGTTTCATGCCTACCGTGATGCTTCTGCTGTGTAAATTAGTGGGCATGTTATCAGAGGTTTGTCTCCCAGACCACATGTCTGTAGTCAGATGCCTGTGCCTGCCCTCACAGCTGTCAAGAGTATGCCATGCGGCAACTCTGAATTGTTGGCAAGACCATGGCACAGGCTTTTCATTGGGGAAAAACTATGGCATGGCACTTGCCACTGGGGCTCATCAGCCACCATCAATTTCCAGAAGCTTTCTACCTCTAGATGGGGGAAGGGCAAGAAGTCACATGCCATCATCCTTGCATACATAGTACTCAGGAAAAGGCCTGAGCGTACACGGTGCTATATGGTGCCCATTCTCAATGCTGGCTTGCCATTTCACTGCTACTCATACATCAATATGTTTGCCCTGACATGAGGAAGTCTCCACTCCATCTGAGCCATACTGGAGCCCACCTTTTTTTTCTGTATGTATATATTCATCTAGAATTACTTGACATGATTTAGGGAGAGGAAATTATTTTGAAGAGGTTGCAACCATGGTACAAACCTCCATTGGCTGAAGATACACACCGACAGTTGGTCAATTCAGTCTGCAGTCTAGGAGTACTCTTGGATTCCTTACGGACGCTAAGCTCTCACACAACAGCATCCCAGATAAACACTTTCTACCATCTCTAGTTGGTAAGGACATGCCATCTTCTCCTGTACATGAAGACCTGGCTTCAGTTGTACATGCCTTCATCACCTCTTGGCCAGACTTCAGCAATGCAGTATACCTGAGCATGAAGCCTTCAGCATGTAGGAAACTTCAACGAGCACAGAACGCAGTAGAGCATCTCCTCAGAAACACGGACTACTGCAAATAGATCAAACCTCCACTCTCTACACTGGTTTCCCTTAGAATTTCTAATCAAGTTCAAGGTCTCCAGTCCTGATCTTCAAAGCACTGCATGGCCTGGGCTCAGGATACCTAAAAAACCTGGAACTCCAGGATGAAGATGATGGTAGACAACTACACTTCTCTGGCACAATGGAACGCTTAACAATCATTATAAAACTCTTCTGTGCAGGAGACAGAACTTTCTCCGGTGGTGGTTGGAGACTGTGGAATGAATTTCCCCAGCAACTAACGTCTATCACAAACCATACCAACTTCTGATCCAAGTGCAAGACACATCTCTTTGACTGCTTTTCTAATATAGACACATAACAGCAAGTGTATTTATATTAAGAAAACCCAACGACAACAAAATCCACTACCAACCCAAGACACTCCATTGTTCACACTTCTCTCTGGGGAGAGGATGAGAGAACAAACAACTGTGACAGATATTAGTCATGTTGCTTTATGCACTATTGGATGGCATTCAGATTCCACAGTGATGAGCATGGGATAAGTTCCTATATAGAAGAGAAGAGAATAGATTTTGCAGAGATAAGGTCCCCAACTGTTTGGGTTCAGTTACACATTTAAGCATCTGATGTCATATCACATTGAGTTGTGGTTTTGTATCAAAGGTACTAAGGGAAAAATAGTGCCACACCCATGAGTCCAGTTTTTTTCTGTTTACCCAGTGCTGCTGCTGGAGGCTGCCTGAGTGGAGCAGTAGAGACAGCACCAGTGGGCACCTTCAGTGCCCTTACTAGTTCGTGTACCCTGTCATCTTACAGAATGCCTAGGAAGAACTTCGCACATACCCCACCACCTCTATGGTTGTATGCGTGCCTTCTCTTTGGATCTGGTGAGTGTCAGATGCTAGTGACACAGAGAGATTATATTTATGTAGGTATTTACTTAGATTTTTAAAGTGACTATCCTAATCCTAGGTGCTCAGACTAACCATTATAATTATGCAACCAAATCAAACTTTCAAGACAAGTTACTGCTGCCTCCCAAACAGCAATAATAATTATAGTGCAATCCAGTTTAAGTACCTTGACAAATCCAATAATTAATTCCTGCATACAGCTCCCACAAATGCTTATCTCATCTTTCCAGAAAGAGATGAGCCTTGTAATGTGTCCTGAAGGTCAAGAAATCTGGGTTCTGTTGAACTCAAGAGGGAAGTAAGTCCAAGTCTAGCAGACACAGATGGATTAAAAACTGGTTAACTGATAGATCACAAAAAGTAAATGAGGAATCGCCATTCAGTTTCTAATGAGGTCCTGTGGGTAGCTGTTCCAAGCTCAATATTATTCAATATCTTCATCAGTGATCTTGAAGAAAACATACAAACATTCCCGGTAAAATTTGCAGATGATACAGAGATTGGTGTCTGTTTCAGAAGCCAGCAGAACCCTGCTAGACTAGCAGTATATCTAAGCAGCTAGGCCTTGCATGTTGTATATAATTAGTGTAAACAGTTATTTGGAACCCACTGTGATCATGTCATTCCTTCACATTATGTTTGACAGCAAAAAAATACACCGGGGTAGGTGGTAAACAACCAACTAATAAGCTGCCAGTGCAATGCTGTAGATAATAGGGTAACACACCCCTGGGATGCATAAGCAGGGTAATATTAAATAGGAGTAGTGATGTGGTATTATTTCTGTGCACATCATTTCAGACCATTGCTGGAATACTGTGAGCAGTTGTGGCACATCCACATTTCAAAAATGATGTGGAAAAACTAGAAAGAATGAGAAGTGAGCTACAAGAATGATCTGATGTCTGGAAAACATGCATTACAGAGAGAAATTTAAGAAACTCCATCTATTTAGTTTATCCAAGAGAAAGTTATGATTTGGTCATAGTCTTCAAGTACCTACACGGGGAATAGATTTCTGATAGCGGACAGCTCTTTAATCGAGCAGCAAATGGCATAACTAGATGAAATGGCTGGAAACTGAAACGAGAATCATTTGGTCTAGAAATAAGGTTTAAATTTTTAATAGTGAGGGTAATTAACCATTGGAACAACTTACCAAGGCATGTGGTAGATTCTCCATCACGAAGTCAGAATAAAGACTAGATACTTTTCTAAAATGTAAGCTAGAGCTGAAAGAGAAGTTATGGGCTCCATGCAGAAATTATTGAGAGTGAGGTAGTATAGCAAGAGCCAAGAGTAGATGATAACGCTCCCTTCTGGTCTTCAATCTGTAAATCTCTGCTCAGTTTCATTTCACTGGCTCCTTGTGCTTCTCCTGTCCTAATTGCATTGACCTCCTGTCTCATATGTAGCTCTCTGGGATAGTGTCCTTCTCTTAGTTATATGTTTGTACAGTGCCTATCATTACAGGGCCCTGGCCTCTAGGCATTACTGCAATACAAATAATTAATAAAAATAATAAGTGTCGAGTACCATTCCTGGGATTTGTTTTCATTAGAAAATTAGGTAGTGGTAGAACATGACCTTGAGGAGTCATGTTAACTAACATGATGTTAAATATGACTTTGCAGTTAGTGGAGACAACAAGTTGTGTCAGCCCAGCAGGAGGCACGAGCTCAAGTGTCTCCAACTATAGCAATTGGCATGGTGGTTCTCAGCCATTGCACAAGTCCCTTAGATAGTCATAGCCCTATGGAATTTAGAACTTTATGCTGGGATTGTTGAAAGAGCCTAAGGAAATTCGGCATCTCAATCCTCTTGAATGTTCCATGGCTTTGAAAATTCCAGCCCTGTAGGTCAAAAACAACGTCTTAAATTCTACTGCTATGACTTCCTGAATAAAAACACGTTGTATTCATAGCAGATCTTTATGATCTAATTGGTAACATGAGCAATACAAGTTCTATCCTACAGCAAAGCCATAGAATGTTGGACACATTCAGTTCTCTGTAACAGCATTATTGTGTGTTCCAGCTTTTGTACTGAAATATTCTACAGCTTATCTGTCTCTTACCTTGAAGACCTAGCTCACACAAAACATTTGAATAAAATATCTTGTTTATCTCCAGGAAGATTGTGCCTTAAGGAATAAAAATTAATGTGAGGCATTAATAATCTGAAGGAAATTTGTGAAAGCCAGTCACATTTGTTTCAGGGGATTTTTGTTTTTTGTTCAGCTGATATGGGGATGTTATTTAGCATTTTAAGTTTGCAGATAATTGAAGGGAAATAACCACAATAATGAAATCACTGCTGGATCACATTCTGATAGGTGACAAATCAATTCATTTATGATACTTTCTTTGTCATACTGAGCCATTTTACTGCTCAGTGGAAACCTCTTAAATTAATAAAACTGTTAAATCCATAAAATCCTATGTACCAAGTAGCATATCATGGAAAAAAGAAGTTTGAGTCATTAAAGGAATAAAACTGATAAATGCTCGCTTGAGATTGTCTGAAAAAGAACCTTGCTTTTAAGGATACACTATAATAGTAATAAACTGCAATATATCCTCACTATATCTAGCAGAATGGTTGGAAGAAGGTACCATTTTGCATATTACTGAGAGACTGAGCATGGTGAATTCCAAGCAGTTGCATCATATGCTATTTTAATACTGTTTTGCAGTGGGTTTGCTTTTTAAATAAAATATGATTTAACAGCAAGAAATAAAGCTTTCATTAGACTCCATCTAACATGATTTAGCTCAGTTGGGATTTTCTAAAGTAGCTACACTTGTGTACAAAGGAAGAAGATTAGAGAGACTTTAAAATTACATAATACATTAATTCAGAGTCCCCCTCCAGATGCTATATACAGCACACTCATTTATGTTGTCTGTTATTCTTGAAGACGCTGATGAAGCTATGACTTTAGTTATCTTGTCAATGATACCAACTAGACAACTTTGGCAGTGAAGAACAAAGTAAGAGGCACCAAAATGTTGACCTTACTATTGAAGTTATTTCTTTATCCACCACTAAAATTCTGCCACTTTGTAAGGGTGAAACAAGTAACTTGTTCAACAGTGCAACGCAAAACTGCACAACAGTGCTAGAATGAGAAGTGCAGAGGAATACCTTCTCCAGAAGAAAGAGTGATAGAAATTTCTGATAGGTTTGAAAGAATGAAAGTCTGGCCATGATATCCAGGTTAACACCTTTACTCTTTTAAAAATGCTATTGGATCTTCAATGAACCCGAAGTGCTCAGGACAACAGCTGGTCAAAATTTTTCAACTTTTCCCCCCTCATTAAATGGCCTGAAAGTTTAACTATATATATATATAAATATATATAAAATTTTAAGTATTTCTAACAAAAACTGAACATTTTTTGCTTTTTATTTTTCAGTTTAGGATTTTGGGGTTCTCAGTATTTTCCCTTCTTTTTTAATTGCAAAATGGAAAAAGTGGTAGGAGGGAAGTAAAGATCAAAGGAGGAAAGGTTAAAAAAACAAACCCAACCAAATATTTTCAGTAAAACGTTGAGAAAAAATTTTAAGTTTGTTTTTTTTTGTGTGGATATGGATAGAGACCTCTTTATTATTTTTAATGAAATAAATAGTACTGGGAATTGTGTGATTATGGGAGACTTTAATTTCCCAGATACAGATTGGAGGACAAGTGCTACTAATAATGGTAGGGCCCAGATATTCCTGGATGGGATAGCTGACAGATTTTTTTCCACCAAACAATAACTGAACCAACAAGAGATGATGCCATTTTAGATTTAGTATTGGTCAGTAGTGAGGACCTCATAGAAGAACTGGTTGTACAGGCCAACATCGGTTCCAGTGATCATAAGCTAATTCAGTTTAGAGTAAATGGAAAGATAAACAAAAAATAGGTCTAAAACTAAGGTCCTTGATTTCAAAAGGCCAAACTTTAAAAAAAATCAAGGGAAGTAGCTATGAAGTACACTGGACTGATGAACTCAAGGATCTGAATGTGGAGGTGGCTTGGAATTACTTGAAGTCAAAGTTGCAGAAACTATCTCAAGATTGCATCCCAAACAAGAAAAAAACTTAGTAGGGAAGGGTTACTGACCAAACCGGATGAATAAGCATCTCAAGCATATTATTAAGAGAAAGCAGAAAGCCTACAAGGAATGGAAGATGGGATGTAGAATGGAAAACTACTACTTAGAAGTTAGAAAGTATAGGGGAGAAGTGAGAACTGCCAAAAGCCAAGCAGAGTTGGACCTTGCAAAGGAAATAAAACCCATAGTAAATGGTTCTTTAGCCATATAAACAAAAAAGAAAAAGAGGAAAGAAGAAGTGGGACTACTAAGCACTGAGGACAGAGTAGAGATTAAAGATAGTCTAGGCATGGCCCAATACCTACATGAATATTTTGCCTCAGTTCTTAATAAGGGTAATGAGGAGCTTAGAGGTATGGCAGGATGGCTAACAGAAACAGAAATTACCACATCTGAGGTGGAAGTCAAATGCAAACTCAGTTTAATGGGACCAAATGGGGGGGGGGGCCTGGATTATCTCCACCCAAGATTATTAAACAAAGTGGCACATGAAATTGCAAGTCCAATAGGAAGGATTTTTAATGTATCTGTAAACTTGGGGGGTGTGGGGGGGTTGTACCCTATGACTGGAGAATTGCTAATATAGTACCTATTTCTAAGGGTATGTCTTCACTACCCGCCAGATCGGCAGGCAGCGATCGATCCAGCAGGGATTGATTTACTGCATCTAGTCTAGACGCGATAAATCGACCCCTGAGCACTCTCCCGTCGACTCCTGTACTCCAGCACTGCGAGAGGTGCAGGCAGAGTCGATGGGGGGGAGCAGCAGCAGTCGATTCACCGTGGTGGAGACACCACGTTAAGTCGATCTAAGTACGTCGACTTCAGCTACATTATTCACGTAGCTGAAGTTGCATAGCTTAGATCAATCCCCCTCTCCCCCCAGTGTAGACCAGGGCTGAAAAAGGGAAAAAAAGGTGATCCGGGAAACTACAGGCCCATCAGTTTGACCTCAATTGTATGCAAGGTGTTGGAACAAAGCTTGAAAGAGAAAGTAGTTAAGTACTCACAGGTAAAGGGTGATTGGGATAAAATACAACTTGATTTTACAAAAGCTAGATCATGTCAGACAAACCTGATCTCTTTCTTTGAGAAGATAACCAATTTTTTAGACAAAGAGAATGCAGTAGATCTAATCTATCTGGATGTCAGAAAGGCATTTGATACAGTTCCTCTTGGGAAGTTATTAGTTAGATTGGAGAAGATGGGGATTAATAATATGACAATTGAAGAGTGGGTAAACAACTGGTTAAAGGGGAGACCATACTGAAAGGTGGACCATACTGGACCATAATGGACCATACTGAAAGGTGAACTGTCAGGCTTGAGGGAGGTTACTAGTGGAGTTCCTCAGGGACTGGACTTGAGACCAATCGTATTTAAACATTTTCATTAATTATGTTGGCACAAAAAAGGGGAGTGTGCTGATAAAATTTTTGGATGACACAACATTGGGAGATATTTCCAATACAGAAGGAGGACCAGAATCTCATCTAAGAAGATTTGGATGATTTTGAAAACTGGGATAATAGAAATGGCATGAAATGTAGTAGTGCAAAGTCATGCACTTGGGACTAATAATAAGAATTTTTGCTATAAGTTGGGGACAGTTATATCAGTTGGAAGCAACAGAGGAGGAGAAAGAGCTGGGTATATTGGTCCATCACAGGATGATTATGAGCCACCAATGTGATGCGGACGTGAAAAAGGATTATGCAGTCCGAGGATGCATTAAGTGAAGTATTTCCAGTAGATACTGGGAAGTGTTATTGCCATTACACAAGGCACTGGTGAGACATCATCTGGAATACCATGTGTAATTCTGGTCTCCCACATTTAAGAAAGATGAATTCAAACTGGAACAGATGCTGAGAAGGGCTACTCGGATGATCAGAGGAATGGAGACTCTATCTTATGAGAGGTTTCAGAGTAGCAGCTGTGTTAGTCTGTATCCGCAAAAAGAAAAGGAGGACTTATGCTCAAATAAATTTGTTAGTCTCTAAGGTAGCACAAGTCCTCCTTTTCTTTTTATCTTATGAGAGGAGACTTGAGTAGCTTGGCTTGGTTAGCCTGACCAAATGAAGGCTGACGGACATATAATTGCTCTCTATAAATACATCAGAGGGATAAACACCGAGGAGGGAAAAGAATTATTTAAATTAAGGACCATGGATATAAACTGGCCTCAACAAGTTTAGACTTGAAATTATATGGAGGTTTCTAACCATCAGAGAAGTGAAGTACTGGAACAGCCTCCAAAGGGGAACAATGGGAGCAAAAAACCTCACTGGTTTCAAGACTCAGCTTGACAAGTTTATGAAGGGGATGGCATGATGAGCCTGCCTACAATGGCATGTAGCAGATCTGTGATTACTAGTAGCAAATATCTCCAATGGCTGGAGATGGGACACTAGATGAGGAGGGCTCTGAGTTACTTCAGAGACCCTAGGTTTTGTTGTTGTTGCCTTCCTCTGCAGCATGGGGCATGTAGTCTTTAAAGGTTTGAGGTAGAGTAAATTCTCTGTAATTCAAAGTCATTAAATCATGATTTGAGGACTTCAGTAACCCAACCAGAGGTTTGGGGTCTATTACAGGGGTGGGTGGGTGAGGTACTGTGGCCTGCAATGTGCAGAAGGTCAGACTAAGGCTAGAAGGGATCATCATGATCATCTAAACACTGCGTGTCTATAAGCAGCAAAGTCCCAGTACAGATCCAGAGGGAAGAGCAATAGGCCTGGACCCCCAGACCTTTTCTTAGCCCACTGGGCCTGTGCTGCATTCTTTTGCCTGCATGCAAAGTTAACATCTGAGCCTCTCTCTGCTGCCCACCAATCACAGCCTGTGAAGTAGGCCTGACTCAGGCCGCTCACAGAGGTAAAAGAGTCTGCTAGTGGTTACTGCTCATTCCTGCTCTACAGCGCACCAGAGCTGATGAAGTCAACTGCTCTGCTCCACAACCCCCCTGGAGTCCTGCGGCCCACAGCCAACTCACAGAACAGAAGCCTCCTTCCTCCACAGCCACATGTGTGCTGGAGAAATTTTCATGGAGGTTTGGAGATCAAATTGTGGAAGGACACAGATGGATTGGAGGGGGGACAGATCAAGAAGGAAGGAGGCAGGAGGCACCAGATGGATCGTGGTGGGGTGAAGAGAGAACATGGATTTTTGTGGGGAGAGTTGACAGAAGCAGATGGATTTCGGGAGGTCTGGGGGAGGAGGAAGAAATTAGTTTCTTCTGGGGACGGTGGGGAAAAAAGTGATGTATTTCTTTGGGGTGAGGTGGGATTTGAACTAAATTATTATTATATATCTCCTCCCTCATATTGCATCTTTCAAATGGTTTGTTTGGACAGAATTTGGGGGAAGCTCAAAGGACTTTCCCCTGACCCTGCTTGCCCAGCCCTGAAATGTGCTTCTCCTTCATGCAATAGCTTCACTTCCTGCAGCACTTCTTTGGGGTCTCCCATCCAAAATGCTGTTTGAAGGCAACCCTGCTTACCTAGTATTCACAGCACAAGGTGGTACACAGCTGTGCTAACAATAAATTAGACCTACTTTTGAATAAACTTAAAAATGGGTTAAGATGCCCCGACTACATCATTATACTATTGTCAGAATATAAAGCTCAGTACTGACATAAAACATTTTCCAAAAATGTCTCCACACTGGGCAACAAGAGGTTAAAGAACTGCTCTGGGCCCGGCCAACCCCACCCCGCCCCGCCATACCTGCAGTAGACGCATTAACTAGAGGAGGAGCAGCTCATTTGGTGGCAGCACAGGGAGAGAGTAGACCTGTGACCTGCTGCCCCAGGAGAGAAGAGCTAAAGGGAGGCAAAATCTCTCCATAAACAACTGCCCAAAGGTCTCTCCCCTCAGGGAGTGTGGACCTGACACAGAGAGAGCCTGAGAGAGGGAAGCATTCCCCTCTCCCTCTCATATGGACTGCCCCAGTGAGGGAAGCCCTGCGATGGAGGGCCATACTGCAGGTGGTGGCAGTGGCTGCCCAAGAGAGAAAGAAAGAGACCTCACTACACGCAGCCACCAGAAGATACCTTGTGGTGAGCAGACAATCCTCATGCCTCCTTAACCCAGACAGCAACCTTGGGACAACTGCGGCAGGGATAGGAAGTGGCCCAGGGAGAGCAGCCTTAAGCAGCCCCAGCTGTCACAGCACTGACAGCCCTCCAAGGGCCCTGGATCAGAGCCCGGTGGAGTGTCAGGGTCCGGGCTCCCTACCAACAACCCCCCTGCGTATCACAGACCTAAGCCCTGACCACTAAGTGATGCTACCCTACCAACCAACCTCTGAGCCAGGACCATCACAGTCATCAATACAGGGAGGAAGAAATACTGAGCAATCTACAACTAGGCTGTGGAGTCCATTGTGCTGTCAACTGATGTGGGATGTATACTGGTTGCTCCCATCAATACTTGTGTGCAAAGACCACTGATCCTCAGAAAGGCCCAGTAATATCTCTAGATGGCAGGGACTCTCACATCTGTTAGAGGCTCTTCATGATCCCTGTCTTATCAGGAGTTCTTGTATTCCTTTTCATGGTTTAAATTTCTTAAAGTACTCTTTGAAACAGACATGTACTGTTTGACACTGGCACATACCTAAGTTGAGGTGAAAGAGATGAAATGATTGCAAGAGCAGTTTTTCTACCATATGTGCAAAAATTCTCCGTGCTAGTAGAAATAACAGTAACAAATGTTTCAGTGGGCTTGCAAAGGTGCTAACCTTTTTCATAAATAGAGAACACCAAATTTCACAACTATATACTTGTAGAAAACCTGATAGCATCACACTGATCAGTTAAAAGGTGCCCAGCCTGCACCCAATCACAACTTTCAATGAAGCCAACAAATTCCTCAATAGGGACTTCAGAATCAAGTCCTGAATCAGCTAAATAAGACATACATTCAACGGATAAAGGAACATCCAGAAAGATTACAGAGTTTTGAGGTGGTTTGTTATTAAACTGACTGACTGTTGCAAACCAGGCTTTATGCAACACTAAAAGAATCCCAACCCAGTTTCACAAACACGGACTCAACTCATATTGAGTAGAGGGAGATATTGTACCCACAAGCATCAATAGGCATCTGGCACACCACAGAGGGTGTTATTTCTGGAGATATGTATCTTCAGCCTTCACTGCAGAGAGGGCAGCCTGAATTTCCATAAAGGCTGCCTAAGGGATGCTCTGAGGTTCTGATCCCGCCTCCACTAAAGTCAACAACAAAACTCCCATTTAATGGCCCTGAATCAGCACCCCCCTACCCATTGTGGCTACACACTTCAACCTGAGGGAGTACCACTCACTTTCCAAGCCTGCTGTGGACCCTGGGCAAGGCAGCGCATCGATTGCAGGTACTTTGCATCTCAGGTGGACCTGTCACAGAGCCTTGCACCTTAGTGGGTTATATGTCAGCAAGCATAATCCATGGTTTGACACATCCCCATTTCCAGATGGCATCATAATAAAGGACATGTCTTTAATGTTTGCTCATTTATGCAAAACAAACATTTCTGAACACAGTTGAATACAACCAGTTATTAGGTATTTCTCATGTGTCTTCAGCTGATGATGCCGTACTGGTAATTGATCTGATGCTTTCCAAATTCCTCTCATATAACCACTGAGCTAAGAGTTAAAAGACGTGGAAGCTTCACCTGCATCACTCATGACAGTGATCTGAAGGGGAGGTAGCAAATCGACATCTAATGAGACAAATGGTTTTATACCTGACAATCTTTTACATAAAAAAAGTGTCAAGAGTATTTGACAGCATGAAATGAGACTAAAATGTTAGCATTAATTGCTAGTCAGTGCTATATTACCAGCCCCACAATCCAAATCAATTATAAGGATTTGTACTGGTTGTGAGACAAAAGAGATTTCGGAAGCCTGTCAGCTCTAGGATGTCATTACTTAATGCTGATATGACTGCTCATGGTTCTGATGAGAACAATGAGAGTCACAACCACCCACTTTCAGGATTGCTACTGAAATTGGCACAATTGGAATGTTTTAAAGGGAAGTTGACAGGTATACTGCTAAACATCAAGTGTTTGAATAGAAGCTGTACTTCTCACATAGGGATCTCAGTTTGCTCAATTGAAAAAAAAAACACAACACAGCAGATTAAATGAGAGCTACTTATGTGTTTTGTCTCAGTGGTTATCAAAAATGAAAGAGACTTAGGTTTATCTTTTTAAAATTACGTATTTTTGGTCCATTTCCTTGCAGGAACAATTATCATGCCTACCCTTCATTCAAATATCTGCCTCAATGAATTAGTAGGATGGTTACTTATTAGTAACTTACTAGAAAATTTTACAGTGTGTATTTGTTAATGAAAGGTCAAGCCATCCTCTATGTTGAAAACTATAAACCTAGGGAACAGCAAATGGAATTTCTGCATTTTGTTCCACAGGGGAAAGGGTACTATGTTAGAAGGGAAGATAAGAGGAGGGTGTTGCTGTGTGTGTAACAGATCTAGGTATCAACAGGAACATGAATATTAAGGACTAACTCTCAGAAATGCCTCGGTATGTAGTTAATGACTGTCCAAAAAGGGATTTCCTATGCTTTCCATGGTGCTACAGAAAGACACACAGGGAAATGATCAGGGGTTGAGCTCTAAGTGAGACAGACACCCCAAACAGAATACATGGTGGACTATCCTTCACTACAAAGAGTGCCCCTTTGCCACCAGGGAATGCAACCCATCCAAGTTGCAAACATCCCAAAATGTTACTGCAGATGTTGATCCAGACCTCTGTGGGCAGGTGCCTCTACACTGCTCTTTCTCCCCATCTGCCTCATCTCCTTTGAGGGACATGTGTCTGAACTAGAGGGAACCAGGGGGAGAAAATACTGATTTGGGCAAAATGATTTTCTGAAAGGAAATCCTGCAGAATGATTGGGGCGGTGGTGGTCACAGTTGCAGTGAAGGGTCATCTACTAGTCCTATGCCCTCCCACTCTGAGCAAACCCTCCTTCATAAACATTGAGTCTCCCTGAGTGGTCATGGAGTGACTGTGTAGAGCAGCTGTCACTGTTGTGAAAGGATGCGGCGTATGGCTACAGAAACAAAAGTTCGTCTTCCATTTTGGAAGTTTGGGCTCCAGAGTGCCGGGAGAGATCAGGGAACCATAGACAGCTCTGTTAAAGTGTTCTATGATATTAACTAGAACAAATTGTGATATACAAGCTTTTTGGTCCTTACCAAGAACAACACAGGCACATCCGCAGGATAAAGGGGAAGGGAAGAGATTGCCACTGCAACACACAGATTTCTCCCTCTGTTTCCCCCTGGATTTTGGTCCCTCCCACTTCGGTGCAGCAGGAAGCTTTTGGGCCTAGATATGTAATAAGATGTAAAACACATTTAGAGAATTTGAGCATTTCTGTCCCAGAACTAAACCAACTAAACAAGAAAAGCAGAAAACAAAGGAGCCAAACGAGAAGGGGATGATTTAGGACCAAAAATTATTTTTCTCTCTCTCTCTCTCCAGCGTAGAGGGGTTTGGAATTTTAGATACAAATATTCTGCAAAGAAAAATTGTTTAACTTTTTCCTTCCTAGTCTCAAAGGAGCTATTAATAATCTTTAATGGGAAGGCGAGAAGAACTACTGTGTGTTCTTCTTCTGGACTCTGCTTCAGTCTGCCACCTAAGGATATTGTTGGGTTTGTTTCCATTTCCAACAACTCCAAAGCAGAATGCAGCATTGCCATAAGCGGTTTGATTCTTGCTCCACAGGACAGGGGCCTGATTTGTCAGCTGTGATTGGGTCATCAGCATTTGCCCCCCATTTGTCCATTAGCAAGTTGCCATACTTTTCAAATGTTGGCATTTAGTCCTGGAGGACTCCAGCAGGAACAGTTTTTGAAGTTCCCCTGCAGTGAAGGACTAGTAAGTATGTTCTGTCTGCCTCAGTTGTCCTCCTATAACTGAGGTTAATAGGATTTATTATTAGCAGGTATTTTGGTCAGCCCCCCTGCCCCCAAATCAAATCAAGAGCCATATAACTTCTTATGCTCTTCAGTGAGAAAAGGAACATCAGCTCATCACACGATGGAGCTAAGTTAATTCTTATGTACTTTCCAGTGGGTTTCCTTCCATATGGAGGCTGTATAACAATCAGGCCCAAACGATTTGATTTTTGCCCCTGGAAGCCTCTAAACAGACTAGCAGAACAAAATATTGATTGCTGAGTCTTTGTGACAGCTGGGCTCAGAGTTTACTACAAACCTTGAGCCCTAGTGAAAATTGTGTTTATTGAGCTACATAAAAACCAGATTTAGCAGGTTTCCCCAGTTCTGAACCATTTCTCTTTCTTCTGAAACACAGCTCTCTGAGGAAATTTCTCTCACAGGAAAGAACAAGCAGTTCATGGGTTTGAACAGGGAATTTAGTGGAAGGGGTCATCACAGAGTCACCAGGCGATGCTCTGGAACTACTCCGTATGAAGCCAATCAGGACTCTGGGGGACATGTCTACCTATCTCTGAGCATACTGTCACCAGGGCAAGAAGCTTACACAGTTTGACCTTCTTGGATCTGACCTTCCCTACCCCTTCTCCAAGGCCCTGCCCACACTCACTTCATTCCTGCCCCCCCACCGTCGCTCATTCTCCCCACCCTTAGTCGCTCATTTTCACCTGGCTGGCTCAGGGGGTTGGGGTGTAGGAGGGAGCGAGGGCTCCCACTGGGGGTGCAGCTCGAGGGTGGGGAACTTTTTTTCTGTCATGGGCCTTTGAGAGACAGAACAAAAAAAAAAAAAAATCAATCGTGAGCCACTGACCTGCCTGGAGGGGCCTCAGTGGCTCAGGGCTTCCCCTTGCAGTGGGTCGAGCTTGTGGCTCCAGGGGGCCCTGGTGCTTGGGGCTCCCACCAGGGGGAGAGGCTGCGGCCCAGCTGCTGTTGTGTGTGGGTGGGATTTATCACTCATCCAAAAGCATTCGGGGTGAGGGTGTAAAGCAGCTTGCCCAAGCTGGGGGAGAGCAGCAGGGTCAGGGGTGAAGCTCCCATATCCCACCCAGGAGGAAGGTCCTGGGGGCAGTGGTGTTGCTGCTGCTGCGTGTGTGTGTGGTGGGGGATTGCTGCTACAACTGGTGTGCATGTGATATCACTGCCCATAGTGGGGCCTGAAGTTCCCATTCCAGGGCAAGGGGCCATGAAGACACAGCATCTGAGCATCTTGACCCTTGGAAAGCACTTGGTGGGTATGAGCCCAGTTATGTGCCTCCAGCCTGGTTGCAATAATTCGGTTGGAAGCAGCTCCATATTGCGTGTGTTTGTCCCTTACTGTACTGCAGGCTTTCAGATTGCAATAGCTTGTGCCCTATTAACCCTAATTTCTCAGCCCTAAATATGAGTGTATTTTATTTCTGGAGGATTCTCAGTTAAATCTAGTCTCTGAGGCAGGGCCTTCCCTAGCTGTTCTGGGACCCTACGTAGCTCCCCCGAGGGGGGGCGGAGAAGATGTGTGGGGCCCCAGGCCTCCACGCAGAGGGGGTGGGGGCTGGCTTGGCAGGGGGATCAGATTAATGAGCCCAAGCTGGTTGGAAAACCACTACAAGTAGGAACACAGCACCTCTCGGATCTCTGCCTGCTGGGCAGGGGTTAGCTGGTCTGAGAGAAGAAATGATTCCAGTGGGAGGCTGGCGCCTGTCTCAGGGAACAGACCAACCAGGGGATCTTCCCCCTTCTCCCACTGTCCACCCACAGCCAGTACCAGCCTCTGCCTGTCACAGTACGGCATCATCATATTGACATGGTACACTTGGTGGCTGTGAGCCTG
The DNA here is from genome assembly GCF_965152275.1 of Natator depressus. Taxonomy (NCBI): domain Eukaryota; kingdom Metazoa; phylum Chordata; order Testudines; family Cheloniidae; genus Natator; species Natator depressus. The sequence continues at coordinate 65,626,758 of NC_134240.1, read as the reverse complement.
GCTGGGCAGTTCCACCACATAGTTCTCCTCAATCAGTTGCTTGATGACCTTGAAGGGACCGTCCCTGGCAACTTTTAGCTTATTCTTCCTCACTGGGATGAGTACCATCACCGGGTCCCTGGTGACATAGGAGTGGGCACGTACTGAGCAGTTGTGCCAGATCTTCTACCTCCCTTGGGCCCTGGCTAGGTTCTCCCTGGCCCAGCCCATGAGCTCCACAAGCATTTTCCCAGAAAGTCAGTTCATACGCCACCACTGATACTCCATCTGGGGAGGCCTTCCCCTCCTATTGGTCCCTCACCAAATCCAGGGGTCCCTTCATTCTCCTCCCATACAGTAACTGCAAAGGAGAGAACCCCATGGATTCCTGGGGCACTTCCCTGTCCATGAACAGCAGGTGGGGTAAACACTTGTCCCAGTCCTGCAGATGCTGGCCCAAGAAAGTCTTCAGCATCATCTTCAGGGTCCAATTAAATCTCTCCACCAGCCCATTGGACTGAGGGTGATATGCCGAGGCCCAGGTGTGCCAGACTCCACACTTCTCCTACAAGCATTGGAGTGGGACTGACACGACATTGGAGCCCTGGTCTGTAAGGACCTCCCGGGGGGAACCCCCCTCTGCTGAAGATCATCAGTCGCATGTCCAGCACAGTGTCTGCTTCGATGGAGGACAGAGCCACCACCTCTGAGTAACGGGTACTAAAATCTACCCCAACAAGAATGTATTTCTTCCCTGCCCAGGTCGCCTTGCTGAGAGGCCCCTCTATGTCCATGGCCACCTTCTGAAAAGGCTCCTCTATGACACGCAGGGATCTCAGGGCTGCTTTCTCCTTGTCCCAGGCCTTCCTCACCCTCTGGCAGGGGTCGCAGGACCTGCAGTACTGCTGGCCTGCATCACAGACTCCAGGCCAGTAAAAGTCTTGTAGCAGCCTCTGCCTGGTTTGCTGGATCCCCTGGTGTCCCGAGAGAGGGACATCGTGGGTCAGGTGCAGTAGCCAGCGGCAGTACTTCTGGGGGACCACCCAGACCCCCCATAGTTCCACTTCCCCTGGGGGAGCTCATTCCCGACACAGTAATCCCTTCTCCCACAGGAATCTTTCCCTGCAGCCTTCCCCAAGGGGTTTTGCCATGCTCTGGCCAGCAAGTTCCCTCAGCTTCTCTAAGGAGGGGTCCTTCTGCAGCTCAACCTGGAATTCAGCGGCTGGAGAGGGAAGTGAAACCAGTTCCCGCTCACTGCCTGCAGTCACAGCCCTCCAGACTGAAGCGCTAGGATTTGGGCTCTTTTGGTGAAGACCCCCCGCCCTTCTTGATCTTGGCCACCCTCTGACAAGGTGTGTCTGTCACCAGCAGTGCCCTTGTAGCAGCTTCCCCCTACCCTGAGGCCTCTTGCACCTCTAGACAAGGCAGCCCTAGTTGGTAGCTATTCCACCCTGGCTGTGGTTCCCCACACTAAGCTGGGGTCTCTGATCCCCCCAGGCTCAGCTTTGCCTCTGCTATCCCAGTGAGGGCAGGCAGCAAGCCCACTGCTTTGCTCATAGCATCAGAGCCAGCATGAGCCCTCTCCATGATGTTCAGGGGGGTGGGGAGCATCTCTGTACCACTCAGCTCCAGGGGTCTGATTACAGACAGGCAGGACACCTGAGGTTAGTAACTCTTCCCCCATGCCAACGCAGTCATTTGCATTAACGGCTTCAGTCTCAGGTGATTGGTTCCCGGGATTCAAATTCAAATCCTCAGCTTTACAGGAGCAGGGCCTGGATCCTGTCCCGAAGAAAGACAGTCATCCCCCAACAGAAGGTCACAGCTGATATCTTAGAGAACCCCAACTACCAGCCAGCCCGACCCCTCCTATTTCTGCACTGGGATCTGGGCCATAAGCGGGGTGAATAGCTTCATCCCTGGGACCTTCACCCAGGTCACACAGCCCCTCAGCATCTAGTGAGGCTGCACCACCCGGGGCCTAACAGTTCTTTCTGGCCCAGGATCTTGACAGCCCAGGAATGTCTCCCCATTGCCCACCATCTTCCGCTCCCACTGCAGGTCCAAGGGGCCTAAAAGTCAGGAGAATCCATGCAGACATATATGCTGGGGCCAGGAGTGGGAGCGAATCTGCCATCCTGCCCATCCGGCTAAACAGCTTTATGGCCTTGGGACACAGAAAGGGGGCTAGACACTGGAGCCTATCCACAGGGTTAGTCTGGTTCCAATTGCAAGCCTTCCCAAAGGCCGTGAGACATGCATCTATATCTCCTCCCTCTTTAACCTGGCACAGCAATTTAGTGTAGAAGTTCCCTGCAGAACTAGTACCCTGGGGTCCATCCCCATTCACTCCTGGATGGGTCCCTCTGCCTCTCAGCTCAGCCAGTGCCAATTCATACTGCTGCCGTCTCTCCTTCTGTTCTGCTTCATACTTTCCCTGTCTCTCACGGTCCTCCGACTCCTTCAGTCTCAGCTCCAATTCCATCCATCTCAGATCCACCGACCGGGAACCCAGTGGAGACTCCCTGCTGGTTGGCAATGCGGGTCTCGGGGATGCCCGGCTGTTCCCAGTCTCTCTCGTGGCCCCAGCTGGGTCAGGACCTGATGCAGGCCTTGGGGCTGCCTGGCTGTTCCCAGCCTCTCTCGCGGCCCCAGCTGGGTCAGGAACTGGCTCCTTAGAGCGATCCTCCTCTTCCAACGAGCAATCAGCTGTGCCTTGGTGATCTTGCCAATACACAGCCCTCTCTCCCTCTGCACAGCTCTACAATGTCCTTCTTAAGGAGATGGTTATAGGCCATCTCTTCAGTGTTCCCAAGTTGTTGAGGACTCTCAGGCCTGTGCGCTCTCAGCTCCCCACAGTCCCTAGGAGGAACCCCTTCAGTGTGACAGACCTTCTGGGGGGTCCACTCTCCCTCAGATTTAAGCTGTAGGCTCCTCCACCTCCTGGAACCACACCTCTCTTGAGCCTTCAGCACAGCTGTCTCTTGCTAACACCCCTTCGTTTTACTGCTCCCCAGTCACTTAGTGCAGGATGCTCTTTCCACGGGGTGCAGTTTATCCCGCCTCTACCACCAGTTGTCACGGAGTCACCAGGTGATGCTCTGGAACTACTCTGTATGAAGCCAGCCAGGACTCTAGTGCCTACCTCTCTCTGAGCACATTGTTGCCAGGGCAAGCAGCTTGCACAGCTTCGACCTTCCTGGATCTGACCTCAGAGTATTCAGCATCCCTTTCCACACCGTGCGCTTCCCACAGCGAGTCCACCCAGGCGGGAAGCCAGAGCGCCCTGCACCCCAACTCAGCAGTGACTCTCAGCCAGCATGTAGAACAGAAGGGTTTATTAGTCGACAAGAACACAGCATAGAACAGAGCTTGTTAGCACAGAAATCATTGACTTTCAGCCAAGTAATCCCAGGCCAGACACCCTGGACTCCCCCCTCTTCCAGTCCCCCCCAAGCAGACTGGCCAGCTTCCAGTGACCCGACCTCAGACCCCCGCATTGCTGCTCCTCCTTGTCTTTGTCTCGCTTCCCAGGCAAAGAGTCACCTGGTCATCACCTGGTTGCATCCCCCTCCTGAGTCACAGGTTAGGAAGGGCACTGGCCATAGCATACATGCAGACAGCTGGAGCAGCCTCACCTGCCCCAGAGGGTCTTAGCCAAAGTCACACACTTTTATTCCCACCACCGAGGTATTGGTGCAGCATACAGGGAAACTGAGGCACACATAGTATTCATGCAAAACAGTAAAACTCACATAGGCTCACATTCAACATAACAAGGGAAAATCCCCACTTCGTCGGGGGGCGGGGGGGCAAGGGGGAGGAAGAGGGAGGAAAGATCAGAAAAAGTGTGCATGCTTAACAGCCTTTCAACTTCAGGAAGTATGGAAGGAAAGTTGTAACCATGAGGGAAGAAAAGAAAATTCACATTTGTGGTTTCAGAACTATGTGATTAGAAAATAAGTACATGGATGAAGTCCTGGCCTCATTGACTTCCCTGGGGCCAGGATTTCACTCTACATGTAGGCTCACCCAGAATCTGATTAGGGTCTGTATACACGAATATCCCGCAATACTATTTCCACTAAACACGTAGCTAGATCTTTGCTAGATTTGGCCCCCCTTTTGTAGTTTGTCCCAGGTGATCACCATTGTCCCCATGTTTTGCTAATACTTTCTTGTTGCCAGTACATAACCACTTTTCCAGAAGGAGGAAAGAACCCATAAAGAACCCATCCCCAAATTACAGTGAGATTCTTTCCTGAGACAGTCTAAGAACTCTGTGGTCTTTTTGATACGTGTTTTTAATCATTATTATGTGGTTTATTGGGTTATTACTTATCTTACATGCCTTATGAGAGTAGTATCAGATGTTTTTAGCAGTTCATAGGCTCTGAACCATTCTCCAGTCTCATATCTCTTTAAATAACAATGTGCACTAATGACTTTCCCCTGTGTCTTGAGTGTTTGTTGGCATTCTGCTAATCAAGGACAGCTTCAGGCAGAGGTAACATCTTGTTATAGACTCACAAAGAGTTTAGTGTACTGAGTTACATCTTCTCACCAGCTATTTTGTGTACAACTGTTTTCATCAGTAATTCCCAACCCTCTCTAAGGCTTTCTTTAGGCCTTCCAAATTTGTCAGTTTAGTTCATACCTCAAGGCTCTGAGTTTAAAAAAAAAAAGCCTTACAGTAAATAGCTGATCATTATGAGGTAGAATCACTCAATTCAGTTATTTTTACTTGCAATAAGAGGGTAGATTCTTTGTAGTATATTATCCTCTCTTTATTCTTAAGGTTAAGGACTAGTACCAGCTCCAAAGTACAACTTTAGATTATGTTTTCCAAAAGAAGACGAGACATCCATGCTGTGGAAAAAAGTTCAGAAATACGTCCAGTTACATGAAATTGACATGTAATACAATTTACAAAGTATAGAATCTCAGAGATAAGAAAGAGAGAGTTTGCCTGTAATATCCAAGAGGCTTACTAACAATGTTACAAAGGAATAACTACACTTCATCTTTTCATTATCATGTTGAAACTACTCCATCCAAGGATGCTGGCTCTTCCAATACCTCGGTTTTAAATCAAGACTTAGTTAAGGTGTTAGTGTCAAGATACATCCAGCATTCATTTATTTACAAAATCTAAGATTTCTTCTGCTTTCGGACTGAGTACTATTTTCCCCTTTCTTGAGATTCTTGTTTCTATAAAACTTAGGGTCTGCTCCAATGTTCAGCTAAGACAATTGGAGTCTTTCCATTGCTCCCAGTTCTAGGCACCACACAGAGGCAGATACTGATCCTACTACATGCCCAATGTCGCAACCTGGCCCAGTCCCCATTTGTTGCTAATGTATTCAAATATTGAATCCCACATGATCCTAAGTTAACTATGCCTGGGCAGAGCTGGGTCACTGTTCCTCATCCTGGGTCTCAGGAATGCGCCCAGGTGCATACCTCATGTTTGTCACTCTTTCTTGGGACATGGGGCTCTACATCCCAGCCACCTGAGACCCCCAACCCAGTGCCTTAGACCTCTTCAACACCCAGTTGTTCTTATATATTCCACATTGCTAAGGGTGTTCTCAATTAACACCTTCAGGCAGAACATAGCAGGCAAGGAAAGAACACAAGGGAATTTCTTAACCATACTCACTCTACTCTTAAGAAGCACTAGGAATTACAGATCTTTGCAAAATAATGCATTCCAGATGTGCATCTCCCCCTCCACCCTTACTCTGATCTCACCCCAGTGTGCAAGTCTGAGGTTTGATCAGCATTTCAATACTATGCAGAGTTCTTCCTGCTTTCTTTTCTCTCTCCAGCCTGGTGTTCTGGCACTTGGCAGTGGATTTCTACCATTCTCAGAGAGCATCTACCTTAAATACTGTCTCTCACCCTGTTTTGCCTTGAGCCCAAGCTGGGAAATTCCAACCATTCCAAAAGGTGAGTCCCACATGAAGCAAACCCATTGTCCCCTGAGGTGGGTGAGTCACAGAGTCATTCAGGTGGATAGCTCTTGATGGCCCTCTCATTGTTAGTCCTCTCCAAAGTGTCCCACCCGCATCCATAACAGGACAGCAATCTGGAATAGATTGACCTCATCAAGATCAGGCTGTTTTTTCAACACAGAATGGCAAAATGCCAATTGGCACACAAAATGGAAACTAGGATACAAAAATGGAAGACACATAACAAGATGGAGTTCACAGTGTTATACAGTCATAGTCCCCCATGTCACACCAGCTACTCCTGAAAGCTTAGCTAGGAAGCATGCTTCCAGCCCCACGAAATAATCCATCTTATCTTGTAATTCTAGGTCTTCATTATACTTTGTTTGCTAGTGTTGTTGTTTCACTCTACAGCCATATCGCTACCTCAAGCTGTGCCTTGGTCAGATCTAAAACAGGATCAAGCCTGATTATTACTTGGATGAGAGAAAGAACCCTGCAGTCAGGTGTTATTGGAAGTTAGTAGTGGTTGGATTCAGTGTGTGACACTTCCTCCCAAGTCAGGCTGTGTATGGCACCAATGCCTTCAGCACAGTGGGAGGAAGAACTGTGATACTGGAAGTGCCAGCTTTCTAGATGAGATGCAGAAACAAAAGTCCTGACAGTAAAGAGAAATATTCAATTGTGTTAAGCCTGTGAGCATACCTAGTGTGGATGAGATGTGTTCAGAAGCATGGGCAAAGTCAGCCTGAAATGGTTGCTTGTGCAGTTTTAAAAAAAAAAAGCGTTGTAACTTCTCAGATGAGTGCTTGCTGAACATTACATTGACCACCTGTGGTCAGTTAAAACAACATGGCACGGGTCTCATGAGTATTATTGTTCTAGTACTCTGGTCAGATTCCCCTATGTTAAATGACATTCTGCCTACCTGAAATTCCCCTCTCCCACTTCAACTGGATATGGTATTTGTCTTCACTTCCTTCCCAGAACGACTGTTGCCTTACATTGTAAATAGCTACCCACATTTGATGCCATGATATGTGAAGTGATTTCTATGTCATGCTTTGAGATCCTCAAGATGAAAGTGTCTCTACATTCCTAAGTCCGGAGAATTTTGAAGTAAATTGCTTCTATGCAACTGGCAGTTGCGTAGACTTTCATTCACTACACTACGACCTGCACTAAAGGACTGCTGCCTTTAGGTCAATTGGGTAAAAGGCAATATTGTTAAGATTTTAATGGCAACCACTAGAGCTGGCTGACTAGTATTAATAAATAATTCAGCTGTTTTGCCCCCTTCCCATTGTCAGATAATGTATTTGTGACTAAATGTTGCCTATTATCCAGTCAGCTCTGCACAAAGGATTACTATTTATTACTGTAGGGTTAACAGGTCTACAATAGTGCCCCATTGTGCTAGGCACTGTACAAATGTAACCCTGTAATGTCATGGAGGTCACTCCAGTACACTTTCTGTAGTCAGATGCAGTGCTGCACGTGAGCCCCTGCCTCAGTTTCTCCTCACCTACAGTATAAATAAATTCAGGATAGCTTTTTTGTATTAAAGAGCATCCTCTTCGGAGGACTTTATTTATTTAATAGTAAAAGCCAGCACAAAAACAAAAGCTTCAGTCAGTTACTCCACCAGAAACTCTCCACTCCTGGGTTAAATCAGTTTTATGTCTCGCTTCTGTAGTGCTGGAGCACACTCATGCTGAATTCCCCAGCTGGAGCTTGGGCCTCTACTGAGCCTCCATGACAAACCCACATGCTTTATATTGCAGTGTTTGATATATATATATATATTTTTTTTAAAAAGTCCAACAAAAGGTAGAGAAGCAGTAGGGCGGAGACGTGGAGTTTAGTTGGAATCCTCTATGGCAACTGAGCTAGGAGGGCTCAGAAACATCCGGAAGCTACTAGACATGCCCAACACCTGTGTCTGCAGTTGCAGAAGTTTTCGTTTCAGGGAAGCAGTTTTGCAGGTCCCACCCATGTTTGCCATTTGAGAGCTGAGCTAATCAGACCCCAGTGGGGAAAAGTAATAGATACGGGAGTTAGAGACAGCTCTGTTAACTCTGCAGCTGATTCATGCAGGACCAAGAGATGTTTCTGCTGAGACGCTGGGTCCCAGTCCCTGTACCACTTTGGAAACATGAGCATGTGGCTGTTATTCCATCTTTACTTACAAGGCAAGTCCTACATTTGGATAATATTTGAACCACTGTAGTGTGTTTTCTGGACTGGGAGGGCAAACTGGGAGGGGAAGAATTTACCATCCCCAGAGCTATGCAGCTTATGGGACTTACATTTAGTAATTAGCTAACGGCCTTACATTGAGATTTGGTCCCAGTTCAATAGAGAATGGTGAGGTGAAGGTATATAAATAATATTCTTAAATATTATTTAAGCTGGGTTTATGGACAAAATATAGGGCTGAAAAAAGGGATTGTCAGAGTTGAGCCTAATATTACCTCAGCAGCCCTCCCTTTAAACACAGTACAAAAATATAAAATATGGTTCCTGCTAAAAAGCTTACAGAAATTTGAGCAACCAGCAATTTTTTTTTAGCATTTTCCCTATTATTCAACCAGCTCCAGTGACCAGTGTAATTTTATAATTCCCCACATATAACAACAACAGTGAAATTGCAATTCATCACTGTGTATATCTGTTACTTCTGTGAAGGTCTGGGTATGTTTTATTTGGGTAGCATCTGTCAAGTCATGAATGCAACACATTTTAAATTCACCCTACTACTTACCATGTTTTAAAGACATGCAATATCATGTAATCATACAGCAATTGTGATGTCATCAAAGCTCCTGTGATTGAAAGGACTACTCCAAACTGTCTGGTTAGAAACGTTTGTACGAAGATATGCAAAAAAGAAATCCATTGCAAAATTCAAGGACCATGAATAAGGAACATACAGACCCTTTTGAAAAAACCAAGAGCTACTCTGGGCAGATCATCATCATATTTATTATTGTAACCATGGAAACCATATAAATTCCCATCTGCCAAGGTATTCAACACACTGTACTCGATAGGGGTATGAAACAGTTACAGCCTCAATAAGCAGCCAGAATTATGATTCTGTTCAGTGAAAAACTTAGAAGAGAGCTCGAAGAGTATGATTTAAAGCCTTATCACATGGTTGGAATGAAACCACAAATCCTGGGACACTTGCCTGATTCTGAAGTTTTGTGACAAACTAGAAACTCAGATTCTGTCAGTGTGAAAGTTCATGCTCAAGTTTCTGAACCCGGGGCAGTGTTGGACAGTTTTACTGTGTGTGGGTGAGAAAGAATTATGCCACGCCACGTGATTTTAACATGAATCCACGTGAAACTTAGTGACTTTGACTTTTGGGCTCACTCAAATTAGAGACAGGTCTGAAATGGAACGTCAGATCTGAACCTCAGGCTGAAGTCCCAGGACTCTCAAAACCCAGTTTTGGATTTGAACTTTGTGGATTGAGCCTTTCTGTGCAATGGATTGAACTGGAAGAGTCAATCTAAGCACCCAAGGATCCACAACCAAACTGTGGGATGTGGGGCTATTTCTGGCTCACGGCTTAAATGAAATCTTCAGTTCTGTGTTTATTTATGGTATTGCCCATGAAGTGCTAGGCACCTTCCCAGAATTCAAGAAGGAATCATCTGTGCTCACAATCTAAGGACAAACAGGTAGATAGAGCTTAAAGGAAGAGCAGCAACAAATGGGGATTGTTTATACAACCCACTAGATTCACTATAAAGAGGCATGGAAGAAAAGGGTGTTTAAGAGACACACTCAGTTGTGACAATGTAGGGGGGACTTGTGAATGAACACAGGGAGATCCTGCTGTGCACCCACATGGAAGGAGACACAGAGGAGGCTGAGAGAGAACTTTTTGCAGCTTTATCTGCGCAGCACCGACATCATTCTGGTTAGTATGCAACAGCAGCAGGAACACAGGTTCCCGTTGGATGGAATTGGCAAGATGACAAATTTGGAGAGGTCTCCATCTAAGTGATAAATGATCACAGCTTTCAAATGTACTGCTCACTAGTTTTAATGGGTAAATCCATACTATTAACACTTCCTCTACAATAACTGTCCCATATGAGCAGAAGAGTAGTGAGTCGGGAAGTATTCAGAGGGTGCCAGTGCTTAAAATGACACTACTGAAAATCAAGCAAACACTTGATTTTCCATGCTACATTTTTTTAAAATACCATCTTTCCTATGATGCTTTTCTTTGAATAACTCCTCTCCCATCTCCCCATTCACTGATGCTATTGAGTACTAGAGTTGTGCTTAGATTTTGCTCACTCTTCCCTTACATACTTTCTTTCAGTCAATATATTTCTCTGAAAAGTAGACTAGGAAAGTATAGCAATAGTCAAGAAAGCAACTATGCAAACATGGCACATTACACGCACAATATTCTGCTCCCTATATTGCTTTGAGTAATAAGTGAGGAAAGAAGATTTTACTCCTGAGTTTTGAGCGATAACTGAGAAAACACTATTTTACTCATTAGCCATGCAGAGCCAAGACAACTATGGACAAGTAAGCTGGATTTGGTTCTGCCTCCCACCCCAAAGGAATTGCCAGCTGAGATCTGACTGCAGAATGAACACAGTTTGTTTTTCAGATTCTAGCCTGAGTTTGCAGAGCTGGACAATTAGGAAAGATCTTTGGATTTTGGAATGGAACAAACTTGATATGGAAGCCATTGAGAAGAAATAAATGTGGAATCCCATATATCACTTGGCACAGTAAACAAATAAAATTGTCCATTTAATACTAGCCTGGAAACTACTCCTGGATTCACTGCTGCAGTATAAATTGTTAAATTCAAGCCACCAGGGTACTCCAAATCAGCTTTAGTTTGAGTCTGACATCTATGCCTATTAACTGTGGAAATGTTGAGGATTATATTTTTGCTCTAGCTGGGTATATTTTTGTGTGCGCGCTTGTTGGGATAGATCACATGATAGAAATTACATGGTGTTTCTCTTATAATACTGGTTCTTTGAGCCCATTCTGTGCAACCAGGAGGGTCAGCACAGTTCAGCAGGAGTAGTTTTCAGATGGCATCTCATAGATAAAGGCTAAATGCATATCCCTGAACATCCAACTGCTATAAGCTGGGACTGGGCAACAGGGGATGGATCACTCAAAACTGCCCTGTTCTGACAGTGGCCAGTGCGAGATGCTTCAGAGCGAATGAACTGAAAACAGTATACCAGGCTAGATGGGTCATTGGTCTGATTTTCTTATTTCACCTGAGCCCATGAACCATCTAGAAATGACTAGTGGGGGGAAAAAATTCTCTTCTCCTTAGTCCCTATGTGTGACTGACAAGAACTGGCCTCAGGTATTTATTTCCTTTTTATAATTACCATGGAAACCATCTTATTTTTATTTTATATTTTGCCTTACACAAGCTAAAATGTATTTGTTTTACTGCTATCGGAGTTCTCTTGTGACATCACACAGAGGCCTATACTGGATTTTTCCTGGACAGAGGCCTATACATACAGAACATTCTTTCTATAATTCCCCCAGTCAGTGGGAGGTCACTTTGTTTTCCTCTTTCTTTAATATTTTGTCTGATATACATTGTCTCACAGTTTGACAAGGTAAAATTTCACTGATACTGGAGTTTTCATGTGTCACCACGTACTAAGATTTGGCTTCAGATGAGGGGAAAAAAGCTTACACACCCCATAAGCTTGCAATACAATGAAATCTGGGTGAACAAGTGCAACAAATTTTCCATAAATATTCATTTCAATTTTTGAATAAATTCACCGTGGGCTACATTGTGGCACCCTCACAGTGAGTACCATCTTCCTCCACAAGTAGCACCATGCCTGTTGCTCGGTTTCCTGAACACGGGCAGATGCCATAGCCACGGGACAGTCCCAGGAAGAAGTGGTGGAGCCATGAAGATGGTGTGGACTCCACATCCATGCAGAATTGGGGAGATCCACAGCAAGGGTCCTCTTTGAATACAGATGCCCTTGGGTTAGTGTGGCTCATATAACTTCTTAAGGTGGACAAAGTTACAGTAGACTCAGGGCTTGTCTACACCACGCAGCTTTTAGCAACAAGGCTGTGTCGACACAGCCTTGTCGCTAAAAGTCAGCATGTGTAAACGCACTTTATCGGCACTTTTGCCAATAAAATACTTCCAGCTCCGTGAGCGGTGTTAGCTTTGTTGGCAGGAGACAAAGCAGTGTTCATACTGCCACTTGCGTCAGCAAAACTTTTGTCTTTCACGGGGAGGCTTTTTTAAGTACCCGTGAAAAACAAGTTTTGTCCACAACTTTGCAGTGTAGACATACCCTTAGATACCATATACCCATTAGGAAATTAGAAAAAGTTTGCCTTAAATCATTTGGCAAATTTTACTTTGGGCCTTCCTAAAAAACTCATAAGTGTATATTTCTACATTTTGTGCACATGCAGAATGAGCGTTTATATGTGGTAACTGTAGTTTAATGGGGAAAGACGCATCTGGTGAAGCAACAGCAAATTTTGTGGGCATATTTAAAGGATGCTAATTTAAAAATCTGTGCTATAAACGTTTGCTAATTTCAAAACAGAGCATAGAGAACAGTAAAGTGTCAAACACAAAACACTCAAAAAAAGAAAACCAAAGAACACATCAGCTACGCCCAATGAACATAAACAAGTCCATTAAACATTTGTCATAGAAAATTGTCCCCAATAATTTTCCAAGACTGAATCAAAGAACACCTTGAAGCCATCACTTAGCAGCCAGTCAGGATTGGTTTATTATGTGAGGGAGGTCATGCTTAACTAACTTTGTAGAGATTTCTCTTTCCAGTAATATAGTTGCTATGGTAGACATGGGAAGCATATTGTATACTTGGATTTTCTAAAAGCGTCTGACATTTAGTTCCACACCAGAGATTATTGGCTAAAGTATGGAGTCATTAAGTTGGGGATAAGACTGCTTGTTTGATAGGAAATTGCCTCAGAATTACTTTTAGCAGCAGCTTTCTTGGTAAGAGATTAAAAGCAGTGTAATTTCGAGTCAACCTAAGGACCTTTCCTGTTTGTAATATACATCCATGATTTAACCAAAAGGATTAAAAGTATGACAGAGTTGTAAAGTTATTTAGGATACCAACATTCAAGATGTTTGCTATATGCAGAGTTTGGAATAATAGCAAACACTGAATGGGAATCAGGATTTTAGGAGACAAGGCCTGCAAACAGCAAATTCAATTTAATGTCATAGGTGAAATGCGAGATGTCTGGACCCCAAATATCTTCAGTAGGGGCATCATACATGCATTGGAGGGAAGTATGTAGGCCCAAAGATATTCTGTACCACTTTTCATCCAAGGATTTCAAAGCATTTTACTGAAGTAGGTCTGAAGAAACAGGCACAGAGAGGTTAAACGTGATCAGAGTCAGTGGCAGGGTGGGAACTAGAATCAGTGGAGGCTTCCTCAGGAAAGGCACTGACTATTTGCCTTGAATTAAACATATTATGAACTTTATTTGCTACTGTCAAATAGATTCTAGTTCCGAGTTCACCCTTACGTGCCAGTTTCAGCTGTGCACTGTCACATCTCATCAGCCTTGAGTAAACAGAATCCGAGTCCCTGGACTCTCAGTCCCCTGCTCTCGCTGTGGTCTCTTAAAAGGTTTTCTAAGGAGTCTAAATATTAGAAATAAAAAGTAACAACATTCCCTAGAAACAAAAAGCATTTTACTCCACTGAAAGGTCATGAACATGGAGGGTTAGTAAGAAGTTGTGGTTTACCATGCCTCGTCTCATTTTGACTGACCTCGACCACCTACCTTCTTTCTAACTAGATTTTCTCCAATTTCATAAATATATTTGGTTACCTCTTAAATCCATTTGTATTACGTCTGAGTGGCTGCCAGTCGCTATTCTTTCCTATTACTGTACCCTACATGACAACTATTCAGCCTTTAAAGCAAAAAGCATGCCTTTTTTCACTCTATGTATTCTGTAAAAGTTTTGAACATAATATTTCAATTGTCCAACTTCTACTCCTCACCTTAAGAGGGTTTTTATTAATTATCTTTAAATATTGGCACTTGGACTGTATCGTTGGGAGAATGAACTTTCATCCCTCTCTCTAACAGTGGCATGTAGACATTAAACGAGAAAGCTGCGAAAGACTGTCATAAAATCCAAACCCAGGTAAAATTTGGCTGGATTAGAGTTTGACTATAAATGTGAAGCTTGGCCCAACTTCAGACTAAAACAAATCAGAAAAATAATGACAAACGGCGCTTCAGGCAAAGCTAGCGTATGTTTAAGCAAACCCATTCTTGGGTTTCCTGGTGGAATTCACAGTTTTTGTCAGAACAACCCAAATCAGCAGGTATACAAAATGTTGACATGAAAACAAGCAAACTTTAGCAGCTTTGGTTTCATTTCACTTTGAATTTACAGGTGTGAGCAAGCCTAGCTAAGCTACAGGTAGATCCTGACAGATTATTACAAAACTCAGGGTATGTCTACAGCACACCACTGGTGGGCAGCGTGTGGGATACGTGGCTACACATTGCAGTGAAAGGCAAGCTGCATCCACGTGTGTTGATGAAGGGCTCTTGCATGGGAGCTGTGGCAGGAAAGTCTTTCTCCACTGCTGGAGCCTTTTGCTGTGGCAAGGGAAAGCTCTGGCAGCTCACTATGGTGGGGAAAGGCTTTGCAGCAGGACACTACATTGATATTTTTAGCTGTGTAGATGGGAGAGGTACTGCTTGGGGTTGTACAGAGCTGTGTAGGGTACATACCCACAAGGCTCAGCCAAGCCTTTACCAACTTAAGTAGTGACTCACCATCTACACTGCTATCTACGCCCGTGCTGGGGCTTTATGTGCAGTGTCTGTACTCTACACACCACCCTAAGGAGTATGCAATGTAGATGTACCCTTACAGATCTCAAGCTACTGTATTTTAGACAGATAATGTTAGCAGAATACTGAAATCAAAGAAAATACCAAGAGATACTGAATATATCATAGCTAACACGCTCACATAAGCATCTACTACTACACAATAGGAGTCCAGAGAAATATCTGCTCTACTCAGTCACACGCTTCCCCCTCAGTTCTACAAACAGCACTTTTATAATTCCTAGAGCTCTCCCAAGAGTCTCTCCGACATTCCTCTGTTCCTGTGGATAACCCTAAATTAGCTGTAAGCAGTTACTAATTTACTGTCTTATCTCCTGCCTTGTTCTGGGGCTATTCACTTTCCTACAAGGGTTTCTAAAAAACAAACAAACCAAACCAAAGAAACAGTGAAGACTTCAGGGGTTTATTTCCATAGGGTGACACCCAGTATGTCCTATTTCTGTCCCTTCCAGCTAGACAAGGATTTGGTTGTACTCTTACATAATCTGGGGGAGAAAGGAGAGGAGAAGCTCTTCATAGCACTCCAGCTCATAAAAAATGTATTATAAGTGAAGAGTGGTAAGCACAGAAGAGACCTAACTCTGCTGCCTGAACCCATAAGAGCTCCCCTGAGAATGGAGGTTCTTCTTTACTTTGAACATCTGCTGCAATACAACCCAAAGTTCTTTCCTGCATCCCAGTGGATTACTCAACCCTTATCTCAAGCCTGAAATTCAGAGTCAAACACAGGGGTTACAAAGCAGCTGGAACCAAAAAGAAAAATAATTGGCTGAGCCTTATGCTATCTGGGAACACTGGACTTGGCAGAGCACAAGTTGACTGGTGGAATTTCTCTGCTGTGCTCAACTGTCTCTGATGAGTCTGCCAAGCAGGAAGGACCAGATCCTCAATAGTATTTGGGCACCTAACTCCTCCTGAGATCAATGGATGTTAGGCACCTAAATACCTTGCAGAATCTGGTCAAAGCTCCCATTCCAAACAACTCCTTCCCTAGTGACCTAGGGTCATGGTCCACCTAGTGCTACTGTGTATTTTATGAGCTGTGGTGCACCACAGCACTGAGCTGTATTAAATACACAGCTGGAAGAAGTGGGATACTGTTACATTCCAGGTGGGATGAGACCAACTGATGGTATTGGCTGGTAGAGTTTACAGTGCAAGAGCCATAGGTATGAAGTGACAGGGTAGGGGTGTGTGTGTGTGGAAAATGTGGTGGCCCATTTTCATGCCCAAAAGATATATTGGGGATGGCTGAGGCTGAGCCAACTGGATCAACCATTCTGAACAAACTGCAAGAATAAATGACTAGAATGAGGCCACCAAGATGACATTTCTTGGTCTGCTGCTCCAAGACAAAACACAGGAGGCAGTTGAAGGATGGACACAGGATACCCAAGGGGGATATACCTCTGTCAGAGGTGCTGTATAGTCGTCTCTGGACCAACCCACAGACTGAGTGAAACTGAGCACCTTTCAACCACTGGAAACAAGTTAAAGAGAAATCCATCAGTGCTTTTGATTATGCTCTCTGACAGCTGGTTAGCAGTGCATTTTTGTAGTGCCTGAAGTACTAGCCGCACAGCAAGGCACTTGGAAAGAAGGGAGGTACTGAAACAGACTGAACCTGGGAATGAAACAAGTGGGGGTTGAGGAGGAGGGAGTCTTTCACTACTGAGAGCAGCTCAGAACCTTCATAGAACATTACTTCAATGCACAGGGCCGACATAGCAATGGACTGAGATTGGGACCATGGAGGATCCCAGTCCACCACTAAGTAGAGGTCAGAAAACAACTGCAACAGATAGCGGAAAGAGGTATCACGTAGCCCTCCATGAGCCCATGACTGTACCCACAGTCTCAATAAGGAAGAAGTATGGAGGGACACAGGTATGTGCGGACGATCAATGGCTGGATGACATTACAGTGAGACACAGCTGTCATTCCTAGGACTGATTATATTTCAGAATTGCAGGAGGAGGCCTGTTGGTTCTCCAACCTGGACAGTGCCTACTGACAAGTAGAAGTTCATCCAAACCATGGATAGAATACTGCATTCACCATCTAACAGGGCCTCTGAGTTGAACATAATGCCTTTGGACTCTAATGCTCCTGGAATGTTCCAAAGAAGCATTACAGAGCACTTCTTGCCTGGCAACCATAGATGCTCTGGGAGAAAAATGAGCCATCCAGAGAACTGTCCTCTATAATGGGTAGCTATGCCTGTCACTGATGGGTAAGTCAGTTCATTCTCATGATAGCAGACTCATCACAGACCACTCCAGTAATATTCTTGCTACTACAATATTGTACTGACTCATTACATCAGCCTCTCTGGTTCCTGAGGTTTCCTTTTATTCATAATGGAAAAGGAATGAACTAATAACTACTTTTGCTAGAAGTGGCTAAAAGTAGCACGGCTAATAACTAACCCCTCATTACTGAATTACAAAGGACTAAACTTCATAGGACTGTTTAAGATTTACCAGTCCTGGCATCAACAACTTTTAAAATGTGCCTTATCTTGAAAGAAGAAAAAGAGAGAAATGATTATGACTCCATTGTTGTTTTTAAACAGAGGGGATATTGCTTTGAATTTCTCTGAAAACCCTTAGTCTTCCTCCCACAATTTAAATAGGTGCTACATGAGATGATACATTGAGAGCTTGATATTTTCCAGGGTCAGTAGAACTTGCAAAAATCTTAGAAGAGAAAGATACAGATGAGTATTGTGCAGACTGTTGCATTCAGATCCCTCCTAGAAACAATAGTGCTTGAATTAAAACCCAGGTCCAACACAGTAATTAACATATCTTAGAAACAAAGCTAATGGACCATACCCTTACGGGATGTAAATTGGTGTAGCTCTGTTGGTGCTTTGTTCTAGTTGAGAATGTGACCCAAATTATTCTGTAAAATACACCAAAATTGCCATACTAGCTCAGACACATGGTCCATCTGCTCCGGTATCTTGCCTCTAACAAGGGCCAGCACCAGATGCTTCAGCGGAAGATACAGTATCCCACAGCAGGCAGATGTGGTACAAACTGCCTCCCATGAATAGCTCATCCTAATTCCTAATAGTCAGAGATTGTTTTAAACCTTGAAGCATGAGGTTAATCCCCAGTCTATTTTGTTTAGACACAGAAGTGGTTCTGTGCCTAATTAATTTGGCAGGACAACATGAGACTGGAGGAAATACTACCTGTGCAAAGCAAGAAAACACTTTCTTAGAGGAGAATGGAAGTCTAATCATTAGAGTAAATAAGCAAGACCAATGATTATGTTACACTGCTTTTATGTTGGTGTAATTTTAGAATTAAAACCAGGACCTGTGACTTCTCCCATTTGACTTTATCCATTATCAAACCCACCTTTTTTATTAGGCATGAATACAAATGGGTAGAATATGGGAGTTGGTTTTGGCTCAAGAATAAGAAGAACTTGAAAACATGATGGCTTGTTATTCCTGAAGCTTGGCAAAGAGGTAGTATTGTATCAGCAGGAAGGAACTTTTTGACATAATTAAATGTATTGACCATTTTCACCAAGAGAAAAAATGTGTGGACAAAATGGATTATACAATTTTACAATCCCTCTTTAAACTGAAATACTCTGAGGAAAAGCTACATAGTTAATGGAAATTTCAGAAATAAGATTTCAAGCCACTCAGAGTCTTGGAAACATGATCAGGCAAGTGCTCTGCCTAGACTTCCCTATCAAATTTTGGGATTAAGAAAAAAAAATGTTAGCAATGCTAAAAAGAATGATTTCATTGAGCAAAATACAGCTGAGAGGCCCAAAAGCATCAGCTTTTCATCTGGATCCACCCTTGGAGGAGTTTACTATGTTCCCCTGCCTCAAATGACTCTCTTTCTGTCACGATGGGTTTACGGAATGGCATGCCACTATATTTTGCAATGTTGATTAAATGACTTCTTATGTATCAATTTCTGGTGGTCATTTCTCATGCAACAAACACACAGTTGTTTTCATATATACATATAATGGACTAAAGTTTATGAAAAAAAATCACAGGTGCTTTTCACCTAAGTACCCACATCAGTGTTGAGGGAGGCAAGCCAAAACAGCTAGACACGTCAATGCATTCAATGTATTACTCTTGTGAGTCATTTGGTCATGCAATCAGAGCACAAAATATCTTAGCATGCCAGGGAGTGAAAGCCTGATCCAAAGTCCACTGAACTCAATAGGAACCTTTCCATTAACATAAATGGGCTTTGAAACAGGCTGTAAGTCCACTGTACTCCACTGACTTTCAGTAAAGTCATGTTCCATTTAATGTGATAACACATGGCGACCAGGATATTGTCTTGTTTAATGACTATCATCTATTCTCTTGTGTGATACAATCCATTCTCTAGTTTGCTCTTTGGAATTTCTTCAAATCAGGCTTTTATATGTAGACCTTAATTCACGCTGGAGAGCCACCATATTTCCATTTATTTAACATGAGAAAGATCCCTTATTAGCCCAGAGAGGTGACTAAATAAGGTTTAGAGGGGGAAAAAGTGAGTTGCACCAGTGTAATTTATTAGCTTTCCCCACAGACAGTTTCTCAGATCATTTTTCTTGGCTCCCAAGTTATTTTCAAAACTAACTCATCCCATAGTATTTTAGATATATTTCTCAAAGTGAAACAACAAAGCTGTTGATTGCATCTCTTGAGGCAAACTTTCCATTCAATTCTCCATAACTTTGGAAACAGTTCATTTTAAAAGCACTCAGAACTCTAAGTATCACAACAACTAGCTACTTTTATTACTACCATAATACATCTGCATTTTCTAAAGGATTGCCAGGAGGCACATGTACTAAATTTATTAAAATATTGGTGTTTGGTCACACTGCTTTGAGAGGGTACCCTGAATTTATTGTACTGTCTTGGTGGGAGGGATAGGATCCAGTCACCACTTTCCAAACTGAAGACTTAGGGTATGTCTACATTATGAAGTTAGATTGATATTATAGAAGTCATTTTTTAGAAATCTATTTTATACAGTCAATTGCGTATGTCCACACTAAACGCATTAAGTTGGCGGAATGTGTCCTCACTACTGTGGCTAGCATCGACTTATGGAGCGGTGCACTGTGGGTGGCTATCCCACAGTCCCTGCTGTCTCCGCCACCCACTGGAATTCTGGGTTAAGCTCCCAATGCCTGGTGGGGCAAAAACATTGTCGCAGGTGGTTTTGGGTACATGTCATCAGTAGCTCCTCCCTCTGTGAAAGCAACGGCAGACAATCATTTTGTGCCTTTTTTCCATGCAGATGCCATACCACAGCAAGCATGCAGCCCGCTCAGCTCAGCTCACCGACACCACCGCTGTTGTGTCCTCGGTGCTGCTGGCAGCAGACGGTGCAGTAGGACTGCTAACCGTCATCATACACTGCTTCCGCTGCAACTCTGCTCTGCTGCTATTGTCTCAATAGCGAATTTCTCCATGTTGTCTGTCATGGGCTCCCGGGTACGTGTGTTCTTCCTCAGGAAATGTGCGCAGTACTAACTGTTGTCCTCCACCACTTCCGCCGCAGCTCTGCTCTCATGAATCCACCTCACAGGTCCTCTATAAATATCTTTTCTCATGGCATCCGTCTTTAGCCAACGCTTCTGCTGCAACTCTGCTCTCCTGCAGACGCTAGACCATGGCAAGCATGGAGCCCGCTCAGATCACCGTGGCAGTTATGAGCATTATAAACACTTAGCGCATTATCCTGCGGTATGTGCAGAACCAGAACCCGCAAAAGCGGGCGAGTAGGCGACGGCGGTGAGGTGAGTGATGAGGACATGGACACAGACTTCTCTCAAAGCACGGGCCCCAGCAATTTGGACATCCTGGTGACAATGGGGTAGGCTCATGTTGTGGAACGCCGATTCTGGGCCCGGGAAACAAGCACAGACTGGTGGGATCGCATAGTATTGCAGGTCTGGGATGATTCCCAATGGCTGTGAAACTTTCGCATTTGTAAGGGCACTTTCATGGAACTTTGTGACTTGCTTTCCCCTGCCCTGAAGCGCAATACCACCAAGATGAGAGCAGCCCTCACAGTTCACAAGCGAGTGGCGATAGCCCTCTGGAAGCTTGCAACGCCAGACAGCTACCAGTCAGTCGGGAATCAATTTGGAGTGGGCAAATCTACTGTGGGGGCTGCTGTGATCCAAGTAGCCAACGCAATCACTGAGCTGCTGCTATCAAGAGTAGTGACTCTGGGAAATGTGCAGGTCATACTAGATGGCTTTGCTGCAATGGGATTCCCTAACTATGGTGGGGCTATAGACAGAATACATATCTCTATCTTGGGACTGGACCACCAGGGCAGCCAGTACATAAACCACAAGCGGTACTTTTCAATGGTGCTGCCACTGTGATCCACTGGTGGATCACAAGGGACCTTTCACCAACATCAGCATGGGATGGCCAGGAAAGGTACATGACACTCACATCTTCAGGAACTCCGGTCTGTTTGAACAGCTGCAGGAAGGGACTTACTTCCCAGACCAGAAAATAACTGTTGCGGATGTTGAAATGCCTATAGTTATCCTTGGGGACCCAGCCTACCCCTTAATGCCATGGCTCATGAAGCCATACACAGGCACCCTGGACAGTAGTCAGGAGCTGTTCAACTATAGGCTGAGCAAGTGCAGACTGGTGGTAGAATGTGCATTTGGACATTTAAAAGCACGCTGGCGCAGTTTACTGACTCAGTTAGACCTCAGCGAAACCAATATTCCCATTGTTTTTGCTGCTTGCCGTGTGCTCCACAATCTCTGTGAGAGTAAGGGGGAGACATTATGGTGAGGTGGGAGGCTGAGGCAGATCGCCTGGCCACTGATTATGTGCAGCCAGACACCAGGGCGATTAGAAGAGCACAGCAGGAAGCGCTGTGCATCAGAAAACCAGTTTCATGACTGGCCAGGTTACAGTGTGACAGTTCTGTTTGTTTCTCCTTGATGAAAACCCGCCCCCTTGGTTCACTCTACTTCCCTGTAAGCCAACCACCCTCCCCTCCTTCGATCACCGCTTGCAGAGGCAATTAAGTCACTGTTGTTTCAAAATCATGCATTCTTTATTAATTCATCACACAAATAGGGGGATAACTGCCAAGGTAGCCCGGGGGTGTGTGGGAGGAAGGAAACACCGGGTGGGGTGGTGGATGAGGGGAGGAAGGAAGGACAAGGCCACACTGCACTTCAAAACTTATTGAACGCTAGCCTTCTGTTGCTTGGGCAGTCCTCTGGGGTGGAATGGTTGGGTGCCCGGAGCCCCCTCCACCCCCGCCGCATTCTTGGGCGTCTGGGTGAGGAGGCTATGGAATTGGGGAGGAGGGTGGGCGGTTACACAGGGGCTGCCGCAGCGGTCTCTGTGCTCCTGCCTTTCCTGCAGCGCCACCAGATGCCGGAGCATATCAGTCTGATCCCCCAGTGGCCTCAGCATTGCATCCTGCCACCACTCATCTTGCTACCACCACCTCTCATCTTGCTTGTCCCTCCTGTCCTTGCATTCATTTTCTGCTTTCCTGGACTCTGCCATTGTTTGCCTCCATGCATTCTGCTGAGCTCTTTCAGTGCGGGAGGACTGCATGAGTTCAGAGAACATTTCATCGCAAGTGCATTTTTTTCACCTTCTTCTCTGCGCTAGCCTCTGGGATGGAGATGATAGGGGGAACATTGAAACAGTTGCAGCTGCGGGAGGAAAAAAAGGGAGAGTAGTATTTAAAAAACCCACATTTTAGAGAACAATGGGTTGACTCTTTCACGGTGAACCAAGCTGTTAACATTACATAGCACGTGTGCTTTCGATACAAGGTCACATTTTGCCTCTTATATTGAGGGCCTGCTGGTTTGATGCGAGAGCTCACACATGCAGAGCCGGGCAACAGAATTCGGCTTGCAGGCAGCCATGGTAAGCCACAGTCTTTCAGCTTCTTCAACCTTCATAACATGTGAGAATGGTTTCAAACAGCAGCACCCTCCTTTCCCATACCAAGCACCCGTTGGGTTGGCCATTTAAAAAGAGGGGCTGTACTGGCCACGAATGCATCCCAAGTCTTCAGGGCAAATTAATCATTAAACACGCTTTCTTTTAAACCATGTATTATATTTACAAAAGGTACACTCAGCAGAGGTGCCTTTTCCGGCTTCTTGGTCCGGGAGCCCGCCTTGGGAGGGCTGGGAGGGTATTGGCTCCAGGGTGATAAACAGTTCCTGGCTGTCGGGGAGAATGGTTTCTCCACTTGCCTGCTGTGCGCTATCCTCCTCCTCATCCCCAAAATCCTCATGCCTGTTGCATGAGACTCCCCACTTGCAGGTGTCCATGGACAGGGGTGGGATAGTAGTAGGGGCGCTCCCTAGAACTGCATGCAGCTCATCACAGAAGCAGCATGTCTGGGGCTTTGACCCGGAGCAGCCGTTTGCCTCTTTGGTTTTTTGGTAGGCTTGCCTGAGCTCCTTAATTTTCATGCGGCACTGCTGCGGGTCCCTGTTGTAGCCTCTGTCCATCATGCCCTTGGAGATTTTGGCAAATATATTGGCATTTCGTCTTTTGGAATGGAGTTCTGATAGCACGGATTCGTCTCCCCATACAGCGATCAGATCCAGTACCTCCCGTTCGGTCCATGCTGGAGCTCTTTTGCGATTCTGGGACTGCATGGTCACCTATGCAGATGACCTCGTCGCACTGGCTAACCAGGAAATGAAATTCAAAAGTTCCCGTGGCTTTTCCTGTGTACCTGGCTAGTGCATCTGAGTTTAAAGTGCTGTGCAGAGCGGTCGCAGTGGAGAACTCTGGGATAGCTCCCGGAGGCCAATACCATCGAATTGCATCCACACTACCCCAAATTCGACCCGGCGATGTCAATTTCAACACTAATCCCCTCGTCAGGGAGGAGTACAGAAATCGATTTTAAGAGCCCTTTAAGTTGACAAAAATGGCTTTGTCGTGTGGACGGGTGCAGGGTTAAATTGATCTAATGCTGCTAAATTTGACCTAAACTTGTAGTGTAGACCAGGGCTTAGAGAAAGTAAACGAACTCTATCACTCTATAACAGCACTCAATATTTAGAACGTACTGAGAGGAATTTGAATTAAAAGCCCAACAATCAGACCTACATGGAAGACATTAGCTTACCTCACTTTTTCTTTAAAAACAAAAATATTGTAAGTTTTTAAATTAGTAGACATCGTGTCAGAGTGAGAGTGCTGGACTGAGATCATATTTGACTCCAGATCCAAATTAGATTGGCACTAGAGTTTAAATTCAGGTTCAATGGCACTGGCACTGAAATCTTACAAACTGTTCTCACATGCTTTTGGCCCACCAGGCAGATATTTCTTAAGATCAGCTGATTTTTGTCAAAGTTTTGCCACGTTGGACAGAGTCTGAACAGAATCTGGAAAAGAGACCTTTTCTGTTCTGGTTTTGGCTCTGACCAGGGGTCAGAATTCTAGGGTTGGATTTGGAGATGAAGATTTGAGTCTGCCTTGCCTACCTACTGGTGAAGTTAAGTGTGGTGGGGCAGTCAATACAAGGTTCCCATTCTCTGGAGTCTAAAAACACACATTTATTGATAACAATGAGCTGGTTCCAGCCATTTGTCTCCATATATCTATAGCCAGAAGAAATAGACTCAAAACAAATAAACAAAAACATGAAGAGCTAGCTTGAACGTCATTGTCCCAGTCCTTCCTTAGGTGGTTGTACAGCCAAGGGTTTGGGGCGGTGCGGGGAAGGGGGAGAGGGAAAGAGGAGAGTACTCGAGACATCCTGCCTCTTCTATCCTCTCCCTAGAATCCCTGACCTGTACTGGCTCGTTCCCCTCCACGAAAAGGGGAAGGGAAGCAGACACCCTCCTGTGTCTGAGCACCTATTTTGTTTTAACTTTAGAAGAATGGTTATTGGCCCAGAATGATAATTTATTTGCTACACAGAATTCTTCATGGGAACTCAGAGTTTTCCAGTCAAAGGGATACCCCGCCCCACCCACCCCACTCCCCATATGACTCTTTATGATATCTACACCTTTAGGACTTGAACCTGTTATCACTAAAATCAGTGTCAAAATTCCCTGCAATGAGATGGAGTTCCCACACTGCTTTCAACAGAGTACATGCTCACCATGACTTGTCCACCCTTACTCTATTCCTCAGGTTTGGCTTTGTTGTTTACTGAAATTAAACACCACCATACAGACCAGCCTAAGCCTTCCCCTCAAATGTCATTGCTCTTAAGTTTTTCCCTGAAGGACCTCCTCTATCTCAGCCCCAAATCCTCTCTACTTCTGAGTGGGACCCATCAATCACTTTTACTTCTTGGTTAGCATTACTGAGATCCATCTTCTGGCATAACTCAGCTAAGCTACTTCTGCATCTCTGTGTAGACTTAATACACCCCCAACATCAGAATAGGCATGCAGAATGCTCCTGCTTAGTCAATCAGGGTCCTATAATGTGCTACCCTGTTATATCTCCTGTGGCTTCAATGGCAGGATCAGAAGTTAGGGTGAAATGGGAACAGGTGATGGAGTGTTGCATTGACATTTCTCCCCAGCATCACTTGATTATTAGGTAATAATGTCTGCTTCATTCATTCAAATGAAAAATAATTTAGTCTCTGCATTTGGAAATGTAAGAACAAACATTGCTACAGACAGCCTCACAGTGTTGAGCTCCTTAGTAATTGCTAGTGCACATACTGACAGTGTTATGATTCATTTCAGATTGCTTGGTTAAAGCAGGTCATTTATTGGCAGAGGGCAGAAAAAGCAATTTCTTAACATCCCACCATATGGAAAGCAGTCAGGAATAAAATAATGAGGCAACATCTCTTTACAGTAAATTCTGTTGCAAACAACTGCAGAGCACCCGCTTAAGGGTTAGGCAAGGCTACTAGAATGATGAATTTCAGTGGATGATGGTTTCGCCAAAAGATTGAGCCTATTTTCCATTGGCAAATCCTCTTCGACTAGTTATTTTGAAAACATTCAGATCAACTTTTTAAGGAGTGGCCAGTTATTTTGGATGCTCAATTTGAGAAGCGTTAAATCATTTTCAGATGGTGGGACTTCAGCACTGTCTAAAAAAATCAGGCCCCTTTAGGGTGTGTCAAGATGGGCACCCCACAACTAAGTCATCCAAAGCTCTAGTTACTCTTGAAAATGTATGCCCTAACTGCAAGGGAGGAGACTATAGGAAGTGCTGTCTATAGACCTTCTTCTGCTACACTGAAGTCAATGGAAGTTTTACCACTGACTAACAGGAGCTAGATCAGGTGCTAATTGGACAATTTAAAGGAGACTGTTTAGTTTCAAGAGCGATCTTCATTTACCCTAATGCCCCTTTACATCATTCTGCAAGTGCAAAGGGTCTTATAGTAGGAGATACACATATAATTGACTTATACACATATAATTGACCACTTTATACTGCCAGAGTAATGTAAAGGGGCCTTAGTGTAAATAAGAAATAAGCCTCAAGTGTGGTGTTGGGTTTTTGGTTTTTCTGGAGGCGAGGGGGAGGAAGAAGGGGCTTTCCAGAGCTATAAAAGATAGAGGAATTTAATTAGGCCTGGCCTGACTTCACGTTCATTGTGTACTCATGCAAATGCATCCTTATTTAAATTCCTCTAATTTTTAATAATTGGGGGAGTAAATGAGCACTAGGTTATATTGTTCAAAAGCGATGGAAGTAATTAAGCTTCAGTTAATAAAATCATCAAGGAGAGGGAAGCATTAATGACTGCTGCTCCTTTTTTTGTGAGGGAAGGAGGATGCACCCATACATTGGTGCTCATGTACCACTGTGATCAGCGCAACATAAAAATGAAAGTGCTAAGATAAGTAGCAGACCACAGATTGAAAACTTCAGACTTAAGACCCCAAGCTACAATAATATTCACTTAAAACCACTAGGAAACGGTAGCATGTCTGGTTGGTGAGGGAAGAAACATTTAAAAGTATTTTCCATCATCCAAGATGGAAAGGGTGTACATTAAATTATTTTAAAATGTAGAACTGGTTGAATACTGACCAGCAGTGTTTGAGAACGTTTGAATTCTTAATGACTATTCATTTTGGTCATGCTTGTGCCCTCTTTATTCTATAATTACAACTGGTTTAGGGAATGGTTGATATTTATATGAACATCTTGTTTGTACATGAACAAATATATTCATTTTTACCTACTTACAGCTTGTCAGCTCTTTGGGGACAGCGACTGCCTTTTTGTTTTGTATTTGTACGATACCTAACACAATGGGGCCCTGGCCCATGACCGGGGTTCCTAGGCAGCACCACAACACAAGTGATAATGCTATTAATGAACACGCGTATTCGCTATTGACCTTTTGCTTTTCATTTTCACTAAGACAGTTGTCATTCTCCTGTTTAAAAAATGTTTACCATCCAGTCAGGAAGTAGAAATAATACCATGTGACTCAAGCTAATAACTGCATACCACAAATGTCAAATAGAGATAGATCAGCAAGATAATAATTCACAATTAAAGCGAGGCTAGATATGCAGAACCAGCACATTAAGAACAAGTTTATTTCCTTCATTGCAGTGGTGGAATCCCTCCACTGCCACAAAAACTGTGCTACCAATCTCTTTATGTAGATATTAACAGGTGCTCAGATACCACTCTACGAGGGTAATGCAAGAACCTGAATTGAATTCAAACCCCATTAGTAGAAAAATATTTCTTTTTTATATTATCTAGAGGTTGTGTGGCTCTATGGCCTATTTATTATTTTAGTTAGAGATGATGGATAACCGTAACGGATATTTACATCTATGCCAAAGGCACTGGGCATCTGATGAAATACAGCACATGATTATAACTAAAAAGGTCAACTGGCCTAGTGGTCAATGGGAAGGTTAACAAAAAGAGACAAAGGAAAAATTCAGACCTACTCCCAAGCTTAAGAGTAAAATGCAGCTCTCTTCCATTGGACATTAATTGCAAAGGAAACCAAAATGCAAAAAGCCCAATGCAGAAGGATGCCATACGTCTTCTTTAGTTTGACTACAAGAGTCATGGACCACTGAAGAAGGAGCTCTCTCTCGTCCTTTCAGGATTATACAGTGAGATGGCCAGCAACTCCACCTTTACTGACTGCAGTTACCATGCTGGGATATAGTTCCCTCAGATACCACTAAGACCTATCGGAGAGCAAAGTGAATAGCAGACTGCCAGTGGAGGCGTGTGAAGGCCTTTGAGAAGTCTTGTTGGCAAGCAGCACTCAAATGGTTCACAGATAAAGTACATAACAAGCCAAACCCACTGCAATGGCCACGAAGGCATACACCATTGTGGCTAGGTCCATGTCTAAAATAGAGAGCTCAACGTCTAATATTTTTTAACTAACACAGCCACTGTAAAAACCTGGACTTCAGCCCATTGTGAAAAATGGCACATAACATTTTGCAATATATCAACTTTCCCTCGGCATGCCCCATTAATCAACAAGAATTGATTAAATAGTGAGATCCTCCAGCTTTTTTCTCCCACCAGTAAGACCTCCTTGTCTGGGTTCAACTTCAACTCCAGTTTTTTGCACTCGCACAACTATCCAACGCACAACCCTACATTTTATGAACAGTTCAAAGCATTTAAAAACTAAACAATGAAGCTAAATATAAAACAAGCAAACAAACCCATTTGTTGCAGAGAACAAGTGGTACCTGAATTATGAGAAGAGGCTTTAAATGATTTCTTAAAAAAAAAAAAAGCTTTTATAAAAATTAAATGTTGATATTTATGCTTCTAATATGTTGAAGAAACATCAATACATTTGGCATAGATGTGACCATTAAGAAAATGCACTAAGACCATGACATACATCAATGTTCCGTGCGATAAATGTCAATAATAAATTCTCCATATTTCTGGCCGAATGGCTTGGCGCATGTTGCATGGCTAGTGCATAAGACATGCTATTTTCTCTTGCATGGTGCAAGAGATCAAACTCAGAGGCCAATGGCCAGATTCTGATGTCAGTTCCAGAAGCATATGATGGAATAACTCCGTGGATTGCAGAGTTACTCTGGATATGCATCAGAATGCTTGAGATCAATATCTGTCCCTACAAGTGCATCAAGGGATGATTTTCCTTCACTTGATGTGCAAAGCAAAAGGGGTCATGCTAGGAGCATTGATCTCCTGAGGGAAGACAAGAGCAAAAAACAACAGTGGGGAAGTGTTTAATCTTGTAGCATTAAGGCGACCCATCAATTTGCTTAGCACTAGTTGTCACAGTGTACAAACTGGCAGTTGTACCATTGCTTATCCAAACAGATGCAGCTTATTTTGTGAAAAATAAGGATTCTCATAGCACCATGGAGATATGTTGGATTAAAGTAATGGCTGAGGTTGCAGGATTCCTCTCTCACTTGTATTAAACAACGACTGTCTGTCCAATGATGATGTCTCTGAATAGCTAAGGGCTTGTTTACACTACAAAGTTTTGTTGACAAAACTTATGGCAACACCCAAAAGTCAACAAAACAAAAATTGCCAAAGGGTGTTCACACTTGCTCCCCTGTCGACAGATCACGTCCACATTGGGGACACCATCATCGACAGGGTGAGCAATGCACCATGGGTATGTATCCCATAGTGCAGTGTTGTGGGAAGGAAGAGCTGATTGCTGCGCATCTTGGGATTCACTCCCAGTTCACCCACAGCCCCCTCAGCTGCCGAAAGCAGCATCATGAGTAGCTCTGGGAGCTTTCCATGCTGAGGAATGACAAAGCAGCACAGCTGTCTGTCCCCCGCCCCCTGCAGCAGCAGTCTGCCTGCTGCCAGGGCTGGCCTTACCATGAGGCGAACTGAGGTGGCCGCCTCAGGTGCCAGACTGGGGTGTGTGTGAGGGGGGGGACCACTAGGACCCAGAGTGTAGAAAATTGTGTCTGCTGCTGGTGCATATGTATTCTCTCTGCTCTAGATGCACAGAGATGGTGGAGTGCTGTGCTGGAGGAAGGAGGGCACAAGAGACATAACAGGCAGGCAGGAGAAAAGGTGAGAAGGAATAACAGAAAGCAGCAGGAGCTGCAGGGAGAGAGAGGAGATGAGCTTCTTATGTACCTCTCTAGCATCCCTGGATTGATTAACACCAGCTTCTCAGGGAGCTTCCTGTTTCCTACTGCTTCCCTGAACCCACTTGAGGAGAACACGCAGTCAACTGAGTCAGTTGGATCAGTCAATAGTTGGAGTCAGTTAGGCCCTTAAGACGCTGATATCTTCCCTCACTCAGGCCCTGCTACCAGCCTGCTTATTTGTCCCCTTCAACTGAGTGTTGAGAGCCACTATAGCTGGCACAGAACAGCAGTCATGAGTGAAAGAAGAAAACGTCCCTCTGGGGCGGCATTCAGAAAAAGAAAGAAAGCAAAGGAAGCTTTTCTATCTAAGCAGGAAGGAGCTCTCCTGAGAGACAGACACAAATGTTCCAAGTGAGCCTTCCGGCTCCAGTGAGGATGTGAGTGGTGAGAAGATGCCTGATCTTCCCATTAGTCAGAGTGCAGGTTACTGGCAGCTACAGCAACATCCATATCTCCATCTCAAATGGATGTAACCATGCACATTCCTGAAGAAAAGTGTAGATCAGAAAAGAGTGTGGTGGAGGCGCAAGAAACAGCTGCTGCTGAGTTTAGTTCCTTAAATCTAGATGATCCAGGACTGTGGCCCCACTTGAGCAGCAGCCTGAGGGACTTCCTTGTACTGCCTGGGCCACAGCAAGTGAAAAACTTCATGTTCCTCAAAGACAACGAAAATAGAAGTTGCCATCCAACACATTACTGGTGTGAAATCCCCAGTGGTGACAGAGTGGAGAGGCCATGGCTTATGTACTCAAAAACCCAGAATGCTGCATACTGTTTTTGTTGCAAACTCTTCCAGTCTAATGTTCCAGCCACATTGGGTTCTACAGGAACAAAGGACTGGAAAAATCTGGCTAGAAATCTCTCATGCCATGAGGAGGCAGCAAATCACCAGAGAGTATTCCATAGATGGAAAGAGCTTGAGATGAGACTAAGGTTAAAGGCCACCATAGATGATCAGCATCAAGAGAAGTTTGCACAGAGTCTCTTTACTGGCAAAATGTTCTGAAAAGGCTCATTGCCACTGTGAGAATGCTTGCAACCCAAAACCTAGCACTGCGTAGCACTTCAGATCAGATGTATATGCCAAAGAATGGAAACGTCCTTAAAAATGTGGAGCTGATGGCAGAATTTGATGCTGTACTCCAGGAGCATCTAAGAAGAGTCACCACCCAAGAAATGTACACACACCACTACCTTGGAAAAACAATCCAAAATGAGATCATACAGTTACTGGCAACAAAAGTCAAACAGAAGATTGTGGCAGATCTGAAGTCAGCAAGATATTACTCTGTTATTCTGGACTGCACACCTGACATCAGCCATATGGAACAAATGACTTTAATGGTGCGTTTTATAACAACAACAGAACCCAGTGAAAATGTCCCTGCAATGGTGACTGTCAGAGAGCACTTTCTAGAATTTTTTGACATTGATGATACTACAGGAGTTGGCATGACAAATGTGCTTCTTAAAAAGCTGGAAGATATGGGAATTGCGATAGCTGACATGAGAGGTCAGGGCTACGATCATGGTGCCAACACGAGAGAAAAGAACAGAGGAGTGCAGACACGGATCCGAGAGTTAAACCCTCGAGCTTTTTGTGTCCCATGCAGTTCTCATTCATTGAACTTGGTGGTTAGTGATGCAGCATCAGCTTCTAGTGAGGCTGCTGAATTTTTTAATG
Source organism: Natator depressus (assembly GCF_965152275.1). Taxonomy (NCBI): domain Eukaryota; kingdom Metazoa; phylum Chordata; order Testudines; family Cheloniidae; genus Natator; species Natator depressus. The sequence continues at coordinate 65,595,096 of NC_134240.1, read as the reverse complement.
TAACTCAAAGCATCTATGTATTTTTCTCTGCATCAGCTAATCAATGGCAAATTTTGAAGCAACATCTGGAAACATCCTCTCTGACACTGAAACCACTGAGTGGAGGCGATAAAGCCTATCAAACACCAAATTGGGAAGATAGATGATGCCATAGTTGCCATTATGGAGGATAATGCTATGACAGCAACTGTTCATGGGAGAACAGTGGCAGAGGGAAATGGAATCACCAGAAACATACATAACTTCAAATTTCTGTGTGGCTTAGTGTTGTGGCATGACATAGTGTTTGAAATAAATGTTGTAAGCAAGAGACTCCAAGGTGTTGACTTGGATATATCTGGAGCAATGGACAACTGGACAAAGCAAAGTCATACCTACAGTCTTACTGGTCAGATGAGGGATTTCAAAACGTTCTGAAGAGTGCACAGAAGTTGGCAGAGGAACTTCACACTGAAGCTATTTTCCCACCCGTTCAAGAATACAAGAGTCACCGAAGAAGACGACATTTTGATTTTGAGGCACGGGATAATCCCATAAGAGACCCCAAACAAGAATTCAAAGTTGAATTCTTTAACCAGGTGCTAGATTGTGCAATACAGTCAGTTGAAGAACGTTTCATGCAGCTCAAGGAACACAGCAGTATATTTGGGATGTTGTATGATATTCCAGAACTCCTCACTATTCCTGAAGAAGACCTACACCAGCAATGGAGGGCACTAGAGACAGTGTTGACACATGATGACATGCGCGATATTGATGCGAGTGATTTAGGCGATGAACTGAAAGCCCTTTCAAGATACATTTCAGCAGGATCAACTCCAAAGGCTGTTCTGGAATATATGTGCACAAATAAGATGACTACCCTCTTTCCTAAGGCTTTTGTTGCTCTGCGCATACTTCTAACGCTTCCTGTAACAGTTGCCAGTGGAGAACGCAGCTTCTCCAAGCTGAAGTTAATAAAAACACATCTACGCTCCACAATGACACAGGAGAGGCTGGTCGGCCTTGCAACCATCTCAACAGAGCATGAGCTGGCCCAGACTGTGGATCTTCAGGAAGCAGTTCAACTCTTTGCAACCAAGGCGGCACAGAAAGCACCACTTTGATTATTCAAACAGATAAAAATGCCAGACAAGAAAAGTTACATTTGCTGTTCAGGTGTTTGAAAGTTAAGTTTCAGAGTAGCAGCCGTGTTAGTCTGTATTCGCAAAAAGAAAAGGAGTACTTGTGGCACCTTCAAGACTAACCAATTTATTTGAGCATAAGCTTTCATGAGCTACAGCTCACATCCGATGAAGTGAGCTGTAGCTCACGAAAGCTTATGCTCAAATAAATTGGTTAGTCTTGAAGGTGCCACAAGTACTCCTTTTCTTTTTACAAGTTAAGTGTTACTTAAAATATTTGAACAAGGCATTTTAAGTTGTTTGTTCTCCTTTATCGGGGTAGGTAGCAGAGCAATACCATGAGAGGAGTAGAACAGGAAGAAGGCAGAACTGAGACCTTTCAAAGTTTTGGCCCAAGTGAGAGGGCCTGAGGGCGTCATTTGAGCTCCCTGCCTCAGGTGCCAAAATGTTGTGGGCCAGCCCTGCCTGCTGCTGTGTTCCTAGTGCAGGGCAGAATAGGAGCATTCTGATGATTTGCTCTTTCTTTGTTCCCCAAACGGAGCAGCACACAGATACTTCCTGGAGCTTTGAAAGGAGAGGGGTGCATGCCTGCAGGGCAGCAAAGATTGAAACACTGAGGAGAACAATCAGGGCAGGCATTGTGGGATACTGGCGGAAGCCAGTTCTTTCGACAAAACAATCAGCAGTGTCTGCACTGGCTCTTTGTTGACAATAAAGGGAGGGGAAACGACAAAAGTCTTTTGTAGGGGTGGAAGTTTTTTGTCGCCAAAACTGGGCGTTTTTCGTGACAAAAGTCCCGTTGTAGTGTGTACTCTATTGCTGTTTTGTCATCAAAAGACAGTTTTTGGTGACAAAAACTTGCCAGTGTAGACAAGGTTAAGAGTCAAAGCCTGTTCTTTAACAACTTGGGATCTGGAATTAAAATCAGGTTTAATATAGAACGCAGAAAGTTGGTTTGCTGGATTGGTTGCGGGAGGCTGTCCAATTGACAGTGGGACACACACTTCATCCCACCCCTGCATGTGCAGAAAGACCCAATAGACAATGGTGGATTCATTGGCTGAACGCTGTGCAAAGAACAGATACAAAAGGACATTGTGAGGGAGCTATGGGGATGGACCCTCTGTGATTGTACACATGCCATATACCCAGAACAAACCTCGATGGGCACAGACTCAGATTTACATTTTGGTTTAGACTCTCCGTGACCATAATGAATTGGACCTCAGATACCTCTCTGAACTCCTGGGTTCCACTGTGCCCTCCTGGCCCCGGGGTAGAAGGGGGTGATATGGATGGAGTGGTATATTGTCTGCACTCCCAGGGCTGTGGACTGGCTCTGCCTTTTCACTAGAGGAAGACCATGATATTGACCTCTTTTAGAGCAGGTTTAAAAACCTTTTTATTTACAGAGGTTTTCAGCCTGCCTCATTGGTTTTAATCTGTGGCTTTATGCTATTTTCATTGATTTATTCTTCTGACAGTTGGACTCATTTTACCTGTATTTGTTTTATTGCAGAGCACCCAGGATGATTTAGCAGATATGTAAATTGTTGGAATATAAATAAAATTATGATGATTTTTTGTTCATATCAGACATTTCGATTTTGCTCATTATAACAAAAAGGGGACATTTGCAAAATTCAGATCCAGATGTGCATTTGGATTCAAAATTGTATATTCCCTTCAAAATTGTATATACCCTTCAAAATTGTATATTCTCAGCCCCTGAGTTTGATTCAGGGATTTGATTATTACTGTTATTATATAGTATTATTTAAACCACAGACACAGTAATGAAATATTTAATTTTCCATGCATTGTGTCTTAAAATATTGAGAGAAATTAATGGTTTAAAAGCAACGACTGAATTTAATCTTGTTAATTTTGCAGATTTTATAAGTATGCTCTCCACCTAGGGTGATCAGATAGCAAGCATGAAAAATCGGGACAGAGTGTTGGGTGTAATAGGCACCTTTATAAGAAAAATCCCCAAATATCGGGACTGTCCCTATAAAATCAGGGCATCTCCACCCCATTATTCAAGTAATTAATAAAAATATTGACTAGTAGCAGAGCCAGGACACAGAACTCAGGGATCCCACTAGACATGTCCTTCTAGTTTGATAGCAAACCACTGACAACTACTCTTTGAGTTCATTTTTTTTCCAACAAGTTGTGCACCCACTTCATAGTAATTTCATCAAAACTACATTTGCCTAGTTTGGTTATGAGAATGTCATGTGGGACTGTGTCAAAAGCCTTACTAAAACTGAGATATATCACGTGCACTGCTCCCCCCATCCAGTGGGCCATTAACTAGGAGAGAAAGAAATGAAGTTGTTTTGACATGATTTGTTCTTGACAAATCCATGCTGGCTAATCCTTACAACCCTATTATACTCTAAGTGCTTACAAATTGATTGTTTAATAATTTGTTCCAGTATCTTTCCTGGTATCAAAGTTAGACTGGCTGGTCAATAGTTCCCTGGGTCCTATTTGTTCCTCTTTTAAAATATAAGTATTAGTTTTCCCTTCTCCAGTTCTCTGGGATCTCACCCACCCTCCATGAGTTCTCAAAGATTATTGCTAATGGTGCTGAGATTTGCTTCAGCTGGTTCCTTGACTTGCAAAAGGGGAATAGCACAAAAATGAGGAAGCTAGTTAAATGGCAATTAAAAGGAACATTCACAAGGGTGAAATGCCTGCAAACTGCCTGGAGACTAACACCATAATAGAGGCTCAAACTAAATATATATCCCTATTAAAATAAGAACCAAAAAACCCACCATGATAACCAGCAGAATAAAAAAAAAAAAAAAAAAGTCTGTTAGAGGCAAAAGGCATCATTTAGAAACTGGAAATCAAGTCCTACTGAGGAAAATAGAAAAGACTAATTAACTCTGATTAGTCAAATGTAAACCTGTAATTAGGAAGACCAAAAAAGAATTTGAAGAGCAACTAGCAAAACACACAAAAACTAGCAGCAATTTTTTAAAAGTACATCAGAAGCAAAAAGCTTGTCAACCAACCAGTGGGGCCATGGACAAAGTGTTAAAGGAGTACTCAGGAAAGACAGGGCCATTGCAGAGAAGCTAAATGCATTCTTTGCATTGGTCTTCACTGCCGAGGTTGTGAGGGAGGCTCCCACACGTGAGCCATACTTTTTAGTTGACAAATCTGAGGAACTGTCCTATACTGAAATGAAAATAAAGGAGGTTTTGGAACAAATTGATAAATAGTAGTGAGTCACCAGGACCAGATGGCATTCACTCAAAAGTTCTGAAAGAATTCCAGATATGAAATTGCAGAACTATTAACTATGGTATGTAACTAGGGTGACCAGATGAAACGGGCAAAATATCGGGACACATGGGAGAAGCAAAAAAAAAAAAAAAAAAAAAAAAAAAGCGGCCGGAGCCGAGTTGCCAAAGCAACAACAACAGGTGCTGGAGTGGCCAAAGCCGCAATATCGGGACAAATGGCATCCCGACCGTGCATCGGTCGGGATGCAGGACAAAGAACTAAAAATCGTGACAGTTCCGGGATGTCTGGTCACCCTATATGTAACCTATTGCTTAAATCAGCCTCTGAATCAGAAGACTGGAGGATAGGTAATGTAAAACCAATCTTTAAAAAAGGCTACAGAAGTGATCCTCGCAATTTATAGGAGGATAAGCCTAACTTCAGTACCGGCCAATCGGTTGAAACTATAATAAAAACAACAGAATTATCAGACACATAGATGAGCATGATATGTTGGGGAAGAGTCAACACAGCTTTTGTGAAGGGAAATCATGCCTCACTAATCTATTAGAATTTTTGAGAGTGTCATCAAGCATGGGGAAAAAGGTGATCCAGTTGAGAGAGTGCACTTGAACTTTCAGAAAGCCTTTGACAAGGTCCCACACCAAAGACTCTTAAGCAAAGTAAGCAGTGATGGAATAAGAGGGAAAATTGTCTCATGGATCATTAACTGATTAAAAGATAGGAAGCACAGGGGAGGAATAAATGGTCAGTTTTCACAATAGAAAGAGAAAACTGACCAAAAGAAAACTGGGCCAAAAGAAACCTGATGAGGTTCAATAAGGATAAGTGCAGGGTCCTGCACTTAGGACGGAAGAACCCAATGCACAGCTACAGACTAGGGACCGAATGGCTAGGCAGCAGTTCTGTGGAAAAGGACCTAGGGGTGACAGTGGACGAGAAGCTGGATATGAGTCAGTAGTGTGCCCTTGTTGCCAAGAAGGCCAATGGCATTTTGGGATGTATAAGTAGGGGCATAGCGAGCAGATCGAGGGACGTGATCGTTCCCCTCTATTCGACATTGGTGAGGCCTCATCTGGAGTACTGTGTCCAGTTTTGGGCCCCACACTACAAGAAGGATGTGGATAAATTGGAGAGAGTCCAGCGAAGGGCAACAAAAATGATTAGGGGTCTGGAACACATGACTTATGAGGAGAGGCTGAGGGAACTGGGATTGTTTAGTCTGCAGAAGAGAAGAATGAGGGAGGATTTGATAGCTGCTTTCAACTACCTGAGAGGTGGTTCCAGAGAGGATGGTTCTAGACTATTCTCAGTGGTAGAAGATGACAGGACAAGGAGTAATGGTCTCAAGTTGCAGTGGGGGAGGTTTAGGTTGGATATTAGGAAAAACTTTTTCACTAGGAGGGTGGTGAAACACTGGAATGCGTTACCTAGGGAGGTGGTAGAATCTCCTTCCTTGGAAGTTTTTAAGGTCAGGCTTGACAAAGCCTTGGCTGGGATGATTTGATTGGGGATTGGTTCTGCTTTGAGCAGGGGGTTGGACTAGATGACCTCCTGAGGTCCCTTCCAACCCTGATATTCTATGATTCTAAAAATAGCAGGGTCCCCAAAGGATCAGTGCCGGGACCTGTGCTGCTGTTCAACATACACATAAATGATCTGGAGAAGGGGGTGAACAGTGGGTTGCAAAGTTTGCAGGTGAAACAAAATTACTCAAGATAATTAAGTCCAAAGCAGACTGTGAAGAGTAACAAAGGGGTCTCACAAAGCTGTATTACTGGGCCACAAAAACAAAATGACAGATGAAATTCAGTATCGATTAGTGCAAAGTAATGCACAATGAAAAACATAATCCTAATTGTACATACAAAATGATGAGGTCTAAATTAACTGTTACCACTCAAGAAAGAGCTCTTGGAGTCATCATGGGTAGTTCTCTGAAAACATCCGATCAATGTACAGTGGCAGCCAAAAAAAGCTAACAGAGTGTTAAGAACTACTAGGAGAGAGAAAAATAATAAGACAGTGTGACACAGAGGCCCAATGGTGGTTCATTACTCACGTCAGCAACTCTCATCAGGCATGACATACTACACTTAATGCATGGTTGTCATGATATCTACCCAAATGGTATAATGTAATATATCACTGGAAAACTAATAACACACTAATAATTAATGTTGTTGTGTATAGGTTGTGTAATTCAGTAGTATCTATGGAGTTAGTGGGTTTGGATCCATATCCAAAATTTTGTGGTGTTTAGATCTGGTGTTTTTGTTCTGCTCAGATCGCTAATAATTACATATAGGATAGAGCATTGAACTGAAACCCAGGAGACCTAGTTCTATTTGTGGCTCAGACACTGACCTGGTGGGTGACCTTAGGAACTTAACTATTTTGTGCCTCAGTTTCCCTATCTGTTAAAGGGGTATAATGCTACTTTAAAAGCACTTTGAAGCCTATGGATGAAAAGAACTATTTAAGAGCTAGGTATTATTATACACGCATTTGAAAGCAAGCGGGCGTTGTGCATTATGAATTGGTTGTTTCAAAATACATTTCTTAAAAAGTCCCCAAGGCACACAACCCCCCTGTTTAAAAAAAATATTCAAAATTGTCATATGCATAGGGCCAGAATTTGTTTACTGTGTCACTGGAGTAAATCTCTAGTAACTCCATTAACTTCAGTGGAGTTACTCTGAATTCACTTCAATGTAACAGATCAAAATTTGGTCCTGTACATTAAGTACTGTAATTGGTACCTGTTTTGAAGAATCCTTCAATAAATTTCTATTAATATTTTATGAAGCCTCTCCATATATTTATCTCAAATATTACAAAATTAGTCAGATAAATACTAAGGGAATCTGAGGAATGTGATTAGAGACTTTAAAAAAAATCGCTATAAAGAATATTAGAGTTACAGCTAAGAGTTTGACTTTTCAGAATCTCCTTGCTTTGAGTCTGAAGCTCTGTTCTGACTGTCCTTGACTCTGCCTAATCATTGCAGCACATATGGTATGTAAAAATCACCCACTGCTTGGAGATCCCTACCATCTAGACCCAACAGGAGCAAAGGACAATGTCAGAACAGATATTTAGCTTTAACTTTGCAATACTGTGCTTCTGTGGGTTTAAGACTGAAAATCCATTCCTCTACCCCATCTGCAATTCACCACATTGCACCTATTGCAATGTATTTCAGGGGGCTTCAAACAGTGGGTGATCTTACAGACCATATGTGCTGCAATCCCTAGACGCATTGAGGCACATTAAGGATGGAGCGTCGGATGGAATTTGCAGACTGAACTCAGTCGTCTTGTTTTTGTAGGTTCAGCCTAGACCCCAAATGTTACTTTTGTGTTGCTTTAGGAGGGTTTTTACACAGATGGCACAGAGTTAATCAATCAGGAGCTTATGTTCAATTTCTCAAAATGACTTTACGAAACAGTTGAGACGACAACAACCCACCAAAGTATCAGGGTTGAAAACAAACCTCAGTGGGCTTCTATTCGACTCCATTTTAGATCACTGGGAATGCAACCTGTACAAAGGACTGCCGAGTCAGGTTATTGTTGAAAAAGTCACTTCCCTGGAATAGTTCAGGTGTAAACTGAAAAATAAAACTAAGGAATTTCATCAAGTTTGGAACATTTCCATCTTCCAGATTGACACAGTAGTGCAGGACACCTAGTCTACAGTATTCACTTATTGTGAGGTTGTATCCTGGCACATATAATTGACCAAGGGTACAAAGTGCCTGTGGCTTTGTACTAACCAATTTGAAGGAATGAGTATTTGTATGAAGCCTTGTCCAATTTTAGAACCAATCTCTAACCAAACAGCTTCAGATACTTTCCATAAGCTTTAGAGAAGTCTCTAAATTGTGCCAGCCTCTTTGAAGTGACTGCAGCTTCAGTCTGTTGAATATTCTAATCCTATCATTGCATCACAGAGGTGGGCAAACAAAGGGCCACATATGGGTATGGAAATTGTATGGTGGGCCATGAATGCTCATGAAACTGGGGGTTGGGCTGCAAGAGGGGCTGAGGGCTCTGGCTGGGGATGCAGGCTCTGGTGTGCGGCCAGAAATGGGGAGTTCAGTGTGCGGGAGGGAGCTCTGGGCTGGAGCAGAGGGTTGGGTTGCAGAGGGGAGGGCTCAGACTGGGGATGCGAGCTCTGGGGTAGGGCTGGGGATAAGGGGTTGGAGGTGCAGGAGGGAGCTCTGGGCTGGGCTGGAGGGGTTCGGAAGGCGGGAGGGGTTTGGGGTCTGGGGCAGGTTCAGGCTCCAGGTGGCGCTTACCTCAGCAGCTCCTGGAAGCAGCAGCATGTCCCCACTCTGGCTTCTATGCGGAGACGTGGCCAGGCGCCTCTGCGCGATGCCCCGTCTGCAGGCGCTGCCCCTGCAGCTCCCATTTGCAGCAGTTCCTGGCCAATAGGAGCTGCGGGGGCGGCACTTGGGGCAGGGGCAGCGTGTGGAACCTCCCGGCTGCCCCTGTATGTAGGAGCCGGAGGAGGACATGCCGCTGCTTCCGGGAGCCGTGCGGAGCCATGGCACACGTGGAGAGGGGCAAGCCTCTGACCCCACTCCCCAGCTGGAGTGCCAGAGCGGGGCAAGCCCTGGATTCTGCTCCCCGATGGGAGCTCGAGGACCGGATTAAAACGTCTGTAGGGCCGGATGCAGCTCCCAGGCCGTAGTTTGCCCACCCCTGTTGTGTTGTCTTTTTTTTTTTCTTTAAAAAAAAAAAAGATTAAAATGGACTAATCAACTTTGGAGATAGAGGAATATCTGCTCCAAGTCTAAGAGTAGAGCCCTAATATATGCGCATACACACTTCTGATAGGGGAAAATAATTCTAGTAACAACAAGTTACATTTACAAGATCAACAGGGCACTGTTGTTACCAGTTGTATTACCATAAATGTACTAGGCACTGTACAGACCTACAGCTAGTTACAGTCCTTGCCCCACAGAGTTAAAACACTGTGGGTGAAATCCTGGCCCTATTGATGTCAATGGCAAAACTATTTTCAGTGGGGCCAAATTCTGCCACCCTTACTCATATTAACATCTTGCTCCACAAGTAATCTCCTTGATTTCTATGGAGCTCTGCTCAAGGGTGGCAGAATTTGCTCCCATTAGATTACCAGTAGTTAAGAACATATTTAAAATAGCAGTGAACCTATTCCTTTAATCAGGTTTACGTGTCAATACAGACTGAGCACTGTGAATAAAGAGAAGGAGAGAATTCCATAAGGGAGGAATATACAAACAGAATGCTCTGGGTGATTTTGATATGAGATTATAACCTGGACAGATTAAGAAACAAGATAATTCTGATATAAATGAATGTTCAGGAGTAGGGTCACTTGCTAATTAAACTAGACCATATCCATGGAAGGACTGGAACACAAATTAAAGAATTTTAGTCAACACATAACAAGGATAATTTTCAAAACACTGGTTTAAGAGTTGGACACAACAATAATTTTTCATGTAATGTTTTAGGTCTCATGGAAGAATATCCTACTCAGCAATGTCAACATTTTAATGGTCTGCCAATTTTTTTCCTCTCTCTCTCTCTCCACTCTCCCTCTATGCTGAAACCCTAATCTGCACAAATTTGTCAGAGTAGCAGAATCCCATATTACTGAGATTATATTTGATTTCCCCATAGTCTTGATTTTCAAACACTTCTAAACATCCCAATGAAGGAACCCTTTGTAGTTTATCAATCCAGGGCAGTGGACAGGCTCACACCACTAATCAAACTGGGAATTACACAAGGGCCTGATCCATAGCCCATTGAAGTTGACGGAAAAGCTTCTAATTGGGTCATGCCCACAGTGAACATGCAGTATATGTAGACAAGATCAGAACTTGGTTACATCCACTTTCACACTCAATGTGTCTGAAAGCACTTTACAAAGCAAAGAGTTAGATACTGACAGCACATTGACTATGTAGGTTAATATGGCACACTGCATTAACACGCCTAACACCTTGCTTATTGAACATTTTCTGTGGAAAGCATTTCTTGCCACGATATTAGGATTCTCTTACTCTTTTTATGAAGTGCCATGGGATCATTACCTTCAGTCTCAGACACCATGGTTACAAGTGTGGTATAAGAACCCAAATAGAATGGAACAGAATAGGACTCCTGTTCCACGTTTATTCTGTAGGGAAGCATTCCTACCAATGTAGAACTACACTAGGATTACATTTCAACATCCACACAACATATAGGAAGGAAGACACAACCATATGACCAAAATACCAGAGGGCCACCAGCTGACCTACTGTAGACTGAACCATACCATATCTCTTGCTTTGGCAGCTACATACATGGAGATTTGATGAAGCTGTTTCAGTAGGCCAAAAGAGTTTTACTAAATGAAGCCCTTAGTCAGTTTATTACCATTTAAGGACTCTACTGTGTGTTCAATTTTTTAAAGGATGATTCTATGCACTGATAAATGTGAGGATTTAGTCAGCATCCGTTTGGTTATTACTGAGCACTGCAGGAATTTGTGCCAAGGAGCCAATCAAATCTACATACGCTAGACAGTGATCTACCCAGGGACATTTCTCTCCAGCTTAATTATTTATAAGGCATTGATCATATCTAAGCGCTGCTTAGATATTTGGGAGTCCATCTTATTTACAGAAGTTGTAACAGTAATTTTTGCTGAATGCATGCATTTTGGCAAGATGCCTTAAATATTCTGTATCTGACCCCCCATCCCCCCTCCTCTGCCCTCCCACAACACAGAATGGGGCATTTCACTTCTTTCCAGGGCAGAGTGCAAAAATCTAATGGATATTGTCAACTGAACATTAAACGCATTGTTAATCATTAAATCAACTTTTAAAGCACGCCAAAAGAGTGCTTAAAAAAAAAAAAAAAAGTGAAGACACAGGCTGTACCTTCTAGTTTCAGGCCTCAATCTGCAAGCTGCTCTATGCTCATAGTCACATGCAGCTTGCTGGTGTATGGGTTTGTCCTGGCAGACTAGCGCTTTAATTCAATCACACAACAAAGAAAAATGGGAAGAGTGGAGAGAAAGGACAAGGGTACAATAGTGCCACACAGTTAACCATCAAACCCTTCACATACCTTGGCAATTCCTTTAAGTTTGCTATATTTTATATATAAACTTCTTGAAGGCAAAACAACCTAAGCTAGCTTTTAGGAGGGACTTGAGGCCCTACTTCAGCAAAGCACTTAAGTGTTTGCTTACATTCATCAATAATAAGCAAAGTGCTTAAACATGTTCTGAAGTACCACTGAAGTCAATAAATGGTCCAAGCGTAAATTAAATCCATGGGATTTGAGCAGGTTTAGGGAGGGCACTCCATGTATAGGACAGCATGGAAGAAAGCACTGGGTCTGGACAAGGCTGATTTTAAGTTACAGTTCAGTTCTCATATTTATGGTATCATCATAAATAATATTTAAACTAGCTATCATAGACGCACATCCTCAGCTGGCCTAAATTGTCAGTGTTCCATTGGCGTCAACGTGGCTATGACTGTTTAGACCCGTTGAAGATCTGCCCCATATAAGAATTTGAAACTCGATAAATTCAGACAGGAAATAAGGCCTAAGTTTTTACCAGTGAGAGTAAATTAATCACAGTAACAATTTACCAGGATTTGTGGTAGAACACTGGCAATATTTAGATCAACACTTGATTTTTTTCTAAAAAGTTCTGCACTAGGAATTATTTTGGGGACATTTTATGGCCTGTATTATACAGAAGGTCAGACTAGATGATCACAGTGGTCCTTTCTGTCCTTGGAGTCTATGACTCTATATCAGGGATTGGCAACCTTCGGCACGTGGCCCGCCAGGGTAAGCCCCCTGGCAGGCCGGGCCAGCTTGTTTGCCTGCTGCGTCCGCAGGTTTGGCCGATCGCAGCTCCCCCTGGCTGCGGTTCGCCGTTCCAGGTCAATGGGGGCTATGGGAAGCAGCGGCCAGCACATCCTTTGGCCCACATCGCTTCCCGCAGCCCCCATTGGCCTGTGGCGGCGAACCGCAGCCAGGGGGAGCTGCGATCGGCCGAACTTTCGGACGCAGCAGGCAAACAAACTGGCCCGGCCAGCCAGGGGGCTTACCCTAGCGGGCCACGTGCTGAAGGTTGCCAATCCCTGCTGTATATTCTGCTTTAACTTTCATGTAATATTTAAAACTATTCTGTTTAGGGGTTTACTTTTAGAACATTGGCTTGTGACAATTGTTGGAAGAGTCAGCAAGCTCCCCCAAGCCACATATGGTGAATAAACTGTAACCTTTTAAGATTTCCAACCAGTGTGATAAATAATACTGAATTAATAATGCAGAGAAAGAAAGGCAATGTTTATCTTATTATTCTGCTTCGGGGGGAAGAAGCTAGGTAGCAGATTGTCATCTAGGTGAGCTTGTTGCTCATTTTTAGTTTTTCAGGGTTGTTTGTTTGTTCTTATGGGTCATAATAACGTTTGTAAGAGAAATAAATTGCATTTTCATGGGAACCCAGAGCCAGGGTGCTAGGTAAATGCAAAAAGTGAAGATAAAATTTGGATTGGGCTCACACCATGCTTTAAGTCTTGAGAGTTTAAAAACATTCCTTTAACACTACAAAAATTCAGTCCTGGCAAGCTGGGAGAAAATAAATTGTACACAAAATTATTCTGATTTGATTTATAGTGCTTTTTCCTATTGGAAAACTTTATTGTGAGACGCTTGCCAAGGTCAGTGCTTCTGTTTTCAGATTTCTTTATGAAACAGGAAGAAGCAAGCTACATTTTCAATTTTTACAGTCTTTGGCACCATGCCAGCCAGTAGGCATTCAAGAGGTGTTCTGTAATTCATTCAACTATAACAAAGTTTTGTTAAAGGTATGCTAGCAGATTCTGTTCTAGGTTGTGTTAATAAGTAACGTTCCATTAAATCAGCCACTGTCATGTTAAAGGAAGATCTACGCGTTCTGTACACCTTTGTAACAATAATACTTGACAATAATTATAGTGACACCTAACTGTAGGTGGTCCAGTTAGCATGAATAGCACAATATTTCTTTTTTATAGATGCTTGAGCAAACTTGTTAGAGCATTTTACTGAGGCTTGAAGGAGATTATGATAGGCTAAAATCTCATCTGTTTTCAGTTCTCTCTTAAAATTATCGTTTAAGAGAATGCCTATTCCTGCATATATCCGCGCGTACACACACACACACACCGCATTGAAAGAACTACAAAGGCAGAATGCTCAGCCCAGAGAGAAAATGGAATGTGGTGTTGTGCTCTGTAGTGGCCTGTACCTGTACCAGCCTGTTCTGGAAGCACTATCAATAACCTAGAAAGCTATGCTAAGTGTTCATCTGAAGGGGTGGCTGCCATGATGCTAGGATTCTAGTAGTATGGGATTGCAAATCAACTTGGGGATTTTCAAAAAGGGAGTTACGCACCCAAATCCCATTGAAGTTGAGTGGGAGCTGGGTGCTTAGCATCCTGTAGCGCCTTGGAAATTCCCAGCCCAAAAACTCTTATGACAGCCATGTTATCATGCGGCCAGTTGGCCATATTCTTTTCTGGTGTAACTCCACCGATTTCAATCGGCAAAGAATTTGGCTCAGTATTTCTAATAGATGTCTGTAGTCCCGATCATACTTCCTTCCAGTAGATATATATATGGATGGAACCTTCTGCACTGGCATCCTGGTCCATTTTGACAGCTGCTTTTGAGGCAGAAGCCTTTAGCCAAGGGGCAATGCTTCCAGGGAAAGACAGCACAAAGAGCTGGAGTGAATAGTGGGGGACTCAGGAGCTAGTGCAGATTTTAGGGGAACCACAGATCCTGGGTATAGAAGCCCTTTTTGGATTCCATATTTTTCCCCGGGGGTGGGGGTGGGGGGAGGAGGGGGAGATAAAACCAAGCCTCTGGCAGAAGAACTCAGAGGAAACCTTGAAGCTAATCTAGATGGGTGCTCTGCTGACTTCTGTGACACTATGCATGGACACAGGGATTGGCCAACATGGAAAAATTGCAGAATTAGAGCCTTTGTGTGGGGAATCAAGTTTTCCTCTGCCATACTCTTCTCCTGAAGGTTCACCATGAAGGCACAGTCTGTGCATCGATGTGAGTGAAATCCTGGCCCTACTGATATCCGGTTTTACCATGGACTTCAATGGGGCCAGACTTTTACCAAGATAATGCCAGTATTTCTGTTGTATTTCCCTGGCTGCACCTAAGAGGTGTATCTATCATAACACTGCAAACTTATTAACTTGCTCTACCAATTCACAGCCCAGGAATGAATTTGTATAACCCTGGTTTAAATCAGTTGGCACTTTCGATTTCAGAGGAGGAATCAAAACTGTATTCCGGCCAGTTCCAGACGTTCTTTCCTCTTCTTAAATCAATCCTGTAATTAAAATTGGCTGTGTTGTTTGCTTAATGAAATTTCATATTCCATAGTCAATAATGCAAGCATGCTGCTTTTAGCATTCTCTGAAATCCAAAACAGCTGAGTTATTAATGTCAGAAAAGCAGTTACTGCTCAGACTAAGCAACTAATACTCCTCATGATGTTCATTGGCACTAACCATATATTATGGAATCATTAAGAATTATGATAATATGCCAAGTCTCTGTCATTTCTTTGCATGTATTTTCTCCCATGGCTTTGTATATGCTGTACAGAACTTGCAGCACAGCGTACTGCTATCCAGACATGTACCACCCCATCCTATGTTAATGCAGTGTTAAGACGGAACTGAAATGGGACAGTTGCAGTTCTCACCACAATGTGTGAGCTTGCCCAAACGGCGCATAGCTTCAATAATGTCCCTCTCACACTCTGTCCATAAAGTCATTTTCTTCAGCCCTCTTTCTGACAAGTCACCCTTTCATGGAAACCCTCCACTGACTCCACATTAGCTTTCCACATCAAGTTCAATTTCTTGTTATTGTTTTCAAGGCCCTTAAGCATTCCACCAGGACTTTCATCTCTGTCCTTGTCTGCTATCATGTTCCCTCTCACACTCTTCACTTCACCCATGACACCAACCTTGTTTCTTTTCTCACATCCTTACCTCCCCACTGCCTTTGTGGATAGAACAATTTCCCAACCCCTGTTCACCAAGATTCCTCCTTCTCCTCATGCAATTCCCTCCTAAAACCCCACATCTAAAGACTCACCTACAATCAGTGAGTTAATTCACAGATTTTTTTGCAACCCCCCCCCCCCCCCGAATTCTTGAAATTTTGATGAAATTAAAGCCAGCTCTAATCTAAATGGTGACTGACTGACTGGTTACTTCAGACAGAGACATATACCACTAAAAGGGGGAAGGAAAAGCATGTGTCATTTTGAAGTCTTTTTTTACATTATTATGAGGGAACAAAGCAAGTAAATTCCTTTTAAGATCAACAGTATTTTTTCCATTCAGCAACAAACCAAAAAAGGCTGAACTGAGTGTCCGTAAACTTTCCACAAATATTTCCCTTTGGCCTAAGACAGAGAATGGAAAGATCTCCTAAAGGAGATTAGTTAAAATGAAGTAGTTCTGAGTCACTGAGAAAGAGATAGTTTAACTACTGCATTCACTGTGGGCTCCATTCTGATCTTGTCAATGGGCAGCAAGTTTAGTTAATGGGAGTCTCATCACTGACCTTAATGGGTGTTGCATTGGGCCCACTGAGCAATACTTTACTCTGTAAATATATTTATTTTGACAGGACTACTCATAGAAAAAGATAGCCATCCTCAAGCTGAGTAGTATCAGAATCTGACCCTGCATCACTTCACCTACCACAGAAATTAATGCAGCTACTTGCAGGGTGGAAGGTGAAAGACCAGGAACACTGCATGAGAGAGTTTTAACGAGATAGAACAAAAGTAATTTGTTCAATTAAACAAAGAAAATATAAATGTCTGAGTAGAACTTAGCCAGCACATCCACCCTCAAACAGCCACTCTTGTGAAGAGGGCCATGGGATTGTCAGTGACTAAAAGGGCTCAGTGTCTTGATTTTCCTTATCTGAGCCTGACATATCTCTAGCACTATATCAGGGCATTGGTTCAATACAGATTCACAGGGAAGAATTCCACATGCTGAATCACAGGCCCCTACTTCAGCAGCACTTTGGCTTCCACTAGAGTTCTCAGTGCTGATCAGCACATAACACAAGATCTGATCTGGACTAACCCTTCTTAGTTTATAAGATCTGACAAGTTCACAGCCTGAAGTGATGTGGCCATAGGCACTTCTGCATGAGTGTTCTCTCCCCCCTCCCCAACCCAGCAGTCCAGCATAGAATTCATCATTTAAGCTTGTGACAAACTGACAAAATCCAGTAAATATCAAACCAAGCCTTCCATTCTGTCCTGAACTCACCCTGTTATGCTCAAGCATTACAGTATATATCTGCAAAAAGAAAAGGAGTACTTGTGGTACTTTAGAGACTAACCAATTTATTTGAGCATAAGCTTTCGTGAGCTACAGCTCACTTCATCGGATGCATACTGTGGAAACTGCAGAAGACATTATATACACAGAGACCATGAAACAATACCTCCCCCCACCCCACTCTCCTGCTGGCAATAGCTTATCTAAAGTGATCACTCTCCTTACAATGTGTATGAGAATCAAGTTGGGCCAGGAGAGTGGGTTTGTGTGTCGGAGGGTGGGGGGTGAGAAAACCTGGATTTGTGCTGGAAATGGCCCCATCTAGAAGGAGCAGGGAATCTATTCCCCATATGGGAATCTAGCCAGCTTCTGCAATGGCATGCAAAAGAGTAGGGAGGAGGTCCTTGAATTCATTCAGCCACATGGGAACCAGTCAGCGTTCTGCCCTGCTTATTAAAAACAGTCCTGCTAGCTGTAACTGGACTTCATATAATGTTTCATGAGCACTCATCTTGTTAAAGAAATATTTTCAACAACAAATAAAAAAAAAAGCAATCTTGTTCTCACCACCACTTCAGTCCACTCACAGGGCACAAGACAGCATTCTCAATTTTATTTAGCTAAAATAGGGGAGGGAGAGAGAGAGAGAGAGAGAGAGAGGATGCACTAATGATTCAGGAAACCTAGGGTCTATTCCTGGCATTGCCACACATCTTGTCTATACAGATTAGCCCTGATTTCCCCCTCCACCCCACTGCCAGCAACTGGTGTAGCTGCATCAGCACAAAATCTTCGTGTAGACACAGAAAACCATGTTTTGTGTCCCTCATGTTTGAAATCAGAATTAGCTCAACTGGTGCAAATCCTGGATTTCCTTTGGGTTTGGTCCTTTGGTGCTGTAATGCCAATGGCTGCAATTGAGGTCAATGCTCAATTTAGATAAGGCCACAGACTTCCTACAGCCTGCCTCATCCGTAAAATGGGGATAATAGCAAATTTTCTGTGAGACTTAACCACGTCTGTGAAGTGCTTGGGGATCGTGAGATGCAAGGTATTAGAGAAGTGCAAAACATTCTCTTTTTTATTACATAGCCTTTCAAAGGTAAATAAATGTCTAGGTTTCCAAGAGCATTAACTTCCAAAGCCATTTTAAAAAAAGGGTGAGTTAAATAGTGTATTTCAAGATGGAAGTGGTCTCTTTTGATAATGGCATATTATCCCCCTACCAAGAAAGCTCAGATTCCAATTAGATGTCCACACTTTAACAACTTGTGAAAAACCTTAAATGTCACATTTTACACATGCAAATGTTGGATATTGTTTAAAAAACAAACAGTCACCTCCTAGCATATGAGCTCAATACGTTTTACGTCAAGGAAGCGAAACATAAATGGCCCTATTCTCCACTCAATTCGTGCACGTAACTCCCATTGACATGAACGGATGCCGCATGCATATCTGACTGAGCTAACTATAGCACTAACAAGAATCTTACAATTATAGACAATTACCTTGGGTTTCTTGCACCTGGCATTTACAAGAAGCCTTTGTTAGCTGGATCCCTTGAAGAAGGGAAGATTTCCCTGTATGTAGAGGCCTCCACGCTCCTCAAAATTTAAAAAAGTCCTATTAAAAAACCCCTCACCTACCTTTAATTGCTTGAGAGAAGGATCTTAGGCCTTCTTAGCCCAGGAAAATGAAACATTCTTTTCCAAATTACATGGAAATCCTTACTGAAATTATGAGCTTGATTGCCACTAGTCCCATGCAGGTGTGTGAGATGGAGACATTTCCCCACATTTATGCCCTGCACATAGCTAATAACCGTGTCGAGTCAGTACTGAGGCAACTCAGAGCTGCTCTAGATCTACAGAGTAGGCATGGAAGAGCGTGGTGAAGGTAAGGGGATAGTCATGTTCCTGTCCTCATTATTTTATGGGCAGCTGGTAGTACCCCTAAAATTTAGGGTGCATTAAACTTTCCATTATAAAAAGATACTTATAACTTTTTTGGAGAAGCAGTAACACCTCTCATTGTTTGAAGCAAGCCTTTGAAAGTCAGCAGGGACAAAGCCCCGAGTTAGAGATATGCCATTTGCTTTTCATATGAAATCCTGTTCAGGTTTGACTGAGTTATTCACTTTTGAAAAATGAAAAGTCCCTTCCCTCATGAGAGTGCCCCAGAAAATTTTTGGCACCAAGCCAAAACAATAATCCAACAGGTTTCTGATGCCAGGGCCATGCCATCACCAAAGCAGCAGAAGCACCACCACGACCACATGTTACATTGAAAACAACAGGAAACTGCTGGAACAGCAGTGATCATAGAAGGGTGTGACGAAAAAAAAAAAAAAGTCAGAGAAAAGCTGGGCTGAGCTCTCACCCCTTTTTCAACCACCCATAAACTTGGCACATGGCCACAGTAGCCCATTCCCACATCAGGCAGAAGACCCCACTCTTGCGCGACAGAGCTGGCCTTGGCTTCCCCGATCAACCCTCAGACCCAGTGGCTCACAGACTCCTCTGGGATAATATTGCTTGCACACATGGATTACGGTGACATCCCCAGGCAATGAGTTCTATAAACTGACTGACTGTGTGTTGTGTGAAGTACTTGCTGATGTTCGTTTTAGACCTACTGCCCGTTAATTTCCCTGGGTGACCCCTGGTTCTTGTGATCTTGTGTTATGTGAAAAGGCAAAACACTTCCCTATTCACTTTCTGCACACCATTCATGCTTTTGTAGACCTCTATCCTATCCCATCCCCCTTTTCCAACCTGAACTGTCCCATTCCTTTTAATCTCTCTGTGACGGGTTGGATCACAGAAAACCCCTTGGGAACTACCAACTGATGTGCGGAGACTACTTCTAACCCATTTTCCCTGCCAGCTTGGAACTCTAGAACCCTGCCTGGTTGTGCCAGACACGCTAGCCTGTTACAAACCCAGACCCAGGTCTGAACCACGTCCCCCAACAGCTGCAGGCTTAACTGAAAACAGTTTAAGAAGCGTTCCTGTCTCTAACACTCAGATGCCCAGCTCCCAATGGGGTCCAAACCCCAAATAAATCAGTTTTATCCTGTATAAAGCTTATACAGGGTAAACTCAAATTGTTCACCCTCTATAACACTGGTAGAGAGAGATGCATAGCTGTTTGTCGTCGTCTCCCCCCCGCCCCCCCAGGTATTAATACATACTCTTGGTTAATTTATAAATAAAAAGTGATTTTATTAAATACAAAAAGTAGGATTGAAGTGGTTCCAAGTAATAACAGACAGAACAAAATAAATTACCAAACAAAATAAAATACGCAAGTCTAAACCTAATACAGTAAGAAAGTGATTACAGATGAAATCTCACCTTCAGAGATGTTCCAGTAAGCTTTTTACAGACTAGCCTCCTTCTAGTCTGGGTCCAACAATCACTCACACCCCCGTGGTTACTGTCCTTTGTTCCAGTTTCTTTCAGGTATCCTTGGAGGGGGAGGGGGTGGAGAGGCTACCTCTTGAGCCAGCTGAAGACAAAATGTAGGGGTCTCCCAGGGGCTTAGATTCTCTTGTGGGTGGAAACTGCCCCCCATTCAAAATCCAGCTCCAGGATGGAGTTTTGGAGTCTCATGGGCAAGTCACATGTCCATGCATGACTCAGTTTTTACAGGCAGCAGCCATTGCCCACATGCTATCTTGAATGTCTCCAGGAAGACTTCTTATGTGGATTGGAGTCTTCCAAGATCTGTTGTCAGTTAAGTGTTTCTTGACTGGGGACTTATTTTGCACATTCCTTTCTCAAGAAGCTGACCAAATGCTTTATTAAGGCTACTTAAACTCGAACAAGTACACAGCCAATATTCATAACTTCTAATACAAAAATGATACATGCATACAAATAGGATGAATACATTCAGTAGATCCTAACCTTTGCAGATCTATGTTACATGGCATATGTAGCATAAAACATTTCAGTTATGTCATATTTACATTCATAAGCATATTTCCATAAAGCATTATGGCGTGCAACATCACACTCTCCTCCTATGGAAGCTGTTCCATAGCCCTAATCATTTTTGTTGCCCTTCTCTGTGCCTTTTCCAATTCTAATACATTGTTTTTTTGAGATGAGGTGACCACAACTGCACACAGTATTCAAGGTGTGGGCATACCATGGATTTGTATAGCAGCATTATATTTTCTATCTTATTACTTATCCTTTTCCTAATGGTTCCTATCATCACTAGCTTTTTCAACTGCCCCTGCACATTGAGCAGATGTCTTCAAAGAATTATCCACAATGACTCCAAGATCTCTTTCTTGTGTGGTAACAGCTAATTTAGACCCCATCATTTTGTATGTATAGCTGGAAAATATAATCCCAATGCGCTTTACTTTGCGCTTAGCATTGAATTTCATGCCTAGTCGTGATCATGACCAGGACATGGGAAGTCTGACCTAGTGGTCAAAGCAGATGTCAGGTCAGATACCGGGAGGTCCCTTTTGAAAATTCAGACTTGAAATTCCTTCACAGACATGAATTTATAGGCAGATCCTCATCTGGTGTAAATCAGCGTAGCTCCATTGAAGTCAATTAGTAATATAACCAGAGTTTTAGGTATTGTACGAGCACAGACTACAGCTAAACCAATTTGTGTCAGCTGAGGGTCTGTCCCTTAAAGTTTGCATTTTATGGTTATTTGTTGCTCTCTCTCTCATATATATCACACCTTGAGAAGTCTTGCCACCATAAAATTCTATAAGTTGAAGTTGTTGCTATACCTTGCAAAGCAGAAAAGTGGAATAAGAAAATAAGAAACACATTTGGCCAAAATAGGCCTATTTAGATCTTTTATTACCCTTCCCATTAAACTCTTGGCTCAGAAATAGCATTTTTTAATGTGACTGTCTCAGAGAAATTGTCTGCAGATTCCAGGTCAAGATTTTGAGTTTACAAACAAAGCTTGAGGGCCACTCAGTGTTTAGTCCATAGCTTTTTGTTGTGGTTGCTAGAAACGGCAAGCTCTATTTTTGAGCTAGCCAGCCTGATGGGATTTAACCTTTCTTTATACTCAGTTCACACATTTCTGAAAATGGGGGCTGCTGGTATTATTAAGGTATAAAAAACAAGAGGCAGATATTCACAGAGCTAGCAATATCCTAGTCTTTGTGGAATGGATATTAAAAAAAAAAAAAAAAAGAAGCCGCTATAGGGAAGTCACTTTAAGTGACTTGTACTGGATGCAAAGTTCTGCACCCAACTTCAGGATTAGTTTCAAGTAATGAAATGTCTGAAGATGTGTAGCTGCTCATGCTCACTCTCTAATTACTGGTGAACCTGAAAAGGTTTGGGGGGTTCAATACAAATGGGCACCCAAAATTTCTAAGCTCCACCCAGTTTGACTTTTCAGTTTGAAGAGTTGGCCTAGAAATCTTGCAACAACAGGCCTTTTCCCCCACCCCCTTTCAAAATTCACTGTTGCTTCCTACTCTGGGCAGGCTGGAAATATTGACTAAATACAAGAAAACAACATGCAGAATTAAAAAGGGCTAGATTTGGCTGCCCTTACTCACAATGAACACCACTTTCCTGCTCATGTAGTCTCACTGAAATCAATAGGACGACTTGTCAATAGGAGGCTCCTCAACCAGAGTAGGAGTAACAGACTCAGGCCCCATAAGACTCAGAATTCCGTTTCTCGTTAAAAGATTGGATTGGTCAAACAACAAGAGTGAACAAGAGTCCAGTCTCCATGGGAGAACAGTTCGCGTTCTCCTGTCTGTACAAAGGACTTCTGTTTCTCTGAGCACAGGGCCCCATCTACAGATTTCTGCTGACATAGCTATGTCAGTCAGGGGTCTGACCAGATGTGCCGGCAAAAGCCCTGGTGCAGATGCAGCTATACTGAGAAAAAAAAATAGTGCTTATGCTAGAACAGCTTAATTCGCTCAGAGGATGTGGGGAAGGAGGCTGGAATAAGCGATGCTGGGAAAAGCACAGCTTTTGTGAGTATAAGCTGTACCAACACTACATGTGCTATGCTGGTACAGTATGCTAGTATAGTTATACGGGCAAGGTGCTTGGAGACCTACCCATTGACAAAGTACACATTCTGCTTTCATAGCTAAACGTACATCAGAAAATCTCAAAAGAATGAAGGGCCAGATTCTGCCACCTTTACTCATTTTGCACATTTAATTTTTACTGTAATACAATGACATAGGACATGCAAAGAGCGTCCCAGAATAGACAGTTATGGTGGACCCTTGTTTGTATCCTAAGCAATGTTTGATGGCATATGAAGTATTCAGATTGAGTAGAACCAGACCCTTCAAATAATTTGAGGCTCATCCTATCACCAATTGCTGGTGGGGTGCATCCTTTCAGGATAGAAAGTAGAAGAGTACAACTTTTCAGCCAGGCCACTGGCTGACAGGATGTAGCATCTCATCAGTATGGATACAGGACTTACTAAACAAACTCATGGCCGACTAACTAGCCTTTTTGAATTCTGCCTTATAGAACGTTCCCAACATGGTAACCCCCATGCAGTCACCACAGCTTTACACTTGTACTCAAAACCTCTCAGGAGGTGCTCAACATTTTTGTGAGGGCAAGCCCAATGTTCACAAAAGCACTTCTCCTGGACTTCAAGAAGCAGCTCCTGTGGATTAGTTCAGAAGAACAGAATTTATTTTCCAATCAATAGATCCTCAACTGCCTTTGATGGCGCTACACCAGCTGAGGATCTGATCCTACATGAGGGGAGAAAGATTTCATTTTAGTTTTTTTCCTAGCTGTATCTCTGTGTGTGGGATTTCTCATGTATGACAATGGACTAAAAGGCAGAAAATAAAAGAATGCCCGACGCAAGTATCAGTTGTCACTAGCACATTAGTACAACCTACAATATGTAGAGATCTTTAACCTAAAGTTAGGTATTGATTTGCTGTCATCTTTGGGAGCACAGTGTATGTGTGTGTATGGGGGGCAGGCTTCAAGTGGATGGAATTTGTGCTGCTAATCCCCCCCCCCAAATTCTCTGTCCTTTGCCTTCCTTTCAGTCCTTGTCTCTGCCCAAATAGCTAATTCTCCCTGCTAAAATAGCTTAAAAACACAACAGTCACAAGACAGTCTTTTCCCCTCAAGAGAAATTCATTTTTAAAACAATAGACTATATAACTGGATTTATGTTTCTATTAGAAATTAAAGTTCTATTTCTGGCAGTGGATACAAGGGAAATGGGGTACTGAAAAGCAAAAATATAATTCTTCCCTTGACTTTAGTCCCCTCAACTTTCCCTCCTTTTACACATTACACAGTGCTTCAGTTCAAAGGCAATACACACAGAGTCAGAAAATCTTGTATTTTCCATGTATTTACATTGGGAGTATTTGTATACAAGCAGTAGTGAATACTGGTCAGGTGCTGGGGACCAGCTTTCCTGTACCTCTGCTAAAAACCCTCTGACAGCTGATAAAACAGGAATTCCCTGCTGCTTGTGAAATACAAAGTGTTGTGAAGAACATGCTTTCCTTTAGGGGAAATATGAGATCAAGTGACCCCCCTGTGATGTGCTGTAATCGATATTTGGAATAACGTAACAACTCCAACCTCTTGGGCTAGATTCAAGAAAAAAAGTCAGGTGTAAATCAGGAATAATTCCATTTAAGTCACTGGAGTTACCAACTGGTGCTAGTGGGAGCTGACAGAATACCTGGTACCACCCCTGCATTGTCCACAGTGCAATCCAACAGATCAAGATGCACTGGGTGATCTTATCCACATGGAAGGTTTCAGGAAACTCTTACCATTGATTTTGTACCCACACAGTTCCACGGGTGACAGACAACAGGAACACGAGTGTAGTTCATCTGCTGGCATTTTTATCACAATGCTGACAACCCTCAGACCAAGTCTTGATGGCAGGGTGGTAAAACCACGACTGGTTGAACTCAGCTAGGGCTCACACCATTGCTAGCATGATGCTGGTGTTCACAGCTGACATCGAGCAGGTCTTTGACTAATGGAAAAATCACAGATTTCGGCCAGGTCTACACTATAAACTTACATCCGTAGTGTAGTAGGAAGAGAGCCTGAGATCTAAGGCCTTGTATCAGAGGTCTGGCTTGAGGCCTGAGCTAAAGTAGCGGGCAAGCTATGCGGATATAAAGCAAAGTTAGCAAAAGTCAGGCTGTGAGCAAACCTCAGGTGCTGCCTGTTTGCAAGCTCACAGAACCTGGCAAGAGCGGGGCTGATCGTGCAGAAACCCACTTTCCTAAGAGGTGCTAGGCATAGAGCACTTGCGCCAACATGTTCCAGAAGCGTGGTACCAGAACACCTGACATCAAGGATGGTACAAAAACCTTCCCCAAGGTTAACAAGAACACACTTGACCCCTCCTAAAAGATAAGGTCAGGATGACAGTGTGATGAAGAGAGATATTTAGATCAAACCAACATGCACAAGGAGATGGGTAATAGTTACTGCCCCCTGATGTGGCTAGTTATGTCAGAGGGGCAGTATGTAACTTGCTTGTATCAGGGTATAAAGAGGTATCTCTGAGAGAGTGTCTTGGTCCAGCTGAGGGGAGTATGAAAAAACCCACCATTCAATGCCATAGGCATACATGTCTTAGTAACCTCGTAGAGTCTGCCAGGTGCTATCACCGTGCTTTGTCAAGAATAAACCTGGCCTGGTGTCTTTGTACCTTAATGGATCTTGTGGTCATTGGGTGGTTCGCTCGAGGTCTGCTGTGCCAGCTATCTGCACAGAACTGAGGCAGCACACAGGGAGAAAATAGGCATGCAGCTGAACATCTTAACAACAAGTATAACTACGTTGCTCAAGGGTGTGAAAAATGCACCCCCATGCGTGACACAGTTATGCCAATTTAACCCTGGTGTAGACAGTACTATGTCAGCAGGAGGACTTCTCCCAATGACATAGCTACTGCCTCGGGGAGGTGGATTAACTATGCTGATGAAAGAAACTCTTCCATTGGCATAGTAGCATCTTCACTGAAGTGCTGCAGCTGCACTGCTACAGTGTTTTAAGTGTAGATCTGCCCTAGATTAAAGCCAATGAGGGCA
The DNA here is from genome assembly GCF_965152275.1 of Natator depressus. Lineage (NCBI taxonomy): Eukaryota > Metazoa > Chordata > Testudines > Cheloniidae > Natator > Natator depressus. The sequence continues at coordinate 65,569,229 of NC_134240.1, read as the reverse complement.
CTAAGCACCCTTCTTTCAGGTTAAATGGAAGGAGCAATCAAACCCCTTTATGGAGTGAAATAGCAGGAAACAATAGAAACCACTGTCCAAGGCAATGGGACCAAATGGGAAGTCCTGATCAGAAGCTTAGTTCTGTGGACTGAGGGGCTCCCCGATTGCAGATACAGGGGCTAAGAGATTCTTTTGGCAAGCAGCACATGTGTTAGAAGGGAGAGAGAGAGCGCGCAATCAGCAAAATAAACAGTTGTGACTATGGCTCCGAGAGGAAGCAAAGAGACAAAGATCCTTGGGGCACAACACTGACCGGAGAGACAGACTTAGAAATTGTGAGCAAAGAAACTGCCTGCTGTTGGTTTCCACTGTGTCCCGGAAATAGGATTTGGAGTACATTCTTTGCAAATTAACAGGATTGAACCAAAGAATATACCTGTCTCACATCATCCATTTCTCCTCCCAATGGGAACAATCCTTCCAGGCCCCAAATATTGGCTAACTGCTTGGCCAAAAAGGGCAACGCTAGCATCCGCGGAGTTATGCCTGCGTCAGAGCAATGAGTGGTGAATTCCCTAAATCCTACATATTCTATAGCCTGACTGAGGAAGCTGTGGCTTTGCAAAATTTGATGTTCCAGGAAGAGGCTATGCTGTTGCTGTGCAGGGTAACCAGAGTGCGTATTCAGTTATGCTTCCTCAGTCAGTCAGTCAAGCAAGGAAAACTGAGGCTCCTGCCTCATTTGGACCTAAGAATCCTGTGTTAACTAGCTGTCATTATTTCAAATGGAAAGTCTGACCCATGGAACTGTTTAGTAACTTGTATTGGGCTGTCCTGTTTATGACGGCTATGTTATCTTGCAACAGTGCCTATAAATAATGTTGCCCCAAACTATAGTTATGTCCAATATTGTGTTAATCCTGGAATCCTAGCACGGTAATGTTATTGAAACAGTGCTTCTCTTTCTTTTCTCGAAGGAAGAAAAATCAGAAAGGAAAAAAAAAATGAATATGATAAGGTTTCTCTTTTCCATCCTGACTTATTTTTTGTCAAGTACAGTGAGTTGTTTGTATTCCGGAAAACTGGCCGCTGCTAGCTGGTGAGCTCATTGCTGTTTGTCCTCTGAAGAGACGCTGAGCCAGATGTGCAGCCTGTGCCAATCAGCGAAGCGTCACTGGAGTAAATAGAGCTATGCTATCTTACACCAGTTATGTACTCTCAGCCATTGCTGAGCATTCCAATATGGAATCTGCTGCAGAAGCCGTTTGCGAGCGACAGATAAAGCAGCAATTATCCAGGAAAGAATACTGTGAGAGTCCCCAGTGCACAGAGGGAAGAACCTACAGTTCAAGGATATGTTGTGAAGGGGCTGAGAGGTAGGCATCTTGTTACACCAATGAGCTTGCTGGCTTCTGGAGAGTCTTCAAGAGGAAAAAAACCCACATATGGCTACACTCTGCCTGGCTAACAGAGCCCTGCACTGGAGTTTAGAGGGACACCAGCCAGGAGGGCCTCAGAGGAATAAAACCTCAGAATGCCTTAAGATGCTCATTGGTGCACTCAGGCTGTGGGGAACAAGGTAGAGTACAAGCTTCTTCACCTGGTGAAAAATGCAGCATACTTCTGCCCATGCATGGAGTAGAGCCCCAGCCCTGCTTACTCCCCCCTCCTTGGGACAGCACATTTCAGGAGCAGCTCTGTACTCCCACAAGGGCACAGGCTGTCTAGACCTGATGTGGCACCAGGAGATCTAGAGAAGCTACTTGTTCCCTTCAACAGCTCAGCTGCCAGAGAGCTGGACAGAACCTAGCCATGAATGGGTTGTTTTTGTTCTTGTTTTTTAAAAAAATCATCATCTTTATTATTAATGCCAGACTATTAAAAAAAATACACAGATAGAATTGTAAACAGATTTCTTCCCTGTGTTTGGGCTATGTGGTTATGTTCTGTGTTTGTTTGAAGCCCGTGTAGTCAAGTGCACTGCCTAACATTCATGATCTATCAAGATACTATTGGATGAGGGTTTCTAACACTGCCAAAAATTAAATGTAGAAAAAAATGTTTTCATTGAATTAAAAACCAATTCATAGTCATTAGCCATGCAGATTTGCTTTCCATTAATATGCCAGCATTTGAACTTAAAATTTGCCTTCGCAAGTATGCACAACTAATATAGCTCACTTGCTAGAATATTCACTCAAAAGCAAATGCAAAAGGATCACACAAGTGAATTTATTTAAAATCAATGGCACCTGTGATTTTTATCCAATTCCTGCACTGAAACAACATTTACACCAGGGCAGAAATGGGGTTAATATTGCTACATTGTGGCATGACAGCATCAATCTGCAGCATGATGTAACATGACAGTGTCATGATATTGCATCCCAGTGTGGTGACACAATGTGAGTAAGTCATGATAAATAATCACACTTTTTGTGTAGCACAACACACACAATCAATCGTAGAAATGTAGGGCTGGAAGGGATTGCAAGAGGTCACCCGGTCCATCCCACTGTGCTGAGGCAGGATTAAGTATACTGTTATGAACTGGGTTAAACCTTGTTTTGGGCGGAGTTAAAACCTAGTTGAAAATGAAGTGTGTACCTGCCCTTCATTTAAGATCGTTGTAAGAGACAGTTAGTGGGACACACCTAACACAAGGCATAGTGGAGTTTTACCAGAAACCAGAGGTTTGGGGCTGGAATCTACAAGAGTATTCTTTTGTTTCCAATCCCTCCTGCACTCAGAGAAGCAGAATCTCACACGTTCCTTGTAAATAAATAAGATTGCAAAGAAAATACCAGACTGCATCATCAATTTAGACTCCCATCTGGAACATCTCCAGAGCCCTGAACATTGACTAACCACTCAGGTCCAAAAGGGGCAACAATACCTAGGCCGTCCCTGTCTAACCTGTTCTTAAACGTCTCCAGTGATGGGGATTCCACAGCTGTCCGAAGTAATGTAATGTATCCTATAGCTAGTAAATTATTCCTAATATCTAATCTAAATCTCACTTGCTACAAACTAAACAGATTTCTTCTTGTCCTACCTTCTATAGCCAGGGAAAACAATTGATCACCGTCCTCTTTTAACAACCTTTTACATATTTGAAGGCTGAAGTCCTTTTGCAGCCCCTTCTTCTCCAGGCTAAACATGCCCCAGGTTCTTTTAACCTTTCATCACAAGTCATGTTTTCTAAAAGACAGTTTCTGTTGCTTTCCTCTGGACTCTCTCCAGTTTGTTCACCTCTTTTTTGAAATGTGGTGCCCAAAACTGGACAGCTACTAGAGCTGGTCAAACATTTTTGATCAGAAAACAGTTCCACCAGTTTTCCATCAGAAAATGCGGTTTAATCAAAATTTAATCATTTTACAAGAACTCATCGATTCTGACAAAGTTTCCAACAGGAAGAAGTCAAATAATTCCGACTCCCATTTCATCTCACTTCATTTTGTTTGACTTATATTACATTATACAATAACATTTCAATGTTATCAAAATGATTACATGGTTGAGCATGAAAAGATTTTATATCCGTTTTGTTGAAAATTTTGGCTCTTTGTTCCAAATCGGAGCAAAGACATCTGAAATTCCCACAGAATGGAGATGCTTGTTTCTGATCAGCTCTAATAATTAGTCTCCTAAAAGCGCTTTCAATTCCTTAATCTACCACAGATTTGTTGAATAAACTTGCACAATTCACACAAATACTCTGTACCTCAGAGCTTTTCTGGAATAGAGAAATTTGTATAACTTGAAACTATATACAATCACACATCCACTGTAGATAGATGACATTGGTACAGTGTCTACATTAGGACGTCGCACCATTAATTTACACCAATGAGCATTCCCCTGAGATAGATAAGCTTTCAGTTTTCTCTGCTGCAGTAAAACGGGGATAAAAATGCTCCAGAGAGCTGGTTAGAAAGTTCTGATGAAAAACAGTTTTTCCAGCTAGCTCTAATGCCCTGAACTATAGGAGCACACATGTAATCTCCTCTAAAGCTTGTAGATAATTGTATTGTCTCTTTATACTTTTCTGTGGTAGATAGTTCACAAACCTTCTGTACTATGTGAGAAAATAGGCAAAGAAAAAGTAAGGAAGTTCAGTGACTGTGTGCAATTCCAGAATTAAACTCACTGAAATGGCTAATACACAGCAACAACAATTTCCTACCAATGGATAGGGTGTGCATGCACTTGCATTTGACAACAGATGGGGGAGGGTGCTGAATGGCTGATGGTATTTAAATACAGTTGTCAAAATGTGTTCTTTTCAGCTGACTGTGAACCGTAAGGATGTTACAGCTTCAGCCTGCACAGCTAAAATGCACCCCCTAGTTGTTAGGATTCCCCTCTGGGAACACAGACACAAGAGCTGCAGGTTTAGATTGGTTTTCCAGCTTGACTGAAGACTTCTATTAAATAATGCTCTACATATTTGTTATCAAATGCACCTTGGTGAAAACACTTCACCTATTAACAAGAGCATTAGCGGATATTACTCATACAAAGAACAGAAGCTAGTGAATATTATACATACATTAGGATACCAGACATTAACTATACTGAGTTTATGCAGTATATCTTCCCACAGCTTGCCTTCTTTAAATGCCTTCCTTGAAGTGGTAGGCTTCCATTCCACAGCTACCTGATAGAGATGCAAGCAGGCAGAGACTCTTGAAGTTGCAGCTCAGTGCTAGCCATATGTTATTTGCAGTTGCAGAGGACTTACCTATTAAAATTCAGAGCAGCTGTGTTCAATGATAACTGCATACGACCAGCATTACTTCTTTTCCTGGGAGCCATGCCATTGTCAACTCTATCAGGGGAAATAGCAGCCAAAGGGAAAGAAAGTCGCAGGCAGCTGAAAGACAGGCATGAAACCCCACGGGCTGGTTTCAACTGTAACATTTATTCAGCTCAGATAAAAAATTTGAAGACTCCTTAAAGCAAATACTATTTATCTAGAAGTCCTGACCACACTATTGTGTTAAATTAGCCTGATTTTCAGAATGGTTTCACTTCACTGTATGTTAAATGAAACAGCTCTCAAAACCAGTTTGGAATAATTTCCCTTTCTAGCAGCCATGCCACATGTGCTAATCTGAAGTAGAACCATGTCAGGACTCATACCGCACAGCTCCAGTAGGATTCAGGAACCAGGGATAGTTCAGTTGAAACATGTTGTGTGGATGCAACCCAGCTCCCAACTTTTATTAGGTGTTAGTCTGAGGAATGCTTCAAACACACAACAGGATCAGCCTCTTCCTGACAGGTCCCCAACACCTTCCCCATCTTTAAAGTCTATAGCACTATGGTATTCTCATCTCAACCATACTCCCATGTTTCCTCAGTTCTGGTTGCATCTCAGCCCACCATGCTTTGTTGGAGGTTGATCCTCTGCTGCTGCTGCTACTAGAGGGGCCAGGAATGGTCTGCCTGCCTTCTGCCCATCATATCCCTTTTAAAAACGGAGGTCAGAACTGGAGATAGGTCAAGGTCAGAAGATTCTGACCTGGATGTCAAATCTGCCAGTGTTTGGGGTGTGTATAGATCTGGGGTCCCGGTTCAGACCACTTTAAAAACAGGATTAACTAGTGCATTTTGTGAGGCCAACCAACCCCAAACTTATGGCTGGGCTGTATGTGCTCATGGGCTGATCCATCTTCACTGCAGTTGTGTGGTTTTCTTTAAGGATTGTCTCCATTACCAGAGAAAGCTGGGAAAATACGATTACCTCAACAAGTCTCTTTTTGGACATACCCTCATTCCTGCATTAAATTCCTCTGTTTACTTTCATTAAACTCTCAAAACAAAACCATTTGGGCTTACTAAGCACATGCAGGTGATATTCCCAAGCTGAATCAAATCAAGAAGGACGCTGCCATAAAAATCGCACATGGTGGGCATGTCAATGTTCCGTCTATGAGCAGGCCAAATACTGGGCACACTGCCACAACATACCACAATGGTCCAGACAGAGAGGTCCTTGCATGGCGGCACAGTGCTGGAGGGTCGAGCAAGAAGCTGCCCACCTAGAACAGCTGCACAGGAGCCACTCGTAGTAGCTCTGCCTTTGCTCTTGGAAGTTTAGGGACTACTTGTCCCTGTTCCTCCTGGGAAGCAAATCCACAAAACAGGGCAGGGAAGAGGCTAGATCATGTCCCACCTTGCACTCTCCAAGCCAGCCTGCAGTAAACTATACTAACCTAATGGATAGAGCAAATTGCACCCCTATATGTGGAAGAAGCAGGTTCTCTCCACACAGGTGGCTCAAAAGCCCAAAGCTGCTTAAAGACCTGAGCCAATGGCTGCTGAAGTCAATGGTTGTCTTTCCAGTTACTTCAAGGAGTTCAAAGCCTAAATTATTGCTACAACTGAAGGGAATGAAATCTCCATTGCAGACACTCCCTTGCATACAGCTGCATTTCAGCAGTCTCAGTGGCTGTGTCTACACTGCAGCTGGGAATGTGCCTTCCAGCCAGAGTAGAGTGTAACATGCTAGCTCTGTTCAAGCCAGTGTGCTAGAAGTAGTGTAGACATTGTGCCATATGTAGCTGCCTGAGAAGAAGCCCGTCCGACCACCAGGGTCCACACACAGGTGGCCAGCCAGCTGCCACAGCCACCCTACTATTTTTAGCATGGTCTCTCTCTTGAGTGGAGCTAGTGCATACCTCCCGGCTGCAGTGCAGACATACCTAAACATAATAGCTAGGCACAGACAATAAACACCAACTGGATTGTATTCATGTCTGGGAATCTTCTTGTTGAGTTACAGAGAGTATCTCAGACTCCCAAACCTCTCTTCATTTAAATCTATACCAAACACCCTGCTTGCACAAGGCCTTCAAACAATAACCCATGCCCATTTGCACCATATCGCCACTCCTGTCTCCAGCCTAAGATACCACCCCATCCTCCAAGACCCTTCGTGCACTGTTATCTAGCATTTATCTTTAAGACTGTAAACTCCCAAGAGCAGGGACCATGACTTCATTTGGGTCAGCGTTTAACCAATAAATACCTTATGAACCTAGGAACTGACGGACACATCAGATCTGTGGTTTGTCTAATCTAGTATCTGACAGCAGGCAGTTCTAGATGCTTCAGAGGGAGATGTGAGAACCCAACAAGCAGGCAGATGTTGAATAATCTACCCCCTAAATCCCTGAAGCAGGAGGTTAGATCCTGATTGTTCAAAATGATGCCCATGCAGGTTTAGTGGGACAATGGCATCATTACTATCAGAGACTGGCTGAATCAGAACCTTTGAGCAGTCATTAAAAACAATCAATGAATCATCCTCTACTCTCGGCAATTCCTGAGCGAATCCAACAGGAGTAATTTACACTTTGTTTCCTACTCTTTGGAGTTAGACATCCGGCTCTTGCATTTGCTACCCCTTCACCTCCATACTATAGCTCCCCAGTTCCTCCAACTTTCCCAGCATGTAGGAAGGATGTTGTTTCACATTTTGTGTGTTAATTAGGAACATTTGGGGGCGGCTTTTCTTCTCTGGCCTCATGCTAACAGGCCACAGAAAGCCATGCTGCAGACTGACAATGAAAACTCCTTGGCTTTTTTAACTCTCACTATGAGCTTTATCGCCTCACTGTGCCTGAACCAGACAATCAAGGAAAAGAAGAGTCCTTGGTCTGTGCCTTATAGGCAGGGCCCAGCATTGTTGCTCATATAGCGATTCACTATCAGTTCAGAGAATTTTGTAAGGAAAGAGGAAGGGACCAAGAAGTGTGTTTAGAGCAAGGGTAGCAATAAAGGCCAATCAAGTGAACAATTAAGCTAGTCATTGCAAAGCATGACTCATGTCGGAGCATAACATGCATGTCGAGAAATGCACTAAGTCTAAGAATATATATTGGTTGGGAAGGGAGGGAAAATGCTCCTTACAAGTTTGATCTCTTACCTTGCTTGGCTTTTAATATAAAGGCCTTTGCCTTGCAAGTTCAATAAATGTTCCCCCTTCGCCCCAGTTATATTTAAACATAATGTTCGAGTTAATATTGCATTTTGTTCTAGTTAATATTGATACATAGGTTTGCTGCTTAGGAGAGAGAGGAACACTGCAATCCTATAATAGACACAAAGGTTCAAATGCTTAAGACAAGCTGAAGGCACTTCAAGGCCCTATTGTCCACAGGCATAGGCCACTTTTCTTTCAGTGAATGCATAGCATCCGCTTTCTTAAAAGTAGAAGGAGGGTCTACTTCAGGGGACTTGATTTTCATGACTAACCGACGAGGGAATTTTGAGGCAGCAGCATGGAAGAAAGGATGGGACTTCACTAGAATATGAGAGCAGGACGGATGTAGGATGTGGAAAACAAGTTAAAAAATGCAACATGCTAATTATTCATCTTCTTTTCCTTCTTAGTATCTCTGACTATCAGCTTCTTCTTCACACTGTTCTTCAACTGTACACATATAAAATAAATATGCCAAATAGAAAGGTATGTTAATGGATAAATTTCTAAAATCTCTACATTTCTAAACAACATCTCTACTTTTGCAGTGTGCTTTGCGGTAAACACATACTCAATAAAATTTGAATTAAAGTTATACATAGGTAAAGTTCAGATCTAGGACTTATAAACAGTAAAAGAAGATGGATCAGCTTTTCTTATATGGGTCATTACAGCTTTACTACACAAATACTGTAAATCAAGCACTGGTATATTCCAGGGTTCACACCAAGTCAAAAATTTACTACCTATATTGTGGCCCTAGTCTTTTGTGAAGGATCCTGTGGAAGGATGTTACCTTATTGCATTAATTAGATGCAAGTGCTCTGACTTAAAGAAAGAAGATTATTTCTGGTTTTACAGTGATCTTATATGATCTGACTGACTTATTTGTTTAGCAATGTAGATGTTATGTACACAATACAACATAAACCCAATTTTATAGAAGTCTTGGGAGACATCCAAACCTTTATAAAAAAAAAATCAAGTATTTGCATAATTAGGGTACTGCAGATACAGCCTAAAGAACTGGCTAGCTAATCAGAAGTTGGCTGACTTGCCACCAAGAAGTTTAGAAATCAAACTCTACTATTGCTGATCTTAGGTAGTTTTCAGAAGCTGAAGGACATGGTCTTTGGTTACCGAAGTAGTGCTAAGAGAATGAAGTCAATGCAGGGAGACGCAGGTGCCGAAACAGTTGATAAACAATGCCTCAGATTGGGTGTCCAAAATTGCAGACACCCCAAATCAGTTGCCATTTTGAAAATCTTGGCCTTAAGTGCCCTGTATGCCTCAGTTTCCCAATCTGTAAAACAGGGACAATAACAGCAACCCTTATTTATCCCCTGGGATGGGAGGAGAGTGGAAGGGAGGTTTAATTTTTGTTTGAAAAGCATTTTGATACTGTTAGGTGACAGGCACTATGAGTGTGAAGCCCTCTGTGGTTATCTATTATGCTGAAGCATGCACTATTTTTTCTTCAAAGGAAGGCCTGAATTGCTCTTGAAAGAGCATTTGCTAACTATAATAAGTTCATAGGAGCAGCAGTTCAAGATGGAAGAAACCCATTAGGCCTCTGAGCCCATACCTGACACCTTAAAGATACACAGCAGCCCCCAAAATGGAAGATCTCAGATTTTGATAAGTCAAAAGCTAGGGTTAGTACTAAGTACCAGAAACTCAAGCTTAGTTGAACAGGTGCACGCTTGGCTTTTCAGAGCATAGTCAAACCACCAAGGAGTTTCCCACATTCAAGGTTTTAATTGAAAACCATGGGCGTAGATGGGGGGGGGGGGGAGGGGGAGAGCAGGAAGGAGTGGGGTTGGCCCCCAAACTGCAAGCCTTGGACAGGCACGTAAATTGCACCCCCCATGCACGGTCCCATTGGCCTGACTGGAGCTGCCGCCCCCAAATATAGAAGTCAAACTATGCCAGTGCACCTACTCCTTTGATTGACACCAGTAAAATTCTGCCCAAAGAGTAAGTGCACCATATGCAATGAAGATCCAAGGAGTAGATCAGAGATGAGACCTTTGTTCTATACACAAAGGATTCACTTCAGCATCCACTGGAATACATCTGCCTTGGAGGTGGAAAACAGCAGCTGCTTAGCAGAGCACAGCAATGCTATGCCACAATTTTAGGAAAGGAAGTTCAGAAAAATTTGAATTTCTATCACCTTCTAGTTTACATAGAATGATTTCTTCACTGCCCCTAAAATGACACGTTTGACAGTGCAACATATTCCACAGCAAGTATCTGTGGCACATCATCAGTCCAACTAGCAGGGCACCAAGTTAAACGGCGACTAATACAACACTAGATGAAACAAAGATCAGATTACCAACTGCAATAGCATTCTTCCCTCTTCTTCCAGCGTGGGGCAATTTTTAATTAGTGACATACATTTTAGTGAAGTTTGATGTTTACTAAATGGAGGCACACAAATCAGTTTAGGATCATGCTCTCTGGTTAAGGCTTGTGGTGACTTAAACACCCTGTACCCCTGCCTTATATCACACGGCTCAGAAGAACAAATGAGCTGTGGGATCTCTCTAGCATGCAAGGTAAACTCACAACATCTGGCTAAGCAATGAGATATGCTCCCATCAGAACCTCATCATGCAAACAGCTTGCAATTAATCCAATCTGTTTTACCTCAAAACTGCCATAGCTCAGTCCCACCGTTATAGTCCTTGTTTTGTTTGTTTTCTTTTCATAGTCGGTACTTAGTTTCTTCATAAAACAGAGTCTAAGTTTATTTTGCATGTAAAGGGAGGGCTCTTTTTTTGGAGGGAAAAAAATCAGTGTCAGATGGCAAGAAAGTAGATAAGTGGGAATGCAGGAGGACAAGGATAAATAAAATTACACACAGAACTGCATTAGAAGAACATTATTTAAGGTTGCAAAGTCAAGCATGGAATTGTCAGGAAATGCCATAATTATGCTTACCTATTCATCTTTAATCTGGCTCCAAACAAAACAACACCCCAAAATAAAGTCAGCTAAGTCCAATTCAATGCTCTGCTTTTGGCAAGCCACTCCCAGCCCTACCTGACTGGAGTCTTGTTCCCCTGGTGTCTACAGCACTTCCCCTTCTTCAGCCTGCAGGACCTTCTAGCACTTTCCTGCTGTTTCCTATTCCTCTCTGTCCCTTTACAGAAGCCAGCTGCCCTCTATCAGCCCCCATCATGAGGCTATTAATGAGGCACTGAGGGGTTAGACCTGGTCCCTCTTAGAGGGTCCAGTTTAGGATTGGGCATTAGACTGGTCAATTCCCCAGTCAGATATTTTAAGGCACTAATTTATTAGAACAGTAACAAAAAAGAGTAAGACTTTATGGTCTCCAACAGGCTAAGCCTCAGATAGATACTTATGCCTAATTACAAAAAACCAGTTACGTGAGTGGGTTGTTTTTTTTTTTTTTTTTTTTTTAAAAGAAAAAGATTAGCATGACACAATCAAAAATGCAGGACACTGCCTACATCAGGGCAATCTTGCTGGAATATTTGACTGTGGTCAAACAACAGGAAGCTAGTTGTCATTGTTTGATCCATGAATTGACCAGACCAGCTTGACAGGCCTAGCCCAGTCCACCCTGTGACAGGAGCTAACAAAATGTGGTATCATTGATATGCTGTTGCATCCCCTTTTCCTCGCATTTTGTCTTTTTTAGATTATAAACTCTTTGGAGGAGGGACTGTCCCTTCCTATATAACTGTATAGCACCAAGCACATTTTGGGCATTTCCACAATGTTAGTAGCAATACTGAAGAGTATTTATTTATTTATTGTATTACCACATCACCTACGACTCCAAATAATGGACCAGGACCCGGTTGCACTAGGTGCTGTACAAACACAGAAGAAAAAAAGACAGGCCTTCTCCCAAAGAGCTCACAATGTGCATAGACGATAAGAGACAACAGATGGATACAGACAGATGGGGGAGTGTAAGGAGAACATGACACAATAATACTGAAGAGTCTTGTGATTAAGGTACTGCAGTGAATTATCTGTCAATTGATCTTAGGGACTTATATGGCCCCCATCAGTGCAGTATTTGAGCTCTGTATAATCTTTAATGTATCCTCACAACATGCCAGTGAAGTACTATTATTATCCCCCTTTTACAGAGGGGGAAATGAGGCACAGAAAGGCTAAGTGACTTGTCCAAGGTCACAGAAGTAGACAAATTCAACCCAGCTCTCCTGTGTTCCCTGTGTGTTGCACTGACTTCTTGTGCAGCCTTGGATAAATCATTTATGTCTATTCCTCAGATCCCTCTCTGTAAAAAAGGGATAATAATGTCATCTGTATTTAGATTTTGGGCAGGGGCTGTGTTACGTGTTTGCATGGTGCTCAGCACAATGGAGCCCTGATCTCAGTGGAAGCTGTAGATGTTACTATAATACGAATAATAGTGATAATATGGCATCTTCACCTCAACTGTATCTCCAAATGCCAGGGCCCTATCTCCCCATTTGTTGCATAGTGTTAAAGAGAGCAGAAGCTCTTCAGTCAGGTGGAAACAGACCTTACAGTGGAGAAAAAACTGACCAAACTCCAGTGTCCTATGTCGCCAAGTAGACGCCCATGGAATTTGTGTGAGGGAGCAGAGGCATGCCTGCACTGGGGCTGGAAGGGATAAATTCTAGCTTGAGGAGACATACTTGCACTAGGTCTAATTGAGCTAGCATGCTAAAAATAGAAGTTTAGCTACAGTGGCACAAACCAGCAGGAAGGGCTAGCTGCCCCGAATGAGTAACTAGGGTCTCTGATGATATACTCAGGAGGGGTAGCCCCTCCCACTGCTTGCACATCCATGACCACACTTCAATTTCTAGTGTGCTAACTAGATCAGTACTAGTGCAGGTATGTCTCCTTGAACTGGAATTTACACCTCCCAGCTCCAGTACAGAAATACCCCAGTACTGCCTAGAAGCATGCAGTGAAGGGGGCTTGATGGTGCAAGGCATGGTTCCATGGCAACGCATATAATTTATGAGACAATCTGCCATGTAAAAAGGTTTAAAAAAACCCATGAAAGTGCCCATTCCTATTGAATAGCTTCTGAATATCCTCAGAGGGGACACAAATGCCAGCAGGGAAGCCTATGGCAGGCCTGTAGAGGAGACAGCCATACAGTTGGCATTTGAAATTATACCCAGATCTATGGGTTTAGTACATAAATTTCCCTATAGATCATCTACTTCCAATTCTGCATCACCACTTGCTGAAGAAGCAGGGACTAGGGTCGGCCTAAAGCTTCTATTCTGAAAATGCTGCATTAACATAAGAGGAATGAAATAGAATTAGCCACGGGTTTTTACAAAGATAGTTTGATGGTTCAAAGCTTATCTTCATTCTGTGAAACATTTCACATTCTACGTGTGGCCAACTCTCGCTTCTGTATCACAAATCTTGTGATATTTAGTGTTTTTTTCCCCCTTCCTAAAATCCCAGCTCCTGGAGTCATGATATGCAAGAATTTCAGCTTACATTTTTATTTCAGGGTTCTAGCTTTCATGGTTGTGGAAGAAAACTTTCAAGTGTGTCCCCTAAAGGTTAATCAAGCAGAAGGAAATAGAAAGAAAGAACTTTAAATGTATTGTGTTTAAAATGTCATGGTTTTCAGAGGCTTAACTTATGATTTTTGAATGCCTGGTGTTGACAATACTGTGGTCTTATTCCAGCATCTAGTGTAGGAGAGTTCTCACTACAAAACGTGGCACACAAAACAAAAACCTCTGGCAACGTTTTGCTGACACTGGCCATGTAGTCTTGTGGAGAGACTGAAGGATGAACTAGCAAAGAAATATTCCCACCTACTAGCCTCCCACCCTGAGATAGAGAGACATTTTTCTCTTTGTCTCCAAGTCAAGATTGAGGTCACCGAGAAGTTAGTAAGAGAAAGTAAGTTCATATTGCTGTAGCCAGCACTATAGCTGGCCAGCAGATCAGAGAGAGTGGCTTTCTCCATCCCAAGCCCTGATAATTTAAGATTAGGGGTCAGATCATATCCTGAGGACATTACTCAGTAATGGTTGAGTAGCTTTTCCTTTAGGCTGAGGGACTCTTCAAAGTCCTGAGGATGTCAGAAATTTTCCTATGTTTTATCAGATTCCCCCCCAACTAAATTAAGACTTAAAGCACAGCCTGGAGTGCAGGGTGGTAAGCAAGTGGCACCAATCCAGGATCAGAATTGGGAGCCACTGCACCTCAGAGACATGATTCCCTTCTTGCATTCCCTTGGTTGCTGGGAGTTGTAATGTACTGCTGGTTTACATTACGCAACCCATGCTGTCTCAGCTAACTATTCTGACCAGTCAGTAAGAAATAGGTGGAGACAAGGCTCAGCTCATTTCCTGTCCACTTGCTCCATTGAAGAAGTAAGCAAGTGAATAGCTATCCTTACTCCTAGAAGGACAGACAAAGACCCAGTAGTCTGTATAAAGGGTCAAGGGAGTTTCTTCCTCCCTCACACGGACAATTCGTCCAAGTCAAACCTAGCCCTCAGAGTTTCCCATATGGTAACTTTCACCTTGGGAGAGGAGAAAACTCTCCTCGCCTGTTCTCCTTGAGCAGCTCAGTTGGACACTGAGGATCAAGTTCATTTCAGGTTCAATATTCACTTCAGCTTTGAAACCATGTTCTCTGCACACAGAACCCCAATGTATTTATAGCCAAATGGTTGTACTATTCCTCTAGGCCTTATATGGTTAATTTCTCTAGGTACAGTGATTGGGTACAGCGTGCTTGGGTAGTCCAGTGGTTAAAGTACTAACCTAGCACTTAGGAAACCTGCATTCAATCCCCTGCTCTTATAGACTTCTGTATGGTCATAGGCAAATCACTTATGGTGAGACTCCCATTGATTTTACTGGGAATTGAAAATCCCCCTCAGTCTTTCTGTGCCTCAGCTTCCTATCTCTAAAATGGGGATAAACACTTCCCTTCCTCGTGGGAATATTGAGAGAATAAATACATTAAAAATTACATTTAAATACATTAAAGTGCTCAGATATTATGGTAACGGGAGCATAAGTAGTGATAGTACGTAGGTAGAGCTTTTTGAAAGCACTCTGTAGACATTATCCAATCAAGTCTCATCATACTCTTGTGAGTTAATTATAGCAGAAAGCCAATTAGCCAGACACTTGGGCATCCCCAGAAGTGTAGGTTGAGTACTATCCCCGCTTTACATGTGGAGAAACTGAGGCACAGTGGAGCTAAGCAACTTCCCCAAAGATTAGAACTCAGCAATATGACTCTAAGCCCCACCTGCCAGACCAATAGACCTCATTATTTGGCTTTTCACATACATTCTTCTTTATTTTCTCCAACAATGTGAGTATTGTTTCTTTTTAAAAAGGATTCAGTACAATAGTGTTTGAATTAGCAGTCTTAGATTCCAAAGCCTAGCACAGAGACAAGGAGGACAACACAGCAATGTGAACAGAGTTATTCAAGCAGCTACAGATTATTTATGCACCACATTTCCAGAATCTATCATGTAGAAACACATGCAGTGCTTATAAAATATTAAACAGTTGACATTTTTCCACTCTGTGAGCTAGGTCTGATATTTCCTGTCTAACATGCATTTGGAAGCGTATTCATATCGTGGGCTTATCTACAGTCACGTTGCACTCGGTTACTTAAATAGGTTTTTAAAAAAACAACCTGATTTAATGAAACCAAGGCAAACCCCCATATGGGCACACTTGTCTTAGGAAACTTTGCTTATAGTGGTTTAGCTTGCTCCTGTAATGGCTGATCCAGCCCTCCTGAGATTTTCACCTCAGGTTCTAACTGTTCCAGACCAATATAAACCAAGTTTAAAATTGATTTAGGAATGTCCGCATTCCCAGTTGCACTGATTTAAAATAGATATGACTTCCTGTACTGACCAAGCCTGTGAGAGAATCTCCTTTTGAGAGACTTCCTCTAGACTGATTATCTGGCTCATAAGGAAAGTACTGCTAACAAAGCAGTTCCATGTCAAGCTTTTATTACTGGTACATGGCTGCCTAGCTCCTCTTGGCTTGAGTCCTCTCCCTACCAAACCTAATGTCTGTTCTGAGATCACTGCCAACATGCCAACCAATTGTGCATTGTCTAATCTGAATTGGATCTTATGCTATCGGGAATCCCAGTCTCACAAGATTTGGAAAGCTGCAGGATGTCATTAGCATTATAAATCGGCCACCGGGATCTTATCAAGATTGCACCATGAAGTGCTCCCAACGAGCCTGATTATTCAGGCGCACCATAGCTGTTGGATTAGAGATGAACAGGAGGCTACCAGAGACAAGGCTCCGAACCTCAGAACACAGGCTGGGCATGAAAATTGTTATTAGTATAGGGAGTTTGAGGATGTTTCTGATAAGGGATGCAGAGGTTGCTGGCTGGTACTTCAGAAAGTCTGGAAACCATTGTGCTAACATGCATATTTTTCTTGGTCATTCCATTAGACACCCAAACCAATTCCATCTTGTTTTGGAAAAGCATATTACTCCAACAGGTTACACAGCACTAAACACACCAGACTAAAGGCTTCTGTGAGTCTACAGTGAAAAAGATGCTTCTGAAATGTTTTTCTACATGAAATATTGTGTCCTCTATGACCTTAGTTCAACCCCATACCTGCTGTGCAGTGAATCTAGGCTTAGTCACCTCTGCTCCATTTAACTTTCCATTGATCCCAAGCCAGTAGCCTGTTGCGACATACCAAGGTACAATCCAGACTAATAAGCACCTGCCCTCTAACCTGGGGTGCCCTTTACAATGCCTTGCTGCTATCGCCTCCAGCCTGGACTGCTCACAAAGAGCTTCCAGCATGCAAGTCACTCCCAGCTATATCTGTGTGTATGCTGCACCTTGGATCTTACCAGCCTCGGTTATATTGCAGGGTGACCTCAGCACATTCCCAGTCCTAGATTTCCCCTCCCCCCTCCCCCAGAAGTGTATGTCCTGTACAGCCCAGCCCTCTCCTGGACAATACAAGTTTATACAAAGCCCATTTTTGATCATAAAAATAATATGCACACAACTTGCCACCCCAAATGGAGTTTCCCAAACACTTCAGTTTAAACACATTGGATTAGATAAAACAAAGAAACAAGTTTATTAACAAAGAGATTTTAAATGAGTACAAGTAATGAGGCATAAAAGTCAGAAATGGTTACAAGATTACAGTTAAAATGCCACTGGTGCCTAATTTAAACTATATCAGATTCAAGCAGAGTTTCTCACCACATGCTTTCAGCAGTCTTACTGACCAAACTTCTTAGGTCAGGACCCCTTGTCCCACAGTTTAACAAATCTTTCCTTTATAGCTTCTGGTGCCATGAATGCAATGGGAAGGGAGAGAGAGGGGGTCCCTTAGGTTGTTTGTCCCTCCTTTTTATAGTATGTGCCCCTGTTCTTGAAAAACATTTTGCATCCTGAATCTCAGATGGAAGTCTACGTGGAAGGATGTTCCTTGCTGCTTTTGCCTCACCTATTTGACCATCCTTTGTTTCCCTTCCTGCTTGATGACTCTGTTTACTGTTTAAATGCAAATTAAGTAGAGTACACATTCCTTTGTTTGAGTCAGAGCTGGTTTGCCAACATCAATTTGGAATGGGTTAAGAACACCATACAGTGGAATCTTATAACTTCACACACAATGTTGCCACATACATTTTATCAGGATAAAAATGATCAAATTACAAGTTTTCAAAGGAAACCTCACAGCATACTTTGTACAAATATTACTACAATAGTGTGTGGGATGTGGACACTGGTACATTCTGTCACACTTCTATCTTTTTCTGTGAAGATCATGTTAGTACCTTATGAATGTTTTCTCTCCCCATATAAGCAAGGGCTTTCAGCGACATTTTCTTTGGCTAGCATTCCAGGATCATGGGAAGTGTCCTCTAATTACTATGGGTGTGATGGCTTCTCCATTATCTAATGTCACCGGGAAATAAACTAGCCTCTGAAGCAAAAAGACTAGAGCATCTCATTTGTCGAACCTCAGTATACTTAATCTTTGTGATCTTGTGGGCTACAGCTCATGCAGAGGGAGATTGCATGTGCGTGTTCATGCATGAAACAGCTACCTCAATAAACCAGTGTCGTACATGCATATAGCACCTTTCATCCCACAGCACTTTACATAAATCCTAACACCAGAACCAAATTTCACTTATTCATGGAGTAGACAGCCACAAACCAGCCACCGTCAAGCACCCAGCACAACATGGCAGTAAGGAGACATTTTGGCCAAGGACACCTGGGTAAACCGCTACCCATAATACAAGTACCTTAAGATCATTAAAGTCCAGACCGTACCACAGTTAGATATTTTATACCAATGATGCTCCAACATACCCAGGTACTTGATAGGAGCTTTCGGTACTGAGGTTGATACAGGAAACCCTAACTCTATTGGCATTGCCTCACACACCCATTCCAGCTACAGTATGTTAAAATCGATAAACCTGTGCTTCGACTCCATGGCAGTTTAAGTCAAAGACTCCCACTGAATTCAGTGACTGGGCTTTGAATCTGACTCTAGATTCCTTACAGATGAACAAACAGATAAATTTACACACATCAAAATTCTGCCTTTGTGTTGCCTTGCAGAAAAACACAAAACCCTTCCAAAAAACAACCCCCCCAATCTTTTCCGTCTCTGAGACGGTCTTCAAGATTTCACCTCCATCTGATGACTCATGCCAACAATAATAAAATACGTCCATGTAAATGAAAGATTTTGAATAGACAGCTGCATAATGTAGAAAAGCCAGATACATAAGATACATGTTAGAGAGGTAGTGTGATCCAGTGGGTAGACAGGGCACTGGATGGAGAATCAGGACATACAAGTTCTGTTCCTGATCATGTCTGTGACCTTGAGCAAGTCACTTCACTTCTCTGTACCTCTGTTTCCCCTCGCACCATTTGTCTGTCTTGTATATTTATACTTAAGTCTAATTCAAAGCCCACTGATGCCAATGAAAGGACTCTGATTAGCATTAATGGGTTTTGGATCTGACCCTTAAAGAGTGGACTGAATTCAGCTTTGGTGTAAGAATGGATAACTCCCACTTAAGTCAACTGTAATTGTGTGAGGGCTGAAGTTGGCTAGCTCTCTTTATTTTAATGAACTGTGGGCATAAAATAGAAAGGTACTTTGTTATGCAGTTTCCCTTCCACAGTTTTATTGACTAAGACAAGCAAGTCAAAGTGCACTCAGCCTCATAACAGCTTATTGTTTTAAATACCAAGTGGCACATCTCCGCTCCAACAGGGGTTCCACCTTGGGTTTGAGTTTTGGCCAAGCTAGCTCACAGGGTAGGAGTAGGATTTCTAAAAAAGCTTTTAAAGCCACTAGAGAGTGGGAGCCAAAACAGCAGTGAATATTTGCTGCCTTTTGGCCCAACTTGTTATACAATTAATTTGATCCAGAAATTGAGTATTTACAGGGTAATTTGCAATCCATAAACTGTTAAGCACAAAATGGCACTCTTAAGTCATTAAACACAATTCACTTTCATTACAAGCACAGTTGGGATCCTTGGATTTCTTTTTGTGTGTGCATGAGCTTGGAAAAAATGGTTGTTGTCACGAAGATAACTTTTGTATAAGTTAATGGAGACTAATACCAAGTATAAGTGATCAAAATGATGTTTGAGCAACACCACAACCCACAAAATGCTCCTTCCCAACAAGAATCTGGTAGAACAAACTTAGCTCATTAATGCACACAGGAATTCACCTTTAAAGTGTAACTTCAGGAGCACAAAACAGCTAATGTGATCACAGTCAAATAGCAATTAGGTTTCATCAAGACTGAAATAATGGTATTTTCCTTCATGCAAGATAAACTGTTAGTTAAGGGATTATATCATTGTTTCACATGCTCTCTGGTTTTAATAAGCAAAGCACACAGACTCAAAGAAACCCAGTAGTGTCTGCTTTTCGGTATGTTTAAATTGTCACAAGTAGTAATTTCTAAATCCATGTCTGAAAAAGTACGCACTCTTAACTCTTCTGTTGCAGGATTTCAGAAGCGCAAATTTTATTTCTCTCCTCTCTCATGAAAACATACATAAAAGGCAAAGCAATATTTTTCCTAAACATCAAGGGCCAAAGACTTAGACTGACATCAGGTGAAGTCCTTGCAGCTATGTTGATTTACATCAGCTGAGGATCTGGCCCAGATTCCTGCTGGTAGACTCCCACTAGTGTTTTCTGGAAATGTCTGGGAAAATAGGCATCCTCATTTGTGTGCACAAGTCTTTTGCACAAATTGGGTAACTGCATGTATAAACAACCAGTTAGACGTCAATTAGTCATGAAATCACATGCACCAATTGCTGTGTGCACAATCTAAAGGCAAGAACCAGGAGCTCCTTAGGACTCACTTTTAAAGCAGAAACTTAAAACAGGATACTCCACCTCACTAACTCTCTAGCAAACACACTTGTTGAAATTCTACTTCAGGGTTGGGGGTAAACCCATGCAGAAAAAACAAAAACAATAACAGTTTTTATGATACCCAGACAATTTTTCTAAATTTGCTGCCTCAGAGAACCCCAACAATAGCAAATTCAGAGTGAGATGATTTAGTCTGGGAATTCTCCCAGAATAACTTGTATTCCTCTGAAATACCAATGGAGTTTGGATGAGTTTCTCATTCCGTGATAGGAAAAAGTGGATATAGAATGTCTTTACTTCCCTCTTGCT
The DNA here is from genome assembly GCF_965152275.1 of Natator depressus. NCBI lineage: Eukaryota > Metazoa > Chordata > Testudines > Cheloniidae > Natator > Natator depressus. The sequence continues at coordinate 65,548,504 of NC_134240.1, read as the reverse complement.
GTTTTGCGGCAGGGATTATTTGAATGACCCTTTAACAAGACCATTCAATACAATTTCAAATTATTGTTGTCCCCCAAGCTCCATGTTCATTAAAAAAAGGCAGTTAAGTTACCAAGATATTTACCTTTCATCATTTACAGAACCCAAGCACTTAAACAGAAGTGTCTGGATTCTGGTCTTACCTTGTACTTGTTTTACAAAGATGTTACTTCATTGATTTGAGAGACATTATTCCCTGGAATAATGCTGGAAGTGAGGTCAGAATGCAGCTGTTACAAATTCACAATCCCGCATGCAGCAAGAACTGGCATTGCAGTACTCTACTGTAGTTTCCCGCTCCCAGGCTCGTGAACAAACAAATTTCCCAAACTCCCTGTTTCAATAGCACCCTTCTTCAGGCTCTTTATAAAGACAAAGATAAGTCTTCAAAGTCCAAAGATAAAGTCCTAAGAGTCCAAACCTGACAACATACAACAGACCACAAATCATAACCAGAGGCTCTTCCACCTTCACCTGGGTTCCTCTTCCAAGGTAACCTGCAAAAGTGTTCTAAAAGTGTCCTTCCTAAAAGCAAGAAAACAAATTTGGCTCCTTTCCTGGGCACCCCTTTTATATGTGTGACATTGCACTTTATATGATTTTATGAAAATATGCTAATGAGTGTGAATATAATGTAAATGGAATATGCTTCATGCAAAAGGTCATTTGTAAGGTATCATTACAAATCTTACATAATGACAGGTTTCAGAGTAGCAGCCATGTTAGTCTGTATCCGCAAAAAGAAAAGGAGTACTTGTGGCACCTTAGAGACTAACAAATTTATTTGAGCATAAGCTTTCGTGAGCTACAGCTCACTTCATCGGATGCATTCAGTGGAAAATACAGTGGGGAGAGTTGTGATATATGTGATATATGCCCTCATGTGCCAGCAATGCCCCTCTGCCATGTACATTGGCCAAACTGGACAGTCTCTACGTAACAGAATAAATGGACACAAATCAGACGTCAAGAATTATAACATTCAAAAACCAGTCGGAGAACACTTCAATCTCTCTGGTCACTCGATTACAGACCTAAAGTGGCAATTCTTCAACAAAAAAACCTTCAAAAACAGACTCCAACGAGAGACTGCTGAATTGGAATTAATTTGCAAACTGGATACAATTGACTTAGGCTTGAATAAAGACTGGGAGTGGATGTGTCATTACACAAAGTAAAACTATTTCCCCATGTTTATTCCCCCCTCTCCCCCACACGTTCTTGTCAACTGCTGGAAATGGCCCACCTTGATTATCACTACAAAAGGTTTTCCCCGCCTCCCGCTCTCCTGCTAGTAATAGCTCAGTTTACCTGATCACTCTCCTTACAGTGTGTATGGTAACACCCATTGTTTCATGTTCTCTATGTATATAAATCTCCCCACTGTATTTTCCACTGAACGCATCCGATGAAGTGAGCTGTAGCTCACGAAAGTTTATGCTCAAATAAATTGGTTAGTCTCTAAGGTGCCACAAGTCCTCCTTTTCTTATTACAAATCTTATAATCTACTGAGTATGATCATCCTATTTGTATAAATGTATCATTCTTGTATCTGAAACTAGAAATATAACTCTGAGGTCCTATTGTAATTATGCAAAGTGTGTAATTATGCAAAGCCATTAATGGTAGTTTGGAATTTTGATGGCTCCCATTAGCCAGGACAATTGACTGTAGATGGCTCAGTTTACTTGTAAGTCTTCCTGTATACCTGTGTGCTGGCAAGTGGGTAATTAAGTTTTACAGTGACATGTGATCATGTCACCTGAACTGGAATCCATCTTTAACCTGGTGCTTTTCCATTTAGAAGGAGGGGTGGGAACTTAGAGAGGGACAAAGGATTCCTACCTTGTGCAAAAGATATATAAAGGGGGTGGAACAGAACAAAGGGGGCTGCAGTAATGAGAAATCCATTAGGTACCACCTGAGCTAGAACAAGGATTGTACTAGGGGAAAGATTGGGCCCAGACTAGGAAGGTGTCCAGTCTGTGATAGAAGCTTATTGAAACATCTCTGAGGGTGAGATTTTCTCTGTATTCAGTTTTTTTACTGTATTAGGCTTAGACTTGCATGTTTTATTTTATTTTGCTTGGTAAATTCACTTTGTTTTGTCTGTTATTACTTGGAACCACTTAAATCCTACTTTTTGTATTTTTAATAAATTTTTAATCACTTTTTACTTATTAATTAACCCGGAGTATGTATTAATACCTGTGGGGCAGGGGGGAACAGCTGTGCATCTCTCTCTCTCAGTGATATAGAGGGTGAACAATTTATGAGTTTACTCTGTATAAGCTTTATACAGGGTAAAACTGATTTATTTGGGAGTTGGGTATCTGAGTGTTGGAGACAGGAACACTTCTTAAGCTGTTCTCAGTTAAACCTGCATCTTGTGGGGGATGTGGTTCAGACGTGGGTCTGTGTCTGTAGCAGGCTGGTGTGTCTGGCACAACCAGGCAGGGTTCTGAAGTCCCAAGTTGCTAGGGAAAACTGGCTTAGAGGTAGTCTCAGCATATCAGGTAGCAGTTTCCAAGGGGGTTTCTGTGATCCAACCTTTCACAATATGCTCTTTGCCCTATTCTTGAGCTCTGCAGAGAGACCTTTAACTGAGTACTCAGGGACTACTGCAGAAGATTATTCTCTTCTGCAGCTTCTCTCCCCCAGTTTCCCCTTTCCTGCAGCTGTTTATAAGGAACACCTGTCTACTTCTCAGCATTATCTAATCAATGCACAAGATTGCCTGGGCCACCCTGTTACACTGGCCCTCTGTTTAATCCATGTAGTACGCAGTATATCAGATGCAGAATATGAAAGTTCTCTGTTCATGCTCCTGATAAGCAGGTGCCATTTTAAAAAAGACAGAGCTATGTGCTATCCTAATGAGTTATTTATGGAGCCAGCCTCTTCATTTTAAGTGTGATGGGGCTTCAAAGATTTGCTATGACCTGGACTATTATTTACAAACAGTTAATTGATTGACCCAGATTTGCATGCTGTAAATAGGTATGATGATAAAGGGGGAACTCAGCCCCCCCCAAATCTGTAACTGGGTTGATATGGGAGGGGGTGGGGCAGTGAACATGATGTACCAGCACCCCAAATTTCTTTAGATGGAAATGACTGCAAATTAAACTAATTCTAGGAAATTAATGAAAAACAAAAGACTTTTTTCCTTAGTGTTAGCAACTGCTATCTTCTGTGAAGTACTCCAGTGAGAGTTAAACCTAGTTTTATCTTGTATAGGTTTCCCCTTGCCTACCAGCTTCTTTCCAGACCGTTTCCAAGATGGATTTGATTTGGCATGTTTTTGTTAACCAGATCCAAATAGTACAATGGGTACAATCTCTTTGGCAGTATTCAATGTATGCTGTTTGCTCAAGCAGCTCTGCCTCACAAAACAATGCAACTGTGGTGTGGCCAACCCCTTGTGATTTTATAGCAAGTCTCACAATATTTAGTGGATTGGTTTCTTTTAAGCTCTGGCTCAGGAAGCATTTAATTGAGAATTTCAGCTATCCATTTTAATCCAAGTTTCTAGCCCCCATGGTTGCAGAGAAAAGCTTGAAAACCACATGGCAAATAAAGAGAAGCCAGTTTTTTTTTTTCTTTCGAATCTCATGATTTTTAAGCCAACTTCAAGAGGTTTTGGGGCCTGACTCATGATTTTTGAATGCTTGGGAGTGGCAATACTGCAACTGTCAGGAAAGAAATAGCAGCTATTCCTTACACAAAATGTTATAATTCTCAACACTAGCAGTTCATGTAAAAGGATGTCGTAACACAGGAAACAATTATATATTCTTCAAATAATACTTAGTGCAAGAATATTATCTGCTTAAGGATCAGAGATAGCTAAAAGGAAGCATAAAACCAGGGATTTGGGTGATAGGCTGTGCAACTTAGAAGTGATTCTTGCTTTTGCATTTACATAGTAGACTGTTGCTGAAGTTTAACAGGACACCACTAACTTGAAGTTTAGTTAATTATTTAAAAGTGGTAAATGTAGTTTCAGCCACTACATCTGCCTCAAGATTACTTCAACACAATCAGAAGCATTCTGTAATATCTTATCCTTATTCTGTGCTCCATACATTGGCTAAGAATTCACTCCTGTGAGGTAGGTATAATTTTATGACCATGTTAGAGAGAGGTAAACTGAGGAACAGGGAGGTTAATATCACCCAATACATCAGAAGCAAAACAAGAAATACAACCAGTATCCTCTATTTAATCAGTCAGCCACATTTCCTCCTTTATAGTGAAAAAATAAACCAGAGACTTCTTTATTCACTCTATTCTTCCTGATAGCCTAGAAAGAACTTTGGGTGAGGAATTGGACTCCAGCCTCTTGCTACGGTTTTCTGTGATATCATACAATAAGCACAAATATATAAGACCTAAGTCTCACCTATCTTTACCAAGCCTACCAATTTCGGGTTAAGATCCCTTATTGTTACTGGCCAGCAACGGCCAAATAATATTAATCTCCACTCTCCCCAGACATCTACAGGAGTTTACACAGAGTAGGGGAAACAATAATATATTGTTTACCCTGCTGTAGATTGAGGATGGTTTCATGCAGTGTTTGGTTCTTTCCGCTACTCATGCCACACCCAGCAATAGAAGGGAGAGTTTGCTATGCTAATAAGAGGCAAAAGTTTCCCTTTAAAGTAACACATACCCAGAAAAGATTGAGCTGCCATCACCAGCAGCTAGTAGAGAGCAAGTTCAATTCATCATCAAATTCTGCTATCTACTCACTCTATTTACACAAAAACATTATTTTTAGACTCTTTGGTATAGCTGAATTAATGAAGCCTAGAAACAGTCCTTCCTTAGATGCAGTTGTACTCTTTCCTACTTTAAGCCCCTGATTCAGCAGTCCATTCCTATTCAACAAACAACATGTGCCTAATTTTAGGCACATGCTTAAAGCCTGTTGAATTCAATGTGCTTAAATGCTTTGTTGAATTGAGGCCATATTTTCACCCAACACTTTTTCTAGAGGCTTTTAAAAGGTGAAAGCTTGTTCAAAGCATCAGAAAAAGTGATTGATTAACTGTGTCTTCCATGACCATGTACATACAGAATTGTAAAATTAATTTTACTGTAAACCACATGCTGATTTTGCATTTGTATCACATTACAACCAACTATTTTTGTCACCCCAACCAAATTCTAGTTGGTGTAACTACAATTTTTGGTCTAAATACTCGCTGCAGTTTCAAATATGGTATTCTTCACTCCCTGTCCTGAACTGTTGTGTGACATTTTTGCTATGTGTTTGTTACGTTAAATGGCTGCTTTTGCACTAGTCCACAGGTGGCTACATGAGGCAAAAGTGGTTCTTAATACATAATATATCATTCTATAAAGAACTTTGGGATGTATAATGTTAGATTTTATTGAGTAGCCTTAGTTCACGATATCTATCATCTTATTCAAAGTTTAATACATACTAGTAATTGCAGATTCTGTGAAAAACAGGTATAAACTCTGAAGCCTCTGTAAATATCTCATGAACTATACCATGTCATCTGGCAAACCTTGCTATAACCCAAATAACTAACTAAATGGGCTATTAATTCATAGAGCAGGGTGTGATACTAAATGCTCTTAAAATGAGAGTCAATGTGAATGACTGCTTTTCACATTTTAATGAGCATCATTAACTTCTTATGAAGGGTTATATCAACATTTACTTTGAAACCTAGTATGGAAGTTTTGCAATGCATCTGCCCAGTCTTAAATGCTTTGCTCAGAAATAGTGAACTAAAAGTGATCAACATGCAGCTCAAAATTAATTACAAAATGAAACTCAGTACCATAAGTGAGTATTGTAAAACATTCACCATTCCTAGGTTCTAATTACAGCACTTACCATAAGATGATCCCTTATATTCACTGGAGTTTACTCCACTTTGGGTATTTTCTTCCTTTTTCTGCTTCACATGGTGTAGAAACCCCTCCACTCTAATGGGATAAACCTATTAGAAGTCAATCATTAATTCCTAAGGGCTCAATTCAGTAAAGGAGAAATTACCTCCATGGTTGCCTGCTGTGAGAACTCCTGGATGTCTTCTGCAGCTGAAGAGCCTAATCAAAATAACTTATGGGGAATTAATAAAAGGAACACTTTGTAGTTATATGGCACTTTCTTATTTTAGAATCTTAGAGCATTAATTAGTGAAGCTTCACAACACTGTACGAAGTAAGTACTATCTGCATATCAGGCACGTGTAAACTGAGGCACAGAGACTTGAAGAGGGCTCTCCAAGGTCACACAGCAAGTCCCTGGCAGCTTTGGGAATATAACCTCTCGGGAAGATTGCTGGTCTGTCTATCATACTACCTAGTTTCTAATATGGCACCAATCTCTAGTTAGTGTCTGAGCAATTGAAATTGATTCCCAGGTCCCCTACTCTAACCACTAAAGATGCACCCTTTTCGTTTGTGCCTGAAGAACCCCAAAGTAGATGTTCTGTGCTATTTTCCCCCCGCCCCCCATCTCCAATCCAGTGCAGACCCAGTTCCATCCTGCCATTGGTCATGGCAAGTTGCTAAAACTCTCTACCATATACAACTCTTTCAGATCAATGTCAGGCCAGCAAGAAGGAGATTTCAAGGCACACAGAGTTCACAGAATGAATTAATATTAATTATACTTATTTATTCACACAGTGAAATGAAAGTGTGAGAGGCACTTTACAGAACAAATCTAGGATGTAGTCCCTGCCCACCAAAAACTTGGACGTAAAGGGCAGGTTTTTCCAGACGCATTCACCATTGGCCAATCTCTGGTCCCATTGAAGTTCATGGTAAAATACTCCTTGACTTCAACAGAAGCATTTTTAGGCTAACACCGAGCAAGTTACAGAGTCTCATACTTGCTGTCTTTCTGTCTGGCCAAATGATTTTTCATTATTTATCGACAAGTACAACACTTTTGATATGAAGCCAGAGAGAGTGGGGGAAGAGAGAAAGCATGGGAATGACTGTAGCCAGGGAGTTAGAATGCTCTTGTGGGAGACTCAGGATCCAGTCCCCCTGCTCCAATGACTTTACTCATTTAGCCACAGTGGAGCAGCTTCAATAGGAGAAACCGAGGGGCCCAGTAGCTAGAACACTCATATGCAAGGTGGCAAAGCCCTGTTCAAATCCTTTCTCCACTTTAAGGCTAGTTGAACTAGAGTTCTCCCACATCCCTAACCACTGGGCTAAAAGTTATGATGGAGGCTGTCATTCCCACAGTGTTCTCCATAAGCTCATCTATAGGGGGCTGATCCAGTAGGTGAGCTCCAAGCATGCTTACCACATTGGGCCCTGCAGGCGAGGTAGGAGGAGGAACACCTATCTTCTGGTTTGTGCCTCGCTCATTTGGATGTCTGGCATGGGGCCCGCAGTGTGCATGTGTAGAGGCAGAAACATAGGTGCCTAGGTAACTTTTACTGCAAACATTAGATGCGGAGTGATTTTAGGTGTCTATAGGGCTCAGGGGCAGCTCAGCAGGGATTTTGTGAATCCCACTGGGGCCTGATTCTGGGATTTAGGTGCCTAAAATGGGAATTTGGCACCTAAATCCTTTTGTGAATCCAGCCCCCAAACAGACATAAATGCGGGAGAGGGGTACCAGGAATAAGCTAATGCAGTAATTTAGGCTTGTTATGAACCTATCTTCATGGGCATGTCTTTTTGTGGGTTTTATTTTTGTAAATTCCACTTGCAATCTATGAGCTAATATGATAAATTATACCAATAATCACTTTTTAAAATAATAATATAAAATTTAATAATTAAATAATAATTGTAGGCCTGATTCATTAGATGAATTTTTTCTTATTATTGATAAAAATAACAATAATAGTGATAATTAGTACCAGTAGAATTCCCTGGGAGAAGGGTAGAATAGCCTCTCTCTTGCTATCAGGACACTTAGTTATAGGTATAGGCCACAAAGCTAAGATCTACATCCTAATTGTTAGATGCTGGCATTGTTTGCATCTTGGAGTTTATCTCAAGTTCACCTGTAGAAGAAATAAAGCACTTAGGTCCCCATATCAAATAAATGTAGCTATTCTGGAGTACTAGAATAGCACAGAGTTGGCAATATAAAGTGATAATTAATTTTTTGATAAAAGAAACGGCATAAGTGTTTTCTTGTTTAGCTGGCGATAAACATGTTAAGCCTCACTGTCCACACCTTGCTCCCTACAATGTGGATAGTTGCTACTTTTTTCTAGTAGGCAAAATTAGAGAGGAAAGATTTGGAAATATTAGAGGAACTTAAAGACCCTTGCTTTTCTTCTTCTCTTTTCCTTGTGGGTAAATAAGCAATGAATCAGTTCAGATAGAAGTAATGATTTAGTGATTGATCTAAGCACCAAGTCTGAAATATCTATTGCAGACTCCTTGAAACTGCAAGGTCAGCTCAGCCCTTCCTCCTTTGAAGGGAGAGAAATTAAATGCCAGGCCATTACATTGTACATGGGATTCTTCCCACCTCCTTGTTAGGACTTAGTTTACCAATATAACCCCCAAACCTCCACAGAAGGAGAGACCCTACATAGAGTGATTGTTTAAAAAGAAAGACATCTACCACACAACTAGCACCACTAAAGACCGTGGTGCAAAATTTTACTTTGAAGTTACAATATTAATACATCACAACAGTTTCCTGCTGATAAACAAGAAGTCCACATATCACTCTGTCTCTTGCATTTGAGATTAGGCTTTTTGGGCCAGATAGTAAAAGATATTTAGGTGCCTAAAAATGAATATCTGTGTTTGGTGGGATTTTAAAAGTGCATACACAGAGTAGGTGCTTAATTCCTATTGAAATTTATCTTTAGGCAACTAAGTACAGCTTTGAAAAGCTGTCCCTTTTAGCATAAACAATTTACATTGTAGGGTATCAAAACAACATTGAGGGGATTGACTGGCTCACAGGGGTAAAAGAACACAGTATAGGGCATTTCATCTTTGGGTTGTTGCTCTGACTATAATCTACTTGATAACAGACAAAAGTCTTTTCTATCTGACAGGTGTTGAGTGACCTATATTAGATTAGGTGACTGTTTTAATCCACCTCACAGTGACCAGATAAAAACTGGAAGTGTTGGAAGCAGTCTCAGGAGACTGGCCAAGGACTAAGAGTGAAGTTCACCCCTGCACAGAGGGCCAGCATGAACCACTCAAGCCCAGTTTTGAGTGGGGCAGACATTGTTTTGGCCCTCTACATAGGGTGAATTTCTCCCTTGATAAGCATGGAGATTGAACTAGATGTGGTCCCCTCCACTTTAGGGGTCAGAGACACCAGGGTGGGGACACTTTTACTGCTCTAATCCTCTAACTTTCTGCTTTACTTGGACTGTAACCTCTTTTGGGGGCCAGGCCTGTCCATCTGTCCCCTGTTTGTACATGGCCTAGCACAATTGGGTCCTGGTCTATAACTGGGGCTCCAAAGTGCTACTGCAATAAATAAATAAATACGAGGAAATCAGTCTCTAGAGCTGCCAAACCCTCAACTTTTTCCTTCCAGCAGTAAATTCACTAATGACTGTGTTTTTTTTATATATATAAAGAAAGAAAATCCACACCCAACATCCATTTCCCACTGAAAGAAAAACAAAACATCCCAATGCAGGAAAATTAATTTCATCCCATTTTTATAAGAAACTAAACAGTGGAGAGAGTTAAATAAGCAAAGAACACTTGTCATAATCGCTGCCAGTTATTTTGTCAAGAAATCAAAGCAAGTTTGGGAAGCGTGTTTCTCCACTACTCAGAGTTCAGCTGAAGTAACTGTTGCATTAGCCAACACAAATCTGTGACTTGTATCCACATGTCAAAGGGAGCATCTGCTCCTGTGATTTGCCGAGAATGAAGAATATGGCTTAGTGCAGGGGGAGGTTTATAAGTGAGTCACGAACAAAGGATACAACTATTTGAGTGCAGGAGATGTCTGGTCTAGTTTCAGTTTAATCTTTGATCTTGTGACTTTTTTGTTTGAATCTATCACTGCAGAGGGGGGAAGAAAGAGTGAGCGAGCTCCATTTAGTTTTAAAAAATGAAAATCATCTACTGCTGAAATTCATTTAAATTGCAATCTGCAGCACAGAGGAGGTGGCTATAGGATCAGAGGGACATGTTAAAAGGAATCATAGCAAAGATGTGTATACTTTTGATCATAGACAAGCCCTGAATTTTTTCCATATATCGTCTGTACTCTGTGTAAGTGTGCTACTTCTGAACGCAAGAGACTAGGAACATTGATTTGAGCCTGGCATAGAGCAGACAAATGCTGTGCAAGTTTCCCATATACACAGCTCTGCAGGAAACCTGCATCAGTCCTGCTAGTCTAAACACGGCTTCTGGAGCTGAACGCAGGGCTTCTCACTATCTCTAAATCAAATTCAAAACTGCTCTTCTTGTTTTCAAACTCATTCTATCCCCTTCCCTTTGGCCCCATATTCGCTGACTTCCCCTCCTGGTCAAAACCACATGCTAATTTTGGCCTGCTCTCTCTTTTCCTGAGACCCCACAATTAGCGATCATTGCTGTTATGTTGTGCTTTCCCATTTATCTGCAAGTCGCCTTCACACCCCTTCTCCCACTGAGTTATTTCTCATTTAAAACCTTCCTGTTTGCTTTAACCTATGACCGATTGACTGTATTCATCCTTTCTTTTCCCTCCCTTCTATAATTAGCTTGCAAGAAGCCTGCTTACTTGCATCTTTCCCTCTCTGAAATTTCATTCTCTTTCCTTGCCCTCTCCTCTACTGTAAGCTATCTTCCCCCTTCTGTTGGTATGAGTTGCTGAACCCAGTGCTGCACACTTTATTTTATGTATGAATTGATTTTGATGTTATGACAAGGTAAAGGCAGTCTGCAAAGGATTCACAGGTCCTGGTCACAGTATTGCTGAGGGAGGAGTATAAAAATAAAGGGAAGCTCTTGGATCTTGGAGGGAGAAGCACAGGTTGCAGGAGGGAAGAGTTTGGAGGAAGCACAAAGAAGTCAGTCTGTGTACACATGGTTAGAATGCTAGCTGCAAAGTGCATCATATCTGTAAATAGTTCTCTTAATAAAGACCCAGCTTAGTTTTAAAAGCATGGAGTCTTTCCATGTTAATACCCAGCATATGGTACATAAAACAGATGGGTCAGAGAGCAATTATGTTGAAAGCTGTGTCCTCTCCTCATCTTCTTCAAAACCTCTTAAAAAACCCCAACTACTTCAAGGCCCACAAGAAGCAAGTTTATGACTTTTATAAATCCTGTTCCCCACTAAATCATCCCCACTTCTGCATTTCCTACTGTCTCCTATGTCTGAACTTGCAAATCTTTAAATAAATAAATTTATTTCTAGATGAGTTCTCTCCTACCTCCACCTGTCTATGTCTCCTTTTGCATAAGCCCTTAAAGATCTAATTTCAGGTCTTCAAAGTTTGGATGTAGCCTAGTTTACGCTATATAGTGGAATAAATTAAAAAATAAAGGCAGATATTAAAATACTTCTGTCATACAGTGAGCTGGGCCTGTAAGAGGTTAAGGCCATTGGATGAATTGCATATGTTGAGTCAGTCAACGCTACTTTCTGATATCCATGGCCCTAAACATCCTATTACCTTTATTTAAATATATTTCTGCATTGTCTAACCAACATATAATTCATCCTGCTTTTAAGCAACAAGCTATCAAGAAGAAATGGACAAAGAAAAATCAGGGAAAAGCGCTTATTTTAAACTGCTTCCAGTCACAATCAATTAGTGCCAGAGACTGAAGGCCAGATCTTCAGCCGGTGTAAACTGGTGTTCCTTCATTGAAGTTGATGGAACTATGCCAATATACACCAGCTGAAGATCCAGATCTAAAACAGAATTGGCATCTTACCCTGTGCAGCATTGAAACGCATGCACATTTCCTGGTGTGCATTGATACAGATAGAAAAATATTTTATGTGCTTTGAAGATACCATGACTTGAGCAAAAAGCGCACATAATGCTTTTGAGTTTACATATGAAACTGCTTTGTGGACTCATTTAGTTAGATTTATTTCACTGCAACCTCCCATCCTGTACATTCAGCCTAATACTGTAAAAATCAAACCTATCTTATTGAAAGAGTTGATGTCCTCCAAAGAAATACCTGGAATAAAATATGATTAAAAAGTCCTCTCCTCCTCCTTGAAGCAAAATACTAAATGGAGCCCATATTTATTTTATAAACTTATTTTTTTTCCAGGCAGCTCCACCAGTTGTTTTTATAATATCCTGTGTGAGCAGTAAATTTTATAACCACAGATGGCTGTTATTCCATTTGAGTCTGTTTTAGGGAGAAAATAAAAGATTGCACAGCCTAATTGCCAGTAGGTTAGCAAACACTTCTACTAAGTAAATAAAGAAATAAAATAATGGAAAATAAGATGATAGAAATTCCCCATTAAGTGTGTTCCTTCTGGACTTTGAACATTAAACTAATGTGGGATATGTTGCCAACACATCAGCTGACTAGAAATGAGACAGGAACACTTAGTCTAAAGAGTGGTAACAGATTAGCAGCCTTTCACTATCTGCATTAAGGATAGGTGAACTGGTTCAGAGACTGGGCTCACCCTCAGACCTCTCAACTTGCCAATGGATGCAAGGTATCACAAAGATCCAAAACACAGGTTTAAAAAAAAAAATCATTTCAGGCCCACCTTCAGCAAAGCAATTAAGCATGTGACTCATCCCATCACTATTCAGCCAAGCACCTAAGCACATGTTTAACTTAAGGGGAAAAACCTTGCTCTACTGCAGTCAATGGGAGCTTTGCCTTTGACTTCAATAGGGCCTGTATATCTCCCTAAAGCACTTTAAAGTTCAACATATGGTTAAGTGCTTTGCTGAGTCCTGGCCTCTTTAGGGAAATGTAAATGCTCTGGGATTCATTCTCTTGGTGTGAAGAACTAGTTTAATGACTTATGTCCAAATAAATCTGTTAGTCTTTAAGGTGCCACCGGACTCCTTGTTGTTTTTGTGGATACAGACTAACACGGCTACCCCTCTGATATTTAATGATTTTGCATTTCTAGTGTATATAATTTTCAACAACAACCAAAAAACAAAAGTGAAGGAGACACCAGATTTGTGTGGAACATACACCTAACGTGAGTCATGTCCCTGAGGCTGAAGAACACTTGAGTGATGGTTAATCGCATACTGAAACTCGAACCAAAGTGAACTAGACTCCTTTTTTTGGGCATGAGTGAGTTTGTGTACGGTTGTGAATTGTTCTGTTTTATGGCAGGAGTTTCACAACTTATGTCATGAGCAGAACCAATCAAATAATAACAACAATTTGTGACTATTTTAATTAAATAACCAAGCTAGAGGACTCTCCCGTTAATTTGCTGGGTCATATTATTGATTCTACATGAGTGTTCAGATAACTGATGGTTTATTTGAGAAAATGTTGGCACATGGTAAAAGTTTAATGTATTTTAAGTGTGAGTAAAAATTCGGCCCAGAAGAGTGCTGTAACAGGGTGGGCTGCCCCTTTAAGGGCCAGGGAGCAGCTGGCCTAGTTCTGGAAGGAAACCCAGCAGGTAGGTCCTGGGACTCACTTAAAAAGCAGCTAATGAGTGGATCTGATTCCTAGCTAGAAGATACAAATGAGGACCCCAGCTCACTGAGGGAGCCTGAGAGCATACTCTCCTGTGGCTGCAGCAGAAGACGGCCAGAAAGCAAGCAGATTCCCCTAGGCTGGACAAGTCCAGACCTTTCAATTACTGGAGGCCAGTCTCAATAGTCTCAGGCCTATTGCTTTTGTTCTACATTTCTTTATGGTTTTGTGTTGAAGAATAAACTGACAGAGCACTGAAGAAAGGGCCACACATGGAACTGGGCATGGCTGACTGACCCAGGCTGGTGATCAGATCTACCAGTTTACATGTGCTAATCACTATTCACTATCAGTTTTTCTATAATCAATAGCTCAGTGTTTAAAATATTCAGTCATCCCATCAGGGAATAGAAACAAAACCATGACCATCACACACTGTGAATATTCAAAATGAACAATTTGCAAACAATGGATATATTGGAATTTGTTTAGATAAACTGCCTGGCAAATACAGAAAATGAATACATTCAAAGAAATCAAGCTATTTATGAGCAGAAAAAAAGAGCTATATTCATATAATAATTTATTTGCAACGGATAATTCAACCAGAAGGTAATGAAGACAGATAATAAAAAAAAATGTTTTTCCCCCCTTAAAATAGGACTGCATGGTTATTGCTTCTATAAATTAAAAACAAAACAGAAAGCCCTTGATTATTCCCTGATGCCCAGTCAATGGCAGCAGTTACTGTAAAGTGCTTTAATGAACTAGCCATATCATAAGTAAAAAAAAAGAGAGAGATTTCACACAGACACATACTACAGCCATCGTATTGCCTGAGTCCAGAATGAAATAAATTGGTTAAAGTACGAAAAGAGAAGAGAGAATGGAATGAAAAATGCTGGGTTTTTATCATAAAACCTACTGAGATGAATATTCTGACTTCACAATCAAAACATGCTATAATTGCAAACAGATTCTTTTAAAGGAACAAGGAAAAAGACAGAGAACACATTAAATACCTGCTGATCACAGCAGGATCATACTTTACTATCTTCCAATCTACACAGTCCTGTTATTGCAGATCAATTCTTGTATCCTTTAATTCAAGCAATGCACATCATTAAGATGTCGCTGTACCATTATGCTGCTCTAATTACTCTCTAAAACTACTATTCCAGCACAAATGTCTATTTCTCAAAACACACCCCTTCACAAAACAGTGACCAGATGAGAGCTTGGCGATTCATTGTGTGTATTTTATTTGGAAGTAAAACTCCATGCCAAAGAACGCCCATCCAGAGTTCTAACCACCCTTGGCATAGATTTCGAGATACAACACAGAAAACTTTCACATTCCAAGCATCAGCAGCCGCCCTTCTCCTTCCTCACCCCCAGCCATGTCTCATGCCAAGCAGCAGCTGGCAGACCCCCTAGCAACTAAAACTGCCACGCCACAGATGAAGAATCTGTATTGTGCCTCCTGGAGCCCGAGGGAAGGCAGCACAAAAATGGCTTTAAGCCACCAATGTGCTTGACTGACTCTGGGCTGGGACTCTGCTCTGGGAAACAGGTGCTGGAAGAAATTTTATAGTGGGGGTGCTGATCATGGAAACCTTATATTTGTTGTTTGTTATTACTACTTCAAGCCAAGGGGTGCAGGAGCACCCACCCAGTACCCATAATTCAAGCACCACCGCTGGGAGATGGTGCAGGTCACAGAACCCCTCACATGCCTAGATGTCTAAGGGTTGGTCTTCAGCCCAAAGCAGCTGAGTGTCCTCATAGATGTGTTTGCTATAGAACATTGGTTTTCAAACAGTAGAGCGCACCCCCTCCTGGAGGTGCAAGGAGGTTATTGGGGGGTCGGGGGGGCATGAGGTAGGGCAAGGGCTGTAGCTGGCCTGGTGTCTGAGCTGCTATGGGGAGAAAGCACAGGGAGCCCGCAGTGGTCAGGAAGAGGGGTGGAGTGCAGCCCAGCCCCCCCTGGCAGCAGCCTGCTACTCTTCTCTTCCTCCCCTCCCTGACTGCTGGGGACTCCCTGTGTGCTCTCCCCACACCTGCCCTGCCTTGGCCTGGCCACAGACCTGCAAATTTTAAACCTTCCGGCATAGGTGCTGGAACTAGGGATGCTGCTGTACCCCGTGGCTTGAAGTGGTTTTCATTATATACAGGGTTTACAGTTTGGTTCAATGTCTTTTAGCAACTCCACTATACAAATTGTTCCAGGATCCCTGGCCGACAGGAGCCAGAGGCTCTGGGCAGGGCAGGTGGAAAGGTGAGGAGCCCTGGTCTGCTCTGTGCTGTGCTTCCATGGGCTTCTTTAAGGATGGAGCCAGCCAGGTCCTGCCACCACCCTGAGCATGAGCTGCCCATTACCCTCGGTGAGTCACTTCCTGTCCCAGACAGGTGGGAGTGTGGGGGTAAGGTAGGAGT
Source organism: Natator depressus (assembly GCF_965152275.1). Lineage (NCBI taxonomy): Eukaryota > Metazoa > Chordata > Testudines > Cheloniidae > Natator > Natator depressus. Next base: position 65,532,427 of record NC_134240.1, on the reverse strand, counting down.
TTGTTATGTGACTCCTATAGAGAAGGGGAGCACAGCAAAATATGTTTGGGAACCTCTGCTCCTGAGAGCCCTCCAGCATCTAATACACTGCCTCCCACCCCGGCGCACGCCCTATGTAACCTATGTGCTATCCAGAGCCTCCACTGGAGAAATCTCCCCAGACGGGTAAAGGGCTTTCATTGCCCCTGTTTTCCTTTGCTGAAAGTCAACAGGTTCAAGCTTTTTGGATCAAAGGGCAAAGCACCCAAAGTAAAGGGGCCCAGAAGGAGAACACCAACCCTAAAGTGTATTTTCATATACTATAGCTTCTTTCTTTAATACAAATTTCTTCTGTTTTTATACCCTCTTCTTTTCAATACATCCAAGCGATGTTTGGAACTCACAGCTAATTTGTTATGGGCTAAAGATGGATGAATTAGCCATGCCCTACCTTCCTTATGAATTGCACAATCATCAAAGCTCCCATTGTGATAGATTCTACCTGATTAAGGATGGAATATGAACTGAAAAACTTGGCCTATGGCACTCAAGTTGTCTTCACAACATAGCTTTGATCCAAGAACACAGCTGGTTGAAATTTACTCCAAATTTGGAAAAAAATCCAAATTACTAAAGTGGGAATTAAAAAACAAAACAAAACATGGATTTTTTCCTCTTTTTTCAAACAGCTCTATCAAAAATGTGTCTATTAAGATTAGGAACTTCCTCCTCCTTTTATTAAAGCCAGTAGCAAAACTCTAGTTGATTTCAGTGGGAGGTTGTGTGCCTGTCTTGGAGTTACAGCTATTTACTTTTCCTGAGAAAATCAAAGGGCCTGATTCTCTATGGTCCTGCCACTTGTGTCATCATTTTCACCAATGCAAAGAGGGTGTAACATGCAATCAAGCCACCACAGGAGCATTTTATACCCTCTTCGCACTGGTGTAAGTAACTACAGAAGGTAAGGGAGCTCCTGTTAGCCCTGCTGAACCAGTTCAGTAAGCAGTGAGCTAGGGCTTTATTCTTGCCTCCTGCAGCAGCAGCAAAACTGTCAGTGAAGATTTTGACTGCAGGATTGCTCTTACTTGGTGATGCTGTAAGAGGCACTAGGAAAAGGGCTCTGGTTTGCAGATCACTGTTTGAACTGGAATTTTTTTTTTTTTAACTTCTAAAGTGTCAGAATCCTGGGAAAAGGAAGGCAGGGCTAGTGGCAGGAGCTTGGGAACCAGGAACCAAAGCCCTGGGTCAGAGCTGAAGTCAGAGTCAAGAGTCCAGCTGAGACTTAAGCTGAGGGTCAATACCAGGTATCTGGGTCAGTGTTAGGGTTCGGGGTTCAATCAAGATTCAAGTCAGAGCCAATGTCAATACCAATAATTCAGAAGCAGGACAGCAACAACAGCTAGTTAGAGATCCACATAGTTGCATGGATATTTGTGGGTATGCCCCCATGGGCTTATATAGGATCCAGGAGCCAATCAGGGATCTCTAAAACAGCTGTCAGTTGGATCACTTGAGGTAGAACTTCCTGTGGCATTCAGCCTCTGTGGACTGTGGGTTGCACAGAGAAACTAGATTAGAGCTGTCACAGGGCACAAGTGTGAGGCAGTTTGTGGCCTAGTAGTCCTACAGGCCTGGGTTCAAGTCCTGCTGATCCTTAGATAAAGAAATGGAATTTGATGTTAAAAGTAGTTGAGAGAAAATAGCATGGAGAAGGAAAACATTTTGCTCAGTTCATCAAGCTCACAAGTTTTGGGTGAGATAAAGTAAGCAGAAGTCAGTAGAGAAACATAAAAAGAAGGGAAATAACTAGGATGCTAAGAAGGGAAACCTGTTCAGTCATGTTCTCAAATCAATATGAGTTTTGCACCAAAACTGGCAATATGTCTTAAAACCTGCCTAACCGTCAATAAAGCAATTAGCATATGGCATATTCTGCAGGAGGATCACCAGTGGAACATAAATTCATGTGCCTTTTTAGTACAGCAGCAGTTGGGCAAAGAATTGGGAGATCACTCATAGTTGTTGCAGAATAAGACAAAGAGAAAGAAAGAAAGTAGTCTATGTCTACTGGGATCAATAATAACCTCATTTCATAAGAAGCTCATTGCTTGAGTCAGAGCTGTTCTATATGCCATTTCCTATCCTCCCCCCATTCTGAGTCTTTTACTGTATAACTGGGGAAGATGTAGAGAAATAGTTTTTGGACAGAATTTGAAGGCTACAGATATTTCCTGCTTTGGAAAGAGCTTCAGTTCTTAGAACATTTTGCTCAGTATAAAAGAAACAACATGCCATGGGCAGGTATTAACATGGATCTGTGTTCTGTTTTGAACATTAGAAACCAGAGGGCTGTTGTACCAGATGCACTGATGTTGCAGGAGTGTAAATATGCCATTATGGCTTATAGTGCTATGCTCACACTTATACTGAGCACATAGCCAGATCCTGTTATCACTTATACTCACAAGTATCTGTACCCACACATGCAGCCCAAGTACAGCAAATGGGACGACTCCAGTGAGTAACGTTATCCAGGGGGTGTTTGCACAATCCTGTTAGCAGAGTGAATGGACTTTAATGTAAAGTATGTGACACATCAGTAATACAAGTTCCATACAGCTGATAATTGTTTATAGGCGTGTAGACTTGGATATAGAAAAGGATGGGTTGGAGTTCTCCCTTCCCTTTCTATACAGTATAAGAGCAAATTCAATTTAAATAACTATTTCTCAAGGAAATAGCTGAATAGAAACCACCATGCAGAAGGGACACATTTTCATAAATAAGTGTCCTCCTTTCCTCCTTGATTACACGCCTGTTCTAGTTTGTACCTCCTCCCCCACCTTAAAAGTAGTTTTCATGTAATTTCTATTGTGCTAACTTCCAGACCATTATCTTATAACTTAACCAGTGTCTCTAAATCATTTGTGATTTAATGCACTATATTTCAGTTCAAAAGACAAACCAATTGATGCCCACACAGCAAATGACAATGTCCAGCAAAGCCCTCCTGTTGGTAACAGACTCAGGGTCCCAAACTCTGATTCAGCTGACAAAAAGGATTCCAAATCACATAAACATTTAACAGGTTTCATGATGCTTCATGGATATGTAGCTATAGCTATTTACAGTTAAAGAGCTATATACATAGTTTGTTTATAATCTAAATTCACGTGCAGTCCACGATCACTTTATTTTAGAATGAGATATATATTGGTATTTATAGTTAATTATTGAACAAACCATGGACTGTTCACCCTGGCACAATTGTGTACCGTCACCGGAAATGCAACTACACACCTAGTCAGAGTTTCTTAACATTGCTTTAGAAACAAAATTTGATTTTCCTCAGGCCTGTCTAAGAGCTACCAGCCATCAGAATATAATTATTGGAGGGAAAAAATACATCTTATTCCCAACAGCTTCTTCATTAGACAACACATCAGCTTTCACTAGTAAAAGACACCTTATTTTGGTGAAGCAAAATAATATACAATATTTACCCTTCTATTACATACGCAGTTTTAGTATACCTGATAATAAAAGGACCCTGAGGGGATCCCAAAGCTTGCATAGCATATTTATGCATATTAAAGGTATCATCTGTCTCAAAAAATCCTTATCTGTATAAAGATAGAGAGGATGCTGGGAGCTGAATTTTAAGTTTCATGTTTAGTGTCTGCATTTTATATCAGACAATATTAATCAAGCTTTTTTCTTTATTTCTTCTCTAGTAGTTACCAGGAATTTCATGTAAGATTTTAAATCTTAACCCAAGAGAATGTATCCTGGCACGTTAAAACCCTGATGTTGAGGATGGCTGTGGATTTATACTTTACCTGTTATGACTACTTATCCTGTCTTTTGTGTCTCAACATCTTGCAAATGTTAAGTGAAAATGTTCACAGAACTTTTAAAATTATTTTGTCATATGTCCCTTATCGCAGACCTGCCTTTGCAAGACTCACATTCTTCTTAAATAAAGTGCCTTGTGATGGTGCTTGTTCTATACATCAGAACAGATCAAACTTTTGAAGGTGTTTTTAAATCACATTAAAATTAAATTGATTTTAACAGTTACATTGCCAAAACCGAATGACACCCACAAAGGGACTACTAAATCTAACATGGCATTGCTTCAGTATTATGTTGCCAACTATTTGTATCAGTTCCAGTCTTCAGATTATAGAAAAACTTCTCTTACTCCTGTGAGAATGACAGGTTTCAGAGTAGCAGCCGTGTTAGTATGTATCCACAAAAAGAAAAGGAGGACTTGTGGCACCTTAGAGACTAACAAATTTATTTGAGCATAAACTTTCTTGAGCTACAGCTCACTTCATCAGATGCATGCAGTGGAAAATACAGTGGGGAGATTTATATACACAGAGAACATGAAATAATGGGTGTCACCATACACACTGTAAGGAGAGTGATCAGGTGAGGTGAGCTATTACCAGCAGGAGAGCGGGGTGGGGGCGGGGAACCTTTTGTAGTGATAATCAAGGTGGGCCATTTCCAGCAGTTGACAAGAACGTTTGAGGAACAGTGTGTGTGTGTGGGGGGAGGGAAATAAACATGGGAAAATAGTTTTACTTTGTGTAATGACCCATCCACTCCCAGTCTTTATTCAAGCCTAAGTTAATTGTATCCAGTTTGCAAATTAATTCCAATTCAGCAGTCTCTCGTTGGACCACACACCAAAACCACTAACCCAGGAACCTATCCTTGCAACAAAGCCCGTTGCCAACTGTGCCCACATATCTATTCAGGGGACACCATCATAGGGCCTAATCACATCAGCCACACTATCAGAGGCTCGTTCACCTGCACATCTACCAATGTGATATATGCCATCATGTGCCAGCAATGCCCCTCTGCCATGTACATTGAACAAACTGGACAGTCTCTATGTAAAAGAATAAACGGACACAAATCAGACGTCAAGAATTATAACATTCAAAAACCAGTCAGAGAACACTTCAATCTCTTTGGTCACTCGATTACAGACCTAAAAGTGGCAATTCTTCAACAAAAAAACTTCAGAAACAGACTCCAACGAGAGACTGCTGAATTGGAATTAATTTGCAAACTGGATACAATTAACTTAGGCTTGAATAAAGACTGGGAGTGGATGTGTCATTACACAAAGTAAAACTATTTCCCCATGTTTATTCTGCCCTCCCCTCCTCCCCCCCCCGTTCCTCACACGTTCTTGTCAACTGCTGGAAATGGCCCCCCACTCTCCTGCTCACCTTACCTGATCACTCTTGTTACAGTGTGTATGGTAACACTGATTGTTTCATGTTCTCTGTGTATATAAATCTCCCCACTGTATTTTCCACTGCATGCATCTGATGAAGTGAGCTGTAGCTCATGAAAGCTTATGCTCAAATAAATTTGTTAGTCTCTAAGGTGCCACAAGTCCTCCTTTTCTTCCTGTGAGAATGACAGTCAAGCAAAACATGAGCGGCTCCATTTTCAGGTAAAACTGTAACAAACAGCATATATGGTACGCACACTGGCAATAGCACTCCAATCACTAATTCCCAAACCAGCTTCCAGTTTGCAACCTTTACACTACTCGGTCATGCCAGATTCAGTTGACATAGCTTTATAAAGTTCTTCATACAGCCTGGCCTAGATTAATTGGCTCTTTGGAAGTGCCTGCTATTGTTATCATAGCTACTGATCTAGGATAATTTTTTTCTTCCCTGTAAAATCTCTTCCTCCACTGAGGCTCTGTTTGCTCAATTAGCTCCAGAGAGGGAGATCCTCATGCCTCTGTGTAAAGTTAAGTTTCTGAAGCCTGCAAATTTGTTGTTTTGTTATTATAGAGCTGGACAAAACAACAATTATTTTACTGTGAGAAATTTCAGAGGAACTATTTTGAAATTTCCCGTTGAGAAATTTCATCCAAAAACACATTTTCCCCATGAAAAAATTATTATTTTTGACAAAAATCTCATTTTTCAGAGGGATAATTTTCAGCTGAAAAATTTCAACCAGCTTGTGTTATTAATACTAATCAGATGGTCTCACCCTTCCAGCATGGATGGGGTACAGCATCTAACTTGAGACTCTGTGGTACCATTCCCCAACATAATCCCCCATGAAAGCTGTGGCAGTTCCATGAAATCTCTGTGTGAAAGTTGTCCCCAGTTTCTGGGGTTGGGCCTGTATTAAGGAGGAAGTGGAGTAGCTAAAGTCCCATCCTTCTATGTCACCATCCCCTGCTCGGCTCTCATATTTCCATGGCCTTTTCTGAGGTGGGAAAGTGATCTGGCCAGTGGGTCTGTCGAGCAATGAAAAAAACAAACAAACAAAAAAAAAACCTGACAAAATTTAGAAATTTGATTAGCTTTTCAATAAAAATACCAGAAAGAATAGGCACAAAAATTTTGTGGAAGATGAAAACATTCAATAACAAAAAGCCATTTTTCTGATTACATACAATCCAGCTCAGCTAGCCCTTTATTTGCACTCACAATAGGCCTAAACCTAACCACCACTGAAACCACCAGTAGTTTATCCATTCATTTCAATGGGTGCTAGATTGTGTCCATTGTATCTTTCATCTGAGCTTCAAAACTTTTCACCAGCATTAAAACTCTCATTGTCCTTAAGAATCAGGCAAGCATTATTATACCCATTTTATATGTGGAGAAACGGAGAATAAGGGACAGAATGTGCCCACTTACTAACACTAAATGATAGCTGCAAAAAGAAAAGGAGTACTTGTGGCACCTTAGAGACTAACAAATTTATTAGTTAGTCTCTAAGGTGCCACAAGTACTCCTTTTCTTTTTGCGGATACAGACTAACACGGCTGCTACTCTGAAACCTGTCATAAATGGTATCTGACTCTCGAGGAACCCCACTGATTTCAGTGGGATGACTTCCAGACTACGTCCAATATAGATAAGTGTGGCAGAATCTGTCCCCAGTTGATTTTCCCAGGGCTTCTGCCTAGAACTGGGCAAATGCTCACAATTTTCAGTTTCATGGAACTACATATCAAAATAGTTGCTGTTTTGTTCTATGTAATTTTACATCACCCAAATTCTGCTTCAAATGGATATTTGCTCCATTTTTTCCCTCAACCAGGCCTGTTGCCACTTGGAAAATGGCAAATGGGATTTTTAAGAAATTGGGCCCATTTTTATGTTTACCGTGAAATGAGGAAAAACAAGCATTTTGAAGAGGTTTGCATTTACCATTCCTGGCTTTGACACAGATTCTGTGTGAGCGAGGGAAGTTACTTAACTTAATTTCAGTCACCCTTTTATAGTGATTCCATTTATAAAATTGTTTATAAAGGGTTAATAATCCTGGCTTATAATAACCATATATAACAGATACTCCTCATATCTGCAACATACTTGTAATGTGTATTAACCTTTAGAAACACTTTATAAATGGAATATTAATATGAAGTGTGACTTTTATGTCTATTACAGTCGGAGCAGCAGTCAAGGACTAGTGCCCTGCTGCTGTAGTACACAGACAGGTAACAAGGAAGACAGCCTCTGACCCAGAGAACTTACATGCTAAATGTCAGACAGGACAACTCAGATTGACAAAACAGACAAACAGGGTGGGGGAGGGTGGGAGACTGAGGTAAAAAAAGAAAGAGTTCTGTGCTTCAATTTCCCCCCCTACAAAATGGGGATAATACTTTCATATCTCACAGAAGTGTTGTGAAGTTCAGTTCATCAAGGTTAGTAAAGCACTCTGAGGTTCTTGGATGGAATTTGCTATTGAAGGACAAAGCTGACTTCATCATGACAGTTTTGCAACCCACTGGTCCTGAGGCCCAGTCCTCTGCTCTAACCACTCCTTCCCATATTGCAATTTTTCTTTACACAGTACATTCCTGATTGAAATTTAGACAGAAGAAAATGACCAAGAGATTTATTTGTGAAATGAGGATATAGGCTGCTGAAATGTCTTAGAATTTTTACATATTTTGAAAGTGTTCCAGTGGTGGTCTGAGTCTAAATCTTCCAAACTCTCTCTCAGACTGCTTTATAAGGGTGGTATAAATAACTGGCTGCATTCTGGTCTCTTTGAAAAATGCTAATGTGATTCTGATGGTTTTATGTGGACATTTGTTTTTGTGTAGGACACATCTCTTGGTTTATCTTTTGCAGCTTTGTGGTTTATAATTGAGTTAGCAATTGAAAATCTAAATCTGATAACATGGGCCCATCACTGGGCCAGATAGCACTAAACTGCAGGAAAACCTGTGTGTGTGTGTATGCGCGCGTGCGCAGTTGATGGGAAGAAAACAAAAACACATCCAAATTCTTCCAATGGGGAAGAGGACTTTATGCCCAGATATCATGGATCCCTGATGTCTGCATACATCTCAGAAGGATCCACTGGAGACACAGGCCTAAGCATCCAGAGGCTCTGTGCCTCTGCACCAGCTACAGAACTCATTGCCTCTTACTGCAATGCTGGAGTCCTGCCGAATTAGCTGTTCCTAGGAGTCTGGAGTGGAATGGCAGGTACAGAGAGTTAATAGACCCTGACATTATATTACTGGTTTCAGAGTAGCAGCCGTGTTAGTCTGTATCCGCAAATAGAAAAGGAGTACTTGTGGCACCTTAGAGACTAACAAATTTATTTGAGCATAAGCTTTCGTGAGCTACAGCTAACTTCATCGGATGCATACAGTGGAAAATATAGTGGGGAGATTTTATATACACAGAGAACATGAAACAATGGGTGTTACCATACAGACTGTAACAAGAGTGATCAGGAAAGGTGAGCTATTACCAGCAGGAGAGCCGGGGGGGGGAGGGGGGGAAGTGGCGGGAAGAAACCTTTTGTAGTGATAATCAAGGTGGGCCATTGCCAGCAGTTGACAAGAACAGTAGGGGGGTAAATAAACAAGGGGAAATAGTTTTACTTTACCATCCACTCCCAGTCTCTATTCAAGCCTAAGTTAATTGTATCCAGTTTGCAAATTAATTCCAATTCAGCAGTCTCTCGTTGGAGTCTGTTTCTGAAGTTTTTTTGTTGAAGAATTGCCACTTTTAGGTCTATAATCGAGTGACCAAAGAGATTGAAGTGTTCTCCGACTGGTTTTTGAATGTTATAAATCTTGACGTCTGATTTGTGTCCATTTATTCTTTTACGTAGAGACTGTCCAGTTTGGCCAATGTACATGGCAGAGGGGCATTGCTTGCACATGATGGCATATATCACATTGGTAGACGTGCAGGTGAACGAGCCTCTGATAGTGTGGCTGATGTGATTAGGCCCTATGATGGTGTCCCCTGAATAGATATGTGGACACAGTTTGTGGTGTGGTTGCTGGTGAGTATTTGCTTCAGGTTGGGGTGCTGTCTGTAAGCAAGGACTGGCCTGTCCCCCAAGATCTGTGAGAGTGAGGGATCGTCCTTCAGGATAGGCTGTAGATCCTTGATGATGCGTTGGAGAGGTTTTAGTTGGGGGCTGAAGGTGACGGCTAGTGGCGTTCTGTTATATTCTTTGTTGGGCCTGTCCTATAGTAGGTGACTTCTGGGTACTCTTCTGGCTCTGTCAATCTGTTTCTTCACTTCAGCAGGTGGGTATTGTAGTTGTAAGAACACTTGATAGAGATCTTATAGGTGTTTGTCTCTGTCTGAGGCGTTGGAGCAAATGCGGTTGTATCGTACAGCTTGGCTGTACACAATGGATCGTGTGGTATGGTCTGGATGAAAGCTGGAGGCATGTAGGTAGGCATAACGGTCAGTAGGTTTCCGGTATAGGGTGGTGTTTATGTGACCATTGCTTATTAGCACAGTAGTGTTCAGGAAGTGGATCTCTTGTGTGGACTGGTCCAGGCTGAGGTTGATGGTGGGATGGAAATTGTTCAAATCATGGTGGAATTCCTCAACGGCTTCTTTTCCATGGGTCCAGATGATGAAGATGTCATCAATGTAGCATATTACTGTATGCATGTATTATATTACTGCATATATATCAATGTAGCATATTAGTGTATGCAAAGTAGGATATTACTGTATGCATGTATTCCCTACAGGCAGCAAGAAGGAATTATGTGCACCAGCTATCCTGAGCCACCCCTTTCTCAGGCATAGATCCCTGGGCCTGCAAATAGCCCTCCTCTGAGTCTTAGGACTGTGCCACATATATGGCTAACTCCCCAGTCCACCTTACAGACAGGATGGAGATATGCCCTGAGAGAGCTGCCACTGTGCACAGCCTCAGAGGGTGATCGGTCTCTCAGACTGCTCCACCACTGTAGTTATGTGACACCAGGAAATCAAAAAAGTAGCCTGAAACATGATAGCAGTTGCAAAAATCACAGGCCTGATCCAAAACCTAATGAAGTCAATGGGAGCCATTCCAATGACTTAGTGGACTTTAGTTCAGGTGTTACACAAACCCAATTCCCAGAAAGTTTTGCAAATGTAAATCGTTCTTTCTTTCCCCTTAAAAATAAAGGTACTTTCTCAGATCCCTTGTTAAGTGGATCAGAGACGTCATGTCAAGCCCTTGATGGAGACGTTATAAATAATTATTCTAAATTATTAATGTAAAACATTATGAAATTTGACCTGTGGGCAGCATGGGCATGTGGGACAGAGCTATTTGGGCGATATGTTTGGTGAAGTCTGCTCATTAAATGCATCAGTATTCATGAGTCAGTGAGTAAGAGCCAAAGGAGAGTCGGTGCCCAGGAGAATGATGGTGAAAGTTTAGATTTGAGAAATTAGAAGACTGGGAGAGCATATGAGACAATCTTTTGGGTTGGATGACACCATCCGCCAGCATTGTTAAAAGAGAGTGCATTCATGGGGAAAAGCCAACTGTATTCCAAAGGTATTAACTGAAAATAATGAATATGTATTTTTTAACATGTCTATGACATTTAGGAGCTGGGATAGAGTTACTTTAAAGTTCAAAGCAACAATGTGCCCTTACAGTGCCAGATTATCTGTTGCAGCCAGTACCACTAGGCATAGCAAGGGGTGTACAAAATGAAAAAAATTGTTGATACCCGTTCCAAGCCAGTTGCAGCTTAGTTGGCGCCCATCCTGTCTGCTGGCTGGACACTGCTGGAATGCAGTATGGTCTGGTCAGACCCTCCACGCTGGCCACTGCAGCAGGGGTGGGGCTGTAGGAGCTGGCTCCATCAGTTGTATGCCACCATGCCAATGCAGTGCCTAGCTGGAGTGAGCTACTAGTTTCCAGCACCTTTGCACGACTGCAGTGACACAAACGTGTAGGCGTTGGGAAGAAAATCTGCCCCATAGAGAACCTTCTGCTTGATGCTACATGATCAGTGGAAACTGAAAACCCAGAAAAATGACTCACACAATATCTCCTTGCAACGTAATCTCAATGATAATTCAGAATGTTATGACAAGTCCAAACAAAGGATATTGCTAACAAAGAGTTAAGGTTGAAAGTGTATTTCAGTGGAGTCCGGCTAACATCCAAACACATGATACTATAATGTTCTTTATAACATTCTACCCTTTAAAGAGAATCACAAGTATTAGAATGTCTGGAAATGCTGTTCAACACCTAGGAGCCCCAGTCATGGACCAGGACCCCATTGTGTTAGGCACTGTCCAAAGAGAACAAGAAGGCACTTCCTGCCCCAAAGAGCTGCCAATCCAGCCAGTTTCCCACATCCAGAGAATCCTTTGTCACTCATTATTGCCCCACCTGCCTTACCCTTTCATTGGTTCTCCCAAGTTCCCTAACAAAGGGAGAGAACATCTGCGGGAGAAGGCAGCAGGACAGCTGCATTCAAAAGCACCTATAAAGAAGGCAAAAAGAAAAGGAGTACTTGTGGCACCTTAGCGACTAACCAATTTATCTGAGCATAAGCTTTCGTGAGCTACAGCTCACTTCATCGGATGCATCCGATGAAGTGAGCTGTAGCTCACGAAAGCTTATGCTCAAATAAATTGCATCCGATGAAGTGAGCTGTAGCTCACGAAAGCTCATGCTCAAATAAATTGGTTAGTCTCTAAGGTGCCACAAGTACTCCTTTTCTTTTTGCGAATACAGATTAACATGGCTGTTACTCTGAAACCTATAAAGAAGGCAGTCTTGTAGGGAGGGGCTGCAGTAGGCAGAAAAAGACTCTCCACTTCCTGAAGGAGTATTCCAAAGGTGTGTACTTTTGTTTGCTTATTTGGCACTGTGGACCTTGCTTAAAGATGCAGCCCTAGGAACTCAGAGCCTTTATGTAGGGGCTTTATTTTGTTATGGCTCTAAAATGAACAGGTTTCTTTGCCAATAATATTTCTTTGTTCTGTGCCAGACAAGTGGGTTCTGTTTGAGGGAGGGCCATGGGATAGGGTTCTGCAACTCTCCTCCTTCCAATACCTGTTAAAGGCATCAGTGTCATAGGCAGGACTTTAGAAGTGGCTTTCTCTGCACAGCTGAGTGGAAATCATTATTTGTTCTGAATGCTCCTTGCAGATGCTTTCTTTGTGCTTCCACAGTGTGTTTACAAAGCAAAAACCAAAAACCAAAAAAACAAAACCGCCCAAAATTAAACCTAACAGCTGTTTGTTTAATTGACTACAGGGGTAGTCTCCAGTCTGGTGTTTATCTGCCATGTTTGTGTACACAGAAGGCGTTTAGATTTGCAAGTGCAGGGGTTTCCTGGTCAGAGAGACCAGGTGCAGTATTTTTGCAGCTGGTTGCCAGGTAACGCTCCTAAACTGTGTTGGTGACCAGGGAATCCACTGGAAGTTCAGCCGGCAGGCAAGGATCAGAAAGTGCTGCTCTCTCCCAGGGACTATTTAAATTGTACCACAATCTCCGATCTTTGCTCAGGTTTCCTGAGGTTGGAAAAAATAATGGTGTGACAACTAGTTCTCTCCAGTAAGCAGATTTTAACCAGAAGAAAATTAACCATGTTGTTGCAGTGTGCAGCTAGGGTTAGGACTATTTACATATTTCTAGTATTGCAACCACCAGCATCCAAAAATCAGGCAGGCCCCAGAATATCATGAGTATGGGTTAAAAATCATCAGACTTTTCCTTTGCCTTCTAGTTTCTGAGCCATTAGGTTGCACTTGTGTCATGTTCTCAAGCCTTCCATTGCATCAAGTTGACTCAACAGACAGTGTAGCCTGCAGAGTGACAATCCTGGAATCTTATTATACAGATAATATGTATGTAATGTAATTATTTTGGGGTAAATGTCAAAACTGCTATTAGCAGTGATCGATGCTGAATTGCAGTGTTGCTAGCTCTGCAGAGCATGTGGTATGTTGCCAGTGACTTCCCAGATGGCTAATTCCCCACAATGCCTCTCAGGGTAGATTCAGATGATGGTGAAGAAAGTGGAAAAATTAATGCTAACCAGTATTGTATTGCTGCTAAAGTCCCAGGGATTTGGGGATTATATGAACATGATGTTGAGAGTGGCCATCAACCCTCCGCACCAATCCTCTCCTGCCTCAGCCATGGAACCTGATACCTACTGGAAGGAGGGGTTTCCCCAGCGTCAGAGTGCCCTGCTCACCCCAGCACAGATTCACCAACTCCGAGCATTCAATATGAGATTGGTTTAAACATATTTTAAAAAATAATGAAGTGGGGATTCCTTTTATTTTCCTTCTGGATTTTAATCCTCATTTTCAACTTCTGTCTGCAGCCATGAAGGCTAGAAATTTACTTTTTCTTTTTGTAAATGTAAGTTGAGATGCTAATGTAACCACATGCTTCTGAGAGCTAGGCCTTTAAGAAAAAAGCCTAATGATTGTGAGACTCATCAGCAAACTCACAACTGTTGAAAACAGCGAGATTGTGACGGAACAGGGGTTGTCAAGTCGATAATCAGTAAAACTAAATGAAGAAAATAATCCTCTTTGTACCTTTGGATAATTGAGAAACATTATGGTATTTGTATAGCATTCATAGCTGGGCACTGATTTTTAATTTTGCAAAATAAATTACTTTCAACATGTTTAATTTGCTTGGTGGGGTTTTTTTTTTGTTCCCACATATGTAGCATTCTTTATATAACATCCCTCTCTCTTGCTATGAAAGAAGAAGCATTACGTGTAGATAGAATATCATTTTTAGTCTGTTGTAGAGACAAGAGTTTTCAAAGGAATACACAAAATGGCTATGTACTGTACAACATAGCGTCATTGAAAAGGCAAGGAGAGCCTGGATTTTGGGATTATCTTGGTAACGCCCCTCACCCTGAAAAACTTGAACGGTGAGTGCTATGGGTTTAGATTTCTAGTTTCTTTTATCTGGATCAATGGTTGTAAGCATGCCCCCCACCCCCTTTATCTTATAACCATCTTCTGTGCTTTCATCCAGATATAACTTCAGATAACGGTTTCCATGAGGGAAACCTCCACCCCCTTTTCAGTGCCGAGGAAGAAGCTAAATAAGAAAAAAGGCAATGGGCAAATCTACGAAGCTCATGTTAGTAACTTAAAACAACAAAACAACCCCCACCCAAAAACCCCCCAACCTGACACCCCCAAAAATCCTCTAGAACTTATACTAGTAGTTCATAGTAACTTACTATTTTGTTTCCAATGTCCATAGTAACTACCCTAATTATCATGGCAACAACCCTAAACAAACAAATACCATCCATCTTTCTGCCCCCAAAATTCACACATTTAAGGCTGCTCTAATAACTAACAGTAGCAGTTCCCCAGCTGTTTGCTCACAAAGACATACCATGGCAAACATATTTTCACTGCACCTCCCAAAATATGCAAGCAATTGTTGGCGCTTAATACATAATAATAATAATAATATAGATGTCTCTAGTCAAACAATTGCATTTCATTTAGTAACACAGGTACTTTTAACAGTAAGTAATATATGTCGAGGAATTAGCATTTCAGCCAGAGAGGGTTGGTGAACTCATTGGCATGGCTTATCGGTATGTCTGACAGTCTGAGAAATTAAAGAGCTGTTTAGCATGTGCATGAATATCTGTCAGAGGCGTATTATGTGATTAACTTATGATTGTAAGGAAAATAAATGCCTTTAAAATTATTCTAATGGAATTTTCTCTCCAGTCACGCAGCTATTTGGTGCTTTTCACCTTGATCTGTTCAGCAGTGTTATTACTGTGGCAAATTGCCGGTATGATTATGATGGGTCCGTGCTTCCCCTTCTTGGGGAGGGTTCAGGGCACAGTTTTCTGCCCCTGAACTAGGGTATCTACTGTCCCACTAGTAACCCAGAGAAGGGTAGTGGAGAGGGAGGGAACCCAGGCCCACCCTCTACTCCAGGTCCCAGCCCAGGGGCCCTAGGGATAGTGGTAAACCACTTGAACTAGTGCTTCCTTCCCCGTGGCTACTTCCCTCTCCTGCTCTTCAGCTTGTGGGGCTTCCTGCCCTCTCTCTCTGCACAAGCCGGCTGTCTCTTTACCTAGGGTCTTGGTCTTCTAGCCAGCCACGGCACTTCTCCAAACTCTCCTCTACTTCAACTCATTCCCCTAGCTGATTGAAGCAGCGGGGTTTTATCAGGTGACTAGCTTCAGGTGCTCTAATTGGCTTCAGGTGCTTTTAATTAATCTACAGAAACCTTTATTCCCTCTACAGGGAATAAGGCTTCTTGTCATCCTGGGACTTATCACTCTCCTGCTGCCTTCTGGCCATGCTGTATCACATAACATATTTCATAATTTGCTCTGCCGTGTGATTTTTATTTGGTAGTTTGGTCATGTAAACCATTAATTGTCTAACATGAACACACAGCCCTTTACTTCTGCTTCGTTGTGCAGTGTGAGCTTCACAAAGGGTTTTTATAGTTGAGTGCCCACCCATCCCCACATTTCTCATTCCCATCTAAGGGAAATACTCCACAGGAGGCGTGGTCTTTAGCTGGTAGGTGGAGAGGGAGGCAAGGAAAGAGACCAGCTGGGGCTTAAGGGGTGCAGCTGGGCAAACAAAATAACGCACGTTTGCAACATTTTAAAGAGGACGACTGGAGTTTTGCAAACACATTGAACCTTGAATCTAGGGACATGCTTGACTGGGTTGCAGATCAGAGGTAAATATTTTGTTTAGTTCTATTTGGTAGCTCCTTGGCTCTGGGCACGACACGATGTTCCTGCACTGCAGTTTTGCATGACCTCATGTTGTCTGGAAAATGCTTCATTTGCATTCTGGGCTGGAATCAGAAAGTTGGTACAGAAAGGAAATATTTGTTACCCATGATTTTTTTTCACTGTCTGGTTCAGTTTACCAAATGTTGACAGTTATTGAGCGAGAATCTGTTGTGCTGGCTTTCAAAGGTAACACCCAGGAAGCAATTTCCATTGCAATGGGAAATAAACTTCCTTCCAGGCAAACTCCCTACTATTTTTATAGAATACACTAGCAATAAACTATTGACTCAGCACCTGTTCCTACACTAAACATTATGCAGATGCAAACCAGGAAGGAACTTACCAATGTCATATGGCCATTGTCACTTTAGTTTTAAATGGCTAATGGCCAACTCAACCACCTGCCATTTGGTGAGTCACACTGTAATGTTAAATAGA
This sequence comes from Natator depressus, assembly GCF_965152275.1. Classification (NCBI taxonomy): domain Eukaryota; kingdom Metazoa; phylum Chordata; order Testudines; family Cheloniidae; genus Natator; species Natator depressus. The sequence goes on along the minus strand of NC_134240.1, from coordinate 65,515,938 downwards.
CTGAAAAGCCTTGAGAAAACAAGCAGCCTAGAAATGGAAGATTATTCCTTTTATTTCTGAAGTTTCTTATCCTTTCTCCCTGGTAGTCAATTACAGCCAACTGAGGCACCTGCTCATTCTCCTTAAGTTCCTGACTACGGCAGAGCAGGGCTCTCACTGTCAAGGATCCTCATCGATGGATCATTCCCCACTGGAGTCTGACTGGCTGTCTTCAGAGCCTGGTGCTTGTCCCACTTATTTCACCAGCCTCTCCTTTGACTGTCTTTTTGAGCTTCTTCCCCTGTTTGTTTGTACGTTGCAAGCGAGGGCCATTGGGAATTGATTCATTTCACCTTATGGGGTATCCTACCTGAGGGCTATGGTGTTTGCCAGGACCAGATCCTTTGGACTGATTGGATGACATTTAGGCTTCTGCAATTTTAAGGCTTTGTATGGATTTTTATCATGTGTGTTTGACTGTTTAGTGACAGCCACGTGCTTTGCAGCTCAGACCCCTGCGAAAAAGATAGAAGAAAGGAGCACAAAAACATAAGAATGGCCATATTGGGTCAGACTAATAGTCCATCTAGTCCAGTATCTTGTCTTCCGACAATCACTAGTTCCACATGCTTCAGAAGAAATTAACAGAACTGAGCAATTATCGAGTGATCCATCCCGTTATCCAGACCCAGCTTTGGCCGTCGGAGGTTTAGGGACACTGAGAACACAGGGTTGGATCCCTGACCATCTTGGTGAACAGACATTGATGGACCTATCCTCCATGAACTTATCTAGTTCTTTTTTGCACCCAGTTATATTTTTGGCCAGCAATGAGTTCCACAGGTTGACTGTGCATTATGGGAAGAAATACTTCCTTATGTTTGTTTTAACCTGCTGCCTACTAATTTCATTGGGTGACCTTGGTTCTTGTGTTATGTGAATGGGCAAATAACACTTTATTTACTTTCTCCCCACCATTCATGACTTTATAGACCTCTGTTATATTCTGCTCCCCAAGTCATCTCTTTTCTAAGATGAAAATCTTAGACTCTTTCTAATCTCCCTTCATATGGAATGTTAGAGAGCTTATTCCTTCACTCTCCCACTTCCCTGGTCCTTCTCGCATGAACAGAGAGCAACAATACCCGAAGTCTGAAGGTGCAAACAATTCGATGTTTATTGGGGTGAACTTCCAGCAAGCTTAAATCCAAGGTCCTTTTTCCTTATTTTCGAATCCCAACTTACTTCCTAAGCTTTTGTGAGCTACAGCTCACGAAAGCTTATGCTCAAATAAATTTGTTAGTCTCGAAGATGCCACAAGTACTCCTTTTCTTTTTGCGAATACAGACTAACACAGCTGCTACTCTGAAACTTACTTCCTGTTTGCCCCTAATTTATATAGTAATATTCTTAGCTATACCTTAACCAATCATTCTACTGAAATTTACCTAACCAATCCTAACATATTGTAACATGATTAGCTAACCAATTATATCCCACCACCTTAAATAGTTTACACCCAGCAAAATTAATTATACAGAAGACAGAAACAATCACAGAACCAGACAGAGACCATGCAAATAAACAGCAAAGTGGGAACTATAATGACAAAACAATCCAGAAGTGAGGATTTCACAACTACATCTATAAACACATAAGGGTTTCCCAGCTCTGTCTATTGATAAGCGAGTTCTTACCAGACAGAAAACTATCAACCTAAATTTCCTTTTACGTCTTCTAGGCTCTTCCCTTTCTCTGGAGGTGATAGATCGGATCACCTTGCTAACAGCCCCATACTGACTAGTTTGGAATGTGAGGATGTGACCGTACGCTTACCAGCTTATGGCTGCCTCTGCTGCTTAGCCAAAGGCATTGGCCTAAGAACAGGGCCTCAGACTGTCACAGTGAGAGAAGGCCTTGCACAGATTCTTTCTTGTATACCTCTATTACTAGCTAAATGATAAACATATACCTAAATTCTTAAAGTATAGGCCTTTACAGGCAGGCCTGAATATCTATATCCTAACATGGAAGCTGTTTCATACCCTAATGATTTTTGTTGCCTTTCTCTGTAGTTTTTCCAATTCTAATACATTTTTGAGATGGAGTGACCAGAACTGCATACAGTATACAAGTGAATGTACCATGGATTTAAAATAGTGGCATTCTGATATATTCTATCTTATTATCTAGCCCTTTATGAAAGATTCCCAACATTATCAGCTTTTTTGACTGCCACTGCACATTGAGCAGATGTTTTCAGAGAAATCTCCACAATGACTCCAACAGCTCTTTTTTGACAGCTAATTTAGATCCCATCATTTTGTATGTATAATTGGGATTATGTTTTCCAATGTGTATTACTTTGCATTTATCAACAATGAATTTCATCTGCCATTTTGTTGAGCATTCCTCTTATAAGGAAGAGTATCAGAGGGGACCCTTTTTAGGGAGCAGAGAAATTAATAAAATGGCAATCAAATCTTTGTATCTTTCTGAACCCAAAGTAAAATTCAACATCTCAATTTTCATAGCACCTTGCTAAAATTACCGATAGGTACTCAAATTCTACATTAAAGGGTGTTTAAGAGTCTAAATACACAGAAAGAAAGTTGACATCCACACATCCAGTTCATATACACTCTTGAATGCTCTCTAGCCAATTTTCCCAGAGTGAGTTTGTGTGTGTATGGGGGTGGGGGAGTGAGAAAACCTGGATTTGTGCTGGAAATGGCCCACTTTGATTTTCATGCAGGTTGTAAGGAGAGTGGTCACTTTGGATAGGCTATTACCAGCAGGAGAGTGAGTTTGTGTGTGTGGTTTTTGGAGGGGGGTGAGGGGGTGAGAGAACCTGGATTTCTGCAGGAAATGGCCCACCTTGATTATCATACACATTGTGAAGACAGTGGTCACTTTTGATGGGCTATTACCAGCAAGAGAGTGAGTTTGTCTGTGGGGGGGCGGAGGGTGAGAAAACCTGGATTTGTGCTGGAAATGGCCCAACTTGATGATCACTTTAGATAAGCTATTACCAGCAGGAGAGTGGGGTGGGAGGAGGTATTGTTTCATGGTGTCTGTGTATATAATGTCTTCTGCAATTTCCACAGTATGCATCCGATGAAGTGAGCTGTAGCTCACGAAAGCTCATGCTCAAATAAATTGGTTAGTCTCTAAGGTGCCACAAATCCTCCTTTTCTTTTTGCGAATACAGACTAATACGGCTGTTATTCTGAAATCAGCCACCGTCTGTTTTCAAGTCTCATAGTACTGCCTTATCCACTGTCCATCAATATTCTACTGAAGGATCCACAGTTATTCCAGATTTATTCTCCAGTTCATTTGACCAAGCTCCCAGGCCTTCAGCTTTTACCCTGGTGCTGGATAAAGTACTTTAGCAATCATGACACAAGTACTTGTCAGCAGTTCAGGTAAGCTGGGTGCTTAGCAAGGTGGTGCCACTCTCAAAACAGAGCCAGAAGATCTGAAGACGACTTTTGCAGCAGTTCATGTTCCCTCAGTTTGTCACTCATTTCCATAGGGTTCCAGAGAATAGATCCAATAGTTATGGAGGTTTCCAAAACAATTACAGCAGAGAGGGATAAATGACTTCACCATAGTGGAGGCCTCACAGTGTGATTTTTTTTTTTTAACTTGTTCCCATGACCACCAGCTTTTCTGACATTTTCCTGGTATACATAGAAAAAATGTTGGGGTCTACTTGGGTGCTCATAAGCCTTTGTGAACCAGTACATACACCAGGGATGTTTCCTGCTTGGTATAACAATATATGAGAATCTGGATATCTGGATCACTGAAATGACTAAAGTGACTCTTTTAGGCAATAAAAACATAGGATTTACCATACCAGATCTGACTGCTGGTTCATCTAATCCAGGATTCTGCCTCCAGCCAGATGCTTCAGGGGACAACAAATCCCCTGTAGAATACACCAAGCCAGTTGGGCAATGCTGTACATGGGGAGAAAAAAAATCCTTTGAGCCCTTCAGCAAGCATCCTACAACCTGAGATTAGGTTATTCAATATTCTAGAATGTTTATTAGTGGTGCTAAAATTAAGCAGACCCTTTTAAAGTCCAACAAACAGTATATGTCCTGATACCTTCAATAGGAACAAATTCCACAGTTTGGCTACACAGGCATAAAGAAGGATTTCCTTTTACTAGTTTCTAATTTACTGCCCTATCAGTTTTGTGCATTGTCTTCTTGTGCTTAAATTGTATCAAAACTGCTACGAAAACTCTGACAGCTTGGGGCCAATGTGCATAGGTCAATGTTGTTAGATGGTGCTATATTATTATTAGTTTGTGTTACATAGAATCTAGAGGCCTTATTCTGATATCAGGATGCTATTGTGCTAGGAGCTGTACAAACAGAACAAAACCAACACATTTGCTTAGGTTTAATAAAAATATAACTTTTGTAATGGAGTTTAGTTTTTATTAGCAATTATCTGGTTTTGATTTCTGTCTTGGCAAGTACGTCCCTTGGCCCACGCCGCTTCCAGCAGCTCCCATTGGCCTGGAGCAGTGAACCGCGGCCACTGGGAGCCACGATCGGCCGAACCTGCGAACGCGGCAGGTAAACAAACCAGCCCAGCCCACCAGTGGCTTTCCCTGCACAAGCGGTGGAACAAGTTTGGGAACCACTGCACTAGATATTAGTTATGCAATCCAACCCTAAAACTGATTCAGTATTGGTTTTAATACAGAAGCAGCGAAAAGCCCCAAATCTTCATAGGTAGCATTAGCAATAATAAAGAAAGGTAACAAGCTTTCACTCTATTGAAGCTGCATTCCTTGAAAATTTCATTCATCAAGGTCTCTAGCAACTTATTCCTGGCCAAATCCCTTTGTCTATAGTTCATTTTTACCCCAGGTAACCTTGTAGCCTCATTGGTGGTTGTCCTGAGCATCATGCCCCTACTCCTTCTTACTGTCTTATTACCTTTCTGGTAAGTCTGTCAAGGAAAGACATTGATTATCTTTTATCTGTATTGTAAGGTACTCAGCATACTCTTAGTAGCACTGTACAATAACAATAATCATCCGTGGTAAATGGCCTGTAGGAAATTCAGGAACCGAAGAACAGGAGGAAGACCCAAGAACCCGAGGAATGGGATAAAAGGAACATTTTCAACACAGAAAAACTGAGGCTGTAAAGTAAACTGAGAAATACTTGAAAAGCTAGGAATGGGAAAAATGGGGATAGGATTGTGTCCTGATTTGACTTCATGGAATTAAGATTTGATCTTTTCCAGAGACACTGGAAACTATCCAGGGGATTTTATGATAATCTGCTAAGAATCTGGTGTATTTCAAAGTAAAGTATTTTGCTCTGAAAATCTGCAGCTTTAAACTGAATATTTTTATTTTCAGCTCTTTCCAAGTTATTAAAGTTCAAATGAAGAGGGCAGCATTTCTAGCATACGTTGCTTTTATTAACCACCACCAGGAAATTTTAACTGTAGGAGAAACAGATTACAGCATGGCAGAACAGTGAAAAATTAAGGAAGAACTGCATTATCCAATATTAGCCACGTTTTGAACACTGTACCACAAAGAAATCTTCTCTTAATGCTTCTCCTTTCCAGACTAACCTTCCCTGCCTGGGATCTTTCTATAACCAGCGCTGGATTCAGGAACTGAGATAATAAGTATTCATTCATTATTCATCCACTCATTATAATGTCATTATAATATTGTCAGAGTTTGAAAAGGCTTAGTGAGGAGTCACTAACACCAGGATACGTATTGTAGTGACTAGTAATTATTTTTTATGCCTAAGAAGCTAAAATAAACATATGAAACAACAAAAGAATCTAAGAAGTTACCCGCTGATATAGAATTGCATTCCCTTTTGCATAGGGCTTTCTACTAAGTAGTGCTGCTCCCACATTCCTTGTGCCTCCAGTACAGACACAATTCAAAAAGGAAATACTCCTCTGAACCACTACCACAAAGCCCACTCTTTATATCCATGAAATTACCCAGAATCCCACACCTTAAAGAACCAGCCTTTCCCCCCTACATAAAGCTGAAGATAAATTCTATGCCATTGATTGGAGCTGTACTCAGTGTGACAGAGGGCAAAATTTGGCATCTTGAGCATTATAGACAAGATACAGTTCATGGCACTATATGACCCAATCATAGAAATAACTCTTCTCCTTCCTCTCCCTTTGCATAGGTGCATGGGAAAGAGTTAGGGCTCCTGGGCACAGTGACAGATGGGAAGAACGCCCAGGGAAGGCAGGGCTCTGCATTAATCAACTGAATCAAATGCTAGGTTGGTGATTATTGTTCATGCCAGATCTCCTGAGTCACAATCCAGTGAAAACTAAATTAAATGATGAATAGAATTCTGCTGCATCACCTCTCCAGTTTACTGGCATCCATCAACCAGTGGGCCACATCCACAAAGCCAAAGATGAAAATAATTTCCATGATCAGGATTCAATCCATGGCCCTGCTGGTTGCCATCTTTTGCTCTTTAGAGGGAACCCCAGTTATCAGAGAAGGGAACAAATTAAGTAGTAAGGCTTTCTAGATGTCACTGAGCATATCTGTGTTTTAAGAGAGACAAACAAAGAGAGAGAAGAAAGTTAACACATTGTATATGAGGTTAGAGAAATAAAGTCACCATAATCTTTCTGGGCATTAAGGGCAGCTGTAACTTACCTGTGTGGGACATTTGCTGGTACAATGGAACAGGTCTTGTACTGGTGTGAATGGGTACAAATGCATTTACTTCAGTGGAGCAATACCCTTTTACATCATCTGTGGATCAGGTCCATTACTTCCCCAAACAGTGAAAATGCAAACTCCCACAGACAAAGATCTTCTTAGAGGTATGAGATCTGTTTATAATGACCCTTCCCAATGTTTTTCCTATCAGATGTTAAGGAGTTATGTTAACATAACTCAGGGACACTCAAGAAAGCAAAGAATGTTTGCTGGCTAGCAAAAGAGCAATCTGCATTCCCATGAATATTGCATACAGACAAACAATGACTTGAGATTACATCCAATATTATTGCACACAACCAGGGATATATAAGCATAGTGTATACTTACTACTCTTTCCTATAAGGTAAAATAAATCCAGGATGGGGAAGATTGCCTCACAGCATCCTTGAAGCCAGAATCTCTTTTAGATTGTCAGATAGCAACAGCCTTAAATGTACTGTTTCTCATGATCTTCTATTTGCTCTGGAAATGGTCATAAACACTCATATTTTAAAAGATTCCCAAAGAAAACAAATACAGTTAGAAGCAAACTAGCTAGGTGGAGACCCATGCACTACAATTGCTTTTGCATCCCTTGTTTAATGCAATGGATTTGCTTTTTCAAAAGCTGCTGCACACAAGGCAGATATCTTTATTCAACTAGCTTGATGCCTCTTAAGCCTTTTCCCCACAGAGAATCATGTAAGTTCTTAGCCCAGTAGCATGTAACAGTTCAGACTATTTTTAGCAATGAGCTTCACTTTCCCTTTACCCAAGTCAAATTTCAGCTTCTATTGTTCTGCCCACTGCCTGCCATGTGCAGCTCCATCTGTTTAAACCCACATGTTTCTTTGCAGCCTTCACTGCTATAGAAGAGATGGGGCTGACATGGGTCCATTTCTGCTCTGGCGTGTTGCTGAAACTTCATATATCAGAGATTTAATGGCCTGTTTTTTGCAGCAGTGTCAGCATGGCCTGGCTGCTGCTGGGGCTGTCTCCTCTGTGGGGATTCCTTAGAAACGCTCCAATGCTTCATTGTTGGCAAAGTTGCAGAAGGTGGCACATAGGTTTCGAAGGTGGAGCATGATGCCGTCCCTGGAAGCAGCCCTTGCCCAACCACGGGGCTGGCCCTTGGCACTGACACCAGACCCAATTTGTGCTTTCTGTCACTGCATAGCCAATGCTATAGAAACAGCTAAGAGAGATGCAGTTGCTGTTGTTATTTTGGCAGTGCCTGAGACTTTAAATTTGTTAGTGCCAGCTGCTAATGCTTCCTCTGTTATGAATACAGAGAAGCTAAGGACTCAATCCTGTGTCCACAGGAGTCAGCCACAACTCTCATTGCCTTTGGTACGTTTAGGAGTAGACTAAGTTAGGGACTCTGGGACCCGATCATCCTCATGTGAGCTGCGTGACTGTAGTTTTTGCAGGAATAGATGCTCCATTTTAGTCACAGAGGCTTTAGAACGTGGAGAGGGAGAGGCCGCTGCACTTGCTCTTCCACTCATCATTTGGATAACATTCAGACTTTTCCAGCCTTTGGGAATCAATCCTGTTGCCTGGCAGTTTTCTGAAGAGGGAAGCATGAGAGGGAACTGCAGTCCGATGGATGATTAGGACTGGTTTTCTCCTTTTCCCTTCTCTTTTGCCCATCCCAGCATTTTTGGTCTGTCTCCAAACAATGACCAATAAAAACCCTACACATTAATTGCACTCCATAATAGCCATGGGCGGTGGGTATCATAGGCTGAGGGAGGCTGAGCCTCCCCAAACAGCCTGATGTGGCCCCACCCATGCTCCATCCCCAGGAGTGCCTGTGAGTTCCTGCTCTTTCATGGCCCAGGCTGGGGCTGGGCTGGGGCTGGATGGCCTGCTGCCGGGACTTGGGGAAGGTAGGGCTGGTGCCTGCCTGGTGCGCTGGCCGGGGGTGCTGCGCTGCCACCACCCGCCTGGTGCTCCGGCACTGGGGTTGGGGCACTGCAGCCACACCAGCTGCCCCAAGTTCTGGGTCTCTGCCACTCTGAGCTCCAGTGGGGGAGAGGGGTGGGGCCTTGGGAAGAAGAGGAGGAGAGGCCTCAGGCGGAGGGGGATGGGACTAGCTTCCTCCAACTGCCAGTTCACCTGCTGCCCATGATAATCGACATTCATGCCACTTACCCCCACCTCCTTCCTTCCCCAAGGAAGCGGATACCGTATCTTTTTCTGCCATGCCCTAACTAGTGTACAAGACAGCTTTCTCTGACCCCCTGCTTTACCGTAAACTGCAGCCTCCCTCCGTTCTCTCTCTTCTCCTTCACCGAGAAACCAAGACAGTCACAGTAACATTTACAAGACCACAACTTCTTTAAAATAGTGATTTTGCTGATTTTTACACCATAGGAACAGATGATGATGCATAGTATGGTATTCCCCAATAGCCTGATTGCACCACCCTGATTTTGATGGGACAACTCCTGTGAGTAAGCAATCACTGGGGTGAGTAAGAGTGCCACGTTCACAAGTTTGTACAGCACCTAGCACAGTGCAGACCTGTTCTGGGTGCTACTGTAATACAAATATATAAATAACGATCCTACAGATTTTCTGACAAGATGGCAACCTGAGCTCCCCCCGACACTCCCCCACCTTGTTATGATCTGAATGCTACATGTAACCAGAGTAAGATTTCTCCCTCCAGGAACTCAGTGCAGCAGATCCTTGACCTCCTCATTCACTTTGGGTAATACAAAAGTTATGGGAAGTTTTCAGGTTTTTTTTTGGGGGGGGGGAGGGCAAAGAACTAAAAGGAGCAAAAGAGCAGCTTCATTGGGGGGGAGGAGGACAGAATTTTTAGGTTTATAGCAAAAATGAAACCAACTGCAGCTGTCTGAAATGGATGTCTGTGTCTTGCCATTTTGCACTGAGGACAGAAAAGCAAGCTGATCTTTGCTGCTTTTCCTTTACTTATCAAACTTTCCTTTTGGCTGCCGCTCCAGTTGTTATGCTGTTCCTTTAATAATTACATTGTTTCTGTGTGGTCAAAAGGTGAATAAAAATGTTTGGAGTTTGGAAGACGTATTGCTCGCTGGGGATCAGGGCTCATAATCCATACTAGAAACAGTAGTAAAATTAGAGACCATCTGGCCTATTTACCTGCTCATGGTAAAGCAGCGGTCCCCAGGCCAGCTGGAGCTCTGCTTGCCAGCATTGCGGAAGTCCCAAAAGCTGAGATTAATGGCCAGATGTTCACGGAAGTTCAGCATCACCACCCTCTGCTTCACAGTCCTCACACCTTTTGGTCACAGATTTAGTTGGCCTTTGGCCGCATGGGCTCACAGAAAAATGGCCACAAACAGACTTCCTAAGCTACGTCTTGTTTCTTCCTTGAATTAGCTGATTTTACACAGTAGTAGAGAATGGCTGGACTGTATCAGAGAACCAGAGTGTCTGCCGAGACAGGCCTTTGGCAAATTGCAGTCTCTAAAGTAGGCTGAGTATTTTGAGGGCTGTACCTTTGACCTGGTGACCAGGCATTGAATGATGCAATTCAAAACTATGCCTAGCAGCAACAGTTTTGTACATACAATATCAACAATTCCTGTTTAAGCTGGAGACGTTTTTCTCCCTCAGACCTTCTAGGTCCTGCTTTGGAGGCCTGTCACCTGCAGGTCTCCAAAGAAACTCTAAGAACAGTAGTTTGCATGTTATCCAAATGCTGTTTGAGTGGCACCGATTCCTTCAGGAGACGGTCCATCAGTGATGATGTAGCACTTGGACAGCAAGCATGCCATGTCTTGCAGCAGGAGGACATCAGCTGCAAAGCTGGGCTGCATTTGTTTTCTCAAAGCAAACTTTTGGCAAGTACTGTGTGCGCGCCATCACAGTACTAGCCACCCTATGGGGACTAATCTGCCATGCCATTCATTGGAAGGAAATTAAAAAAAGAACAAGCCCATATGTGATTTGTAAAGTGCAGAAGGGTCACTCAGTCTGTGGGCTTTTCCGTTGGCCATTTCCTTGGAAGCTATTTCTGGTAGTGTAGAAATTCCTACCCCATGGGAGGCAGAATCCAGTGTCTGCTGAGTGACCTTGGCTGCTGCTGTAAATCAGCAAGAGCTGGATGCTCAGCGCCTTCCTCGATCAGGCCCATAGATAGCAAAGCAGGATCTTGTGAAAATCCTTGGGCACCTATGCACTGTACCTGGACAATTCATGTTTTCTTTCAGAACGATATAGGAGGAAGGCTTCTCTAAGCTTAAATTTGATTTTCCCCAATTCATAGATTCCAAGGCCAGAAGGGACCACTGTGACTATTTAGTCTGACCTCCTGTAGAACACAGGCCAGAGAACTTGCCCCAAATAATGCCTCTTTGAACTACAGCATCTCTATTTCCCACCACAACTTTGGTAAATTGTTCCAGTGGTTCATTACCTTTCCTGACTGCTGGTTTGAATGTGGCTCGGGTTAGAAATAAATGAATGCTATTACTACATTTAATGGCCTATGGGCAGTAAGATGGTGGTCTTGGACCTAGTGGACAGGTATCTCCACCTTCACAACAGTTAGCACCATTGTTGACAATTTCATTGGAGACACCAAGAAATGAATAGGCCTAGAAACTCTTACTCCCTTTCTCACAGGACAGGTCAAGGTTGAGGCAAACTGGAAAGATTAATATGGGGAATTTTGCATTCTTTCTCCTTGTTCTGTAACTATTTGGTGAAAAAACGGAATGCCTTAAATGTCCTGGAATGTTACTTTGACACCTTTCGCCAACACCAAGGCAGTCTCTCAGTTTTTCAGTGTCTTATAGATTCATCGATACATAGATACTAAGGTCAGAAGGGACCATTATGATCATCTAGTCTGACCTCCTGCACAACGCAGGCCACAGAATTTCACCCACCCACTCCTGCGAAAAACCTCTCACCTACGTCTGAACTACTGAAGTCCTCAAATCGTGGTTTAAAGATTTCAAGGAGCAGAGAATCCTCCAGCAAGTGACCCGTGCCCCATGCTACAGAGGAAGGCGAAAAACCTCCAGGGCCTCTTCCAATCTGCCCTGAAGGAAAATTCCAAGTAATGCTTGGGATGTACCATCCAGTTGCCTCTTCACCTATGAAGGAGTCCTCCCCCATGGCATAGCCATGAAAATCTCCACTGCTGTCCACTGGCTTGCCTACATCATCCCCACTCCCTAGCCACCCAAGTTAATCTACGTAGCTTATAAAGACCCACCTCCCATAAATGGAGCAAGAATCCAGAATTAGGAACCAAGAAGCAAACTTTCCGAGAGTTCAGTAAGGAGAGAAGTCAGGAAATTCAATTATGTTTGGCCTGATGGTCCTACAGACTGATGGGACTGAACATGAGAAACTGGAAATGGCATACCAGCTGCCCACTCACTTGCAGTGCAGGATCCCAGTATGTCTACATAGATTCTGATCATCAGGAAGTTGACTAACGAAGACGCACCCAAGATATGAACAATGTCTCATACTCTTATAACCCACTGGCTTCCCTCAACAAGTTCAAATCCCACAGGGTTGTCAATGTGTACATCCTCCTATATGTAAAACAATATGAATGATCATACATTTCTTAAGGCAACTAATGGTTGTTAGTGAAGTATATTCTGGATCTCATAAATTCCATCGTAATATAAACCAGATTGTATCACTAAATACCCATAGAGAGCACCCACTTTCCCTCCATTTCAATCAGTTCCAAATGTTCAGAGCTTATCAGAAGGCATATGGGGCATCTCAGCTTCTTCCCCATTTGGTAGTACTTATCCAAGTAAAACATGAAACGCTGGCAGATAAATCAATGTAATAGGGGAAAAAGACATTAATAACTCCAAAGCAGCTTGTTCATATTTAAGTCTGGACATTTTTCCTTTGCCTGTGCTTGCTGCTTCCTTTGCCCAGGCACACCTCCTGCTAGATCAAGAAGTGAGAGATTTCAGAAGCTGGCCTGAAACTGCATGAACTGGAAAATAGTATATTTGTCTAATCATATCACCATATCTGTCACGGTAGCCAAAAAGATACTTTCTGCAGTATTACAGTGAGTGGTTCAACTTACCTATGGCCTGATCCACAGCCCAGGGAAGTCAGCCGGAGTCTTTCCACTAACTTAGGTCCAGGACTGATGAAGTGGTGAATTGTCATGTGAATCACAAGCCACCATGTGCTTTAGGCATATGTCAGCAGTGAGCGCAGTCTTATATTGCGGAAAAATATGCACTATGTTCAGTTGACCTCATGGTTGTGCTGTGTGTTGTTTGCAAGTTAGCAATCTGGCTGAATTTCAGAAGTGGCTGCATGTCAGTGGTAGGTAAAATGATTCAGACTCTGCCTGCCCTTATGTGGATGCACGCTGTTTAGAGAGGGTACCAAGATGGCAGGGCTCCATGCTCTATGTCCCCTGAAGGTACAGTGCTCCAACAGGGTGTCAGCAGCACCTTGGCTTCTCTCCGATCTTCATATCAGTCCATGGGAAGGAGCAGGACATGATGGGGAGCATGATGCACCCCATAAAGACATGCTTCAGCAGGTTTGACTCCTTTGCATGCTGGGGACCTCTAGCAGACAGACATTCTCCTTGTCTGCAGGTCTCCCCTTGGGTGGTGCTGTTCCTCTCTGCCCCCAATGAAGGGCTTTGCCCGAAAGAGACAATTGAGCTCCTGGTTGGAAAGCATTTTGATCTTAGGGAAGAAGGGCACAATAAGAATGAAAAAATATTCATATGACTCTATTGTCTTAATTTCATCTGCAAATCGAGGGGAGGGTAACTAAGACTGTGCCTACCAGACTTGCCAAATGATGGATCAAAAGAGGAATCTAGTCTTGAAAAGATGAATGGCCTGAATTCAGGATTGATCCCATTAGCTGTGTCAGGCATTATGAATGTATTTTTTTCTGCTTTAATTTATTTCTCTTCATAAAAAAGCTTGCAAGTGGCTGTCCTGTGCTCTAGCTGGCCTGTCCACCCCTGACTTGGTTGAGACCAGACTAGAGAGCAACCTACTCTTCCCACATAAAAAGAAATACTGTTTAATAATTATCATGAACATGAATGCCCCCTATAGCATAAAGAAGTCACCAATATGAGGCATCTAGTAGTTCACAACAATCCCTTCTGCCCACCTCCCTTCAGGTGGGGTCTGCAGCATCCCTGGAACATTACCAGATCTGAGAACTGATAGACCAAAGGGGAAAATTCATTCCAGAATTGAGGGGTCTTTAGAAAGATTATCCAGTAGACAACCCCCTCTGTTTTATATTGAGAAAGCTCCAGCTGAAGTGCCTCTGCTGATCACAACTGCAGTAGTACGGCATGGTCTCAAATCCTTACGAGCTTTAGACATCAATATTAGCAACTTGAATTCCACACGGAAAGGCAGCCCGGGCAGCCCCTGAAGCACTAGTGTTATGTGCAGTAAGTGTGAGCCCCAGTTAATAAATGGCATAGAAGATGACATCTGCTTAGGTCTCTGATTGGCCATAGCCCCCCAATAAGAATTGTCTCATCTCGATGTGACAGAGGCATTGAGGAGTGTAGCAAAGTCTGCACACACAAAATGGTTGCACTCGCTTCACCAAGAGCAGATGGAAAACACAGGGAGTTGGGTTTGGCAAGAATAACATTTGGTAATAATGAATAAAGTGTTTAATCTTACAGGAGATTGATTAGTTCTGCCCTCTAGGGAAACATGGGCCAATGAAGAAAATTAAAGATACATAACATGTAATTCTCCAGAAGAAATATACATTGATGTGTACACATTATATGCCTACGAGCACATGCACACATAATATTTAATATGTCAGCCCAAAATCCTACCTCAGACTCCAGTTCATCTATTCTCAGGTCATCATTTCTTGAAACACAATGTATCATTTTAACTTTAAAAAAAATCAGCCAGGAGGAAAAAAATATGTTGCAATGGATGACATTTAAGTTCTGTTTCATTCAGACATTTCATTCCTGGATGAAATCCAAGTGTAAATTCTCCAAGTGTTATAAAAGCTTTAACAAGGCCATTATCGGGTTAGTATGTTTGTTTCACACATACACACACTAAGAGGTACGATCAGATTGGATGTAAAGTGTGGAAAGAAAATTGTAGAGGCCTTTGAAGCAGCAGTGGCAGACTGTCAAACTGAACAGGGTAAAGTACCATATGTGAGACAAGAAAAGGACATGGAGTTGAGATTCTCAGAGTACACCAAGGGTATGTCTGTAATCCGATAAAAAAACTCATGGCACGAAGTCTCAGAGACTGGGTCAATTAACTCAGACTTGTGGGCTTTGGGGCTAAAAATTGTAGTGTAGTAGACATCCAGGCTTGGGCTTGACCCCAAACTCTAAGACCCACTCCCTTTTTGGGGTTTCAGAGACCAGGCCCCAGCCTGAACCTGAACATCTACCCTGCAATTTTTAGCCCTGAAGCCCAAGCCAGATAAATTGGACCAGTTGCAGCCATGCCATGGGTCTTTTACTGCAGTGTAGACATATCCCAAGAGGTTTAGCTACACAACACTCAATTAACTGAATAGGAGTAATGTGGCGCAATCTTCTATTTGTCTTGGAAAATCCTCAGTCTGGCCTCTCATGGTACCATTGGCTCTTATTGAGCCCAGTGACTAGTGAACGTTTGGGGCCCTGTGGGTGTTCCAGTTGGGGCGATAGTCGGGTATTTCTTTGATACAATTGTGTTTATTTACAGAAAATATACAAAGTCCTGTGTCTCTGAACACAGGAGTAATCAAATAGCAGGCAACAGCTTCTTTTACTCACAGCACCAACAGTGCTCTTTCTTTTCGGCCTGGACCTCTGGCCCAAAGCCTCTCCCCAAGTTTCTTCTCGAGTCAGTTCCACATTTTTTTGCTGCTCCTTCAGGCTGCCTCTGCTTTTGTCTAACGTCAGCTTGTGTGTGTTCTCTTTCCACACATACATACCTACCCCAAACAAAAGCTCCCGGGGTGTGTGTCACACACATTTTGTCTTAGGTGGGGGCTTATGTTTACAGTTATGTTAATTGAAGGGTGAGTTCATGCCTACCAATCTCAATGAGGTTTTATCCAGCTCATAGCAATACATACAGTAGTTAAACTTAATTTCCAATTGACATTTTTTTAAATAAAATGCAAAACAAAATATGGATTCCCAAAAAAATTCTAGAAAAAAATTGAATTAAAGCTTCTAAAAGCCTATTTTCATGTCCATAATATTCATTACCCCCCCTTTTTTCCTTTAGTGGACCAAAAAAAAAATAAAGTAACTTAATATTTTTAAAACACTGGGTTCCAAATGTGATTGGCAGCAGTAGATATGAATTTACTTTCATGAACTTTTCCATTCAGTAATTTGCATCTGTTGGTACTCATTAGAAGTACATGATCTAAACACATCTGCCTTACCCAGTCTCCACCGGCTATAGTGGCAGCAGAGCTCAAAGAAGCTGGTTGCTGGCTCTGTGCTGGTCATAACACAGTTTAGAGCAGTCTGTGGGATGCTGTAAACTACACCAACCAGTAATGGTCCCCAAACTGCTGTCTATCTGCTGAAAATGGCCAGAGCACAGAGACATTTTGATATTTCCTCCTGCCCTGGCATACACCCTACACGAGGGCTGATAATGAAGGAGCAGCCTCGAGGTCAACTATACCATTTCTGTGCCAGGTGAGGACTCCTCCACACCAGGGGAATTCTCAGATGTTGAGATTTAGATTCCTCAGTGCTAAGGGGCCAAGACATTTTTTCAAGTTTGTAAAGGTAAATTTTATAGGGCTTGTGAAATGCACCACACTGCCAGTGCTGAAAAATCAAGTTCTGTTCTTTTGACAGTTCTGCTATGAGCAACAAAGCAAATTTCCTCATGTGCTAAGTATTATTATTTTATTCTCCTGCCAACTCTGACCTGGAGGGACCTATAGGACTGAAACAGTAGTTCCATCTCCAGACCTTTTCAGTATTTGGCCACTCTGCTAAGACTGCCAACACATGATGTGAGTTAGTGCTAATTGTGGTAGTGGTTTATGTGGTGTGGGCAGCTGCTCACTGGGAACCGGACTGAGTCTAACTCATTTTGTCACATAGGCTACTCAGTGATTATCAGACAGTAATGAATTTCAAACACTGGGCCAGATATTAACCCATGACCTAGAGATGAAAGGCTCTGTGTCCTATGTTCAATCCTTTGAGCACTGTCTACGCACATTTGATATGCAGAAGAGGCACCAGAGAGATCCTGGCTCTTTGCAGAACTTTTAATAAATTCTTCTCCACCCCTTTGGGGTCAATGATACCCTAATTGTCTTCCTTGCACTTAAAGTCCATCACTGAAATTTTGTTTTCAGAGACACAGCTTTCACAACTCAAAGCTTCCACCTGTCTATTATACAGTACTTTTATATACAGTAAGGCCATATTAAGTTTCATTGATGACTAAGAGACCCTTTGCAAAATACTTGAATTTACCAGCAAATAAATACATTAAAATGAAACTACAGAAAATGCAACTCAGGGCAAAACATACTTTATCATGCACAGATAGTACATGAACATTTAGAGGAGATGAATGCATTATATTAATTTTCAAGCTTTACAAAAGGTTGTGAATTAACAAGTCGTGAAATAGTAAACAGTGTGTTCATCTTTTGACCTCTAATAGATGCACTTTTATGCCTTTTTTTTAAAATGCCCTCTGCTGGTGATATCTAAATGTGGATAAGCAAAACAGACACAAAAGTGGGTCCAGAGCCACTTAATAGCAGCGATAAAGACCATGCCATGTCTGCCTCAAAACTGGATAGGCAATTACCTATTGCCAATAACAAGTAACTTTCACTGTCCTGTTGCAATAATGTATACTTTTAAGGCTTCAAACATCTGTACTCCAAGAACTCCAGCATTGCTGGTATTACTTATATTGTGATGGCATGAGGAACTGTCAATACATACAGAAAGATACTGTCCCTGCTCCAGACCGTTTGCAGTCTAAGATGATGAGTAATTTGGACAACAAGAATCTGGTCACCTCTCTGAGTAAAAAAATACCAGGAAATTGACTCCTGTGCAACACAGCCAAGACATAAAAAGGTGTATGGAAAGCTAGTGAACCTACTAAATGCTTGGTCACTAAGAGGATGGACTATCAAAAAAGAACCATAGCGAGAAAATGAAATAAAAAAGCTTTTACTTTTAATGGAATACCCTTTTGCCAATTATATGAGTGAGGTCAATCTATAATAGGATAATATGTTATATATGCAGGCAGGAATAAAATTTTGACCAGGAGGATAACGGCTACATGCTTCAATTTAACAAAATCTAATGAATGCTTGGAGTCTAATTCTGCCCTTGCTTGGGTGTAATTTCCATTGACTTCAATGCACAGTGTTTAACCTGTAGAATCCTTTCTTCTAACACATACCTGATTTTAACTCCTGGATTTATGGTGAAATCTTCCAACTCCTGCTGGAAGAGTTAGGCCTGGGTTATTAGATTGTATGTATGTCCTACTTTTCTCCATTAGGGCTTGGTTTAAGCCCATGATGGAATTTTATCCCTCCTGTACAACTTTGCATAATTAGCCAGGTGTTGGCCACTGCCAGTGATAGAATATTGGATTTGATTGTCTGAGCTGGCATGGCAAACCCTGGGTTCTCTCTTTTCAAACACACAATAGAAACTGGTTGCCATGTGGTTCTTTTTTGTTCAAAAGGATCTTTTCTTCCTCCTCCCCTCCCACCACCAAAACTGTTGTCTCTTGTGTGTCTCTGGTACAAATGTACAAAATCTTTGTAGCTTTATATCTCAGATCTCTTGCTTACCTTTTTTCAGTTCACATAGGTTCACAGTATCTTAGTTTCATTTGTTCACTGAAGCTGAAACCACCAAGTTGTATATGGTTTAGGGTTGACACCATGAAAAACCACTGAGTTTCACATGTTTTCCACCCTGAATCATAAATCGTTGCTGGTTCAAGGAAAGAATCCGGAACCGCTGATCTTCTTACAAAGCTTGTCTTTCTTTGTAACTAAATACCAAAGCAGAGAAGTTTCATGTGATTTGTCACAAGTATTTTGCACAGGTCCATTAATGATCAGATCTAATTTTACATTTGTTTTACCTTCACTTTCTGAAGGGAGAAGGCTTCTTTTTAGTCCCTTGCTGACTCCTGAAAAATGACTCTTTGTACTGCAGCTAAAATTCACACCAACTCACATTCATCTTTATATTTGCATCAATAAATGTATCACTTTATTGCTAATTGTAATTGTAATTCATTGTAATTCATGTTTAGGCAGAATGAGCAGCTTGGTATAAATAGAGAGAGATAAAATAACTTTCCATATTTTGTGGAGTTCTTGGAATGTAATTATTAATAAAAATCTAAGGGCAGAGTTGTCAAATGAGGAGTATAAATCCCACTGAGTTTCCATAGGACAAATGTGCCTAATTCCCTTAGGTGTTTTTGAAAATCATTTAAATCTTTAACATTACAGATAAAAATCTAAGAGTTCTGTAGAGTATTTTTCTTCATTCTGAAAAGCAATATGCTATGAGCTTGTTCAAAGGGATATTGGACTTAATGGAAAAATGACACAAATCAATCTTGTGCTCTTAGTGTCCAGAAGTTACAGCATCATTGGAGGCAAGTGGCCATGTCAGCAGGTTTTCAGGTATTAGTCTACATCTGGAGAAGAATTATAGCACTGCAGGACACCAGAGACAGCTGTGAATGTTTTCCTTTGTATGAGGTAAGGACAACTGAGGAAAATGGATGAGATTTTTCTTCATTTCTGTCAAAGCCCATGCACAAAGAAAACATTTCATTTTTGAACAGAGTATGAAGCAACCTGTCTAAAACAAACAAGACTGGCTTAAAAAGAAAATCAGATTTAAGATGGCAGGGACTCCTGCTGGTACCTTCAAGGAATGATTCTGTACAGTGCGTAAGGTACATTTGAAATGACAGGACAAGATAAATCTTGCTGGATCACACCCATCCCCACTGGCTCCCAGAATATTAAGCTTTAGAGCAATGTTTACCTCTGCTGTTGCTACAGATGGTCTAAAATGAACCCTTTTATGACCAAATGTTTAGAGGAAAGGGCTGGGAGAGGGAATTATTCTGCTTATGAATAACATACTTGTTTTCCCAACTGCAGTGATCTCAATTAAAATTCCTCTCCCATGAATGAGTTAATTGTTTTAACTTTCATGGCAAAAAATAAACCCTTGACATTAAGATTTCCTAGAGAAAGGAGCTTACTTTAGGGTTAATGGGAATTATACACATAAAATAAATTCTCCACAAACATCAGGGGGACAAGAAACTCCAACATTAGCCTTTAGGGATAGTTAGTTAGTGATTTGTTGTATAGATTTTCCTGTTATTAAATTTAAGGGTCTCATACAACCAGTAGTGTGATTATAGCATTGAACTAAGATTATGCCCGGCATTTTGCACATTTTCTACAATTAGTGCACATCCAGATGCCAACAGCTATGAACTGGGATTTTGTGGCCCAAGGAAGGCCCATAATGAACAGAGACATTGGAAAAAATGGATCTTCCATCCTTAGTGGGAATCATTCACCTGGGTGCAGAGCTAACTAGTATTAGAATATGAATCCCATTGTAGTTGCTTGCACCATGCCCAAAGTGTGAATAGCTCTCCAAGAGAAGCAAGTCTGTTGATTTGCTACACTATTTGCAAAAATGAAGTAATCACAATGTCAGTAGTGGTGGAATTTCTTGATAGATATTGCAAGGCAATTTGAGATTCGAAATCTATGCCAAGAGTGAAGCAATGACTTCAGAAGACCAAAGAGATAGCTTGATCACTGTCTATAAGTACCTACCCGGGGGAAAGACAGTGAGTAGAGAGTTTTCATGTGACAGACAAAGGCATCCCAAGATCTACTCACTGGGCATTATGGGTCAGATTCTCAATGATGGCCAAAGTGCACACAGCGCAAATTAGCTTCAAAGGTGACTTGACATAAGGGAGTTGGATGAGACACCACATGAATGAGTTTGACAAAGGCTAGGGCCAACTCTATGTTAATGGCACAGCGAGAGTTAGCTGGAGAAGTCTCAACCAATCTCTCCTTTCAAAATATCTTGTGATACAGTAATTGAGAAATGGCTCAATACATGTTTATTCCCCACTTGAAGTTGACTGTGATTTTGTATGTCAGATGCTCCAAGGTTTGTGTGCAACCTGCAAAATTGGATATTTCACAGCTTTTTGAAATTGTGAACATTTTAAAGGTTCACTTCAAATTTGGGGAAGATACAAAAGGGGAATTTGTAGAGAAAAACACTTTGTGTAATCGGGGCAGGGCTTCTTTGGTCTTCTGAAGTAATTGCTTCACTCCAAGAATAGCTCTGGAATTTCAAATTGCCTTGCAAATCTATCAAGAAACTCCACGACTATTGACAGTGTGATTACTTCATTTTTGAAATTACTATAGCAGATCAACAGTAAAGCTCCAGACCAGATGTAACGATGCTGCCTTTGGTGGGACACTTCTGAGAGTATCAATTGAGGACAAATTGCTTAGAGCAGGGCAGTTACAGCCAAAGGCTGGGGTTTCTCCACTTCTCAGGCACACCAAACCAGCCAGACAGAGAAGACCATAAGTCACACAAGCAATTCCCTTAGACACTCCAGTTTCCCAGTATCACCACCACTGCCACTCGTTATGGAGACAAATGGTTATGAAAACCAGTACCCCAGTAAAAGAAAAAGGTTCTCCCAATCCCAAAGGACCAAGCCCCAGACCCAGGTCAATATACAAGTCAGATCTTACCCACAAATCACACTGTTGCCAATCCTTTAGAATCTAAAGCAGGGGTCTCAAACACAAGTTACCGTAGGGCCAATGCCAGTCCTCAAATCCTCCCAGCAGGCCAATAATGTCACTCATGCTGCCCAGAACCTGCCCCCCAAAACTCTGCTCCCCCAAAACTCCGCCCCCACCTGCCTACGGCTCTGGGTGGGGGAGGTCTGGGGTAGGGGATTAGAGTGCAGGCTCTGGGAGAGAGTTTGGGTGCAGAAGAGGTGAGAGGTTGGGCTCTGGGAGTGAGTTTGGGTGGGGGAGGGGAGGTCTGGGGTTCAGGCTCTGGAATGGAGTTTGGGTGCTGGGTGCAGGCTCTGGGCTGGGGCAGGGGTGAAGGAGGAGGGGGTGGAGTTGCAGGCTCTGGGAGGGAGTTTGGGGGTGCGGTGCTTACCTGAGCTCCAGGGTGGGGCAGGGTGGGG
Organism: Natator depressus; assembly: GCF_965152275.1. Taxonomy (NCBI): domain Eukaryota; kingdom Metazoa; phylum Chordata; order Testudines; family Cheloniidae; genus Natator; species Natator depressus. The sequence continues at coordinate 65,493,951 of NC_134240.1, read as the reverse complement.
GACCTCCACATGCTGCTGCCCTGAGGCACTGCCCCCATAGCTTCCCACTGCCCACAGGGGCGCTCGGGGTGGGGGCAGCACGCGGAGGCACAGCCCCACCCTGGGGCCACAGGGAGGGGCCAGCAGACACGCGGAGCAAGCAGGCATGCTGTTCAGCTCTGCTGCCCTGCCAGGGCCCTGGGCCATTTTAAATCGCCTGGGGGTGGGGAGTGCCCGGAGGCGGCAGGTGGGGCCAAGGGGGAGACCCGGCCCCAAAACTGCTGGAGCCCCACAGGCCACATTGGGGAGGTTCACGGGCCACAGATGGCCTGCGGGCCATGAGTTGGAGACCCCTGATCTAAAGGTTTATTCATAAAAGGAAAAAGATATAGATGAGAGCTAGAATTGGCTAAATGGAGTCAATTACATGCAGCAATGGCAAAGTTCTTGGTTCAGGCTTGTAGCAGCAATAGAATAAACTGAAGGTTCAAATCAAGTCTCTGGAGTACATCCACAGCTGGGATGGGTCATTCAGTCCTTTGTTCAGAGCTTCAGTTTGTAACAAGGTCCCTCCAGAGGTCAGAAGCAGGACTGAAGACAAGATGGAGGGGTTTTCAGGGCCTTTTAGATACTCCTCCCCTTGGAAGGGCCCTCTTTGTTCTTACTGTGGAAAATCACAGCAGCAAGATGGAGCTTGGAGTCACATGGGCAAGTTACATGTCATGCGTGACTCAGTTTGCAGGCCGACACCATTGTTTACATGTTCACTTGAACGTTCCCAGGAAAGCTCAGATGTGGATTGGCGTCTCCCAAAGTCCATTGTCAGTTAAGTGTTTCTTGATTGAGCATTTACTGAGAATAGTCCTTTCTCAAGAAGCTGACCAAATGCTTCATTGAGGGTACTTAGAATCAAATACATTTGAGATACACGTACATAGTCCATATTCATAACTTCAACTACAAAATTGGTACACACATACAGATAGCATAATCATAACCAGCAAATCATGACCTTTTCATAGACACCTCACACGACAACCTTTGTACAATATTTGCTGCAAATATATGACAGTATTTGCAACAATGATCTATATGGTCATACCAGGAAAATTGGGATTTGAAAAAAAAAAAAGTGTGGTCCCCATCTCCTCTTTGGGCTTCTCTTGCCCCTTCCCATTTTACAGAACTTATTGCCAGAATGCTGGCTTGTATTATGCCATGAGATACCCCAGTAGCTTGCTCTGTTTTCAGGTAGATCTAGGACTTGTAGAAAGAGTGTGAGGCTCTCTTGCTCCTTCCTCTCTCTCTCATCCAGATATTTCATGCGGGCCCCAGATCTACAAAGCTGACTAGAGCTGGGCTTCACACAAGTTGTTTAGTTGAGTAATGAGGGATGATGACAGGGAAATATTCACAACAAAAAGCTGCATCTGTGGCTCAAGTGGCAGAATGATTCTACTGGGAAAATCCATTTATTATTTCTATAACTGTAGTGCCTACAGACCCCGACCAGACCTACACATAGTAAGAGACAGATATTAAGAGGTTGCAATCCAAATGCACAAAGAGTGGGAGAAAGGAAGCATTATTCCCCATGTTATGGATGGTCAGCTGAGGCTCAGAGATTAAGCATCTTGTTCCAGGTCACACAAGGGGTCTGACACACGAATGGGAATTGAGCTTACATTTCCCAAACCTCAGGCTAGTGCCTTAACCACAGGACCATCCTTCCTCATAATCACACTCAGGAATAAATGAGCTGTTCCATGAGAGTGGTCTCAAAGAGCCTGATGATCAATTTGCACAGGAGATACATGCTATCGGGTGGCCTATTCACACTAAACTGTGAATTCTGGATACAATTTTTAAAGGAGTATTTAGAATGGCTGATTCGGTTTCAAAATTTTTTTGAGTGTGGCCTATAGCAATTTGGAGGAAATGAGCAACAATACTGTTCTGGAGAATTCAAACACACTGCTTGAAAGAGACAGAAACCTCTGCTGAACTACACACTTAAAATACTCCTCATAAAAGGTAATAGCAAAAAATATCAGTCATGTGTATTAAATTTAGTCACATAACCTTTTCACCTTAAAGAGCTACCAGCTAATTGAATTTAGGGTTTTTAATGTGAGTATTTGATGTATTCTCTCTACCACTAACAGCTACAGTGATATATAGCAGAGAACAACTTGGCTTTGTTTTAAGTGATGATGCTCCTTTTAAATTTAATTCCCTTCCTTTTTTAAAAAAATGAAAACGATCCTCCAGTCAGAGATTTCTGCTCAAAAATAATTTTCTGCCCACATAATACATTACCTCCCCTCTTTTGCTCCCAGGTAACAAGTAATATATAATACTGTAGCATTAAGAGACGGACCCAAAGAGAATTGAAGTCAGTGGAAAGACTCCCATTGACTTCAGTAGATCAGGCCCCAACTGAATTAGAAACAAAATGTTTCTTGTTATTTGCATCAGGACACAGACATTTGTTTAATATATATAAAACTATTCAGTAAAAAGGAGTTAAAAAATTGAGATAAAACAACCTGGAACTTTGCTCAGTTCTCTTAACCTCAATGCTTTTGGGGACTTGGAAAAAAAAATTAGCTTATACCCACCCATTATTTTTCACTAGGGCTGTCGATAAATTGCAGTTAACTCATGCATTTAACTAATCACGATTGATGACAGTTTTAATCAAGGTGTTAAACTGTAGAATACCAATTGAAATGTATGACATGTTTTTGATGTTTTTCTACATTTTTAAATATATTGATTTCAATTACAACACAGTATACAAAGTTGACAGTGCTCATTTTATATTATTGTTACAAATATTTGCACTGTAAAAATGGCAAACAAAATAAATAGTATTTTTCAGTTCACCTCACACAAGTACTGTGGTGCAATCTCTTTATCGTGTAAATGCAACATACAAATATAGATTTTTTTTTGTTACATAACTGCACTCAAAACCAAAACAATGTAAAACTTTAGAACCTTCAAGTCCACTTAGTCCTACTTCTTGTTCAGCCAATCGCTAAGACACACACGTTTGTTTACATTTACAGGAGATACTGCTGCCTGCTTCTTATTTATAGTGTCACCTGAAAGTGAGAATAGGTGTTCGCATGGCACCTTTGTAGCTTGCATTGCAAGGTATTTACATGCCAGATATGCTAAATATTTGTATGCCCCTTCATGCTTTGGCCACCATTCCAGAGGACATGCTTCCATGTTGATGATGCTCATTAAAACAATAATGCATTAATTAAATTTGTGACTGAACTCCTTGGGGGAGAACTGTATGTCTTCTACTCTGTTTTACCCGCATTCTGCCATATATTTCATGTTATAGCCGTCTCGGATGATGACCCAGCACATTGTTCATTTTAAGAACACTTTCACTGAACATTTGACAAAACAAAGAAGGTACCAAAGTGAGATTTCGAAAGATAGCTACATCACTCAACCCAAGGTTTTACAATCTGAAGTGCCTTCCAAAATCTGAAAGGGATGAGGTGTAGAGCATACTTTCAGAAGTCTCAAAAGAGCAACACTGATGCAGAAACCCAAACCACCGTAAAAGAAAATCAACCTTTCTTCTGGTGGCATCTGACTCAGATGATGAAACTAAACATGCGTCGGTCCGCACTGCTTTGGATGATTATCAAGCAGAACCCGTTATCAGCATGGATGCATGAATGCATGTCCTCTGGAATGGTAGTTGACACATGGAGACGTATGAATCTCCAGCGCATCTGGTACATAAAATATCTTGCAACACCAGCTACAACAGAGCCATGCGAATGCCTGTTCTCACTTTCAGGTGACACTAAACAAGAAGTGGGTCGCATTATTGCCTGAAAATGTAAACAAACTTGTTTGTCTGAGCGATTGGCTGAACAAGAAGTTGGACTGAGTGGACTTGTAGGCTCTAAAGTTTTACATTGTTTTGTTTTTGAATACAGGGTGGGGTTTTTTGCATAATTCTACACCTGTAAGTTCAACTTTCATGATAAAGAGATTGCACTATAGTACTTGTATGAGTTGAATTGAAAAATACTATTTCTTTTTTTACAGTGCAAATATTTATAATACAAAATATAAAGTTGCATCCGATGAAGTGAGCTGTAGCTCACGAAAGCTCATGCTCAAATAAATTGGTTAGTCTCTAAGGTGCCACAAGTACTCCTTTTCTTTTCTTAAAGTGAGCACTGTACACTTTGTATTCTGTGTTTTAATTGAAATAAATATATTTGAAAATGTAGAAAATATCCAAAACTATTTAAATAAATGGTATTCTATTATTGTTTAAGAGTGCGATTAATTTTTTTTAATAGCCTGAGAGCCCTATTTTTCACCTTTATCCACCTCTATATTTCCAGCTTCTAGGTTGGACCCATAGGGGAAATATAGAAAAAAATGCAAGACAGTCTCTTTGCCCAGTATATTTCTCGTCCAGCTAGGAGCTGGAAATGAATACCGCTATTATTTATTGAGCAGTGTCAATTATACACAGCATACATAAGGATCTAAGACATGCATAAGACAAGTTGTTCTTCTTTGCACTAAGGCGGGGATGGGGAGAGACACTGCACCAGAGTTGGGATTCACTCCCCCAAAGAGAACAGTGGTGATTACACTGCTGGCCTGGTACCAGGTGTTTCCCTAGGGAAAGGCAGCTTTAAGACGCTCAGTTACCTTGGTGATGAGTACAGTATGGGCCTGGTTTTCAGAGGTATTCAATCAATAATCACACCAAGAATCAGTGGATGAAATTCTCTGGCCTGTGTTAGTGAGGAGGTCAGATGAGGGATAATAAATGTCCGTTCTGGCCTTAAAATCTATTAATCATGGGAAGACAGTTGGAAATAGAGGTAGTCAACCTTTTTGAAAACCAAGCTCTGGATATACCCAGATTGGAAGAGAGGAGGCCCACCAGCAGAAGCCACAGACAAGAGTTAAGGGGAACCCCTGAGTAGTTCTGCCCATTTTTTGAAGTGGAGTTGACTGGGTTCCATCATAGCAGAGGATGGGGAGGGGCTGTGGTTTGCACTGCTTCAACTCCCATCCCCCAGGGAGGACTTTCTGCCATTGAGGTTTGGAAACCTGCCAGCCCATAGCTTGCAACCCATGATATCGTTTTCTAATTTTACCTCTCTTCTTTGTGTTGGGAGAAGGAAAACACAGGATCCTCTGTATTCAGAGATACCTTTTGTCAGGGCTTCACCAGGGAATGCCATAATTACAGAGGGAAGTTGATCCAAGGTTTTCTGTCTTCTTCCACTACAATTCGTGAACACTACTGGTTTTTTTCCCTCTGATAGCAAACACCTCAAAAAATAAGCGAGGACTGGCAAATCAGAGACGTACCATGCTCATATCAAACCAACAGTTTTCTGGCTCCAGAGGAACCAGCTCCTTCAACAGGATATTCCTGCACAATTATGCTTTTAAAAAGCTATATATTGTAATTATATTCCCTAAGGCCTAGTTGGAACATTTGCTCTAAGTCCGGGTAAGAGGTGGCACAAAGCTGCTGACATTTCAGAAAGAGCCCCTGGAGGGAACTAGGTGTCTCAGAATCACAATCTCTTTTGGACTCACTGGGATAGCAGTCAGAAACGGATCTTGACTTTACTCTTGCAGGAGGTTTTAAGGGATCTTAACAGAAGTGGTAACCTTGTAGCAGTGATCACAACCACTTTGTGTGAAACTGTCCTCCTCTAATAATATCTGGGACAGTTGGTGAGCCTTGCTATACCTTGGCTATAGCCACTTTAGTTCAGACAGTAGAAGCTAATGCTTTGAGATCCCAAAACCCCCGGTTCGATACCTGCTGCCAATGACATGCCCAGGAGGGCAGTGTTACCTCAGGACGTACATTTAAAAGCTAATTTGAAAGATTTTCTTTCCACCTACTGCCATGCTGTGGCTGCAGCTCTGTCCTGATTCCTGAAACGGCAAGAACACCACCTAGAGAGGAAATGCCGCCAGTTGCTACAGTGGTTGTTGCGTGGGGAAGATTTCCATCCAAGGACTGATCTAGTCCTGTTCAGCTTGTGAAGTCTGACTAGAACCCTTGCCTGAGGAGCTGTGGCTTCAGAGAACATTGCACAGAGGACACACTGGCAGTTATTAAGCTGTCTGCTTCAGCTCTGACTGTAGAAAACGTACATGTCACATGAAAAAAGGAACTTCACAAAAACCTGGGAATGGTAAGTGTCAGCCTTACAAAATTGACATGAAAATCGACTTGTTCACAAGGATGCTGATTAATGAGTAAAAACTACTATCATACTCTCCTGTCAAAGAAAGTGATTTGGATTTATACTTTTCTATTTACACAAGACAAAAGGTGCATTAAGAGGAGGTGTTGCCATATATATTAAAAATATATGCACTTGGACCGAGGTTAAGGTGGAAATAGGAGACAGACTTGTTGAAAGACAAGGGTGATGTCATGGTAGCAGTCTACTACAGACCATCAAACCAGGAAGAGGTGGATGCGGCTTTTTTTAAACAACTAACAAAATCACCTAAAGCACAGGACTTGGTGGTGATGGGGGACTTCAACTACCCAGACATCTGTTGGGAAAATAACACAGCAGGGCACAGATTATCCAACAAGTTCTTGGAATGTATTGGAGACAATTTTTCAGTTCAGAAAGTGGAGAAAGATACTATTGGAAACACTGTTCTAGATTTGATTTTGACAAATAGGGAGGAATTGGTTGAGAATTTGAAAGTGAAAGGCAGCTTAGGTAAAAGTGATCATTAAATGGTAGAGTTCATGATTCTAAGGAATGGTAGGAGGGAAAACAGAACAATAAAGATAATGGATTTCAAGGCGGCCGACTTTCACAAACTCAGGGAGTTGGTAGGTAAGATCCCATGGGAAGCAAATCGAAGGGGAAAAACACTTCGAGAGTTGGCAGTTTGTTTAGTCTGGAGAAGGGAAGACTGAGAGGGAACATGAGAACAGTTTTCAAGTATCTAAAAGGTTGTTACAAGGAGGAGGGAGAAACATTGTTCTTCTTAACCTCTGAAGATAGGACAAGAAGCAATGGGCTTAAATTGCAGCAAGGGAGGTTTAGTTTGGACATTAGGAAAAACCTCCTAACTGTCAGGGTGGTGAAGCACTAGAATGAATTTCCCAGGGAGGTAATGGAATCTCCATCATTGGAGATTTTTAAGAGCACGTTAGACTCTTGAGATCCCTTCCAGTCCCATGATTCTATAATTAGAAAGAAAATGAAAGCGAACAATGGAGCCAAAAATAATACAATAAAAATATGCTGAAAGCGGATGGAGAAATTAGTGACATTCTACAGAGAAACAGACAAAGGCAACAAACCTCAGTGTAAAAGAAACTCTGATGTATTCTAGGATGAGTAAAAATACCATCATATGTGAAAAGTCAGCTGCATGGCTTCGTCAAAGCGTCTTCTGGAAAAGACTTGCTACAAATTACACCTCTGTTCCCTACTCAAGCTTCATAAATGAAGTATAGGATTTTTAAGAGACATTTTCTCTTTCTTTTGTCAGATCTGGAGTCATTAAACAGAGATTAGCTGGATAAATAGAGGAAGTGATTTTTAAACTGTTTGCAAACTTAATGTGAAGAGCCCAGCCTTGCAAATTATCATGTCTAATCAGAGATGCATGCTTCACTGCTCCAGTAATTGTACTAGTATTAGTCAAATTCTTGTTGTCTCCTCATTAGCCATGAAAAGGAGACTCAAGATGTACTTCATTAGAGTATCCTGAATATAAAATGTTAGTGGAAGGAGAGAGAGAGAGAGATGCACTACATACCATACGGTATATGGAAGAAACAAATATTTAGAGCAGAAAGGATCTGGTATCATTCCATTATTTTATTGGATATATGTATTTAACAAACAGCCCCACTTTAAACTTTATTCATTTCCCCTCCCCCCCCATCTGATCTTAGACTGGGTCAATTCATAATTGATGCCGAAAAAATTAAGTTAGTGTATTATATATTCTTTATTGCTTCCTTAGATGGCACGTTTCAACTAAAACAAGAACTGGTTGTTTTTATTAGTGATAGGTGGTAAATTCTTGGTCACTGCAGAACAGGTAAAGACAATCTAATTTACTGTAAACATGGCTCTAATTAAAAGGTTTAGGCCTCAATTCAGCAAAACATTTAAGCACATGCTTTAGTCCATCCCTATTCAACAAAACACTTAAGTGCATGCTTAATGTTAAGTCAACAGAACTTAAAAGCATGACTAAAAGCAAACACGAGCTTTAAGTGAATTGAGGTCTGAAAAAAATCTTGCTCAAATAGGTTTTTCAAGCGGGTCTATAGCAATGGGTTGCAAGTTACAGTTAAATAAAAGTAAAAGCCTTTCAGTAAATTTCATAGGTCTAGAGACAGAAGCAAAGCAACTATTCCCATCCATGTTTTCATAACTTACTATTGGTGCAAATCTAAATGAGTTTCAGACATTCATACTATTCAAAGTGTTTTGAAACCATGAATGAGTTATGCAGGGCATCCTAAATAGATGCCAACAAATTCTTTATTTTTTTAACCACCCCTTACCATACTGTATTGAGGAGATGGTAAAGTTGCTATAGAGTTTACAGTAAAATTATTTGTTCAATGTTTAAGGGTTTTACAAACTGTTATTTTTGGTTTTACATTTTTGTATCCCGACACCTATAACAATCAGGTACGAAGTTACCATAAGATCAGCTGGCTCAGGCCTCAGAAGATGAGAAACTGCCCAAAATAAGCTAATTAGAGACAGGTCTGGTAAGTGCTTTTGTGAGAAACCTGGTGTGCAGAGCGAGGGAATAACAAGGAAGCGAGGCTGGTGATTCAGTAGGCAAGTTCTCTAAATCCAGAAGCCAATTCCCCAATGGGGTGTTAGGGAACACACTGTTGCTACTAGAGTGCTGTTATTCAGATAAGATATAAAGCTAAGTCACAGACCCCTTGGGTTCACTAATGTGCCTATGGCACTTTTCTCTAGAGTAAAGGTGTTCATGTCAAATTCCATCTACAGTTTCTGTTGCCTAGATTAATCTTTTCCTCATGTGCCAGATTGCTCTGTAGTCTTGTTATTAAATAGTGCCAATGTCCCACTCTAGGGCTGGTGATGTGATTCTACTACCTGAAAAATACTTTGGGCTCCTTCTGTATCCTTCCACTATAGACACAGGTTTCAATTTAAATTATCTTTTTAATGCTTTATCCCAATGCTTGTTGTTACAATCAGACATACAAAGGAAGAGATGATGAGTGCAATCGTAAGATTTAAAAAACCTCTCAGGGGTCAACCCTATCAAAAATAAAACAAACCGGGAAGAATTAGTAGGGAAAGCAAAAGTGGATGGGAACCTGGGAGGCAGTGACCATGAGATGGTCAAGTTCAGGATCCTGAAGGATCCACAAGGAAGAAAGGAGAGCATCAGAATACGGACCCTGGACTTCAGAAAAAGCAGACTTTGACTCCCTCAGGGAACTGATGGGCAGGACCCCTGGGAGAATAACATGAGGGGGAAAGGCGTCCAGGAGAGCTGGCTGTATTTTAAAGAATCCTTATTGAGGTTACAGGGACCAAACCATCCCTATGTGCAGAAAGAATAGTAAATATGGCAGGTGACCAGCTTGGCTTAACAGTGAAATCCTTGCTGATTTTAAACACAAAAAAGAAGCTTACAAGAAGTGGAAGACTGGACAAATGACCAGGGAAGAGTATAAAAATATTGCTCAGGCATGCAGGAGTGAAATCAGGAAGGCCAAATCACACCTGGAGTTGCAGCTAGCAAGAGATGTTAAGAGTAACAAGTAGGGTTTCTTCAGGTATGTTAGCAATAAGAAGAAAGTCAAGGAAAGTGTGGGCCCCTTACTGAATGAGGGAGGCAACCTAGTGACAGAGGATGTGGAAAAAGCTAATGTACTCAATGCTTTTTTTGCCTCTGTCTTCAGGAACAAGGTCAGCTCCCAGACTACTGCACTGGGCAGCACAGCATGGGGAGGAGGTGACCAGCCCTCTGTGGAGAAAGAAGTGGTTCGGGACTATTTTGAAAAGCTGGATGAGCACAAGTCCATGGGGCCGGATGCGCTGCATCCGAGAGTGCTAAAGGAGTTGGCGGATGTGATTGCAGAGCCATTGGCCATTATCTTTGAAAACTCATGGCGATCGGGGAAAGTCCCGGACGACTGGAAAAAGGCTAATGTAGTGCCCATCTTTAAAAAAGGGAAGAAGGAGGATCCGGGAAACTGCAGGCCAGTCAGTCTAACCTCCGTCCCTGGAAAAATCATGGAGCAGGTCCTCAAGGAATCAATTCTGAAGCACTTAGAGGAGAGGAAAGTGATCAGGAACAGTCAGCATGGATTCACCAAGGGCAAGTCATGCCTGACTAATCCAATTGCCTTCTATGACGAGATAACGGGCTCTGTGGATGAGGGGAAAGCAATGGATGTGTTGTTCCCTGACGTTAGCAAAGCTTTTGACATGGTCTCCCACAGTATTCTTGCCAGCAAGTTAAAGAAGTATGGGCTGGATGAATGGACTATAAGGTGGATAGAAAGTTGGCTAGATTGTCGGGCTCAACGGCTAGTGATCAATGGCTCCATGTCTAGTTGGCAGCCGGTATCAAGTGGAGTGCCCCAAGGGTCGGTCCTCGGGCCGGTTTTGTTCAATATCTTCATAAATGATCTGGAGGATGGTGTGGATTGCACCCTCAGCAAGTTTGCAGATGACACTAAACTGGGAGGAGTGGTAGATACGCTGGAGGGTAGGGATAGGATACAGAGGGACCTAGACAAATTAGAGGCTTGGGCCAAAAGAAATCTGATGAGGTTCAACAAGGACAAGTACAGAGTCCTGCACTTTGGACGGAAGAATCCCATGCACCGCTATAGACTAGGGACCGAATGGCTAGGCAGCAGTTCTGCAGAAAAGGACCTAGGGGTTACTATGGACAAGAAGCTGGATATGAGTCAACAGCGTGCCGTTGTTGCCAAGAAGACCGATGGCATTTTGGAATGTATAAGTAGGGGCATTGCCAGCAGATCGAGGGACGTGATCATTCCCCTCTATTCGACATTGGTGAGGCCTCATCTGGAGTACTGTATCCAGTTTTGGGCCCCACACTACAAGAAGGATGTGGAAAAATTGGAAAGAGTCCAGTGGAGGGCAACAAAAATGATTAGGGGACTGGAACACGTGACTTATGAGGAGAGGCTGAGGGAACTGGGATTGTTTAGTCTGCGAAAGAGAAGAATGAGGGGGGATTTGATAGCTGCTTTCAACTACCTGAAAGGGGGTTCCAAAGAGGATGGATCTAGACTGTTCTCAGTGGTAGCAGATGACAGAACAAGGAGTAGTGGTCTCAAGTGGCAGTGGGGGAGGTTTAGGTTGGATATTAGGAAAAACTTTTTCACTAAGAGGGTGGTGAAACACTGGAATGCGTTACCTAGGGAGGTGGTGGAATCTCCTTCCTTAGAAGTTTTTAAGGTCAGGCTTGACAAAGCCCTGGCTGGGATGATTTAGTTGGGGATTGGTCCTGCTTTGAGCAGGGGGTTGGACTAGATGACCTCCTGAGGTCCCTTCCAACCCTGATATTCTATGATTCTAATAATACCTAATATATCAACATGATCATATATGGTAAATGTGTGTCAGGGCACCTAGATCCATGGCTACGTGTCTTTTAGTTATTTATACTGAAATAAACAAACAGAAGATATGGAGGACTGGTAAGCATGGATTTTCACACTGCTCAATCCAGCTGGAAAACTTGAGCCCTCCAACCTACTAAAATATATATATACTATATATATATATATATATATATATATATATATATATATATATAGTACTGAGTTTCATTATGTCCCATATTCAGTGGGACTACTCATGGGAGTAGAGTTATGCAGGTACTTATGTGATTTACTGGATTGAGGCTGGTTTCAGAGTAGCAGCCGTGTTAGTCTGTATTCGCAAAAAGAAAAGGACTACTTGTGGCACCTTAGAGACTAACAAATTTATTTGAGCATAAGCTTTCATGAGCTACTGTGATTCCTGCCCACTGAGGTCCATCAAAACACTAAGCTACCACAGCTCATGAATCTGCTTCCCTCCAATATACTTAACATCTTAGGACTATCATTGATTTTTATTTTCTGTATTACTGTAGTACCTAGAAGCCCAATTTATGAAGCAGGTCACCATTGTGCTAGGTGCTGTTCCTGGCCAGTGATCCCTTCGGGAAAAAATAATCTGAAATACTTGCTGGTTGTAAAATTGTGCCTCTTTGAACAATATTAAAACCTTTCAGAGAGAACTAACATACGAACCAGCATCCACAATACAGTAGATCCCTAAAGTGGTTTCCAGAATTTAATTAGACTAACCGTTTTCCCGCCTTCATTGGTACCACTTTATAATAAGTGCAGATCATTATTAATTCCTTTGGTGTTCACTGTAACAACATAAATCATGATGAACTCTTTTGGTAGTAATGCATATGTAATTCCATAATAATTTAGCATTGGTTAATATTACATTGAAATTAATTTATAAGATACACTGTTTGTTAATACATAGTGTACATTGATAAAATAATATTTTTATAGTCATTAGTATTAAGATTACCTGAATGAACAGCATATATGGCTGGAGCAGCCCCCTTGTGGACCTTTCACGCACCCCAACACAGCCACAGGACTCTCTGTGGGGGAAGAAGTTTGTCTCTTCTATACATTGAGATGGGCTCTTCTGGCCCACAGGCTAGTTGTCTCTTCTGTCTCATCCTCTGCTGGAGGATTTGGGGAGAGAGGTTTAGCCCCAGAACATTCTACAACAAAAAGCAAACGTCACTCAATACTGGGCTGTCCCCCAGTGGGGTGTCCCTGCCCTTTCCTTTGGGCTTGGTTCTCAAAACAGTCTTTGATTCATGTATTGCTTGTTCCTTGGGGTCTAACTCCTGTGGCTGCTCCAGCCAGAAGGCCCATCTCTCCCTTCAGGCAGAGCTCCATCCTCCTTCCTGGCTATCCAGCACTCAACTGAGCTGGGTTCTTTTTATTTCCCTTCCAGGCTTGGCATTGGCTGCAGGTACAGTGGGGGCAGGGCTAGCTGGGCCATTAGGCTCTCCTTAACCCCTTCTTTACGGTGTGGGGCTACTCTGCTCCCATCACAGACTACATAAAATTCATAGGTACATGGTATACAGATAACTGTTAACAATAGCTTGTATTTATTCATAGAACTAATGTCATCCCCAAGTGTTTTACAGAATGTACTAGGGTGACTGTAACAATGATGGTGGAGGTGCAGTTCACGATTCCATAGTTAAGACTGACATGAGTTCTGCATTTAAGATTATATAATTGGGTTTGGGAATGAGATGTAAAGTATAACTTACAGATTCATAGATTCCAAGGCCAGAAGGGACCCGTTGTGATCACCTAGTCTGACCTCCTGTATGACACAAGCCATAAAACAAAATAATTCCTAGAGCATATCTTTTAGAAAAAATCCAATCTTGGATTTAAAAATTGTCCATGATGCAAAATCTATCACCACCCTTGGTAAATTGCTCCAATGGTGAGTTACCTTCACTGTCAAAAATGTATACCTTATTTCCAGCTGGAATTTGTCTAGCTTCAACTTCCAGCCATTGGCTTGTGTTATACCTTTCTTTGCTACATTGAAGAGTCCGCTATCAAATAGTTGTTCACCATGTAGGTACCCGTAGACCAGGGGTGGGCAAACTTTTTGGCCTGAGGGCCACATCAGGGTTCCGAAACTGTGTGGAGGGCCGGGTAGGCAAGGCTGTGCCTCCCCAAACAGCCTGGCTTCCGCCCCCATCTGCCCCCTCCCACTTCCCACCCCCTGACTGCCCCCCTCAGAACCCCTGACCCATCCAACCCCCCCGCTCCTTGTCCCCTGACCACCCCCTCCCAGGAACCCCTGCCCCTAACCACCCCCCCGGGACCCCACCCCCCATTCAACCCCCCTGCTCCCTGTCCCCTGACCCCTATCCACACCCCAGCCCCCTGACAGGCCCCCCAGAATGCCCACGCCTATCCAAATGCCCCCTGCTCCCTGCCCCCTGACTGCCCCTGGGGACCCTCTGCCCCTTATCCAACCCCCCCCCCGCTCCCTGCCCCCTTACCATGCTACTCAGAGCACCAGGACTGGCAGCCGCGCCGCCTGGTCGGAGCCAGCCACACTGCTGCGCAGTCTAGAGCACCGGGGCAGGCTGGCAGCTCTCGCAGCCGTGTTGCCCGGCAGGAGCTCACAGTCCTGCCACCCAGAGTGCTGGCGGCACAGCGAGCTGAGGCTGCGGAGGAGGGGCAACAGCAGGGGAGAGGCTGGGGGCTAGCCTCCCTGGCCGGGAGCTCAAGGGCTGGGCAGGATGGTTCCCCGGGCCATAGTTTGCCCACCTCTGTCATAGACTGTGCTTCAGTCACCTCCAAATCTTCACTTCGTCGAACTATTAAATGACAAGAGAAATGCAGGTAAAAAGAATTTAAACTACAGCTAGAGCATGCCAGAAGAAACACTCATGCAAAGTTTCATGGGGTGTTCAGTAAACAAGTGATCAGGACTAAATTGCATCACCCCTGGTGCACTGTCTTGATATTGATTCTGAAAGAAGAGTGTCTTACTGAAATGCCCTAACTACTGCCTGCAGTACTTGGTTTCCATTGATAGGCTACTGCTGAGGTACTGACCATCAAGATACAATCAGAAAGAATAATTCAGAGAGAGTCATTTATTCAAAACATTTTGCCTATTTTTCTATTCACAAGTTGTCTGTGAATGGTCTATGATTTTCTCAGAGTGGTCATTATTCCATAATGTTCACTGAATGACTGAAACTCTTCATCTGTAGACTGATCATGAGATGTTTGTTGTGAATAGTTGATAGTTCACATTCTGGGTGTGTTAGTTTTGACTGGAAACATGAGTTACATGGTATTAGTTCTGTTCCCTGATTGCATGAGAAAGTGAATGAGTAACATATCTTAAAGGTCAGCTTCTAAAGTTTGCAGAGGGGGTGGAATAAAAGTGTAATTAAAAAGGTGTGTGGTCAAGTAACATATCTTGTGATTGTAAATGACAAAGGGATTAAGTTTAAGATATTATCAGACTTGAATATATGGAAACATACTCAGTACGTGAAAACTGAGGAAACAGTTTTGTCTTTCCATGGATTTTCTTTAATCACTGGACAATACAAAAGCTCTGTGTTAAAAATTCACAAAGCACGCATTTGGAATTCCTTTAATCTGTCTGAAGTACATTATGAGGCACTGATCACCATGTTATCTAAAGGTACTAACAAAACAGTTAACGTTTATTACACACAGAAAGATTCCAAAGAGTGCAAGATCAAAACAGACAACTAACCAGCTACAGAAACTCACTTGCTCTTTCTACCCAGAAGCTGCTCTCAGGACAACTCTAAAGAATTGTTCAGGGCAGAGATCAGAAACAGTTAGCAATTTTCAACTTTGCTGGGGCCCACATTTTTTAAACCAACAGGAACACCCTAATTTACACGGTCTGCAGCTTTGCCCAGCTTCATACATGGTGAAATCATTCACTCTCTAGTTACTGGACTAAGCTCTAGTTCCAGTTCTGAAACCAGACATCTGCCAGTTTGAATGCCATGTATATTTTTCCTATTTGTAGAAATTAAGGCCATGATTCAGCAAAACACTTAAGCAAGACCAATTCATTTTAATGGCACTTAAGCATGTGGTTTGCTCAATAGAGATGGACTTAAGCAAGTGCTTAAGTGCTCTACTGAGTGGTAGCCTCTAATCTGTTTGCCTATCTCTTCCCATTTACACACGCATAGCGCCATGCTGTTACTCTTGATTTACACTGGTGTCAGTGATGCATCCGATGAAGTGAGCTGTAGCTCACGAAAGCTTATGCTCATATAAATTGGTTAGTCTCTAAGGTGCCACAAGTACTCCTTTTCTTTTTACTGGTGTCAATGAAATCAAGAATGAGGCTCTGTAAATGTAGGCAATACTGGAGGGCCTCTCCAATCCTTTACTAAAAAGCTGCTAGGTATGTTTAGTATTATAAATAATTATTTTTCCACTAACCCTGGAACTCATGTAAAAATGAGTTATTTAAAATATTTCTTTCAGTACAACATGTAGAACCATATATTGCTCTCCATGACCATTTACAAGTCTCATTTACATCAATGGGAGATTCCACCTTGGCACAAGGGCAGGGCATCTATGTGTCTCATCTGTTTCCTGGAATAATTTGATGATAGATAATGGGGAGGAGGGAGGGATTGCAGATCCTCAGCTGGTGCAAACTATCAGCTAGCAGTCTGTTCCTAGAAGTATTCTCCTTTTGTGCATTATTGTTACAGGAGCACATCTGTAAGTAATTACCCCCATTATAGAAGCATCAGTTGCAGTTCTCCGGCTCAGTGTAAACTGAGTTTTGCATTTTAGCAGAGAATCACCCACTTTGTTATATATGAAGAATAGAATCATAGAATCATAGAATATCAGGGTTGGAAGGGACCCCAGAAGGTCATCTAGTCCAACCCCCTGCTCGAAGCAGGACCAATTCCCAGTTAAATCATCCCAGCCAGGGCTTTGTCAAGCCTGACCTTAAAAACCTCTAAGGAAGGAGATTCTACCACCTCCCTAGGTAACGCATTCCAGTGTTTCACCACCCTCTTAGTGAAAAAGTTTTTCCTAATATCCAATCTAAACCTCCCCCATTGCAACTTGAGACCATTACTCCTCGTTCTGTCATCTGCTACCATTGAGAACAGTCTAGAGCCATCCTCTTTGGAACCCCCTTTCAGGTAGTTGAAAGCAGCTATCAAATCCCCCCTCATTCTTCTCTTCTGCAGACTAAACAATCCCAGCTCCCTCAGCCTCTCTTCATAAGTCATGTGCTCTAGACCCCTAATCATTTTTGTTGCCCTTCGCTGGACTCTCTCCAATTTATCCACATCCTTCTTGTAGTGTGGGGCCCAAAACTGGACACAGTTACCGTGCATCCTTGCCAAAGTTACGCTCACTCCTTGAATGAAGAAGGAATTTTCTGGGAATTTACAAGTAAATTGGTTAATACTGTCTGTTAATTGCCAAATGACTTGCATTTGAAGAGTCTCTTGAGACCTGTATGCAGTTTAAAGTTTGAAGAATTCTATCTAAGCTTATTCTCAAAGTCCTAGAGCACCCTGAGCAATTAAAATTTTCTGGAGTGATAGCAATTTCCAAAATTATGATATTGTTCCCCCTATATATTGGACATTTAAATAATTCTTCCATGCAGAAGTGCTGCCACACTGAAGAGCTCTTTCCCGAGAGCTTCACTCTGCGCTCCTTTTTGTGCATCTCTCTCATCAGTGTTTCGATTTAACCACCAGAATTAGATAGGGACAACTTTCAATTGGTCTGACCCCACAGTAGGAGAGGTAGCAGGGCTCGTTCTTGAACTACCACAGTTTAGCATTCACCTAATTCCAGCGCCATTTCTTATACTTTCTCTCTTGCTTGCTCTGCTGTTTTTCTTAATCTTATTCTGTCATTTTTCCTCTTGCTCTTTTCTGTCATTTTTTTCCCTTTACAATTTGCATCACTTTCATTTCCTCTCCTTGTTCTTCTATTTCCTCCTGAATCCTGTATCTAGCCTTTAAATCTCTCTCTTCCTTTTTCTTTCTTCCATTTTTCTTTTCTCTTCAAAGTTTCCTCTTTGATGCAGACCTTCCTGTCCCCCTCTCCCCATCAGCAGGTAAAATGAGAAACC
The DNA here is from genome assembly GCF_965152275.1 of Natator depressus. Taxonomy (NCBI): domain Eukaryota; kingdom Metazoa; phylum Chordata; order Testudines; family Cheloniidae; genus Natator; species Natator depressus. The sequence continues at coordinate 65,476,171 of NC_134240.1, read as the reverse complement.
CCAGCAAATTTCCTCTATGCACAGACTAAGTCGTTCTTTAAACAAACCAGTTTTTATTGCAACTAGAATGTGCTCCCACTGACTGATACTACGACTTGAGTCGACTCAAGTCATAAAAAGTAGTTTATATGTTTTACCAGGCCAGTGGATTTCCACCGTTTATTCTCAATAGATGTAAGCCTGCACCAAAATTTCCAATACATGGCAGAAATCATGGCTACCTGCTCGAAAGGAGTGTCTAGCGGTACTCCAAGCAACCTCATGGCCCCGTCATTCCCAGAAGGTGGTACTTTTAGTGCTGATATCACCGCTGAAGACAAGTAACATTTGAAATCCCAGTCCTAATATTTTGTGTGTGCTGTATACAAGCAGCTTTTACCTCACAGAGTACCTTGGCTCTTTATCAACTATCCCTATGCAGATCCCTCAGGAGTGGAGGAAAGCAATCAATTGTCGCACAGAAATTGTAGGTGGAACAATTTTAGCTAAGGACACGGGGTCAAATTCTTACTCAAAATGATACAACATCTTTAAGATACAGAGAGATTCGAATTTTGAAGTCTCAGAAGAAATACCCTACAACCAGTACAGCCCGTGGTACTCTGGATGTCTGCCTCAGAAGAGACTAATTTGATAATGCGGGGATTTGAACTTAACATGTCAGTGAGGAAAAGTGTTTGACACCTGCTGCCACTGAGCTGCCGTTCCATTAATATGGAGTCTGCTGGTACCTTCTTAGGGAGAGAATTGCAAGGGCCTGATTCTGAACTCATAGCAGCATAAATCAGGTGCGAGTACACTGAAGTCACTGGAGTGAAACTGGTGCGAGTGAGATCAGGCTCAAGCACTAAGGATGAAATCCTGGACCTAATGAAGTGAATGACAGTGGTCCCATTGTCTTCAATAGCGACAGGATTTCACCCTAAATGATTTAGACAGTCCATTATTATCTACACTCCTCCCGCAAGCTTGTGCAGTCCCCTGCCTGCATGGATCTGTGAGGCATGACCTGAGTCATAATGTAAGAATCACACAGTCATTCACCTTTAGTATTTATATTTGTGATCAGCAGCTGGTAGATAAACATGCAATCATTTTATTAAATATAAATTATATCCTTATTTGAGTGACCTGATTGATCCTCGGCTAACCAGGGGACCTGACTGGCTTCTGGAATAACTTAGAGCTGTGTAGGTTTACTACTTCTCTAGCTTCTCTTTGGGATACAATCAAGACAGCAACTGTGAAAAGTCTGAAGTGATGTTAAACTGTTACAACTGTTCAGCAAGATCTAAATGATTCACAAAGCATTCTACAGCTCTGGGCCAGATTCTCAGCTGAAATAAACTGGTTGTAGCACCGTTTGACTTCAATGGAGCTATGCTGATTTAAAGCAGCTAAGGAACTGTCTTTTGTTTTTGAGAGGGAGAAGTTTTTTATGTTTAATAATTGTATAATGTAAAAATAAATGAAAATCAAGCATTTTAGATGTATATCTTAGGTCTCTTGGGAATTAATTACTTGGTAATGACATGAATTTGAGCATCCCTTTTTGTATAGAAAATGACACAAAATGAGAAGATGCACTCAAATATATAAAGAAATTGGACCATGTAACATCCACACCACAGTCCTCCTGAATACAGTTTGCAGTGGCCTGGCATATGAATGAAACATGATGCCTTCAGAATACCCTGGGACAGCCCTCAGCGGGTGAAAATCACCACCACTCTTGTGTTTTTCTTTACATTTAAGCAACAAGAGTTATATGTAAGAATTCAATTATTTGATTTAATCATTGAACACCAGCATCAGCCAGAACTTGCTATAAATGACATGCTCCCACTGTCTAAGTGCCCCTGCAGTTCAGAGCCTTGATGGCCAAAGTGGAAGATGGCCATTGCTTTCTACAGCTGCACCCACTCACAGACACAAATGACAGCTGATCACACAGCTCTGCCAAAGTTAGTGGAGCTGTGACCATACACACCAGTATAGGCTCTTTGGATTTCCATAAAATATCAGAGAAATTAAAGCTGAGTGCCTTTCCTTTATTTGCCCACTGCTTGCTCTACCTTCTTCAGAGATCTGTTCCTTTTCAATAGGACACGGGGGCGGGGGCATCTGCCTGGAGATCATTGCAGGATCAGGACCTAAGATATGCCTTGGGGGATATGTCTCTAGCATGGCGATTTTCAGAAAGGAAGGCACCTCTATCACGGGCTGTAAGTACATCCGCTGGTCAAACTGTCTTTTAAACTGGAGAAAATATAGTATAGGCACACAGCTCTTTGGAGAAGGGACTACCTTCTCTCTCTCTCTCTCTCTCTCTCTCTCTCTCTCTTTGTGTGTGTCTTGCTCAGCTGGGCTGTGATCCACGATGAGATCTCCCAGGCACCACTGCACTACAAATAATTAATAATTATTATTAATCATCATAACAAATGCAGCATTTTTATGAGGAAGAGAGTTTGCTCCATGCACCTTAAAAGAATTAAACCATGTTTATACTTTTTAAAACTACCACTTGATTTTCTGTTTCAGTTTAATTTGCATGTTACAAATGCCAGTTGATTAGCAGCAGAGACAAATGCCCACCTAATTGTGTATTTCAGCTGCAGGATACATTCAAGCAACAACTCTGCAAGTTATTATCAGAAATCACCTAGAAAAAGCAAACAGATTCTTACCGTCAGCATGGAGATGGGAATGGAGTGAGGGAAGGTGGATTTGTTGGGTTCCTCTCAGCGCACCCCGACAAATTCCTACCACCAGCAGGGAGATGGGAGGGCAAGGTGGATTTGTTAGGTTCCCCTTACCCCACCCTGACACATCTTTTAATAATAAACTAATTCAGATGGAGAACATAGTCCGATTGGCAACCGAGTCAGCGTACCAATGTATAACAAAGATTAATGTAAGTCAGTTTGATACTGTCAATTCACATTTTTTAAAGAGCCATGATGGGAGCTAAGGTATAAAACCACTTGCTGTTCACTCACCCAAAAAAACACAACTAGAAATTCTTGCAACATTCAGCAAAGCCTTTACTATATGGCTGCTCTTATCCTCGGGGACAGAGTAGCAAAGGTATTCGCTTCTGAATATTTTACTGAAGAGACGAGCTCTCACCCAGACCTCCTGCAAAGTCCATGATGTGCATGCTCTAGGAGTTTTCTAATGAGATAATATGGCTCAGTGAGTAGAACACCAGTCTCTGGGATACATGAATATGGTTAAAAAGGCTCGGGCTCATTCCCAAATCAGGGACTGCATTGTTGGGTGGGCTATTTTATAAGTGGCAACTTCTCCTTTGATCAAAGGGATATTAAACCACTCTCCTACACATCTCAGGCTGCTTTCCAGGAAAAGTTAATGAGCCCATGGTATATTTCCATAGAGAGTCATGGTTACGTGTGAAATCCATGCGTTCCTCCTCTGAGAGGCTTGGTTGACATGATTTTGACATCCAGGAGTATCATGCTGAGTTCTGTTGTTGTGTACACCCACAAATGCAGTAAAGCTTAAACCCAAAGCCAACAAGCCTAGGTGAGCTTTGTCATTTTAGCTATTAAACAAAAGGAAATCACCTGAACCTCAGAGATTCCCATATCCTCAACAAGCTCTAGTTTTCCCTTTTTCCTGCTGCTGGGCAGTGGTAGGGTGTGTGGAAGAAAGAAATATCCTGCAACTCTTTTTCCACCCAATGAAGTCTCCTGGAACTTTAGGAGACATCTAGGTGGGTTGTCCATCTCATGCATGGCTGGCAAGATAAGTCCTTTCCTTCCACCCCAAATCCCTGTCATTACCTGGAGAAGATGGGCTCCCCTGCACTTTTCTGTAACAAAGCACAAAGGTGGCAAGTGTTCTTAGAGTTCAGCTGCTTTCACTGATAGGTTTTTACGTCATTCTAGGGCTGTGACACCCCATAATACGCCATGCACACTCTCTGGGTATAGCTAGCAAGATGATGGCTAGAGATGGGCTGGTCATGTGTCTATAGAGGCAAAACACTTGCTCCTCAATGGTTCTGAAGAGTGTTTAAGAGTGTAAAGAATCATTTTTTCATTGTTCTAATAATTGGTGCTTAACACTCATATGAAAATCCCTTTTAAAAATTCAGCAGAGATTACTGAAGTATCATCCATTTGCCATTAATAGTGCAGCTCAATGGGAAAAAAATACTGGCTTATGTCCTGAAGCTTGAGGGTTTATAGTCCTCCCAAACTCTTGTTTATGTTTAAATAGTTATTAGTATAACTCTGGATATTCTTGTGATGTGTATACATATCTAATCCCTCTTTGAATGCTCTAACTCAGAATGGCAGCTTTTTACACCCACTTTGCACTGGCGTGAAGGACTACCCAGAGTGCAGGGAAAAAGTGAATTGGGCACACTGTGGGGAGAGGAAAGGGAGCTAGTAGGTCTAGATAAAATGAGAACTCCCTCCGTTCCCCTCCCCCCCCATCCCCCACTTGAAACTCTGCCCCAAACCTAAGGAAATTCTGTAGTTTAAAAGAGTTTGACTGCCTTTTATTTTTCTACTGTTTCCATTATTTTTGGAAGGCCCTACACTTATGAGTTCTAAGTGAGGTCATACATGTGCTGAGGGCTGGACTCTCCATTGCCCTCTCTATCTTGTGTACTCTCAAAGCTATGTCAAGTGAGTGTCAAATGCTACTATTTGAGCACAGGTGCACACGATAACCCAAGGTGCAAGATGCCAGAGGTTCAGATTCTGTGAGAGACATGCTGCCAGCTCCACAAGAAGCAGAAAACACTGGATATCTTACCAGAAAGCCTGTTCTCACAAGTATTTGTCTGCACAGTTTGGTAGATCTAAATAGTTTAGGTACATCTGATAAGCATCCAAAGTATTGGTCAATTGCTCAAACTGAATCCAAACCCTGAACTCTTTAAACACATAGCTTAAGAGGAGCCATTGCAAGATATTAAAATGCTCAGGCTGCTATGCAGGTGCTAAAATTATTAGTAGCTTCCAGGGTGTATTTCTAGTGAGTATGCCGCCTCCTCTACTCTGCCATTTGTGCCACAGAGATTAAGCATATCAAATATGCAGTGCAAAGACAGCCACCAAGCCCTGCCTCCTCCTGAATGTGTCTCTCCCATTTTGCAGCTGTTATTGCATATTTGCAGGATAAAAGCATTAGTGCATCACACAGAAGTTTCTAATCCAGAGGTTGTGCTAGATGCCAAAGAAAGGACCAAGACAATTGAAGCTGGTGAAATTCATTCACTTCCTGTCAGATTCATTTAAATTGCTCCTGCATAATCCCCTCTCACTGATGGTACTGACTGCTGAGGATTTCAGCTTCTCTGTGTTTCTGATTCTCTCATATTCCATGCTGCTACGTCCTTACTAAAGCTGCCACTCTCTCTTAATATACTGCTGCTATCCTATACAACTAAGCTCCACTATATAATATAATCCAGGGGGTGACAAAATTAAGAATAAAATTATTATATTCTCTTCTAAACCATTTTATATTAGGGTTTTTTTACATTAGGGGGAGGAATCCTTAATTTTGTAGAGGATGCCCCCTCCCCCCTGCAATCCAGCACCTTAAATGAATCATTTCCCACAGTGAAATGAACAAAGCAACCACCCATAGTAAAATTATAGCCAATGTCTTCAGTTTCAATCAGCTAAATTCTGGCCAGCTGACTGATGGATCCACTCCAAAGAGGAGCAACATGACACAGTTTACAACCTTAAGGATTATAGTAGTCCAGATGCTATCATCTTAAATGGAAAAAAAGGTTGCCAACTGTCCCTGTTAGAAAATAGAAGGATGCATTGTTGTTATTTTTATGCTTGAAATTGCTTCGTGTTGGCTATCAGGCTTCTGTCCTCATCTCAGTTTGATCAGCTGCTCTTTAAGAAGCGGGGGGAAAACCAATAGGTGGGTTTTTAGATACAAGAGTTTATAGAATAGGAGCACCGTGCCTCTCTAGTTTTCCCACTAAAAGGGGGGATAGAGCTCTTTTCAAATATTTAAGTTCACCCTCAGAAACAGACTGAGCTCCAGCCTGTGTGTCAGTAAAATAGTCACCACCCAGGATCAGACTGATCACAAAATCATCATCACCCTGAGCCAAGACAGGAAGGATGGGCTTCTGGTTAAGGTACTAGCCCAGCCATCAGGAGAGCTGGCTTTGATTCCCAGCTCTACCAGGACTTTCTAGTACCGGTCTTTCTCCATCTTAGGTAGTTCTGTGCCTTCCCTTGTCCCGCCCCCTTCCAATACCACAGTATTGGAGTGCCTCCCTATTTTTAATGTATTTACTTTCACACCATTGTGAGAAACTATTATCCTCATTTTACAGATGGGAAACTGTAATCGCACAAAGTGACTATGTGATTTGTCTAACATCACTTAAGAAGTTTGTGGCAAGGCAGGGAATTAAACCCTTGAGTCCCAGGCCACTGAATTATCAATCCTTTCCGAGGCAAGTCACTTAATCACACTGTCTCCATTCCTCATCTATAAAATATAAAACTTCCTTTCTCTCACCCTTGTTTGTCTGGTCTATAAAGACTGAAAACTCTTAGATTGTAGACTGTCTCTTCCTAGGGGTCTGTACAGTGCCTCGCAGTAGGGAGCCCTGATCTTGGTTGGGGGGAGATCACACTCACTAGTGTAAAATGCCTAGTAAATAATAATTCTGGCTGCCCATCTGTGGGTGAAAAGGCTACAGAAAAACCTTATTTGAGCCCTTCATCCAGGTGCCAAGCACAATTTTCTTCCTTGTGCACAAGCAACTCCTAGAAGAGTATGGAAAAGACAAAACTTTGGCCCCACCTTTTCCCCTTTGCACCAACTAGCTGCAGACAGAGTCTGCAACCTAGTGCAGTTCTACTCTAAACGGTGAGTATGTAATAATGGCACCTTCCTACTTACTGAGTGTATTCAGAGTCTTGTCTAATGATGCTAGTAGCTAAAAGAAGCTTTTAGGGTGGAATCTTCAGAAGCACCCAACGGAGTTAAGGAGCACTAGCCCCTTTGACTTTCAATGGGATTTGTGCTCCTAACTTCCTTGGGTGCTTTGAAAATCCCCTCCTTAATGCTATTTTATTCCTGTTAGTCCTGCAGAACCAACACGGCTAAACAGGGGTGAGCAGGATTCTATTCCAGATTCCATGTCACCAGCAGAATTACCTATCAATGTTCTCATCAAAGTGTCGCTCAGTTGTGACTGTGCAATGCCATTGAAGGTCATGGAGGTGCACAGGTGAAAACAAGGGATGACCCAGGTGTAAATGAGGGCATTGTTGGGCATATGGAACCTGGTAATGATAGAATGAAAGGAAACAAGGCAATTTTGGCTTAAAGAGCTTGGGATAAGGTTGTACAGCTGGGGACAGGGAATCATCTTTTTATCAGTAAACTGAGAATATCAGATTTGGAATTACTGAGGAACAAAAGATGTGGAAACCCCAGAGGCATTTTTGGAATCTTTTTTAGATTAGAGTCTCATTTTACTGGGTGGAGCAACGAACATGCTGTCCTGCAATGCTGAAAAGCTCCGGAGGTATTATGGAGCTGTGCCTATAAGGCACAATTGAGGCTAAAATATATAGAGGGTTACTAATAACCAGTACAATAATAAGTGGTGCACAGTTGCTAAATAAAGAAGGAAATTAGGGGGAAAATAGGCATAAAATAGCAAATCAGTGAATCAAATCCAATCACTCTGGCCTATGAGTAAGGCTACAATTATGTCACGGAGGTCACAGAATCTGTGACTTCCAGAGACGTCCATGACATTGTCTGCTCTGGGGCTGGAGCTGTCAGCAGACAGCCACCCCGCAGCTCTCAGCAGCCGCCGGGCAGCAGGGGGATCCCAGAGCCCCCAGCCAGTGTGGGTGCTGGACTCTCCTTCCTCCCCATTTTGTCAGGGATATTTTTTAGTAAAAATCATGGACAGGTCACAGGGTTCAGTGACTTTTTGTTTATTGCCTGTGACCTGTCCATGGGTTTTACTAATATCCATGACAAAATCTGAGCCTAACCTAGGAGTTTAGTCTAGCAATCACGACTCTGGGATACTGTTCTCAGTTCTAACTCTGACTCCATGTGTGACGTTTAGCAATGAATGGAGCAGCTGGTATTCTGGTGTAAGGTGATGGCTGTAGATGTCAAAAAGGTCTTCCTTCATGTTGGAGGGTGGGGCTTTGGACTACAGGGCAGAACAGATAGCTGCAGGCTCTGGGGTCAGCACTGGTGGAGTTTTGTAAAATATGAATAAAAGAATGTAATGGGTGAGTACAAACTCTCCTAGCTCTCATGAAAAGAACATCCCAAGCAAGTCTGCAAACCTCGCTCTGCCCCAGCCGTCCCATGTGTAAAGTGGAGCTAATACAATTTACGGGTCTTATAGTCCTTTTATTTGAGATGTCTTTTTCTGTTTATGGTCAAGCTGCATAGACCAGCATGCCTGGGTTGGGCCTTTTTTCACCTTTTTACAAACTCATTGAAGGTATGTTTTAGAGTTTCTTTCCTAGCCGAGGGGAATTAGAAAGAAAGGTCTTTGGAGCACATGGGCTGAGACAAGGAATTGGGTGAAATGGGCAGGCTGGGCAAAGGGTAGGGAAGCATCATGCTCTGTTGGAGAAAGATGAACTCTGTAATGGAGTTAGATTCAGTGCTACCATTTGGCTAGGAGGTACATTCACATCAACAGCCTGCTCTGGAGCCAACCAATTTCTCCTCTTGTGCTGCACTACGTTGCCAAGTAAATCATACTTCAGCATGTTGGTTCTCTTCACAAGATGTCTGACATCTGTGGCTGTATCGGAGATGCCAGCTTGGTTTTTCATGAGTCTGAAAAGCTGCAGGAAGTCCAACACTTCACACTTTTCCTTGCTGAATGATGATGTCCTGAATAATTAGTGGGCTTTTTTCCTCCCTTCCTTTTAAAATCCAATCCAAACATGAAACAAACAAAAAAAACTGAGCAGAAAAAATCCTATAGATTTAAAAACACAACAACTCTAATTGCAGCTCTTTGAATGAGCAAGCAATTATGAAGACAAGCACTGGGTCAGATACTGTTTCTATTGTTAGCTGGAATAGGAAATATTATAATTAAAAAACTTTCCAAAACCCTTCTGAAAGTTCTCTAAGTTCGGCAGGCTTGGGAGCCTGTGATGAGCTTAACAAACAAACAAGTCTATGGAGATTTTTTAAGACAAGGAAAAAGAAACATGTTATTTTAAATTAGGTTGCAGACAGCAACCTCCCCATTGGACAACCCCACCTCCCGAGCACCTTAAGTAAAGGAGTCTGCATGAGGCATACTCTGCCCGATGGATCAGCAGTGACACATCTACACGGCTGTCTTTGATTTGGCACTTGAAAACCAACCAGCTTCCAGAAAGAGCGAGGAGGATGTCACCCACGGTTGTTATACAGAGAGAGTGAACAATCTAGCACTACCATTTTACTGCAAATACAGAAAATAACGTCTGACGGATCTGCTGTGTTAGGCTTGGACCTTTTCCTCCTATCAAGAGCTGAATATTTGAAGCTATTTGCTATTAAATCTAACTTGGAGCTAGACAAACCGTTTAATCCAGGGGCTATAATGTCTGACAGACATGAACTGAGGGGCCATATCTCCATCAATCACTTTTCCTAGTCAACACAAGACCTCTGCTTTGTTCCTCCTCTCTTATTTCCTTTTATTCCTTCCCCATCTCTACTTTTCCTCCATTCCTCCTTTCTCTTGTTCCAGCTCTGTCTGTTCCTTTTCTCTTTTTCCTCTCTTCTGTTTCTAATCTTCACTGTTTCTTTCCCTCATGTTTTCTACATGGACAGAAAACTAACGATGGAAATCCCATTTGCTGTGCTCTCCATTAAAATATCAATATTTGTCAATAGACACCACCCGGTTACCCACTTTATTTCCTGTTCTTAGGTAAATTCAGATAATGCTTTATGGTAGCTGTTGGCAAATCCTGATCTGTTCAGTGTAAACCACTGGAGCGTTACACATACTCCCTTCCCTCTATGCGTTAGCTGTAGTGTTGCTGTTAACATTAAAGCACATGAGCAGCGTCTGTTCCTTCTATGGCTTTTAAAGCTACCAGCACAGGGCAGCAAAAGCACATGGAGATGGCATGAAAGTATTAGAAAATTCTTCATGGTGTAAGCACTGGAAAAGTAGATTAATAGAATTTGAGGCAAGAAGGGACCAATAGATCATCTAGTCTGAGCTTCCATAGAACACAAGCCATCAAACTTCATCTAGTTACTCCTGTATTGGGCCCAGTAACTTCAGCCCTATAGTAAGCAAGCCTACAAATACAAGTATTCCCCAAGATGTGAGGCATATTCAACCTTTGAACCGAATCTCTCAAGCGTTGGGTGTAAGTAGGCTTTCAGAGGTGCCACTGTGATGGCTGCTATCTTGGCTGACACACCGGGGATTGAACAGAGACCTCCAGACCTAAAAAGCATTAGCTGCTACAACTTGAGCTAAAGCTCGCTAGGTGGGGCTGGATCAGGCACACAAGGAGACCTATAAACACACACTCACCAGTGGGTTACACTGTCAGCACACTGCCCTGCAGGAGGTATGGTTATGCTGGAAATAGCACCACTATGGATACCACTCTACCAATCTATTGACTTCCGACTTCTCAGAGAGAAGCCAGGGAACAACCTTTAATTGCTGTGTTTGACACTTGTTGTGTTGCTGTTGATATCCTTGAGTGCAGTTAGGAACAGCAGCAGTAGCTTAGTGCCTTCTGCATCTGCAGTTAGGTGCACACAGTGTAAGAGCCAGTTCCAGGCACAAGGGAATGTTTTCAGCCCAGCTGCTTCTGAGAAGTCAAATGGCAGAATTAAGGTGGGTGTTTATACCCTAAATGCAAATTTCCACTCTTTGGGATGTTGTCTTTAAATAAACCCTCAAACGCTATGACATTGTTTTATAGCTGGTTTTATCAAACCCTCCTCTTAAAGTTAACCAAGTTTGCCTGTGATTTTATTCATGTGGTTCACTCCTATTTGGAGATATTTGGGTTAATCACCTACTCCTCCCAACCCCACTTGCTTTTCTCCTCTTGTTTCTGCTTCTTGCACATTCCCAACGGAACATGCAATTGGGCTTTGAAGGTGCATCCTCAAACGCAGCGATGAAGCTTGCAGTGTGGAGCACTGGAGGGAATGTGTTCTTGCGCGTTAAGTGTATTGCCAACTCAAGATTACTCAAAAATAGATGATGATTGAAATCTGGCAAGAAAACAGCTATTCCAGTGGAGTAGTTGCACAGCCATGTCTGAAAAGAAACTGCAACGTAGATCATAATTGGAGCAGATTGAAAAATGTTCCCATTTTTCAGGGAACAAGTTTGCAAAAAATTTGTTCTATTTTCTCACTGGAATTTTGAAATTTTCCACACATCTATATAGCTGGTCAAAAAAGGATGACATTTTTCAAGGAAGTTTTTAAAAACATCTTTTATAGTGCAAAAAATTTAAAAATGTGGACATTTTTGACGAGTGCTAATAAAGCGATAGGTTTCCCTCTCACCCTGAAGTAAATCAGACACAGCTCTATTAAAATCAATGGAGACACTAGGGTGTACTACCAATGGGAGCAGAATAAGATTCATGAGCTACTGATAAGTCACTTCGGAGAGAATTTGATTATTCTCATACTAAGAGTTTTACCAGAGCCTTCATAAAGCCTTGCCCACTTAGAGTAGCTTGATTAGAGATGCAGTAAGTACTGGGGCTGCTGGTTGGATAGTGCTCATGGAGGACACCAACACAACACAGTCCTTCAAAACATTCTTAATCCAGTCAAGGACAGGAGTAGAAAAAAAGCAATGGGCCTTGCAGTTTTTTTCTGCATTCTGCAAATTCTAAGTTAATAACAAAAATCTGAACTTGCTTTGGCCCCATCTCATTCTCTTCAATGAAGGCTGAACTTCAAGGACTAAGTGAGGCCGTTTATTAAGCAGTCATCTGTTAAGTGCACATGCACACTATTGGCCATATGCAAATGAAAGACCCACAGGAGGGAGCTAAAGGAATCATCTCTGCAAGGTTTTCCCCATGAAGATTTCTTCCAAGTTGTCCCCTGCCCCCACAGAACAGGCCGGGGGCCAGCATATAGTCCCAACAAAATCCAGGGAAACAGCAGGAGACCTCTGCCAATTCTGTGAGCCCTGGCAGGCAGGACTCTTAACTTGTGGCTGCCCCTCAATTGGCTCCCATAAAAGGGGAACCCCACTATGAAGAGGGAAGTCTGCACAGCCTAAGGCTATTTTGGGCCAGATCCTCAGCTTCAATGGACTACACTGTTCCAAGCTGATGTAAACCACTGCACAGAGGAAGCCATCTGTGGTTGCACAGCAAGAGGCTTTACTGGTTCTGCAGAGCTCTCGACTGTGCTACATGTTCTTGAGTGCCACCTACTAGCACTGTAGATATTAACTATATATTACATACACACACAGCACTCTTGTAATCAGGGGTGTCATTTGATATAGAGCAAGGGGGGAAATTGACCCCCGCCCCCAGACCTTGGTTTGCCCCCTCCCAGTTTTTTCATAGGTCCATATGCTCCACTTCTCCCAACCCTGCCCCAGTTTTGCAGGACATAATATTACCACATACAATGTTCTATATGCTGACACAACTATGCCTCCCCCCTGCCGCCAAGTTTTTCTGAAGTTACATCCTGGCTCATAACAACAGCCACCCAAGGAGCTGGACCTACGGTCCTTAGCTACATTCCTTAGCTCCATAGGCCTGGAAGTGAGGTAGTCTGAGTCCCCAGAAAATCTGTTGACCCACCCAATTCCCATCTCCCCACCTACATGAATTATAGGGAGGGGGCAGAGGGTGTCACATGGGAGGGGTGAGATTGGTATGCGGAAGCTCCATTCCATCTCTGGACATAGGGGGTCCATCGTTTTTTGTATCCAATATGCAGAAGCTTTTATGCTGTGTGTGGGGGTGGGGGAGGGGAGGATTTTCCATCAGAGATTTACAGAAAACCCAACTACAGCAAGCATTCTACCCTCCTTTAACTATACAGTAAAAACCTATAATTGCCCAGCAACGTCTCTGACAAATTCAAAACTACATGGGAAAAAGCTAAATCTATTTGTATATGGAACAATAAGAAAGCTAATAATTATAATTAATTTGTTTGCATTCAGTGTCTCTGCTAGAAGTGTCTGATTGCTAGAAGCTGGGACTGGATGACAGGGGATGGATCACTTGATAAATTGCCCTGTTCTGTTCACTCCCTTCAAAGCATCTGGCACCAGCCACTGTCAGAAGACAGGATACTGGGCTAGATGGACCACTGGTCTGACACAGTATTAGCATTCTTATGTCTAGAACAGAGACATTTGCTAGATCTTTTGCCTGCTCTTCCCTATGTCTGTCTATACAATGGGTAGAATGCTAGGGAGATCAGACAGGCTTACTTTTCAGAGAATAGTTGGTTGTGATGTTGCAAAGCAGAGACATATTTGAACAGGACCAGCGGCTGAAAAATACAGATAACTTGTAAGAAGCTTAACGCGCAATAGAGCTTGATGATAAGGGTGAAAGGGAGGGCATTGGGACAACCAATTCCTCTGGTCTCTGTATAGTCTCCCTTTTATATAAAGATAGATGATCCCAAAGAAAGGCACATTATGGGATGATTATATTTAAATTATTTTGAAAGCTTAATTTATGTTCTAACAACACTTTCTAGTGATTTCTAGAAACCTCTCCCACAATGTCAGACTCTAATGAGACATTTGCAGCATACAGGGCTACTCTTGTCTGGTCCATATTCTGTAGGAAATTTATTATGAGGCAAAAGATTGTTTTAATCCCTCCTCAACATGAGAGAGGCAGCAAGGAGTTTACTTAATATTTTTGGTGTCTATTGCACTGATTTTTGTGCATATTATATTTAAATCTGGCACAGATATGAGAAAATTCTTCTTTTTCAAAGTAATCCAGATATGTATCTATGCAAATTAGTAACATGTTAAATCTTCTGACATTTTTTTAAAATGTCTCCTACACCACAGGTCAAATTCAGTTACCCCAGAGTAAATCTAGAATAAAGCCAGGAGTAAATCTCGAAGCCAGGAGAGTTACTCCACGTTTAAATTTGATTTACCTGAAAGCAAAATTTGGTCCCACATCATAGACCACACAACTGACCTGAAAATTGATTATACAAAGTGAGAGGATTGAAGAATTTTACGACACCAATGGAAGTGGCATACAAAGTGGGTGTGAAGTATACCAGATCAGAGCAGTAGATTTTACACCCACGTTGCCTAGGTGGAATGGAATGACTATGCAAGGAGCAGGACAACAGAAAATCAGGCCCATAGCATGCAATTCAGTGTTGCTAAAGGCATACGGCACTCTGCCTATCAACAGTGGTGTATCTTAACCATAATGGTGTATTAACAGCTGTTTGTATTGTTAATCAGTTAGGCCCCACTCCTGCAAAGACAGCGTTAATTCTGTGAATATGAATAGTTTTCTAACTCCAAAGTTAAGCAAGGGCATAAATCTTTGCAGGATTACATGCAAAATAAGGAACAACAATACCTCTTCTTTAGATTGCAAGTGGTTGATGGTCATTAAGGGCCCAATGTGAAGCTGAAGGTAATTATAATCAGGGCCTTAGCTAGCAGATGTATTAAAAGGCTAGTCTGTATTAGTATTCATAAGCCTAACTCTTGACAATTAAAAAAGGAAATGCTTTCTTTTCTTAAAGCAGGAGGTCCATTTCCTTTGCACTCTCCAATGTTTGGCCACTGGCATCACAGAAGTTTAGTGCTGAATTTCAGAAGTATAATTACAGGAAAGAGCAATGATAAGTGTAGTTGTTGATTGGAAGTGGCTAGGAGCCAATAGGAGTGACACACCCCTCCACAGTCTTGTCTCTAGAGGACAAAGAGTTATAAAGCTTTTGTCTGGTGTCTGATTTGCACCAGCTAAGGATTGGCCTGCAATGTGACTTTTCATCTGTGAGATAATTAAGGAGTATTAACGCACCAGTGGGGATGTGGCATTCCAGCAAGTTCATAATTAAAACTCTCCAAGTTTTTGCCGTTGTAAATTCAATCCACGTCCGTCTACCTTTAATTTAAAGTCATACTGCAATTAGTTGTTTTCAGGGACAAGGCTTTCCATCGGGAGGAGGAAAGGATGCATCCTGACCCAGAGACAGTCACAGAAAAAAAAAAAGATTCAGAGCTGCAAGTTGGGCTGCCCAGGCTACGAGCAGAGCCAGCTAGTAAGAGCACCAGATGTAGCCACTGGTAGAATGTATTGTAAAATTTGGAACAGAGCTTTTAGTTTTGGCAGCACTTTATATTGCTCAGTCCAACTCTACCCCTTCTGATTGCAAGTCAGCTCTTTTATCTCTTATTGGAAACCGAGTAGATAGAACAAGGGAGAAAGGGAGCCAGCATAGTCTGGCACCCCCACTGATAAAATGTAGATAAAGCAATCTGCATTACACACATACCGAGCCATATCCAACCTTAGTGAAAGTCTCCATGGAATTCAGTTAATTTACTTCGGGGCTGAATTTGGTCCACAGTGCAAAACATTGCTAACTGGCTCAGTATTTAGGACACCAAACCATTATTATAATAAGAGGAAGGACCAGGTCCTCAGTGGACTTGATGAAATGACCTGGATTTACACCAGCTAAGGATCTGGCTTATCATCTTGATCAGGAGATGGTTGAATTTCTTTTGCCTAATTTTTCACTCGTTTGGGGGTTCAGATGTCGGACTCCAACCTGAGCATCACTGAGCTTGTGACCTTCTTGGGAAAGAAAGTGAAGAAAGGATCAAAGGGAGAGAGAAAAAATTAAGCGTGAAAGAGAGAGCAAATATCAGGCAGAGTGAAAAGCTAATCCAGTGAGGATGTGGGAGGGAAAAAAGGGAGTACAGCAAGTGAGTTGGGGAAGGAGGGAGAGTGTGTCAAATGAACAAACCTTATAAAGTGTCTTATGCCAGCTAGCTTTCATGGGAGGCTTCTGTCCCTAATGATGGGTTTTCATTTTAGCTTGAAAATCTTTTTTTTCCAGTTCAGTCAAACTTGGGGAAAAAATTACAGGGGAAACTAAATATTCATAAATGTCAACCACTTCCACTCTGTGAGCCTCAAAATGGTTTGCATTGTTCACAAACAACATGAGATTCACTGGTACCTAGTTTTAAAGTAAAGGTGGATATTTATAGTCAACCCAATAAGATATTTGGAAAACTTTCTTTTGTTTTACAGGACAAAGGAGAACTATGAAATCATACACCATTGTGAAACAACTGGCTCTTTCCATTCTCAAGAGTTTGTAAGGAATTGCATTCAAAGACTAAGATAAGATGCTTTCACCTTTATAAAGACTCCAGTATTGTGAAAAGAAAAGGAGTACTTGTGGCACCTTAGAGACTAACCAATTTATTTGAGCATAAGCTTTCATGAGCTACAGCTCACTTCATCGGATGCATCCGATGAAGTGAGCTGTAGCTCACGAAAGCTTATGCTCAAATAAATTAGTTAGTCTCTAAGGTGCCACAAGTACTCTTTTTCTTTTTGCGAATACAGACTAACATGTCTACTACTCTGAATCCAGTATTGTGGCATGCTGAGAATTCCTTGGATTAAATGTTAAACCGCTGAGGAATATTGTGCTCAGAGGAAATACGCAAGTACGGGATAGTGATGGGATGCACAGTGGAGACAACACTAACAGGGAAATTCATAGGCAGACATTATCAAAAGTGGCCACTGAATCTGAGCACTTAGTTAACCTGGGGCACACTGGATAAAACCCAGGCCCCACGGAAGTCAATGGCAAAACTTCCATAAATGCTGAGCATTCCCATCTTCAAATGAAGCCAGTGAGAGCGATGGATACTCAGCTTTGAAACTCAGGTATTATGGGGGTGAGTACACAAAAACTGAGCACCAAAATTAGTAAGTGTTTTTCAAAATGGTGATTATACTATGTTTAGAATAATAAAGGCCATACTAAATGTTGAAACAACTGTTAATACTGTGACATTGCAAGATAAAAGGACCATCCTGATTAGCGTTATTGGGTTCCTGTAGGACAGTGGTCTGCATTTATTTCCCAATACCATGCAACTCTGATAAGGAATCAATTTTCAACAAGAAAATGAATAAAGGGTAATTTAGGTTCATGAATATAAGGAAAAGATTCCCAGTAGTGGGGCCTATCAAACTGAAGAATAGTCCCCAAAGAGAACCTGTGGGAGCCTCTTTGCTTTGTTAATTTAAGTTGGATGGGACAAAGCACTCGAAAATGTTCTGTGGGGAACAATCCTGTATTGGCAGTGGGATGGACAAAATGACCTAGTAGGTCTTTTCCATGTGTCTGCACTCCAGCCAAATGCTCAATGCTAAAAATGTTTGTCCAAGGATGACTGATTAGTAAGCGGAGCTGCAAGTGTTTGGGAAAACCTGCCTCATGGACACAGTCATTTTAAAAAACAAAATAGAGCCCAATGATTGTGCAGCATGGAAAAGTCAAATTAAAGTTACCTGAGACATTAAAAAATGGCAGGAAAAATTAAGGCAGTAGGAACACTAAATTGTGAGGAGGTGGAATTTTCTCTTCAGCGTACAGTGCATTTTCTTTCGAACCTCCCACCTAACTGACAACGTGCTACTGGTATGTAGCACTAATGAAGAGGGATGTCTGTGGATTGTTAACTAGGTTTGCAACCTAGGGATCTTTCTGGATCCTTTTCTGGTCCTGGATCCGTGGGTAGCATCACCACATATTGTATTTGCTTCTGGATAGGAGGTTGTTCTCTCTCTCACTACACTTACCCAGGCCCTTAGCTAGAGCAGACTGATGCAATGTGCTCTCCTTGGCATTACACTTAATGATCACTGAAAACTTCAGCCAGTGCAGAGGCCATAAACAAGCACATCACTTCTCCATAGACAATAGTGTCTGCCAAGTTCAATTCCAAGTGTAGTTTTGAATGTATAAAGCCTTACATGGTCTGGATTCTTATTTGCTACCTTAGGGTCAGATTATGACCCTACTTTATGCTGGTGCATGGAGGATAGTAAAAGGATACAACTCTCTCCTCTGCACACCATGCATAAGGGCCAATTGTGGTGGCAGTCACTGCTCTTGGCTGCCATTGTACTATCCCACTGCTCCACACCCCTTCCACACAGGCCCACAGACTGTGCTGGGCACAGCAGGAAGCTCAGGAAGAGATTGTGCCTATCCTTCCATTCACAGTGTAGTCCCTGCTACCTGCAACCCAAGCCGGTGTTTCAAAGGCACAATATGGACTTTGAGGCCACTTTTCTCCACATGTACCATCTCTGGTGCTAAGATCACCTGGGATGCCCTTGCTAAGTCTCCAGATGTAAAGGATAGTGGGCCTGAGGAAGGTGTTTTCAGTAATAGGCCCAGAACTCTGGAGTGCACTTCTCTCACATGTCCGGCAAAGTCTGGGTTTGTTCATTTTCACAGATCTGACTGATCAGGTTGAGTCAGATGAGACTCTGTGTGAGAGTCTGTGTTTAAGTAGGTGAACGAGGGAGTCCTCTTTAAGTTGGTTTGTCTTTGTTGTTTATTGTTTGATATTTTACCCCTATTTGTGAATGTTCCCACAGATCACTGACAGGTGCACGTTTTTGTGTAAGTTAAACACCATATATAGAGAAATATACAGATGCAGCAGGTCATGGAGAAGAAATAGTACAGTCCTTCTATAGTAAGATCACACCTGGTATATTTAGTGTTCAGTTCTGGGCACCTCATTGACAAAGGAACAGGGAGCTGGAAGGACAGCTCTCAGGAAAGATTAAACAAGCTAAATCTCTGTCATTTGATCTGCATAACATGGCTATGTAGCAAAGGGGGAAAGCTGTAGTCACCTGTATGTGTCTGAAGAGTGTTTTATACCATGAATGGACAGAAATTACTTAGGCCAAACCAAGGAGGTATTACTAGGGGTAATATGATGCAACTGGAAAAGGGAAAATTTAGGTTGACTGTCAGAACTATCTGCTGGCTGTGGAATAATCTCCCAGAGGAAACAGAGGTAGCCTTGCCACTTAGGAATTTGAAAATATCCTGACACATCACTAGAAAAATTTACCATAGGAACAGTTCTGTACTGGAAGGGGGATGGGCTAGCAGGTCTTTTCCATCTCCAGGGTCAGATCCAAAGCTGGTGTAAATCAGCATAGACTCCAGTCAAAAGAGCTATGCCAATTTATGCTAGTTGATGACCTGACCCTAAATTTCTATGGGCCAAATTATTCGACAGCCATTACTCAGGAGGAAGTTCCACTGAAACCTGTGTGAGGATCTGTGATTGCATGAAGATTCCCAAAACACTTAAAAGAATTCACAGGGAGATTGTGTGGTTGTTTCCTCCTAGGGACGCTGTATGTTGCAGTAAGAGATCTGATGTCAATGGGAACTATGTGAGATTATCTGATGGCAGAATGCAGTCCCTGGTCTTTGAGGGGGTCAAGAGGAGGTGGGATGCTTAAAACTGAGTTGAGACAATCATTTCTTAGAGCAAGACAAAAGAAATCTCAGATGGTACTGGCTTCCGTTTCGAAGCATTAATTTTTTTAAAAAAAGGACGGGGTCGGGGGGACACCCAATAACTCACTTGTTAAAGAGGAAAAGAAAATGCTTGCTGCAAAAAGCAGTTGATAGTCGGGTACTCATCGCAAGGCAATTATAAGTCTACAGCAAAGGCACTTCTGGAGCTTCCATGAAAATCTTCTGCCACTTTTCCACTGGTCATAGATCATATTTTACAGGCTCAGACATCAGAGGTCTGATAAGTGAGTAATCCGTAAAGAGTTTGCCTTCATCCTTTGCAGCCTGCTGGGAAAGGGCTTTGCTGAGATCCAAAAGCTCACTGATGGCAAATGGCTCCAGGCGAGACCCCTTTCTCAGGCAGTTTTATCCTCACTGCTGTAAAAATCCACTGCTCCTAGTACTTTATTGCTATTTGAAGGGGGGTGGGGGCGGAACCTGAGTTCTTTCTCCAACTCAGTGGAAAAGAGTGGAAATGCCTTTCCTGGAGATCCTTGGAAGTTGATTGCCATTTCACCTGCAAAATCTATTAAGGGCCAGACTGTGTCTTTGGGCACAGCCGTGAACAAGGGATAGTGTGTAAACTGCACCTCCATAGGACAAGCCCCTGCAGGCTCTGTTACTGAGACACCCC
Organism: Natator depressus; assembly: GCF_965152275.1. Lineage (NCBI taxonomy): Eukaryota > Metazoa > Chordata > Testudines > Cheloniidae > Natator > Natator depressus. The sequence continues at coordinate 65,455,911 of NC_134240.1, read as the reverse complement.
TTTGAGGTACAATTCCCTCCCTGCTCCAGACGTGGAGACAGCAATTTGCTGTTGGTCTGTACTAGCAGCAAAGATATGATCCACTTTAGGAATGTGGAGCTAAGGTGCTACCTATTCTTCATCCATCACCACCCATCTGTTGCAGAGGGGTAAAAAACAGGCTGTATTTCAGTGGTGGGCAACCTGCGGCATGGGGCCCATCAGGGTAATCCGCTGGTGGGCCACGAGACAGTTTGTTTACATTGACCATCCGCAGGCACAGCCGCCTGCAGTTCCCAGTGACCGCGGTTCACCGTTCCCGGCCAATGGGAGCTGCGGGAAGTGGCAGCCAGCACGTCTCTGTGGCCCGTGCCCCAGCAAACCGCGGCCACTGGGAACTGCGGGCGGCCGTGCCTGCAGACGGTCAATGTAAACAAATTGTCTCGCAGCCCAACAGCGGATTACCCTGACAGGCCGCATGTGGCCCGTGGGCCTCAGCTTTGCCCACCATTGCTCTGTTTCCTCCTTATTCTCCTCTCTTCCATTTAACTCCAAAGTATGGGTAGCTTATGCAAGGGTTTAAGGTGGGGTTCTCGCTCCCTCTACTCCCACCTGCCTGGGCATGTAGTTCAAGTTACAACGTAGCCCTGGTTCACGTTACAGAGAACACATCACTTTGAATGTTGCTGCCATGGCTGTAAATGTGGCCTTGTCATTTCATCACGGCTTCCCACACCCAATCCTTTTCTCCCCCACCCCCAAGCAAACTCCCACCATTTAGGAAAGGTTAGCAACATGTTAACAGAGTGCTGTTGCCAGCCCTCGTCTCATTATCAGCAAAGCTGTGATTTGTGATAATAGCAGCAAATGCCGTTGAAGGCAACAAATATTTTCCATTATCTCATGTACAGAATCTAGTACAAATGTAATGAAGCACTGAGTGCACCTCCTTCTAGTATTATCTCCCATTCAGTGGAAGTGTTCCCCCACATTTGAAATTTCAGGGGATATTCCTAAAGGCTATACATTGTGCTGCAACATATTCAGTTCTGCCACTTTAAAACTAGGTATATATCAGCTCTCCACCCACGGGAAGAAAGCTCTAATCTTGAGTCAGGTGCACAAAGAATTCTGATCCACAGCTGTGCTACTCTAGCTCTGTCAATAAGGTGTTAGTTGTTTAACTATGTTCCTAGTTATACTTCCTGAATTCCTGGCACATCAGCATATTTAAGGGGGTAACTCCTGAAACCACTCCACTGTACCAGAGAACAGGACAGTCAGAGAGAATGTGAGAGAATAGGGTTCAGGCATATTTTTCTATAACTTCTTTCTCCAGGGGAAAGGTTGTCAGTCGTCTCTGATTTCCCAGTAGATAGCTGGTCTTCAGTGAACAGTTCAAGTTGGCATCTCACAAGTCACATGTTGGGCTGTATTGTATGGAACACATTGGTTACTACTGTCATGATCATAACAAGGGCAGTCAGGACCAAGGGTCAGAGGTGGGTCTAACCTGAGGCTGGAACTAGCAGAGAAGTTCATAGGCAGGTTCCAGGCTAGGGTCGATACCAAGTGTCAGAGTCCAAGTCAGGTTTCAAGGTCCAGGGCAGGAGACCAAGTCCTAATCCAGCCAGTGTAGAAGCCAAAGGTTCAGGAGCAGGAACAGTCATGGCCGCTACAGGAAATCTACACTCTTGCCTGGACACTACCTAGAATGCCCCTTGGGTTTATATAGGGTGGGGAGCAATCAGGAGCCATGAGTCTGCTGCCTGTCAGACCCCTTGAGGTGGGACTTCCCATGGTTTGTCTCCACAGCAGGTCATGGCTAGTGGAGTGCAATCTTGTTATAGCTCCCATTGGGTGGCAGCATAGAGATGTCAGCTGCCTGACAGACCTGGGTTCTAAACCCATAGGGCCTTACAATTATTGCAGTAGAAACTAGACCATATCTTTAGTTCTGAGTCACAGAACGTAGTTGATCTATATACACATTATTAATTACTTGTTTTGTAATAGCACCCACAAGCCTCAGCCCCATCACACTGTGAACTGTAGAAACATTTAACAAAGGGACAGTCCCTGCCCAAAAAGCTTGCGATCTAAGTAAGGTTCTCAGATAGCTCCCATCACTATAGTATCTGAGATCAATTTCTGTCCATTTTGCCAAGAGATGGCAGAGTTACAAGTTGATGGTAGAGACTTCTTAGGTATGCTGCTTACTGGTTTCCAAAATGAACTGACAGAACAAAAGATAAGATATTTCAGCAGATTAACAAATGAAGTATTATACTCAAGATCTGGGGTAATGATAGTCAGTTACAGGCTATCATATTACATTTGCCTACTGGACTAAAAACATTTTCTTCATTCCAAAAAGAATGTATGCATAATTTCCCATGAGGCATCCCCATCTCTCTTTAGGAACACTGGTATATTTCTCTATCTAGTCTAATTCTTCCCCTCTCCCTCCCCCCTCCCAACCTAAACATGGAGTCAGACTCTTTAGTTGCTTGGAGATGAAGAGGTCTGCATTTCATGTTTTCCAAAGATTAGGACACAATTATTTTACTTGCTGCTCATTCATCGTCACCACCAAGAAACACCCCCAAAGAAAAAGCAGTTATGTTGTAGCAAATCCATTAAGGAATATTCTTAGAAGATGTGTGTGAATCCCAATTTGACAACTCCAAAAGGAAGTTTTCCCTAGAAAAGAGTTCTAACAAAGCAATAGAAATACACCACAACCATGTGTAGGAGGGAAAGTGAAGAATAAATTCTCTAATTAGAACTACAGGAGGAAATTTCACCCTATACTTTATGAACTGCATGGTTAGGTATAATATAGGTTTTTAAATGATCTTCCTCTTTTGGGAGGAGGATACCAAATTACATCATTTGACCTTTCCAGTATATGGTTTTTACATTCCTAAAATGTATGGATGAAACCTTTGCCCCACTGCAGTCAATGGAAAAGCTCCCCTTCACTTCAACAGAACTAGAGTTTCACTTTATGTATTTTAAAAAAGCAATTTCAAAGTCCCTTTCTCCAGAGACCCCATCTAGCAAAGCCAACTGCTATCTTACGTATCATTTGGAATGTGGTGATGTGATGAATGGTGTGAAGACAGTGAATAAGGAAGTGAAGGAATAAGGCAAGTCCCTGTACCCCGACCCGCTCCCAAACTGGAGCCCCAGGTTGGCTGAGTGGGGCAAGCCCCCGCATCCTGACCCTGCTCTTTGGCTGGAGTGCCAGGGGGGTGGAGTGGGGCAAGACCTCTGTGTCCCACCCCGCTCCCTGGCTGGAGTGCTGGGCGGGGCCGGTTGTGATGCAGGGGCGCCCATTTTTCCGGGGCCCCCTTGGCACAGGCCCCATTGGCCCAGTGGCTAATCTGGACAGAGACAGGATATTGGACTAGATGGCCAAAGGTTCTTATCCTATCTGGTAGAATATACTGCCCTTTATACAGTATCTGTATACTGATAGGAAGCTATGGAATGCTATGGAAATATCTAAGAGAGCAAAACACATGCTTGAGTTTGTTTCATTATAAACAGACCAAATACTATTTTGGTCATTCATTAACTCCCTAATATTTTCTTAATTTAATCTCTTCCTCTTTCAACTATAAAAGCCTTTGAGATTTGAGTTGTTGGTTAGGCATGGCGGTGCTTTGTGTAAGGGCCTTTTGCAATGGTTTAATTAGAAGTCAGAAGCTTAGCTGCTCTGCTTACAGACATTGTCATTATAAATGGTTATCCTTTGATACTAACTTTGGAGAAGCTGCATTATTTTGTCACTGCATGGTGCCCAGATCTGGGCTACTCCTGTTTTTTACCGCTCCCCCCACTATTATCATATCACGTTTCCTGTTACATAGTTTCTCTGCAAGCAAATCCTCCATGCCCTCCAGCTTTGAATACACTTAACTTGAAATATCCCAGACTACATTTGCAAAATTCATAGCTTTTAAAGCCAGAAGGGCCCATTAAATCATCTAATATGACCTACTGCATAACATAAGCCCATACAATTTCACCTGGTTACCCCTGCATTGAACTCAATAACCAGTGTTTGACTAAAGCATATCTTCAGGAAAGACATCCTGTCTTGATGAAAAGGCATCAAGCGGTGGAGAATTCACCACTTCCATTGGTAGCTCTAATGGTTACATCACAGTTAAAAATTTGTGTCATAAGAGAATATTCACCACCTCTGTAAAAAGATTTGAGAGGATTTGAATCTGTAAGCACTTGCACACAGAGCATGACACTTTCCACTGCCTGCATGATCTTCTTCAACTTTCATTGACTTGACATCATGGTATCCAGGACCACTGATATGGGTATTCTGCTTGCCTTTTAGCAAGAGATTACTAAAGCAATTTACTCCTTTCCTATTGAAGTTGGCTTTTAAAAGGATGGGGAGAGTGAGTTGGTATGGTTCTAATGAAAATGAGGGACTAATAGACTTCGCTTGACTTGGGCATAATAAAGGAAGGCACAGTGTGATCCCCACGTACAATTCAGCTTATGGCTCTCATGTCTGAGTTACATCATGCTTTCAGTTCCAGTTTTGAGCTGAATTTACCAGTTGTGGTAAAAGATGTTTGTTGATATCGTAACAGTGGACAAATGGGGATTAAATGAAGATAGTCTAAACTAATTTTCCTTTGCGAGTTAATGCCATGGTTTCAGGAGTCAGGTTTTCACAACTCTCGTATCATGAGCTGGGAGACCAGGAGCCTCATGGATGACCTGCTATTTCTCAGTTCTCTCAAAAGTGTCAACAAAAGTCTATTTTGCTGTTGTATGCTTGTAACTGGGATTTCAATCACCCCAGCAATCACTTTCAAAATTAATTTCTACCACCAATTACAAGCCCATTAAGATTTTATCACATCTCTGCTCCTCCATTGCTCCTGGGGGTAGTAATACATTGTTGGCCTCTACTGGTAATAAATTACTAGTTAGACAGGTAATCTACCTGCTCCAGGGAAGGGGTAAGCAGGTGCATAACTCTGCTTACTCTTGGTATCTGAACCCAAGGTCTGGCTAGGAAGGTAGGTTCTTACTCCGTCATGTGGCTGCACAGTCCCAGTTACTAATTAGCCCAAGAGCAGATCTTTTAGAAGAACATGCAATCTTGATTTAAAAATGGTCAATAATGGAGACTCCACTATGACTCTTGGAAAATTGTTCCAATAGTTCATTATCCTAACTGTTAAGCTGGTGCGGTTGGTAAGGTGTCTGAAATGTTATCTGCACATGTTAGTACCGTTTGCTCATCACAGTGACTGTGTGCACAGACTCCAGGCTCCCTCCTCAAAATGTGGTCCATGGTATGATCCTGAAAGATTTTGAGAATATTTTCTATAGTATTCCCCTTTCCTGTATTGTTTAGACAACAATTTCCTGGTCTAAAATTGTTATAATAAATGGTATACCTTTTCCCCACCATGTAAGGATGTGGGTCAAAGCTCACATTTTAAATCCTTATATAGTCATCCAAAGCATATATGAAATCAGTTTGTTACAATGTATGGCATTCTGTCAGAAAGTAGATGGCACAGTTTCCACTGAATGCTATAGATCTGAATAAACTGGCTGCATTGCAGTTTGGGTTATACACAAAGATTTGAATATGGTAGAAACTCAGTTACTCTACTTCCAGTTAACCTATGCTTAAAGGGGGTTGAAAAAAATTGAATTTTCCTTTTACAGGGAATTTCAACATTTCAAAATTACTTTCCCTTTTGAATCGGAATGCAAAGCTGATTTTTTTTGTGTGTGAAATAAAATATTACAAAAAGTTTTGGATCAGAAATGTAAAAGTTTTGCTCTTAATTAATGAATTAAACAAAACTATTTCATATGTTTAAATGACATTTTTTGTTTTCCAGTGGTCGATTTGAAATGACATTTTTTGTTTCAGTATTCCTGTTTGGAAAATTGAAAAAAAAACCACGCTTCATTGAAATTGACTCTTGGCTTTTTCCGCACAGAAAATTTTGATGAAACCATATTTTCTGATGGATAGGAAAACACAGTGTCTGAAAAATTTAAACCAGCTGTACTCACACTCTAGTTATCTGAAGTTCAGATACGCTAAGGTCATGAGCTAGGAAGGTTACTACACTATAGGGATAACACACAGCAGACATAGAAGAATATAACCCAGATAATGTGATTTTAAGGTCTGGTGTCTCATGAACCATAAATCTGGAAAAAACTGCTGTACATTATTGGAAAGCTGGGGTAACATGTTTCCAGCCCCAGTGGCTCAGAAGACATCAGTCTCTGAAATTGTCACTGGTACTTCAGACAAAGCTAAAAAGCTTCAGGCCATCACAGGCTATTTTCCAGAGAGGTCAGGATGCTTTTAACATTCTAAGCATCATGGACCTGTGTGCCTGGTATTCCCCAAGCCCCTCAGTTTGCTGCTTTTGCTAGCTGGCTGAAGACGAGGGGAAAGAGAAGCTGCTTCACTGGAGTGGCTGGGGAGGAGCTGGTGTCTCTGCTGATTTCTGTAAGACCAGCTTGCTAAAGAGGCGAGTGAAAGGGAGACAGAAGCCCATCCATAGGCCAGATCCTGAACTGGTATGCACTAGCATATCTCCACTGAAGTCAATGGAGTTACGTGGAGTTTCACCAACTGAAGAGCGAGGACCTTTTCTTCTGGCCAGCCCTTGAGAAGCAAAGTTGGTTGATTTAAAGTATAGTAACAGAGTAAGAACACAAATAGCTACACGGATTAGCATGATCAAAGGTGGTACACTTTGAGTGTGAGATGTGGGAAGCTGGGTCTGAGAACTGCAGGTCTAGGAGTAAGTTGCCTTCTCCCTTCCAAACAGCATCATAACAAGGCAGAAGAGGGGCCACTGCTTACATGGGAAATACAAACAATCTAAAAGGTAGTAGGCATGATTACACACTTCATTGCCATTCAATCTTTGGCCTCTCTGCTGAGATTGCCACAAAGAGTGACAGCGATAGCCAGTTGGTGATGCATTGGAAACTTCATGCAGTCAGAGCATACATATTTTATCCTTACATGGCTCTACCTTTTATTAAATATTTTAATAAGGATTATTTTGGCCACTGGACTGCTCAAAAAGTTAAAAGCAATTGTTCTCCTGCTAGGAGGAAAAATTAAACGTCTGAGCACCACAGGTAGCATATTACTAGCTAGTTTATCTGTATGTGTGATTGTGATGACTAAAATGACTGGCTTTCCTTACAGACTGTACCACTGGGGATAGAGTAATACAGGCAATGGCTACGGTTTGTGTGTCTGATGGTAAAAATCAATGGTTTTCCTCATTGAAAGGTGCCCTCAGGGGCAAGAAGCAGTGAACAGCTTATTAGTTTGTGTGTGCATGCTTGCAGATGCTAAAGCAGCATTGAAATCAGTCATACACCATAATAAAATACCCATCCCCATCTAAAAGCTAGCGTGTTCTTATATCTCAGGAGAATATGCCTCCATTAACCCAAACCATGCAGTAACTCATCTTTAACCACAGTAAGGGAATGCAGCAGGAAAGCAACCGATAATGATTTCTTAGGGTTACTGATGCAAGAATGTAAAGGATAAATTGCTGGAGTTTGGGCATCAGATCTTCAGCTGGTATAAATTGGCATAGTTCTATTTAAGCCACTGAAGCTATGCTTATTTACAATGGCTGAGGATCTGGCCCCCTGAATGCTTTCCTCACTTGTCAGCAAAAGAAAGGAAAAAACCATGACACACAAGCAATTAAGAGTATAGATGCTGTTTTTCTGATGTAGACGGACACTGCTTTGAACATTCTCTTCAGCTCATGATTCTGACACATCAGAACCACCTTCAACAATTATATTGTTACTGAAGTGTTTATTGACATTTAAATGTCATTCCAGGCAGTTACATATCATGCCCTGGAATCCTTTGCTCTGACCACACACACCTGTACAATGCCAATATTGCCTACAGCACACATAATAGTCATTTCATGTGAAGTTCTCTCTTGAGGTTACTAGGGCGGATCAGGAAGAAGAAGCAGAAATGATGATTTCTCTTGGTTGCAAGGTGGAAACATTGACTTAATGCTTCCAACCCTGTTTCCATGCTTTAAACTTGGAACTGCTGACCACATCTGTTGGGCACAGAAGAGGCTTCTTGTTAAACCTATGGCACCATAAATATGTAGTGTTTTGTTCTGAAACTTATTGAAATGATGGCCATGTCTGGCACAAAATTTCCTTTAGGTGGAGAAACTAGTATATAGCAGTCATTAAGCAGATGGCTAGAGACATGTACATCCACATATTCAGATCTGTTAATATAAAGATCACGAAGCTAATATGAGCAAGCCAAAATATGATGGTAGTTATGCACACTCTCTGGAGGACATGTCATCTGAGACCACATGGAACTATACTGTCATCAAATTGTTATGGCAAAAGGTGGTAATCACTCGCACATTGAGGGTCACTGTTTTATAGGGTCTGGGATAAAACTCGAAATAGAGACAGTTAAAGATGCCCTCCAGAACCCAGAAGGTCATTATGGACACTGACTGGGGTAAAGCACTCTCCTTTTGCTTAGACGTGTCTGAATATTCTTTGTGTCAAAGAGCAGCTGCTGACTAGTTAGTGGTCAGGTGACAGAGGTCAAGACAGCTACTTCTGGGGAGAGGGCACAGGTGCTTGACTTGAAGCTTCTGACAGAGGGAGTTGTCCGTGTACAGTTTGTTGCCACTGCTGCTCAAGGAAACAGGACGTGGTCATTTACAAACTATGCAAAAATTACATTAAGAGGAATACCTGAGTCTACATCACCAGTTTCTGCTCCACACAGGGAACTGGCCCAGAAGGCCCTGAAATCTTCTACTGCTCAATAAAGTGGCAACAATATAAAGGCTTGTCTACATGATGTGTTACACTCCTCGAGTACAGATTATATTCTAATGTGTCACACTCTGTCCCATCTGGTGTCCAGCATAGGTTCCGTAGCATGTGTTAATGTAGTTGTGTTTCAGTCAGTACTACATCAATGTGCACTAGGGAACGTTTAGTGCCCACCAGCAGGGTCTGACGGGACAGTTAGTGTGCGACACGCTAGTGCACATTAGACTTTACACCACTCAGGTACAAACTAACAGACTCTGTAGACAAGCCCTAAAACACATAATCCTACTTTCATACATTTTATCCAAAACCAAGGGAATTTGTACCCAGGTTCTTCATACTAGCAATCAAAAATATCCAGAGACTCAGCTGATAGCATGAAATAACAGCAAAACACATACCAAAGAGAATAATCACTTCCAAATGCAGGCCTATGAGAGGAAGACTCAAATGGAAACCATCATCAACTAACTACTATCAGGCTCAGATACATGAAGAAACACCACATCACGTCAGGATGGAAAACGGCATCCTTTTGATAAACATGGGCAACATTTTTCAAATGCAACTTTTTAATCAGAGGAAAAAAATGCAGATTCTGCAACATCAAAACATTTTTTGAATGTGTTGCTTGATTTGTTATGTGAAACCACTTTTTGCTTTGAAATTTCCTTACATTTTAATTTAAAAATGTAAAGAAATTGCTTGAAATCAAAACATTGTTTGTCATGAAATGTTTTTCCTTCATTTTTTTCAGAATTGCCAGCGAATTGAGCTCTAAATATGACATAGCAAATCAGTAGCTAGTCAATGACCTCTCTCTTTAGCTCTGCCATGTACCTGCTAACTTGTGGCACAGAACAGCCTGATTTGCCTATCAGCACACACATCATCTTTGTCCCTGACTTTTTGTGTCACTGACATGCACAAGGCATGCTACAAAGGGCTTGCACAAGGCATGCTACTGAAGAGGTGATGAAGGCTGGCCTTGTGATTAAGGCCTTAAACTAAGCCTCAGTCTCCAGCTCTACCATACACTTCCTGAGCAAATCCCTGAATCTCTCTATGCCTCAGTTTCTCTAACTGTAAAATAGGGATAATAATACTTCCTTAGTTGGTCTTGTATACAGATTGTAAGCTTTTTCAGGCAGGAACTGTAGAAACCCATCCCTCTTTTGAGGTAGCTGTCTCAAGAAAGCTGTAAGGATGCTCAATATACACTGCCAGCTGTCCAGCTGTATGGGCTCAGGGTCATCCCAGATGTTCCTTTTTTTGTACCTCAGAAGATGCAGCCCTGCCATAATATAAATGTGGTAGGAGACCAACTGTTTGGTGATGGTAAAGAGATTTGACAGAAAAGGGTACAGTGGAAGAATTACATGCTGCATCCTAGATCTTGCTGTGCTGACCCTTGTCTTTCTTCACTTCCCTCAACGCTTGTTGTGCCAACTGTCATGTCACAGCTAAAATCACATTGGAAGCTCTTAGGGTCAGGGATCTTTAGTTTCTATTGTGTGAAGTACCTACCGCAGGGCGGAAGGATGGTCTAATGATTTCACTGTTAGCCTACCAGTGCATAAACGCTGACTTCAATTCCCTGCTCTACCACAGACAGAGACCTTGAGCAAGTCACTTAATCTGTTTGTGCTGCAGTTTCCCATCCATAGTGTGGCCATAATAGTACTTTAATGCCCCCAAAGGGTGTTGTGAAAATGGATACATTAAAGATTGTAAGGCAGCTAACATGCTGTGGTAATGGGGCTACATAAAGTACCTGAGACATATAAATATTAATGATATATCTTTATTCTATGTGTTAGAGAAAATATGTTTGGAAAATGTCATAGTTTGACTACTCCATCTATCTTTTATTAAAACTGCTGTGACACCAGGCTTCCAGAACAAACATGAAAAGATTTCAGAAAGTGGCAGGTGAAGGCAAACTAAGGAGTAAGAAAGCAAGATCAGGGGTCCTTGAACAGAGAAGATGGGCATTAATCTACTCACAGACGGTTATGTGCCAACATGTGCTGGTCCCTCTGCTGGATCTGCAGCAAGTAGGTAAAGAGGGATCAAAAATTTTAAAAAAGGAGCCCACTGGCCTTGATTTTGTGCTGAGATTTTTATACAGGAGAAAGTGCCTCCTGCTACTTATCAGCATTTTCCCCTGGTACTTCTTGTTTCATGTACTGCCTGTTGGATAGTAACATGCTTGTAAAATTAATAAAAAGAACTATTTACAAAGGCGCTGCAACTGCAGCTAGGGTGACCAGATATCCCGATTTTACAGGGACAGTTCTGATTTTTGGAGCTTTTTCTTACTGCAGCTAGCATTCCAGCCATGTACATACAGACAAACATGCAGATGCCTCCTCCAAATTATTCCCTCCTGGAGCCTGTGCTCCTTCCTCCAAGTTCCATGCAGGTTGCTCTGCTTCTGAGGTGGTTCCATCACAGACTCTGGGATGGAATTTGGGGAGTCTATGCTGGAAATATGGGCAGCTCTTCGGAGCCTTCCCACAAATCAACTGTGATTCAGGGATTCACAGATAAGTAGCAAAATCAGCTGTGTTGCACGTGTGGGTTTGTGTAGCAACTGCTCCACACAATGTCCACAATAATATACGTCCATGCACGAAGGCAGCATCAACCTCTCAGAATTGACTTCCTCTGAACGAGAAAAAGAGGCTGAAGGTTTCATCTTAGAATCTTATCCAAATCCCACTGAAGTCAATGGGAGCCTTTCCAATGACTTCAGTGGGCTTTGGATCAGGCCTTTAGTTTTTTCTGGGCATTTGACTATAGTCACAAACCACTTGGACAGTCTAGTACAATTTAAGAGGACTCTGCACAAGAGTGGGGTGGGCTTGGAAAACCGAATGGGCACCGTAGTCATGGTCTAGTTTCACTGGCAGAGCTGCATGGGGAGGGGGGAACACTTTCAGAATATTTGCCCGCACGTTGTTTTGCTTTTGGTAGTCCTGCATGTTCAGGAGAACTAAATTCACCCAGAGAAAGGGAAAAGAAAACAATAAAAATACTTTAGGCACCAAAACACTGTTCCCTTCTTCTAGAGATATCATCGTAAAGCTATCCTGATGCCCCAAGAAAATGAATCTGATATCTCTTCAACATGAATCTAGACCCCTTCTAGATAATAATCCACTTCCTAACATCATTACGAATATTTTAGCATAATGGCAGCGTCTTTCCTCAAAAGGCAAAGAGGTAAGGTTGAGGCATTTGTAGAGCAGTGTAAAAAAAAAAAGAAAACAACAACAAAACCATACTGTAGCTGCCTTGGCACCATGCGGGCTGAGTATAAATAAGGAATTTTGCCTTCAGATGTGCTCAGTCTCTTACCCTTATTCAGCACAAATATTCAGGAAAAACAATGATACTACCAGTTGGCATTTTTTTTAGAGTGCTAAGTCAATGCATAATTACTGGGAAGTATTTTTGACTGAATTTTAGATGAGCATTTTGACAAAATATAATATTGGAAACAATCTTTATCAAACATTCATGTGTAGTGTGAGAGATAAAAACAGGCATCCATAATTCATACTGCACAGTGTATTACCAAGTGTGAATAAGAGGCTGAATTTAAATGAGGAGGTCTCTACAATATTTTCTGCAAGGCATCTGCTTTAATCATTTACATTATTCACTAGACTTTCCAGAACAGCAAATCTTAAATATATATTTGTTTGTGAGAACGTGTATGTAAATACACACATAAGCACACACACACATATATATATATATACAGAGAGAGAGAGAGATACACACACAAATATAGACCTGTGAATATGTACACACAGTCTCTCTCTCTCAAGCCTGATACAGACATACACACACTTAAGCCTGATCCAAAGCCCATTGGAAAGACTCCTGTTGACTTCACATCAGATCCTTACTGTGTGTTTTTGTTTATTTGTATTTTAAATGGTGACTACAGGATGGGTGTGCATATGCATAAGCACAAGCACATACAGGAGTTGGCATTACAAGGTTAGCTCATAGCACAGCTCCTGAGATACTGGAGTTATTTCTTATTCAAAGTAGAGGGAATATTAAGGGGTTTCTGTTGATAAGTGTTAACTATTGTATAGCACTCCTCAAGCACATATCTTAACCTTAATATCAACCTTAGCTTTATAAAGGAGATAATTCAGAATGGTCCCATTCAGCAAAACACTTAAGCATGTGCTTAACTTTTAACATGAGATGCCACATTGAAATCAGTTGAATCAAGGATTTAGTTGTGTGGCTGAGAATGATCTACATTTTAAAGGTGCAGTAACCACACACAATCACCAGTTTAGAGCTCTATACATCCCTCAGGACAGTGCAGCTGTCTGTGGAAAACTTGTGCCTGGAACATGAGGACGACTAGGGAACAACACCTGCACAGATTTGTGAAACATTTGAACCTGGGCTTGATATTCACAAATTCACCTGATTAGGGAGGGTTCGTCTGTGCAAAACTGCAAACTTAGCCCAAGTGATTACATTCTGTCCAACTTGAATTCCTTATGTAATTTCACATGTTCTTTAATACCTGTCCTAAACTGTTGTGTAGTAGTTCTGTAAGTGATCAGATAGCTGTCAGATTTGGGTGCATCTCAAGGATGGGGTTTTCAAAGTAGGATTTCTAGAGCTTTTAGGCATCATTAGGAGTAAAAGGCTCTCTGTAAATGAAAAATACTATTATTTATTATCTTCCACCACTGCATAAGTTGTCTGTTGACCTACAAACTCACAGAGGAGTCCGGGGACATAAGAGACCCCGTTACTGCCTTTGCGCTGGCTACCTTGTGCATCACAGGAAGCAGAGGACAGAGCAGCCTCCAAGGAGCCACAACTTCCCATCTCATGGAGATGGGCGAAGAGTGCAGGGCCAAGATGGAAAATGAATGAAGCCCAACATACCAGCAAACAGAGCTGAGCCAATGTGGAGGGTGAAGCAATCTGCTACTGGAATAGAGCAGTAATAGCTTACCTCCCCTCTGTGGTCAAGTGGGAGACAAGGGAATGAACAGTGACTGTCAGAGTGACGATTAGTACTGTGGTCTTCTCCTGCGGCAGTTCTGCACTCGATAATATGGGCTCCAAGATCGCCTACGTACAGGAAAAGTGTACCTTCTTCGTTTCTTCCAGAGTTTATTAATGATTCCCATTTTTTTCCAGTGGATTGCTGGATTTTGCCTTTATCTCCCCCACCATCTCTTAGAAATGTGTTTCTTGATTCTAGAGAATCTGTTTGCCTGGTGCCAGGAACAGTTGGTATTTCTGTCTGGCAAGCTGTGTTATTGTTGTTGGGTTTTTTTGTTTTTTTGTTTGCAGAGGAACAGCGAACACATGACGGAAAAAAAGGAAAACATTGAAAAGCTGTCTCAACAAGCTACTAACTGAGTTACACAGGGCATATTACAAAATTCAAATTTTTTAATTATATCCAGCAGACAAGTCAGCAGGGAATCATGCATGAAATCCAAGCACTCTGAAGACCAAGGGGGGAAATTTCACCTCTCTTTATGAAGCAGAGTCCAAATGATTAAAATGATAGTGGCCCATCATTTTAATTATCTTTCCAGTATGAATGCTCTCTCCCCTGCTTTAACACAGCGAGGCATTAATTCACTCCTCCCATTGTGGTGCAAAAGGAAAGCAAGAATCAAGATGTCCCATTCTGCCAGTATCTCATTCACAAGGTAGATTACAGTTACCCAACTTTCTCCTTTGACTATTTTACACTGGTATCCCAAGTGAAATATCAAGTTCCCATAATTCATGATTTGGGGGGACATTCTGATTAGAGTTTGGGGTTGGGGAAAAGTCAGAACATGAAAAGCATGTTTAAAAGACAGACACGCTATAAAATTTTGTGAATTGATTCTGAACGAAGCACCACTGAGAGGACAGGGAAGGGTGATGCTATGGGAACCAGAGTACTCCAACAAGAATTTCTTTGAGTGGGAGGTATGCTCTTTTGGTTAAGGCACTAGACAGGGATTCAGGAAACCTCAGTTCTATACCTGGCTCGGATACAGACTTGGTATGTGACCTTGGGCAAGTCACTTAGCCTCTTTCTGCCTCAGATTCCTGTCTATAAAATGGGGATGATAGTAATACATTCAAAATGGGCAAGACAGAAAAAAAGTAAGCTCTTCTTGGGAGGGACTGTCCTTTGCTATGGTTATGTACAACAGCTTGGAACC
This sequence comes from Natator depressus, assembly GCF_965152275.1. Lineage (NCBI taxonomy): Eukaryota > Metazoa > Chordata > Testudines > Cheloniidae > Natator > Natator depressus. Next base: position 65,440,819 of record NC_134240.1, on the reverse strand, counting down.
CCAGTGTCTGCGGGCGCTTCTGACTGCTCACATAAACAATAATACATCTCTTGCCAAGGTACTAACCTTAAGAATGGGGTAGAAGTTCAATATCAATAGCTCAGCCATGCCTTAGAGATGGGTTAACCGCCAAAGGATTGGAGGTTTTGTTCAATTAATGCTTCTAAAGCCTACATAAAGCTTATCAAAATTCAGCAAGCCTTTGTAATGATGCTGCTTTAGAGAGCATCTCCCTCACCCTGAGTTAATATTCTGACATTTGATTTAATGCATTCTTAAATGTGCCAATCAATAGGTTTCTAAGTGACGTACATTAAAACAAATATAACTTAACAATTTATACAGACAAACTTTCCCAGAAGATCTGGCACAAGGGTAAACCTGACAGCTTTCAGTCAGAGCACCCCACCAGACAAAAGAGATCAATTAACATATCACCATAAACAAAGAACAGGTTTCTCATCACACTGCCATCCCGATCCCAGGAATTGTCTGTGTATGAAAATAAATGGTGCAACATATAATAATATGTGAAATTCCAGCTGCTCAGTTGGTTGAGTGCAATAGGTTTGTGTTTTCTAATATTTATGTATAGGTGCCCACATTTACTCTGTGCTGGCTTCAGGCAGCAAGTGGGCTGCTGGGAAAACACAGGAGAAGAAGCCTATTCTTATAATTGGCAATACCCTGGCTGCTCACAGGAATGGGGTTAGGCAGCCAGCGTGGAAGGGCAATGGGACACACAGACGTGCAGATCAGCAGAACAAAGCTGATGCCTTTAAAAGTTGGTGTGACGGGGGACGCTCACCTCTCGGGAGCGCCTCCCATCAGTTGGGTGCGAACCTGCTCTCTCTCTGCTCATGGTGCCCCCGTTGGCTGTCAGCCTTATCAGGTGGATCTTCAGTGGCTCAGCCCTCTGGCCAAGTCACAGTCAAATGCATGAAGGAACCCCTTCCAGGGTAAATGGTCCAACAGGCCTGTCCCTGTGCCCTCGGTAATGTCGGCAGCTCTGCTTCTGACTCAGTCCTCAGACTCTTCTGGGCTAGCTTTAAGTCCGCATTTGTCCTGGTACAGAGTAGTGCCCCCAGGCCTGTCTCCCTGGGGACTCTAAGTCCTGCCCTTCACTTGGGCCTCTAAACAGCCTTATCCCCTTCTAGGGGCTTAGGCCACCCTGCCAGTGGGGGATGAGGGGGACCTAGGCCTATGGACCCAGGGACGCTATAAATAGCAGCCATGTGCTGCTTTCTAGAATGCTGCTGCTATTCCCTGGGCCACTTCCCACATAGCTCCTTCCTCCTCACCTTTCCCACAGGGTTGAAGATCTCAACTCCTCTCCTTCCTCACCCTTCCGGTCCTAGACAGCAACTGATCTGCTCCTGCCCTGCAGCTCCTTTTAACTGGGCCTACTGTGCTCGGATTGGCTGCTTCCCTACAGCCTCTCTAGGCAGGCCTGGATAGGGTGGCCAGATAGCAAGTGTGAAAAATCGGGACAGAGGGTGGGAGGTAATAGGAGCCTATATAAGAAAAAGTCCCAAATATCGGGACTGTCCCTATAAAATCCAGTCATCTGGTCACCCTAGGCCTGGAGGACCCACCTTCACTGTTCCTTTTCTGGGGTCAGGTGTGGTAGGACCATGAAGCCTCCAGCAGGGGGCCTCAAAAGGTCCAGCACATCCCATCACAGTTGGTTTCCCAGCTTTCACAGAGTCCTCTAGACTAGAAGAAAGCAAGTTCTGAGCTGTGAGCCAGCAAACGTATTACCTATAAAATTAAAAATCAGCAAGCACAATTAAAACCCTAATAGTCAACATTTAAATATATTGAAAGTCACTTTTTTTATGTGGCCAGTTTCTGCTTAAAGAAACAAATTCCAGCATAGCTATAAATTCAAGAAAAACCATGATTTAGAATAGACATTCTGATACAAGTTTAACTGGAACAATGCTAACAGGTAGCTCTCTAATAAAGATTCCACCAGCATAAATGATGGCTTATTGCAGCCTAATAAACCTTCCCCTCCTACATAATTACTTTTGAAGCGTAATGTGCTGCCCTGGTCCCCACCCTCCTCCCCATCACACTCTCACACATATTTTTCCCTTTGTAATTAAATGGAAAAAAGTCTCTGTATTCGTTTTCTTAACACTTTATAAAATAACAGCGAGATTAATTAAGAGGTCTATATTTCTATTTCAAGGTTCAAATGCTTTCACTAAGTGCGTTGTGCTCTCAGAATCCAGTGTCAGCAGAATCTCTGACTAAATATACAGACTTTTTTTCTTAATCTCTTCCTCCCTATATACAATTTCTAAATGAATGTGAGTGGTTAAGAGCCCTGGGCCACATTCTCAGTTGTAGTAAACCACCAGAGCTTCATTGAAGTAAATGGAGTAGGAGCCAACAGTAGTGTCAGAGGAATATCGAGTAGGACTAGACAGGTTATATTATGTCTGTATGTGCAACTGGTGCGACTGCTACTGGAATACTGTGTCCAATTCTGGTGTCCACAGTTCAAGAAGGATGTGGAAAATTTAGAGAGGGTTCAGAGTATGATTAAAAGATTGGAAAACCTGCCTTATAGCAATAGACTCAAGGAGCTCAATCTATTTAGTTTATCAAAGAGAAGGTCAAGCTGTGACTTGATCACAATATGTCAGTACCTAGGTGGGGAACAGAAATCTGACAGAGGGCTCTTCAAACTAGCAGACAAAAGTAGAACAAAATTCAGTGCCTGGAAGCTGAAGCTAGATAAATTCAGGCTTGAAATAAGGCAGAGATTTTTTTTTAACAATGAAGGTTACTAATCACTGGGACAATTTACCAACAGTCATGGTGGATTCTCCATCATTGAAAAATTTTAAATCAAGATTGGATGTTTTTCTAGAAGATATGCTCTAGTTCAAACAGGAATTAATTCCAGGAATGGCCTCTGTTATGGATGAGTCAGACAAGATGATCACAATGATCCTTTCTGGATTAATAATCTCTTAATTAAACTGGAGTCCTGAGATTGGAACACTTCCAATTTTGGGCCAATGGGCACAGCCAAAATGCTGCAAAAGAATGTCTATGCAGCAAAGAAAAACCCATGGTTGGCCCAACTCGGGCTTTTGGGGCTTGGGCCAGGGGGCTGTCTCATTGCTGTGTAGACTTCTGGGCCTGAGCTGGAGCTCAAGATCTGGGGCACTCCCACTCCACAGAGTCCTAGAACCCAGGCTCCGGCCTGAGCCTGGAAGTCTACAGCAATGGAAACAGCCCCACAGCCCAAGCTCTGCGAGCCCGAGTCAGCAGGCATGGGCCAGCCTGGGTTTTTCTTTGCTGTGTAGACATACACTAACAGTCTTTGGTTCAGTCTTTCTTTCTATAATGGGCTGAGCTGGAAATTCAAATAAAAGACCCCCTGAACTTTGGATAGAAAGGCTTTGAAATCCAGACCCAGACCTAGTTCCAGATGTCTTAGTTCCCATCTCTAATTTGGAAGTATGCTGCTTCAGGTATAATACATCCTCTGCAGCTCTCAGCCGCTCCGTTACTCCTCATCATACACAACTTAGCAAAACAGAACTAATCTTGGTTTCATAAAACTGGCTACTTTGCTATAGTCTTTGTTGGAAATTCAGAACTCAAACATGCTGCCTACTGTCGAGGTAGAGACACACACATTTAAAAAATGAATATATTTGTTTTATTAGTCATTCAAATAATATTTTTCCTTTAGCTTTACACACATTAAAAAGGGCTCCTATTCATATGCTCCCGGGAGATGCACTTGGCAGACCTTAAGTTACACATATCAAAAGTAACCCTAAAACCTACCTAAAGTACACTAGTGTCATTCATATAACCTTTCACTAACAAACAAGGCAAATAAAAAGCTAAAACAATCCCCCGACCATGAAAATCCACCACTCTCATAATCCTCTCCACTTTTTTTTGCACAAATTGGATTCCCACATTGAAGTGATTGTTTCCCTGGGGCCTAATCCTGCAAAAATGTATGAGTGTGCTTAATTTACGTACACGAATAGCACCATTGACTGTAAAGGTTTGCACGATCGGGGTCTAAGTGGTTTAATAAAATCAGCTTCAGTCCTGGTTCAGCAAAGCTCAAACACATGCTTAACTTTGAGTACATGCTTAGGAATTTTGCTGAATATGGATAGACTTAATCATGTGCTTGAAAGTCAAACACATGCTTAAGTGCTTTGCTGAATAGGATCCTCATTGTAAACTGAAAAGGAGTACTTGTGGCACCTTAGAGACTAACACATTTATTTGAGCATAAGCTGAATGCATCCGATGAAGTGAGCTGTACCTCACAAAAGCTTATGCTCAAATAAATGTGTTAGTCTCTAAGGTGCCACAAGTACTCCTTTTCTTTTTGCGAATACAGACTAACACGGCTGCTACTCTGAAACCTGTCATTATTGTAAACTGATAGCATAAAAGAACAGAATTACACTATCTTTTACTTGTGCCTGCAAACCTCTAACAGATTCGTTAGAAATGTCTAAGATGGCATATAATGCATTTAATACCCTTCCTTAAAATTACTTCACCCTTTCGCCGACTGCTGTATTAATATACTGAATATTCTATGAGAAAAGAGAAGGCTCATCATATCTTATCTAACAGAAGAGGATCAAGATTTTGGACCCAACTCTGTTTCAGCATTTTCTGCGTAGTGGATCACCCTCAACTCCCTCTGAGGTCAATGGGAGTTGAGGAGATTCAGTCAGCAATAGGAAGTACTCAGCACTGTGCAGTATTAGGCCTCAGGGACAAGGATCTCTAGCTGATGCTTTTAACCACAGAAGTTCCCCAGGAGTTAGGCTTAAGGTCAGGGTTAAGAGGAAGAAAGGAAGTCAGCCAGATCTCTCAGCAAATCAGAATCTGAACAAAATTCGACACCCTTCCTGGAATATGTTTGACCCATCACTAAATACTAGGAAATCACACTTTGAAGTTTTGGCAGTTCTTACAGAAACCTTCAATGGCTGACACAGTCAAGATACTGGGTCTCTAGGAGTGGAGGAAATGCTATGATTTAAAAAATATATACTGCTGGAACAATTGATCATTCTGAGTTGTGCTCCCAGAGGAATATGGTCTCTGGCTGAATAGTTTAATCATAGGTTTAATTTACATGATATTCCTGACAAAGATTGAATAGGATGCTGTACTTTAAAGAGGTATATCTAAGCATTTTGTTTTCAATGAATCACTTGTAGTTCGTGACAAATATGAAACATTGATATTGTGCTATAAGATCATGTGCATTTTTGTATTTGTTGGAGATGTAACTAATTATAAAGTGAATATATACCGTATGAATAGAGTTGTAGCCAGATATATGATACATAACATATAGGGCAGATTTCCAAAGGAGATCAGCACCCAATCACTCCCATTTTGGTACCCAACTTTGTCTAGAATAGGATAAAAACTGTGCTGTTGGCAATTTCTAATATTTTTTAACCTCTAGAGGTGAACCTAGTCTTTAACTCAACAAGCTTAGCACGTGTTAAAATGTACACTGCCTTTATCTATACTAGACTTTTCAAATGTGTTAAACATGCAAGCTAGCACATATTAACAGCCCACCTTTAGGTTCTAGTCTAGATAAGGCCTACGTGGTTAAGTTTTTAGAACAGTCCAGCTCTTTATTTAGGCACAAAAATGAAGTGGCCAAAATTTCAGAATTTCTAAGCATCCAGCAGCTTCCATTGTTCTGGTGCAACAACTTGCAAGTTCTGGTGCAAGAACTTTTAAAAATCTGGCCAATGCACAATTAGAAGACAAGGACTACATCAAGGCAGAATTTTAAAAAAATCAGGACTCACAAAAGTTAAGCCCTGCCTCCTGGGTGAACTACATGTCCCATGATGCAGCACTGTGGCTCAGCAAGATGGGGGACCTTGATGCATCTTGGGAGACCTTGATGCATCTTGGGAGTCTCTGGCCACAATTCAGCATGTGAGATACAGTTCAGCTGAGGAATCCAATCCATAGTAGAGAACATGAGCATGAGGCAGCCAATTAACTCCCATGAAGCATCACAGAGGCATTTCCAAATAAAAATATTTCAGTTTTCATGCATTCAATTTTTCAACAAAACGTCTAAATTTTCCATGGAGAGCAGAGTCTTTTTGTGAAAAATAATGTGTTGTGGGGAAAACAGAATTTCCCATTAAAAAAAACAGTATGATAGAAAATTTTTGACCAACCCAAAATGATTGACATTTCGATTAGGTCAATCCCAGTATACAGCAATATGCTGCAATGCAAGAGCCAGCAGCTTACTTGGTCTGCATGGCTCCTGAGGGAACCGAACAGTAAGATCCTAAGGAGACAGTGTTAGGGGAAGAGGTTGTTTAAGTTCTCTTCTTGAAGATTAGAGAGCCACTTGGCAGCAGCTGTCCTTGTCAGTGAGAGAGGGAGGTAGAATGCATTCTTATAAAAATAAGTTTTTATTCTTAGAAGTAATAATATTCCCAATGTTTATGCAGATTAATTTTAAATGAGCATGTGTAACTATAAGATTTGGTGCTTGCACTAAGGAACTGTTAGAACACGTATATTTAATTTACATAAACTCATTTATGCTAATTTAATTAGTTCTTTGTTTTGTTCTTGATTCACCACTGAACTGTGAGATGCCCTCTGTCACAGATCTTCAGAGAATGGGGGATGGGGGATATATACAGAGAGGGACATCTACTGAACATGTCTAGATGGGGGAATAAATAGAATCCTGGGTTCCTACAGACAAACATCTGTAATCTCCCAGGCCAAAATCTCAGAGGGAGCATTTCAGTGATTCTCCCCACTCACAAGAAATATTGGAAAAAAACTCTTCCCCATCTCTATTCCCACCAGCACATTCCATATTCAAGCCTGATAACATCAGTCAGTCTTCATGGGCCATTTAAATCTTTACTGCTCTACTGAGTCTGCCAGCAGGGATGCCAGCTGAAGAGTGGTGGTTTTTAAAGATGAGACTATTAAGCCATGTTTTATTAAAGACTTCTCAATGCAAACATTATGAAATCACTTAAAAAGTGGAAATCTGATAGAAAACAGAACCAAATATTCTGAGTCAGGAATATCCCAGGTGGCCTCAGTCAATACATGTACAGCACAGATTTTGATACAGATTTTCAGTTATACCCCTTTCCACATATGCAAAACTGCAAAGTGCAAACCACCGCTGGTTGGCATGACTATGCATGCTATGTTCAAGTGCAACTCATGGGTGGTACATCTAAAGGCTCCTCAGCATGAAAGAACCAATGTCCAAGCTGATCCTCCAATTTATGTGGGCATATTGTGGTCTGGCTATTGGAAAATTAGACCCAGAATGTTCCTATGGTAACATATCTAAAATGATCGGGGCAGGGGAGGAGGAAAACAATAAACAATCAGAGATAGAGAGAATATCCTCTATCTCTAAAATATCCCATTGACAGGGGATGGGATGGATCAGGCATTTAGCAGTGGACTATGGAGCCTTTCATTAATAGTGATTATTAATCCAGCTCAGATGGTAGTGCACAAAAATTATCATCATCTGATGGCTGTTCAGTAACCTACGTGACACAAGTGGAGAGCTTCACTCCAGTTCCATCCGCATCCAAGTGTCCATCCACATCAAACACCTCACAATCAGTACTACCCAAAAAGACTGAATAGACATGGAGGATGAATTACCCTCTCACCCCAAAATGTGAGGTTACAGAACAAGGTGGAGGTCATAGGGCAACGCGAGGAAATTTTGCATGGCAAGCTCCTGTATATGTTCAGCAGATAAACTGAGAACTTCACATCCAAGGCTGTCAAATTCAGCACCTTTCCCAGTATTAGATTCACTCTTAAAAGTATGTATATTGTTTAATGATCTTAAAGTGTTGTGAAACATTTGGAACATTAAACAAATGTGGAGCTCAAGAATAGCTGAACTGTCTTGTATTTTCCCAACTCATATTCAGCATACAAGAAAATTCATCTTTTGGGTATGTCTACACTGCATCAGGCAGTGAGTGTCCAAGCCCAGGTCCATGGCCTTATGTTAGCATGCTAAAAACAGCTGTGTAGATGGAATTTTGAGATTGTGACTCCAGCTGGAGCTTGGGCCCCCAAGACCACCCACCCCACAAAATTTGAGACCCCGAGCCAGGATGCCTACACAGCTATTTTTAGCATGGTAGCCCCGTCCTTGCTAACACAACTCTGTGGATGGTGTGGGAGGCTGACTCTCAGAAGTAGTGTAGACATACTCTTTGTTTTCCAAAGCCTTATCAAACTTTACTCAGCCCTATCAGGTTTCACAGTGCCTCTGCATGGCTAACACATGGATTAATACATCTCATAACACAGTGAAACTGGCACCTCATATACCATCTCCTTTGACAGCTACCCCTCAGTTGTAAACCCCACCCTGCCGCCACAATCTCTATTCCTCCTTCATCTACTTGACTGGCTTGCTCTGGCTTTCTACAGGCACTTTGTCACAGAGCCAGCATGTGATCAGAGACTTGAAATATTTCATCCCACCCTATCCAAAGGCTCCCCAGAGATGATACATATTTTAGCTTCGGCTCACTTTCACGAAATGCCACAGCTGTCTGCACCTTGGGTGAACATCTTTCCATCAGTGGATGAAGTGGTTGTGAAGTCAGTCTTTCAGAATTTGGGTCTCAACTGTCTCTTATCTTCCAAGCATGGTCTTAAAGTCTCCAATGGATCATTCCTTTTAAAACCCGTGTTTTAGGGGAGAAAGGAGAATGGAGGTTATTAGTCATGATTTCCGGAAGGGGGGACCCATCCCCCCCATCTCTTCTCTGGCAATGCTTCTGGGACTATCCAAAGCCAGGTTTCTCCATGTTGTTCAGCTAATGTACCTCAGCCACAATGTGCAACAGCCCAAATATGCTCCAGTCCCAAGGAGATCTGGCCAAACACATCACATGGGTGGACTTACTGAGTGAGAATGTTGAATTCATTGCAATTGTGTTGTAAAGCAGATTCAGACCTAAGTCTCCAGCTGAGCAAGGCTGATGCATTAACCCACAATGCCCACTTGACACTCTCCTAAGGATCATGATAGATTTCTTTTCATCTGCAGAAGAAAATAAATTGCTGGAGGGGGAAAAAAAAAGATTTGGGCTCTTTAAAGACTAATCACTTTCAGACACTGTACAGCAAACAGTGAGATTCAGACTGAATCCTTTCACAGCATTACTTATGACAGTTTACAACCCAGACGATTAAACATTCATCAGTAAAAATTTAACATCCCATCTTCCCTTTGATATCCTCAACTGCTCCCTACATAAGACAACAAGGCAGCTTTCCACAGCTCAGTGTGATGGCAGGACATCAAAGGAGCCTCCACAGCGAGCCTGCTCCGAAGAGTTTCTTGGATTTAGAAAGTAGAGATGTCACATGGGAAGGGAGAGAGTGACACAGGAGCTTCTCTCTGGCTTGAATATGTATAATCCCGCCCGAGGGGTGCAGTATGCCCACATTGTGTCTGTGCTGCAAGTCGCAATACACGTTTCTCCTGTTAAGTATCCTGCAGATCACACAGCACCAGGGAAAGAGCAGTTAAACAGTGTGTGCTCTATGAGCTGCTGGGAAAGCGGAGAGGACGTTTATCTAAAAACGGAAGGGTTTTGTTCCGTCTCTTAACTGACCCATTTGCTGTGGCTGCTGTTCACGAGGGGAAGGAATAAAACAAGATCTTGTAAACAAATAAATCTCTTTGTTTTCTTGCGGCCTCAGGAAGGTGAGTTCACGTGATTCCTCCCCAGTGAAAAAGGCAGGCAGGGGATAGCCAGAGCTTGAGAGGTTCAATTTGGATGACCACTCCAAGAATTCAGATGCTGAGCCAAATGAGCTGTGTATTTAGATCCTGAAAATTAACCTGGAAATTTCAGGAGCACAGTGTAATATGCAGAAGATGATAGGCATCTTCTCCAATGATACTGCAAACACATCCTTCTCTTGTGATGTTTTGCTGCTCCTGTTTCTACTTCATGACAAGTTTCATTTGGGGGCTGAACAAGGAAAGAGGGTGTTTAAAAAAAAAAACGTGGTCTGTTTTTAACGGTCGTTCTAAGGTTTTCGTTCCTGGGGAGGCTTGAGAATAATATCCGAACTAATTGGTTACAAAGTGATCTCAGACCCAAACCCCGGGGTCTTAGGACAATAGAGAAATCAGTCAGGTTCTTAAAAGAAGGATTTTATTTAAAAAAAAAAGGTAAAAATCACCTCTGTAAAATCAGGATGGAAAATAACTTTACAGGGTAACAAAAGATTCAAAAACACAGCAGAACTTCATCTAGGCTTAGTTTCAAAGTTATTAACACAGGAATAAACCTCCCTCCAGCAAAGGAAAAATTCACAAACAAGACAAAAGATAATCTAACACGCCTTGCCTGGCTTTTACTTACAATTTTTGTAATATAAGAGACTTTTAGGATGGTTTATAGGAGAAGGAGTTTTCTGACCTGTTGCTTCTCTGCTTCCCAAGAGAACACACAAAACAAAGCGCCCCCTCCCCAGATTTGAAAGTATCTTCTTTCCCCATTGGTCCTTTTGGTCAGGTGCCAACCAGGTTATTTGAGCTTCTTAACCCCTTACAGTTAAGGAGGAATTCTAGGCTACCCTTAGCTGTATGGTTATGACAGGGCCCGCCCCTTAAGCTGCTTGGGGCCCTAAGCGATTGCTCAGTCTGCTTATACCTAGCACCAGTTCTGGCTGCAGCACCGTGGTGGTCCCTGTTTCAGTAACTTGTTCCTCCAGCCAGGTCACCGTTTAGTCCACCCTTCCTGAGTAACAGTAAATTCAACATAAAACAGTCCAGGGCCCTAACAAGAGGGTCTTTGGCCTCAAGTACAGTCCCTGCGGTCCTCACCTCCCTGCCTCTGGGCTTTCCAATGTCTTATCCCCGTCTATCAGGAGAGGGTTCATGTCACCTCCTCCAGTGGCTGGCAGGGGAACCCAGACCTTCCCACTACACTGTGTTCCACCCCAGGGACCCTACAACAAGCATCCAAAGCCTGCTCAGTCCCACTCCTTGCTGCTGTTTCCCTGGGCTTCATCCTATCCAGCCTTCAAGTCTTCTTCCCTGCCCCCAGATCCAGTTTAATGCTAGCATTATTGCTACTATTTCAGCTGTCATGACAGCCTCAAAATCAGATATTCTCTTAGATGTACTAATTCCTAATTTTGGTGTACAATATGCATCCCTTTTTTGGACCCATCTTTATATATTTGACAAAAACGACTCCAGTTTTCATCTCTATACTGATACACTTCATTTTTTATATCTATTGTCTCCTTTTAATCCTTAAATATATAAAATAAATCTTAATCCCCGTTTGGACATGTGGCTTTCCATCCATAATTAAATTTTTCCATGACTAAAGATTGTGACTTCGTTTAGCTTTTCCTTGTCTTTCAACTCCTGCATTCTCTAACAGCATGTGGACTTCTAACACTGTGTGCTTTAGTTCACCTACTGAATTCCCAATAATCCTCATAAATTTGTTTGGTATTTTCATCATTGCAATTCCCATTAACTTTGGCCCAGAAAGTTAGGTCCAGTCATTTCATTCGTAGTATGACTGGCATTTCACTAGCAGCTATCTGTAGTGCACATATGGATATTCCCCATGTTTATTTCCCCCGCTACTGTTCCTCACACATTCTTGTCAACTGCTGGAAATGGCCCACCTTGATATTATCACTACAAAAGGTTTCCCGCCCCGCTCTCCTGCTGGTAATAGCTCACCTTACCTGATCACTCTCGTTACAGTGTGTATGGTAACACCCATTGTTTCATGTTCTCTGTGTATATAAAATCTCCCCACTGTATTTTCCACTGCATGCATCCGATGAAATGAGCTGTAGCTCACGAAAGCTGATGCTCAAATAAATTTGTTAGTCTCTAAGGTGCCACAAGTCCTCCTTTTCTTTTTGCGGATACAGACTAACACAGCTGCTACTCTGAAACCTGTCACATGGATATTGTAATAAATACACTGCATGTAGCTAGTAGTACCTGTGCTTGTATTAAACCTAATTTTTTAAAATTCTGATTTTGATGCTGACCCCTAAGCATGGCAATCATAGTTGAGAAATGGTCTGATTAAGGCTCTTTATACCATCAGCAGTGTTTTCTTATCTGCTCCCCAGTTAGTCCCAGCAATACTTTAAGCAGGTTGATCCTTCCTTTGCATTTAACATAGTCTATATGTAAAAAGAACAGGAGTACTTGTGGCACCTTAGAGACTAACAAATTTATTAGAGCATAAGTTTTCGTGGGCTACAGCTCACTTCATCGGATGCATAGGATGGAACATATAGTAAGAAGATATATATATACACATACAGATAAGTTGGAAGTTACCATACAAACTGTGAGAGGCTAATTAGTTAAGATGACCTGTTATCAGCAGGAGAAAAAAACTTTTGTAGTGATAATCAAGATGGCCCATTTAGATAGTCAACTGTCTAAATGGGCCATCTTGATTATCACTACAAAAGTTTTTTTCTCCTGCTGATTATAACTCATCTTAACTAATTAGCCTCTCACAGTTTGTATGAGGAAAAGGAGTACTTGCAGCACCTTAGAGGGTAACAAATTTGTTAGCCTCTAAGGCAAAGGTGGGGAGGGGAGCCCGGGCCCACCCTCTACTCCGGGCTCCAGCTCAGGGACCCTAATAGTATCAGCTATGGTAGCTGACCTTTTAAAAACATGACATGTACAATTCCCTGGGCTACTTCCCCCACAGCAGCCCTCACTTCCTCAAGCTCCACTTCACCCTTACCTCAGGGCCTCCTTCCTTGTGCCTGATATGGTGTGTACTACTCAGTCTCTCCAACAGCACAACTTCCTCCCACAGCTCCTGACGTGCACACCCACCTGACTGACTGGGAGGCTTTTAACTAGCTTCAGCCAGCCCCTGATTGGCTTCAGGTGTCCCAATCAACCTAGCATTCTCCCTGCCTTCTGGAAAGTTCTTAATTGGCCCCAGGTGTCTTAATTGACCTGGAGCAGCTTCCATTTCACTTAACCTGGTACCAGGGATTTGTTTAGCCTGGAGCTAATATATCCATCTCCTACTACTTTTCTATAGCCATCTGGCCTTGCCCTGTCACAGTATGTATGTATGTATGTGTGTCACATACATACATACAGATAAGTTGGAAGTTACCATACAAACTGTCAGGTTTCAGAGTAGCAGCCGTGTTAGCCTGTAGCCGCAAACTAACAAATTTGTTAGTCTCTAAGGTGCCAAAAGTACTCCTTTTCTTCATACAAACTGTAAGAGGCTAATTTAGTTAAGATGAGCTATAATCAGCAGGAGAAAAAAACTTTTGTAGTGATAATCAAGATGGCCCATTTAGACAGTTGACTATCTAAATGGGCCATCTTGATTATCACTACAAAAGTTTTTTTCTCCTGCTGATAACAGGCCATCTTAACTAATTAGCCTCTCACAGTTTGTATGATAACTTCCAACTTATCTGTATGTGTGTATATATATATCTTCTTACTATATGTTCCATTCTATGCATCCGATGAAGTGGGCTGTAACCCACGAAAGCTTATGCTCTAATAAATTTGTTAGTCTCTGAGGTGCCACAAGTACTCCTGTTCTTTTTGCGGATACAGACTAACACGGCTGCTACTCTGAAAATAGTCTATATGGTCTTTCCAAAGTAATTTAGTATCAAATATTACCCCTATGAATATAAACCCTTTAACTATATCTAATTGCATTCTTTTGTAGCTTTCCTTTTTGTAAAGACCAGTCCTTTGGTTTTGGCAATGGAGAAGTTGAAACTCCATGCATTTCCCTAGTCTGAAGTCTCTTGTAATGCTTTGCCGATTCACTTTTTGGCCACCTCAGTGTTCCTCCTCTAAACCTATAGAGTACAATCATCTGCAAATAGAGTGACACCTACCTTGGAATGTATTCATTTTGGAATCATAATATTCAATAATATCAGGCTGATGACACTGTAGCTCATGAAAGCTTATGCTCAAATAAATTGGTTAGTCTCTAAGGTGGCACAAGTACTCCTTTTCTGTTTTCGGATACAGACTAACACAACTGCTACTCTGAAACCTGTCATTTTTATTATATATTTGTGACATAACTTTCCCAACTCTTACCTGCATGGTCCATTTACTCAAAAATTCTCTAATCCATCCATGTATTCTTCCCCTTATCCCTATTGTACTCACTTTGTACAGTAAAGCCTTCCTCGATACCACATTATACACTTTTTGTAATACCTAGGAAGATGGTTATCACGAACCCTTTGTTTCTCATAATTTTTTGTAGTTCAGTTTCCAACTTAACAATATGGCCAATGGTGCATCATCTTCCTCTCCTAAAACAACTGTACACTTTATCTATAATGCCATTGGTTTCCAAATAGGCAACCAATCTTTCATTCATTATTCTCTCCATAATTTTACGCAGAAAGGACATAAGTGTAATGGGTCTGTAGGCATCCACATCAGTGGACAGACTGCCTGGTTTTCAGATTGGAGTAATTACTGCATGTTTCCACACCACTGGTATCACTCCTTGTGTGCAAATAGCATCATACAATTCCAAAAGAACCCTCAAACTGATTTCAAGAAGATATCTAAACTTTATGTCATATGTGATGTTCACCTGGAGATTTATTTTTTAGGGCTGTCAAGTAATTAAAAAATTAATCGTGGTTAATCACACTGTTAAACAATAATAGAATACCATTTATTTAAATATTTTGGATGTTTTCTACATTTTCAAATACATTGATTTCAATTACAACACAGCATACAAAGTCTACATTACTCACTTAATATTTATTTTTGATTACAAGTATTTATACTGTAAAAACCCAAAAGAAATACTGTTTTTCAATTCACCTAATACAAGTACTGTAGTGCAATCTCTTTATCATGAAAGTTGAACTTAAAAATGTAGAATTATGTAAAAAACCCTTTGCACTCAAAAATTAAACAATGTAAAATTTTAGAGCTTTCAAGTCCACTCAGTCCTACTTCCTGTTCAGTCAATCGCTAAGACAAACAAGTTTGTTTACATTTGCAGGAGATAATGCTGCCCACTTCTTGTTTACAATGTCACCTGAAAGTGAGAACAGGCGTTCTCATGGCACGCTTGTAGCTGGCATCACAAGATATTTACGTGCCAGATGCGCTAAAGATTCATATGTCCTTTCATGCTTCAATCACTATTCCATGGGACATGTGTCCATGCTGATGACGGGTTCTGCTCAATAACAATCCAAAGCAGTGCGGATCAATGTATGTTCATTTTCATTATCTGAGTCAGAAGCCACCAGCATCTTTTTTGGTGGTTCGGGTTCTGTAGTTTCCACATCGGAGTGTTGCTCTTTTAAGACTTCTGAAAGCATGCTCCACACCTTGTCCCTCTCAGATTTTGGAAGGCACTTCAGATTCTTAAAGCTTGGGTCAAGTGCTGTAGCTATCTTTAGAAATCTCACATTGGTACATTCTTTGCATTTTGTCAGATCTGCAGTGAAAGTCTTCTTAAAGTCAGGTTTCAGAGTAACAGCCGTGTTAGTCTGCATTCACAAAAAGAAAAGGAGTACTTGTGGCACCTTAGAGACTAACCAATTTATTTGAGCATAAGCTTTCGTGAGCTACAGCTCACTTCATCGGATGCATACTGTACAAAATACAGAAGATGTTTTTATACACACAGACCATGAAAAAATGGGTGTTTATCACTACAAAAGGTTTTCTCTCCCCCCTCCCCACTCTTCTGCTGGTAATAGCTTATCTAAAGTGATCACTCTCCGTACAATGTGTATGATAATCAAGGTGGGCCATTTCCAGCACAAATCCAGGGTTTAACAAGAACGTCTGAGGAACAGTGGGGGGGGGGGGAGATAGGAATAAACAAGGGGAAATAGGTTACTTTTTATAATTAATCAACCATTCCCAGTCTCTATTCAAGCCTAAGTTAATTGTATCCAATTTGCAAATTAATTCCAATTCAGCAGTCTCTCGTTGGAGTCTGTTTTTGAAGTTTTTTTGTTGAAGGATAGTCACTTTGAGATCAGAAATCGAGTGACCAGAGAGATTGAAGTGTTCTCCGACTGGTTTATGAATGTTATAATTCTTGACATCTGATTTGCGTCCATTTATTCTTTTACGTAGAGACTGTCCAGTTTGACCAATGTACGTGGCAGAGGGGCATTGCTGGCACATGATGGCATATATCACATTGGTGGATGTGCAGGTGAACGAGCCTCTGATAGTGTGGCTGATGTTGTTAGGCCCTGTGATGGTGTCCCCTGAATAGATATGTGGGCACAGTTGGCAACGGGCTTTGTTGCAAGGATAGGTTCCTGAGTTAGTGGTTCTGTTGTGTGGTATGTGGTTGCTGGTGAGTATTCGCTTCAGGTTGGGGCGAATACTCACCAGCATATCTGGCATGTAAATACCTTCCCATGCCAGCTACAAAAGTGCTACGCAAATGCCTATTCTCACTTTCTGGTGACACTGTAAATAAGAAGAGGGCAGCAGTATCGCCTGTAAATGTAAACAAACGTGTTTGTCTTTGCGATTGGCTGAACAAGAAGTAGGACTGAGTGGACGTGTAGGCTCTGAAGTTTTATATTGTTTTGTTTTTGAGTGCAGTTATGTAAGAAAAAAATCTACATTTGTAAGTTGCACTTTCATGATAAACAGATTGCACTACAGTACTTGAATCAGGTGAGCTGAAAAATACTATTTCTTTAGTTTATCATTTGATTTCAATTACAACCCAGAATACAATATATATGAAAATGTTGCACTCATTTTGAAAATGTTGAAAAATATCCAAAATATTTAATAAATTTCAATTGGTATTCTATTGTTTAACAGTGCTTTTAAAACTGCGATTAATTGTGATTGCTTTTTTTAATCGCAATTAATATTTTTGAGTTAATCGCGTGAGTTAACCGCGATTAATTGACAGCCCTAGTATTTTTGCTTAAATCAATAGCTTTCTCAAGTTCTCGTATATAAAACCTTTCATTCAGTATAGTATCTTCATGTTTACCCAACTACATAATAGTTCATGCCTTTCTTCAGTGAATTGTCTTTTAAACTAGCAGCAAACTGCACTTTGATTTTCATTGTTACTCACCCCTCAGAAAGTTTCTGTGGCTAAAGCTTCTGCTTTTTTTGTTATCAGAACTGCTAACTGTTTTGTTACAGCAACTTTCTGGTCTGAACTTCCTCTTTTTTATAGTATCAGAGGGGTAGCCATGTTAGTCTGGGTCTCCAAAAAGTGGCAAAGAGTCCTGTGGCACCTTATAGACTAACAGACGTATTGGAGCAGAAGCTTTCGTGGGTACATGCATCCGACGAAGTGGGTATTCACCCACGAAAGCTTATGCTCCAATATGTCTGTTAGTCTATAAGTTGCCATAGGACTCTTTGCCTCTTTTATATCGTTATCAGCCTACTCCTGCCTAATGATGATGAACTAAGCATGGCTCCCCCTTTAGGCACATCCTGGTATGTTAATTGGCCTCTGAGGCCCACATGAGCCCATTCAGGCCTGTGGGGTACAAACCCCATCACACCCTTATTAGCCAATTATCCAAGGGCCTGGTTCAAAGTCCATTGTAGTCCATGGAATAATTCCTTTTGACTTGACTGGGCTTTGGATCAGACCCTATATTGGAAAAGTCTTGGGGGTTTATCAGAGTTATGCAGTTAATTTCTTGTCTCATCCAATATTCCCTTTCATCTTTTCTGTTAGACCCTAGCACAGAGAATTATTACTCCTTGCTGCTCAGCTGTCATGGACTGGAGTTTCATGAATCTCACCCTGCTCCTACCCTAGCTGTTCTAATAGATAGGGGTGAAGCAGGTTGACAGAGAAACTGGAAAGAATAAACAACACAGATTTTGAAATACTTTTGACCTTCTCAGTCTCAGCTACACCAGGATGAAGGAGCCAACAGGGAGGAGGGCAGCAAAACAGAGGAAGGAATGTTCTTTGTGTGTTATGAACTTATTTTCTTTAACTATTGAATTCCTTCCATTTTATCAGGTGACTAGTAGCTTACAGAACAGATGACTCAGCAGACACATCCTAAAATGCTGAATGTAGATCAGTCAGCCAAAGCAATTATATTTTGGCCACGTGGAGAGGGTGGAGAGATTGTTACATTAGACGGTATTTGACAGTTATGGTCCAAAGCCCTATAGGAACATTCTTGTCATATTTGGCTCTGTTCTCCAATCCTTATTCAGGCAAACTTCCCATTAACAATTAAGGACTGTCCCATTGTCCTCTATATAGGAATAAACCATGTCAAGGAGAGAAAAATCAGTTTTAACTTTCAAAGCATTTCATTTTTCCATTTGAGGTGTGCATGTGCGCATGTACACTCCCACACACCCTGCTAAAGAAACTTAGATCCTCCTAGACAGCTAGTCCAATCACTTTGAATTAGCTTTGCTTTCTTCCATGCTGATGGAGCTACAGAAGCTGAAATGCAGAATAACTTTGGGGAAAGCCATTGTTCCATGGTTTTCAGATGAACCCCAAAATCTCATAAATACCAAAATCTCGTAAGATTCCCAACCCAATTTCTACAGACTTAAGACTTTTAATAGTGGGGATAAGCATGCAAACTTTTGGATATTGAGATGAATTTTCAATCCTCCATTCACTACTGTTCATTAGGAATGGATCTGAGCTGTGGAATGCAGACGCGGATACAGATTTTGCAAGTCCCTGTGTTTGTGATATTTGGATCCAGGCCCTCAGTTCTGGCCCATCTATACATTTTAGGTTTGTCACTGGCTCTTCATCTGAAATACAAATACCTGAACAATAATGCTATGGCCATAATCTATTAGGTTTTTCCAAAGGCTGTGAGTGTTCAGATCTGGGATTCTGGTTTGGAACCACACCTAACCTTGAGGGAAATGAGGTAGATAACACTGACTGCTGCAGCTGAGAATTCATCCTTTTATCACAGTGCCATTGGAAGCATTAAATTTGGAACTGGAGGCCCTGTTTAATGGAGACAGCTCATTGATTTGAGTCAGCAAGTGATGGCTCTGTAGTCCCCAGTACATGAATCTGGGAGTTTCCTTGAAATCACTTTCTTTTATGTACGAATAGTTTCTTTTGCTAAGGCCCTTGTTTCACTAGGGACATTTTTCAAATATTTCCAACTGCTGCTAACGCTGGTTCAGCTCCACTGATGTCAGCAATGTCAGAAACCCTCGTCTGTAGAGCCCGCTGGCTGCCAACACTGTTTTAAGCACTCTTCTTACTGAATGGGGCTTGGAAGAACAGCAGCAGCTGATGGACTGACTATACTCTGGTTCCCATTGTTGCATAAAGTAGTGGAGTTAATATAGAGCCTCATCAAGACTATCTTGCTTCTTACTTCCACATTGTATTATTATCCAAAGACTTGCACTTTGCATTGTTCAGACTCAACTGCACTAATTGCATAGCAATTGTGGCTGCTCACACGTTTCGCTGTGGCGTTTGCACTTTCTTTAGTTTCTCTTGCCTTCTAACACCCCCCCCCCCGTCCTCCCACCCTCCATCTTCAGTGCCTGGAACATTTAGCAGCTTATCAACAGTAAAATGAAAAAAATTGCAGTCCTTTAGGACACAGACACAACATCTCCTCTGCCTCTCTCACATGCCTTTGCCTCTCCTGTGGTATTCTGAGGACTTGTCTTTAAACCCACTTCCCAGTATTTTAAAATTTCTAGTGAGTAGCAGTGGTCATTGGTACCATTTCAAAGTGGATGGGGTGTCTCGTTCCTGGAATGAAGTATGACGTAGGTGCTGGGACAATCACTAGTTAAAGAAAATTTAAGAAGTTGAGGCTATACATTATCCCCTCACTTATTTCTCCTCACTTAAGAAGCATTTGGCATGGCAGTTTTGGAAACCTTTCTGTACAGTTGTCCAGTATCTGTTCTAAAGGTTATTAGATTAGTCTAACATCTACCACAGTAATGGGCTTTTCTTTTCTTTTTTTAAATCTATCTAAAGACTTTCCCTTGAGGAATGACTTCCAGGCGTTACGAACCGGCTAACACAGGGCAAGCTGGCAAATGAAATGGCCTAAGCAGAGCCAGAGCTCTTGTTTGCCTTTGTGAGCTAAGAAGGAACAGAGCAGCTGAGAATTAACAAACACTATAGTTCAGTCAGAGGGCCAGATTCCAGCACTCACTATGACCCCTCTGTGCTGCTCCAGTGGTGTAAATGAGCTGTAAAAGCGAGTTCAGTTTTTCTGCTGAGCACATGCCCTTGCTGGCATCCCCAAGGATTATACAGCCTTCACAGCTGGCTCTGGGCCACCTTCCACTCTCAGCCCTTGTATAAGGGACATGGCTGGAGTACTACCGCAGTTTGGTGATCCCCCTCCCCAGTTTGTATGACTTGCAGCAATAGGAACATAAAAGTAATGTGTAGCCATATTCACCTACCCTCTCAGCTCCTGCAATGCTGCTAGCTGGAGTGGACTCAAGCATTAAGCCCACAGTCTGTAATGAACCCTCTACCCCTCATTAACAGGGTGGAAGGCAACTGTATCTTTTAATAGATAGGAGGAAACATAACATGCCTGCACAGTGTGTATCACATCCCATTCCAGGGACTGGTCCACACACAAGATACCAACCTGTTACAGCTACCAGCTAATGGAGTTCCTCTTATAGATCAAATAATTGTGGTCACTGTTACGGAGCTGATGATCCTAGGTGCAAAACCTACTGGGAATCCATGTTAGGGGTTCTTTGAAAAAACAGTGTTGTATGGAAGCTATTCTCCCAAAAAGGGAAGGGGAAATGAGTGTTAGTGGTTGGATTATGGGACAGAGGCTAGCTAGTGGGTGGTCTCCAGCTACATGTGGAGTTCTGTGAATAATAATGTGAATAATCCCATTTGTTTCCATGCTGTGAAGCGCTACCTTTGTATGAAGCAGTGTCTCTGAATGACTCCACTTTCATGACCCCTGAGAGCCCTCAGGCAGAGTATTCCCATCCTGGGGATTCTTTGGCAAAGGATCAGAGCCTTTTCCTCTCCCTTTCCCCCACAAGAGCTCTGCTACCTTCGTCATCCTAGCCCAACAAGTCTCTCCCTTCTTTAGATCACCAGTGGCTTCCCATCCAAATGCCAGCAGATCCTACAGGCAGGTGGCAATGGTAAAGGATCAGAGAAAGAGGCATTTTCTTCTGACGCTGAGAAAAGGAACTTTCTTAGAATGAGGAATACAGTGTTATCCCTAAAGCTACACACACTCCCCCGCTCTGCTTCAATATAAAACTTCTGCCTAAAGCAGTGGTTCTCAAACTTTTTTTTCGCGGACCACTTGAAAAATTGCTGAGGGTCTTGGTGGACCACTTAATGATCTTTCCAAATGTTGTTTGTACCATTAGCTAACTATTGTAAAGCGCTATAGATAAAAGCGCTACATAAAAAACCCTTAATAATAATTAACATTTTTTGTTCTACAAATAAAAGCGCACAACTCATATTTTAATATCAGTAGTCTTACCTTCCTAAGGCGATGGATGTGCCCTCTTTCCCACGCCGCAGCAGCCCCCGAGCTGAGGCTGGGAAGGAGGGCCATCTCTCCCTGGCAGCCGCAGCCTGGAGCTGGGGAAAGTCACCTCTTTCTCTGTCCCCAATTTTCCCCACCTCCTCTTCTCACCCCACTGCCGCTTCCCACCTGCCTCCGATTCCCCACCGAGGCCACCACCTCACCTTACATGTGCGTCTTCTCAGGAGCCAGGCACCTAATTAGTGGAGCCATGCCTGTGCAGCTCTACTAATTAGGCAGGTGGCCCTTCATTCTCTTGTGTGCGGCCACCCAGGCACTCACCTTAGAGGGAACTATCCACGGACCACCTGAATGGAGCTCGCGGACCACTGTAGGTCCACGCACCACAGTTTGAGAACCTCTGGCCTAGAGCCTGCTCTAGCCCTTCTTGCCTGGCAGAATGTCACAATTTTAAAGAAAAGTACCCATATCCTCATACCTACCTCCCAGCAGACCAACCTCTTTATCCTGCCAGCTCACCTATCCTTTTCCTACCTGCAGCAAGTTACTCTGGCCAGCGAATCTTTCCTTTCCATCCACCTGTAGCCTCAGTTCCCAGTCTGTGACCTGTGTTGCTGAGCCTGAGAGATGAGTCAGGCTCCAGAGGCAGTGAGGTGGCCAGTCATCTTGGGGTTCACTCAGCTCCAGAGTCCTGACATAGCCCCACCTCTTGTCAGCTAGATATCATCCCTCCTTCATAGGACAGAGCATGCTAGCAGCTTGGCTCTAACTCTCGGAAAGGGGCCAGCCTCCAACATATTCACACCAGAGGGAATTTGTTCAGGGGTTAATGTTACTGTTTTTGTTGTACAAGAAAGCAAAATTCCCACTGGGGGAAGCACTAGTCTTGCAGCTAAAAAACAGCTTTTTGCAGCAAAACAACATTTTTTGGAAAAGCAAAACAAGCCCCCACAAAATGTCCAGCGTTTCTATAAATGAGAATAAATGTGATTTCTTCCAGGTGTCAGTTTCACTGCCAGTGACATTTCCACTCCACCTTCCCCTTTGGTCACTATACATAAATTGTTCACTGGTCTAATTGGTTTTAAAACCAGATACAGCTATAGGGTAGACCCAGTTTAAGTGGGTTAAGGAGCCTGATTCATCTTTACTGAACCCATTTCAGGTAGTCTTGAAACCCATTGAGTAAAAAAGGTCAGGTCATTTTAAATCTCCTGAAATGGGGTCCAGATTATGGCATTAACCAGTGTTATCATCTGTGTAGCTGAATCCTTTTTAAAATGTGTTAGAAAATACCCCCTTGTAGATAGGCCCTAGGACTCCTTCTTGCCCTTTCCAGCTGTCATGGAGGGTGAAAGAAGACTGAAAGATGAGAAACCTCCTCATCCCTCTACCCCCTGCAGTCAGGTGGGGTAAGTGCCAGACAGGAGGAGAATGGGACAATAATATATCAGACGGAGTTGCAGAAAACCTACCACCTATTCTCGGCACAAAGTCCTGACATGATGGTGTGACTGAAATGTGATGTACATCAATACGTGATGTGACAAAGTTCCTCCTCTACCTTGGTGGGTCTTGTGCTTATTGGTGGATTTGCTTGCCTTGGAGCTTCACGGCAGCCCTCAGTTTGGCCGTTTTTGTGAACCCACAGTCCAGGTCAACTCCTCCTGTGTCTGACCAGGAGTTGGGAGGTTAGGGGGGACCCGGGCACGCCCTCTACTCCGGGTTCCAGCCCAGGGCCCTGTGGAATGCAGCTGCGTAGAGTGCCTCCTGGAACAGCTGTGCGACAGCTACAACTCCCTGGGCTACTTCCCCATGGACTCCTCCCAACATCTTCTTTATCCTCACCATAGGACCTTCCTCCTGGTGTCTGATAATGCTTGTACTTCTCAGTCCTCCAACAGTACGCGTTCTCACTCTCAGCTCCTAGCACCTCTTGCTCCCAGCTCCTCACATGCACCACAAACTGAAGTGAGCTCCTTTTTATACCCAGGTGCCCTGATTAGCCTGCCTTAATTGATTCTAGCCGCTTCTTGATTGGCTGCAGTTGTTCTAATCAGCCTGTCTGTCTTAATTGTCTCCAGAAGGTTCCTGATTGTTCTGGAACATACCCTGTTACCTTACCCAGGGAAAAGGGACCTACTTAACCTGGGGCTAATATATCTGCCTTCTATTACTCTCCTGTAGCCATCTGGCCCGACCCTGTCACAGTGATGATGGAACGTCAGCACCTCATGCCATGATTGTTCTATATCTCTGTGACGTATCCTTCACACTCCTAATGACTGCGTTGTGGAGAATGGAGTTCCCTGGCCTTCCACTAGTCTTGACTTTAGAGTGGGACAGCAGGCACAATCCTGTAGCTGGCCCTGCTACCATGCGGTGGCTTTGAAACAGCCATGGTGATAGAACATGAGCCACATTTTAGTGCACTTACTGCTGAAATGCATAACATTCCTGCCAGTTCAGTCCATATTAGGCTTGTCTCAGGGACAGGAAACAGGGCCTGACTTAATGATTCTGTCTGATCTTTGAGTGATTTTCCCCTCTGGTGCCAAGGTACAATATTTATGTTTTTACTAGCTGTAGGGGTTGTGCTTATTTTAATTCTTGGGTGCATGTGCTCTTTGAGGACATTTGCATTCTTTGAACAGAAATTCTTTTGAGTAAAAAATGACTTCTCTCTAGGAGTCTTGCATTTCTCTTAGTTTCAGCCTTGCCCTCACAAAAATCAACCAGTAGGCCCATAACGATGCCCAACAGAAAGTGCAGGAGGGACTTAAGTAGGCAAAATGCAGTTGGAATTTGGCCAGGACACTGAGGTGAACACCTCTAAAACCTGTGCAAAGTGCCACAGGATCTTTAGTGACAACAATTTTTAGGGCCTCAGTTTTACATTTCATCTAAAAGTCAGCAACTGGCAAAGTTTTGCAACACTAACAGGCTGGAGAAACGGTTCAGTAGCCACTCATAAGAAAGAGAACCAGCTGGTGCATCATCTCCTCCAACTTCTCTAGACATTCCTTGGCAGTCTCTGAGCCAAAAGCTGGCCAGGCTTATTGGAGGTTAGTGTGTGAGAATGCTCATTGCTGGAGGTGGCGTGGCATTGATTTAAGAACACCTGGGTTTTACTTATTAAAACTCGATTGAGTGAAAATTTTATTTAAAGCATTTGTATTAATAATGATTTTAAATTCATTTTATATTAGAGGGCACTATTCCACAGTCAAAAACTGGCATAGTGTGTGTGTGTGTGTGTGTGTGTGTATAAATAGATATAATAGGATATATTCCTAATGTAGCGATTACTTGATCTACAAAGTAATGTTTTGCTGCATGACAGTACTTCATCTGTTATCACAAATATGTAAGCATGCTTTTTAAAAGCAAAACTATCCAGTGGTTGCACAATGATCTTTCCACTGGGGCTCATTCTAATCTATTATCTGTTCCAATACTATTGCCATTCTATTTCAGTGAGTGCTGAACACTTATGATGAAATTCACCCCCATGCAGAAAGACAGCACAAAGCCAACATGCCACTCAAGTCTCACTTAAACTGTCTGAATTTTACCTTTGCTGAACATCTGCTACTCAGCCAATGAGAATAGCAGGCACTCAGTACATCTCAGAACCAGAAACATTGTTCAGGGAACTTATTCATTTAAAAGTGTCTAACTTCTGTGAATGCTGAAAGGAGAATCCTTCAGTTTGTAATCAGAAACCTTTACTTTAGAAAGATCTTTAAAGCTACTGAGTCACTGCTCTGGTAACAGCTGAAACTTACTTAGAGGGAAAATTATAGCTAACTTTACAGGATATTGTCAAGTTTCCGCCCTGGCATTAACATCAGGAAAGGTATATTTTGCTGACTGTAGTGAGTAATTTTAAGCTTAGATGGTAATGATGGTATTATAGCAATATAATAATAACAGTGAAGCCATAAAGCACTAGTATTGGTATGCTGTTATTAACACTGACTTTGACACGTCTGTAATAGAAGTAGAATGTAAAGATAACAGGTGGCAATTACCTACAGTACCACTCGTGGAATGGGAAAAAGTCTCTGTCAACCGTGTTCTTAAAACTGGTAAAATCAATTACTTTCCTCAGTCTGAGAAGCAACAGGAAAATCCATGTTAGGACAAGGCTGCTAATTTTCTTTGTTAAAAATGAATGTATTGGTTATGCCCAGTGGCATATTGGCAACCCCATGAACATAACTTCTGTATATGGGCCTGATCCTAACCCCTGTATAAGCAATGGAAAGAGTCCCATTGTGGTCTCTGGGAGTTGGTGCAAACTTCATAGTCTCTAGCACACACACAGTATGAACAAGCACTGCAAGCTTCCCACATGCTTCAAGCCTGATTTGAAGAGAACATGCAAAAGGAGGAGATGGCAGTTCAATCTTCACATCCATTCAGTCCTCAGCCCTACTTCTGAGACAGCTAACTATTAAAGTCAGCCAGTTGCTAGCAGTTATGATCATGACCCTTTATAATGTGGACTCCTGTCCTTTAGAAACTCGACCAAGTCCATTAACTCATTTCACACACATGAAACACAGAGGAGCCATTTTGGGCATAGTGGCCTTACTACCCTTGAGATTCCCAAATAGTGTGATTCTGTTTTCCCTCCAGGTGCCACTGAAATTTTCAGTGATTGAGGGGCTTTCCATCAATCAAAGACCATCATCAGTTAATTCTGCCCCTATATCTTGTGTAGCTGTGAGATGGACTTTTTGATTTCTGAGCTACAATTGTGACTTTTATGTCCAACTTAATCACAGAGCCTCATAGGGCATCCCTGTGTTGCAGAGAGTTTTCAGCTTCCAGCATTCAATAATTTATTTCCTGAAACAGCTAAGTACTATTTACTTTAGAAATTTTTAGAAAAAATAGATTAAAGTATGTAATGATACTGTAAACTTTTGATGCTTGCATTTTGGGAAGCAGAAGTGGGGAAAAATGATTTATATTGCACTATACCTGGAATCTCTTCCTGTCCAAATAAACAGATTCACCTCAAAACTTTTATATGACTTTAAACAATAAAACTTGTAACAAATTATGCCAAATCTTTGAAAAAATTCTTAAAATACAATTGCACCATAACAATACAAAGTAAATGGAAATGCAGTAATTTTCCTTTTAATGAGTTATGAACATTTACTGGCAAATTAAAAAAAAAATCAAAAAGCC
The DNA here is from genome assembly GCF_965152275.1 of Natator depressus. Lineage (NCBI taxonomy): Eukaryota > Metazoa > Chordata > Testudines > Cheloniidae > Natator > Natator depressus. The sequence continues at coordinate 65,414,017 of NC_134240.1, read as the reverse complement.
TGGTAGTAAAAAGGCATAGACTTAATGGTTTCTTGAGTCCTTCAACTTAAAACAAGAGTTAAGAAGCACAAAATAACTTCTGAACAAGCATTAATATTAGTTGAAATGTAGACATATTAGGGTAACTTAGAAAAATAATCTGGAGAATAATTTTTAGTCAATAATGTATTTATTTCCTGTTTGCAAACTGTTCACAAATGGTTCATAATTTCCTCACATTTGTTACTCAATATTATTCGCTGTAGATTATGCATGAGCAGGTCATTGCTAGTAATAAAAATTCTAGCTGTTAGAGCCTTTTGATTGAACACAGCTGACATGGTATGTTTCCTGTCCCTTGATTGGATGAATTCAACTCAAAGAATCAGGCATGAATACTTCCAATTTATGAATTCAGAGTCCACTATCCATAAATACTTTGCAATATTTGCTTAAAATGCACTGTTTCTGTGAACATTCCCACTAGTAAATTCATTCAGTAGAATATGTACATAAAGTGAACACAAAAAAGGCACAACCAGATTAAAAGTGAATGCATTTAAACATTCAAACTATTATATAGGGCAAATGTTTTGCTTTTCATCCTGCTCTATTTGGAACCAACTTACTCTCTGTACACTGGTATAAATCCAAAGTACCACTCTTCTTTGTATGATAATTCTAAATAACACATCCCTAGAAATTTTCACAACCCCAATGCAGCAATTAGAACAGAGACCTTAAGATCAGAACAACACTTTATGTGAGTAAAAGTGAGGCTATCAAAGTGAAGAACAATCAAGGTAAGATTAATATAGCTACTGTGCTATGAAAGACAACTATGCCTGATTCAGAATGCCAAGCACGCTGGGTCAGGTGAGTACATTGCATACAGTATTGACACCCAATAGCATGTCTCAGGAAAATCAATCAGTTAATTAACAATGCTAATGGACTACTGTTCCTTCCCACTGGGGTTGCATCCCTCAGATGACAGAGAAAGGAAAACGAGCAATACAAAATCCTGTATATCATCAACCAGGCCATTGCACGTCATTTAACCTCAGTAGTGATCCCACTACATCTCATTTGTGGGAATGTTTGGTCTGGAATATTGGCGGTGCTCATTTGAAGTCTGCAATAGGACATAAGCAATGGTGTACTCCTGAGGGTGACTGCTCAGCAACAGAAGTTCACAGTGTGGCCCTTAGATTCCCTTTAAAATTCTTGAGTTGAACGATGCACCTCTTACTATGTGTTTGTACAGTACCTAGCACACCGAATGTTGGTTGGGACCACTAGATACTATGGTTATACAAATCCAGTAAATAAACAACAATGAGATTTTTTGGGCCAGTTTTGCATACCCTAGATGTTCAGCTAGTTTTGTGTGCTTATTTAAAATCGAGCCAAATAACTAATCAACTTGAATTCAGTGTTCAGTATTAAAATGTTACAATGCAACTGTGTAGAGCTCTATGCTAAAGAGTTTTTGTGCATTCTTGGCCATCACTCATCTCTAAGATTCTCCTCAGGTATTAAACTTGACATAGAACCCCCTAGTGTAGTGTACTTGGCCATTGTTGAGTCCTAAACATTCTCTGAGTGGGATTTCAGTGACAAGATCGCAAACACCGCAAAGAGGAAAAGTGCCTTTATTCTTCCCTATAGAAATGGCTAGATAGCAGCTAGTTAACTCAAAATATCTTTCTAGTATACACATATATATAAAATCTAATGGTAAGAAGAACTGTGAGTAACAAAATATGAAAGTCAGAGACAGTGCAATATGCTGACCAGCTCATTTTAGTGTTGCTTTGAACAACAAATGGTGGAGCCAGTGGTTAACTACTGCTCTTAACATTTTATAGACGTATCCCAGGGCTTGTAATAAACACACGAAACCTCCTGCAGTGAATGGTGTCCATTATTTGTTGAAGCATCACTTCCCATATAGCCTGGAAAGGGAAAAGACAGGCTATACACGAGTAATGATGTTAAAGCACATAATCACAGACAGGCCGAGTTACAGCTGTATATCTAGAATGACATGTTGGTCTTAAAGGCACACTGTCAACATAAGACTCCATTTTTAAAAAATAAATCCTGACTTGTCTAGTGCTTAAATCAGGAGAGTGGAAGTTAACTTAGGCGATTCCTACACTGTGAGCTAGCCATGTGATTTTTCTGGTCATGTCTACATAGTTGTGGTAGTTCAGTGAGAGCTAGCGTGAGTGTAAATAGTAGTATTGCCATGGCCGGCCTGGCAGTGGTGGTGCACACATACCCACTAGGTTCAGGAGTGTTTGTAGTTGGCACAGCTAAGCGTGCCATCACTGCCCATGCCATTGGGGCTACACTACTGTTTATACTTTCACTAGCTCTCATTTAGCTACCTGAATCTGCGTACATGAGCAGGGGACTCTCATCCTTAGCTTGCAGTGTAGACAAAGCTTTAGTCACGCTTTACATTTAGTTTCCATGGTTTCCAGCAGGTCAATAAATGATTCCTAGATGTTTAAAACATGCTATAGACATGATAACATGTTACGGTCATAGACACTTGTCGATGGATATAGACACATGGCTACAAGCAACATTTTGACCTGCTGAACTCTATAACAATGGATTTAATGGATTAACCATTAAAACATCTCCTAACCATTTATTAACCCTTCATAAACTATAAATGAAACTATTGGCTCTGTCACTGACTTGCTGTGTAACCTTGTGTATATCACTTAGCTTTTCTTTGCCTCAACTTACCCAGCTACAAAATGAAATAACATCTAACATCAGAAGTTATGAGCTTGATGTAGAAGTTACTGGAGGCCAAACGAGATGATCATAATGGTTCCTTCTGGCTTTAAAATCTATACAATTACCTATCTCACAAGGTTTTGTAAGACTGAATTCTTGTAAAATAATTGGACATCCTTGGATGAAACCTGCTGTCTAGGTAACTAACATATTATAGTTACTTATTTATTATGTATTAAAGTAAGCAGACAAGCCAGGCAGAATAGGAGGAAAGACATAATCTCCATTTTATTCACAGGAAATTGAGGCACAGAGAGATTAAGCGTTGATTTCCCAAAAAGCCAACCACCCATATGTTCCCCATTGATTAAATGTAGAGCTGTGAGTATGGAGCAGCTCTGAAGAAAAGTGTGGATGAAAGGGACTTACAAAGGGTCACACAGGAAGTCTGTGACAGAACCCAAATTTCCTGCATCCCAGCCCAGTGTCTTTACCACAAGACCATCCTTCCTCTCTTCACAAATGCCAGAGGTGAATTTAGACAAAAAGGGAGTCTAAAACCACCTAACCTTTGGGTATCTTGGACAAATTTCTTCCCATCCTCCCCATTAGCTTTTTGTTTCTGGTATTGCCAACTCCAAATGCTAAAAAAATCACAAGTCTGGTTGCAAAAGAAAAAAGATTTTAAAAATAATGCATTGGGAATTCTTTTTATTTGCCTTCTGGTTAATGATTTGGGGTTCGCATTGATCCAGCTTGTTCTCTGTTACCATGGGAGCGAGATACTTACTTTGTAAACCTAACAAATATTGCAAAACTCAGGATAACAATCACAAGAGTTAGCAATGTTGTTTCCCCTCCCCCCTCCCCATTCTTGAGCCCATGATCTTTTCCCAACTGAAGCAGTCTAGGAATCTGGCAATAATAAACCCACCAGCTCCTGCTCTGCAGATGATTTGCTCAGTATTCAAGTTCCTGATCCCAGGAGGATCGAAGGATCTTGCCTTTAACATCCCTCCTAAGTAGAAAAGGCTCTCCCAGCCTGATTTTTGCTACATACCGTTAGAATAGCATATGTCCTGGCACATCCCGCTCTGCTTCTAGGCAGGCCCTGGAAATGCAAAAAGGCCAAAAAGAAAAAAATAGCTGCATTGTTTTGAATATCAAAAAAGCTTTGATCTGGGTTTGGCTCAGGTACGGGGTAAAGTTTCACATGGAGCGCAGGTCTTATACTGTCCAGACTGGATTGCATTTCCCTTCATGTGATATTAATGAGTAACAGGGGAACCTGAAACTCTGCTATCTAAATTGTGTGCACATTTGGGTTAGTTTATTTGAGTCTGAAGAAGGATTAGTAATTGGGAACTCCAGCTCTACTGAAATGTGAAGTTGCATTAACAGTCTTATATATAATGCTAAATTGCTAAACTTGTCCCTGTGATTCTCAGATATCTGGATACATTTGAGTCCTCTCTCAAACAATTAAACTGTACACTTAAGTTGCAGCAGAACAGAAAGGAACCAAAGTCACTTTTCAGCTTTTAAGCAAAAAAAGAAAGGAAGAAAGAAAGAAAAAAAAGCTCATGTACTGTGTTATACATACTGGAGACACTGCTTTTAAAACGTCTCAGAATGATGCAAACCTACACTTTTCCCTGTTAAGACAGCCAATACTCCCAGGGCTTGTCTACAGGGGAAATGGACCAGCAACATTATTCTAGAAGAGCTCCATGTGTGGATATACTACTCTGGAATAAAAGTGACTTATTTTGGAAGAGAACGTCCATATGAGGACCTATTCCAGAATAGCTGTTGTGGAATATCTTATTCTGTCATGGGTATTCCAATCAGTCAATTTCCTCCTGTAAACAAGCCCTTCGGTTTCATGGACTTTTGTCAAATCATTAAATCCCATTTACTCCTCTGTCTCACTTGAAAGCCATAGAGAAGTGACTCTTGCTTATTCCCTCACATCTTTATATCATAAATGGGAATTGTATAAATTTAACTATTTCTTCAAAGGGTTTCATCTTAAAAGGTTTTAAAGTAACTTGTTTCCTATCAAGAGGAAAAAACTTCTAAAGCTAAGCTGTCTGACTTATTGGCTAGTTCCTAACTATACAGATTGCAAAGAAGAATTGCAAGAAGAATGATGACATCTGTTCATACGATGTTCAAGTTTATTTTTAATTTTGTTGATGGATGAAGGTTGAGCAGCCGGCTATTGCCAGGTCTTTTCAGGTAGTTATTTCTATAGTATTTTAGATTGGACTTGCTGTAAACTGGTGACCATGTCTTCTCCAGGCCTTTTCACACAGACAAGGCCATGTCAGCTTCTTCAGAAATGATCTAGTGTTTTGTATTTTTGCTGGGATATGGAAGACTGAGAGCTGAAGAGTTCCCACACTCCCGTTATCTTATTTTCCCTTTTTCTATTTTTGTCTTTTGTTTTGATTAGCTGGCAGATATCCTAGCCTTTAGTTTTTTTATTTTAGGATGTGAAAGTGTGATTGTGTGTGTGCATAGGAGCAGGAGCACCTGCAGACTCCACACAGGGAAGGCACCAGACACAAAGTTTTAAACAGCGCTAAAACATAGTCTCAAAGATACTTGGGAAAGTGCGTTTGCTATTCTGTGCTTAAAGTATCCTACCACTCTTAGAGCGGTCAGTTGTGAACTGCTAAACTACAGCCATCAAACTTCCACTTAACAGAGTGCACTTTGAAGGCCTGTGTTCCAATATCTCTGTTGGGAGGTGGTCGTGAAGGAAAGTGTTAGCCAGCACAATAGTCCTGAAATTTAAGGAGGAAGCTTTATAATTAGCTCTGAGTCTGTGGTCCAGCTCCAAATTATAGGATTGATTTCCTTGGGTAAAATTCTTTAGTTGGGGATTGTAACATAGACGGACAGCAACCTCCTTCGAGCCATGTTTGGAATTTATAAAGATTGATTATTTGTTTTAGTCACCTGATGATTTAATTCCACTTTAACATTGAGAGTAACTTGTTGATTTGACCTTCTTTAAAATCTTGATTTGATAGTTGTATTGTTTTAATCTTAGGGCACGTCTGCACTGCCCCGCAGTTCGGATGATGGGGGTCGGGGGTCGGGGGGAAGGGGAGGAAGGAGAGAAATAGCAGTGCATACCAAAGAGCTGTACTGCAACTCCCCTGTTGGACATTGCAGGCGTAAACTAAAAGGTTCCTAGTTCACATGATTGTAATCCTCCTCAAATAGGACTGTGAGATAGTGTAGACAAGCCCTCATTAGTTCAAGGTTTGTTAACAGAGCTTGGTTTTGGTGCTATGTTTTCTTGATTTTATTACTGTTTAATAGCTTTAATAAAAATGTATAAAATTGCTATTGAGTCATATTTATTTCAATAAGCAACTGGGGTCCAAAACCTTAGAGGACTTGAGTAGACATTAACTGATCAAGCTAAAAGCATGACCAGCTTCCCGTAATTAGCCTTTGGTTCTCATTGTATAGTGTAACACTATAGCACCCACCCCACTATAGCCGTGCATTCTTCTGAATACTTCTTCAGTGTGAGCACTTCTACTGATGTGGTAAGGAAAAGTAAGAAAGGATTCAAATGCCAGACTTGTTTCCCTGGTAAGTCAAATATCTACATTAAGCTTTCTTTTGTCTTGCCCAAGACCACACAGTCTCTAAAATACACCAGAGATCGATATATTTAGCTCATGGGATGCTAAAGAAACAAAATCATGGGCGTCAGGATTCATATTTTGCATACAACCAGTTGCCTCAGGCCACTAGAGGCTACTGCAGGCTAGGAGTAATACAAATCTTCCAGACTGTTCTGTCAGTTATCAATGTGTGGGGGTGGTGGGGGTGAGGCGGATAAAGGAGACTATCAAAACTAGGAACTTGACAAATTAAACATATAGGGACACAGATGAGTTTTAAGAATGTGCATCTACTCAAAGAGATTTCTGTCAAGGCCAAAACAATGGCATTTGCTAAAAGCTTCAACTAAATGTTTTGTAACTTTTTAAAAGCACGTATAATTCTTGGTAATCTTTTGTCTTCAGTCTAAGAGCAATATTCAGAGTTTTCTTCGCCCTTCCCCGAAACACACCCACACAAAACAAACAAACAAATCAACCAAAACCCTGTTCTATTTTATGGTATTTTCACAGACAAAGAAATCTCCTATAAACCAATTCACTGTTTCCCTGAGCCGTTTACAGTCAGTTACACCACTGCACAGTCAGTGTAAGGTACAACCAGTTGGAATGGGAGCATTTCACACCCATTTTTCGCTCACACTGCACTTGTGTAAACGGCTCCATGTGCAGGGCTGGCTCCACGCACCAGCGTTCCAAGCAGGTGCTTGGGGTGGCAATCTGCAAGGGGCGGCAGTCCGAGTGCCGTTAGGGCATTTCTGCGGCGGCGGCAATTCTGTGGCAACCTCTATCTTCAGCTGCGCGTGGTGGCAAATCGGTGACAGCTTCGCGGCGGCGGCAATTCTGGGTGCTGCTTGGGGCGGCAAAAACGGTAGAGCCGGCCCTGTCACGTGGTACACAGCAATGGGGGAAGTCAGCCCACATATCTTTTTATTCCTTTTTCTTAAGATTAGATAATTCTAAAGCAATACTACTTTACATTAACTCAAAGGGGAAAATGAATTTACACAAACTAAAATCTAGGCTGATTGGCTCAGTACCTCTGTAAATCAGGCCATTAGTATATAAATAGGCGGGAAGGACCAGTGTCATTACACTTTCGGTGGTAGTTTGGTGATATTATCATCTGAGATATGATTTTAGGCCTTGGCCAATGAAGGTAAAAGTAATACATTAGTAGTACCGAGGACTGACCATCAATTCGTGGAATGCATCTAGTGTTGGCTCTTAAAGGAACTGCTATTTAGCCAGAGATACAGACTGCTGCAGACATTAGTGGGGTGACACGCAGCACAATAAAAGATGGGAGAAATTTAAAAACCACTGCCTCAAAAGAAAATTGTTACTTCAGAGTTAGCATTTTGTACCCAAAGCCACTGTGAAAGACACAGTTTCTCCATCAGTTTTAAAAAGGCTATTTCATTTTTATATTGGAAACTTTACTGGGTGACTTTTCCAAAGCATAATCTGTCTCTCCCCTTAGGCTTGTACAGCAGCCAGGGCCCAGCACAGTGGTGTTCCAATTCTGATTGGGGCCTTTGGGCACTACCATAATATAATTTAATAACCCAATTACAACAATAAATTTCACTAGTACTTGTTGAAACTTCAGTTAGGTCCTGCAAACTGTTACTCTTTACTCAGGCAATTAGTCCCATTGATTTTTTGACAACTTCTGTGCTCTGAATTACTTAATTCTGCTGTTCCCCAGAGTTCCCAATTCACTCATCTAAGGCAGCCAATATTTTCTCTACATATTTTGTTGTCCCATTCAGTGTCACTCCACATTTTCAAGATCCACAAGTTAACCTGGGCCATATACGCAGTAGTGGCAAGAGGTCTGCCTTAATACTCTTGAGGTCCAGAGCTTGTCAGAGTGATGCTAGAGAAAGCAGAACTCCACTTGGGCAGGAATTTGTCACTACACTGTGGCTTTTGGTGTCAAGAGGCCTCAACGCAGCTGCATATCCCTCTTGGTGAATTCCCACTGGCAGAGGGCAGGCACAGTGCAGCTATGCCTCCACAGAAATTCCTCTAGTGAATGTCACTGGCATATCAGGGGTGGGCCAGAGGCAGGAGTAGGTGGGTAGCCAGAGCAGACTGACATTCCATTGATTTCCCACAGCTGTAAGACCGTTAGGGGCTGTAATAGTGGGAAATCGGCTGGCCACCCTAGCATGCACCAGCGGCAAACTAGTCCCCGAAACAGGGTTGGTGCAGGCCACCTCCCCTGGGACTTGATTTGGAGGCTGAAGACATCTTAGCTGGAAAGCTCTTTCCCATTAAGATCCAATTTCCCTCTTTATTTTCCACCCCCATGCTGAGCCAATCATATTGCAAGAGGCCCTGCTTCTACTTTACCACCAGGGGGAAAAAAGTTGAATTCATAAATTAGAAAGGGTTATATATAGCACAAGTTTGTCCAATTCTAAAAAGGTAGGTACTTATAGAATAAAGGGAAAGGACTCAAGGCCAAGGCTCACACTTCTGCCTGTGCTCATGCTGCACCTCAGTGTCCTAGACCATTTGGTTTGCAGTATTGAACAGGTGCAGAGTGATGGGTGCCTCATGCTGCTGGCTCACTTAATCTGGAGCCGATCCAGAGACACCAGATGGCTGTGATCTTCAGTAGCCAAGAGGAAAAATTCCATCTCCAGGAACAGATGTCTGTGATGCAGAAGGTTCCAAATAAAGACTATATGCACCTATGTATGGTAATGGGTTACACTGTGTCTCACTAGGATCTACTGAAGAGGTGGTCTCCAGGGTGGAATGTAATCCCAGTCTCAGGGACCAAACCTGAGACATGCTGTTAGTTTTCATTTCAGTATATTTCATGAAAACTGTTGGCTAAATTCTCTGCTATTGTAAGTGGTTGAAAATCCAGTGAAGTCACTGGAGCTGCCAAACTACATAAATGTCTTGTCAGCCTAGATCTTATTGCAAAGTAACATACAGAGAGAAGAATACTTCTTTGATGACTCACATCCCCGCAGTAGTATTCCACAGCTCTCCTAGGCCCTGTCTCATGAGTCCATTGGTGGATTCAATGGTGTCGGCCTAGCTGGTAAATGCCTCTGTCACCTGTTCATTCTGGAGTGTTAAAAAGTACTACAATAACTTCACAGCAGCTCTGTTTTATTGAGAGTATAAGATGTATCTGATGCCACCTGTAGACCTTTTAAACTGTAGTCTCCAAACACAGCAGGCAATCAGCCCACTGGCAGGCTAAACAGAATGGCGCACGCAGGAAATCTGTGGCAAAACCAGGAATAGACTCCAGATCTTCCGATTCTGTCCTGAGTCTTCATCAAAACACCATTCTATGAAGAAACTGTTGCATATGGAAAGACTGACACTTTTGAGATCAGGAACAGATGCCAAACTTGCAGCAGGAACTGGAGTTTCATAAGTGTTTAAAAGGTTCTTCATAAAAGCTCCTGTTCCATGGGACACCCGGATGAATAGGATGTCTGGTTGTGAGAATGCATCTGGTGGCTTTATCTTATTTGTAACCCGGATGAGGATAAAGGTCATACTTTATAAACTGTTCATAAATGGAGCCTTAATATAAAGGATTAAATGATGGTCAATAATCTTTTCATAAATGGTTAATCAATAGTTAGAGTCCAACGATTGCTTAAAATTTGTTTTATAAACATATATAATACCTTCAGTTGATGTCCTCATAACCATCTATACACATATGCAGCCGTGCAAATAACCAATTTTTCAATTTGCTGGCTGAACCAAAAAAGTTAAAAAAAATAATTAAGGATTGAACAAAACAGTTCATCTGAGGTTTTTCTTAAAGCCTTTTTTTAGCTTAAATTGAAGTACAATTCTAAACAAAAAACTGTTTCAAATAAAAACATTGAAATATTCTGTTTAAAAATGTCAAAATGAAATATTTCAGTTTCTTCAGAATTTTGTTTTTGTTTGTTTTTTGATCAAAACAACGCAGTGCATTCAACACAAAGTCGTGACAAGTTTTGATCGACTTGAACCTATATTTTTTTTTAAAAACTGTCATCCAAAATTATTTGCCCCACTGTAAGTATATACTCCTCATACCTGTAACATCTACTAATCATTTTTAACCTTTCATAAGCCATTTATAAATGGAATAGAATAAAGTATGCCCAGGATTAAGGTTTATTTAAACTGAGGAGGAACATTGTGGCTTCATTGAAGGCCTGTACAAATGAAGATATTTAAAGGAGAGTACACAGTTGGTTCTAATTTGCCCTATATTTTATTTTACAGGTCTTACAATGCTACTAACAGTCCTTCTAGTGTAGTTCCTTCTCTTTTTGTGATCAAAAGCAAAATATCTTCACATTCCTCATGCAACTTTCACAAAAGAAGTATTTTCAAAAAAGAACTTACTCTTCTGAATGAACCTTTCTGGAGGGACATTCTTTTCAGTTTTTCAGCTCTTTGCAGATGTTTCTTCAATTTAGAAGTATTCATTTTTAGGGCTCTGTTGTATTATCAAACATATTTTGAGTACTGAACAGAAAATGTTCTTTAGTAGGTCACTTATTGCAATTTACCTTTAGGCAAATAGGAGCTTATATTACAATGTTCTACAATGTTTGGTTTGTTGCAGATAAAAAATTATTTTTCAGCCAAAATTTTCGTTTCCTGGTATATTTATTCTAGAAAGGCCCAAGTGCTGGAGATGAGACATACTTCCACAAGAAAAAGAACAACTTGCCCAGCAGATAAAAGGACTAGGCCTTATCTTAAAATAAGGAAACTATGTGAAAGGATTAAGTCATGTGGAGAAACACTCCAGTCAAAATAAAATTGTCCTTTTGCAAATTACTTTGTCAAATTGAAAAACAGCTTATGTTGTCTTAATTCTTTTGTTTTAAATGCCAACTTCAATGAGCATTAAATATAAAGTAAGTCTTTTGATTTCAGTTACATAAATTGTACATGGAAATTACTATGAAGATGGGGTTGAGGGGAAATGTAATTTCAAACATCTAATTGCAGCTTGGAACTAAAGAGTTCCGGGGATGTTCATGTTAGTTTACCAAAAGTGTCCCATTGTTTATGATTAAGTTACATTTTTCACATTAAAATAGAGATTCTTTATGTCTGGAACTGCAATTTGCAATATAGTGGAATATAGGAATTTCATTCTACTTCATTCCCACCTCAGTATTGCCTCAATTCAGCAGCCCACTGTTATTCAAGATAGCACTTAAACATGTGCTTAACTTTGTGTATATCTTTATGTCCCATTGACTTCAGTGGGTCTTAAGCATATGTTAAAGTTAAGCATGTGCTTAAGTGTGTAGCTGAATAGGGGTGGAGTTAAGCATATGCTTAAATGCTTTACTGAATAGGGTCCTATAACAGTGGAATTAAATTTCAGTGGAATCCATCAAAGTCCCCTGAACTATAAATGTACTAAATTTGGAGAGTAAATTCAAATAATTAAATAGTGAAACTGAGCGATTTAACTGAAAAGCTCAACTACACCTTAACTCTGGAGTTGCCTATGAACACATCCATCATATAGGCATTTATAACTGAGTAACTACCATCACAATTAATTTCTGTGTTCTTGATGAACTAGAATCTTCAAATAGAGTATTCTCATTTTTTAAAATGTTTGTGTATATTAGAGATAGAGAAAGCCTCGTGTTGACATCTGAATTTTCAATCACACGTCACGCAAAGTCCAACAGAAAATTTTTATGATTTCAAATGCCCAAGTGTCCTACAATCTTGAAATCTCATACACTAATTCAATATGAGCTAGTGACTACAGGAACAAAATCCCTAATTTGGAATGTGACATTCTTATCATAGGTCCCCCAAAGATCACCAGTTTAACAATTTACAAATATTATATTAATTTCTTCTTAGTGGTGCTGGGAACATTAGACCACCAATTTGGAGAAGTTCAAGTTATGTGAAATCTCTGGTATTTATTGGATTGTTCAAGGTGAGCAAATACATCATGGGTATTTACATTAATAGCTACTCTCACTTGTCAATCAATAATAATGGCCTAAACCACAAAGATGACAAATAAATTTGGGTGCCTCAGTGCTTCACAAAAGGGGCTCTCCCAAAAATCACTAGTCACTCTTGAAAATATTGGATGGTAATAATTAGGGCTCCATGTTTGTCATGGAAGTTGCAGAAGTCACGGATTCCCTTTCTGTGACCTCTGTGACTTCTGCAGGGACTAATATGGCTGACCCCAGAGCCGCTGCAGTCTGTGGCCCCCAGATGCTGGTGCCGCTGGCCCTGGGTTCCGCCTCCCAGCAGCGCCCCCCGCCCCAGATTTCCCACACAGTGGCAGTCCCCCCACTCTCCTCGCATCACCAGCCTCCCCTCCTCCCTGGCCCCCCATGCTCCCAGCTATGATTACTAAGGCTACATTGTAGTCACAGCTATTTTTAGTAAAAGTCATGGATGGGTCACAGGCTGTGAATTTTTGTTTACTGCCCGTGACCTGTCCATGGCTTTTACTAAAAATACCCGTGACTAAATCGTAGCCTTAGTTGTAATACATTCATTAGTTCTATTTATATGCCAAGATTTTCAAAAATAAGTACCTCAAGTTAGGCTCATAACCTTCAACAGGAGCTCCTTGAATGCTCAACACATTTGAAATAAGGCCATTTATTTAGGAACATAAGTATGAACTTGGGTGCCTTATTTTAGACACCTATTTCTGGAAATCTCTGCTGCACATCTTTCCATTCGGAAGGGTCTTTGCTGACTTGTCAATATATAAAGGGATCATGGAGTCAGAGCTTTTACTAAAAACAAATAATTTGTAAAATGTTAAAAATGCAGGAGAAAAGTCAGCAATTGTAGGCCTTGTCTACATAAAAGTGCTGGCCCAATCTCAGCAATTAACCAGTATAGCTGCACCAGTGCAATTGCTCAGTGTAGACAAGTAAAGCTGCAACAGTGGTGTTTCCCTAGGTTTAAGTGACTTTTCAACTCCAAAAAGTGGCTTTGCCTACCTAAAGTAGGTGTTTGTACCCACACAGCTACACCAGTGGTTGAAATTGGAGCAAATTCCCGATGCCGACAAGGGCTTAATGTATCTCTGATATTTGTCACCACACAGCTTAATGGCTCTTGAACAACTAAATTACTACAGTGCCATGCCATTTATAGTATACAATGTTAACAATATCCACACACATTATTAATTGAGCTTTCTGGGTTAGATCCCAATACAAAAAGGACTAAGAAAGTAAATCAAAATGGAGGAAGAAGCAGTCCATTTGGGGGAAAAAATCACTGATCAAGTCTGACACTAAAAAAGAAAATGTGAGTACCAGGAAACGTGCCAGGATAACATACAAGAGGAGGTGAGGAATGGCATGTAGTAGTTATTGAGGTTAGTTGCTGGCTTTAGTTAAAAATCAGAGGAAGGAGGAAATTGAAGTTGCTTTTTCAGAGCAATTCCCTAGTTGAATCATAACTCACTCTGAGGAAAAAAGTTTAAAATAATATACTATTATTACAGAAAAACTTACAGTACTAGAGAAAAAACAACCCTTTGTTTACAGTGATGGTTATTTAAGTAGTTGGATCTCCATAAAATTTTTCTTAATCATTTGTATCACATTACCACATATCATTGTGTTTGACTAGGGTACTTGGCTCCCAATAGGAAGAGAAACTTATCACAATCAGTGCCACCACATCCTAATTCATCTTGGACGTAGGAGGACGATTTCATAATTAATATTGCTGGCAGACATTCATGTCTGGGCTAAACATGATTATGTATGTCCTGCAAACCTTCATCTCTCGTTATGTTTGCTGGTGGCCCTTATTTCATAGTCTAAAGACAGATTTTCAAAAGGTTTAATTTTAAATGAAATTGGGTGACTAAATTTCTTACTTGTCTTAGAATAAGTACCAAAGGGCTGAGGTTTTCAGTTTGTCAGTTCCTGTTCTTGCTAGATACTCAGGCAATTACCACTAGAGCTTCTTCATAATCTTCACAGTTTCTCTCACTCTCACCATTGGTCTACTTGCCTCCCTTTTACATATTATAGCAGTTATCAATACTATATTTTAATGCTTGCTTTACTGTCTATCTCCTAGAATGCCCATTTTTCTACATAATATGCAATGACATATAGTACAAGATGATAAAAACGTACTGACTTAGTGTGAAGAGTTATTTTTCATGATGTTATTACATCTTCTAGCTTTGTATTTCATCACCCTGTTTTGGATGATTTGGCCAAGATAAACATACTCCTTGGCTTTTAAATTATTTTCTATCAATCTATTTTTGTTCTATGTTGGACTGAAAGTTTGTCTTCTGTACATTCATCCCAATTCCGAGTTCTCATACCATTCACACTCAGTTTTCTGATTAAGTTCAAGGGTTTTTGAAATCTGTAGAACTGAAATGACCCTGTAACTCTGTGGATGTTGATGCTTTCTTTTTCTCTTTTAAAGGGACAGACTCCTGGCCCATTACCAGCTGCTTTGTGTTGTTCTGGTGCAAAGTAGCTGGAAACCCAATGGATGTGGTCTCCTGGCAATTCTCCCAGCACAGGGGACATCTGTGGGTGCTGCAGAATGGCTGAAGTGGCACCCTACCACCACTCCTTGCAGCCTACACAACTGCATTACTGGCTAGGACAGCGGCTGCATTCCATGGATCCCTTATGGCTGGAACTGCCTCTTATGGCAGGTTTCAGAGTAACAGCCGTGTTAGTCTGTATTTGCAAAAAGAAAAGGAGTACTTGTGGCACCTTAGAGACTAACCAATTTATTTGAGCATAAGCTTTCGTGAGCTACAGCTCACTTCATCGGATGCATACTGTGGAAAATACAGAAGACGTTTTTATACACACAAACCATGAAAAAATGGGTGATTATCACTACAAAAGGTTTTCTCTCCCCCCACCCCACTCTCCTGCTGGTAATAGCTTATGTAAAGTGATCACTCTCCTTACAATATGTATGATAATCAAGGTGGGCCATTTCCAGCACAAATCCAGGTTTTCTCCCCCCCTCCCCCCCCCCAAAAAAACCCCCACTCTCTTGTTGGTAATAGCTTATCTAAAGTGATCACTCTCTTATGGCAGTGAGCAGCAGAATATGATTTAGAACAACCCTGAAGCTAATCCAAGTTATTCTTGGGGCTAGGATGTCCCCTAGCACAGTGGCCTCCAAAGTGGGGTGCGTGCACCCCGGGGGGGTGCACAAGACAATCGATTGGGGGGGCGCGGCAGGAGGAGCACTGCCGGAGGGGGAAAAAAAAGGGGGGGGGGCAGCCCTGAGTCCTCTGGCCTGTGGAGGAGCAGGGGCAGCCGCCGGAAAGAAGCGACACTTTGCCCTTCAAAGCCGGCCGGAGAGAAGCGGCGCTTTGAACTGGAAAGCGCCGCTTCTCTCCAGCCGCTGGCTGCGCGGCTGCCCCGGCTCCTCCTGAGTCCTCCGGCCCGTGCTCGCAGGGCCGCATTCCGAGAGGGACTTTAGAGCTGCAGGCCGGGGCCCTGGGGCCCCCTTAGCCCAGGGCCCTGAAGCCCCTAAAGCCCCGGCGTTCCGGGTGGCCCTGCCTGGGGGGGGGGCAGATCCCAGAATCATGGATCCCAGAATCGTGGCCATGAGGGTGGTGCTGCGCTGCACAAAGCCACCTGCACACCCCCTGCACCAAACAGGAGCTGCGCCAGGTAAGTGCTCTGCACCTCCCGCCTGCCCCAGCCCTGAGCCTCCCCCCGCACCGCCACCCTGAGCGCCCTCCCACACCCTAACTCCCTCCCAGACCCCGCACCCCACCCTGAGCGTCCACTGTATCAAAGTGTTAAACCAAGATTTTCAAAAATAATAAAGCATATTCCTTCACATTGCTCTCACTAAAAATATGATTATTAATAATTTTTTTTAGTGAGAGCAAAAAGGGTTTTTGTACCGTTAATAAATAAAATAAAATAAAAAAATTATTTTAAAAATATTGTTTATTTCATCTTTATCTCATCGTTTTTTAATTTCTATTTTTTGAGTATGTTTTATAATTTGCATAATACATTAGTACAGTAGTACATGTATATAATTTATACAAAAATAAATATACATATATTGGGGGTGCATGCTCAAAAATTTTTTACTGATGGGGTGCGCAATCAAAAAAGTTTGGCGACTACTGCCCTAGCTAACCCAAGGATCAGGAAGCCACCAAGATGACGTACAGATACACAGTCTACCCAGTCCTCAGCCGCATCAAGTACAGCTTGTCTGAGTCCAAGGCTCTGTTTCATACAATCTAAAGATTTTCTCCAAATAGGAAATGATACATTTAGTGGAACAGTGTCACCTTTCCTAACTATTGTCTGTGGATAGATCACAATTTTGACAAATTATTATTCAATATTGTTCAATGAATCATTCATCTAAACATATTCTAGACAATCAGATGTAATGAGGAGTACAAAAAATACACGTATGTAGGGACAAAATGAGAAAAGCTAAGGCCTTACACTTAGCAAGGCAATAAGAATAGATTTTTAAAATATATTAGGAGCAAGAGAAAGACCAAGTTATGTGTAGGTCCTCTATTTAGCAGGGAAGGAGAGCTGTTAATTAATGACAACAAGATGGCTGAGATGTTGAATGCCTATTTAGGTGGAATCTTCACAAAAAAGGTTAACGGTGACTAGAAACTCAACACAATGTTAACAACCAGGGGGAAGGATACAAACCAAAATAGGGAAAGAACAGGTTAAAGAATATTTAGATAAGTTAGATGTAAAGTCCCCGTGGATGTTGAAATTCTTCCTAGTGTATCTAAGGAACTAGCTGAATCCATCTCAGAACTGCTGGCAGTTATCTTCAAGAGTTCATGGGGAATGGGTGAGTTCCCAGAGGACTGGAAAAGCGCAAACATAGTACCTACCTTTAAAAGAGGAACAAAGAGGATGTGAGGAATTATAGATCAGGCTACCTAATTTCGATACCTGGACAGATACTGGAACAAACTATTAAAGAATGGAGCGATAATTAAGGCTGCGAATCTTTCATGGAGGTCACGGACCTCCGTGACTTCCACAGCTGCAGTGGCTGGGGCAGCTGACCCCAGAGCGGCCCGCCTGAGCAGCTGGGGCGGCCCAGGGGCCAGCCACATTGCCCACTGCTCCAGCGGCCCCAGGCAACTGGACCCGGGCGCTGCCCCAGAGCAGCGATCTGGGAGCAGCAGCAGTGCCACAGGCTCCCCTTCGCCCCTGCGATATATCTTGGTTTTAGTAAGGGAGTAAGGCTTTTGACTAGGGCTGTCGATTAATCACAGTTAACTCGTGATTAACTCAAAAAAATTAACTGCGATTAATCGCAGTTTTAATTGCACTGTTAATAGAATACCAATTTAAAATTTATTTAATATTTTGGATGTTTTTCCATATTTTCATATATATTTTATTCTGTGTTGTAATTGAAATAAAAGTGTATATTATTTTGTATTACAAATATTTGCACTGTAAAAATGATAAACTAAAGAAGTAGTATTTTTCAGTTCACCTCATTCAAGTACCGTCATACAATCTGTTTATCGTGAAAGTGCAATTTACAAATGTAGATTTTTTTTGTTACATAACTGCAGTCAAAAAACAAAACAATGCAAAACTTCAGAGCCTACAAGTCCACTCAGTCCTACTTCTTGTTCAGCCAATCACTAAGACAAACAAGTTTGTTTACATTTACAGGAGATAATACTGCCCTCTTCTTATTTACAATGTCACCAGAAAGTGAGAACAGGCATTTGCATGGGACTTTTGTAGCTTGCATTGCAAGGTATTTATGTGCTAGATATGCTAAACATTTGTATGCCCCTTCATGCTTTGGCCACCATTCCAGAGGACATGCTTCCATGCTGATGACACTCATTAAAAAAAGAATGCGTTAATTAAATTTGTGACTGAACTCCTGGGGGAAGAATTGTATGTCCCCTGCTCTGTTTTACCCACATTCTCCCATATATTTCATGTTATAGCAGTCTTGGATGATGACCCAGCACATGTTGTTCATTTTAAGAAGACTTTCACTGCAGAATTCACAAAACGCAAAGAAGGTACCAATGTGAGATTTCTAAAGATAGCTACAGCACTCGACCCAAGCTTTAAGAATCTGAAGTGACTTCCAAAATCTGAGAGGGATGAGGTGTGGAGCATGCTTTCAGAAGTCTTAAAAGACCAACACTCCGATGTGGAAGCTACAGAACCCGAACCACCAAAAAAGAAAATCAATCTTTTCTTTGGTGGCATCTTACTCAGATAATGAAAATGAACATGAATTGTTCTGCACTGCTTTGGATTGTTATTGAGCAGAACCCATCATCAGCATGGATGCATGTCCCCTGGAATGGTGGTTGAAGCATGAAGGGACATATGAATCTTTAGTGCATCTGGCAGATAAATATTTTGCAACACCGGCTTCAACAGTGCCATGAGAACGCCTGTTCTCACTTTCAGGTGACATTGTAAACAAGAAGCGGGCAGCATTATCTCCTGCAAATGTAAACAAACTTGTTTGTCTGAGCGATTCGCTGAACAAGAAGTAAGACTGAGTGGACTTGCAGGTTCTAAAATTTTACATTATTTAATGTTTGAATGCAGTTTTTGTATATAATTCTACATTTGTAAATTCAACCTTCATGATAAAGAGATTGCACTACAGTACTTGTATTAGGTGAATTGAAAAATACTATATATTTTGTTATTTTTTACAGTGTAAATACTTGTAATCAAAAATAAATATAAAGTGAGCACTGTATTCTGTGTTGTAACTGAAATCAATATATTATAAAATGTAGAAAACATCAAAATATTTAAATAAATGGTATTCTATTATTGTTTAACAGTGCGATTAACTTTTGACACAATCCCCCATGATAGTCTCATAAGCAAATTCGGAAAAGTGGGTCACAACTGGTTGAATAAAGGTCTTTCAAAGAGTACTTGTCAATGGTTTATTGTCAGACTTGGAGGGTGTATCTAATGGAGTCCCAGAGGGGTCAGTCCTGAATCCAGTACTATTTTCATTAACGACTTGGATAATGGAGTGGAGAGTATGCTTATAAAATTTGTGGGTGACACTAAGCTGGGAGGGGTTGCAAGCATGTTGGAGGACAGGATTAGAATTCAAAACAACCTTGACAAATTGGAGAATTGGTCTGAAATCACTAACATGAAATTCAAAAAAGACAAGAGCAATGCATTACATGTAGAAGGAAAAATCAAATGCACAACTACAAAATGGGGAATAACTGGCTAGGTGGTAGTACTGCTGAGAAAGATCTGGCAGTGGATCACAAACTGAATCTGAGTCAATGTGATGCAGTTGTGAAAAAGTCTAATATTCTGGGGTACAGGAGTGTCATATGTAAGACTCGGGAGGTAACTGTCCTACTTTACTCAGCACTGATGAAGACTCAGCTGGAGTACTGTGTCCAGTTCTGGGCACCACATTTTAGAAAAGAAATAGATTAATTGGAGAGAGTCCAGAGGAGAACAACAAAAATGATGGAAGGTTCAGAAAACCTGAACTATGAGAAAATGTAAAAAAAAAAAAAAAAAAAAACGGGCAGGTTTGGGTTTGAGAAAAGAAGACGGAGGCGAACCTGATGACAGTCTTCAAATCTGTTAAGTGCTGTTAATAGCAAGGATGATGATCAGTTGTTCTTCTTGTCTACTGAAGGTAGGACAAGAAGTAATGGGCTTAATCTGCAACAAGGGAGATTTAGGACAGATATGAGGAAAAACTTTCTAACTGTAAGGATATTTAAGTTCTGGAACAGGTTTCCAAGGGAGGTTGTGGAATCCTCTTTAGTGGAGGTTTTAAAAAGAACAGGATCGACAAGCACCTGTCAGGGATGGTCTAGGTTTACTTGGTCCTGCTTCAGTGCAGAGGGCTGAACTTGATAAGCTCTCGAGTTCCCCTCCAGCCCTACAGTTCTATGATTCTATGTTTGCAAACCCTTCATGGAGTATATTTGATATTCGGGATGCAGAGGTATTATTCCATTTCTTAACTGAATGGACCCAAACTTTATGAACTACTTCTGCTTTCACTCAAAATTAATTTTGTTTTGCAAAAAAAAAGATTGTTTCATGATCAAATAAATCTTGGTTTCTGGCCTGAAATTAATTTCTGCAAACATTCACACAAACAAAACTTTGGTGACACCAACGCAAATTAAATCTTTCTTTTAAAAGGGCCAAACAGAACAGATGCTGGTTGAAAAGGCAGCATGGCTGAAACCAGGACAGAATTCATAAATTAGTCCACAAATTCACTTTTGTCCCTCACACTTTCTCCATTTCTCCGTAATAGGCACTTTCCATCAAGCTGCAAAGCCAATAATCCAGGAAGTGGCCTGGCATGTATGGGTTGCAGACTGGAACGTGGGGCGGGGATGGGGACATGTCTGTTGAGTTTGTTCTCGAGTTCTGAGAAACACCTCCTCACCTCACTTTTGTTTTTTGCAAAACTATCATGAGGTATTATTTTGTAAAAGTTGACGTAAAGTACAAAGCCAACCTGACTTAACTGTAGGCTGTTCAAACATATTGTGTTTTTGTACACCCACTTGATTCACACACTGGTTTCTCACAACGACTACCTCTTGCGCATGAGTAAGCAAGGCTGTTGGTATTTTCATTACACTTACAATAACAGTGAGACAAAGGGCAAGAACCACCCAATCACAGCCAACCTTCTTACTGTGTAATTCCTGGGTATCTGCCATACAGATTTCAGATTTGCTCTGTTACAATAGAAAATCATGATTTAAAACAAACAAAATGCTGACGAATCAGTACTAATTAATCTAAAAATAAGGAGCACATGCTCTCAGCCTTTATTAACCGACTGATATGTTTCTTTGATGAAAGCAATATAACAAGCCTTTTGTTTTCCTAGTGTCTGCCATTCTACAGCTTTGAGAAGTAAAAATGATTTAACTGAAGTAATGAAAATATTAAGAGGTTTGTTGTTATTGGGGCTGGAAAATAGTCTGATTTACTAATGTAAGACACTACCACAATTGTTACATTATATGATATCAAGGCTATAGACTTTGAAATCTTGAATGGCTGTTATAATTAAACATGACACCCGTTCACTGGGGTAATGGAAAAATCATGATTATGAACAGAATGGCTATCCAGAGGAGAGGATAAAGAACTGCCAGTAATACAACAGACAGTGTCACTGAAAGCCAGAAAGGCCCACCCAAAGAGATTTTGCAAGGGGAAGAATGACTCATAGGTTAGTTATACAACTGGATGTTGCCTACTGGCCCAAGAGAGACAGTGGGTAAGCGAGAGAGACTTGACAAATAGCTTGCAAATGCAGAAGCAAAAATTGCAGCAGCACTGTCAGAAGTTAAGTGGAAGCTTTCATTATTTGAGATGTGTATGTTACATGCTATTGGAAGCAAAAGGCATTGCAGAATAAAATCTCAACATCAAATAATGAGCTGAAGTATAGCTATGTAGCTAGTTTGCAATATTGGCGGGTGAGGGGGTGGAGGTGGGAAGGAAGTAGTATTAAGGGATATCAGTTCAGCTCAACTTCCAGAGATAAAGTCCCTGACTCAGGCAGAATGCCTCCAGGTTCACTTGTACCTCAGCCAAAGCAGCCCATTGCACCCTTTCAAAGGGTGTGAGTGTAGCATACACTACCTCTGTGCTCGCTCAACTCTGCTGGCTGATGGATACAGTGGCTCTGCCCTCCTCTGTCTTCAGCCTTTCCTGGGAGTCTGGCACAGCTGTTGGCAGTAGCCTAGAGCTGTTCTCTGCTGTGACTTTTGACTAATCCTGGTGCCAGGGCACAGGGAAGCTTGTGTGCTTGGGCTTTCTGCCCTCCATGCACACTTCCGCAGAGGCAGTCACAGCCTGACTCAAAATAGATTTCCAATTAAAAACAAAACTGATTGACACAGCTGGTCAGGAAATATTTCCCCCATGAACAGTATCATACAGCTGGGCAAAATTTTTCACCTAAGTGGCTGAAAATGTCCCATTTGCAGCTGAAAACTGAAAGTTTTGGGGTTCAGGCTTTTGTTTTCTTGATGACCGCCCCCCTCCCAACCCAAAACAAAAATTGACACAAAACAGATATTTTCCATGGAAATTTCTGTTTCGATGAAACAGCCATTTTTTGTCAAAAATGTTTTGACTAAAAAAATTCAACCAGCTCAGTGATCTCAGAACAGGAACTCTTTCTCTTGCTCTTTCACAATTGTGTCCAAAGAAGCAAAGATAACCTCTTTTGGTTACTCCGTAGTCCCCCTCTGTACCCAAACCACAGACTATATGCATCTGTTACGGCTTGAGTTACTAACTCAAGCCATAAGTCATGCTTGTAGCTCTGAAGGTCCCCACTATATCAGCCAATATAGCGGTTGTCACATGGACACCAATACATACTGCCTTCAAATGTAGTGAATGTGAGCTGCATGTGTGTATCCAACGCCATACACACACATACTCCTGGAACCAATTCCCTCACATGGTTGTACTGGTGTAAACTGGAGTAAGTCCATTTAAGTGGACCAGTGGAGTTACACTGGTGTAAAACTTGGGGGGAGAAGAATCAGTCCCATTCTTATTACGCTACATATATTATGATGTAACAAGTATGTGAAATCCATAAATGTAGTAAACAAATCTTTACATGAGGAAGGGCTAAATGTGAGTTAGGAGTTAAAACTGTTCATAGAATCATAGAATATCAGGGTTGGAAGGGACCTCAGGAGGTCATCTAGTCCAACCCCCTGCTCAAAGCAGGACCAATCCCCAACTAAATCATCCCAGCCAGGGCTTTGTCAAGCCTGACCTTAAAAACCTCTAAAGAAGGAGATTCCACCATCTCCATAGATAAGCCATTTCAGTGATTCACCACCCTCCTAGTGAAAAAGTTTTTCCTAATATCCAACCTAAACCTCCCCCACTGCAACTTGAGACTATTACTCCTTGTTCTGTCATCTGCTACCACTGAGAACAGACTAGATCCATCCTGTTTGGAACCCCCTTTCAGGTAGTTGAAAGCAGCTATCAAATCCCCCCTCATTGTTCTGCAGACTAAATAATCCCAGTTCCCTCAGCCTCTCCGCATAAGTCATGTGCTCCAGCCCCCTAATCATTTTTGTTGCCCTCCACTGGACTCTTTCCAATTTTTCCACATCCTTCTTGTAGTGTGGGGCCCAAAACTGGACACAGTACTCCAGATGAGGCCTCACCAATGCCGAATAGAGGGGAACGATCACGTCCCTCAATTTGCTGGCTATGCCCCTACTTATACAGCCCAAAATGCCCTTAGCCTTCTTGGCAACAAGGACACGCTGTTGAATCATATCTAGTTTTTTGTCCACTGTAACCCCTAGGTCCTTTCTGCAGAGCTGCTGCCTAGTCACTCAGTCCCTAGTGTGTAGCAGTGCATGGGATTCTTCCATCCTAAGTGCAGGACTCTGCATTTGTCCTTCTTGAACCTCATCAGATTTCTTTTGGCCCAATCCCTTAATTTGTCTCGGTCCCTCTGTATCCTATCCCTACCTTCTAGCATATCTACCACTCCTCCCAGTTTAGGGTCATCTGCAAACTTGCTGAGGGTGCAATCCACGCCATCCTCCAGATCATTTATGAAGATATTGAACAAAAATGGCCCCAGGACCAACCCTTGAGGCACTCCGCTTGATACCGGCTGCCAACTAGACATGGAGCCATTGATCGCTACCCGTTGAGCCTCTTTCCTCTCCTTGAATTACTTCAAAATTGATTCCTTGAGGACCTGCTCCATGATTTTTCCAGGGACTGAGTGAGGCTGACTGGCCTGTAGTTCCCCTGATCCTCCTCCTTCCCTTTTTTTGTTGCATAGCCTTGCAATTAAAAAACAAATTGCCTCCATCTGTGAAGAATTAAGTCAATCAAGGGTTTGCAGTGAGGTTTTTGCAGAGCAATGGTTGCCTTTGACCCTGATGGCATGTTGAGAACAGACTCTTGCCCGCTGATGAGGATGAGATTGTGAGTGAGGTTTCCCCAGCAGATAACAGGCATTAGCCCAAGAAGGGCTTGTCTACACTGATAGTTATAGTGTTAGACCATGTGTTAACTAGCACAAAGTTAAGATGACTTTGAACTCCGTGAGGACAGAGATTACTGCATTTAATCCGATCCAGCTAACAGTTCTTTTTTTAAGCCACGACAGACCTTATCTACAGAAAACAAGGCTGTGCTTTTCAAGGGAGTCTATGGGAGTTAGGTGCCCTGTTTCCTTAGTATCCTCTGAAAATCCCAGTTTCTGTATTTAACACGTATTCTAACACAATGTCCCTTCCAGCATGGAAAAGTCCTAAGGGTGTTACTCATCTTTGAGTGACACCGGAAATCATTCTCTTATAGAACCAGAAGGTTCCTATTCTTAATACGTTGGTGGAGAAACATAATTTTAAAGCTAAAATGTACATACAATTATATTTCAATTTGAAAAAGATGTCAGGACGTAGTCTTGATCGCTTAACTGTACCTACTGTATTTCAACATGATTGTTGCAGGTAATGACCTTCCAGCCACTCCTTCATTTTGAATGCCCTATCACATACAGCACTTGATACATAATATAAATAATCAGGTCATAGAGCAGCGGGACATAGAAAAGTGATGCTAAATATATAAACACATGCCACATCAGACCAAATATATTAAAATGAAGCTGCAGAGCACTGGGTGGGAAGGAAAGCAGTGGCTCTATGTCCATGAGCTAAACTGTAGTAAGAGATACTGTAAGCCAGCAGAAAACGTACACAGACTGACCAGAACAATGACGAACTGAGTGTCATCCAAAACTAGTAGCCGGACGTGTTATTACAAACTTCTAGAATTTTGCAGATGTGTAAATGCATCCTGGAATGAATAAATTCTAAGAGTCATAGTAAGCTGAAATTAGAACAAAAGAGTCGCTCTCATGAGCTGGGGCTTAGGGTTACATAAGATGAGTGTTCTCAGTAGATAGTGCACATCTCTGGAAATGGCTCATTTTGGTAGCTGGGCAGCTTCCAGGCACAACACAATGCCTATCTATTGTGTCAGGCTTTTCCGTGTAGAAGTTGATGTTAGTGTAAAGAGGTATGTGTTATAAGTATCGTATATAGCTAGAGACATTAGTTAATGGTACTGGGTAAGTGATGTAAAGCACTCTGATTAGGCATTGTCTCATAATAAAAGCTATGTGGATCTGAGATTGGTTAATACCTTGATAAGTGACCACCTGGTGTTTTATGCCTACTGTTACATATTAATAATGTATTATTCTAACTTTATATTAAAAAGCACCTTTCACCATGAAGAGTGACAAAGTCTTTTAGAAGCTTTTAATGATTTCTTAGAGAGAACTAGAGAGTAACTTGTAACAGATTATAGTAAGGGTATTCATAACGGCCTTGAATGCAGAAAGCACTTAAGCATGTACTTAAGTCCCACATTTAAAATTAAGTGCATACTTAAGTGCTTTATGGATGTTTTCCTTATACAGGGCCAGTTTGCACAACTAACTAAAGGGAGGTACACAAACTGTGGGATTATAAACTCTCCAACTCTCACTGATACCATAAGAAGCTCAGTACTTTTCTCTGTATAAACTTCTAACTGGAATTCTCTTTTATTCTCCATTTTTTACTTCAACCAGAATTCCGGACTAGCCTTATTTGATGGACCCTGGCACAGATTCTCTTTGAATATAAAGGCCATCTACTGAGTGCTCCCGCCACCTCTAGATAGCAGCCATTCTGCACCAGCACAGCTACACAGCACAGTGTTTTAGGAGGTGAAGTAAAGAGTACTTAGTCCAATTGAAACCATAAATGTGTGAATTTTGGCTAGGAAAAATGTTATGGTTTAAATTGCAGCTTGGCCTGGACGCTAGGAATAATACCTTTATTAGATAGTGAGAAATACTTTGGGATCTTTTGCAAATGTGGGAGTGCTGAGTGGCCAGTGCAAAAGATGGCATCTCATGAAGGAAAGCGCCTCCTAACATCATGCTGGTATATGAGATGGTCAGTCTTTCCTCACAGTCGAAATCTCTAAGAACAAGTCTTGCAGCACCTGAGTTTTCCTCGTCCTCCCTTCTAAGTATTAATGAGGTCTGGACTTGCTTAGCTTAGAAGATCCAGGACATTCAGAGCTCAAGATGATATGACTAAATGCCTTCTAGACAGATATAACAGGTATAGCTGTGTCATTTAATTCACTTAGGAAAGGTTGGCTCCTTGTAAGATTTGCCTTGGAGCCAGGCCTTGCTTTTACCCAATGTTAAAAGTTGAATTTATCAAGATACAAGAAGGCCAAATGAACTGCCTAAGGTCACATCAGGTGATTTAACTTAAACTAGAACTCAGAATTCTCTGGGGAACCAACTTCTCTCACTCTAAATCAGAAAGAGTAAGAACAGACAGCTCGGAAATGGAACAACACTAGGCCAGCTGAACTTCGCAACACTACTTAAATGAACACAGCTGCCAATGCATTATGAAGTATTAAACTTGTATTGTACTAATGCTCTTACCCGTTCCTATCATATCTGTCAGCTTCTGTCATTTTCATTTGAATCTTATACTTGGCAAATGCACAATAACCACGAACTTTTCACTTTTTATAACAAAAGTTAGACTTGATTTATTTATGAAAAGCACATTTAAGCAGTTCACAAAGTAGAGCAGTGACAAGAGTGTATTTATTTGGATTTAATAAAGGACCTTCCACAACCCTAGGTGCTGAACAAATAACACACATTCGGGGATAATAAGTCTCAATGACAAGTACAAGGGGCCTGATTTCAATACTAAGTATTGGTGTAAATCAGGAGTAACCCCACTGAAGCCAATGGAGTTATGCTAGTGCAACCTGGAGGTGAGAAGGAAAAATAGCTCAAGAATTCTACCTGCCAATATAATAATATTATTATAAGTTTTGTTAACTAACACAGTAAGTAATACAGTAAGTCCATAAGTATAATGTTATAATAAACCTATAGCATCAGACATATGTAATAATTAAAAGCCCACTATAAAAACGAGACTTCCCAACAAACCACCCCTAAATGCCTCATCCACTCCTCCTGGAAAATGTCTGGTAAAAAAAGAAAAGATACATCATGAGTGTGCGCTAAGAGATTTTAATTAAAAAAAAAATCGTTTAGGACCAAGAAGGGAAGCACGTTCTGGAATCAAAGAGCCAAAAATGAGAGGAAAAAAAAGTCTAACAGCAGCTGCTTTTTGCAACATCAGCTGGCAGTAAGCTTGATAATGTCCAGCGACTGAAACTGTCATTGTCTAACCCCGGAAGACAGGCTATCACTCGTGTGTAGTCTCATGTATGGAACTTGTGGATAAAATACAGGTCTTTGTAAATAAAAATCACCATATGTAGATCCATCCCCAAACTAGATTGGAAGCCAGTGGAGCGTAATGTGGGCTCTGCAGGAAGCACCACTTAATAAATGAGCAGGCAATTTCTGCACTATATTTGAGTCACCTTCAAGCGTAGACCTGTTACTGTAGTCTAAATCACTAGTGGATACTTGTAGCCAGGTTCACAAAGGAAGCACTGCATTCTTCTCACCTGGTGCAAATGAGAAGCAGTGATCCTAGCCACTGCTACAACTGCGGTACTTAACATGAGCCCAAGATTGTAAACCTGAGCAATTAAGAGGGATAGATATAGCCTCTGCTATTCCTTCCTCTGCATTTCCTAATCCGTAAGCATCAACTCATCTTCTCTAGGCTGAGTTCCAGCCAGCAAGACCTCATGAAGGCCCCAAGCAATTTCAGATACTTTGTAAGTCACTTAACTATAACTAGATGAGACAAAATGGAAATAGAGATGGAGACAGTCCGTTTAAAAAAAAAAATCAATAAAATTTTCACCAAAAAATCAATTTTTGACCAAAAACGTCATGAAAAGTTTAAAATTTTCATTAGAAATTTTTGAATTTTTTGACTGACTCTAAATATAGAGCTGGTGTTATCAGTGTATTGGAGGGAACTCTGCCCATATCTACTTATTAACAGTCATCAGACTCATTTATATATATATACATATATACACACACACACACACACACATACACACACTCTGAACAGAAGGGGTGCCAGGTGAGAACTCTTTGCTACCCTGCCTGAATGTCCTCAGGACAGTTGAGTAATCTCCTGGAATTAACATCTAGGATCTCCACTGTTTCATTGCAAATAAGGGATGCAAAAGGCAGGCAGAGTTGAAGGAAAGAGACCTTTACTGAGCACACTGAAAGGTCAGTTTAACATGCTGAGGCTCTAGAGAGTGTGATAGCAGCCTGGCCACATCTTGCACTTCCTGGCCCTTGGATCACATTAAATTTGGTGCTTCCTGAAACTGGGACCCTTTTTCTCTACTTCCACTCATCGCACTACAGTCACCAAAACCTCATGATCAGCTGTATCTAAGATAGCTAAAGTAATCAGCAAGGACACCTGATTTTCTTCCATCAGCAAGGGAAAACCATCAACTATTACAACCAGCACAGTTTCTTGCCCTACCCAGACCTAACTGTAGTGTTTTCCCTCTCCCTGACATGGCACTGCTATCCAAGACTGGAGAAGAGGTGAGCAGCCCAGCAGAGGATGCTGGGTGTTCAGCCTCCTAACAGTGTGGTGCCCATGAATGAATGAAGAACACAGACCCTAACCCTGTGATCGTTGAGGAATCTGTATATTTGATGAGCTAGCACCCAACTCCTTTAGATGTCTGACTGCTCCCCCATGGTTGCCTGGCATGCTTGGTCCCCACACAGACATTTGCCCCTGTGCCACAGCAGAACACAACCAACCCAGGCTATGGAGGGAGGTGGGGTATAAACTAGAATCAGAAATTTAGGCTGCAAGGAACTTCTAATGGACTTTGCACTACAAAATCATCTAATTAATGAGGATTCCAGGCCTCCCTGATACTCCTTCCCTCTGGTTTCACCTGCTTCCCCAGACTCCTTGAGCTCCAGATGGCTGCTGGGGCTGCCAGAACCTTGGGGCTAGGAGGGGATTCATTCTGTGTTGGTTCTATTCCCGTTCCCTCACCTTTAGAATATCAGCGTGTGATTATAGTCTCCTATTTGCCACAGAAGGTGGCGGGAGAGGAAAGGGGCAGAATTGTCACTTAGTGCTCTTTATCTTCTAAGATAAAGTCAAAAAGATATGAACTTGCCTTGGCATCCTTTATTTATTTATTTAAAAGCACTTACCCATCTGTACTTCAGCTACATTGTTATTCCCACCAGAATGCTGTGAAACCTTTCAAATTAAATATTGAAAGTGCAAATCTGGTATTTTTATATTTTGAGTTTTGAAACCTTTATTTAGGTTCCACCTTTTATTGAACGTCAGGGTTCTCTTGTCGTCTCTAATGACATTATATTGCATCAAAATAAAGCAGATTTTTTTTCCTGGGGAGCTGCATTATTTCTCATGACTTGATAATGTTAAATTCTGAGTCCTTTTACTGCTGATTAAACCTCTAAAGACTACAGCAAAATTTCCGCTTCACTGCTAGAAAAGAAGAAAACCGGCACAGTTTGTACCAAAGAGATCACTTGAAGAATGTTCGTAAGGTTACTGCATTTATGAATAAAGCAAAGCATTATCATTTTTAATAGGAATTAAACAGCTAGAGGGAGAAGTAGGGCAATGCTGTGATCAGTGCAAGGGAAAACAATCTAACAATTTTAATTAACTGTATTTTAATAGCTTTAGTTATAATTGAATAATTTAAATACCAAGGGAAACAGTTAAATCTCCTAAAAGCCTGCTTTTTATTTACATATTAAATACAGTTCACGGTGAAGAAATGACAGTGTGAGGGCTGGAAAGAAGAGGGGCAAAAAAAAAGCCCTTGTTCATTTCTGTAGCAGCTGGACTAACAGGAAGTATTTATGGGATCTTAGCTACTACTCTGCAAGAGCTTGAGAGCAAATCCTAATGAGTTTTCCACCTCCTTCCACTACAGAAATATTACACAATCTCTGGTGTTTTTGCCCTTTGACTATCATAGCCATAAAAACACAAAGGAAGAACAATGTGAAGCAAGGATTATCTAATCCAGTTTTTTTACATATGCACCAGAGAAGGGGATCACCACAGGAGAGAACTATGGAACAATGCAAAGGTTTGTTTGGATGGATTATAAAACAACAATCACATCGTACCATGTGTAAAACGGTGCTTTTTTCATGTCAGCTACAGAGATGGTTCATTTATGCGAGTGACACTGTGGAGGACAGATGTAGTACAGAGTTAATCTACAAACCCTAGGCGCGAGTCTCTTCTCACACTAGTTTTACGCCATCTTAATTCATTGAGTTCAATGGACTTTCACTAGTCTAAATTGGAAGACAATGAGATCATCTCTCTCTCTTGTTAACCAACCCATGCATGTTGTGGTGTCTGAGACCAACGCAGAGACAAACAATAAATGTTCATTTCTATTTAGAGTCGCCACAAAAACCAATGTGTGCAAATTATATATAAAATTATATATACAAATTTTAAAACTATGGAATTACTTGTAGATATGAGCCAAAACTTCAGGTCCAAACACCTTCAGATTTAGAGCCAGATTGCAATGCCTTTACTCAGATTTAGTGTTGTCTTACTCCATGAGTAGTACAGTGGGATTTCACACAGAAAGTAAGGTACTCCTTGACATAAACCCATAGTAGGTTGGTTCAGAGGCAACTATTTTGAAGGCAAGCAACACAAAAAGGTCAGAGGGAGGAGGCAACATAAAAACAAGATGATCCCTCTGCTGTGGGTTGACATTTTACAAAATTTTAACTTTTTAAAACCCAGCCCTTCTGGCTTTACCCAGATGTCTCACGCTTGAGGTGTTCAATCCTCTGTAACCACCCAGGTTAACAATCCCCTCCATCTGGACTTCCTTTCCCCTCCCCCCCACAGACCTTTGTGTTGCTGTTATGCACTGAAGGGAAACAGAGAGCTTCAGTTCCCATTGCTGTTTTTGAGCTCCATATCCTGCTGAGGGCAAGCAACAGCCTTCTCCCATAGCTGCCCTATCCTATGTCCTTGAATACCTCCTAAAACTAATAATAGCCTGGTTGTGGCAGGAAGTTCAGTTCAGCACTCAAATGTTCCGATTCTTGAGACTGCACAACTGTGCTGGAAATCTTATGAGAAAGGAGATACTAGACTCCCTTGTTTCACAAGTTTTTCAGGCATGGATGTGCAGGAAATAATGTATTACAACATAGAGTTCCCCTACTCCTTACAAGATTACACAGAACCTTTGAGCCTCCTACTGCATGGAACGGAGCCTGATTTAATGTACACCTATTCCTTGGTGACAGCAAGGTGCAAAAACATTACTCTAAACCACATTAAAATTCATTTGGTTTCCATACAAACTTGAAACTGCAATCAGGTTCATTGAAAGGTTTGTTAATGGTCACAAAACTTTCAAGAGACACGCCCCCCCCCCCCCCCGAACCAAGTCTTGACACAGTCTCTTGCATCAAAATCATGTGAAATTTAGAGTTTTTCATGGTTTCAGCACGAGATAAGTTGACACTTAGCAGTTGTACTTTGGAGATTTGAGGCTTGTTGATACTGGAAATTCAAAACCAAAGCTGGGATTATGAAACCAAGGAAAATGTTCCCATGAACCCCTTCAAAGTGAAACTGCTGAATTTTGTCCTGCTTTAGTCACACATCAACTACCATTTCTGCTTCAAATTTAACATGAATCTACGAGAGCATCCCCCACTCTGCACCCGGCTTTTTGCACCATCTCATGAAAATTCTTGAAATTAACAAACAAGTTAATGAGGAATTTAAAGTCTTGTGACTCTCTCCATTTCCCTCCAGTGAGTGGCAGTGGGTATCAAACAATAGTCTTATTAGGGAACTGGCATAATCTTGGATGACACATCTGGTAGGTGTGGGTGGCATTCATTATAATATGCTTTACAACAATTGATATGCTGAAGTCCTGACATAAAATATGCTTATGTTCATTATCCGTCATTTACTCTCTGCCAGTTCAAATGCACATCATCTAAAGAATGGCTTCAATCCATCCTGACATCTGAGTTACAGTGAAGAGTGATGCCAGATTTTGGATGTTAATGTGAAAGTGTATGTGTAAAAATGGCAAACTGAAATAATCATATGCTATATAGATTGAATGGTGGGAAAAGTCTCTGGCACATGGCACACCGAAGAGATGGCTAAAGGAATACAAGAATTATCCAGTCAGTCATAGACAGTACAGGGTCTAAACCTTCAAGAGAAACAGGTCAGGAGAACCAAGGGTAAGAAACATGAACAGCAATGGGAATATCCAGGGCCTAGCTGGAGATCAGTTAACAAAGGTCATTCTTCATCCATCTACCAATGGGAGCAAAGAACAAAAATAGAGTGACAAGAGCTAATTGGCTTCATTATCAGATTGTCCACCATGTACGCAGCAGACTTCATGCAGGCTCTACATCTCTCCTCCCTGAAGCTTGTCAGTAACTTGGAAAGGATAAGCATGGGCAGTGTTTGTAGATCTGTAGACACCATTAGCATGGAAAGTTGGACATGCTGAAAATAAGTCGATGATTCTTTTTGACATGAGCCTCAGAGGAATGAACGAATGTTTACAGTATGACTCTTTCATTGGGGAAAAATATTCTATATATGATCTAAGCTGTATGACAGATGTCAAAGAGATTGATGTGTGGGTTAGGAAGCTCTTTTAATGACATGCTTGCAGCAGCTGGAAACAACTTGTCAGATTAATGGCAACCATCTTTTCTGCAGGCCAGCAGAGGGAAATGGAAGGCAGAGCTCTGCTTTGGAAAAAAGGGAGTGAGACTTCCCTAACCACAAGCAAACATCAGGAAAAAAATGTACTCAGTGCAAGTTCTATTCTTTCCTGAGTTCTGACTGGGTGTAGCTATTTGTGTGCACGTGGTATGTATTCATCTGCAACACCAACATTATTCTGACTGTGAGAAATAAGGATATTTTCTTCTCCAGTGACTGTATTTGCTTCACAGTGCCCCGTATGAAAGAGGGAAGTAGTATTATCTCCATTGGGTATTAACTCCACAGATAGGGAATTGAGGCACAGAGAGACTAAGTGACTTGCCCAAGTCACACAGGAAGTCTACAGCAGAGCTAGCAGTTGAGTTCCTGAGTTCCATCCCAATCCCCTGACCACAAGACCTTCCATCTTCCTTGGGAGTGAGAAGGACATGTGTGTTGGGTAACTGAACGTGTATATTTCCTCCAGTTTAAATACCTCAGTTAATAATGGGGGAGACAAGAAAGTGGAGTAATATAGACTCATAGGACTGGAAGGGAACTCAAGAGGTCATCTAGCCCAATCCCCTGCACTCATGGCAGGACTAAGTATTATCTAAACCACCCCTGACAGATGTTTGTTTAACCTGCTCTTAAAAATCTCCAATGTCGGAGATTCCGCAACCTCCCTAGGCAATTTATTCCAGCGCTTAACCACCCTGACAGTTAGGATGTTTTTCCTAACGTTCAATCTAAACCACCCTTGCTGCAATTTAAGCCCATTGCTTCTTGTCCTATCCTCAGTGGTTAACCTGAACAATTTACCTCCCTCCACCTTATAACAACCTTTTATGTAGTTGAAAACTGTTATGTCCCCGCTCAGTCTTCTCTTCTCCAGACTAAACAAACCCAATTTTTTCAATCTTCCCTCATAGGTCAAGTTTTCTAGACCTTTAATTATTTTTGTTGCTCTTCTCTGGACTTTCTCCAATTTGTCCACATCTTTCCTGAAATGTGGTTCCCAGAACTGAACACAATACTCCAGTTGAGGTCTAATCAGTGTGGAGCATTGGAATATTGTTAATGTGTTCTTTCTCATTTTTTGATGTGAGATGTTCAGGGAAAACCCAGGTGCTCTGGGATATGATGTTAAGTAAATGGTGTTCTTTGAGTCAATACTGAAGCAATGTCACATCATGTTAAGAATGCTGTGTGGCTTGGGGCTGCTGTCTTTCAGATAACATGGAAATGCTGCGGTCTTCCTCAACACTTGACATCAGGATACTTTTTATGAAGAGTCAAGACACCATGGTATGCAGGCCAAATTCCAGTATGTTGAATTCTATTCTACCTACCCAAATCCCTCCATAGTCACAACTGGATTTGATATTCTACTTGGTTTCCTTTCCTAATTGGTAGTTTAAGGCTGCTATGCATTGTTAAACAAGTGGCTGCACTTTTACTATGTATGCCTATAGTAAAACACTTTGGAATCCTTGGAGATGGAGGTGGCTTTATAAATGTAAATTTTTTTTTAAAATAAAACTAATCATGATTATTGCAGAGCCCACTGCAATTCCAAGTGACCAGTCTCCCTCTTTAGATCCCTCACAAAATATGTACTGAATTTTGCATTCTATTTATGAAAGCTGTTAATGATCTGGTGCTTTAATCCCTCTGTCTCAACAATTATTCTTTATATTTTGCATGACAGAGGTTCCAACTGAGACCCAGGCCCCATTGCATTAGGTTCCATACAGACACATAGAAAAGAACAGCCAGTGCTGGATTAAAAAACTTTGGGTCCCAATGCACTATGGCAATTGGGGAGCCCCCCCTTCAATGTCCCCAGGGGGCTGGGAGTCCCAAAGGAGGCAATTGGGTCCTGCCCTTAGTGGGGCTGCTGGAGTACAAGTCCATCCTCCACTCACCCCAGAGCAGTTCTGGTCCCGTGAGCTGGCCCAGCTCTTCGCTCCAGCCTGTTGGCTCTCACCACAGCATGTAGGCAAGTCTCCCCTCCCATTAGACCCCCACCCCTTTCCAGAGCCTAGGTTGTTTTTGTTTGTGTGTGTGGTTTTTCCCACCCAAGCCTCAGCAGTAATGCCTCCTTCCCCACCCCCACCCGTGCACGTGAATCAAGTGCACATTTTTTAATCTAAGTCTGAAGACAGCCCCTTCTCCAAAGGCAAACAAAAAGACAAGAGAGGAAACAGCGGCACAGGGAACTGAAAGGACTTGTCCAAGCTCACATGGCAGACTAGTGCCTCAAGTGACAGAACTCAGATCTCTTTACTATCTCAGTTCACTGCTGCATCCATTAGACCATGAATATAAAACTCTACAATTAGTGAATTGCTGGTGCATAAATTACAGACCTCTCTGATCAACTTTAGATCATTGTTACCTCCCTATTCTAACAGTTATTTTTGTAAATAAACATGTAATTTTTCATTTTTTTTCCTAACAAAAAGGAAACTAATTTTTTACTCCTGAATTCTTTCATGCATTTCTCAAACATTGGGTGTATACAATAAAAATGTCAATTTTTGCTTGAGAAAAGTGGAGATGATGAACAAAAATTCTACATTTAATGACAGGTTTCAGAGTAGCAGCCGTGTTAGTCTGTATTCGCAAAAAGAAAAGCAGTACTTGTGGCACCTTAGAGACTAGCAAATTTATTTGAGCTCAAATAAATTTGTTAGTCTCTAAGGTGCCACAAGTACTCCTTTTCTTTTTACATTTAATGAGTTACTATCACCCCTACGTTTTTAACAGCTTGCCTGTGTGTCTAGTTGAATGCTCCTTTTAGTGGCGGTATCTGTCCCTCTGGTGAACCCCAGTTCATGGCTATGAAAAATATGCCCTTCAAAGCTCATCATATCTTTTCTTTAATGAGGAAAAACATGCACTAAAGATTTGACAGGAAGGGACTACAAAATATTTAATGAATCAAGCCAAACTTGACTAAATGCTGATGTCAGCAATAGACTAAAATAAATCTTCTGGAAATTAAAACCTACTTTCGTACTTAGCTTTGAGGCTTTTATTATAATTTGCTGTTGTCATTTCTGTGTAATGAAAATTTCTTTTGGGGCAAAAAAACATTCCCTAATTACAAGTTTACGTAACATATTTGCCATTAGACAACAATAATGTAATATGATTGTGTTCTGCTCTTATTATTTAAGAAATGGAACATTCCCTCAAAGTGGCTAACTGTTGCTCTGTGGTTAATATTCTCTTGCCTTCAGGCAAAATATGTCAATCTGAACTAGCAGGAAGGGGAAGGAGGGTCTTGTGGGTAAGGCAAACTGGGACAATGGAGATCTGGGTTCTATTCCCAGCTGTGTCACAGACTTCTTATGTGACCTTGAGCAAGTTACTTAGCCTTGCTATACTTCACAGCAACATCTGGAAAATGAAGGATAATACTATGCTGTGTCATTGATGATGATATACGCACTCATGTATGTGATGGACTCAGATAGTACGGTGATGAGCATGAAAGAAGAGACGAAACATAATACCCTGCATGATTATACAAGCAAGTAGATTTCTAGTAAATCAGCAATACTAGTGTATAAAGCCGGTCAAACTATTTATTGCAAAAATATATATATTTCATGTAATTCAGCCCTTTTCTTCCATTTGTGGGTAGCCTGCAAACATAGAGTTTTACTAACTTCATTATGACAGCACAAGCGTTTTCCTAGCATATAAATGTCTATACTCAACGGGGTGAAGGCAGATTTGCGAGGCAGTATAAAGTCTGCACTGCTGCTATTGTAGCTTGTCTCTGGATAAGTAAAACAGATCTATTTCTGAGCCTCTTAGTCCCATCCTTTTCATAGGTACTAAATTCACTTCAAATATTTTGTTACCAGTGATATCTAGTGGAAAAACCAAGAAGGATTCCCATCGGATCTAAAGTCCATTGAAGTCAGTGGAAAAACTCCCATTTTGATCAAGCCCTAAAAGATCATGCATAACACAGGGAAGAGCTTTCATTCATATGCTTGCTTTTACTTCTTAACCACATACAGAGAAAAATAATTAATGGAAGCTGTGTTATGTGGGGTAATAGACTGGGATGAGGGGGAGATGAGGGTTTGATCTGCAGTGTTTAGCATTATAATGATTTGATGGGCTTGTACTATGTTATTTATTTTAATCTTTCAGTTAAATCTGGTAAATTTAATTTATGGGAAATGCCTAGCGTGTTAGATACTATAAAATCAAAATTAAATAGTTAACTTGAAACTGGAACAATAAGTCTGAGAACAGAGCCTCAAAAAGAGCCACAAAAATGATTTGAAGGCTGGGGACAATGCCTTACAGTGAGAGATTTAAAGAGCCCAGCAGTGCATTAATTTGTAATGGAAGAGGTGCTTAAGCAATTTTTTTTTATTTTTGTAACTCATGCAGCAAGCCCAGAGGTGCCAGGGCTATGTACTGCCAAGCCTAGAGGTGTCGGGGCTCAGCCCTGGCACAAATTAAACACAGGAGCTCAGTCTGTTTTGCTTATCAAAAAGATTGAGAGTTAACTTGATTACAATGTATAAATACCTTCACAGGGAGAAAATACCAGATATTAAAGGGCCTTTTAATTTAGTGGGGAAAGTCCTAACAAGAACCAATGGCTGAAAGCTGAAGCCAGACAAATTCAAGTTAGAAATAAGGCCTACTATTTTTAAAAAACAATGAGTGTGATTATCCATTGGAACTAACTACCAGGAGAAGTGGTCGATTCTCCGCCTCTCAGAGTCTTAAGATCAAGACCGGGTGCTTTTCTGGGAGGCATGCTTTAGCCAAACACAAGTTATTGGGCTCAACTGGAATTTAATGGCCTGTATCATATGGGATTTCAGACTAGTTGCTCTAATAGTCCCTTCTGGTGTTAAACTCTGTGAACCCCTAGGAACTGAAAACTTCTGTTCATATCAAGTTCAGCACAAAGCTTTAATGAACTGCGCCCTGATCCTGACAACTGCACGGCAGACCTCTGAATTCAGTGGGGTTCTCAGGATGTGCAGGAGTCTGTCCCCATGGGTCTCAGTGTAAAATCAGGGCCTTAAGCTGCTTTGGTTGGTTCTTTTCTCCCTGTCCCCTCCCCCCCCTCCCCCCTGCATGTTGTACACAGATTCCATGCTGTTCTGATTGCAGAGGTAATCTTAAATAGAAGATGAGTTGCTGATGCAATCAGTACCGCAGATAATGTTTGAGTTTCTTTATGATGACCACAAGGCAGAGCTTGAAGACAATGTAATGGAATTCATTAAATAATATAAGATGACAGAGTGGGGGGTATCATCGTGAGGCAATTACACCCTACGGTTCTTATGAGACACGAGGCACAGCCAAGTGCCTCTCTGATCCCTAGGGGCATGATTATTTTATAACCACCACACACAAACCCTGGAGCTGCTGTTTGCCTTGTAAAAAAACAAAACAAAACAAAAAAAACCCTTCATTGTTGTTTGTGAAGGTGGGGGATATGTCATTGCTTACCAGTTAAAAGTACAAAGGTGGCAGTTTAAACTGTTAAGTGGCAGTTTTGGCTGGCCTGTGTCATTTAATGTGAATCAGTCCAGTCAAGCATGCCAACTACATGCCCCACGTGGTTCTATGTAAGAAACAGATGTATCATTGCAACAGACAGTTGACTAGCCCATGAGATGTGGGCTTAGTCAGAGATTCTGGGACTAGGTTCCAAGACTTTGCAGAGCACTTTGGATAAAAGGTCTCCCCCCTATAGAAACACATGCAAGTCATTCTTATGTAATGCAAATATTAAGAACTTAAAGGCATGAAAGGATTGGGGCTGTACAGTATTTAGAGATTTCAAAGTAGCAGCTGTGTTAGTCTGTATCCGCAAAAAGAAAAGGAGGACTTGTGGCACCTTAGAGACTAACAAATTTATTTGAGCATAAGCTTTCATGAGCTACAGCTTCACTCACGAAAGCTTATGCTCAAACAAATTTGTTAGTCTCTAAGGTGCCACAAGTACTCCTTTTCTTTTTACAGTATTTAGAGTCTCCTGAAAATCACCATGAGCAAGAATGACAAAATGTTGTCCTGCTGTGTGCCTTTTTATCAAAATAGCCTGTTCTCTGCATATATCACATTAACCCTAGTGTTTTATATAACTCAGTGGACATTGACATGAGCAAGCATTAGCTAGCTAGTCACAGACAATCCCAAATGTTAGCTGTCACACCAAACACTTATCTGTGGCTGTGAAGTCTGAATCTCCTTGCTGAAGAAGAAGAAATTTTCCCACACATACATTTTTGCATCCCTTTTTGGTTTTCAGAACTTTCCTTGCACTTTTGACTACTTGTCAAAGACAGCTGTAGAAAGTATTTTGTCACTTGCTGTTTTCCTCTCTGATCCTGCCATTTAATCACTAGGGTGGATTTGCTGTGTCAGTCATTTACATAACAAGAGACAATGAGGCCATAATTGCAAGGCTATTCTGTCCGCATTATATGGGGTCAAGCAGCAGGGCATTCTGAGTCATGGTAGAAGAAGATAGAATTTTCACTCAGATACTTTGAAGAACGACATCAACTAGCCAAATAAACTGGTTTTTGCATGGATGGTCTCTTTGGCCTAGTATGAAAAGCTTGCTTTTAATTATGGAGGAGATGTGCCTCTTGCTTCTATTAAAATAATGCAGTGACGGACAGAACGACAATCTGAAGAAAGAACAATTACACAAATGAACACTAGTGCTTGAGGGTTTCCTTCTTGGCTGTAGCATATAGTTGCCCATTATTTCTTATAAAGTAATTATTTAAACTCATATACTAATTATAAAACTATTATAATCTCTAACAAACAACCTCATACTTTCAGAACCACAGTTATAGGACTGTCCATTTCTAAGAGCTGTGCTTCAGCTACAGCTGCCCGCTCTATTCACTCAGGCTGCCTGCTATAGACCCTGGAGAGTCAAGTAGTACCAGAGAGCAAATGAACTAACAGTGATACCTTCTAATGGTGTTTTTCAAAATGCCCTTGATCAAATCACGACGAAGGATGCAGTGACTTTACTGCTGGAGTCTGTTACAGGCTTTAAAACCTCTATCTGAAGCAATAGCTTGAAATCTGCTTTCAATTCATCAGGTGGATTTTATCTCTTCAAATGACTCCAGTTTCCCCTCTCCCTTCCAACTGCGTCTTAGATAACTTCTTCCCCCTAATGGAATGTTGCATAATAGCACAGCAGAATTTCCTTTGATGCAATGTTTTAGAGTGTTCTGATTGACATCACTTATGCAGGTGGGAGAGGAACTGTCCCTTTTCCTTCTGGGAAGGATCACACTTTATGTATTCTTCCACCTTCTATCTAGCCATGTATGCCACAGTCAGATTTGAGGCTAACACCCTTGTTTTTAAAAGGACAATTGAACGGGTGAACTGAGCACTGTAAAACATTGTAGAAGCACCCAGAAGACTTCCTCCAACCGGGGTTTAAACTAAGAGCTCAACAAAAGATTATGCCACTTAGTGTCAGAGTCATGGTCAAACATACAATCAAATCTGCTTATGATAAGGATTTTAAATGAGTTTCTAAGAAGTCTTTGTGCAGTTAAAGCATGATCCCAGCAAAAAGAGAGATTCTTAGCCCCTGTTCTCTCTACTTTCCTTACAAAGCATCTAACCCCTAATATAAGACAATCCAGTTCTCAGGAGCACCTCCCTGTTATACAGTGCTGGGGAATTACTTAACTCTTGACAGCTGGGCCAGCCCAGCTATACTGACCATATCTGTACTTAGGGCATGCGGCTGTGGTCTTTCATTTCAGTGAGTGAAGTAACTCTTTCCCTGGCCAGAGCTTATATACTCCATCTGACACAGTAATAAAATAAGATCACAGCACAGACATCTCAAAAGACTTAATGCTCATCTTGAATAAGTTATTTGTAAAGCTTACCCAAAGCTTGACAGAATTTCTGCAGTTTTCAATCCTGGGCTGGAAATCCCTGGAAGAATTCCTCCATGACATTTCACAAACTTTTGGAAGGTTTGATACATTTTTCTTTGTTTTCAATTGATATGCAGATACAAATCAATTGAAACATAGCCACTTCTGTCTGTAGTGAAACACAGCAGACATTTTATGCCAGTAACTCCACACTACCATTTTTGGAGGAAGAAGGAAAAAATAAAATAAAACAAAACAAAGCCAACTCTTGAAACTGCAGGGGGATCTTCTCTGGAATGATTTTGTCCTCGATATTGAGGCTAAATTGCAACCTGGGCCAAACTTTGCATGGGGATGGGTACACATTGGGACAGAATCTGACCTCTTTACTGTTATGACATGTGATCTCCAGTGATCACCAGTGGTTTGGGATTTCATCCAGTATATGATGACCAAGATTTTTAAAAGTGACTAGTCATTTTGGAAGCCTCCTAGTTCAGGAACCCAACTTTAGACACCTTAATGGGATCTGTTTTTCAGAAAGTGCTCAGCATGTGCCCTCTGCAAATTAGGCCCTGTAAGGTGCCTAATGTTTAGAATGTGTTGTCTTTCAATTGCCTGGGTTGGCTCCTCCCTCTTGCATTATAATTAGCTCAAAGGGACTACTTGTGTGAGTAAAGTGACTCAGGTGCACAAATGTTTACATGATCAGATCCTAAGATAATAAGGAAAAATACACAAACACCTTTATTCCACCACACTGTAGGCTAACCATTGCTGAGTAACCATGCTGTCATGTTGATATCACACTATTCTTCCCTGTCGTCAAATGGTTCTGGACCAAAGCAACACATCCAATAGCCTACACATTCAACAGTAGAAACCAACTGGTCTCTATTGAAAATAGAGGAGTCTAATGGCGTCAACTAGAATTCCCACTCGGGTAGGTATGAGCAAACTGGACTGGCTATAATGGGAACAGATCAGAACCTTCACCCATCTAGAGCATTCTGAATATTGAGAAGCTGGAGATGTGAGGAATGCAAACTGTCCTCACTGCAGCCCTGCAAAGATAGCCGGAAAAACAATGCAGCCAGAGTTATATTACCTTTTTGTAGACCCTGTCTTCCACGGGATAGTGGCAGCTGGTGGAGGAGCCACCAAGGACCATAGCAAATTCAGAGGCAGAGGGCCTCTTAATGGATAGCTCTGTCCTCCCAGGGATCCCTGGGGCTCCACCAGGTTTCGAAGTTGGCCTGTGAGGGGAACAAACTCTGCCCTATCCTTGACATAACGATATAGAGACCAACTCTGTGTGGGAACACTACTCAGATTTCTATCCCCAGAGCCCTTGCCCACAAGTTTTTCCCTGAAAGGGGATGATCTAGATTGATGTTAGCACACGGAAGTGTTTATCACATGAGATGTGTTGAAATGATGAGTTTCACTACACTGCAAAAAACCCAAGCTTCTGAAAAGACAGAAATATGTTTAATAAATACTTGCCACATGGAGAGCTCCCTTCACCTCAGGATCCAAAAGTGCTTTACAGATGTTAATTAGCCCTCTCAGAAATCTTTTGACAATTGGGCAAGGTATGTAGGCGAGTTCGGCTGGGGCTCGTCCCTCTCCGGGGCGGCGGGGAACCAGACTGCCTCGCTACGTCTGTCAGGCGTGTTGGGGAACTAGCCTGGCTGCGGGGCCAACAGTCAGTAGCTCGGGCCCTCAGGCAGGAGCTGAGCCAAGGAGTCCAATAACAAGTCCCAGGCTCTGGGTCAGGGTGGGCACCAAACAGTCTGTAGCTCAGGCCCTCAGGCAGGCGCTGAGCAAAAGAGTTCAATAGCGAAGCCAGGGCTCCTGGCTCCGAGCAGCCTGGGAGAGGGGGAGACTGTCACCTGTGAGATGGGTGGCAGGGGGGACACAGGCCAACCCACTCCACTGCGTCCCAGGCCGGGGCCCTAGCAGCTGCAGAAGACTCGCTGCTCTGTCAGTGGAGTTCCTGGCTG
The DNA here is from genome assembly GCF_965152275.1 of Natator depressus. NCBI lineage: Eukaryota > Metazoa > Chordata > Testudines > Cheloniidae > Natator > Natator depressus. Next base: position 65,370,864 of record NC_134240.1, on the reverse strand, counting down.
CAACACACTGACATTGGCTCTGGCAGTGTTGCAGCCTCACTAGGGTCAGCTGCCCCCAGGCTACTTCCTATCTCCCCCTTCAGAGGTACCTGGGTCCGGCCGGCGTCCTCTAAGGGGTCACACACCATGGGCTCCTCGGGGTAACTGGCGCTCGGTTGGCTTGCCGGCTTCTCGGGGTAACTGGCGAACGGCAAGCTTGGCAGCGTCTCTGGGCTTGGGCTGGCGTCAGGCATTGGCTGGTCTGGCCAGTCCTCGGGTCGGCTGCCGTTCACCTTGGTCTCCCGGCTGGGAGCTCCGCCACATGCATCTGGCTTCTCCGGTTGCTGTGTTTCAACTGAGCTCTGGGGTCGGGCTTTTATACTTCCAGTCCTGCGCCTTGACCTCTGAGGGGTGGGGGCAGGGTTTGCTGGCTCCACCCACTTTGGCGTCCAGAGAGGCTCGTCCCTCTCTGGGGCGGCGGGGAACCAGACCACCTCGCTACACCCCACTCCCCGGTTAAGTCTGGCTCCTGCTCGTCGGGTCCAGACTCTTCCATACCGCCCAAGCAGGATAGGAAGTCAGCATTAGCATGGTCCTTGCCGGCCCTGTGGCAAACTGTAAAGGCGTAGGGCTGTAGCACCAGGTACCAATGCTGTATCCTCATATTATTGTCTTTCATTCTATTCAGACACTGGAGCAGGGCGTGGTCAGTGATTAAGGTGAACGGGGCCCCAAGAAGGTAGTTACGTAGGGCTTCAGAAGCCCATTTCACTGCAAGGGCCTCCTTCTCCAGCACCGCGTAGTTCTTCTCCCGCGGAAACAATTTTCGGCTCATATATAAGACTGGATGGTCTTCCCCATCTATTTCTTGGGACAGAATGGTGCCCAGTCCTACCTCCCAGGCATCTGTTTGGAGGATGAAGTCTCAGTTGAAATTTGGGCTGTAGAGGACCGGTTCATGGGAGAGACTTGTTCTGAGTTTCCGAAAGGCATCTTCGCATTCCTGGTCCAAACCACATGTCGAGGGCTGTCTTTGGTTAACAGGCAGGTCAAAGGGGTGGCGTTAGATGCAAAATGAGGAATGAAGTGACGATAATAGCTGGCAGGCCACCAGGGTCTAGACCGTTCCCATGTGGGGCTTCACTTGTCCGTTCCCTATGGAGTAGCCCAGATAAGTAGTCTCTCGCCACCCAATGCAGCATTTTTTTGGGTGGGATGTCAACCCAGCAGCCCGTAGAGATCTCAGGATGGCAGCCACCCATACCAAATGATCCTCCCAATGGCGGCTGTAGATGACCACATCGTCCAGGTAGGCAGCTGCATAATCTCGATGGGGTTGGAGGACACGGTCCATCAGCTGCTGAAACGTGGCTAGGGCCCCATGGAGGCGGAAGGGCATCTGGGTGAATTGGTACAGATCTGTTGGGGTGGCAAATGCGGTCTTCTCCCTTGAAGCAGGGTCGAGCAGGATCTGCCAGTAGCCCTTGCTGAGGTCAAGTGTGGTGAGGAAACGAGCCTCCCCTAACCGGCCAAGCAGCTCATCTACGCAAGGCATCAGATATGCGTCAAATTTAGAAATGGCGTTGATGCGTCGGAAGTCGATGCAGAAGTGCCGCGTCCCGTCGGGCTTGGGTACTAGCACTACCGGGCAACGCAATTCACTCTGTGAGGGCTCAATTACGCCCAGTTCTAGCATGGCTTGTACCTCTTCCTAGATGATCTGCCATATTCAGTGCAGCAAGGGCCTGGTCGCTTCTTGGATCACTACCCCAGGTTCTGTCTGAATGGTATCATAGACCAGGGTGGTGTAACCCAGCTGGCTGGTGAAGGTTCGCAGGAACGCCTGTAGGAGGCACCGGGTTTGCTTGCGTTGTTCGTCCGTGAAGGTCTCCACGAGCTGGGGCCCCTCAGTGTCCTGGGTCAGGGTTGTGTGGGGGCCCAGCTCTGGCTCCAATGGGTAGGGGTTAATTAATAAGCCCTTGCGCTCCTACCAGGGCTTCAGGAGGTTGACATGGTACCGCTGGGTTTTCTTACGTCGGTCCGGTTGATTGATCTCATAGGTGATGGGCCCCACCTTCCGGATCACCTCGTAGGGGCCCTGCCAGCGGGCCAGTAGTTTTGACTTGCTCGTGGGCAGGAGAAGCAGGACTCGGTCCCCAGGTTTAAAGTTGCGGCTCTGCGTGCCTCGGTTATATGTTTGTGCTTGAGCCTCCTGGGCAGCTCTTAAGTTTTCCCGGGTGAGCGCCCTGGGCTGAGTGAGGTGTTCCTGGAGCTGGAGGATGTATTTTAAGAGGCCCTGGGTTGGTGATGGAGCTTGTTCCCAGGCTTCCCGCATCAGGTCCAGGAGCTCCCGTGGGCGGGTGGCCATACAACAACTCAAAGGGAGAAAACTTCGTAGAGGACTGGGGCACCTCCCAGATCGCCAGAAGCAAAGGCGGGAGTAGCTGGTCCCATTGGCGTCGTTCTTCTGGGGGGAATTTGCGCAACATGTCTTTTAGAGTACAGTTAAACCATTCAGTCAAACCATCGGTTTGTAGATGGTAAATAGAGGTGCGCAACTGCTTGATCCCCAGGAGACCACACACCTGCCACAGCAGTCAGGAGGTAAAGTTGGCGCCCTGGTCAGTGAGAATCTCCTGGGGCAGGCCTACACGAGCAAAGACCTTCCCGAGCTCTCCTGCAATGGTTCAGGTGGTGATGCTCCGTAGTGGCACTGCCTCCGGGAAATGGGTCGCATAATCTACTAGAACTAGCACATACTGAAATCCAGCAGTGCTTTTTGGGAGGGGCCCCACCAGATCCATGGCCACGCGCTCGAAGGGTGTTTCGACGATGGGCATGGGGACCAACAGGGCCTTGGGTGTCCGCAGGGGTGCGGCAAGCTGGCACTCGGGACAGGAGCTACAATAGTTCCTTACTTCCTGATGCACGCCGGGCCAGAAGAAGAGTGTCAGTATCTGGGCGAGAGTCTTCTCATGGCCCAAGTGCCCGGTGGTCGGGATGTTGTGGGTGAGTTTCATTACGGCCTGCCAGTGACATCGAGGCACGAGTAGTTGGCTCTGGGGTTCTCCTGTACACAGGTCCCATTCTACTCGATAGAGCCGATTCTGATGCAGTTGGAAGTGGGGCCACTGCTTCGCCCGGTGTGGGTCAATTATGGCTCCATCGACCGTGGCTAGTTGTTCGTAAGCATGACTGAGGGTAGGATCTGCCCTTTGGCCACAACAAAAGTCAGTGTGAAGCAAGGGTTCAGCAGCAGCATCTGGTGGGGCATCCGTGGGTTCCTCTTCCGGTCCGTTGGGGTCTGGTGCCTCCCCCGCTCCGATTGGGTCCCAGGAAGGCCTCCTTCCAGTACTGGGGTAATGGCGGGACTCTCGTCAGCATTTAAGTGGAGGATTTCCGGGAAGTCTGGCCAGTCCTGCCCCAGGATTACTGGGTATGCAAGCCAAGGGGCCAGGCCAACCACCATCGATCACGTGACCCCTCCACGGTCAGCCAGACTTGGGCACTGGGGTAGAGTTGCACATTGCCCTGGATGCATTGTAGACAGGTCGTCCCCAGGGGTGGATCAGCCTGGAGGTCTAGGCTTTGACGAACCAGCGTCTGACCGCAGCCTGAATCAAGCAGGGCCAAGGTTGGGCAATCCCCGACAACCACTGGCACCGTAATCTTGGTGGCCTGTGGGCATCGGGTGCGGGTTTCTCCCATGCAGACCTGGCCGAAGCTGCAATCCATCTCGGTGCAGTCCCTCTGTAAATGGCCGTATTTCCCAAAGGAAAAACAGGGTCCGAGGTCCGCGCTCCCAGGCTGGGACAGTGTTCCTGCCTGGCCCCTGGGAGGGTTACGGGTGATCCCTCGGGCATCTGGTCGAGGTGCTGGAGCTTGACGACCTGGGACCTCGGCAGGCCGGGGTCGTGGCTCCAGACCCCATGGTGGGTTTCGTGGCTCGGCCCGGGGGGTCCCCCTTTTTTCTGGGTTAAAGCGTTCCAGTCTGGGTGGGGCAGCTCGAACGCTCAGTCCCACTGGTGCTTCGGTGGCGAGGAAATCCTCCATTAGTGTGATGGCTGCCATTATAGTCATAGGCCGATGGCGGAGGACCCAGGCCCTTCCCCGCAATGGGAGTATGTGGACAAATTGCTCCAGAATAAATTTGTTCAACGAGCTCATCTGGGGTCCTCCTTTCAGGCTGTAGCCACCGCTTGCATGCTTCCCTAAAGTCTTGGGCTACCATCCAGGGTCGGGGCCCCGTAGGATAGACCAAGCTCCGGAACCGCTGCCTGAAGGTCTCCAGACTAATGTCCAAGGCACCTAAGATTGCCGTCTTTACCTGGGTGTAGTCCCATGCCACATCTGTGGATAGACCCCGATATACGGTTTGGGAGGTCCCGGTCAGGTACGGGGCCAATATGGTAGCCCACTGGTCTCTGGCCCAGCCTGCAACTAAAGCCACCCTTTCAAAACTCACAAGAAAAGCTTCTGGGTTGTTGTTGGGTCCCATCTTTGTCAACCGGATAGGTGGGGCCAGCCTGGGTTGTCCAGCAGGCCCCGCAGGCTGGGGCTCTGCAGGATGGGGCAACAAGGTTGCCAACTGCTGCAGGCATTGCTACTGGTGGTCCCGGTTCTGGCTTCCCAGCTACAAAATCAGCTGTTGCTGTTGGGTCCCGAGCTGCTGGACCAGCTGCTGCTGCTGCTGGAGCTGGGAGGCCTGCTGCTGTTGTTGGCTTTTGGCTAGGAACTTAATAAGCTTATCCATATCCATGGTTGCTTGGGCACGCTCCTCTGTAGATCCCTTCTCACAAGGATCGGGAGATTGATGCCCGCATTCTCCACCACATGTAGGCGAGATCGGCTGGGGCTCGTCCCTCTCCAAGGCGGCGGGGAACCAGACCGCCTCGCTATGTCCGTCAGGCGTGTCGGGGAACTAGCCTGGCTGTGGGACCAACAGTCAGTAGCTCGGGCCCTCAGGCAGGCACTGAGCAAAAGAGTTCAATCGCAAAGCCCAGGCCCTGTGTCAGGGTGGGGCACCAAACAGTCTGTATCTCCAGCCCTCAGGCAGGGGCTGAGCAAAAGAGTTCAATAGCGAAGCCCGGGCTCCTGGCTTCGAGCGGCCTGGCAGAGGGGGAGACTGCCACCTGCGAGATGGGTGGCAGGGGGGACACAGGCCAACCCACTCCACTGCGTCCCAGGCCGGGGCCCTAGCAGCTGCAGAAGACCCACTGCTCTGTCAGTGGGGTTCCTGGCTGCAACACACTGACATTGGCTCTGGCAGTGTTGCAGCCTCACTAGGGTCAGCTGCCCCCAGGCTACTTCCTACCTCCCCCTTCAGAGGTACCTGGATCCGGTCGGCGTCCTCTAAGGGGTCACGCACCATGGGCTCCTCGGGGTAACTGGCGAACGGCAAGCTTGGCAGCGTCTCTGGGCTCGGGCTGGCGTCAGGCATTGGCTGGTCTGGCCAGTTCTCGGGTCGGCTGCCGTTCACCGTGGTCTCCCGGCTGGGAGCTCCGTCACATGTGTCTGGCCTCTCCGGTGGCTGTGTTTCAACTGAGCTCTGGAGTCGGGCTTTTACACTTCCGGTCCTGTACCTTGACCTCTGAGGGGTGGGGGCAGGGTTCGCTGGCTCCACCCACTTTGGCGTCCAGAGAGGCTCGTCCCTCTCTGGGGCGGCAGGGAACCAGACTGCCTCGCTACATATGGCCAAAGAATCTTTCATTTAAGGATCTCAAAGTGCTTTACAAAGTTAGGTATCTTGAGCTTCATATTATTGATGGGGAAAATGATTGGTTAACCAAGATTACACAGCAAGCCAATGGCAGAACTCAGGTCTCCTGTCCCATGCTTTAACCACTAGACATGCTGTTTGAGGAAATTAATTATGTGCTAACATGGCAGTTCCTATATAGCACTGTGCCAACTTATAATCCACCAGGAAGTATAGAATCAGGAGGAAGTAGGCTTCAGAGAGCCATGAAGACATGAAAAGTTCAGGGATTCTCCAAACTAGACACTGAATCCATTTAATCCATTATATTTTTAATGCTATAGGTAAGTGTAAGATTCCACTGAAACCTGAGATTCCCTCCCGCTCTGAGAGCAGAACAGCATAGGTGAAAGTTGTTGGCAAAAGTTTACAAGCTGCTCCCAAAAATGCCCTTTTGTACAAGGAAGCAGGTATGAACAAGTAATAGCAGACAAGATGACCTATCACCACTTCACATAGCTGGACAGTTTTCCAGTCATTTGACTTTGATACTAAAAGTGATCACAGTGTGATCCAGAGGTCAAAACAACCCATTCATGAGAGGTATGCAGAGGGATATATAAGTTAGGTGGAAACATTCATTCTTTCTTCCCTTTCTTTTTAGGAGTGGAAGAGAACTGTATCAGCTTGCGGAACGTGAAAGCTCAAAGAGCATGCAGTATTGTCCACTATATTGCGTGGAAGGAGAACTTAATAAACCTGGGAGTCTGCAGCATTAGTCCCTAAAGGAAGAACGTGATTGCTGTCCCTTTGAAATACCGTGGCCTAAAGAGTTTATTTGGGCACCTGAGCAGATCTGAGTGTCTGGTTTCCTGGGGATCATAAACCAACCACTGAACTGCTGTGCTCACAAAACATTCAGGGCCCCAAAAGTCTCAACACAAATGTTTTGTCTTGTTGCTTATGTTATTAAAAGCTCTATTTAAAACCTTGGTTGAAAAGGAGCTGTTGTTGTTTTTATCAGAGAAGCATGTACACGCCCCAACTGAGATGAGGTCCCCATTGGTGCTAGGTGCTCTACAGGGGAGACAGAGGGACACAGATGGGAAGTGATATGTCCACAGTCATGCCACAGATCAATGGCAAATCCAGCAACTGAAGGCAGGGCTCCTGATTCCCATTCCAGTGACCTATTGGGCCACAGTCTAAACAGTGTGTTCTGCTAATGTCCTACTGATCTGGGGGGTTTGAACCAGTGACCAAGATGGAAAAAGGCTTTTTTCTCCATTGCCAATCCCCTCATCCATCCAGTCACATTACCAAACCCAAAGTAACATACTTAAAAATTCCTTAATAAGATGTAGGGCGGAAAGTACACGACAAAAGATTCAGGCTGTGTGTATCAAACTGTAATCTCCCCGGCTGTGTTTGCGTTAGGCTTTATTCTGAAAAATAATTTCCCACACTTTCTAAGGCTGAGGCAGCTTCACTTGTGGGAGCGCTAGTGCTAGCTGGCTGCTGGCATCCGAAGCACTGGGCTGTCTAAACCTGCTCAGAGCTCAGTGGTAAAAACACTGACAGTAGCAGGAGCCCTATCATGTACTAGATGAATTCACACTGGTGTTAGCAATAGAGACACATTTTTCAGAAAAAGCCGAATTAAAAAAAAAAGTCTTTGCAGATAAAAGCAAATCAGCTAAACCAATGAAAAAAAGCCTGTAATCTGTTACTTAGAAACAGGCAGCCATGTTTCCCCTCTTTCAGACAGCAGCAACCCCACTGTCCAATAATTGCACCGGTGTCAGGGGAATCTGCTACCAGTTCATTAGAGGCTTTCCCTGCTGACAAATGACGGTGAATTGGTGCAGACCAAATGTTAGCAGTAGCTAAACCTCCTCTTACTGTTTCTGTTCTAAAAGCAAGAGAAGGTCAGCCCCCTACTAATGGGCCTGCATTTACTCTGGTGTGTAAGCTCATGAAAAGAAATGGGATGGAAATTCCCTTATGATTATCATACTTACCAGGAGGCCAAACACATAGTATCCTGCCTAATGTCACAGATTTTATTCAGCTATCAATGGAGGGCATGTTATTCTGTAGTCAGCCATGACTGACAACCTGAAACAGAGACCTGTGGAGAGTGGTTCAACAGCCAGCTCTAGAAAACTGTCATCTGCTCCTGTGCATCTAAGCTTCAACTGCCCATTTATACTGCAGATGGATTGTGTTGTATCACTGAATCTCTCTCTCTCTTTCCTAGTGGGGGTAATGTAGAATTGGACTTATATCCTTGTGTCTTCTGAATCAGACACTGGCTAACAACGTAGGAGGCGAGGTACCAAATGACATTTGATGCTGTGAGTATTTGATGTTAATCAATGGCAGGCTGGCTCAGTGGGAGTTTGCCCATTTTTGCCTTAGAGAGTTCAAGTGCTACACTCAGCAGCGCGGGGCGGTACTGAAACAAGCAGTCAATACTCTCTGCTAGGATCAATATTCGAAAAGTAATGCAAGCAACCCAAACAAAGTGTGAGGAGGAAAAGAGTGGGAAGCACTGTGTCTCGTGTGCTATGCCTCACGCCGGTTAACCAGACACAAAAGTACAGCTGGAAAGAGGATAGGCTCTTTTAAAAGAAGAGTCTCTTTGAACCCGAACTGACCATAATTCATTGACGGTAAGACTGAAGATTAAAAACACAACACATGAGCATCCGTGTCCACTGAGGCCCTGATTTAACAGAGCAGTGCTTAAATCCATCCCTATTCAACAAACCATTTAAGCACATACTTAAGTGTCATTAAAGGAAACTGGACAGAAGCCTGTGCTTAAGTGCTTTGCCGAATAGGGATGGTTTAGTTACCACTTTCCACCTTATCCTTCCTCCATCCATCCAATAGCAGCATTCGGCAGAGTTGGACCCTTTAATAACAACACCTAGCTGTTATACAGTGCTTTTCAGGAGTAGATCTCAAACCACTTTGCAGTCTTGAATGTATTTTTCCTCACAACACCCCACTTGAGGTAGGGAAGAGTGATTCTTTCCATTTTACAGATTCAGAACTGAGGCCCAGAGAGGCTAAGTGACTTACCCAAGCCACACAGGACGTCTGAGGCAGAACAGGGAACTGAACCCATGTCTCCCAACTCCTAGGCCAATTTTCTAACCATTCTCCTTCCTCTACTTAAGGCAGAGGGATAACTCCTTGCATGGTTGTGCAGGCTGGTGGGAGACAGAGGAGAGTGTGAATTTCAATAGTGGACCAAGGAGATTTCTTAATTTTTTTGCAAGAGCTTTATCATCGGAGCAGAAGAGTTTATCCAATGTGCCAATGGACAGGGTCCCTTTATCTGTCCTGGATCCTGATTTTACACCTGGGTCTTCATGTATGGATATAAGGGCTAGCTCTAGCAGCTCAGTCTCAGGGACAGAAGGGTAAGAGGGTACAGCAAACAGAATTCACACTTAAAAATTATTTCCATTTTGAATGATCCGGACACACTGATATTCTCTATACTTCACATGGGGAATACCAATAGAACCAGTACCAGCACTCATACTAGGATATAGTTTTAAAGCCACACTGAATCTCACACTGGCAGGGGTGAGAATCCTACCAGTTTGGGAGGATTGTCAAGTCTTCTCTTTTTACACACACAAACTCTCTCTCTCTCTCATAGGTTTCACTCCTTCTCCTGATCTCAGTGGCAAGGAGTTCAGGTAAGGTGACCAGATAGTAAGTGTGAAAAATCAGGACAGGGGGTGGGGGGGTATTTGGCACCTGTATAAGAAAAAGCCCCAAATATCGGGACATCTGGTCACCTTCAGTCCAGGAGAATATTTAGCTTCCTAGCATGCCCTGATTCCGCAAAGCACTTACATACAAGCTTAACTTCAGGAACATGGTTGTGTTCCATTGAAATTAAGCTGAGTGCTTTATTGAATTGGGTCTTCCAGGCATGAATGAGAAGCTTCAGGTGCGTGGTTGTTTGTAAGGGCTTGGTGAGAGGGTCTAGTTGGGGTTGAAATTTAGGTGCATTCTTATTTCACCAGAATAGGTTTTCCTATCCCTGCATGAAGTGCTCACAGTATATCTTGGCAGCTACACTACCTCTCAACCTTCTCTGTTCTGTTTTGGTGCAAAACAGCTTTAAATTCTGTTAAAAATAGTTCCCCTACCATGCAGACCTTGCAAATGCTTTAAATCTCTAAAGGCTATATGCTGAAAGTAGGAACTGGATATTTTATTTGGCCTCTGTATTGGTATATTTGGGATAAAGAGAAGGGAAGATATAAATATAGAAGGCGTACGTTCTGAATAGGATAATGTGTGCTGAGAGAACACTGTTTGCTTTTGTTTTTGCTTCTCTAACATATTTACTTTCAGAGTTGTTGTTTTCTTTTAAATTCCAATTTCAACTTGTAGGTGGGGCTGTGGGAGGAAAATCAAGAGGGAATAGGAGATAAACAAGAAAAAAAGGGATCTCAAGCACTCTAGGCTATGTTAAAAGTAACCTAAACACTGCAAAAAACAAAAACAATACCAAAAAAAACAAACCAAACGAAAACCTTCAAAAACTATGATAACGGCTGCCTGGGGCAGGCATTTTGTTAACAGCATATGAATAATTGATTTATTTGTTCCTCACTTAAGCAAAAATACCATAAATGCCCCCAAAATTCTCCTAAGATGTTTTTCTGAAAAGCACTAACTTTGCTCATTTTTCTGTTTTTTAAGTCATATCTTGTCTGTACTTGGACACATGGATTTAACCCCTTTACCCACCAAAACTTCATTTAGAAATAATGTTGTCCATGCACAAATGTAACATTATTTGTTCATTTAGCCTCTTTCCTTATTTTTTATTACTAGCGGTATTTGGGTGAAACTCAGATTTTTGGTTGTTTTTCCAATATTTGCAGGTCACATGCCTACTAACACATGAGGAAAGCTCTTTAGAAATGGATCAAACTGTTAATTCAAAGAAGTACAATTCAAAGTTCACAGCAAATCAGGCTAGTTCTATCTTATTTAAGGTAGCCCATCGCTTATTGGGAGAATGGGGAGGCACAGTCCTCATGTTCTCCAGGGCCCACACAAGGGATCTATGGATTTTGGAGGCCATACACAGAGACCGGGCAGGACCAGAGGAGCCATGGGGGATGCATGTCATCCTGTCAGTGCTACAGAAATTGGGAGGCACTGTAATCTAAGTGTGATGTTGCACTCCATATGCTTTATGGAAATATGCTTATGAAGATGACATAACTGGAATATGCTTTACGCTAAATACCCCTTGTATGGTACCATTAGAAAGCTTAATAAATTTGTTAGTCTCTAAGGTGCCACAAGTACTCCTTTTCTTTTTGTGGACACAGACTAACACGGCTGCTACTCTGAAACCTGTCATTAGAAAGCTTGTAATCTACTGAGTGTGTTCACTATTAGTGTGCATGTATTATTTCTATGTCTGGAGTTAGAAAAATAAGATATAAACTTGTATTACTGATGTAAACATATTAAGTGGAAACCATTAAGGGTGCTTCAGAATCAATGAACTGTGAAAGGGTTTGTTTATCTGCAAGCCTTTCTGTGTACATGTGGGCCAGCCCGTGGGTAATGAAGAATGAAGTCTCATTCACCTGATACTGAAATACATCTTAAATCTTGTACTTTTCCATTTAGAAGGAGGGGTGGGGGCCAAGCACAGACAAGAGATCCCTATCTTGTGCCAGAGCTATAAAAAGGGGGTGGAGCAGGACAAAGGGGGCTGCCAGTCATGAGAAAACCCCTGCTTACCACCTAAGTTGTCTGCTGGAACTAACAAGGACTGTAGTGGGGAAAGTACTGGGCCCAGACTAGGAAGGAATCTAGTTTGTGAAAGAAGCTTATTGGAACATCTCTGAGGGTGACATATTACCTGTAATTAGTTTCTTAATGTATCAGGCTTAGACTTGCGTGTTTTTGCTTTATTTTGCTTGGTGACTTACTTTGTTCTGTCTGTTATTACTTGAAACCACTTAAATCCTACTTTTTATACCTAATAAAATCACTTTTGTTTATTAATAAACCCAGAGTAAGTGATTAATATCTGGGGGAGCAAACAGCTGTGCATATCTCTCTATCAGTGATATACAGGGCGAACAATTTATGAATTTACCCTGTATAAGATTTATACAGAGTAAAACAGATTTATTTGGGGTTCAGGCTCCCAGAAAGGCCGAACACTGGGCGCTGGGCAAGTCCCTGTTAACTGAGAAGCCCCTGGGTTGAATGAATCTCTGTTTCAGTGAACTGCAGAGAGGTGTGGCCCAACCTCTGGGTATGTGCTGGAGCTGACTGGAGTGTCTAACTCAGCAAGACAGGAGTGGAGGGGTGCCTGTTCTGGCAGGAGGATTTTTGTCAGTGGTATCCCAGCTCATCGACTGACAGTCTCGAGGGGACTTACTGTGACCAAACCCGTCACACTAAGCACTGGACTGGTAATCAGAAGAACTGGGTTTTAGTCCTGGTTCTGCCATTAGCTGCTGTATGACCTTGTACAAACTTCTTTGCCTGTCTTTTCCCTCCCGCATGTTGTCTGTCTTTTATTTAGACTTTTAGAGTGTTTGTTACAGTGGGATCCTCATCTCTGTTGGGAACTCTAATAATAATAATTCTCTGGCTATTAGGTTTTCCACAGAATCACCTAGCATGGTTCCAAAGGGAAGCTATGGTCCAGGGGAGAGTTGGCAAGGGGCAAACTCAGGGCGAGGCCAGCTGCAGGCATCTGCATGTACTGAACTGGTCTCCCACAAGTGCCAGCTGTGTGAATGGGCCTCATGGAGTGGAGTGGGGTGGGGGTGGAGGCGGGGGTGGGGGTCAATCATCCTACCTCCACCTCCAATAGAACAATGTAAAAGGGATGATAGCATTCTTCTCATGTTTGTTAGGTTAGAAGATTTAAGCCTCTGAGACAATCTTACAGAACGTTGGTCTGAAAGGTGAATTTCTGAATGGTCCTAGCAGGGCATTACTATTTTTCCTTTTGATATATAAACATGTTGACAATTATGTTATTATTATAGCAGGTATGATTAGCAGTTAATATAGGTGTGTTGCTTTCCATGGGTTTGATTCTCCCCCCTCCCCGCATGCTCTAACTTCATTGGCTTTAATGGAACTGGCTCCTGATTTACCACATGGTCAGTGCAAGGAGAATCATCACCCCTCCTCCCCCATACACACACCTCTGTTTATATGCTGCTGACTCTCCAAATGACCACGACTATGTGATGAGATTTTTTGTACTTGGTTCCAGTCCACTGATGAATTTTATTTATTTTATAATTTTAGTAAAATGCCTGTGATGAGTTTTGAGCACAGGAAAGTTACCTTTCTCCTTGTAAAAACAAATGTACCCACAAGTTTTTCAGCAGGGCTAACTGAATAGCTTCACAGCAAGAGCTTAGAAGTGCTATTAGCAATGCTGGGGAAGTCTGTAAAAGTCTCAAAATTAATAAGTACATAGCAAAGAGTTTACAAATGGCACATTTGCTGTACAAGCTGAATAGCTCCACTTTTAAGTTTTCTTTTCCTGTGTTGTATTCCTCCAAAATCTTTTCCCCCCCTTTTTTAAAAAAAAGCCCCAAACCTAAGAAATTAAATGCCAAAGATTGTGTTAATTGAACACTGATAATGCAGAGTTTAGCACATGCAAAAATCAGGCTCACACTTTGTATACAGTTCTATTTATAAAGGGTTCATACATGACTATGAGGTGTTTTCAAAATGTTACAGACATGAACAGTATGTGTAACAGATGGCTAAAAGCACATCAGTAGAAGGTGTCATAGATGGCAATAAGACATGGATATAAGCAACATTTTGAGCTGTTGGATTCAAACAATTCAACCATTATTAACTATTTACTGGTTTCAGAGTAACAGCCGTGTTAGTCTGTATTCGCAAAAAGAAAGGGAGGACTTGTGGCACCCCACAGTATGCCAACATTTTTATGGCTGATTTAGAACAACGCTTCCTCAGCTCTCGTCCCCTAATGCCCCTACTTTACTTGCGCTATATTGATGACATCTTCATCATCTGGACCCATGGAAAAGAAGCCCTTGAGGAATTCCACCATGATTTCAACAATTTCCATCCCACCATCAACCTCAGCCTGGTCCAGTCCACAAAAGAGATCCACTTCCTGGACACTACAGTGCTAATAAACGATGGTCACATAAACACCACCCTATACCGGAAACCTACTGACCGCTATTCCTACCTACATGCCTCCAGCTTTCACCCTGACCACACCACACGATCCATCGTCTACAGCCAAGCTCTGCGATACAACCGCATTTGCTCCAACCCCTCAGACAGAGACAGACACCTACAAGATCTCTATCAAGCATTCTTACAACTACAATACCCACCTGCGGAAGTGAAGAAACAGATTGATAGAGCCAGAAGAGTTCCCAGAAGTCACCTACTACAGGACAGGCCTAACAAAGAAAATAACAGAACGCCACTAGCCGTCACCTTCAGCCCCCAACTAAAACCCCTCCAACGCATTATTAAGGATCTACAACCTATCCTGAAGGATGACCCAACACTCTCACAAATCTTGGGAGACAGGCCAGTCCTTGCCTACAGACAGCCCCCCAACCTGAAGCAAATACTCACCAGCAACCACATACCACACAACAGAACCACTAACCCAGGAACCTATCCTTGCAACAAAGCCCGTTGCCAACTGTGCCCACATATTATTCAGGGGACACCATCACAGGGCCTAATAACATCAGCCACACTATCAGAGGCTCGTTCACCTGCACATCCACCAATGTGATATATGCCATCATGTGTCAGCAATGCCCCTCTGCCATGTACATTGGTCAAACTGGACAGTCTCTACGTAAAAGAGTAAATGGACACAAATCAGATGTCAAGAATAATAACATTCATAAACCAGTCAGAGAACACTTCAATCTCTCTGGTCACGCGATTACAGACATGAAAGTCGCTATTTTACAACAAAAAAACTTCAAATCCAGACGCCAGCGAGAAACTGCTGAATTGGAATTCATTTGCAAATTGGATACAATTAACTTAGGCTTGAATAGAGACTGGGAGTGGCTTAGTCATTATGCAAGGTAGCCTATTTCCCCTTGTTTTTTCCTACCCCCCCACCCAGATGTTCTTGTTAAACCCTGGATTTGTGCTGGAAATGGCCCACCTTGATTATCATACACAATGTAAGGAGAGTGGTCACTTTGGATAAGCTATTACCAGCAGGAGAGTGGGGTGGGAGGAGGTATTTTTTCATGCTTTGTGTGTATATAATAAGATCTTCTAAACTTTCCACAGTATGCATCCGATGAAGTGAGCTGTAGCTCACGAAAGCTTATGCTCAAATAAATTGGTTAGTCTCTAAGGTGCCACAAGTACTCCTTAACTATTTACTAACCCTTAAAAGTATTATAAGTTAATTTTTAATAGAAAACATCCCCCCCCACCAAAATAAACAAATGCGATACAACTCCAACATCAAAGTTAACCTGGCCATGATGCACCACGGGTAATGTTTACTACGCCTGTTTTCTAGCTAAATGTGTAGTATCATATACTCTTAAGTTGTAAAATATACAGTATGTAATATACCTAATGTTCAATGAGGCTGCACTAATGTTACTGAAGTAACTCTCCCTTTTCCTTTTCCCAGCTTGTTCATTCAAATGGTACAACCTTAATGCTGCAGTAGCATATTTTTATATTTAAGTGAGATTAAATTTGAAAACTGACCATCAATAATACACTGGAAAATATTTTTTTAAAAATTCAAAAGATAATGGGCCAGATTTTCAGCTGCTGTAAATCATGTTACTCCACTGACTTCAAGGGAGCTAGGCTGTGTTTTCAGAGCTGGCAACAGTGTTTCAAATTTCATCAACATTTTTAAAGAAACATTTTCACACTTATTCCCCTCCCCCTGTTTTTGGACCAGCTCCATCTGTTTTCCCGAAGTCACCTCATTCAGGTGAAAGGGCTCAGAATCCTAGTCAGATTCCGTGAGGTGAAAACCCTATTATATGAAATCACTGACTTTTCCCACTAGAGAAAAGGAGAGGTACATAAATCTAGCTGTAAATAAAGAACTGTGGGAACCTCAGGACTACTGTTTTAAAACCATATCATCAGGGGAAAAGTCTGGGGAAAACAAGATATTGGAGATATAAGAGAATATACTAATAAGCCATACTGATCTTCCCCTCCAAAATAATTAATTGGTGGGCAATAAATTGAGAAGTCCCCAGGTGTCAAAACAGAGTGCCTTTGAATGCAACTGTACCCTCAGTATACCTGAACAAACACCCAGGTGCTTTGACAATAAGTCTGATTTTTCAGTGTCATCTTTAGATCACCAGATGTCATGCTTTGTCCCAGCACTGCAGTCAATGAGACAGTCCTGTCATCTTGCTAGAGACCTTTACGAAGGCTTGATTAAGAAAAATGCTATGGCTACATGAGAAGCAAGTCTTTATTGTATGTCCGGGATGTATAATTGATATTACTTACCCCAAGGAGCACTTCTTGCAGACCAAAATGTAATCAGGTGCAGGGCAATGAAAAACCATGATAGGAGTTTTTTTTACATATCAGCTCAGCAAGGAACATAACCTGGATGGTCCCATTGGCCATTAAAAACTGTTCTTACTTCAACTAGGTCATGTTAGGTCAGCATGGCTGAATATATTACTGACTTCTGTATAAGTAGACATTAACTTACAATCAGGACAGCTGTAGCCTATAGGAGACAAGAACTTGATGTTAACAAGGCCATGCTTTTCAGTACCAGAACGGAGAAAGCAGGATTGTGTTGTACAGAATTGAATAGAGGGAAAAAAGTTCATCCAAACTGCTGGCAAACTGCTCAGAAACTGAATTCACTTTGCAATGTTCCTTCAGCATGGGAACTTAAGCTTGGTGACAGCTGAAGAAATGCGGGCCAAGAAGCCCACCATTTCAGCAAAAGGAAGACAAGAGGCCCATGACTACTCCTTGTGCACTGCACTGACCTTCCAGATACCTGGCTAGATCCATTACAGAACAGACATGTTTTCAATCTGGTCAGAACCTTATGACCACCCAAATCAATCAGGCTTTTCCAGATTTCTGATTTTCACCAACATCAATAGAGTTCTGACCATAGTGGAGGAGGGAAAGGCCCAGCTGGGTGTACAGCTTAGCCTACATAAGCAACAACATACACAGGCTTTTAGTCCATATGCATTCAGTAACTCAAGTGAGAACAGTATAATTTTTCTCTGGCCTTAAATGGAAATATCAGATTAAAGGGCTTGATCTAAAACCCATTGAAGCCAATAAAAATACTGTCATTGACTCTCCATCGCACTCTAATAGACCAAGAACAACCAACAGACATGATTCTACAACCCTTACACTTGACTTAGTGGAACTTACTCACATGATTACTCCCACTGAATCCAATGGAACTAAGTCATGTTCATCATGAACAAAGGCTGAAGAAATGGACCCTAAATGACTCTAGTTCATCTCTGAAGACTTGTCAAGGTCCCCAAACCCCCCTTGCTAAGAAGCTTTTTCAATTGTAAACAGAATATTATTAGAGTTATTCTCCATGTCAGATACCATGCATCACCCATCCTGTCAGCAGTATCTGAATGATCATTATCTCTCCCTCAAATCCTGATCGAATATCCCTGCTATAATCTTAACTAGTTCAGAGAGCTGCTCAAATGGGGCTTCATCCTGTACATGAATAATAAAAAGATCAATAGTGGAATTTGGAAATACTTGACCAGAAAAAAAAAGAACTATTCTTTGTGAAATTGTATTTATTTACATCCCAGGCCTGCAGAGATTTATGAACGTACTTAAACACATTGTGAGTAGTCCTATTGACTTCAGTTAAACTACGCACAGTGCATTAAATTAAGTGTACGTTTTTCCAAGATCAGGATCTTAATTTGGAAGGCAAGGCGTGTATGTGATGGGTGAGGTTAAAAAACCAGCAATGCACTTAAAATAGGTGACAGAGTAGCAGCCGTGTTAGTCTGTATTCGCAAAAAGAAAAGGAGGACTTGTGGCACCTTAGAGACTAACACATTTATTTGAGCATAAACTTTTGTGAGCTACAGCTCACTTCATCGGATGGTGCCACAAGTCTTCCTTTTCTTTTTAAGATAGGCGAGTAAAGCTCCACCAGGTAAAAACAGCTGTAATCCTTTGGATTTAGTTTTTAAAAAGGGAATGTTACAGCCCATAAATTATCATGCTTTTTGGCCACTTCCAACTGAGAGGACAATAAAATTTGGGGGATCAGCCAGTTATAAGACAGGATACGATGCAACCTACCTCTCATTTTATTTATAATGCACTTGCTATCACAGCCATCCATTTTGGAGCCATCCATTCTCGGGGCATTTTATAATCATTTTAAATGTTTCCAAAAATCAGTAGCATGAGTGATAATTTACTAGTTTTAGCATTTTATTGTGTCATATGTGGTTTTGTTTCAGCATCTACATCTCTTGTGATGAGAAACTCAAGTTTAATATTCTAGTACACATGGAAAATAAAAGCAAACCACTCATTAATTAAAGCCTGTGTCACTCAGTTTAAGTGTGGCTTTAAGAGTTATAAACAGCATTCTACATAGGTTTATAACTCTGCCATAAATATTTGCTGGAGGCTGACTTTTTTATCTAATTTCTTAGCCCAAGAATTTTTTAAAAATCACTGAAGAGATTAGCTTGTCTATTTTTAGTTAAACAGTATCAGCTCAAGTGAGAGCTCAACGAGCCTCAGAAGTCTCAGTTCTCATGGACTTTTTGAAGAGAAACCTGTGGGGTTGGTTTGCAAATACTGGCAGTGCTCCAGCTCATGTATAACATGGAGGTATGAGTTCGATTTACTGATACGCCTAGAAGGAACTCACCCTTCTTCACTATCCATTAGAACCAATGATACTCTCCGTAACCCAGACTATAGGGTTTGCCTTCCCCAGTTTCCCTCCTTATGTTGGGCTTCTTGGTCGGAGGTATTTAACCCAAAATTCTAGTAGAGCTGTGAGGGAATCAGATTTTCCATTTCACAGGAAGTGAAAAAAATTCTGTTCCAAAGCAGAACAGAAAATTGTGAAACTTCATGAAAAACAAAACTCTGCAAATAAATTGTTTCAGGTGAAGCAAAATGTTTCGTATCGATAATAGATTTTGTTCTCATTTTGACCTTAAGTTTACCTTATATAAACTAAAAAAATTGAAACACAGTCATTTTGAGATAAAAAAAAAGTCAAAGACTTGCACTCTGAAAATGTGAAAAGTGGAATATTTTGACCTTATCAGAATACTACATTCTGATTTTTTTTAAAACTACATTGAATCAAAATTAACATGTTCATGAAAAACTGCAATGTCTATGAAACATTTTCTGACAGAAAAATGTTCCATTGGAAAATGTTCAACCAGATCTACTCTCTAGAGTATCTCCTGAGGATAATCCATCCTCATGTGTTTATTTGATTCAGAAAATATTGTTCATTAAAAAAGTCCAGTTGTCCCTAACATTTAGTATTGGCTACTTTATGGAATGTGATGGGTATTTGTCTTCAAGAGAAGTACTGTACTAGGGACTTGCAGGTGAACAGCTGAGGGAATTTTAACGACCATTGTATTCAATCAATTTGCTAATAATGTGATGCTATAACGTAAGTGGTATAAAAACAGGGCCTGAATGTGCAGTCAAGACATGCATGTGGATTTCTTCCTCCTATATGGAAAGGGAGGGCCAACTGCCTCTGCAGCAGCATTCTCACTTTTTTCCTGGCCTTTATGAAGGGGAGAAAAGCAGGAAGGAGATGGGTCAGAGAAGGGATAGGCTGGTTGAGGTGAACATACATAACCCCCTCCTCAACTGGCTCGGTTGAGATGACCCAGAAATGCTAACAGTGTTAGAGTGTATTATCTTTCCACAGCCCCATTCCAGAGCTGGTAACCCTCCATAAAGGTAACTTTGGAGGGGAAGCTACAGGTTGTTTGGAGCCATTCCACTGGGATATTGGTGCAGCCACTAGACAGCTAGACCCTGCATGCAGGTATGGGCCTTCCCCTGGATGGCCCTGTCCTTGTACAAATTATACAGGATCTGTGGGGTCCCCGGGATGGCCCAATGGCCACTTCAACAGGAAGGAAAATGCTGTTCCCCATGGAACAACTGGAAAGAAAATTCTGCAAGGGTAGGCTTGTGGAGTTATCTTCATACTAACTAGGCTCAATAGGTATTAGGAATCTTTCACCACAGCAAGCTTCATGGTCTGGATCTCAAATCCCTAAAGTCTGGGCATATTCAGATCCAGGGTTTTAACTCAAGCTCCCTAATAATTATATTTGGGCATTCTATAAAGTAGTATATTATGAACCCTTTGGCTTAACTGAGTTACTTTCCTTATGAGATCTCAAAGCATGGCACAAACGTTATTGAATAAGGACTTGCAGGTTACCCACCTACCTATCTGGGGAGTATCATAATGTATTACAGACAGGTTGAGTGACTTACCCAGAATCACACAGCAAATCCTTGACCGAATCAGGAACTGACCCTAGTCGTCCTTATGTATAGCCACCCCTAGCTCGAACAGCTCGACAATGCTACCTTTATTATTGATACCCTCCCCCGCACCCAAAACCTGGACTTCTGCAAGTGCCATGAGTTATTTTCAGATCAGCAGACAATTGCTCATGGGATATGGTTTTATTTTAGTTTTTATCTTGGAACTTTTAAAAATAAATATGATGGGAATTCAAAAAATAAGTGAAATACCACTTAAAAAAAAGTTCAGTAATGTGCAAAAGAAAATTTGGACCACTGCTTTGGCCTTAATTCAACACATTGTGATTGCATGTGGGACGGAAGGAGGAACAAGGAGATAATTTAAGTCAGTGGTTCATTTTAGTGTTTCAGCCTCTATTTAACTTACCCATACTAGGTGTTTGAGAATTTTCTTTTGCAGTTGATAGCTATTAATAATTTAACTCCTATCCCCTTTTAAAGCAATGCTCAGAAGAACTATGCCCACTGATGAATATTCACATACAATCAGCATGCAGCTGTTTCACATTCCCACACAACCAAATGCTGCACTGATTTTTGCTTGTCATTCAACAGAGTACCTGATTATTGGAATATGCTTCTAACAGGGAACCAATTGATTCTGTACTATGTAATTGCAAAGGACAAGTTCTCTTCCCAGCACATGGACAAGTAAATGGGATGGGCAGGTCTCAAGGGGCCAGAAGGAGAACGCCATCTTTCCCACCCCGGGGTGCAGAGGAGAATGAAGCTGCTCCATATGTATAACAGCAGACTCAGAGCTTCCTGCAGGTAGGGTTCCAGTACCTCACTCTCTCCTCTGGCATTATCCCCCCACCCTACCCCACCCCTGAATTTGGTGGAGCAGAGTGTCCTCACAGAACACAGTTCCCTGCAACCTGTCCCCCTTTGCAGCAGAATCCCACTGTATTTCACCAGCTCTTTCTTAGGCATCAGGGTTTGGCTCAAAGCAAATAACACCTTTTTTCTTAATTCTTCAGCAAACAGGACTTACACAGTAATTATTTTTACACCCAATCTGCAGAACAGCTCTGTAATCTCCAGTCAGTAGAAACATGTAATTACTAATTATGCAGGAACATTGTGTTTATTAAGTGAAATTACTATATAAAGAAATAACCTAAGAGAAGAGCATTTGGTTTTATGGAGCACCTTTCATGCTCAAGGATCTCAAAGTACAAACAAATTAAGCACAGGATGGATCAATTAAAAGTGTGTTTAACATCCCATTTCTAAGAATGTATCTGGGGGTAATAGGTGTGTTAGTTAGTGAGTGGTGATCAGTTACTTAACATAGAGCAGCAGCTAGATCTGAAAAGGTTTCCTTTTCTGTTTGGCTTATCCAAATTAACTGACTTAGTTCAATGAAAGTAGACTGGCACTATCCACAGAACAGGAAAAGATAACAAGAGAATTCGAACGGAAAATGGAGTCTCACGTCGAAGGCCCTGACATTGTCAACATTTAAGTATGTGTGTAATTCTACACACCTGAACAGTCCCACTGAAAAAGGACCATGCTCCACCTGGAGTGTAAATCTGCTGAGACATAATACACAGAGGAGGATTACATGTAACAAGTAGCCACCATTCACAGGTCTCCGTTTCATGTTGTCAAACAGCATGCATATGACTGAGCACAGAACAATGCATCCTCCTTTTTATAGCCAAAAAAAGTTTGTGACATTAGTCAGGACGCTGTGCACATGGCATCCTGGTAAGCATGGTTATCATAAGGGAAGTTCACCTCACTTTGTCTCCACACCTGATCCTGTTTCCCTCTTTGCCCCTACCCGGTCCCCCTCACTCCTCTTCCCTTTTCCTTCCATTTAGCTGATCCCCTATTAATTAAATCCAACTGTGCAGGTATTCGCTCATGGTTAAGAGTACCTCTTTCTGGCTGGGCATGGTGTAGCGCCTCTCTCCTTATCAGTTGCTCCAGCATAGTGGCAGTCACTCACCCTGGCAATTCAGCCCTCTGGCCAAGACATGATTTAATCCACCCCTTCTGGGGTAATGGAATGCAACAAATTAACAAACAAGATATCCTCACCAAGAGGTCTTCAGCCCCAAGTCTGAGCCCTGTGGTCCTCATACCTCTTCTCTCAAAGCTCTCGGCTGGTCCGTTTCCCATTCCCCAAGGCTTCAAGTGACCTTCTCCAGGGGCTGGTAGG
This sequence comes from Natator depressus, assembly GCF_965152275.1. Lineage (NCBI taxonomy): Eukaryota > Metazoa > Chordata > Testudines > Cheloniidae > Natator > Natator depressus. Next base: position 65,348,377 of record NC_134240.1, on the reverse strand, counting down.
GGAACCCAGTCCCTTCCCACTATACTAGGTTCCAGCCCAAGGACCTCATAACCAGCAGCTATGGTCTTCTTTGTCCCACTCCTTGTTGCAGTTTCTCTGGCTTTGTCAAGGTTCCTCCCCCACTCTGAACTCTAGGGTACAGATGTGGGGACCTGCATGAAAAACCTCCTAAGCTTATCTTTACCAGCTTAGGTCAAAACTTCCCCAAGGTACAAAATATTCCACCCTTTTGTCCTTGGATTGGCCGCTACCACCACCAAACAAATACTGGTTACTGGGGAAGAGCTGTTTGGACACGTCTTTCCCCCAAAAATACTTCCCAAAACCTGGCACCCCACTTCCTGGACAAGGTTTGGTAAAAAGCCTCACCAATTTGCCTAGGTGACTACAGACCCAGACCCTTGGATCTTAAGAACAATGAACAATCCTCCCAACACTTGCACCCCCCCCTTTCCAGGGAAATGTTGGATAAAAAGCCTCACCAATTTGCATAGGTGACCACAGACCCAAACCCTTGGATCTGAGAACAATGAAAAAGCATTCAGTTTTCTTACAAAAAGACTTTTAATAGAAATAGAAGTAAATAGAAATAAAAAAAAAAATCCCCCCTGTAAAATCAGGATGGTAAATACCTTACAGGGTAATTAGATTCAAAACATAGAGAACCCCTCTAGGCAAAAACCTTAAGTTACAAAAAAGATACACAGACAGAAATAGTTATTCTATTCAGCACAATTCTTTTCTCAGCCATTTAAAGAAATCATAATCTAACATGTCCCTAGCTAGATTACTTACTAAAAGTTCTAAGGCTTCATTCCTGGTCTATCCCCGGCAAAGACAGAATATAGACAGACCCACATACCCTTTGTTTCTCTCCCTCCTCCCAGCTTTTTAAAGTATCTTGTCTCCTCATTGGTCATTTTGGTCAGGTGCCAGCGAGGTTACCTTTAGCTTCTTAACCCTTTACAGGAGAGAGGAGATTTCCTCTGGCCAGGAGGGATTTTAAAGGGGTTTACCCTTCCCTTTATATTTATGACAGGCTTCTACCTACCCAGTCTCACTCAGACCTTCTCCTCTGCAACCTTTCTAGCTTCACTCTTGTTTCAGGGCCAGAACTCACAGGGCTCGCCCCTGGAATCCCCTAACAAAATCCCAGCATAAAATTATAAACAAAAACCCAATTTCACCCTCCGTGGGCTTGACCTTACTTCCCTCCCTCCCAGGGCTCTTTCCCCGTAAGTCCAATTCCTGCCCTTTTGCTTGGACTTCCCACCAGAACCTGCTCTGCAGGCTGTTCTATACCACTGGTGGCCACTTGCCAACCTCCTCTACTCAGGTAAGGATACAGGGCTTGATCTCTTCGGTTTCCTTCTCATTAACCCTTGAAGTGACTGCAGTCAGAGAGAGAGAGAGGGAAAGTGTGTGCGTATGTCTGTCTGTCTGCAGTCCCCTTTTGCTCTAAACTTCCTGCGATTCAGCCCTTCCCTAGCTGGGCTTCATCTCTAAACCTGGTTTTCTCCTCTCCCTGTGCCACCAGGTAACACAACCGGCCTTTCAGGGTCATATTAACTCTTTCTGCACCTGTGAGGTATTCACCTCATCACACCACCCAAAAAAATAAATAATGGAACTACCATTACATTTGATGCCATCGCATTGTTCGCTCTTCTTGTGTGTTTATACCCCTTCCCCCAAACTGGGTCTGTCTGGTCTATGTTGACTGTAAGCTCTCAAGGGCAGAGTCTGTCAGCTACTCCATGTTTGTACAGCGCCTAGCACACTGGGGCCCCATACTTGCTTGACCCTTCGGCACTACTATAACAAACATAATTAATAATAATATTTTCCATCCCTTTTCTTTTCAGGAGATTACGTGCCAGAGTAAAGTAGATGTAGGCCCATTAGGAAGGGTTTGGCCTTCCCTGCTTTTAGAACCGGAACAGCAAGAGAAGGTTTGGCTCCTGCTAACATTTGGTCTGCACCAATTCACCATCTGTAGTAAGACTTTCAAATGAACTAGTCGGTCCACAACAATTATTGGCTAGTGAAGCTGCTGCTGTATGTAGCAGGAGGAGCATTGCAGCATGCTGCTAACTAGATGTTATCTGAGAGAGAGCTCTTCCTTGTAGTTTTAGCTGATTTGCTATTCCCTGGAAGAGACAAGGGATCTGGTTCTCAATTATGCTAAAGCTGCTTTGGGCCACTTTGGCAACATAAGGCCCTTAACATGGACAGAGCTTCCTGAGAATATCACTTCTGCAGGGAAATCTCCCTGGCTGGTGTGAAATTGGTTTAAGGGTTTCAAACAAGCACTGCTCCCAGCCTCCAGGGTGATTGGGGGGGAGAGGGGGAAGAGTGTGTGTGTGTATGACATACGCTATACTAAGGCTATTCTCTGCTTTTCAGGGCCCAAAGAGGGCTGTGATAAACAGACTATAAATTAACTTACACCAGCATGGGCCCCTGCCTGGCCTCAGAATACAGGAAGCATAAAGTTTGCTAAAAGTTTCCATTGGCTTTACCTCCTCAGCTGCCTGTCCCAGGTGCTAGAGTTTTGAACGCAGAGCCTGGATCTTTTAGAGTGTTTTCTATTCAACAAAAAGAACCATCTGTAAAAGTAGGTAATTTAAAAAAAATTTCTCCACAGAAGTTGGGTAGAAATTTGTAATTTTTGTAATTTTTTTTTCAGACCTGGGGTTAGGGCTGTTAATAGCATACAAATCCTTTCCTTTGTAGGGCACTGGTTTGAATTCCTATTAGTCAGTAGAGGAGGTCATCTGCCTTTACTGCGAACATTTGATCTGCATCAATTCACTGTCATTTTATAAGCACAAAAAGCCTCTAATCAACTGGTAGTGCAGCGCCTAGCTGAAAAATGCTCTCTATACTGTAGTGAAACTGATACCTGTTGAGAATCAAAATATGCCACTGTGCTTCCTTCTAGCTGCAGGTAGCAGATAGCCCCTCCTCATGAGTTAGTCAATTTGATTTTGACCTTTAGAAGACTGGGATTTTGAATACAAAAAGAGAATTTATTGGCAGTCACTTTATTGTTCAGCTGCAGCTCTTGGAAGATGTAACCTTCTGCACAGGACCAGTTGAAGCTATCACAGGTTTGCATGCAATGGTCAATTTCTTTTCTTGGTTCTTGTATATTTAATATATTCTTGACAGGGGAAATGCTGAATGACACACAAATGACACCATGCTGAATGACACACAAATTTACTATCAAATAGGGGTGAGCACAAGAAGTAAGATGCTCAGACTGCTTGCTGTGCAAATATTGTGACATGATTGTTAGGGGGAAAAACTCCGCAGCTCTAGAGCTCATCTCACAGGCAGACATCAATCACTATGATACACATGGACACCACAGTCATCAGTGAGGACAGAACCCAGCACCTCATACTTTGCAGTTACTGTAGAATAATGACTGTTGTGAATGGTGGTAGTGGTCATTGTTCCCTCTAAGCTGTGCACGTGTGTGCGCGCACACAGATCCTAAACCCAGCACACATGGCGAAACACCACGCGCACAAAAATTTGCACAAAAGCACAATTTGCACGGAAGAATTTTTTTGCGCACACGGCTTGTCAAAAATTAGAGGGAACACTGGTAGTGGTGACAGAAAATGGTGACCTTTATAAATGGCACTTAGCAGATGCAGTTCCCTATGTATTTGTGCATCTAGCTTGATTAATTCCTTGGGAATGCACAGATACATAGGGAACTGTTTTCCCCCGTGCTTACCAACTGTGTTAACCTGACAGGCCCAACTGGGTTAGGCCTTTTCCTCTGGGCACCTGTGACAGTGGCTGACTAAAATGTAACAGCTTCTTCTAAACAAGGCATTATTAATTCACCCACAGGTACGTAACATGTAGAGTAACAGGATAAAACAAAAAAAATATTGCCTTGAAAGCTTTAGTAAGTTCTCTTCCACCCAGCTACCTCCATCTCTGGGTTGGGAGAAGCAGACTGTCCTTCTACGAGCATGTTGTCTCTCTCTCTCTCTCTCTCAGTCTGTGTCCTTGCATCCCTGTCTGTGCTCATGGACTCTCCCAGCCTTTTCTTCCCTAGGCCAGCATCTTTAAGGTTTTAGTATCCCCTAGGCTCAGGTCTGGGGAAAGTAAACCTGAAAGCCGAGATGAAGCCAGGCCAGGGGCATTCCCCAATTATTAGCTTCTTCATTGTTTCCCCAAGAACCCAGGGTATTCTCAGGGCTGTGCCTTAACTTTGCCTGTTGTTTCCTGTTGATTCTTCTTAACAGCCTCCTTTGATTTAACTCTATGCAGCCACACAGGATAATATCACGCAGGTAAATTGAGGTGCATATGCTATTTATAAAGAATAAGACAGGTATTTCCCTTATTTGCAGAGGTCTCCACCATCTCCATGACAGCAATGATTTGTTCGGGAACTGTTCCTGTTTGTAATGCAGTTGTGGAACAGAAGACATTGTGCATGACTTACAGGTACCGCTACCGGAAGGAATTTGTCAAATTTGTAAGTAACAACAGTGAAGGCCTGGCATGATTTACTTCATTTTTAATAATGATGCAAGAGTTCTTATGTGTCTTTGGGATGTAGCTAAACCATAAGAAAGACATACATGTTTTTAAATGACTACTATAACAATCAATTTTCATGGGTTCTTCAAGGTTGAGAACAAATTAACCAATCAACCTCCACTTCAATCAACTCTTCTGTGATTAAGGTGAGTAATTTACATGCCTGTATGAACACCACATACCAACTTACTGTGTTTTTGCTGACTCAGAAGACTTCTGTGTTTGCATAATAGATCTAATAAAGACTGAAAACTACAGCTGTGGAAAGCTTCCTGATATGACATATTTTGTGAAGGATGCTGTGATGATAATCATTCCACCCTCCTCATCTATACAACTCAAGTCTTCCCCTCCTCTCCCAGACATTCCCAATTACTGATTAATATATCCTAGAGTGCAGCTATTTAAAATAATAACAATAATAATAAAGTATTGGCAGCTCTATCGTATTTAACTGTAAAAATATGATTAATCAAGCTGTTCTATTCTTTGTTGTTGAATTTCTTCAACAGAGAAAGCTGTTCTGAATATCTTAAATTCCCCCATGAGAAAAGCACTTCTATAAGCAATGAGCTCCTCAAAAACCAGTCCATCCCCAGTGACATAAATAGGTGAAACAGAAGAGCTGGAGATACAATAACAACTAAGTGATATTAATTATATGTGCATCATCTTCTCTTAGTTACTGAAACCCACATGTAACCGCAACTGTAAAATGATACAAAATGTGAGAATCTCCATTGTAACTGGATCTTCCGAGCCAAATCAAGAGACACAATGGCTTGGAATCCCAGGAACAAAGACAGGTGCTAAATCTGGGGTGCTCAATAATAGATGAAATCCTATGAACACCTACAAGTACATTGGTCATCAGTAGAAGATGAAGATGCTCAGTACTCCAGGGGGGCTTTCCAGGAATAATAATAGCTAACGTCTTCTTTTCCAGTAAAAATAGCCGTGTTGCAGTATTCAATCAAACCAAACCAAAAAATGATGAAGTCAAAATTCTTCACCTTTGTCTCTAACATTTTAAAATACGTATTTACATAACTAAAATATTTACATGTATATTACTCATATACTGGGACATTTCTGAAGGTGAAAGATATTGTTGGTGATGCTTACAAAATTATAAATATTTGTAAAGCTGACTCTTTGTGAGATAGCAGGAGGAAATTTGATAACTGATCCCACATCCGCTGCAGTCCATGATTAAGCTCCCATTGATTTCAACAGAGTAGGAAAAGCTTCTTATACACATTGGAGCATATTCTGCTTTCAGTTACAGCTGTATACATCCAAAGTAAATCAACTGAAGCCAATGGAATTACTGAGGATGTGCAGGGGTATAACTTAGGACATAAGGGAAGGGTCTAGTGGATAGAGAACTGGACTAGGACTCTCATGATCTGGATTCTTGTCCCAGCTGTTGGGCAAATCACTTCCTGCTCTCTGGCTCAGTTTCCCCACCTGCATAATGGGCATAATGATATTAATGGCCTTTGTCAGGTGCTTTGAGATCTATTGATGGAAGCGCTTTATAAAAGCTAGGCAGTATAAATAGAGATGGTTGGGAATTTTTCAACAAAGCTCTTTTTTGGTCAGACATCACCAATTAATTGAAACTGAAAACCTTCAGTGGAAAGGGTTGGTTTTTGGCAAATTTCTCATTTAAATTTTTTAAAAAAATGTTTCCAAATTGTGCAACCAAAAAATCGGTTCTTTTTATTCTAAATGACATTTCATTTTGAAATTTAAGCTAAGTATAGGAAACAATTTAAATTAAAATGGTGGACATTTAAATGAAACATTTAGAAAATGTTTAAACAAAACATTCTGTTTGATGCAAACTGAAATATATTTGGAATTGTTAGTTTATGAAGATCTTTGAGATTTTGACTTTTTTTCCTGATTCTTATTTCATCTTAAACTCTTTTGAAGGGATTATCTTTTTTTTTGTCCTCCCCCCACCCCTGCCTGTGTTTTTACAGTGCCTATCAGGATGGATCTTGGTCCATAACTATGAACAGGGATGGGGCTTGGGTGGTCAGGCCTAATGGTTATAGTCAAGAGCTTGGGATCAGAGCCAGGGTCAGAGCTGGGTTCAGAATCAGGTGCCATGCCAAAGGTCAGAGCTAGAGCCAGCATCAGGGGTAGGGTGTAGGAACAGGGAAAGGTAGGAAAGCAGGAACTGGCAACAGATGAGCATCTGGAATAAGGAGGACAGGAACCAGTAATAGACTGGAATGCTAGAAAAGCCAGGAAGGCAGGGCTCAGGAGTCAGGCAAGTAGGCAGGACCCAGAGTAGCAGCCAGCCAAGGATTCTTCTAGTTGCAGACAACTTCCTGTGCCTCTTTCTGGCTTAAATAGAGTTTCCTAGCCAATCAGTGGGGCTGGATGTCTCCCCAGATCAGGAGCTTTGTATCTGGAGCCCTTAGTGAGCTAAAGCTTTACTGGCCCCCTTCTCCAGTCATTCAGGCAGCTATGGTCTGAGCACTACCTGGGGACCTACTGGCCTGGTTTTGAGGCTCACCATCCCTCACATCATCCCTTCCCCTAGTGCAGTAGCTCTCAACCTTTCCAGACCACTGTACCCCTTTCAGGAGTCTGATTTGTCTTGCATACCCCAAATTTCACCTCACTTAAAAACTACTTGCTTACATAATCAGACATAAAAATACAAGTGTCACAGCACACTATTACTGACAAAAGGTTTTCTTTCTCATTTTATCATATAATTATAAAATAAATCAATTGGAACATAAATATTGTAATTACATTTCAGTGTACAGTAAATGGAACAGTATAAACAAGTCATTGTCTGTATAAAATTTTAGTTTGTACTGACTTCACTAGTGCTTTTTATGTAGCCTGTTGTAAAATGAAGAAAATATCTAGATGAGTTGATGTACCCCCTGGAAGACCTCTGCTTATCCCCAGGGGTACTCATACCTCTGGTTGAGAATCACTGCCCTAGGGTACCCTCTGGGCAGCAGCAGGCCAGGTTTTCCAGGGTGGATCCACAAGATACCAAAGTCTAATCTGTCTGATTCTGGCATCAAGGATCTCATGGATGATATACTCATCATGGTTTTGAACACATGCTGGTTGAGAATTAGTTGGGAACAGTGAGGGAATGGGTCCTCAGTGTGGGGCTTCAGGAGTGATATATGGAAAACTGGGTGTATTCTGAGAGAATGGGGCAAGTTGAGTTCAAAGGTTACTGGGTTAATATTCTGGCAAATTCTGTAGGGACCAAGGAACTGGTAGTACAATTTACTAGATGGCCTGTTCCTGTGTAGGTTTTTAGGCAAGAGCCATACCTTCTGGCCTACTGAAAGAGTAGGCCCTTCCTGTCATTGACTGTCCACATATTGTTTTGTAGCTCTTCTTGGCATCCTCCAGGTGAACTTTGAAGTCATCTTGGGTTTGACATATGTATTGTATTCAGTCCGGGGCTGCTGGGTTGTGGGAAGTGGCAGGTAGCTCTGGGCAGAACCAAGAGTGGAAGCCATAGTTTGGAAAAAAAGAAAAGAAAAAGAAAAGGGGGGCTTTGCCCCATAGACACCTGATCTGCCTTTTGTACATAACTCTGCCTGAGGTAGCAGCCAAGACCAGTAGTGCTGGTGGAAGTTTACGTAGCATCGAAGATACTGCTCCAGGATCTGGTTGGTTCCCTCTGCTTGCCTGTTTGTCTGAGAGTGGTAGGTGGAGGAGAGGCAGGAGCATATGCCCCAAATCCAGAGAGCGTCTCTCCAGAAGTGGGAGATAAACTGTGCACTATGCTCAGAGATGATGCACTCTGGGAGGCCATGGAGATGGACACCCAGAGCTGGGCAGTTTCCTGAGAGGACGGTAGGCCAGTGCAGGGGATGGAACGTGCCATCTTTATGAGGTGGTTCACCACTGTCAGAATGGTTGTGAACCCTTTGTACTTGGGTAGTTCTACTACAAAAATCTAAGATGGTGACTGTCCAGGGGCCAGCTGAAGTCTCGACGGGGTGCAGTAATCCAAGGGGTTTAATTGAGCGATGTCTTGGAGTGGCTGCTTACACTGCAAGAAGCCACATAGGCCTGCACTGTGGCCCACATGTGTGGTCACCAGAAGACATGAGAGACGAGGCACTGAGTTTTTAAATAGCCCAAATGTCCTGCTGGAGGGAGGCGGGGAGAAGGGGAGTCAAGACATGTTTGTAGGGTTGTAGTCCTTGAAGGTCTGGGAGGAACAAACATATGCCTTTTTATGTAGGTTACCCCGTCTTGGACATCCTGGGGTTCCTTACTTATGGGTTCCTGCTTGACTGGAGGTATCCCATGGGCCAAGGCTTATTGCATGAAGGTGAGCAGATCTTGTGGGGCACAAATCTGACATCAGGAATCATAACATTCAAAAACCAGTAGGAGAACATTTCAATCTCTCTGGTCACTCAATAACAGACCTCAAAGTGGCAATTCTTCAACAAAAAAACTTCAAAAACAGATTCCAACGTGAAGCTGCAGAACTGGAACTAATTTGCAAACTAGATACCATCAGGTTAGGCCTGAATAAAAACTGGGAGTGGTTGGGTCATTACAAAACCTAAACTTAATTTCACCAATACTAATTTCTCCCTACTGTTACTCACACGTTCTTGTCAACTGTCTGTAATGGGTCGCTTTCTTCCCACTTCAGAAGTTATTTCTCCTCCCTTGGTATCCTGCTGTTAATTGATTTATCTTGTTAGACTGACCTAACACTTGGTAAAGCAACCCACATCCTTTCATGTATTTATACCTGCTCCTGTATCTTTTACTTCATACATCTGATGAAGTGAGTTCTAGCCCACAAAAGCTTATGCCCAAATAAATGTGTTAGTCTCTAACGTGCCACAAGGACTCCTCGGTTTTTTTGCTGATAGAAGTTTGTGAACCTCAGGAAACATAGTTCACAAATGTTTTGCAGTGCCACCCACACAAGGACAGCCTTTACCTTGCATGGATCCATTTTCATACCAGCCAGAGATAGCCCTATGGAGGGCTGATCAAAAGCACATTTTTCTAGCTTCCCATAGAGGCCATGTAGGCTTAGCCTCTTCAAGACAGAACATATGTGCATGGTGTATTCAGCATTGTCAGAAACAATAGCAATGTCATCGAGGTATTGGTCTGGAATGTCCCAAAGTATGTCATTAATAGGGTTCCTAGGTGCTATGATAACATAAATGATAATAAAGGAATACAATTTCAAAATCTTAACATTTTTCCAATGATGGGAAAACTATATTACACTCAGCTCTAATTATAAGTAACTTTACTCACCTGACTAGTCCCACTAAAATCAATGGGAGCTGCTGGGTGCTCTGCACTTTTGAAAATCAAGCCAGTTACTTACAATCCTAACTGCAAATTTAGAAGCCTAACCTTAGGCTCCTAGCTTTGGAAATTTTGGACATAGTGTCTTTATTAGAGATTTTGTAATTTCAAAACGAGTATGCAGCAAAAACTTTAATACAATATAAATGTAGTAAGACTTGCCCAACAGAATAATGCACACCTGCCTGGACTAGTATTTTAGCACTTCCCCAGCAATGATGTAGGTTTTAAATTTTTCTTGCTTGTATGCCTATGTGTCCTTTAATATAACAAGTCCAGTTGTATCCACTCAGAGTGGCAATACTCAGTTTTGTCATTGGTTTTATGAATAAGATGCTTGTATAGGGCCATATCCATATAATGATGCTTTTCTCAGCAGCTCTGATTATTATCACAGATAAAACTGCTAGGCCCTTATTCAATAGAAAACTTAAGCACATTCTTAAATCCAACCTTTTCCAGCAAAGTACTTAATCACATGCTTAACTGCTATTGACGTCACATGTATGCTTAAGTGTTTTGCTGAAATGGGTCAGCAAGTTTCAGTAAAATGGACATACTAGATAGTCAAGGTGCCTGTTTCTCAGTGCTCTTTAACAAGCAGCCTGCAAATGAAAATAAAATCAACATATTTTGCAAAATAATGTTACATTTTACAGACAGATCCATCAAAGCAACTATTTGAATAACAGTCTTGTCTTCCTGCAGAGCTACAGGTCGAAAGGTTAATCTGGTTTACACGTAAATACATATGGATACAAGCGCAGATGATATCACAATATGTGGCATGCATTACCACTATGAAACCCATGCTGCTAGGAAACAACGCAAGCATGCACGCATGCCCAGACAGATCTTTAAATGTGGGGTTCTTAAAATCCACTTGGGACGAATATTACAGCATGAAAAATCAAAACACTGTATGAGCCTTTGCAAAACTGTCAATTGGAAAAAACAAACAAACAAAAACCCCTGTCCTTTTTAGAAAGGAAACAAAAGGAGGACCTTCCTCAAAATCACTTTCTCTATTTTTTGTAAATGTATTTGTTTAGATTTTCCAGAATTATTGCTGACAGATTTAATTAGACTGACATGCTTGTAAATGTACATGATTTTCATAAACATGTGCATACTGCTGATTTAATAACTGTTTCCAACCTACGTGTGCAGCTCTAATAAAAAGAACTGTTTAGTAATTAACCATTACCCACCTATATATGCAAACACAAGTTACATACTGGCCGCAAATTAGGAGGACAAATTGTTTATGCTATAATAGAGAGATCTGGGATATTGTGAATATCAGATTACCTTAACACACTGCCTAGTATACTTTAGGAAATTAAATCAATCATCATCCAACAGAAAAATATTATTGTAGTTTCTTTGTATGATATGCTGCCTTCATTTACCATATGTTTTCCTATTTTATTGTTACATGGGACTTAACTTAAAATCAGTTTGAGAAAAAAAACATAAAAGTAGTAGAGAGATCTTATCTTGCTGTGTTGTCAGGGTCTTGAAAAAGATGATACTTGAAGGATGTTTCTCTGTTTGATTTTAATGGAAAAGATCAAATCCCAGTTAGTGGTCTAACGGAGACAACAATGGGAGATATGGGTGCGGGAGAGCGAAAAGGTAACTGATGCACAAGGATAACTTCTCCGGCTATATGCTTTTCATTTAACCCTTCAGACACTGGCCACCTCTCAAGTGCACAGCACCCGGGAACTGTCTGTTTAAGGATCAGCAAGGTGGTCTGGTGGGAGTGGCTGTTGTGAGATCCAGGAGTTTTCAGCAGCAGGAAACTGGGGGAGGTTGGGACTCTTCCCTGAGGCCTTGCTTTACCATTGCCAGAAATACTCTCTAGTCTTCACCCTAGGTTGCTCATGAATCCTCTCTCTCTCTGCAGCTGATTCTCAACTGGATTGTTCTAGTTCAGGAACCAGAATTCCGGAAATGGGAAGACCAGACTACAGCCAGCAAGGGCTGTTGGAGAACACTAGCCATGGGAGAGCAAGGAAATCATTTGAAGGGGGATGGGCTGAGGCATTTTCAGGAGGGCTATGAGAACAGCAGGACCAGATCTTTCATCGGGAGATTGTAATGGTATTACCTGGAAAATGACTGGGGCAATCTTGGGGATTGAACCGGAAGAAAGGAAGTGCTACAAATCTGTGGGACAGATTACTCATCTGCAGAGTAATTGCTCTCAGGGTTAATCATTTAATACTCAATTTAAATCACATTTGAACCCATTGCCTGTTTGTTAGCACTATGGTCTCTAACAGTCTGTACCTTACTAGATTATTCTGACATCTGTCTGACCCAAGAAACCCGTTATGGGCTTTAGTGAACAATGCTGTACATTTTCAAACCAGCCCTGAGCTAAGGAGCACTATAGAAGCGTGAAACAATCTGTGCCTTTCAGCAGCCTCATCTCATTAATCTTCCAGCTCTACAGCCTTACTAAAGCGCACATACTTAGGACTGCTTGTTCATTACAGCTCTAATAACAGAGGCATACATTAAAGCAGCCTGTCCAGGTGCAGGAGAACCAGTCTCTTTTAAAATACATTTACAAAGCAATAAATAAAAATGATCATAGTTTAGCTGCTTATTAAATTGTATTTGCTATTTTGAATTAAGCGCTGTCTTTGTATCCAGCCATTCACTTTATTCTCACTTACTGCCCACTTTTCTGTTCTTAGGAAAACAATGTATTCTTTACTCTGGGGAATAAAACTGTATGTAATTCTGACGTTAAAACCAGCCCAGGTTCTCCGTAGATTAAACTATTAGCTAGGGCTTCAGACAGCCTCCAATCCAAGTTCTACCTTGGCCCCCATGCTGGCGTGATTTAAACCTAATGAGATAAACATATCTTCAAGTGAATCATTCTCAGGGGCCAATCCTACAGTATTTACTCATGCAGGTAACCCTTACTGACATGAAGGATCCCATCGAGGGCTGTTAATGAAAACTTTCCATCAAAACTGTTTTTCAGCAGAAATTGAATTTTCAACTAAATGACATTTTCTTGAAAGGTGTCTGATTTCCATGGAATATTTATATGTGTAAAAACAGAACCCCAGAAAACTGATATATTACAGTTGAAAACCAAAATATTTCAATTCTGAATTGCGGCTATGGTGCCTCATGCCTATAATTTGAACGTATCATTCTCATCTCCCAGCTAGGCTCCCCAGCTGGACTATGTCGTGGTGTACTGCAGCTATGTGACTGCCATGACCCCTCACCCAGAGAGGATACCATGGTGTATAAGGGGAGATGTACTCTGACCAGGAAGCCTGGCCTAGAGAGGAGAATGGAGGCAAGCCAAGCATTTGGGTGGGTGCAGAACAGCCCCAAAAGTTCAAGTCATGCCCTATTGTGGCATATGTCTTTCTAGTTTATTAGCCTTAATGGGCAACCTTAAAAAAATTGGGGAGACACATTGAGGCCTGTCCTGCACAAGGGTGCTAGGGGATGTTAAGTAATTTCCCCCTTACTCACTTGTGCTGGTGTGCTATATCCCTGCTTCCTACTTGCTGGGGTCGCAGCTCCACAAAGTCATTTCATTCCACGCTCATTCAGATAGGCACGAAAGAATAGCAGCGGGGGGTAACTTTACTCCATCCTCTCTAATGCTCCCAAGGACATGAACCAGCACACTGGGGAGTATATGGTGTGACAGATAAAGACCTGGAGCAGTTTATGGCCTCCAGGAGCCATGAGGAGACCAGAAGGTAGACTGTGACCCAAGGAGAGTCAAATCTCCCTCATAGGCTACAGCAGCGCAACAACATGGTACCCGTCCTCCAGGCTAGATTGCAAACTAACGATCTACCCTCTGGTGATTCAGTTTCGACAACAGCTAAAGTAAACCACTTTGACTGTGAGTCTGAAAATGTCATGTAATCAGGAAATATTAGAAATATCTGGGAAAAGTCTGATCTTAGCCAGCCTGGAATACCATAAGAAAAATGTGAGAACATTCCCCTCACATTCTTGGCAGTGCTTCTTACAAAGCATCACAAAGTTTATTAAAGGTAACTCCAGTTCTCTAAACTCAGGAGTGGCTTGAATTCAGTTTGGCTTAGGCCAGGTCTACACTACAGACCTATACTGGTATAACTGCATCGCTCAGGGTTGTGAAAAATCCACATCCCGGAGTGATGTAGTTATACTGACCTAACCTCCTGTGTAGACAGCATGATGTCAGTGGGACGGATTCTCCCGCTAACATAGCTACCGCCTCTCGAGGAAGTGGATTAACTACGCTGATGGGAGAAGCTCTCCCGTCAGCGTAGGAGCGTCTTCAGTAACGCGCTACAGCTGGGGCAGCTGCGCTGCTATAGCAATGTACGTGAAGACAAGCCCTTAAATTAGGGGAAAGTTCAGATTAATTATTATTGTCTGAAGCAATAAACCCATTTCTGTTCATTAGTGTTTTTGTTTTGTTTTTTTAATCTAAAGTTATAAGAGGCATCAGTGAATCACAGGAAGCGACAGCCCATTCAACAAGTCAGTCATGGTACCATACAGTACACTTTAAAAGTATCAATATCTCTAGGAAAGCTAAAATCCTGAAACAAAAAGACAATAAAATATTTACTCCCCATCTTGTGAAGCAATCACATTTTCCTTTTATTTTCTCTATGATAGCAAATTGCTACTAACAAAAACCAGTTGATCTCTTCACATTATTTTGAACCAGTTATGCTGAAAATAGGAAACAATGCTCCCAATAAAGAGTCTTGATAGACTTAAATACTCTTGCTTGCACAGGCACAGCATGACAATTTGATTTGCATAGGAACTAGCCACCAGCTCCAAATTATTACATTATGCAGGTTGTGACTCCGTAGCTAATAAAGAGTTGACTTTTGCACTTAAAACCTTTTTGTTGAGTCTAGGCCTCAGACCAGATTTATGCAAACACTCAGCTTTAGGCACGTGAGCCATCTTATTGACTTTCAATGGAATTACTCCCATGTGTAAAGTTAAGCACATGCACAGTTCTTTGGAGGACTAGAATCCTAGTGTTTCTGCCCAAAACAGACAGCATTTGTTCTGTGTGCTTGTTTGTAATTACAGAAATTATTTGAATAATTTTCGATGTAAAATGAACTACTCAATGATTTTTCTGGGAATTGACAAGTAAACCTGTTAATTTCTTCATGAATGAATTAAAAACTGGCTTTTTAATAATTTTTCTGGGAGTGTCTCACTTTTTTCCATACTCCTCTGGATAACAAAGGGCTTCTTACTAACCCTACTAACAGTCAAACTAAGTGAAGTGAGGCCTAACACCCAACTCAATAGCATTGCTCTTTTGCCCGTTCGACCCTCTCAGTAAGCTATATTTGAAGAAATGATGTATGCAATTAAACAAAGATATTAATGTTCTTGTATCTAATTATTATGATTATAGTCAGGACCAGAACAATAATTCAGGTCATTGTTAAATAGTATCCTTGTGACATCACAGAGAACTGGAGAGGAATGGTGATGATTGGGCTTAATTTGTATGCTGCATTTTCATTGGCTGGCATAAGTCAGTGATGTGAGAGGACTGTACATGTGTCATGTACTTGATTATTTATATACACATGTAATGCAATGCCCCTGCAAGACAGTTGTTGTCTACAGGAACGTGGGAACTCTGGATCTAAAAGCATGGTCATCTACTTCTTGAGCTAAAAGACTCCTCTCCACTACCTCAAAGGCTGTAGCAGAGTCATAATCCTCTTTGTGGTCCAGCCATTAGCTGAGGTCAAACAGCCACACTGTGTAAGTGTGGGGTATACACACAATCAGAAAGAGCAATGGGAGTGGCTGATTCTCAGAAGTTGACTGGGGACTTGTGAATCTGGGGTCAAACATTCCCTGGCTCCCCATGGATCACAGTGCCCTAAAAAACTCCTTAATTCATCTGATCGCATTGCCTGCCAGAGCTTAGGACCTGCACAAGGTGTTCTGCTGTCTGCCTACCTTACTACTTATGCAGGCTGCAAACACTTTAAAGTTAGACTATGGAAATACCCAGAGCAAAACTTCTTTAAGTTGTGGTTAAAGCTGACAGAGCCTGTACAACAAGCAACAGATAAAAACAAAACAAGGAAGAAGAAAAAGATTTTGAAATATTAAAAGGAAAAATAAAAGGAAGAATGTAAACTCTAAAGCAGCCATTCCAAAAAAGAAGACTAGACATGGCTGGGAGGGAGAACACGGTCTATAACCATTCTTTCAAAAAAGTATTTACAAATATTCAAATACACTGAAAAATATAGTGAATTTTTTTAATTGATGATATTTCCCATTGCTGAGAAATTATTTTTCAAAGTTTTTTTTTTAAATGCCTGCAATTATTGGTGTCTGAAGCTATTGGTTACCAACTCTTAAAGGGCCAAATTAATGCTACACGCACCTAATTTATATTTTCCATAGTTATTTCTATCCATAATTGTACAGTGTAATAGTTTTGGGGGAGTAGAAGGAAACTGCAGAGTTAAGATTGAAATTTCATGTTTAGTTCTGCCCCCTTATGCCCATGTCTTAAATATAGTATTTCCCTATGGCCAGGAGCCTGTGCAGGCAGCTGCTCTGTACCCACTGTAATGAGCCCTCCAGTCCCATCCAGAAATGGAGGCCAGCATCACAGAACCACGTGTCACAATCTTGATACACGCCTCAGACTGTGCTGATCTCACCACTGACTTCATAATGCTTCGCTTTGCGCTGATAGATGACATGATGCAGAGCTAAAAGAGGAAACTGACATGCTTCAATGTATGGCATCTTTTCATGCCTCCCTAAATGGTTTGTCAAACGATACAACTGATAATATCGTGCAAACTGGTATTTCTTACAATCATACATACAGACTTTGGACTTGGTCTGACACTTGAGACATTGTGAGTTCTTGAAAACAAGCCAGGTTGCAAGAGAAAAAAATTCAGGAGGTATTTTAAATTGCTGAATGTACAGGGCATCCAGCATCACGAAACTAACACTCAATAGCAGGACAAATCTCTATAGCATCTAATTTGCTTGTTAACACTCTGATGAGCCTCTGCATTTCACATCCAGACCATACAGCTTTGAATCTAGACAGCAGGGAAATCATAGTTTCTCTCAGGCTTCCCCAAAAAGATGTGATCAAATAGCTGG
The DNA here is from genome assembly GCF_965152275.1 of Natator depressus. Taxonomy (NCBI): domain Eukaryota; kingdom Metazoa; phylum Chordata; order Testudines; family Cheloniidae; genus Natator; species Natator depressus. The sequence continues at coordinate 65,331,274 of NC_134240.1, read as the reverse complement.
CCTGCCAGCTCGATAGGTGCCATATTCCTTCCTCACAGAGTGGTCTAGTAAAGACCCCAAGAGGGAGGACTGAGTCAGGAGTATTGATGAAACTGCATATTTATTCTCCTCCTGAAGTGAGTATTTCTTTGCAGTGGTTTCCCTGAGGCTCTTCCCTCTCACTCTTCTTACACTGCACTAAGCCCAGGTGCCCTTAGAGACAAAGAGCTAGTTTTTGCCCCCTTACTGTGACCTGGACATCACAGGGCTAGATCCTTTGTAGTAGACAGCGGGGCCACTCCCCAGCCACTTGCTCTGTGTGACTGGGCGCTGCTGTCTATCCTCCCTAAGGGGGTATGATTCCCCACACTTAGAATCACCCTGCTGGTACAGATTGGACTGTCATCAGAGGGTGAACCCTGCTGTCTAGATTCAAAACAGCAACTAGACCCAAAGAAAGATCTCCACCTGTGTCCCTCATGGGAGATACTTTACTCCACAGAGCTTAGCTCTCACACACTATTCTGATGTGAAATCTGTTTTGTGTTAGTCATGTCAGAATTCAGAGTGGGAGAATGAGGGGAGGTTTGTAGTTTATACATATAGCAATAATTAACTACATACCTCTGGTTGGGGTGTATGTGTATATATATATATACACACCCACACACCCCTCCACCCCCCAAATAGAGGCTGGGGAATGGCCCTGCTCTCGCTCTCTCTCTGTATGTATTATATACATAAAATCAAAGCCCACCAGAGACATGGAACAGAACAATTTCACAGAAATTCCAGTAGTGATATAACTGTATATAATACACACACACACACACACACACATATATATAGTTACATAGTTATATAGATATAGATATATAATTGAATTATTTTTATATATGTGTGTGTGTATTATATACAGATATATCACTATTGGAATTTCTGTGAAATTGTTCTGTTCCATGTCTCCAGTGGGCTTCGATTTTCCAAGGCTGCCCCAGGTCTCTGCCTGATGGCTTTGTGAGGACAAAGTTGGAAGCTACCCAGATTTAGTCATCTTTCAGCGGGGAAAGAAGAAGTGAACAGTCTGGTTCTGAGAAGCAGAGTTAGCAATACAGCAGCTGATGCAATCAACTCCACAAAATATCCCACTGCAATCCTTAAACACCAAACATCGTTAGACCCATGAATCCTCTGCTTTCTACCCCAGTCCCTCTCAGCTAAATTCCTAGAGATGCTCAAAGTTCCCACTCTTTCTCCTTGCAAACTTCCTGAGTCCCTATTCAACTGGGATAGACGGAACATTGCTTTGTTTAATATACCTAATCCATTTTTATGAGAACTTTATCATTTTCAATCTGTACTCAAGTTTAATCAACCAAACAAAATAAAAAAAAATCCAACTCCTTTAATAGGGGAGCTATTTTTTAAAGTAAGACAATTTACACTGGATCTTGCAACAGAAAGAAAGAAAGAACTTTATAACCTCCCAACTCCCTTCTATTAAATACACCACAGGACAGGAAATACTTCCCACCGCTGACTTCACAATGCTGGGCTTTGTGCTGATAGGATGACATCATGGTGCAGACCTAAGGCAGGAAGGTGCCTTGCCTCAAAGTATAGTATCTCTTTATATCAGTCTAAATTACTTGCCAAGTAATACAACTGATAATAGCATACAAAATGCAGTGCCAGTCTCCAGCCCTGGTTTGACAGTTGAGACATGGTGAGTTTTACAAAGCAAACCAAGTTTGAATAAAATCAGTTCAGAAATGTTAAGGCAATGAAGAAGGCCCTGTGGACTGTGTGCCATGTTTTACTTTAAGGCTGTCTGAACAGAAGTTTGAGTGCCTTTATGCCCTCCAGCAACCAGTCAATCCAATTGAAGCAAGTAGTCACAGTGGCCATGCAAGGAGAAGAGAGAGAGGACGTGCCATCATGGGTAAGTGGTTGGAGACATTCTGACACTAAGCACATAGAGCCTGGTCCAAAGCCCATGGACATTAATGGGAATATTTCTACTGACTTCCACAAACTTTGGATCAGGCCCATTGTTAGTAGTGTGGCTGGAATAGATCAAGTAGTGAAGTGGAAAGGAAGGGACTTGACAGTAAATTGGGCTAGGAACACTTAAAACAAGCTGTGGCCGGAGTCCCAGGGGATCCAGCTGAGGTCACTCAATTAGGGTGAACTGCAAAGAATGGGGCACCCAAAGTTGGTGGATATTCCAATACTTAGATTTATCAAGCCAGCACAAAACAGCTTCAAAAATACCTCAGTGGTTACCCAGAAGCCAACAACTCAGTTCCGTTAAAGCAACCCAGCCTTAGGCCTCCACCCTGACATCCAAGTCAAATATGATGAGGATTACTGAAAATCTAATTCATCATATAAAAAAGTTCTACCAATCCCAACGGATCGGACACATTACCTCCCAGGTTAATGAATACTTCAGATATTACCCAAATACACGCTTACAGCCAATTCTTATTAACTAAACTAAAATTTATTAAAAAAGAAAAGAGAGAGGGTGTTGGTTAAAAGATCAATATACATACAGACATGAGTTCAATCCACTGAGTTTCAGATTCATAGCACAGATGGTGAGCATTGTAGTTGCAGAGTTCTTTCAGAATTAGTTCATAGGTTATCATAGAATCATAGAACCATAGAATATCAGGGTTGGAAGGGACCTCAGGAGGTCATCTAGTCCAACCCCCTGCTCAAAGCAGGACCAATCCCCAACTAAATCATCCCAGCCAGGGCTTTGTCAAGCCTGCCCTTAAAAACTTCAAAGGAAGGAGATTCCACCACCTCCCTAGGTAACGCAGTCCAGTGTTTCACCACCCTCCTAGTGAAAAAGTTTTTCCTAATATCCAACCTAAACCTCCCCCACTGCAACTTGAGACCATTACTCCATGTTCTGTCATCTGCCACCACTGAGAATAGTCTAGATCCATCCTCTTTGGAACCCCCTTTCAGGTAGTTGAAAGCAGCTATCAAATCCCCCCTCATTCTTCTCTTTCGCAGACTAAACAATCCCAGTTCCCTCAGCCTCTCCTCATAAGTCACGTGTTCCAGTCCCCTAATCATTTTTGTTGCCCTCCGCTGGATGTTTTCCAATTTTTCCACATCCTTCTTGTAGTGCGGGGCCCAAAACTGGACACAGTACTCCAGATGAGGCCTCACCAATGCCAAATAGAGGGGAACGATCATGTCCCTTGATATGCTGGCAATGCCCCTACTTATACATCCCAAAATACCATTGGCCTTCTTGGCAACAACGGCACACTGTTGACTCATATCCAGCTTCTTGTCCAAAGTAACCCCTAGGTCCTTTTCTGCAGAACTGCTGCCGAGCCATTCAGTCCCTAGTCTGTAGCGGTGCATGGGATTCTTCCATCCTAAGTGTAGGACTCTGCATTTGTCCTTGTTGAACCTCATCAGATTTCTTTTGGCCCAATCCTCTAATTTGTCTAGGTCCCTCTGTATCCTATCCCTACTCTTCAGCGTATCTACCTCTCCTCCCAGTTTAGTGTCATCTGCATACTTGCTGAGGATGCAATCCACACCATCCTCCAGATCATTTATGAAGATATTCAACAAAACCGGCCCGAGGACGGACCCTCGAGGCACTCCGCTTAATACCGGCTGCCAGCTGGACTTGGAGCCATTGATCACTACCCGTTGAGCCCGACAATCTAGCCAACTTTCTATCCACCTTATAGTCCATTCATCCAGCCCATACTTCTTTAACTTGCTGGCAAGAATACTGTGGGAGACCGTGTCAAAAGCTTTGCTAAAGTCAAGGAACAACACGTCCACTGCTTTCCCCTCATCCACAGAGCCAGTTATCTCATCACAGAAGGCAATTGGATTAGTCAGGCTTGACTTGCCTTGGTGAATCCATGCTGACTGTTCCTGATCACTTTCCTCTCCTCTAAGCGTTTCAGAATGGATTCCTTGAGGACCTGCTCCATGATTTTTCCAGGGACTGAGGTGAGGCTGACTGGCCTGTAGTTCCCAGGATCCTCCTTCTTCCCTTTTTTAAAGATGGGCACTACATTAGCCTTTTTCCAGTCATTCGGGACTTCCCCCGATTGCCATGAGTTTTCCAAAATAATGGCCAATTGCTCTCCAATCATGTCCGCCAACTCCTTTAGCACTCTCGGATGCAGCGCATCCGGCCCCATGGACTTGTGCTCATCCAGCTTTTCGAAATAGTCCCGAACCACTTCTTTCTCCACAGGGGGCTGGCCACCTCCTCCCCATGCTGTGCTGCCCAGTGCAGTACTCTGGGAGCTGACCTTGTTTGTGAAGACAGAAGCAAAAAAAGCATTGAGTACATTAGCTTTTTCCACATCCTCTGTCACTAGGTTGCCTCCCTCATTCAGTAAGGGGCCCACACTTTCCTTGACTTTCTTCTTGTTGCTAACATACCTGAAGAAACCCTACTTGTTACTCTTAACATCCTTTGCTAGCTGCAACTCCAGGTGTGAATTGGCCTTCCTGATTTCACTCCTGCATGCCTGAGCAATATTTTTATACTCTTCCCTGGTCATTTGTCCAATCTTCCACTTCTTGTGAGCTTCTTTTTTGTGTTTAAAATCAGCAAGGATTTCACTGTTAAGCCAAGCTGGTCGCCTGCCATATTTACTATTCTTTCTACACATCGGGATGGTTTGTCCCTGTATCCTCAATAAGGATTCTTTAAAATACAGCCAGCTCTCCTGGACTCCTTTCCCCCTCGTGTTTATTCTCCCAGGGGATCCTGCCCATCAGTTCCCTGAGGGAGTCAAAGTCTGCTTTTCTGAAGTCCAGGGTCCGTATTCTGCTGCTCTCCTTTCTTCCCTGTGTCAGGATCCCGAACTCGACCATCTCATGGTCACTGCCTCCCAGGTTGCCATTCACTTTTGCTTCCCCTACTAATTCTTCCCGGTTTGTGAGCAGCAGGTCAAGAAGAGCTCTGCCCCTAGTTGGTTCCTCCAGCACTTGCGCCAGGAAATTGTCCCCTACACTTTCCAAAAACTTCCTGGATTGTCTGTGCACCGCTGTATTGCTCTCCCAGCAGATATCAGGGTGACTGAAGTCTCCCATGAGAACCAGGGCCTGCGATCTAGTAACTTCCGTGAGTTGCCGGAAGAAAGCCTCATCCACCTCATCCCCCTGGTCCAGTGGTCTATAGCAGACTCCCACCACGACATCACCCTTGTTGCTCACACTTCTAAACTTAATCCAGAGACTCTCACGTTTTTCTGCAGTTTCATACTTGAGCTCTGAGCAGTCATACTGCTCCCTTACATACAATGCAACTCCCCCACCTTTTCTGCCCTGCATGTCCTTCCTGAACAGTTTATATCCATCCATGACAGTACTCCAGTCATGTGAGTTATCCCACCAAGTCTCTGTTATTCCAATCACATCATAATTCCTTGTCTGTGCCAGGACTTCCAGTTCTCCCTGCTTGTTTCCCAGGCTTCTTGCATTTGTGTATAGGCACCTGAGATAACTCGGTGATCGTCCCTCTTTCTCAGTATGAGGCAGGAGCCCTCCCATCTCGCGTGCTCCTGCTCATGCTTCCTCCCGGTATCCCCCTTCCCCACTTACCTCAGGGCTTTGGTCTCCTTCCCCCGGTGAACCTAGTTTAAAGCCCTCTTCACTAGGTTAGCCAGCCTGCTTGCGAAGATGCTCTTCCCTCTCTTCGTTAGGTGGAGCCCATCTCTGCCTAGCACTCCTCCTTCTTGGAACACCATCCCATGGTCAAAGAATCCAAAGCCTTCTCACCAACACCACCTGCGTAGCCATTCGTTAACTTTCATGATTCGACGGTCTCTACCCAGGCCTCTTCCTTCCACGGGGAGGATGGACGAGAACACCACTTGTTATAGTCCAATGTTTGTATTCAGGGTGATTCCAGAGTGGGATTCTGGAGATCTCAAACTTTCGACTCAAGCTTCCCCCCACATGAAGCATTAAGCAGGTCTGAGATAAAAAGGATTGGGATCCAAAGCATCTTTATACAGTTTCAGGCCTTCTTGTGACAGGTCGGAGTCCTTTGGCAAATAATAGGCAATAATGGGGACTTTTGAAGTATATCAATTTCCTAACCATCACAATTACCTACACCGATTAACATAAGGCAATTGCCCATTTTTCATCATTCTCAGGTGATTTGCTATACATTTCAAAGAGAAATGAATACAACAATATCCTATGTTTACAGTTCATCTAAATGTTAATATGTCCTTTTGATCTCTGAATTAACAGCATAGACGGACTGTTTGATTACATTATTAACCTTTTACAATATATATGTAAATACACAAAAACACCAAACATTATCTACCAAAACGGCTCTAAGGGTTGAATTTGGGTCAATTATCCTGCAGGATGCTTAACCCTTTCTGGTCATGCGTCACACAAGCTACTAGAGAAATCTGGGAACCTTTGAGAGAAATCTGAAATCTTTGACAAAAATGTAGGTACGACATAGTACAGCTACCATAGCAGAGGATATCATGGGGAAAATTGTCAGTATAGCACAAAGAGAAGTTAACATTGTGCCTCAGACATCAAAATGGAGACAGGTGGTACTCACCATATTTATACATGACCTGGAAAAAGAGGGTAAGTAGTGACGTGGAAATATTAGCTAACAACAGAATTTTGTTTAGGATAGTAAAGACAAGGAAGGTTTTTGAGAAACACAAAAGTAGGGTCAGAGACAAATTCTCCATGACCAAGTCCAAGAAACGATGTTGCTTTGTTTGGTGCATTATGGGGTTTGACACATTTCTCAGAAGCAGTTCGCACTGGCCATTGTGGCAGACAGGACATTACATGAGATGGAACGTCAGTCTGCACCTGAACAACCACCTCTATGTTAATATTCAGCTAATTGAGACTCCCCCAACAATAAGAAAAGTCCCTCTAACAATTTTCTGACCGAACCAGATATTTCATCTTTTGTTGTCTCAGCCACGGCACTGCACAAACTGTGTCCTGTCTGGAGCCGAGTGCACAATTTGTAATGGATAATTTATTTGGCTAATTTAGCCTGTTTTCTTCCTCTTAGTGAATTGTTCACATACAGATAATGAAATTACCCACTGTCTCTGTTACTCACGTTGTGGTGTGAATTTTTGAGCTGATAATTCTTGGTCTGAAAATCATTCAAATTTTGGATTACAAATTTTTGCAATATGCAGTCTGGGCTGTGTTGGATTCATAAATTCATAGATATTTAGATCAGAAGGGACCTTTATGATCATCTAGTCTGACCTCCTGCACAACGCAGGCCACAGAATTTCACCCACCCACTCCTGCGAAAAACCTCTCACCTATGTCTGAGCTATTGAAGTCTTCAAATCGTGGTTTAAAGACGTCAAGGAGCAGAGAATCCTCCAGCAAGTGTCCCGTGCCCCATGCTACAGAGGAAGGCGAAAAACCTCCAGGGCCTCTTCCAATCTGCCCTGGAGGAAAATTCCTTCCTGACCCCAAATATGGCGATCAGCTAAACCCTGAGCATATGGGCAAGATTCACCAGCCAGATACTACAGAAAATTCTTTCCTGGGTAACTCAGATCCCACCCCATCTAATATAACATCACAGGTCACTGGGCCTATTTACCATGAATATTTAAAGATCAATTAACTGCCAAAATCATGTTATCCCATCATACCATCTCCTCCATAAACTTATCGAGTTTAATCTTAAAGCCCCCCCAGATAGATCTTTTGCCCCCACTGCTTCCCTTGGAAGGCTATTCCAAAACTTCACTCCTCTGATGGTTAGAAACCTTCGTCTAGTGGATACTTATGTAAGTCACGTGGTATTGGATCTCTTCTCTAATTTGGCTTACTAGTGTAACTTATTAGCACTAATTTAAGTCATATTTTTAAAATACAATTTTTGCATAAATATTGGGGATTTGAGCTGAAAAAGTATGCTTTTTGCAGGTATTAATTTTAGTCGAGTTTCAATATTTTCAGAGTAAATGCAACTGAATCAAAAGTCCCTTGGAATTTGAAGACTTTTTTGCAAATTGGTGAAGAGACCATTCTCCCACACCTAGTTGTGATACTCTGATGAATAAAATGCTCCCCACCCCGTAATTAAAGAAAAATATACCATTGTTTTCAACTCTGAATTTTTTTTCTGATAGTAGGGTGCAGAAGGCTTATGCAGTGGTGGAGATGCACAGAATGTCATGGTCTAACCAACTATGCAGAGATCTCCGTAATTCCTGCATGGTACAGAAGGGGGCTTCACTTCAGATCCAGATAAACTGGCACAAAGTGAGAGCAAAAGGGGAGGATCTACACACATACAGTTATTTTGGTGCCCTGCCTAAGTGGCACAGAGCGTCCCCAACCATGTTTCCAGTCTATGGGCTGGAGTAGCAGCTGTCAAGAACCTCAATCGCAGCTCCCGACCTCCTGCTCATGTTTGAATTTCATCCCTCACTCCCCCTGGAGAGTCCATTTAAAAGCCTGATTGCACTGGCTTTGTATGGAGGAGGTGGATTCCCCCTCCCCAAGTACATACAGCCATGGTGCCACTTGAAATGAAAAACACAAATATTGTCTTAGTGGTGCTAAATATCCTCATCATTCAAAGACATGGAGACAGGCCAGGAACTCTGTTCAAATTACCAGTGAACCATTCAATCCAACTGAACAAAAGTAGATATTATAATATGTGAGAAGGTACAGAGAAAACTTGACTTCTAGGTTGATCAGGGGAGCAAAAGGTATGGCAGTGAAGATAACGTAAAACCCTTCATCCCTATAATCTGAAGGATGAGAAAGGATTAAGAGGGGCACATTAATTGAAATACACCTGATTTTAAGAGTAAGGATATCGCTGGGTAGATAATCAAGCATAAATTGTAGGACAGTGGGTAAAATGGAAAGGAATAATTTCACACCTGACAATTGAATTACTTTTCCCCTGAAGAATAATGACTGAAATGTTACCTACCAAGAAATGTTGTTGAAATGGGAATCTTAGGGTTCTCTTGTGGCCTTCAAGAAACAATTAGTGCTATTTTAAGGCAAACCATATTAAAAGGAATGAGACTCAATGAGCTGAAGAACCTTCCTTCCTTCCAACATTCCCAATGTTCTTCATAATGTATCCTTTCTTTAAACATTACACCCCTCAATTAGATCATAATTGCAGTCCATGCCATATGAATTATGCATTATTTGATACAAATTCAGGTTCTCTGGCACAGAGCAAATCTGAGACAGTTACAGAACCTGGAGAAATTACAAAAGTAATCCCCTAAGACCCAATAAGAAAATGAATGTTATCTAGTTTAAAGACACCAATTGGTTAGCATGGCGTGCCGTGCTAGGCTCCCCATTAGGCTGCCAAGGAAGCATATGAGTTTGTTGCAGTGGGAATTAAGGTCTACATCCTTAAGTGGTGTAAATCAGCAGAGTTCAGCTGAGGTCAATGGAGTTACACCAATTTACACTAGCTGAGGATCTGGGCCTAATTAATCTGTATTGACCCAAATTATATCCTTGATAGGGGGTGCTTGATTGAAACTCTTTTTATTGAATGAAAGGAGGACTTGAGAATGTTATTGATAAAAACAAAACAAGCCCCACAAAACACTACGACTTGATTTATTTAAATGCTGAAACAGCAGGAAAAGGAGGAGACTGTAGCTCATTAGTATGTTAAAATATATGGCAGTGTGTGAACTACCTGGACAAAGGAAGCTGTTTCTCACTCTTTGATGTCTGTGTAGATTTAGATAACAATACTTAAGAGAGAAAATAAATGTAATACATTAGAAGGGAACCTAACTTGTAAAAGTGATTTCTAACTAAACAGTGAGCCATTTCAGAATAATTTGGTTCCCTCAACACCTGGCAAGCAATAGATATCTGGTAAGAGACAAATCCATCATACTTTTTTTTTTTAAATCTCCATGGCACAGGCAGAAGTGAAACTGTCTGATTTAGGTGCTTGTTTCTATGCTGGAAATATTTTTGATCCCCAAACACCCATAAATACTTAAATAGAATTTGTACAATGTGGCCATATTTATATCTTCCAGGTTAAAAAAAGTCGCATTATAAATTCTTGCCATTTTTGTTCCTTCTGGAGATCAGTGGGAATTCTGAGTGCTTGAAGACTGAGAAAAAATTTATGTAAAGACTTCAAGATCAGGATCCATACACATTTCTTTGCTGAGCTGGTATTTTCAGTCTGATGGAGAGCAAAGTAATGGTTGCACTTTGTGATCCCACCTCCCTGGCTCCCAAAGCATGTAGAGGAACTGTAAGATCTATGCCCAGGGAAATATCAACAGAAAATGCATTTAATGAGTTGGCGTGAAATGAACTGGTTAAGAAGTTATTTTGATTGGAAGGAGCCTTCTTTGTGAGCTATCTAGACACTTCCTACACCCTGTGACAAAACTGAATTAATTACCAGAGCTGTGAAGAATGTTTACAATGGAACCAAAAACCATAGGAGAGTCACCTGGTTTCAGGTTTCATCACAAACTTGAGACCCATCCTAGGTTCACCAGGATGTTTACTATGGCTTGCAAACCTTCTGAGGGAACCTGGGCTTAGTATCAAGGAGATTTGCGCCAATTTACAGTTTTGCATCAAAACAAATGAAACTCTGATTTTGACTGACTTTCACTGACTTTTAAATCTTGGAGTTTATTTGCAGCTCAGTATCAAAGGGTACAAAATCCTTGTGAAATGAAACTGAAGACAGTGTTTTCAAATAAGCCTGAAATCCTAAACTACCAAGTCTCACATAAGGATCCATAAGTGTCTGTATATGAAAAGGAAGCCTAGTTTTGCTATGTCCAAAAATCTTTATCCATAGCTTGTTTAAATGACCTTTAGCCCAACAGCCAATTAAACAAGCAGCAAAGAAAACACATTCATTTCTATTCGAAATAGGAAATTAAATTGCACAAATTCTTTAGCTTTCCCGAATTCTTATATCAACCTATTCTAATTCAGGATTGTTTATATAACTTCGTTTGCCAAGAAAATTTGTATCTGAAAATGAAGTTGCATAACCTTTAAACTATTACAGATCTCTGGCAGATCAAACACATTCAATTCTCTAATGATAGAGTTATCTCCTTAATCTCCTTGAGTAAAAACTCTCACTTCTAACAGAAAAGTGTTTTAACTGCTGTAATTGCAAGAGACCATGAGCTCTGAAGTGATCATGCTAATTCAATAAATTAGATAGTATTTTTCAAGTCTTTTCTACCTATTTATAGTGCACCAGCTACCCGAGGGTGGAATCCTAGACTTCAGTGCGGGGACAGACTTTGAAAGGTCAGAAAGATCCCATGTTCACAGAATACCAATCTATCTTGACCCCCGTCAGCATAGTATCTGAGCACCTCACAGTCTTTAATGTTTCTATCCTCACAATATCCCTGTGAGGCAGAGAAGTTCTATTACCCCTATTTTACAGAGGAATAGAAGCACAGACTTTCCCAATGTCACAGAAGAAATCTGCGGAGAAGGGAGGAATTGTATCCAGGTCTCCCAAGCTAGCACCCTAACCACTGGATTGTGTTAACAGAGAGTAAGTCAAATTCTACACCCATACAACCCCATTAGCTTTCTCAGTACTAGGGTGTAACAGAGCACAGAACCTGACTCACTCTGAACATGGAGCTTTCTACAGGAACAGAGATTTGAAATTACTCAGAATCGAAAAGTGAAAACTAAAGGATATTACTACCAACTAAAAAATAAATATTAGTTGTTTATCACTCATTTCCCCCTCTATTTCTGATATCTAGGGTGGTGTTTCCTCACGAGGACTGCCTTCAAGATGGCGTCATCACGTTTTCAAACATTCTTTCATATTAGGTTCACTTTGTTCCCTCTACTATTGCTGCCGTTCATCTGCCCTTTTAGCTTTTCAAGTGTCCAGCAAAGACAAGCATGTTAGTCTCTACCAAAGACAAATATTAACTTTGTTAAGCAACCAGCAGAGGGAGCTGGTAAAGCAAAAGGCCAAGAAGGCTTCCACCTGAAAGCTTAAGGCAAAATTGATCTCTGGTGTAACTCCATTGTGATCTTCTCTTTCTGGGTACTTTCATCACAGTATCTGAGTGTCGCAGGTTCATTAATGTGTTATCCTTAAAATACCCCTTTGATGTCAGAAAGTATCATTATCCCCAATTTTATGGATGGGGAACTGAGACACAGAGGGTAAAATCTTGGCCCCAACTGAAGTTGATGGTGAAGTGTTTTGCCATTGACTTTAATGGGTCCAAGATTTCACCCAGAGAGATTACATGAGTTGTCCAAAGTCATGCGGGAAGTCTGTGTCAGAGCGAGGCACGAAACCCAGGTCTCCTTCGTCCTTGATCCAGTGACTTAGCAAAAGCGCATCCTTCCTTTCTGGATCAGAGGCTCCAGCAGCCCTAATACTGTTGATCCCTGGGTCCTGCTCAAGGCATTGCCTTGCAGGGTGATCCCAAAATAATTTCTCTGAATCAAAATTACTTGTATATGATTTTGTAAATATCCCGAGACAGCATAGGAAATCTGACTCTACCTCCTAAAACTTGGAAATAAAGTTGCATTTCCAATAATAAGAAATCCACAAGCAATTATGTATCTGTCTAAATATTTGTCAGTAAAGCTTTCCCCCCCCCAAGCCTGCTACATCCAAAATAGTTAGTCACACCACGGAGCACAGCGATTTCTTTTTGAACGCCAGCCATCCAATCCCTGTTTTTTAGAAGCCACCAACAAAACTATGACCCTTTCCCCACACACATAATACAGCCAGTCACTCATGCATTAACAGCCATAAACCCCCAAAGGTCGTTTCCATGGCAACCCCAGGGTCCTTAATGACCCTGACAGTTCAATGATTTTGTTTTGTTTGAGAGTGAAGGAATAATAAGTCTTCTCCCATCCCCACCCCCTCTGCTGCACTGATATGCTGTTCATTATCTGATTCTAGGATCAGCCCTGGAGACAGAGTGGCAGCCAGCCCTGAAAGACAAGAGCCTCACTGCAGACAAAGAACAGTAAAAGAACTGAGCGTGCTCAGCATACTGCAGCAGCAGCAGCCTCATTAATTCCATCACCAGCCCAATGAGTTTAAGCAAGCGCCAGGGGTATTACAATAGTTTGTAGCAATATGTTGCATAAGTGAGCCCCAAATCACTGTGCAGTTATTTAGAAAGTACATCTTGCATACCACTAACAGGAGTGCTTTTATTAATGATGTATACCAGAAACACAATAAGACATCACAGCTACTCCGTAGCAAGACCTATCATTTTAATGATGTGATGAATAAGGCAATTAATGTACTTCAATCTATTCCCCATATGTATCATATTTAACGTCAGAAAACTAAAGAGATCTCTGAGAGAAAGTAGTCTAATAATGCATGGTTAAAACAGAGGAGGCTCGTCCTCTGCCACTGAATGCATGTTGCCTGCTCTGCTGCAGAGCGGGACTTTCTATTCTTTCATTTGAAACCAGTTTCAGGCATCTGTAGACTGCCACTTGTGCTGTGAAACATAGCCCATGTATTCAATGCTCTAGAAACTGGCTCATTGTCGACCCTATACAGTTCTCTATTAAGCTCCGGGAAAATCTGCTTCCGTGTTTTACATGAAAGTGTGTACATTCACCGAATCACATTCCACCATTATCCCATCACTGTTGACCTCAGTGCAATTATTGGCACTACATGTGGTGGCTATGGCTGAGATGTACAGTGTGTGTCTTGGAAGAGAGGGGGTCCAAAGTCTCTTGTATCTGCCCCAGGCCTGAACAAAGCTGTGCTTTGGGCTAGTCCCCGGACATAAATTGCAGAGCAACTTTCAAAACTCTAAAGTACACTGGCTGCCAATGGCCCCACGGTGCTCTTATAGTGGCAGGGGTATTGATTGTCGGTGTGCAGAGGCCTTAGCCACACCCCGTTTGCCGGGGCTACATTCCCTATGCTGGCAGTTGGGAGGCTGATTGTAGGAGCCAATACCACTGGAGGATCCCTCTACAAGTGGGATGTTCACCCCTTGGCAACTACACTAACATTAGGGCTGGTTTGTGCCAGTGATATGATACAGAGTGACCACAGTGTGACCCAGGGTCATTATTACTGTATACACATTCTATTCCTGTCTGAACTGTATGGGCCTGATGATCCAAGTCCAGTCAAGTCAATGAGAGTCCTCCCACTGACTTCAATAGGCTTTGGATCTGGCCCTATATGACCTATCCATCTCATAAGAATAAGGCTTATTACTTAGGACCCAAGCCTATGAGTTACTGAGCATGTGCAATTCTGAATGACTTCAGTGGGGAAGCTGAGCATGCTAAACAGCTCAGGGGCCACTCAGAACCTGATAGCATTGGGCCGAAAGGGCAAATATCTTTCAGGGCTGGACCCTGTAAGGTGCTCAGCATTCTGAATTGTTCCTAAAGCACTTTAAGCACTTGGATAGTCCCAGTGAAGGCATTCTCTTCTGTAGATGAAGTCAGTGGGACTACTTGTGTTTACAGCTAGGCATGTGCATAAGTGCTGTGCTGTCTAGGGGCCAGCACCTGGCAGGATGGAAGAAAGCAAGGTCAGAATGAAATAACAGAGGTGAAAATTAAGGTGAATTTACTTGCCCAAGGCTACAGAAGAAGCCAGAGTTGGTATTAGGACACAGGAGCTTCTGGCTGCCAGTCCTGTGTTCAGGCCAATAGTCCCCTTTGCACTATCCTAGCATTCTTTTTCCTTGTCTATTACACCCTCAAATAAAGGGATTCGCTTTTTAAGCCTGCCTGTGCTGTGTGTATTTCTCCTCCCTACAGCCTAATGCAAGGTCACTGGAAAGTAGCACAGCAGCTTCCAAGCCTCCTGTGGGAAGAGAAGGAGATTTAAAAAAAAAGAAAAAAGAAGAGTTGAGTGTCTTGCTTCTGCTGCTAATCAGCCTCAGCAGCATGCCTTGGTTGTATACTACAAAGGAAATCCAAATGATCAATTACAAACATATTCTTTAGACTAGCCCCTACGCTCCCAAATATCACATTTCTTCCTGTCTTCCATCCTTCTCTGTCTTAACGTTGGGCAGCAGTTCCTTTCCCACAGTGCCCTGCCCCCACCTCTTCAAACAAATTCTCTGCTTCTCTGTCTTTCGCCACCTCATATGTTATGTGGAAGGAGCTAAGAGTTTGTGATTCATCCTCTCTCCATTGTCCCCTGTGTAGCTTGATAAAGTAACTTGTAATGTATGTCCGATAGCAATTAGAGATGCACAGATGTAGAGGGCTGCTCCCCCCTCCAAGTGTGCACGTAACACACATAAATGTTAATGGGAGTTATGTACATTATATGCATCAAGGGGTAAGAATGGTCCCTAAAAGTGCTTAAAGTTGGGAAAACCCAGCTGGTGATCTTGATCATTTGGTGTGTTCATGCACAGGAAACAGCCCTCTGATTTCATCCAGTTTATGAGCCTAGGACACGCTTAATCAGAGTCAAGTCAGGAAGAGAATTAAGGTTGACATTTTCAGAACTAACCTAAGGTAGTTAAGGGAGGGAGTTGGGCATCTAATTCCTTTAGGATCCTTAGACAAGCCTAGCCTAAGAACATTACTGTTTATTTCTGTCCCTACAAAATATGAAAAAGTTAACTATGAAATTGTAAAGTTAACACTTTGGAGAGTTACTATGATTATCATTTGTAATATAGTAACATCCCCAATGAGGTGAACTCTGTACAAACACATAGAGACATTCCCTGCCCCAAAGCATTTACAATCTAACCAGACAAAAGAAGTGCTACGATGCCCATTTTATAGACTGCAATCTGAGGCACAGACCTAGATGAAGTGTCTTACTGAACTTCACATAGACAGCCATTAACAGAGCCAGAAATAGTCCTCAGGTCTCCTGCAGTTTAATTCAGGGCCTCGATCACAAGACCATCCTTCACCTTCACAGTTTACCGTGGTGCTCTCCTTTTAAGTTCTTTGGTACCTCATGCAACAACAACTTACAACTGGGCTGTTTGAAGGCACCAGGTCTCATCCTCTCCCTCATTTTTATTTCGTTCTGGTCACATGACACATACCAGTTCAAACTCTGGCTCCATCCAGGGACCAAAAAAATCACATTGGGTCAGATTCTGCAGTGCATATACCCTACACCCCAAGTCATGGGCACTTGAAGGCATATATTTCTTGCCGCTTCCACTAACTGCAATATCTGTTGAAAACTGGAAGGGATGATAAAACAGGTTTTAACTATGGGACAACATGAGGTGCAACAGCATCTGAAAACTTACAATGCAGATGTTTCCTCTGGGGATGTTAACGAGGAAGAAAAAAACCTAACATCTACAGTTTCTTCTTCCCCATGATTTATCTCCTCTTTCGACTCTGCTATCATCATTATTAAAGTGTAATTTATTTTAAAAGGAAAATGTTGCATTTGATTTTTTTTCACATGTGCAGTACTATGTGAAACTGGTCTGTTCCATGGAACACGGGATGGTTGCAACAGAGCACAGGGAGACAGGAGTGATGGAGTCTATTGCCAGTTATGCTAATGACTCATTGCATGAACTTGGGCAAGTCCCAAAATTTCTGTAAACATCTGTGAAAGGGGTATAATAACCCCTTCTGCTAGGTGATGTGAAGCTTACTTCATGTTTGTAAAATATTTTAAGATTCCTGGATAAACAGTGCTCTATAAGTGTCAAGTATCCTTAGCTCTACACCGCTTATTTTTTCAACTAACGTAGCCTATCCCTTTGCTTGTATATAACAGACTTAAGATGAGGCATCAGCAGGTGACATAAAGAAAAATGAGATTCCAAACTATACCCATACTTGTTTCTAACAGTACTTACCCTGGCTGTGATTTCCCTGATAATCAGGGCATAGAGACTGAAATAAGAAAGACAGAATAACTATGCCTTTTCCATTTCAGTGTGAAAAGGAAGACAATAACAGCAAAGGTTCAGATACAACAGACCCCAAAAGCCATCTTTTTATTACCTGGATTGCTCAAATATAATCTATAGCAATTCGCCCAGGCCTCCTGAGGCTGAATCGGAAGATACTACTGTTATTCCTCTCAGTACTAGCTGTTTGTGCTACTAGGGGCACAATTTGATGTCAAGACATAGGCTTCCACTTCCAGAAGGATAAGTATCTAGAGCTGGAATGAAATAAACAGAGCATCAGTAAATTTGGGCTCTGATGCTCTGGTTCTTTAGACTGGGATAATCATGAGATTTGGATATCCAGTTTATTTCCCTTTGACTGCCAGGATCCCAGCTATGGGGGTCTAGGTTGGAGGGGACTCAAGAACATGGGCTAGGTCAGTCTAGAGGGTCAAGGCAAGAAGCTGTGACTTGTATCAGTGTCGCACTGTAGGAGTCAAGGGTCAATGAGCCGCACCAAGTGAGCCAGCCTAAGTAGGGTTAGTGGAACAGAAACAGGGCAAAATGTCAGGAGCAGAGCAGGGGACCAGGAACCAAGGCAGGGTGAGATGTCAGGAGTGGAGCAGGGGACCAGGAACTGAGGCCAGGTATCAGGAGCAGGGCAAGATAGCAGGAGTGAGCAGCAGGGTCTGTTTTAAGCAGCAAGCCAGAGATCCACCTAGTTTCACAGACAACCTCCAGCTCTTTCCCCTAGGCCTTAAATAGCATCTGTGGGCCAACGAGGGAATGCGGGAGGCTCTGCCGGTCAGGACCTCCATGGGCAGGACATCCAGTGATGCTTGAACCCACAGGGCTCATAGGCAGGGATCTACCAAATTCACAGCCATGAAAAACATATCATGGGCCATGAAATCTCATCTCCCCCCCCGATATCTGATATTTTGTGTGCTTTTACCATATAGTATACTAGATTTCACGGGGAAGACTAGCATTTCTCAAATTGGGGGTCCTGACCCAAAAGGGAGTTGCAGGGGGGTCGCAGTATTGCCACCCTTACTTCTGTGCTGCCTTCAGAGCCGGGGGAGGGGGGCAGAAAGTGGTGGCTGTTGGCCGGGCGCCCAGCTCTGAAAGCCGAACCCAGCCTGTAGCCACACTGAAGCAAGGGTGGCAATACCATACCATGCCATCCTTACTTCTGCGCTGCTGCTGGCGGCGGCTCTGCCTTCAGACCTGGGCTCGCAGCCAGGAGCCACTGCTCTCTAGCTGCCCAGCTCCGAAGGCAGTGCTGCCGCCAGCAGCAGCGCAGAAGGAAGGGTAGTAGTACCACAATCCCCCCTACAAGAACCTTGCGACCCCCCCCCAACTCCTTTTTGGGTCAGGACCCCTACAATTAAAACACTGTGAAATTTCAGATTTAAATAGCTGAAATCATGACATTTACTATTTTAAAAATCCTATGACCATGATATTGATCAAAATGTACAGTGAATTTGGTAGGGCCCTACTCATAGGTTGCTGTCCCCTGCTTCACCAGAGCTGTTGGGCGGGGGTGTGCCAAGTAGCCTGTAAACGGAGGTTCCTGACCTATGCTTTCTTGCACCAACCAACATAAAACAAGTTGACATTTATTGCAAAAAAAAAAAAAAATTAACACGTTGGAACTGATTTCTGTAGGTTTTTCAGCCAATTCAATGACAGATGAGTATTATCCTTTATTCACATTGCAACTGATTGCTAGGCTGGTTTCCTGACACAATTATAAGAGCCTATGGGTTGCTCTAATTTGTCTAATAGGCCAACCAGGTTGTGACAGCTGTTGGGGATTGCAGGGGCAAAGGGCAGCTCTGGCGAGTCCCCACTTCTGGCCCTGTCTTACAGCAACCACAAGGAGAGACATGCTGTAGGAGCTGCTACACAGACTTTAAGTCCCCCAAAGATTGCCAGAATTGGGGTAATCCTCCTGTGAGCAACTATGCCAAATCAGAGTCAGATCCCTAACTGGAGTTTTGCAACAGATTTTAGGAAGATGAGAATCAGCCCTTCAGTTTGCCAATACATTTTAGCATCTTTGATCAATGAGTGACTTGCGTATAGCTACCTTATATTCAAGTCAGATTTGTAGCTTGCATACCCAGGCCAATTCTTCCCATTGCTGTTTTTCTGGATTGGGGGTATTTGCCATCTGTTTCTAAGCACAGCTTATCTAAACCAGCAAGAAAGGAGATGTGTCACAGGAAGAAAGCATGCAAGTAATTAAAACTGGCTGTTTTGGGAAACCTTTCTCTTCCACATTCACTGCAATGCCTGTTCTTTTTCCCTTCTCAATCCCTAATTTTTTTGCTTTATTTGTTGATGTCCTGATGAAGGACAGTACAGTAACTCCTCACTTATAGTTGTCCCGGTTAACGTTGTTATGTTGCTGATCAATTAGGGAACATGCTCATTTAAAGTTGCTCAATACTCCCTTATAACCTTGTTTGGCAGCCGCCTGCTTTGTCCACTGCTTGCAGAAAAAGCAGCCCATTGCAGCTAGCTGGTGGGGGCTTGGAACCAGGGTGGACTGGCAGCCCCACTATCAGCTCCCCTCTCCCCTAAGTTCCCTGTGCGACAGCTGCCCAGCAGGCTACCAATTCATAGAATCATAGAATCATAGAATATCAGGGTTGGAAGGGACCCCAGAAGGTCATCTAGTCCAACCCCCTGCTCGAAGCAGGACCAATTCCCAGTTAAATCATCCCAGCCAGGGCTTTGTCAAGCCTGACCTTAAAAACCTCTAAGGAAGGAGATTCTACCACCTCCCTAGGTAACGCATTCCAGTGTTTCACCACCCTCTTAGTGAAAAAGTTTTTCCTAATATCCAATCTAAACCTCCCCCATTGCAACTTGAGACCATTACTCCTCGTTCTGTCATCTGCTACCATTGAGAACAGTCTAGAGCCATCCTCTTTGGAACCCCCTTTCAGGTAGTTGAAAGCAGCTATCAAATCCCCCCTCATTCTTCTCTTCTGCAGACTAAACAATCCCAGCTCCCTCAGCCTCTCTTCATAAGTCATGTGCTCTAGACCCCTAATCATTTTTGTTGCCCTTCGCTGGACTCTCTCCAATTTATCCATATCCTTCTTGTAGTGTGGGGCCCAAAACTGGACACAGTACTCCAGATGAGGCCTCACCAGTGTCGAATAGAGGGGAACGATCACATCCCTCGATCTGCTCGCTATGCCCCTACTTATACATCCCAAAATGCCATTGGCCTTCTTGGCAACAAGGGCACACTGTTGACTCATATCCAGCTTCTCGTCCACTGTCACCCCTAGGTCCTTTTCCGCAGAACTGCTGCCTAGCCATTCGGTCCCTAGTCTGTAGCGGTGCATTGGATTCTTCCATCCTAAGTGCAGGACCCTGCACTTATCCTTATTGAACCTCATCAGATTTCTTTTGGCCCAATCCTCCAATTTGTCTAGGTCCTTCTGTATCCTATCCCTCCCCTCCAGTGTATCTACCACTCCTCCCAGTTTAGTATCATCTGCAAATTTGCTGAGAGTGCAATCCACACCATCCTCCAGATCATTTATGAAGATATTGAACAAAACCGGCCCCAGGACCGACCCCTGGGGCACTCCACTTGACACCGGCTGCCAACTAGACATGGAGCCATTGATCACTACCCGTTGAACCCGACAATCTAGCCAGCTTTCTACCCACCTTATAGTGCATTCATCTAGCCCATACTTCCTTAACTTGCTGACAAGAATACTGTGGGAGACCATGTCAAAAGCTTTGCTAAAGTCAAGAAACAATACATCCACTGCTTTCCCTTCATCCACAGAACCAGTAATCTCATCATAAAAGGCGATTAGATTAGTCAGGCATGACCTTCCCTTGGTGAATCCATGCTGACTGTTCCTGATCACTTTCCTCTCATGTAAGTGCTTCAGGATTGATTCTTTGAGGACCTGCTCCATGATTTTTCCAGGGACTGAGGTGAGGCTGACTGGCCTGTAGTTCCCAGGATCCTCCTTCTTCCCTTTTTTAAAGATTGGCACTACATTAGCCTTTTTCCAGTCATCCGGGACTTCCCCCGTTCGCCACGAGTTTTCAAAGATAATGGCCAAGGGCTCTGCAATCACAGCCGCCAATTCCTTCAGCACTCTCGGATGTAACTCGTCCGGCCCCATGGACTTGTGCACGTCCAGCTTTTCTAAATAGTCCCTAACCACCTCTATCTCCACAGAGGGCTGGCCATCTCTTCCCCATTCTGTGATGCCCAGCGCAGCAGTCTGGGAGCTGACCTTGTTAGTGAAAACAGAGGCAAAAAAAGCATTGAGCAATTGCCGGCAGTTCAGCTGTCCCTCCCCACCACTGCCACATGCTGCTCCTGCCCTCTGCCTTGGAGCTGCTCCCTGAGCCTCCTGCTTGCTGTGCAGGGGAGGGGGGAAGGGGGCGCTAATGTCAGGGTGCCCCGTCTCCATAGAGCAGGGGGGAACACGACAGGGCTCAGGACAGAGGGAGCTTGCTGGAAGCAGCTGCTGTCTCAACTTGCTGATCTACTTAAAAAGGCAATGTACTTAGAGTGGGGTCAGCGTACTTAAAGGGGCAATGCACAGCTCGCTCGCTCTCACACACAGGGTCTCTGTCTCTGTCTCTGTCTGCCATGCTGTCTCCCCTCCCTCCATTCGTGCTGCCTTGTGGAGTGTGAGGCTACATTAACAACAATGTGTTAACCCTTGAGGGCTCAGCCGAGTGCTAGTTCATCATTTAGCACTAAGGCATTCCCTGGGAAATATCCCACCCTCTTCCGCCCTCTGACTTCACCACCTCAACCAAGCTTCACAATCATCATTGCTGTATACAGTATTAAATTGTTTGTTTAAAACATATACTGTATATATATAAATATATATTGTGATGGGGCAAGGCCAGATGGTTATAGGAAAGTAGTGAGAAACAGGTATGTTAGCCCCAGGCTAAACAAATCCCTGTTACCATGGTAACCAAATGGCAGTTGTTCCAGGTTAATCAAGACACCTGGGGCCAATTAAGATCCTTCCTGAAAGCAGTGGAGACAGCTTGGTTGATTGGGACACCTGAAGCCAATCAGGGGCTGTCTGAAACTAGTTAAAAGCCTCCCACTTAGTCAGGTGGGGGGGGGGAGGGGTGTCAGGAGCTGTAGGAAGGAGCCATGCTGCTGGAGAAACTGAGCAGTACAAACCTTATCAGGCACAAGAAAGGAGGCCCTGAGGTAAGGGTGATGTAGATATTGAGGAAGTGGGGGCTGCTGTGGGGAAGTGGCCCAGGGAATTGTACTTGTCCTGTTTCCAAAAAATCAGCTACCAAGAGCTGCTACTATCCGGGTCCCTGGGCTGGATCCCAGAGTAGAGGGTGAGCCCGGGCTCCCCCTTCCCTCCCCGATTAATCACTGGGACTGGAAGACAACAGAGACTGTGCAAGGGAGGATAGCTTCTCCTCACCTCCCTTGCTGGCTTATGATGAAAATGGCTCAGTAGGCTGTGACCCTGAGGCTAGCATAATCTGCCAGGAAACACGGGACCCACTGAGACAAGGTTGGAGCTTTGTCACTATATATAAAATATAGTCTTTTGTCTGGTGAAAAAAAATTCCCTGGAACCTAACCCACCCATTTACATTAATTCTTATGGGGAAATTGGAGTCGCTTAACATCGTTTTGCTTAAAGTTGCATTTTTCAGGAACATAACTACAATGTTAAGCGAGGAGTTACTGTAATACACCAATCTTGAGTCTGTCTTAACAATCCGATTATTTTTTAAAAATAATCAATGTAGGATTTTTTTTTACATATGCTTTCTGGTGTGGGAGCATTTAGGGTTCATGACTGCAAGCTTTTCTCTGCAAGCACAAGGGATGGGAATGTAATAAAAAAAAACTCCAGTAATCACAGGACTCCTGGAGCTGGGGCTTTAAGAAAAATACTCAGTCTTGTAAGATTCTCAGTAAAATTGAGAGAGCTGGTCACACTGGGATATTTTAAGCATCACCACATCCTTCATCGTCTCACCAATAGTTGCGAGCATGCTGCTGGAAATGAAAGAGGCAGCACACAAGTTACGAAAGCAGGAACAAATCTGTCTGAGGAAGAATTCTGTTTTGTTTTTCTGTCTCACTTTGTCTCTCCTGCTCTGAAAACAGCTGAAGGAGAACTCTTTGCATTCCTTTTAAATTAATTATAGTTTCTGTATAGGTGTGATAGATCTATGTCTCATATTTTACACAGGCTACTCAGTGTATTAATTATAGTGTTCACTGATCTTGTGAGAATAATTCATGATTTTTCATACACAATATGAGGAAGCTTGGCAGGATTCAGTTTAAATAGGTAGTTGTCAATTTCACCTGACACACAGAAATTAGTGGGGAAAAAAAAGTCTATTGATAGCAGTGGGCGAGCACAGCTTTTTTCACAGTGTGTACCCCAGCCACGCAGGAAACTCTCTGTAGGCCCACTGTCAGAGCCTTTCCCATTCAGTTATGAGCTGGGCGCACAGGGGCTGCCCCTTAGCAGGAACCATGCAGCTGCGGTGTGGCCACCTCCATGGCTGGGGGCTCAGTCTCCTCCTCACGGCCCTGGCTGGGTGGTGTCTGCACTGTCCCACCAGGGCTGCCGCCTTCCCTATACCTTATGTCTGCAGGGATCTGGTGTCACCAGCCCTGTGGCTGCGTGAGGGCCCCCTGCAGCCCCCCTTCTAAAATTTATTACAATTGATAAAAATTGAAAGAAAAAGGTTAAAAGTAAAAGTCAATATTAACCACTGAATTTACAAAAATAAAAATCAAATTCTACCAAGCCTAACTTTGCGTGTGTGCCTATAAATTAGATGTGTGCATGGGGGTATGTATACCTACATACCAACACACATATATGCATACATATTCATTCATACAGACATG
Source organism: Natator depressus (assembly GCF_965152275.1). Classification (NCBI taxonomy): domain Eukaryota; kingdom Metazoa; phylum Chordata; order Testudines; family Cheloniidae; genus Natator; species Natator depressus. The sequence continues at coordinate 65,307,454 of NC_134240.1, read as the reverse complement.
GTATGCAAACACACATGTACCACAGACGGTGGCATTCTGACTAAAATGATACTCAGATTTCTCACCTGTTCTGTCATATCCAGGACTAAATTTACTGATTCCATTAGCCTGAGCAGTTTACAGTACGTTATTACCAATTGCCATCATGAACATATTTTGTAAGCAAGGCCATGCTACACTTGTGGACCAAATGGTGTATGCCAAATGATTATACAGGCCTTGAGGCACTCTGAGTGTATAAACATTTACAGTACAACAGATCTTTGGCCAAGTGGCCAAGTAATTGATTGCAAGCCTCTGAATGTCACTGGATTTTATTTATAAAACCTCATAACACTGGCTCTACTTCATGCAGAAGTAGCACTGGCAGTTTTTAAAAGTAGGATGCTCTTAGGTGAATTCAGGAGCAGCCAATCTTTGGAGCAAATCGAGTAGAACAAATAAGAGCAGGTCTCACCCCAGTTACCATTTCTCCTGAATTCATGGTATCTGACAATTAAGCAAATGTATTACATAGATATCCTGTCTTGCTGTAGCATGAGTGAACACAAACAGAACTTCTCCATAGGGATAATTACAAGAAAAACACCATTGCAATGAACTCTGTTAAAAATTATTGGTGGGGGGAGAGAAATCTCTTTGAACTATAATAGCTGAATGTTAATTTCTCTTGTTTAAAATGAGGGACTGAGAATGTGATTGAGGAAGCTATGAAAGTGATATGATTACGTTTATTTTCTCATGATGCACTTGATTTTGGCTAGCTTTTCAAGATTTAAAGGGGGGTTTTCAAAGGAACAGTGACAATGCCAGTGGGAGTTAGGTGTCTTTTGTAGCAACGTAAAGGGACACACTATAACAGGTTAGATTCTTTTTTTCAATTTTTTCAGATGAGTAGGATCCCGATCCTACAAAGACATATGCATAGGCTTAACTTTACACACTATATGTAGCCCCTATGACTTCACTGGAACTACTCATAGTATGTAGAGTTAAACACGTGTGTCAGACTTTGCAGGATCAGAGACTGGGAGAGTTTCTGTCATCCTACGGCACTTAGAGAAAATGTTGTTTAGCCAGTTTCTTTTTCTGGCCCCTGATTCAGCAAAGCATTTAAGCATGTGCCAGACATTAAGCATGCGCTTAAGTATATCGCTTTTCTTCTGTTACCTGAGGAAGGATCATCATTCAGGGAGAAATCCTCCTCTGAGAGAGAGACACTCGTAAACGTTACAAATTTGTGTAGGCCTTTGTGCACCAGTAGGCCAGGGTACAGCATCTGGAACCCTACTCTCTCTCTCTCTCTCCCCTCCCCTCGAATCTGGTTTTCTTTTAAATATCATCCCTGTCACATGTGCTTGTGCTGCTTCATGGCTGGTAGAAATGTTAGCTTTTTTCAGGTAAGCAGAGCAGCATTGGGACAGTAAGTGTGCATGCCGGGGTCTAAGTATTTCATGTGACATCATCCTAGCCACTATCTTTATAAACAGAAATATTCTGACAGGGAATTAATGCACCTTTAAAAAGCCTGACACAGAAACAAATCTGAAAAAAACCACATTTTTAAATGACTGAAGATGAACTACATGAAGAATTAACTGGATAGTAGACCTAATGTGTCCCAGTTTTGATTAATCTGAGCACCTCCCTGCTAGAGGCAATTGTTCAGAAAGCGTGGGGTGCTGGGTTTAATACCCAGCAGCACTTTAATTTGTCATATGGTCTCCACAGTACAGAGTAAGAAGTTGATACTAAATGAAATCATTTCAAAGGTGAGTTACAGAAGAGCGCAATGTACCCAAACTCTAGTTAGAAATTAAACAAAGACAGGTCTGATGTATAATATTTATATTACAGTAGCACCCAAAGGCCACACTCAGGATTATGCTGGCTGCTGTATAACACTACTTCAAACATACTGAAACCTATCCCCATCTGACACAAAGTCAGGAAGAAACTCTCCTTCACAGTCCAGTGGCTGTGTTGCTATTCCACAACCACAGTCACAGCCCTGCTTCAAATTACACAGGAGGGCATGCAAACTGGCCCCTGGCAGCTGCAGGGATCTGTGGAATGCAAAGGTGGTTTAAAGCCAGCTTTGCTTCCCCTCTAGCCCTGCACTGAACGCAGGCTGGCCAGATCATGGCCAAGGACTCAAAACAGGTAATGTGGTTTTCTTTGCTCAAGATTTATAATTATAAAGCTCTTGAAAGACTGGGACATCAGCCCCACAGTTCAGAGAGACTGGCTAGTGAACTGCATCTGGCAGACAAACAAAAACTAAATCCCTTCCAATAGGAAGAGGGCAGCAGCAGCATCTCCAGAATAGATACGGAATAATAGAACTATTATTGTGGGAAATGGCAATGACCTATTGATCCATCTGCCAATGCTGGATGGCTTTTACAACATATTTGCTAGGATTTTTTTCTGGTCTAATTTCAAAATTCCCAAATATTGGTGTCTCCAACTTCCTTTGAGACTTCATTCCACAGTTTCACAGCTCTCACTGTCAAGAAGGTGAGTTTTGTTCCCTGAGATTTATCCTAAATTTTGAGTTTCTTAATTTCATCCCTGCGTGTCACACAAACAGTTCATCTCCCTCCTTGGCGTTTACAAATATTTATGAAGGGTCTAGATTGCTCTGATGTCCTCTCTTAGCCTTCACACTGAACTGCTTAAATCTTGCCTCACATCAGTTCCCCCAGGAACCCATGATCATTTTTGTTGTTCTTATCTGTTCCCCTCCCCTCTCTCTGACTTGTCGAGCTCTTTCTGTCCTTGCAGTGCCCATGGTAGAGTTCTGGCAAACAGCAGCAGAGGAGCAGACATGCTGGAGAGAAAAGGAGACCAGCAGCAGAGAAAAGTACTGCACTGAGAACCAGTAGGGTCATGCACATGTTGGGTTTCAGACTTTAGAAGAAGGATGAAGGAAAAAGGATGAAAGTCTTTTTAATGTTGTTTTGTAAGAACTGCTGTACTTACATTGGGCCAATAAGCACTAGAGGTGCCTAAGGCTAACCAGCCTTTAGGGGGCTGATAAAGGACCAGTGTGTGTCGGGTCTTATTTAATGGAACCAAATTAATTATTATTCAGAATTAGATGCCATTTAGCATAGCTTACATTACTGATGACTCGCTAATTTGGCTGGCTCTGATGTAATTACAATTCATTTACGTCCTTAATCCTAATGCCCTAACCTGGTTTTGATTTAATCAGGCTATGTAGAGGTATCACAATCAAAGCTGCATTGAAGAGCTCAATGCTAAAAAGAGATAATTACACCTTACAGAGCATATACTTTCCTGCCACCTACATATCTTGAATCACTGAATAAGAATAGATAATTCTCACTCAATATGTCAGTATCCTGAAAATCCAAGATGGCAAAGTTGGTTAAAGAGCAGCGGAGCGCTGCAGACTCTGCTCACTATACTACGTTCTCCTCTTGGGAATGTACCAGGAATCTTCCAAACACCTCATCTGGAAACTAAAATCTGTGCAAAAGCCCAAAGTAAAAAACAGATCCTCAAGCCTGTGTGGAGGGCACAGCTGAAAGGGAGCAAAGCAGAACTGCCTCCACCATCTAGAAAAATATTTTCATGCAGGAGAAAATGAGACTGACAGAGGGTCTGATTCAACCCTGCACTGGCACAGAAGACTGTGTGATGACTGAGGAGAGATGGTTTGTGCTTCCCCACTTGTGGGGGGGCTGGGTCCAGTTCAGTTTTTGGTGCAGCTGAGGGTAGTCCTCAAGGCTGCTCTACCTTGTGCGCTGACTGGTATGGTCCCTAAGGGCCTTCTGGCAGTTGCAATGCCCCCTTCCACTCCTAATATACCCTGATATACCCCCTGTACCAAGTGGTCCTGCAGGGGGGAGGAGTGCGACAGTAGAGTTGGCTCTGCACCTACCAGACAGGTGCCTTCCGTTGAAGGTATTCCCCAGTGAGGGTCTTATAGCTGATGGTGCAGAGGAGTTGAAGAGTGATCATGAATCAAGCTCCAAGTCTCACCTGAGTCTCCTCCTGAGAAGTGAGAGTATAAATATCATGTCCCCACACTATTTTATTAGCCTGTTGATGTACCCACTTAGCTTCCTGATTTTTCTGACCCTGTGAATAAAGTCTAATCTCTGTCTAATTTTCTTCCATAGTCCTTTTGTTATACTCCAGGGTTGTACGGGTCTCAGAACATTTTTCTCGCTACAAGTTTAATGTGCTTTGTCTCTTTTGACTGTTAACTCCTAGGACACCAAGGCAAGGTACACACCTTGAGCAAATGGCAGTGAGATACTGAGGAGGGATATACTTGTCTAGGGCACCTTAGGCCACCACCGTCACCACAGCTAAGAATGTGATTGGCAGTGAGCGTGACCATTTCTTTAGGATGTAGATTTGCTACACTCATCCTTTTTACTTCACAGTGAGACTATAGTAATGAGCTCTACATGCAGCTACGTGTTGGGATCACTCGGGAACATAACAGAACAACACAACATTTGGCCCATGTCCCAGGCTAGCACAGTTCCCTCCATTTCTCTCTTCTCCTCAAAATGAGTCCCAGTTGCAACCCTCACGATGAAGAGCCCCTCCACTCCAAGTTGGCTGTCAGCCTCTCTCTCCCTGCTCACCTCTCTTCGGCTTCATTCAGCAAGGCATGCTGCTTACTGAGCTGAAGAAAGGGGAAGGATTCGCACCTCTCACTAAGAGAGCTGACTGTGGAAAAGTGAGTGGTTTCCTCTTCGGGGATAGCTAGGGTGGAACTCTTAGGCAGGCATCCCAACCCAGCTCCAGTTCCCACCCATCACAAACCCTTCTTCCTCCCATGTATGGCAGCCCCTAGTGAGCTCCTCACAAACCAGGAAATTAGCCAATCCTCAGGCTATATGCACCTGGGAACTGGCCAGTTTCTTGACTGGAATCTAATTCTAATCACCTTAATTATCATGCTTTGTAACTATCACACTGATTGGCTCTCAGCCCTTATAAACACCCTGCAGTGTCCTAGAGTACTGTTTCAAAACAATGACTGTTAGCTGTGGCATTTCTGGCAACTGTAGTAAAATTCCCTCAATCTCGCCTTCTCCCTCTGGTTACTCTCTCATTTGCCCTACCCCAGTCATAGTCAGTGGGAAGGATGGATGGCAGACCTTTCTGTCCCAATCTTGTCACATGCCTATCATTGTACTCAGGCCCCAGTTTAGGAAAGCATTTAAACACTGCTTTATGCCCATCCTTGTTCAGCAAAGCACATAAGCTTGTGCTTAACTTCAAACATATGATTAAGTCAATGAGCTTTAAGCTCAGGCTTAAGTGTTTTGTTGAACAGGGATGGACTACTGAACCAGAACCTCAGAAACCAGCCACAGGCTTCTGACCAAAAGGTGGAAGCACTTCACTTTAGCTGTTTCATGGGTCTCTAAAGTCAATTTTTGTATTTGAGTTTTGCTGGAAGAGAGAAGAACAAGACCTATTTTTGGGGGGAAGGGGAGGATGGAGGATGGTATTAACATAGTCAGGAAAATGCCACCTCAACAGCAGACAGAGCATTCCCTGGCACTCCAGAGCTGATGTTCTGAGCTGACTACTCCATCTACAGTAGGCTAGCTCCAGAGACAATAATTCTTGCCATTCCACTGAGAAGGCTGTTATGAGTCACTTTCAATTATTTGAAATATGGACTTCACTCAGAGAATTCTAGGAATAGCTGCTCCAGCTGTTCTGGAGAGATAGAGAGCAGTCACAGGAGACATCTTTAGACTCTGGTAAAATCAGAGGAAGCGGAGTGTGCATTAAAGATCTCACATAAACATTTAAGAGTTTTTCTCATTCAGCTGGGAGTCAAGGAGAAGCGAAATGTGGTCTATGACTAGAAGGTGGTTTGTATTCCATGCATCAAGGCTGCTCTTGAATTTGGCAGACAGAATAGCAAAGACCCTGAATGGATCCTTTTATCAAGTGTCTGAACAGTTACTTGATGTAAGAGGTTTGTATACCTGTAGCCAGCAATGTAAACGTCTGAGACAAATTACAAGGCAGTTGTAGTGTTACAGTGAAGGATGAAAGTGCACATAGGAAGGCGAACAAGCAGAGCATTACAACAGCCACTTAATGGCAAACACATTTATTAACATCAAGTGCCATGTTTGTAGGTTTTCCCCACTGCAACCAGCTGCAGATACTAGCTATTTAAAAAGGGTGAAACAGTACAGTGAATAAAATGGAGGGGTTGGGGTTTTTTTCAGTGTATTCTGCCTGTGTTCTTGGCAGTGGAACCAGCTCTTAGCTCTGCCTTCTAAGGCACAAAAGCCATGTTGGCACACATTGAGTAACTTGATTTCACAGGGCCTCCTGGGAAGAATGTGCAGGAGGTGGGCTCTGAGTCTGGCAGCCACATCCTTGAATAAAAAGAGGAGGAGAAGGGCAGGAAGGAAAAAGAAGGCAAGGTCGCCATACCATACATGAGAAGCGCTTACACACACTGCCCCAAAGTACTCAATGAAAGAAGCATTCAAGGTGAGCCAATCTACTTAGTGTATGTTATCGCAGCACATTTCACTCACTAATGTTCTTTTATTAGCGACTCTTCTCATAGGATTTTATTGCAATGTTATAGATCTGAAAGGAACAGATCTTTTTAAACAATGGGAAAAATAAAAAATGGTAAAAATGCATCAAAATTTGAAGTATTCAAATACACTAAAAAGCAGGATTAGCATTTTTTCCTTCTATCACTGTGACAACACTGGACCACATCCAGTGTTGGAGGGATAGCTCAGTGGTTTGAGCACTGGCCTGCTAAACCCAGGGTTGTGAGCTCAATCCTTGAGGGGGCCATTTAGGGATCTGGGGCAAAATCGGGGATTGGTCCTGCTTTGAGCAGGGGGTTGGACTAGATGACCTCCTGAGGTCCCTTCCAACCCTGATATTCTATGATCCTCAGCTAGTGTAAATTGGCATACTCTGACTTTGATGGAGCTATGCCAAACTTACACTAGTTGAGGATTTGCCCCATTGTGTGGGTTTTGTGATGACTTTGGTGGGATATTTACAGAGAACAATTACAGAACTGAAAATATGCTATCATGGAATTCCAGACCAATATAAAGATGTGTTTACAGTCGGGTTGGATGGCTCAAGGATACAGAAACTTTAATCTCTGGGGCATTAGTATGCACCAGACCAAAGATGAAATGGCTAGAAATTGTTGCCATGTGCGGCATATGTAAAATGAGCTAGTGGCCTTCATCTAGTTCCTGTTGGACAGGTGTCTGTCTCAAAAACATCCATTACCATACACACTTTCAGGGGTGCTGGAACAATTTGTATAGCGGGGTGCTGAGAGCCATTGAACCGATTGTAAACCCCCTTCAAGCTAGGGGGTGCTGCAGCACCCCCTGCACCCATAGCTCCAGCATCTATGCACGCTTCACCTGACAGATCAGTAGAGACGTGAAGGACAGAATAAGCATGGGGACTGATTTACTGACTCTCTCTAATCCCTTGAGGTGGTCCCTCGAAAACGGAGATGATCCACATTAACAGGTTGGGATGCAGAAGCAGGCATGTTGTCAGAGGCAGTACTGTATCTGCTTTGCTGAGGACTAGAGATATCAGCTGTGTTAAACCAGCACCAACTTTAAAAGAATACATATTAAACAAAGTTTGCAGAACTATTGGACCATAATATATATTATATTCTCGTCCTCTTTCTCTTTCTCACTTTCTCATCTGGGTAATCTAGCTAGCCTATTGCCATACTGTCTGTACACCATTTATAGCTTCATGTCTCTGCCAGCATAGCTATATACCACTGAAAGAGTTTAACAATATAAAGCTTCTAAAGGAAAATTGCAGCGCAAAAAAGAATAACTTCACCAAGACCAAATGCCAGAACTGCTTCGATTTGCTTTGCAGAGCAGGCTACGAGTATCTCTTTCTTGTCTACAAGTTTCTTGTCTACAGATTAGGGCAAGGTTCTTGAACTACGAAGCAATTGAAAACATGGGCAGTCCTGAAAATTACAAACTGCTACAAAGCTAAAGTTAAATCATGGCAGGACTTTGTTTTCCCTGTGTTTGTAATTTCCTGCTTTGACAGGTACGAACAGCATCCAAAGCACATTAGGGGAGAAATGGACTATGATTTTGACTCTGTCTCCAGTGGTGTCTCAGAGTATGACTGGGATTGTTCATTTAATTTAACATTGGTGTGTTTACTCTCATGCAGAGGGTTAAACTAATCATCACACTGGACGCCAGGGCAGATTTTCTTTCTGGGCATACTGGCATTCTACACCCCCTTGACACCACCATAGGAGCTGTAATGGAGGGAGAACTCCTCTCCTAGTCTTCTTCACATTGGTATATACTACGGGCCAGATTCTGCTACTCTCCTTCATGATGTAGCTTCCTTGGCAATGGATTAGCTACTCAAGGCACAAAAGCACCACTCAGCAGGAGTAAAGACATGAGAATCTGGCCCAAAGCGAAAAATAATATTAGGTCCTCTACTCCAGAATGCATTAATAATAAAGAAAAAGCAAATATTATTCAGCAATAATCATGGGAACCTCTGAGTAAGTTACATTGAAGTAATAACAATGCCCGATGGATCACATTCTTCTTTGCTCTCCCAGTTTGAATCTTCTATATTTTTTAAAGGTTCCCGACACATTACTCACATAAGTAATCCATCCTCACATAATTCTGTTAACTTCAATGGGACTAGTGGCAAGAGTAAGCATTACTCACATGAGTAAGCTTTGCTTATGCATGGATTTTTTTTTTATTTAGGAAAATAGATTATGAAGTGGCAGTTATATGCTAGCTCCTTGATCGCTATGAGTTATCTTCTGAATCAGTCTGAATGAGCTGCTGGTTGAATAATGCAGATGTTTCTGTGGTTTGATAACTGGGTATCCCAAACAAAATTCAGACAGCTTTGGATAGTTTACGATGGTCACTTCATTATTTTTGTTGGCATATCATCCTGGGTTAGTAGGTTAAGTAGTTTATCCTCAACTGAACCAAGTAATACTATCAGAACTCACTGGCCATCCACTTACACGTTAGAAGTCTTTCCTTGTTCATCTCTAGCTCAACTGATGTGAATGGTGATCTTGAACTTCTATTTTTGTTCCTTGTTTCTCTTAGTGTTCACGTGTTTCCTATCGTATTGCAGCTGCTGTGTCACTAAGGCTCCAGCTTCTTGTCTCTCTTGACAAGTCATGCACACCACATTCTCTGGCTCTTGTTAAGACAATCTCATTCTCTCACTGACTTACATTGATTTATCATCATTTTATTTCAGATATAGGCTACATAGCAATTGGTATATTTATTTCTAATCCGCTCTTTAAAATGGCATCATTCAGAGGTGCTTAACCACATTACTTAATTTTCAGTTTGTATTGCTATTGATTTCTAATATTCTTAAGATATGGCACATCACTCAATAAAGCATTCTGTTTATATAATTTATCTGAGAAATATCTGCTAAATATCTGAGAATTTCCACTGGAGGATTGTGAAACAAAGGTTTGGACTGGTTGCTAAGTGAGCTGATGCAGTTCATTTGCTGGATATGACGTGTGTGTGTGTGTGTGTGTGTGTGTGTGTTTATTGTTAAAATAATTTGTGAAATAAAAAGGAGTGTAAAGCGTACTAGCAAAATGGATCTTTCGTAGGCTGTGTTGGCTCTTTAAGGGAGGTTCTAACTCCAGGGCTGCCCTATTCCTGCTTTCCACCCAAAACAGAGGCACTGGAGGACAGGTTGTTCTTAGCTAACATGGGACTGGTAGGCTTTGCTGGGAAAAGGAGTAGGGATATCAGGCAACCAGAGTAGACCCAGAGTGAAGGTTGCGCTCTCCAGTGAGGAGAGGTACTGGAAGGGAACCAGACCTCTGATGGATGTCTAGAGAGCTTGGAACAGAGTAATGAATGAAGCCTGAGGAAAAGGCTTGGATGGGAGGAGTTTGCTGTACGAGGGCTACAAGAACTACTCTCTGAGCAACTTGGTTTAAACCTGATCTCATAAGGGTTTAACATGTTGACAATTTTTGCAATTTATTGCAAATCTCACGATACAAGGTTCTTTCCTGAAAGCCCCAGCTCCTGGTGTTTAGTGATTACATAAGAATATCAACTTTTACTAAAATCTTGGAAGTTTATAGCCCTTCTGGTAGTAGAGAAAAGCTTCAAAACATAAACCAAATGTATCCCAAAGCCTCAGAAACCACAAGACAAATTAAAAAGAACTCAATATGTATTCTTTAAATCTCATGATTTCTGGGTAGGCTGACTCATTTTTTAACACTTGGGATCAGCAATACCGGGTACATTTGAGACTTCAGTAGAGTTGTCCCTGGACCAAACCCCAGTAGAGGCAAGAACAGGTTGGAATGGGCTGGAGAAGAGTCACTTCTCTACACAATCCTATGAAGTCTCAATAATTGATAGGTTTGGTTCAAAAGAAAAAGCCCATCATTATTTTGCAAATATGAATGTCAGTTCAATTTGTTTACATGTGAAACAGTTAGTACTTGTGAATTCACCACCCTTCATTCTGGTCTGCATGATTCTGTCAAAAACAAAAAGTTGGTTGATGTAAAATTAGGAGCATTCAATGGTGGATACATGAGTATCCATTTGATACATGCATTTGCCCCATAGTGGCTTTGGTGCAGAAGTTTGAATATCAGTATTAGATACTACAAGAATAATCCACAGAATGCCACTTGGAAACGTATGCTATGGTTGAACATACTGAAACATGAAATAGTCAGAAATAATAGGACTGCTTTGTAAAGGCAAAAAAAAAAAAAAAGCCCAATTTTGCCAGCTTCTGTCTTTGGCAAATGCTATTCAACAAGCTGCTACAAAGCTAAAGCTAAAGTTAAAAGTCAAACTTACACAAGTTGAGGATTTGCCCCATTGTGTGGGTTTTGTGACCACTAACCAGTGCCGATGATTCTACTGTATGCAGAGAGACAGCCTTATTTTGAGCAAGGAAGAGGAATCCAAATCAAATAAATTGAGAATCAACCCCAACATTCAACCCAAACTAATATTAAATACAAATTCTCTTTCAGTTAAAAGAAATGCTACAAAATGTACCATGAGAAAGGCTGTTCATTAAATATTTCTGCCCTACTGGAAGAAAGGTAGTGCTGGAAATCTTATGGGAACAGCTTGGTCTCTTAAACAGACCTGGGCAAACAGTGCAAAAATTTAACTCTGAAGTTTTGATCCCATTGTTTAAGCTTGTTCACTTTGTGTGAGTATTCCAGCAACCAACTCTCCTGCTGAAAAGGGATCTATAGATGAAGTCGGCAACAGGTTCATAGACAGTGAAATTCAAATTAGCAGACACAAGTACTGGCACTGGAAATCTGGTCCTAAGTGTTATGCTCATCCAGTCAGAAAAAAACGTCACCTATGTGTGCAGTGAAAACCATTCAAATGGCCAATATGAATTTGGAATATTGAATACTCAAAGGACCTCTTATGGCGAACAGCTGGTTAACAATTCACAGCCTGAAATATGTTAGCACCAAACATTGGCTGAATAATTTTGGACAACGAACAAATTAGTAAAAACAGTCTGACGAATCATTTACAAACAGAAAAAAGGGCAAAATGCAAAAGATAAATTGTGTGTTGTGAGGGTTTTTGATGGGTTTTCCAGCCCTTTACTGGCAGACTTGAAATCTCACTAAGCCTCTACACTTTTGAGTGTTTATGCTAATTATGATGCTATTAACAGCGCTGGGAACCCAAGTTATTTCTGCAGCTGGAGTTCTATTGTGTGTGACTTCAAATGACACTTTATACTACGGCAGGTCAATCAAAAGCCATTTTCTCCATAAGAAACAGCAACTTGTTGGAATTATTAAATATTGTGACTAGTATTTTGAATTAATTGGCAAGAATTTCAAATGTTCATCATGCAAAACTGTACACACATTTTCATCCTCCTGATTTATAGGCACCTACTTAGTCATATACATGTACAAAATCCTAATTCTCATACACATGCCCCAGTGCTTTTGAGGTCAATATAATAAATTCAGCAACATACTGCCAGCTTCATGTGATAAAGAAAAACAAGGGCAAAAATGACTACTATCTAACTAACATATCGAAGAACCATTCCTGCTCTCACTGAAGTCGAGCCAAATTTCCATTGATTACACTAGAGTAAGACTGAATCTAGTGATGGTGTTCCTCAATTTGAATTATTCATTGTTCAAAACGGGGACTCTTTAGGTAGAAGACAATAGGTGCATAAGGGAATAGACGATGAATATGAATAAAACCAAGAGAAGGTAAAGAAGCCAGAGAGGACAAGGCATAAACAAGCCAATTACACTAGTTCTTGAACTGGAATCTTAAATAATGCATAAAGTAAGACAAGGACATGCAGCAGAGCTAATGCTTGCAAATAAATGACTGTACAATGCATAACATTCCCATTGTAAGGATGTCATGAAGAATACAAAATTTGAAAGAATAGGAAATACATTGAAAAAAGTAATTCAATAAAATATAATTTTTAAAAAATAATTTAATAAAAATCATGGTCAGAGAAATTTAACAGAGAGAACAAATTGAAATCTAATGGAGACAAGCGTATAGCTGTAAGCTAAACAGCCTATAAAATTAGCATATTTCCTCATAGTCTGTGAGCGCTATTAGTTCAAAATCTTTGCAACTATTCCTTTCTAATGTTATTCAATTAGTAACCACCTCCCAGTGTTAGGTCTGTATGCTAAGGGTCCCAGGGAGCTGTCTGCTCTCTTCAGCTTTTCATGTGAATTTAGCATTGGTGGAAGATGCCAGAGCAACAGCTGTGGAGACTGGCATTCTCAGTACAATCACAGACAAGACTTAGCACTGCAAGTGTCAGTACAAGTTTCTAATGTGCCTAAATTGCAGACGGCTTCTAGAAGTGAAAGAGCAGTTCAGTCTCTATGCCCATGCAGGCCTTGGCCTCACTGCAAAGGCTAGCAGGAAGCTTACTGATTAGATATGGACAACAGTCTAGTGGCCAGTGGAAAGACCTCATTTCAAGCAGGCTATCATCAAAAGGTCACTTGTGGTCACCCGGACCCTGCAATGAGCTCTGTGCTGGTAGACTCCTTCAGCTGCAGAGTCCTACTAAAGTCATGGGGGCACCACATGGGCACAGCAGCCTGCGCTCATAAAGTACATTGCAGGAGCTTGCGTAACATTGGAAGGTCAATGAGGTCAGTCTAAAAGTGACAGTCTACACTTCCTTTTCCCAGTCTTCTGCCTCATTCAGTCCTCTAGAGAAAGATGTTTTCATGTGGCGGTTGAGTGAAACCATGAATTAACAGGGTTACTAAACCAACCCCATGCCACAGGGAATTCATTATTAAATATGAGGATCTCTCATATAAGGAGTTGAAAACCTGAGCAAAAACAACGATTGTAACAGCTAATACTGTTGGCACTGGCCTCATATCTCAGCCAAGAAGATCTTTGTTGATGTCTCACCAAAAAGGATGATTTAGTGGTTAAGGCACGGGACTGGGAGCTGGGAGACATGGGTTTTGCTCATGGCTGTCGCATAGATGCGGCACGTGACTTTGGGCAAGTTGCTTCCTTTCTGTGATTCAATTTCTCGATCTATAAAATGGGGATAACTACAATTTCCTCCTACCATGCAAGAGATCCTGAGGCTAAATTAATTGATGGTTATATAGGGCCATTCAGTCCTCAGATAGAATGTGCTATGTACCATAAGAACAAGATATTGTTTTATAATTTGATTTGTGACCTAGTGAGCACTGGCTGAAAGTGCCTTATTGAAATGTCTGCAATATAAAGACTGTCCTCTTTGTAAACAAATTTGCCCTTTGCTTTATCATAAGCAAAGGAGGTATGACATGTCATGACCTGTCAATCAAACTTCAAATAGCAATTGCTAGTGCTATCATAGCAAGGTTAAATGTGACTGTACACAGAAACATTCCAGTAATGAAACTATGAATCAAACAGAAATCTTCTTTGGTTCTTAATGTAAATAGAACAGTCTTAAAGGGTTACTATCCAGGCTAAGCAAATCATTTTCAGATAAATGATATACTGAATACATTTTCCTTTTTGGATGTTTGGGAATAATCCATTCTGCAAACAGATCACAAAATGCCCTGATGCTTCTCAGATGCATTTGTTATAACCACATTTCTTCAGTGGGTAATTTTTATAGTCTGCTGATCACTTGCAAAGAGTGTTGGGGAATACTGACATTTAAAATTTGTGCTGTTTCACTGTTAGTTGTGTGTGACATGTGGTGGTATTTCCATTCCCTGAATGGAGCACTTATGTAACGTAGCACAAAACTCCAGTTGCAAATTTTACAATTAACATACAACTCAAAATTTGCACTATGTTGGTTGGTTATGTACTGTAAGGCATCAGTTCACACACTTTGGGCCTGATTTTCCATTGTACCTTCTGCAAACTAGTAACATATGCCTGTGTAAAATGAGTGCATCAGCACGAGTCCTGGTATACATGTATTTTATTATTTTAATGTTAGATTTAAAATAATAAAGATGGCTATCCAAGACTCTAGACACCCTAACATAATTATCTATCTAATGGTTATGATTAAATTAAATCTCAGCAATATTAAAATCTTTAGTTCCACAGAAATCAGCCAGCCAGCCACCTATCCCCTTCATCCTCAAGGAAGGATAACCTCAGCTCTCTCTAAAACCCCTCTCAAACAGATTCAGGCTGTTTCAGACCAAGGGGGATAGAACAAGAGCCCTCATGGAGAATATCCTACCGGACACCCCCCTCTTTTATAACGAGGCGGACCCAACTTGAGCACCCCTGCTTGATGTTGCAGACCATGGCCTGCTGCCACTCACCCACACAAGGAGACGCAGAGGCCAGCATCCTCTCTGTGCCTCAGGTTTCCCTGAAGGGGCTTGACTGAGAAGCTGACTGCAGCTGTGACAATATGGGCCAGTGAGAGAGGAGATCCCTTGGGTGGGCTGGTCCCGGGCCATTTAGAGCTTTATAGGTGACCAAATACCTTGAACTCCCCCCCAGAGACCAATGGGAAGCCAGTACAGATCCTAAAGCACCAAGGTGAAATGACCCACTCAGTAAGCAAGTTGCTGCGATCTGCACCAGTTTCAATTCCAAATGTTTTTAAGGGGTAGCATCACATAGAGCACACTGCAACAGTCTAATCTAGAGGTGACAGATAACAGTGGCACAATCCATATCCAAAAGAAAGGTCACAACCTCCTAACTAGACGCAGGTGGTGAAAAGCTGACTAGGTCACTGCTATAATACAATTCTCAAACAGCACCTGGGGTCTAAAATCACCCCTATGCTGTGAACGCTTCACTAAGGGCAGACATACTCCTTCAATCAGCGGCTGATATCACCTCTGCTGTCTCTTCCAGCTGCTTCCCTCACCCCACCAGGATCACCTCAGTTGTGTGCTGGCAGAAGCTCAACCCCGATACTTTCATCTGTGCCCCAATCCTGAGGATGTTATTCTGATCTGGTAATGTTTTATATCCACTTTATTCTATCATTTAGGCACCTACATTTGGATTGAGATGTCTAACACTAGCAACCTATGGTTGAAAAATCTGGCCATTATTACTACTATTGTGCCTCCCCACAGTCAGTCATTTGTCCAAGCTATATCTATTTCGACCTATCTACTTGACAAGGCAGTGTGGCCAAGTGGATAGTGCACTGAACTGCCTTTCAGAAGCCCTGGCCTCTATTCCTGTTCTTGGCCTGCTGGGTGACCTTGGGAAATCACTTAACCTCTCCATGCCTCAGTTCCCCCTTTTGTGAAATGGAGAAAATTATATTTACCATCCTTTGTAAAGCGCTTTGAGATCTATGGATGAAGAGTGCCAGAGAAGAACTAGATAATATTATTTCTTTTCATCTTTCCCTATAATGTCAGTATTCCTGACATTTATTATTTCTTTTCCTCTTTGAATTCCATCCAATTTATCAATGTATGTCTAGTATTGAGATGCTCAGAAGGGTAGCCAGTGAGGTACAGGATGCATCAACCTCAAAAATCCTACATAAAAAAAGATGGTCAATTTCCCTGGTCTGCAATAGGATGCCTTTTCATACATGGTCCAAAAATATGATTGGCTTTTTTGCCATCGTCTCCCATTGCAAGCTGATAAATCTTAAAATATGGAGAATTAAGTCATGGCCAAAACGTACAGAAAGAGGGCAAGGGAAGCAAGCAAGAAGGAATGAAAAACGCAGAAATGAAGGTTATTGGAAATAAAGGGATGATCTGGCAGATAAAGAATATGAGAGATGAGGAGACTGAAAAATAAAGTGACAGAGAATTTAAGAATCATGCAGAATATGAAAAGCCAAAAGAAGAAGAAAAAAATCCACCATCAAGCCAAGACTCGTAGCAGAGATGCAACTGTTCTTATCTGCACTTCATGGCATGAAATAATTCTTTTTTTAAATTTTGTCTTTTTAATCCTGTCAATTGGAGCTGTCACTATGGATGTAATAGCAAGTATCCCCATCACGGTATCAAAGACTCTTCACTGACACTCCTTGAAATAGCATTAATGGCTGCTCACCAAGGGTAGTACATTTGAATTTTCTCATGCAATGTTGCGGCTCCCCTTTAGTCAGGTATCAAGCTGCTATTTCACGCTCCGCTTGTAAAATTATTAACAGCTGGCCTAACATACGATCCAACTGGAGTATGGTTTGCTAGAATAAGACAATGCTTAATATGGCTGTTTCCTAGCCTCTCAAGTACTTAGCTCCTTCACGTTTTGCAATGATCAGAACTGGCCTTTAAGCACAAAGCAGGGAGCTGAGTTTTGGGCAGAGGTGAGCCTGAACCAAGACCTCAGAGCTGAATGATTTCAAACTTGGGGAATGTATAAAATCCAAACCCAGATCCAAACTTTTCAAATGTCCCCATTTGTAATAGGCTGAGCTAATACCCCAGATATTGAACACCTGAGGCCTGACTCTCTTTTATACTAAGGCCCCCTTTACCGCACATTGGCAGCGTAAAGTGGGTGAAAGTCAGAGCTGGTTGGAAATTCTCTGTTGTAATGGTCTTCTCTTGGAGAATGCAGATTAGTCCAAATCAAAGCGTTTCATTTGCTCTCAAAGAAGGCCCAGTGGAACCCAGGCAGGGCTCAGCTGGAACCCTGCCTGCCAGGCAGGTTTTGAAAGACTCTTTACTAGCACTAATTAGAAAGGGCTGCCAGCATTCATAACTGTCTGCCAGGGTGGCTTCCTGCCAGCTCACCCTCTTGGCTCCTTGGCAGCCCTCCTGGATGGCTGATGAGGAGCAGAGACCCTGGACACTCAGCTGAGCTTCCCAGGGCTTCCAGTGTCAAGTTCTAGTAAACCTGTACTATTTACTGACTTTAAAAGCCATTTTACATTGCCAGAGTGGTGCAAAGAGGTCCCAATGTAAATGAGACTAAGGCCCCCTCCATTTTTGTGTGGGATAAAAATCAGTATTTCCTCATGAAGCTATCAAACCTTTCAAGGTTCACCCTCGCTTGTTAAGAAGGGAGGCAGCAGTTCCGTATTTTACTGTAAAGAACCCAGGCAAGATCTTATATCCCATTTTGTCTCCATAGAAAATCCTGGCAGAAAAAGGAGGAGCTGGATTTGAGTTAAGCCAAACAATTTCAGTGAGAATCCTGCACCTCCCAACTTTGGCCTTCAAGTCAATTGGGTATTTGGTTTGCCTGACCTTGCTGGAAAGCGGCTGTGGATGCTAACTGCTTAGATTGCAAGTAAGTGAATTGTAAGTACTGCCCTACCAAAAGATACAGCAGGATGAGCTCTAAACAGTGTACTAATGGCTTATCTAGTTCAAAACACCCTTTTTAAATGACGCACCTGCTGTTGCCTGAAAGTCTATTCACGGCAGGTAAGAAGGTATGAGTCAGTGTTTGCATTGAATTTCTTTTAGTTACTGCTACTTTCCAGCTGTATTAACACTGCCAAGCCAGTTGATCTGATCATAATATAGCAGTTTATATGCTCTAATGCTTTATATAGTGCTTATTTGTCTTCAACAATCCATTACATATGTTATATTATTTTTGTCAGTGTGAAAAGCATGGTAGGCAGTTAACAATGAATGGGAGGAAAAGTGCAGGAACTGGGGAAAGCAGCTACAGGCTATCTTACGAACACCACCACCACCACTGGGGGCAAGCCACAACAGATTTGCTTACAGTGCTGCTGGGCAGTTCAGCGACAGTTTCAGAGCCTCCAGAAGCTCAGAATCAAGGTGGCACAAAAATAACTTAAAGGCACGTCACCTCTTCCCCTTCCCATGGCCTATTAGCCTGTGTTGTACCTTATGGTATGTCTACCCTTGGGCTGGAGGTGTAGTTTCCAGCTCAGGGAGACATACCCTTGATGGCTCCATCAGAGCTAAACTAGCCACCCCGAGTACGTACCTAGGGTCTTGGATGGGTACATACTTGAGATGGCTGGACCCTCCTACCTCTTGCACTGCTGCGACTAGTGCACCAGCTTGTTCAGAGCTCGCGCGGGTATGGCTCTTTAAGCTGGAAATTACATGTCCCACTTAGTGTAGACATGCCCTTGGCAGCAGAGCACAAAATCTCAATCAATATCTGCATCATTGGCATGCGGTATTTGTAGGAGTTTCTGATTTATTATCACCATGAGCCCTTTGTATTGAAGCAGCACGCGGGAGCCCCAGTCATGGACCATGACCCCATTGTGCTAGGCACCATACAAACACAGAACACCACCACAGTCCCTGTCCCAAACAGTTTACAATATTTTCAGGTGCTGGATTATTTGGCACATGTCTGTTTCTACTAGTTTCTTTGCCAGTTAAAGGGATTCTACTGAAGCTCCAAAACTGAAATGATGGCATCGGGTGGCAGCAATTGGCTAATACTGTCATGTCACATTGATGTATTGCTTTTTAAAGATGGCGTGTGCCATGAAAACATTGTGGCTCTCAGTCCCAGACCATCTGTAACGTGGAAGAGTTTCAGTAACGGAATCACAACATTAGCAATGGAAAAAAAGCAAAAATGTCACCTGCTCTCCCCCTCTTCAAGCAAAGGATTGTTCCCCACATACTCTCCAGTGAGTTGTCCTCTAGCTTAGCTTGAAATAATTCAAACACTGGGGCTTCTGGTGGGAGAGTAAACCACTTTGTGCACCATTTTATTACACAGCAACGGAGCGTGTCTTATTGAAGACTTAAGGACTGGACTGCCTTAAAGTGAAGGCTATAACAAAGCATCCTAAATAGACCTAACTGGACTCTGCTGATGATGAACCTGAACCCCGGAGAGAAGAGGAACTGCATCCCATCTGAGAATCTGAGAGAACTTGACTCTCTCTCCTGATCCAGCCTTCCGAACCACAGAGGGACCAAAAGCGAAACTGCCTGCTCGAGAAAGAAGCCAGTTGTTGGGAGTGAGCTGGTCACCACTCTCCTATTATCCAAAAATAGCTGAGCATTTGCCCCCTTCTACCTCCTCCTCCTCCCCCACCCCCCGCCTCTTCTATCTTTTTCCTCTGTGTTTAGTTTTGATCTCAAAAAGTAAGCTGAGAATTCTGGGTTAAAAGCTAGTTAATATTTTCCATCCTAGACAGTTAAAATTAATTTTATCTTGCATACTGCAGTTAAATACTAGAGAGGCAGATTGTTTGATTTAATCAAGCCCCATCCAGTGCAAGGCCAGAGATGGTGAAGCAAAGATGACTAGAGATGCCATGGGGCTAGTTATACCTGATTATCATTCCAAGAGGTAATTCGAGGAGCGGGGCATCATTGAAGCACACGGTCTCTGTGCCAGGCATCAGAAACGGACTGACATAATGATGATATACCCATGCTATACCACAGGTAGCTAGATGCACTGGCTTACCAGCTACTTTGCACAGGTGAATGCCACCCACCTGCCTCATCAGGTTGGAAACTTGATCAGATGGTAGTGTGGAAGGCAGGCTCAGAGGGCAGATGGCATGCCTAAGAATGAAGGGACTTGCCCCTCCTTCTGCAGAGGTTCTCTGTATCAGATGGGTAGCCGTGTTAGTCTGTATCCACAAAAACAACAAGGAATCCGGTGGCACCTTCAAGACTAACAGATTTATTTGGGCATAAGCTTTCATGGGTAAAAAACCCACTTCTTCAGATGCATGGAGTGGGTTTTTTACCCCTGAAAACTTATGCCCAAAGAGGTTCTCTTCCTACCATTGGCCAGCCAGAGAGAAATGGGAGCTAATCACCTTCTTGCTCCCTCCCCTCAGTTTAAACCTGGTCCTTAGAGCCTCTTGCCCCTTTCTAGCTGCCGCACCGTCTCTCTCTGTAACTGTAGTACAGGAGCTGTGTATTTAGGATGTGGTGGGTCCGACCAGTTGCCTGTTTTGGGGTTAGGAAGTTTTTCCTCATGGCATTTTGGAGGCACTCTTCACTTAGCAGAAGTAGGACTTTGAAGGATCATTTTGCTTGTTGCAACTTGCAGCTAATATTCACTGTGGTTACAAGCCAAAAAGGGCCAGTTCCCAGAGGTAAGAGAACTGTGATCTTGCTGATGGACCTTGTGTCCTATGGGAGAAGAGGAGTCCTGATGTCTTCACAGACTAAAATCACCCCTTTTGTACCACCTTTCCCTTTCACAGAGGGAAGAATGAGATGCTTTAGAAGAGTGAGCTGAATGCTAGGAGTAGGCTGAGGAGATTCTACCCTGAATTATGGGTTATATGGTGGGAGTCCTGTGACCTACTTTACTGGACCCACTTAAATGGTTGGCATTGGGGCATCGGGGTAGAGGTGCCCCTCTCCAGCATTAATAAAAGTGCAGCCTGCCACTCAAATCCATTCTGGTGTCTGTCTTTGACCCTGACCAAAAGGCCCAAAGGTTTCACATCATCTGTGGTTATGAAGAAGTTTGAGACCATGAGAAAAGACCCTGAAGTCTTTAGTCACTAGTCAGAGAGTGAACTAAAGAAAATCTAATCAAACCACAAGCTATTATGTTTTATCAGTTAACAGGTGAGTTTTGGTAACTGTAATGGCTCTTTGCGCTGAGGAATGAGTCTCAATATTATGAGAGAAAGACACGTAGTGTAAAATCTGTTTTTACACTCTCAAATTAGCACTGGAAGTCCAAACCAAGGATCATATACTGCTTAAACAAATACACAAAATATATTCTTGAGCCATGCAACCAAAAATGGACTTTCCTTTAAATTCTAGAGCCCTAGATTTTCTATCTGGGCCATGGAAGCGGTTAATGCTAGGGTAAAAACACAATATTCTAATGTTCTTGTATAGAAAAAGTTCTGAATTTTCACCTTTTGGATCTGAAATCAGTGTGAAGTGAAAATACAAGTGACTGAGTGTGTA
The DNA here is from genome assembly GCF_965152275.1 of Natator depressus. Taxonomy (NCBI): domain Eukaryota; kingdom Metazoa; phylum Chordata; order Testudines; family Cheloniidae; genus Natator; species Natator depressus. The sequence goes on along the minus strand of NC_134240.1, from coordinate 65,286,024 downwards.
TAATTGGGGCTGTAGAGCCAAATGCAATGATTTAGTACTCTGTGAACTATGCATAGATCATCCTGAAGTGACTTGCAATGATGGTTTAGCCCCTTAGCCACCTCTATCAAAAGAGCTGTTATATTTGTTCAAAGCTAAGTGGATGAAATGTATTGTGCCGGCTTTAATATTCATTACATCCAGTCAAAAAATCTATCTGTATTTAAATAGGTTCAGATCATTCTTTTATTCTAGTAATGTGTAAGTGTTTTGGCATAGAACAATGATGGTGGCTTCATTGTTTTCTACTTAAAAATAACAATTTAATAATAAAGTGTTTGACAAACTGAGTATGGTGTGTATGTGTGTGTACAGCATGCTGTGGACTACTCATCTTCAGAAGAAAAGAAGGAAGAAAATGGTTATAAATGAGGGACCAAAAATGATTTTATTTCTTAGAAGCTTTTCTGGCTTAGTTATAGAGAGACCTTTTCCAGTGCAAAATGAAATCATTCTTTTACATTGCAGGGTTCAGACTGTATGAAACAAATATTTCTTGTATTTAAAAAATGGTTTAAGTTTCTTAAAGATTATTTTTCATGTTTGCTTTTCACTGTACATCCTAGGAATGACCAGGACTGGATGTGCTGAAATATCAGCAGAATAGTCTCTTTTTTGCAAGGAGGCAGTATGATCTAGTGGCTAAAACTCAGGCCTAGCAGATCTCTGTTCTGTTCCTGGCTCAGCCACACACAGTACAGAAACAGGCGGTATTCCCCTCTACGTTCATAGCACTTTGTTTATTTACACGTTGATAGATTTCCTTGGTTAAGGATCTTACATTGCTGCCCCTTCAACACACCACAAAGAAGACTGAGGGGGTTTGGAATGTTAAACTGTCTCCAACGCATCATCAAGGATCTATAACCTATCCTGAAGGATGACCCATCGCTCTCACAGATCTTGAGAGACAGGCCGGTCCTTGCTTACAGACAGCCCCCCAACCTGAAGCAAATACTCACCAGCAACCACACACCACCCAACAGAACCACTAACCCAGGAACCAATCCTTGCAACAAAGCCCGTTGCCAACTGTGTCAACGTATCTATTCAGGGGACACCATCATAGGGCCTAATCACATCAGCCACAATATCAGAGGCTCGTTCACCTGCACATCTACCAATGTGATATAGGCCATCATGTGCCAGCAATGCCCCTCTGCCATGTACATTGGTCAAACTGGACAGTCTCTACGTAAAAGAATAAATGGACACAAATCAGATGTCAAGAATTATAACATTCAAAAACTAGTCGGAGAACACTTCAATCTCTTTGGTCACTCGATTACAGACCTAAAAGTGGCAATTCTTCAACAAAAAAATTTCAAAAACAGACTCCAACGAGAGACTGCTGAATTGGAATTAATTTGCAAACTGGATACAATTAACTTAGGCTTGAATAGAGCCTGGGAGTGGATGGGTCATTACACAAAGTAAAACTATTTCCCCTTGTTTATCCCCCCCCACCACCACTGTTCCTCACACGTTCTAGTCAACTACTGGAAATGGCCCACCTTGATTATCACTACAAAAGGTTTCCCTCCCCCCAACCCCCTCCCGCTTTCCTGCTGGTAATAGCTCACCTTACCTGATCACTCTCGTTACAGTGTGTATGGTAACACCCATTGTTTCATGTTGTCTGTGTATATAAATCTCCCCCCTGTATTTTCCACTGCATGCATCCGATGAAGTGAGCTGTAGCTCATGAAAGCTTATGCTCAAATAAATTTGTTAGTCTCTAAGGTGCCACAAGTACTCCTTTTCTTTTGCGAATACAGACTAACACGGCTGCTACTCTGAAACCTGTCTTAGATACTTTAGCCAATAGGTGGCACTGTGTGTAAAATGCCTTATTTAAACAAACTTCAGCCATAGCTGGCAGAGCATTAAAGGACCTTATGATGAACACATCAGGTGTGTATAAGTGAGTCTGTAGCCAGGCCAGATCTGATACAGAAGAACATGACATGGTGTCAGGAGTAAACTAAGAAGAGAAACAGAAGGAACAGCCACAAAGACCGCAGGATCTTATCAGTGTGTCTCTCTTTGATGCCCCAGAGAACTTCAGCTTTGACAAACCTTCAGAACAGACAGACTGCAAACAATATTTTG